>NC_083871.1:83721373-84971373 GCF_032452875.1 Bos javanicus | reverse complement strand
TGGACTAAAGCCATTTAAAGTCATCACTAAAGTGATTAAAAACTAGTGTTACTAGGATGTCTGTTTAGTAATAAATAAGTTGTTTCCTTTAAGTAATATAACTGTCAGTTTGATTGTTCCGAAACATTAGTAAGCTTCATCAACATATAAATGAGTTGATGCTAAAGGATTATCAGTAGATTCATAAATTTCATAATTGCCTACATATTGGTCTGTAAATATAACCATATTTTTTAAATGGTCTGAAAAAATAACTCATTCTAATAAAACATCGATTGTATTTTATTTCTGCATGATTGCTTAATAACCAGTTTTAGAACAAGAAGTGGAAATTAGCGATTACATATTAAACATATCATTTATATTTCTCAAAACTGTTCAGAATTGGGGATTAACACACTTTTTTATTGTAACTAACCTCATAAAACTCTAAATTATTGCCTGTAAAAAAAAATATGGGTATACTGAAAATACCTGTCTAGGAAACAATATAGTATATTTTCACATACTATATGAATTCTGGTGCAGTATTTCAGAATTTTATTTTCTGAAAATTATATTTTCCACTGTTACCCCACTTATACACAGTGGCTATAGCTATTTTGGTTATCATCTTTATGGAAATCACATTAACTTTTGTCACTGACTCCACAATTATGGAATGTATACACACACACACACATGCACATATATATATATATACATACCTATACATACATACTTTTCAAAGGTAGAGTTATTCCAGCATTATATGGGGAATTGCCATCTATATTGAAGAAGGCAAATTTATCCTTTTAATAGTTTTTTAGTTATCTAATGGAAATCTAGCAGTATTTACATCAATTTTTCATTAGTCTATTTTGAATCTATTTTTTCCTTTATATCTGTTTTTAATAGTTTATTCCACCTCTCTATTTTTTGCTTTAGGGTTAGAAAGTAGGTACAAGTTTCACATAATATCCTTTCTATTAGTCCAATTCTGAACTACTCTAGCTGTGAAATAAATCCCTGGATCTCAGTGATTAGCAACCTACAATTTCATCCAGAGATGACTTACAAGTTATTAATTAATCGCTTTGAAGTAGATATTTAATAATTCTGAGATATTTCAGTATGGCATTTCTAGTCCTGGGAAGACATCCACTAAACTTAATATTGTTTTCTCCTAGATCTTGGAGATCCAACCAGTCCATCCTAAAGGAAATCAGTCATGAGTATTCATTGGAAGGACTGATGTTGAAGCTGAAACTCCAATACTTTGGCCACCTCATGCGAAGAACTGACTCATTGGGAAAAGACCCTGATGCTGGGAAAGACTGATGGCAGGAGGAGAAGGGGACGACAGAGGATGAGACGGCTGGATGGCATCACCAATTCAATGGACATGAGTTTGAGCAAGCTTTGAGTTTGAGTTGGTGGTAGACAGGGAAGCCTGGTGTGCTGTGGTCTGTGAGATCATCGAGAGTTGGACACAACTAAGCAACTGAACTGAACTGAATGATGTAAAACAAAGCATACAGCTTACTGTCCAGTTCCACAAGGATAAAGTCATTAGCTACCACAGTTGTTGACTAACTGTGCACCCTGAGAGGAATTCAGAATGAAAAACAAGATGAGGTACTCTGCACTTTAGAAAAACAGGCCTCTTAAGGTAGTTAGATGTTTATCTCAGGAAGAATTGTAATGAACCCTGATTCATGCATCTTTCTACTCACAGACAAAGCACTATAATCATTAACTGAGATATCTGTTCCTTGGGACTATCAGTAACCTTTTACTGAGATGACTGCACACATTCCTTAGCCTCTCTCCTATCTCCACAAAGTGATTTTCTCAGAGCTACTGAGAGGCTGTTTCCCAGACCCGAGTAAAACAAACTTACAGCTCTTACATTGTGCTCAGTAATGTAAACTCAATAGATAATGACACTGTTTTCCTATAGCTCTATTTTTATACCTGGGGTAACAAAACCAAATCATATATTTTACTGATACAAAGTCTAACATAGGCAACAGAGGAAAATGGGTTTCTCTGCTCACAAGACAAAGAGGAAGTACCTCCCACTGACTCCCTCCTGTAGAGAGAGAGAAAATTCTTTGCCCCTGGGACAGGATGGACAGACTCCTGGATTGTCACTCTAAGCTTTGAGAATATAAATGCATCTCCCCAAGAACAAAATAAACCTGGCCATGTCCCCTCTTTAAGACTTAAAGATGTCTAAGTTCTGCTGTCATTTCTCCTTAAAATGGGAAGATGGACATCTCAGAGGTAAGTAAATCTCCCAAATTCTCTCTCTACCCAGTTGTAAATTAACTTTCTAAGACTTTATCTTAAGAATTTAATCATATTTTGTGCTAATTCTACTGACACTTGTATATATTATTCTCTATTTTGTACCCACACAATTATTATCTTATTTCTTGATTACCTATTACTTAGTTTCCTTGCTCTTGATATATTAACATTCCACTGTTAATCCTTTGAAGGGTAGAATATGCCACCCTAAAATAGGCATCTTTGGCATAAGAACGATTTTAGGCTGATTGTTAAGAAACATCAAACATAGGAAAAGCTCTGAAAACCCGTAGAAGTTACCCTTGCATAAGAGAAACTTAATATTTATAAGTGAAATCTCCATTTGAAGGGTGTCTCCCTCCCTGTGCAAGAGAGGAGGTACACACACATGTACATATAAACATATATGTATACATATATGTATACGTATAAGCATACATGTATATACACATACATAGTTCTTTACCACTAGTATCACCTGCAAAACCCACACATACATACACTTCTGTTTTTATCCTATTAATTGAGCTTTTTATTACAGAGGGTCTCAGTAAAGAACCTAGAAGAGTCAAGGAAAAATTACTTTTCCTCCCAAAACCTTCCTTTTAAAACTGACTTAAAAAAAAAAAAAACTCTATATAGATTGCAACTGCCAGACTATTTCTACTTCATTATGCTAATCGTCATTGTGTATAAGGCAATTTTCTTTGTGAGTGCAAAGTGGGAATGATTTTCTTGTGAGTACTGAGACATCTACACTGCTCAAAGGTACAATTGACATGTGTTAGGGGCTGTTTGAAATTTTGTCTAATAATTAATCTTTGCTGTGCAGTGAACCTGCTATTTCAGTGATATTTTCTATTTAATTACTAAGATCAACATGAATCTCCTTTCTCCACATGTGAATCACATATTTCCAATATTGTTTTTTGATAAAAATTTAGAGGACAATTAAATGGTCCAAAAAAACCATCCTCTATTTCCCATAGATTTTCTTCTTTTCTAGCTAAACGGAGAGGTATATGTACTGGTTGTTTAATCAGAATTTTTTCCTAAGATATTTTATGATATCTTTCATACTCCTCTGATATTATATAGATGTGTATTTGAAGTTTGACAGTATGTATATCAAGATTACATGCATTTTTATCTCTGTTCAATTTTATTTGCTCGCATATTTCCTTAGTTTTTCCCCCAATATCCATCTCTATTACATTCATAAGCTGCTGCTTTTACAGTTTAGTATTTTTTTAATGGCCATCTTGAAATAGTTTTTTTTTTTTTTTTTTAACAGCCATCTCCATTGTTCACTTTCCTGTCATCTGGTTAGAGGACTTACAGTGCTGCAGGCTAGAGTACATTATTTTTTCCCCCTGTGTTCTTGTGTTGTTTTTTAATCCAAATCTTGGTTCTAGTATATGTTGTACACTAAGTCATGTCTGACTCTTTGTGACCCCATAGACTGCAGCACACCAGGCTTCCCTGTCCTTCACTATCTCATGGAGTTTGCTCAAACTCATGTCCACTGAGTCAATGACAGCATCCAACCATTTCATCCTCTGTTGCCCTCTTCTCCTCCCTCAGTCTTTCCCAGCATCAGGGTCTTTTCCAACGAGTCAGCTCTTGTTTCCAGTATAAGACATTTGGTTTTTCTACCAGGGCTTTCATAGATTTTTCTAATTATCTGGATTATACCATTGTTTATGTATTATTGGTAAGGAATGTTTTCAGTTAAGGGTGTTTTCTTGTTTTCATTCTTCCTTTTGCCACCAAAGTATCATTTTCATTATCTCTTTCATGCTACCTACAGGTAATAAACATGTTTGCCTTTAGCAATGTTCCTATCAATTATGAATTTAAAGATATTTTTCTGTTTCTTCATAAAAAATGCTTAGATATGTGTGTACACACATTTTGGAGTATGTGTATATAGTTTTTTATATTTAATTTGTAAAGAGTAAGATTTATACTGAGCATTCTCAGTAATTCTCAAAGCATTTATTGACCCCTCAATTTTTTTTCCTATAGCAACTCTAATGCTACAAAATTTAGTTTTGTTCTGTTGGTGGTCCAGATCCCATTACTATCTTTTTAATTTATTCTGTTGCTTCAACTTATAGAAGGCGGTCCACTATACCTTTCTGGTTGTGCCTAACATATCCATTTAACTCTACCACTACGGTTACTAATTCCATGGCTGCCACTATGGGTTTTGATGGCTTTATTAGGTTCAAACAATCAATGTTTCCATTCTTTGAACATCCACCTTAGTAAAGACTTGGTAATATTTTTACACATGACTATTGCTTTTTTGATTTTTAATTTTTCTGCCATCTCTTTGGGTCTACTTCTTGATCTGCCATAAACCAATATCTTCTTCCTTTAAATAAGTAGGAGCCATGGGGCTTTTGATGTTTCTGACTCATGGCAGAATCCTTTTCTTACCTTTTGTAGGTCTGCCTTAATGTACGAGCTGGTTCCTATGACTTCTTCCATTTTAGCCAGAGCCATTGCTCTGGCTATCAGAGACACATCATCATAATCAACTTTTATACCAGGCAGACAATCTGTAGAACTAGGACCATATGGGTTATCATGTGGTAGACAGTTAAGCTTTTATATTTCACCACATTTTTCTACCCTACCTATCTGTCACTGAACACTGCATGGGGTCGTTAGGCTTAAGTTTAGGGAACAAAAAGACAGACAATATGGAGAGATGTCACTGATAACAAGCACACTCCTGTTTAATGTAAGATTTACAGCTGAGGCGGTGAACACAGGAAGAAGAAGGGCATTAGGGACACACTACATCATCAGACATGGTCAGCCTCTCATTGCCTTTGAGGCACAGTGACCTCTGAATCACAACTGTACCAGCAAGATTTTATTGTTTTGTCCTTAAAAGGACAACGCAGTTGCTTCACAGTTAGTGTGTCATCATCTGCAGAAAATTTGATTTTTCCATGAGAGACAAAGAGGTTTAATGTTTGGTGCTCAAAGCTCAACAGCAGTATGAATGGGTAGGCCATAATATTAAAATGTTCAGTAAGGGACATAGGGGTGAAAGGAGCCAGGGGTCACCATAGATCCTTGTTACTGCTTCCCTCTAATTTGTATCTCAGGCAAGCATCTTATTTATATTACACACTTTTCAGGTAAAAACATGTTTTCCACTTTTTAACTTTTCTCAAAAACAACATGTTCAAAAACAAGTTTTAAATAAACATGTTTATCACATTTTATAAGAACAACAACAACCACCAAAACAAGTCCATATTTTATGGGACAGGAGATGAACCATCCTTTACTCACTTTCATGCAAATTAGGCATGCTACCTATATACACATGTTAGCTACACCAAATTAGTAATCTAAAGATTTAATTTTTAAAGTTAGTGGAATATATTTGATTTTTTACCTCAGAGAAGTTTTTTTTTTTTTTTTTTTAATCAAAGGTACATGTTAAAATCCAGCCATGCTCCAACAATACGTGAACCGTGAACTTCCAGATGTTCAAGCTGGTTTTAGAAAAGGCAGAGGAATCAGAGATCAAATTGCCAACATCCACTGGATCATTGAAAAAGGAAGAGAGTTCCAGAAAAACATCTACTTCTGCTTTACTGACTATGCCAAAGCCTTTGACTGTGTGGATCACAATAAACTGTGGAAAATTCAAAAGAGGTGGGAATACCAGACCACCTGACCTGCCTCTTGAGAAACCTGTATGCAGGTCAGGAAGCAACAGTTAAAACTGGACATGGAACAACAGACTGGCTCCAAATAGGAAAGGAGTATGTCAAGGCTGTCACCCTGCTTATTTAACTTATATGCAGAAGACATCATGAGAAACGCTGGGCTGGATGAAGCACAAGCTAGAATCAAGATTGCCGGGAGAAATATCAATACCTCAGACATGCATATGACACCACCCTTTTGGCAGAAAGTGAAGAAGAACTAAAGAGCCTCTTGATGAGGGTGAAAGAGGAAAGTGAAAAAGCTGGCTTAAAACTCAATATTCAGAAAACTAAGATCATGGCATCCAGTTCCATCACTTAATGGCAAATAGATGGGGAAACACGTGGCAGACTTTATTTTTGAGGGCTCCAAAATCACTGCAGATGGTGACTGCAGCCATGAAATTAAAAGATGCTTACTCCGTGGAAGAAAAGCTATGACCAATAATTATGTAAAGTTTAAAAATAAAATAAAATTAAAAAATATATATAACCTCAATAAAGTAAAAATGAAAAAAAAAAAAAAGCAGAGACATTACTTTGCCAACAAATGTCCATCTAGTCAAAGCTATGGTTTTTCCAGTAGTCATGTATGGATGTGAGAGTTGGACTATAAAGAAAGCTGAGCACTGAAGAATTGATGCTTTTGAACTGTGGTGTTGGAGAAGACTCTTGAGTCCCTTGGACTGCAAGGAGATCCAAGCAGTCCATCCTAAAGGAGATCAGTCATGAGTGTTTATTGGAAGGACTTATGTTGAAGCTGACACTCCAATACTTTGGCCACCTAATTTGAAGAGCTGACTCATTTGAAAAGACCCTGATGCTGGGAAAGATTGAAGGCAGGAGAAGGGGACCACAGAGGATGAGATGGTTTGATGGCATCACCGACTCAATGGACATGGGTTTGGGTAGACTCCAGGAGTTGGTGATGGACCGGAAGGCCTGGCGTGCTGCAGTCCATGGGGTTGCAAAGAGTCAGACACAACTGAGTGACTGAACTGAACTGAACATGTTAAAATATTGATCGACCTAATGGAAGACATGAGTTCTGTTCTTATTCTCTAGTCTCAATTACCAACAATCCTCCAAACAAATTCAAGTTAGATGATAATTATAATTATCTCATAGTTCAAGATTTTGGAACATAGTATTAGAAATATTCGTACTAGTGCTTATTTTAACTCATAATCATTTATTTTTATGATTATCTTATATCACTTACCTCATTTCAAATAATTGTACTTGGTATATGTAATATTACACTAGATTATATTACCTTCTTTAAAATAGCTCATATTATAAACTCAGATAATGTTATATATTTATTTTGTATGGTAAGTGTCAAGGGGAGGAAAATTTCCTTAAGAGGAGTACACTTGAGTTCTGTGGCAGGACTAATAATAAAAAATTGACAAAAACATATTAATAGGAAAAAGAGAAGAGAGAGAAACATTTTAATTCATATGCATGGAGTCCCATAGAAACAAGACCTAAGAAGTGGCCAAAGTAGGCAGTTTTATAATTTTTAAACAAAGAAACAATAAACTTGTGAAGATGACAGGACAAAGAAACTTAGGTTTTGGGTGCCCAATTAGTGAAGAATCTAAACAGAATTTGGGCTTGGGTAAGTTAAAGAGGTAACAGGTCTGTTTAATTGGACTTCGAGGTACAAATTCCATTATCTTTGATGGCAATGCTGTCTTTCTTCTTCTAAATGTGAGGAGGGTATCTTTCACATGAGACAGATCTTCTCTGCTTTCAGGAAGAAAGGAAGGAAGGTCAGAGTCCCTTTTCCTTGGCCATTTCCTATGTAACTTTAATTCAAAATAATTAATATGCCATTGAGGCACATTTGGTCTAGCCAACCCTAGACCCCAACATAAATGTTTTCTTGGTGGTATTATAAAAAGGAAGTTTAGATTTTACCTAACTTCAAAGAAATAATGGATCTATTTTTGATATTATTAACTATTGCTCTTTTCTCTATTTTCTAGTCCATTTTATATTTATACTTATAGATGATTCCATTCATTACAACAATTTAACTTAGGGACTGAAGACATTTAAGATTTAACTTAAATTCAAATTCCATTTTCCTCACTTATTACAGAAGTTACATAATCTAGAATACCTTTGTTTTTCATCAAAAACAAAAATAGTAATGAAAGAAGTGTATTTATCTCTTTGCTTTGTGCTGAGGACTCAATGGAGAAGTATGTGATAAAAAACCAAATGTAAAATGCTGTATCCTGTCATTTTACAATGCAAATCAAAGAAACAGAGGGTTTAAGTGATTTTTCCAAGTATACCCAAGTCAGTGGTAATTTAAGAATCAAGTTTCCTGTATTGATGAGTGTTTAGACATAATGGCCATCTGATTATATTTGTAAAGACAATACATGTTTTTATCAGAGACTGATGCATGGAAAGATAATATCTACACCATTTGTTAAGGCATCTGGGACAAGCATTCTTTTATCCATTTTTGTCTACGCAGTTTGTCAACATGACTAGAACTTCTGATAACAGAGAGTAAATAGTGGAAGCAATATTTGAATGTATAAAAAATATTGACTTATCAATATTATCTTGTTTCTAATATATCACTAAGTTCTGTGTTATATAATATGGGACATTTTGGCAACATAACCCACGGAGATTATGTTTCTAAATGGCTGTCTATTTAGGAAAATGAGATAAGCATAATAAAAACAAATGTGCAATACATGTTACAAATGGCATGTAAAGATAATATGAAAGCTCACAAAACAGCATGAGATCAGTTGATAAGTGAATGGTATAGACCATGTACATGGTGGGAATTTAAATGAGGGAAAAACCTGTTTGTCCTGCTTCTCAGAAGTCAGCTAACAATTGGAATGGCAGGTTGGATAGACTCACTCCAGATCCCTCTCCAGGTTTAATTTCTCATATAAGCTATAACTTCTACCTCTCTGACAACTTTTCCTGTGATTCTAAAAGAAAGGTAAATGAATTGTTTTAGATTTCAACTTTGATTATGCACTGTGCAGTGGGTTCAGGACTTTTTTTCTTTCTGTACATATCCTGTGTCAATGTCCACCCCCTTTCCTCTGAGAAACATTCCTTGACAATGAATGTAGTCATTGATTGGCTGAACTGTGTGCACTATCTTGTGTATTCAGAATCACACTGCTTGGCTTCATAACATCCTTTGACACTTGAATCACATAGGATTTGATTTGGCTTAACTGCTTTATCAGACTGATACACTAATTAAAAAATCATAAAGAGAATTAAAAATTACCTTATATACAATCTCATCAAAAAGAATAAAATACCTAAGATAAATTTAATCAGGAGGATAAAGACTCATGTACTGAAATCTATAAGACACCGATTAAAAAAACGAACACACAAATAAATGGAAAGGTGTCCCATGCTTGTGAACTGGAAGAATTAATGGTGTTCAAATTTCCAAACCATCCAAAACAATCTACAGATTCAGTGCAGTCCCTGTCAAAATTCCAATGGCATTTTTCATAGAAATAGAACAAATAGTTCTACATTTATAGAAAATCAAAGACATATATACCAAAATAAACAAAACAAAACCAACAAAGCAATCTTAAGAATCTGGAGGCATCATATGCCCCGATTTCAAATATTATAAAGCTATAGTAATCAAAACAGGATGATACTGTGATATTGGTAGGAGACACAGATCAATGAAACTGAATAAAGAGCCTAGTAATAAACTTAAACAAATAGGTTCAACTAAGTTATAACAAAAGCACCAAGAATATACAATAAGGGAAGGATAATTTCTTCAATAAATGGCACTGTGGAAACTAGAGTCACATGCAAAAGAATGAAACTGAACCTGCTATCTTATACCATACACAAAATCAACTAAAAATGGATTAAAAACTTCACCATAAAACCTGAAACTAAGAAATGCCTAGAAGGAAACATAGGTGGTAAGGTTCTTGACATTGGTCTTGTTATTTTTTTAACCTGACTCCAAAAGCAAAGTCAACATAAGCAAAAACAAATGAAACTATATCAAACTGAAAAGCTGTATAGCCAAAGAAACCTACAAAATGAAAAGGAAACCTACAGAATGGGATAAAATATTTGGAAATGATATATATGATAAAAGGTTAATATCCAAAACATAAATAACTAATTCAACTCAAGAACAAAAAGCAAACTATCAAACTTAAACATGGGCAAAGGATATAAACAGTTCTGATGGAAGATATACTCAAGCTAACAGGCACATGAAAAGAGGCTAAGCATCACCAATCATCAGGAAAATACATATCAAAATCACGATTAGGTATCACCTGACATGTGTCAGAATGGCTAGTAACAAAAGGACAAGAAATATTCGGTAACAGGTATTGGCAAAGATGTGAAGCAAAGAGAATCCCTGTGCGCTGTTGGTAGGAATATAAGTTAGTGTATCCACCACAAGTGGAAAACACTTCTTAGCATTTACCCAAAGGAAATATAAACACTAATTCAAAAATATATATGTACCTCATTTTCATTAGAGCACTATTATAGCAGCCAAGAGATGGAAACACCAAAATGTCCATCAGCAGATGTATGGATAAAGAAACTGTGGTTATCTACCTATCTAATCTATATACAGAAGAATATTATTCAGCCATAGAAAGGAAATCTTACCATTTTGGCAATATGCTAAATGGAATGTCATTATGCTAAATGACCCTGGAGGAGGAAATGGCAACCCACTCCAGTACTCTTGCCAGGAAGACTCCATGGACAGAGGAGCCTGGTAAGCTAAAGTCCATGGGGTCACAAAAAGTCAGACACAATTGAGAGCATGTGTGCGTGCACACACTCGCACATATACACACACAAAATGAAATGTCAAAGAAAGTCAAATACCATATAAACTCACTTATATGCAGAATCTAAAAGTAACCCTCAAAAGCAAAACCATATTTATAAACAGAGAATAGACAGGTTGTTGCCGGAAGTGGGGGATGGGGTAGGAAGAAAGGTGAAGAGAGTCAAAAGTACAAACTTCTACTTATAAAATAAATAAATCATGGGGATGTAACATACAGTGTGGTGACTACAGTTCATAATAGTGCTTTACATATTTGAAAGTTGCTAAAAGTTTGCATCAGAAGAAAAAATTTGTAACTCTGTATGGTTATGGATGTTAACTAGACCTATTATGGTTATTTGGCAATGTGTGTCTGTGTGTTCAGTCGTATCTGACTCTTTGAGACTCCATGGACTTGTAGTCCACTAGGTTCATCTGTCAATGGAATTTTCCAGGCAAGAATACTGGAGCAGGTGGCCCTTTCCTCCTCCACGGGATCTTTCCGACCCAGGGATCAAACCCATGTCTCTTGCATCTCCTGCAGTGGAAGGCAGATTCTTTACCACTATACCATAATACATATACAAATATTAAAAAATTATGTTGTACATATGAAAATACATTATGCAAATTATACCTCAATTTAAAATATTCATAAAAGAAAAAGTTTATCAGACTAGATTTTTAAAGTGTGTTTTAAAATGTATAATGTATCTATGACTTCAGTCTGGGTAAGCTTTGAGGAGAAAGTATATTAATTCTTTTTCCCTAAGAATTCTACTCCCCAAGAAATCATGAGGGGATACCTGTGAGAATGGACTGAGTTATGTTGTTGTAATAGACCCTTAAACTGAGTAGTGTACTTAGTCATTTCCTGTAGGAGGGCTCTGTTCATGATGGTCTTTCAGATCCCCAGATGAACTGAGCAACCACTATCTCAAAAATTACTATCACTATGCTACAGGGAAAAAAAATACCTTGGAAGGGTCAGACATAAGAATGCACTGCTCCAGCTTGGAAGTGCCATACAATAACTCAGCTCACAGAAGATTGATTGGGAAGAGTCACAGGGAACAGTCGGCAGAGTGCTAGAGAAAGAAGTAGGGAGAACACATTTGATGACTAACATCTCAACTACAAAAGTGGATTTGCCCAAATCATACCTTACTCAAGGCTGATAACATCTAGAGAAAGAAGTGAGCTAGAAAGTTCTGACTTTTCAAGTCAACACCAGGCAACTCTGCCAGGCAATACTTGTTCCAGATCTCCTACTATATTGGTCAAAGCTCTGACAAGTTTGCATCACAGCTTGACTTTGTCCTCTGTTCAACTCTTCTTCCTCCCCTTACCCTTCAGAGATCTTGATCCTTAATTAACATCCTGTAACCTAAACTCCATCTCAAGTATTCATACTTCTGGTGGACCCAAACTGAGAGTCTGTAATTGGTTCAGACTTTATGAATACAGCCAATTCATAGAAAGTGTTCTTTATTACACTTTTTTATCTTTCAAAATTTCCATTTCTAGGGCAAGAAAATACATATGACTACTATGTATTTTATTTTATTTTTTAAATTTTATTTTATTTTTAAACTTTACAATATTGTATTAGTTTTGCCAAATATCGAAATGAATCTGCCACAGGTATACCTGTGTTTGCTGAAGATCAGAAGTTCAGTTTCACCATTATTTCTAAAAATTTTTATAGAGTTGATTAAAATATGCTACTTTTTATATTCATTTAATTAAATTTAATTCATTTAATTTAAGTTAATTTCAGTTAACTGTGTGACAAAAACTAAAGATTTCATTTCTCTATGAAGACCTACAAGACCTTTTAGAACTAACACCCCAAAAAGATGTCCTTTTCATTATAGGGGACTAGAACGCAAAAGTAGGAAGTCAAGAAACACCGGGAGTAACGGGCAAATTTGGCCTTGGAATATGGAATGAAGCAGGGCAAAGACTAAAAGAGTTTTGACAAGAAAATGCACTGGTCATAGCAAACACCCTCTTCCAACAACACAAGAGAAGACTCTACATATGGACATTACCAGATGGTCAACACCAAAATTAGATTGATTATATTCTTTGCAGCCAAAGATGGAGAAGCTCTATACAGTCAACAAAAACAAGACCAGGAGCTGACTGTGGCTCAGATCATGAACTCCTTATGACCAAATTCAGACTGAAATTGAAGAGAGTAGGGAAAACCACTAGACCATTCAGGTATGACCTAAATCATATACCTTATGATTATACAGTGGAAGTGAGAAATAGATTTAAGGGACTAGATCTGATAGATAGAATGCCTGATAAATTATAGACTGAGGTTCATGACATTGTACAGGAGACAGGGATCAAGACCATCCCCATGGAAAAGAAATGCATAAAAGCAAAATGGCTGTCTGGGGAGGCCTTACAAATAGCTGTGAAAAGAAGAGAAGCAAAAAGCAAAGGAGAAAAGGAAAGATATAAACATCTGAATGCAGAGTTCCAAAGAATAGCAAGAAGATATAAGAAAGCCTTCCTCAGCAATCAATGCAAAGAAATAGAGGAAAACAACAGAATGGGAAAGACTAGAGATCCCTTCAAGAAAATTAGAGATACCAAGGGGACATTTCATGCAAAGATGGGCTCGATAAAGGACAGAAATGGTATGGACCTAACAGAAGCAGAAGATATTAAGAAGAGGTGGCAAGAATACACAGAAGAACTGTACAAAAAAAGATCTTCACGACCCAGATAATCATGATGGTGTGATCACTCACCTAGAGCCAGACATCCTGGAATGTGAAGTCAAGTGGGCCTTAGGAAGCATCACTACGAACAAAGCTAGTGGAGGTGATGGAATTCCAGTGGAGCTATTTCAAATCCTGAATGATGATGCTGTGAAAGTGCTGCACTCAATATGCCAGCAAATTTGGAAAACTCAGCAGTGGCCACAGGACTGGAAAAGGTCAGTTTTCATTCCAATCCCAAAGAAAGGCAATGCCAAAGAATGCTCAAACTACCACACAATTGCACTCATCTCACACTCTAGTCAAGTAATGCTCAAAATTCTCCAAGCTAGGCTTCAGCAATACGTGAACTGCGAAATTCCAGATGTTCAAGCTGGTTTTAGAAAAGGCAGATGAACAGGAGACCAAATTGCCAACATCCGCTGGATCATCAAAAAAGCAAGAGTTCCAGAAAAACATCTATTTCTGCTTTATTGACTATGCCAAAGCCTTTGACTGTGTGGATCACAAGAAACTGTGGAAAATTCTGAAAGAGATGAAATACCAGACTACCTGACCTGCCTCTTGAGAAATTTGTATGCAGGTCAGGAAGCAACAGTTAGAACTGGACATGGAACAACAGACTGGTTCCAAATCGAAAAAGGAGTTCGTCAAGGCTGTATATTGTCACCCTGTTTATTTAACTTATATGCAGAGTATATCATGAGAAACGCTGGACTGGAAGAAACACAGGCTGGAATCGAGATTTCCAGGAGAAACATCAATAACCTCAGATATGCAGATGACACCACCCTTATGGCAGAAAGTGAAGAGGAACTCAAAAGCCTCTTGATGAAAGTGAAAGAGGAGAATGAAAAAGTTGGCTTAAAGCTCAACATTCAGAAAACGAAGATCATGGCATCCGGTCCCACCACTTCCTAGTAAATAGATGGGGAAACAGTGGAAACAGTGTCAGACTTTATTTTTGGGCTCCCAAATCACTACAGATGGTGACTGTAGCCATGAAATTAAAAGATTCTTACTCCTTGGAAGAAAAGTTTTGACCAACCTAGATAGCATATTGAAAAGCAGAGACATTACTTTGCCAACAAAGGTCCATCTAGTCAAGGCTATGGTTTTTCCTGTGGTCATGTATGGATGTAAGAGTTGGACTGTGAAGAAAGCTGAATGCCAAAGAATTGATGCTTTTGAACTGTGGTGTTGGAGAAGACTCTTGAGAGTTCCTTGGGCTGCAAGAAGATCCAACCAGTCCATTCTGAAGGAGATCAGCCCTGGGATTTCTTTGGAAGGAATGATGCTAAAGCTGAAACTCCAGTACTTTGGCCACCTCATGCGAAGAGTTGACACATTGGAAAAGACTCTGATGCTGGGAGGGATTGGGGGCAGGAGGAGAAGGGGACGACAGAGGATGAGATGGCTGGATGGCATCACTGACTCGATGGACGTGAGTTTGAGTGAACTCTGGGAGTTGGTGATGCACAAGGAGGCCTGGCGTGCTGCGATTCATGGGGTCACAAAGAGTCGGACACTACTGAGCGACTGAACTGAACTGAACATTTTTTGTTCTCTTCTATAGCAATAGAGCCTTTCACCAATTATTTGTTGTTGTCTAGTCTCTAAGTCATGTCCAATTCTTTGTGACCCTATGGGTTGTAGCCCGCCAGGCTGCTCTATCCATGGATTCTGCAGGCAAGAATACTAGAATGGGTTGCTATTTCCTTCTCCAGGGGCTCTTCCTGATCCAAGGATCAAACCTGCACCTCCTGCATTGTCAAGCAGATTCTTTACCACTGAGCCACCAGGGAAGCCCAACCAATTCTTACTGTCGCATATACATTTCACACTGTCTTTTTTTTTTTTTTTTTAACTAACTGTGGTCAATAAAATGTGCAGGAATGTGATATTACAACATCTCATGACAGAAAATGAAGAAATCATGTCCCTTAACCTCATAAAAAATTAATAAACAGAAAGCTTGAATAGATTTGGGAGACCAGAAAGGGGAGCTCTCACACCCTGAAACCATATCAGAAACCAACAAGGAGAAGACATACTTACTCCTCTTCTTTCTTAGCAAGGACCCAGCCAATGAAAAACCAAGTACTCTTTCTTTACTATGACCCTCACAGCTTCCTTTTTCCTCTCTGTAAGAATTCTTCTTCCCTTGCCATTTAGGGACTACTATGAGGCTCACCATAGTTGCAGACCCTGAATAAATCCATCTTTGCTGGAGAAATATCTAGCAGTCTGTTTCAATTAAACATTTTCATTCACTTCCTTTCAGTTTCTTAGAACATGGAAATGATGGCTGACATTTGTCTATCTCAGACCATGAGGATAAACATCATAATCTAGAAATCACAAAAGGAAAGACTTGAATCACTAGATTCTGGACAAGGCAGAGCCAACACAGGATCCCTACAAGGCTTAAGTTTGGACTGTTCAAGAGGGAAAATTGTTTTAGCCACTATTTAGCCACCTGATGGGAAGAGCTGACTCATTGGAAAATACCCTGATGCTGGTAAAGATTGAAGGCAGGAAGAGAAGGGGATGACAGAGGATGAGATGGTCAGATGGCATCACAGACTCAATCACATGAGTTTGAGCAAGCTTTGAGAGATGGTGGATGACAGGGAAGCCTGGTGTGCTGCAGTCCATGGGGCCACAAAGAGTTGGACACAACTAAGCGACTGAACTGATAAATGAAATTGATTTATAATTTGCCAGTTGTTTCCCATATGAACACACATACACACACACATATACACACACACACAGATATAGGCCTTCAATCAAGCAACCAAATTTTTTAGTTATAATTATTTATATATATACATAGAAATTACAGACACATACATATAAAATAATTTAGTGTTTCTAAGGGGAAAAATCATTATCAGCATATAAAGACAATTTGACTTATACCCTAATTAATAGCCCCTTATTAATTTTATCTTCAATTACTTCACTGGCTAAAAATCAAGTATAGAATTAAATAGAAGTGAGATCTGACATCCTTGACTTATTCTCTATCCTATTGGAAAGTTTCACTATTTCAATAGTATTGAATAAAATGTTGAACAGAAAGACAAGTGTTCATCCTTGCTTTGAACTCAATTTATGGGGGAAAGCATTGAGTATTTCACCATTAGGTATGCTGCTATCTGAGCATTTTAGTAATTGTTTTTATTAAACGGATGAAATTTCCTTCCATTAGTAGACACTTGAGAGTTATCATGGATATGTATTAGATTTTTTTTCAAATGTTACTAATGTATTGAAATTAACTCATGATTTTATTATTTATCCTGTTAATGTGATGAACTGTTTTCAAATATATAAAACAAAATGTTTAAAAAGTTCTTAGATATCTGGAATACTTCCCTTGATTATATCATAACTTTAATATATTGCTGGATTTAAATTGCTGATACTGGTTAAAGAATTTGACCTTTATATTGAGTGATACCAGTCATATATTTTACCATACTGTGAAAAATATAAGAATAGTTCAACAATGTAATTTTTCATGCATCCAACGTGCTATTGATGGCAGTTTTTTATGAATCATAGATGCAGGCCAGTTTAGTAGAAATTAGTAAAGGAAGCCATTTATCTTAATTATATATTTGTCATTCCTGGTGCACTCCTCCCTACTCCCCTACTCTGGATCCCAGTTTCCTTATGGTGGTATCATTTACCTTCAGCATGAAGTGTCACCTTTATTCTTTCCTGATAGTTCAGATGTTTCCCTTCAGCATGAAGTATTATCTTTAGGATTTAATAGACCAAAGATACACTGCTATTTAAATTTTTATAGCTTTTGGTTATATAAAAATCTATTTTACTCTCATTTCTTTGAAGAATTGTTTTGGGTGTTTATAGGTATCTGGAGAGGAGACCTTGGAGAAGAAAATGGCAACCCACCCTAGTATTCTTGCCTGGGAAATCCCATGGACAGAGGAGCCAGACATACTGCAGTCCATGAGGTCACAAAGAGTTGGACACAACTTAAAGACCAAACAACAGAGGTATCTGGATTGAAAGACTTTTTTTGTTCCTTTCAGCAAATTGAATTGAACTTGTCATTGCATTACCTCCCAGCTCCCTTTTGCTATACTCCCATTATTTGTACTGCCTTCCGCTCAACTCTTCACTACTCATCTTTTTTCTGTGAATGCTTAAGATATTTTTGTATATATATATGTGTTTTTGGTTGTTCGATATACCATCCGTCAATCCTGCTTGTGTTTCAGATTTCTCAAAACTGTAGACTGAAATATTTTTTCTATTTCAGAAATTGCTAGTAAACATATTTTGGATTATGTGATAATATTTCACAGTTCACTGATTCTCTTTATTTTTCATCCCTTGCTTTCTTTCCCTCAGATTGGAGGGAATGCTATGTCCATTTACCACTGTTACATTTCTCTGTTGGCTTCAACCTGCTCCAATCTTTAGTATAGCCCATCTGTTGAATTTAACATTTAAGATTACATAAATAATTCAAAAATAATTTTCATTTACTTGCTTTTTTGAACTTCCCTGATGTCTCAGACGGTAAAGCATCTACCTACAATGTGGGAGACCCGGGTTCAATCCCTGGGTCGGGAAGATCTCCTGGAGAAGGAAATGGCAACCCACTCCAGTATTCTTGCCTGGGAAATCCCATGGATGGAGGAACCTGGTAGGCTACAGTCCATGGGGTCGCCAAGAGTTGGACATGACTGAGCGACTTCACTTCACTTGCTTTAGATTTCCTATCTGTTCACCTATTATTTTCATCTTTTCCTTATATTTGGTAAATTATCTTCTGTGATAACTTTAAAGTTCTTCCTGAACATATATCTCTAGTGAAAGTGTTTGGGAAAATCTAAAAATCTAATGGGTGTTAATTGCTTCCCCATTGAGTTTGGCAATTACAACTAAAAAAGACCAAGAAAAATTTGCCAAGGTTATAAGCAGATATGCAAAAATAATACAATGAATCTGGATAATTTGACTGCTTCTAGCCCCAAAACAGGTGTAAACAGGACTGAAAATATCTGCAAATAAGACCAGTGGAGACTATTCAACTAGATGAAGTTATTCTGAACTAAAGCAAAGATCAAAATATTAACATGGCTTTCCTACCAAGCTTATACTCCTTAGATTGTATAGAGAGTCATATTTAAAATGAAATGGAGAAACGGGTATGAGAAAACAAGTAAGGTATGAGAACAATGTTGCTGTTACGTGCATTTTCATAGAAAAATATATCAGGAGCCTACTTAGTTTTTTTTTTTTTTTTTTTTTTACCACATTTACTCTATTACTAAGTTCCACTACATTACCAAACTACTTATCAAAAATTAAAAGTTTATGTTTGTACCTTAAACACCAATCTTGGGTTCCCAAGGTCCAAATATGAACAACCATTAAGAGTGACATAAAGGCTATCTTAGATACCTAAGATAACCTACTGAATGGGAAAAAAATATAAATGTTATGATCAATAAGCAGTTAATATCCAAAATATATAAACAGCTCATACAACTCAGTATAAAAAATTGGCCAGAAGACCAGAATAGGTATTTTCTCCCCAAGGAAGATACAGAGATATCCGACAGGCACATGAAAATATACTCAACACCGCTAATCAGAGAAGTGCAAAACCACAATGAGATACTACTTCACACCTGTCAAAATAGTTATTTATCCTCAAAAAGTTTATAAATAACAAATGTTCCAAGGATTTAGGGAAAAGAGAACTCTAGCACACTGTTGGTGGGACTGTAAATTGGTGCAGCCAATATGAAAAATAGTATGGACGTTCTTCAAAACACAAAAAAATAGAGCTACCATACAATCCAGCAATTCTACTGCCAGATATATAGCTTCAGAAAATTAAAACACTAGTTTGGAACAAAATGCACCCTAATGTTCATAGCAGCATTATTTACAACAGCCAAGATATGGAAACAACCCAAGCGCCCATGAACAGATGAATGGAAAAAGAAAATGTGGCATATATCTGTATAAAGAAATATTACTCAGCCACAAAAAAACAATGAAATTCTGCCATTTACAACAACATGGATGGACTTTCTATCGAGTACTATTAAGTCAGACAAAGATAAACTGTTACTACCATACGTATAACCTAAAAAATAAAACAAATGATTGTCTATAAGAAAACAGATTCAGAGATATAGAGTACATTCGAGTGGTTCTCACAAGGGAGAGGGAAGTGGGGTCGGGAGAGATCGGTGTATGAAAGTTAAGAGACAAACAACTATGTATAAAATATGCAAGAAGGATAACAGCACAGGGAAATTCAGCCATTTGTTTATAATGACTTTAAAGAAGAATAATCTATAAAAATAATTACTTTGTTACATATTTAAAACTAATATTTTAAAATCAACTATACATCAATAAAAAATTTGAAAACTAATAAGATATCAAGGAAGGAATATGAAGAAATTCTAACATTTTAACACATAATGACTAAGGTAAAAGCAAAATAAAACAGACATTTTTCTTGCACATTTACCTTCATGACAAACTTCTTACTTGGAGTTTGTCAAGCTCATTCTCTAAACTACTTGCTATCTTCTTAAACTTAAGTCAAAATCAAAGTGTTCTAATGTCTATAAAGGTCAATATCATCTAACTCTACCCACCTTTTATGAAGGGTCTGACTTCTTGGCTCCTCACTGTTGTTCAAATATTGCAGACGTATTTCTGAATTAGATTCTTGGCACTGGCAGTTATCTCTATTGGAACTCTTTTCCCCCAGATGTTATGATCTACAGGGAATCTATGAGCAAAGGTTTAGCAAAGCCCCTTTTTTTTCCTTTTTATGAGAACCTACCTGACTTTCAGTTTAGTGTCCCACTCTAGTTTTTAACATTACAAGGATGACATTATGAACAAAATTACTAGGCAATATTACTTTACATAAAAATGATGCCTGATTGGTAAATTTTTTTCAGGAATGGGAGGAAGCATATATGAAATAAAATATCTTTGGACGATCTGATTTGAGATTCTCTAAATGCAATGACATTCAGTGACTCTTGTAAACGATCATATCCCTTGTACAGCACCCAGAAACAATGTATCTGGAAGTATAACAAGGTTTTTGGCTTTTAGATAATACAAGGATTTCAAAACAAGCAATTCCTGCCTGTGGGACTCTTCTCCTGGTTCCATATGGACTGCTTCAAGGATATTCACTGAAGGGGAAGACCATGCTGTGGGAGCTAATCTCGATCTCTGAAAAGACTGGTGCCAAATGTGGTCTAACATAGTGTAAATCTTAATGTTTAGTTGAACCAAAAAAGAGTCCCTTGATGGTCAATGTCATAAGGCCTTAAGTACCATCTACACATTTTCCATGAAGCCAAAATAATTTTTGGACAAAAACCATTTTGTGAAAATCCTTCATATTTTACCACTGGTCTGAATTCCACTGGATTCAGATATGAATTATGCCACATAGGTTTTCAGGTTCATTGTTATTTCTGGGTCCTGTTCATCCAGTGACTAATTTTTGACAATGCCTTATTTTCATCTGCCTCCTCCAAACTAGCTTCTCCATGGATTATTTCAACTATCATATCCCAAACATTAGGCACTTGAACTTTGTTTTACACGCCAGGAACTCTGTAACAAAAGGTAATTTAATGGTTCACCCTTCAAATTTATGCAAATCTGTGCTGATATTTTTTCTACTTTATTAGAAAGGGATGGTTGGGGAAAGAGGAAAGGAGAAGAGAGTGAGAATAAGGTTGATTTTGTTTATTTGGATATTTGTTTTTGTGTTTATTATATATTTGTCCTACCTAAATATACATACACACACACACACACACCTCATGGGCTGTCTACTTCACATTTTAGGTCCCCAAGTGGTATAACGGTTTTGATTACCAATTCTTTAACATCATGAAAACATCTGTGATGGGCCATAGAGTGCCCAGATAATTGGTGTGTTCATGTATATAAACATAAATGTACATATATGTGTGTGTATATATATATATATAATATACATCACATATATAATTAGACTCCATGAAAAACTGTTAGAACTAAAATTCTGTGAAGTTTCAAGCTACAAAAATTCAATATACAAAATTGTGTTTCTACCCACTGCTTATGAATAATCTGAAAGAACTTAAGAAAGCAATCCCATTCACAACTGCATTGAAAAGAATAAAATATCTGGGAAACATTTATAACCAAAGGGGTGGGGGGAATTGCACACTGAAAACTAAGATGTTGATGAAAGAAACTAAAGACATAAATAAATAGAAAGATTCCATGGTCATAGATTGGAACAATATTATTAAAATATTCACACTACCCAAAGCAATCCACAGGTTCAATCCCCAACAAAACTTCAACGTTATTTTACACCAAAATAGAACAATCCTATAGAACAATTTGTATAGAACCACAAAAGGCCCCAAATAGCCAAAGCAAACTTAAAAAAGAGTAACGAAGTTGGAGACACTATGTTTCCTGATTTCAAACTATATTACAAGACTATAGTAATAAAAACTGTATGGTCCTGGTATTAAAACCAGCACATAGATCAATGGAATAAGATTGCTGCTGTTGCTAAGTCTCTTTAGTCATGATCAATTCTGTGTGACCCCACAGATGGCAGCCCACCAGATTCCCCCATCCCTGGGACTCTCCAGGCAAGAACACTGCAGTGGGTTGCCATTTCCTTCTCCAATGCATGAAAGTAAAAAGTGAAAGTGAAGTCGCTCAGTCGAGTCAGACTCTTAGCGACCCCATGGACTATAGCCTACCAGGCTCATCCATCCATGGGATTTTCCAGGAAAGAGTACTGGAGTGGGTTGCTATTTCCTTATGCAAAAATCTGCACACCCTAAACATACACAATTTTTTTGGTCTTTTCTGTCTCAATAAAGCCAGGGGAAAAATGAGTTGAATATTAAAAACAATTCATATAAATGATTAGTAAGGAATAGACTACAGTAAACACAGATATCCATATATAACACTAGGTGGTATTTTGAAACATTTTATTCTGGATAAAACAGTGCTTGGGAACATGAGACAACAAATATAGTTGACCAGGCATTTCATGTGAATTCGTGAATGAATCTTGGTTTTTGTTAACTTTTAGCTAACAGATGAAACTCTAGTCAACAAAAGAGTCCAAAATGAAGTACTTGATGTAATCTCAAAAACAGAATGATCTCTGTTCATTTCCAAGGCAAACCATTCAATATCACAGTAATCCAAGTCTATGCCCCAATCAGTAATGCTGAAGAGGCAGAAGTTGAATGGTTCTATGAAGACCTACAAAAACTTCTACATTTAACATCCAAAAAAGGTATCCTTTTCAAGGGACTGGAATGCAAAAATCAAAAGATATCTGGAGTAAAAGGCAAATTTGGCCTTGGTGTACAAAACAAAGTAGGGCAAAGGCTAACAGGGTTTTGCCAAGAGAACACACAGGTCATAGCAAACACCCACCTCCAACAACACAAGACAAGACACGGCACAAGGACATCACCAGATGGTCAACACTGAAATCAGACTGATTATATTCTTTGCAGCCAAAGATGGAGAAGCTCTATACAGCCAGTAAAAACAAGAGTGGGAGCTGACTGTGGCTCAGATAACGAACTCCTTATCACCAAACTCAGACTTAAATTGAAAAAAGTAGGGTAAACCACCTGAGAAGGCAATGGCAACCCACTCCAGTACTCTTGCCTGGAAAATCCCATGGATGGAGGAGCCTGGTAGACTGCAGTCCATGGGGTTGCACAGAGTCAGACACAACTGAAGTGACATCAGCAGCATCAGCAGGGCAAACTACTAGGCCATTCAGTATGACCTAAATCAAATCCCTTATGATTATACAGTGGAAGTGACAAAGATTCAAGGGATTAGATCTGATAGACAGAGTGCCTGAAGAACTATGGACGGAGGTTCGTGACATTGTACAGGAGGCAGTGATCAAGACCATCCCCAAGAAAAAGAAATGCCAAAAGGAAAAATGGTTGTCTGAGGAGGCCATACAAATAGCTGAGAAAAGAGGAGAAACAAAAGCCAAAGGAGAAAAGGAAAGATATACTCATTTGAATGCAGGGTTCCAAAAAATAGCAAGAGGAGATAAGAAAGCCTTACTTAGTCATCAATGCAAAGAAATAGAGGAAAACAATAGAATGGGAAAGATTAGAGATCTCCTCAAAGGAGAACAAGGGAACATATCACGCAAAGATGGGCACAGTAAAGGACAGAAATGGTATGGACCTAACTGAAGCAGAAGATATTAAGAAGAGGTGGCAAGAATACACAGAAGAACTATACAAAAAAGATCTTTATGATCCAGATAACCACGATGGTGTGATCACTCACCTTGAGCCAGACATCCTGGAATGTGAAGTCAAGTGGGCCTTAGAAAGCATCACTACAAACAAAGCTAAAGGAGGTGATGGAATTCCAGTGGAGCTATTTCAAATCCTAAAAGATGATGCTGTTAAAGTGCTGCACTCAATATGCCAACAAATTTGGAAAACTCAGTGTTGGCCACAGGACTTGAAAAGGTCAGTTTTCATTCCAATCCCAAAGAAAGGCAATGCCAATGAATGTACAAACTACCACAATTGCACTCATCTCACATGCTAGCAAAATAATGCTCAAAATTTCAAGCTGGATTTAGAAAACCAGAGGAACCAGAGATCAAATTGTCATCATATATGGGATCATCAAAAAAGCAAATGAGTTCCAGAAAAATGTCTACTTCTGTCTTATTGACTACACCAAAGCCTTTGACTGTGTGGATCACAACAAATGGCGGAAAATTCTTCAAGAGATGGGAATACCAGACCATCTGACCTGCCTCCTGAAAAATCTATATGCAGGTCAAGAATCAACAGTTACAACTGGACATGAAACAACAGACTGGTTCCAATTAGAAAAGGAATATGTAAAGGCTGTTTATTGTCACCCTGCTTATTTAACTTAATGCAGAGTACATCATGTGAATGCCAGGCTGGATGAAGCAAAAGCTGGAATCAAGATTGCCGGGAGAAATATCAATAACCTCAGATATGCAGATGAAACCACCCTTATGGCAGTAAGCAGAGAAGAACTCTAAAGAGCCTCTTGATGAAAGTGAAAGAGTGAAAAAGTTGTCTTAAAGCTCAACATTCAGAAAACTAAGATCATGGCATCTGGTTCCATCACTTCATGGCAAATAGATGGGAAGACAATGGAAACAGTGTCAGACTTTATTTTGGAGGGCTCCAAAATCACTGCAGATGGTGACTGCAGCCATGAAATCAAAAGACACTTGCTCCTTGGGAGAAAAGCTATGACCAACCTAGACGGCATATTCAAAAGCAGAGACATTACTTTGTCAACAAAGGTCCGTCTAGTCAAAGCTATGGTTTTTCCAGTGGTCAAGTATGGATGTGAGAGTTGGACTATAAAGAAAGGTGAGCACCAAAGAATCGATGCTTTTGAACTGTGGTTTTGGAGAAGACTCTTGAGATCCCCTTGGACTGCAAGGAGATCCAACCAGTCCATCCTAAAGAAATCAGTTCTGAATATTCATTGGAAGGACTGATGCTGAAGTTGAAACTCCAATATTTTGGCAACCTGATGCAAAGAATTGACTCATTAGAAAAGACCCTGATGCTGGGAAGGGTTGAAAGCAGGAAAAGAAGGGGACAACAGAGGATGAGATGATTGGATGGCATCACAACTGGATGGACATGAATTTGAGCAAGCTCTGGAATTGTTGATGGACAGGGAAGCCTTGCGTGCTATAGTCCATGGGGTTGCACAGAGTCGGACACGACTGAATTATTGAAGTGAACTGAACTTAGCTAGCAGAAAGATATAAAAGCTATATATCACTAGCACAAAATATAAAAATAACTTTCTAGTTGCTTTGAAAACTCAAGGGAAGTCAACATACAGAATATGTCATTTTGTCTGTGTGTGTCTGCGTTTTATAAGGAGTGTTAGTCATTCAGTCATGCCTGACTCTTTGTGACCCCATGGACTATAGTCCATCAGGTTCCTCCCTCCATGGATTTCTCCAGGCAAGAATACTGGAGTATGCTGCATTCCTTTCTCTAGGGAATCTTCTTAACCCCAGGGTCAAACCTTCGTCTCCTGCACTGCAGGTAGATTCTTTATTGTGTTGTGTATAGGTGTTACAAATTCTCCATAGCATACTTTTTATAGCTAAAAAGCTACTTGCAGATTGCAGGTAAAGAAAATAAGGTTCTATTCAGTGTTTTAGTGCTCTTTTCTGAGTAAAAAAAAAATCTTTTTTCTTTTCACATCAAGTTTGTTAATTCCCAAGAGAATTAAAGTGAAGGGTTTGGGCATCCAGCCAGCAACTTTGTCTGATATTTTCATTCTTTCAAGGTAGGAAAGAGGCGGTTGTTGTTTCAACTCTATTGAACAGAAAAAGTAACCTTGTTTCTCAAAGTTCATACAACTAGGCAGCACTGACAAATGTAATAATGTCCACTCTTTATTGAAGGCCCTTTTTATCAGAGGTAATTAGCTTATATTGTATTTTTGATACATGTTTTAAACCCTTAAACATTAACCTTATTTTTCTTTAACAAAAATTATCAAATTGTGGCTCAGAGATTCAATAAGTTATCTCACCTCACACTAATTTTAAATACAAAGCTGAGATTTTTACAAGGATATCTATGTCCCCCAAACTTTCTACTTACCCTCTCCCTAATAATAGTCTACATTCTTATTGAGAGTTAAACAATGCTGTGAATGCTAAAGGAGGTCTAATAGAAATACACTAATGAGAGGACCTATATTAATGGATCTGCTATATATTTTTCAAGGAAATGTAATTTTATCACTTTCAATTTATACAGTAATAAGTTTCTATTTGAAGCCCTGGTAATTTAATAATGAATAATTTCATATTGTGGTTTCCAAATACTCTGAAGCACACACATTTGGGGGAAGTTTGTCTTTTTAAGTGTAAAAGTGACTTCAAGTAAACATGACTGCCATTCTATTTGAAACTTTTAAAGTCATAAACAAGGTCTGTATTGTATCAACCCTCAGATCCCATAACAGAGATCCACCTATTGAAAAATAATTAATCCTATTTTTCTGGCCTTTTCCCTAAACCAGAGCCCTTTATTTCCTAACATACCAAAATATTTGAATGAGAAGGGCTTTCCTCTGCAATGTGAAACCGAGTGGAATAGCTACTATTTGAATATCTTATGTTGTGCTGTGCTGTGCTTAGTTGTTCAGTTGTGTCCAACTCTTTGCAACCCTGTGGACTACAGCCTGCCAGCCTCCTCTATCCATGGGGATTCTCCAGACAAGAATACAGGAGTGGGTTGCCATAACCTCCTCCAGGGGATCTTCCCAACCCAGGGATCAAACACAGGTCTCTGGCACTGTAGGTGGATTCTTTATCATCTGATTCACCAGATAATATCTTATAGGTTATGAATAATAACTGCTTCATGAAGGAGAGAGAATACTTTAAATGGTTATTAACCATTGAATATTTCCACATTGTACTAATGGTATCTTACATTTATAATGAAATTTTTAGCCAAGAGCAATTTTCAGAGATTACCATCTGATATATATGTCAACATGCATACTTTTCTATAATATAACAAGGTAGGACCATAAGTATGCCATCCAAATAGAAATCTGAAGGAAAAAAAAAAAAAAAAAACAGAAAAAGACCTGGCAGCTAGAATAAGGTTAAAAAAGCATATAAACCTGAGTAGGAAAGGAATTATTTCCTTTCTCCGTGCAAGGAAATGTTTGCTAGAATAAAGGGACAATATAGTAGACAGGAAAAAGCACTGCATTTGGATTCAGAAATCTTGATTGTGAATTCAACCACCCATGAGACCTGATGCAAATTACCTAACCTCTCTTCTCAATTCCAAAAGGAAAATAATCATTCTTAATCAGCTTATCCTTAATGTGAAGTCAAATACTAGTATGTATCGACACATTTTTTAAATGACAGCTGAACAAAATCACTGCTACATTTATTGTCAAACTTGGTCAATCAAATATCTTAGGCAACTTGCAAAACTCCTGAAGTATTTTCTAATCCTAGTATCATTTCAAACTCCTTATAGCTGACCACATTCAAAACTAATCTGCATACCAACCAGTGAGTAACAGCTAACATGAACTGATATTAACAGGATGTAAACAAAAGAAGCAAAGAAGATTCCTGCAATTCACAATGGGTTTTGTTGGGAGGAGGTGACAACTCTTGTCAGATCTGTAAGTCCTGAAATTAGCATATATTTAATGCTGATTGAGATGCCTTTTTATATCTAAGAAGGATTAGTTTCTGTCTTTTAAGGTTGATTTTCTGTAATTTGAGGAGAATAATGTACTCTACAACTGGATCACAGTATCTTGTAATAGAATAGTGCACATTTTCATACAAGAAATATGTCCTAAGTATTCCTATCATGATTGAGACATTTGTCTCTATATTTTATGTAGATGAGCAATGCAAAAATTATGATAACATAATATACTAACACTATTCTTTGGGGCTGCATGCCAATGAGTGATAAACTCCTCTCATAACAGTGGATATTTCTTCTGTGACCTCAACACAACTCTCCAGCAGGTACTGCCAATTAATTGCCATTTTAACCAATTTACTCTCTGAATTAAGGTTTGGGTTAGCCTTAAGTAGGTCATGGGAGCAAATTTTCAGTTCTTAGAGAAAATATGCCCTTACTAAAATTTTAAAAAATCTTTCCTATTTTACTGCAATTCCCTATGTGCTGTGGCACAAAATGACAATTATATTAATAATTATTATCATCGGTTAATTTTAAATATTATGTCAATGCTAAAAAAATACTTAAAAAAAAAAATTCAGCAAATGAGTAAAAAAAGATGAACAACAACTCTGCTTTCAGCCAGAAAAGGAAAACTGTTAATACGCACTGTATGTTAGTCGCTCAATTGTGTCCAACACTTTGGACAGCATGGGCTGTAGCCTACCAGGCCTCTCTGTCCATGTAATCCTCGAGGCAAGAATACTGGAGTGGGCCATTCCCTTCTCCAGGGTATCTTCCCAACCCAGGGATCAAATGCAGTCTTCTGCATTGTGGGCAGACTATTTATTGTCTGAGCCACAAGGGAAGCCCTAATATTGTGTGCCCTAAGTCACTTAGTCATGTCTGACTCTCTGTTCATGGAATTCCCCAAGCAAGAGTACTGGAATAGGTTGCTGTGCCCTCCTCCAGGGGTTCTTCCCAACCCAGGGATTGAACCCACATCTCTTAAGTCTCCTGCATTGGCAGGTGGGTTCTTTACCAACTAGTGCCACCTGGGAAGCCCAATATGCACTATAAACAGCCATAATACTATTCAAAATTTATGAAACTTTTTTTTTTTTAATGGACAATAGGCAGTATCAGAATGATGTCTCAAAGAAGAGACACAATGAGGTGGGCCTGCCACCACAGTTTCATGGCTTGAGGTAGCTTCCCACTGTGGCCACAAGTAAACAAAACCCAAGTACAGCACCCCTGTCCCAGTGAACTGAGGAAGCAGCAATCAGGATTTGGCATTATAGTAAACAAAGCGAAAGGGAAAATGTTAGTCACTCAGCCGTGTCCGACTCTACGTGATCTCATGGATGGTGTTCCTCTGTCCATGGGATTTCGCAGGCAAGAATACTGGAGTGGGTTGCCATTCCTTTCTCCAGGGGATCTTCCCGACCCAGGGACCAAATCCAGGTATCCTGCATTGTAGGCACACTCTTTATCGTCTGAGCCACCAGGGCAGCTCATAGTAAACCTGTGTCTTTTACATCTTCTTAATATCTCTATCTTCCCTGTGAGGCACCTTCGGAATAAGAACTGTATATCAGATCTGCTCTCATAAGACCCAGTGAAGCCCTGACAAAACTCAGTTGAGCCCAGCCAAGGAAGAGGTGCTTAAGAAAAAAGTACAAGAACAAAACTATCCAAGTCCAAACTCATCACCCACTATTTCAACTGCCTGCTATTTTAAGAATCGAGATTCTTCAGAGAAAAATAGTAAGAGCTCCTACATTATCCATATGTCCAACATTCCATCAAAATTAATAGATTTAAAGCTATGAATCATAATCAAGAAAATAGGCAATAGAAACAGAATTTAAGATGAACCAGATGACAATGAATTTAGCAGATAAAGATTTTAAATATTTTAAGTACTATATAAAATATGATAAACAAAAATAGATTCTTAATGAGTGAGACAATATAAAATATCTTCAGAGTAATAAAATTTGTCAAAAAGAATCAACAGCACATTTTATATCCAAAAGGTACAATATCAGATATTAAAAGTGTATTGAATGGACTTATCCAACTGGACATAGTAACAGACAAATCAAAGAAGTAGGAGGCATACCAATTAGTTAACAATACTTTTGTAAACAGTGCGGCAAATTGTTCTGCATACTATTGGGATGTGAGAATGTCTGAACACAAAATTAGAAAATAACTTTAAGATATGAAATGATAGGAATGAACTTATTTATAACACAGAAACAGACTCACAGACTTTGAGAATGAATTTATGGTTAACAATGGGGCAGGAGGGAAAGGAGGGATAGACTGGGAGTTTGAGATTCACATGTACACACTGCTATATTTAAAACAGATAACCAAAAAGGGCCTACTATATTGCACAGGGAACTCTGCTCAACATTCTATAATAACATACATGGGAAAAAACTTTGAAAAAGAGTAGATACATGTATAACTGAATCACCTTTCTGTACAGGAGAAACACAACACTGTTAATAATATAACATATATAACATATAATGACATATAACTTGAAAAACTGTATGACTATCACTAACTCATAAATAAATTTATAAACAGAATGTTATCTAGGCATATCAGAGTCATACAGCTGGATACCAAATGTAAAGAAAAAAGTTAAAGCAGTCAGAGATAAAAGAAACATGCTCTACTAGGAAACAAGGATAATAGTGACAGCTGACTTCCCTGGGAAAAGAACAGAATAAAATCTTTAAAATGGCCAAAACAAAAATGAAAAAAATATAATCCTAGTATTATATATCAGTAATAAACATTTTTTTAAATGAGACTAAACAAATATCCAAATAACATAATAATATTCCCTGCAAGCACAGATAACGTACTATAATGGAAACTACAGGGTACCTTTCAGGTTGAAGAAAAATGACATGATACAGAAAAAAATTTCATCCATGAAAAAGAAGGAAAAACATGATAAATATGTGGAAAATTACATAAGAATATACTTTCTCATAATTAACTACTTGAAAGTAACAGTCCAATAAAATGGTATTAAAATATATGTGGAAGTTAAAAATACATGAGTCACAAAGATGCAGGACATGTAAACAGAATTACTATAGAGTTTAAAGGGTTATTACATTTGTAAAATGGAAAATTAGAAGCAAAAAAATGGAAGGTAAAAGTGGGAAATACAAAGAGTTTAGTGAAAATTGAGAAGTGTGAAATGTCACATGAGGAGTTGAAAGTTGGAGGACTTGATCAAAAGTAGACTGTGGGAAGATGAGGATACATATTAAGTCTAGAGCAACTAAAAACAATAAAGTACAACTAAGGCGACTGTACATGATAAAAAAAAGGGGGAACACTAAAAATTTAATAACCCAAAAGAAGGTAAGAAATCAAGAACAGACAAACCAAAAATAGAATGAAAATTAAGCAATTAGCAAGATGGTATAGTTAACTCTAAATACCAAAGAGTAAGTAGATTTAACATCTTATTTTAGAGAGTTTGTGATGTGAACTAGATTTTAAAAATATAATTAGATGTATTTATACAATGAACTTTAAATGAAAACACAGACATGTTGAAAACAACTGAATGGAAAATAAAATACCTAACCACCATCAAGCATAAAAGAACTGGCAATGCAAAATAAGATTTGAACATTATACAAAAATCAGGTGTGATTTACTAGGAAAATGAAATATTAAAGTATCAAAATTCATGAAGCATAAATGGAAAGAACTAAGGCATAAAGACAAATTTAAAATAATATTGAAGATTTAACAAGCTTTCCTTAATAGCTAATTGATCAGTAAACAAAAAAATAACTATATAGAAAGTCTAAAAACCTGCTATCAATCTCTTGAACTAACTTTTACGGATTACTATATTCAATGCCTATTGACTACATTTTAAAGTACATGTGGAATGCTCACTTAGATTGACTATTTTCTCACATGGACACAATCAAACTTAAAAACCAAAAATCAGTTAACAGTCATGTCAAAAAAATTCCCTACACATATGGAGACTCCCATACATGTGGGAAATAACAAATCTGAGGAAACTCTGGGAGACAGAAAAGGACAGGGAAGTCTGGCATGCTGAAGTCCATGAGGTTGCAAAGAGTTGGACACAACTTAGCAATTGAATAACAAAGAAACATGAGTCAAGGAGGAATCGCAAGTGAAATTTTTAAATGCTTTAAAATAGTTTCAAAAGAACATTTGAAAGCAGTGAATAGAGGAAAACAGAATTAAATATCAATGTTGCAAAGGATGAAAATCTATATACTCTATTAATCTAGAAAATGAAATCTAACACTAAAGTTGTAGAAAAAATAATTATGAGAGCAGAATTCAAAATAAAATTAACAACCAATAGGGAAAGACAAAGAATAAATTGGTTATCTCAACCAATTAATAACACTGATAAAAACCCAGAAAAAATACATAAAAGAAGAAACTGAAATAGTCTTCCTGGGCTGCCATAACAAAATATCACATACCAGGTATTTCACAGTTCTTGAGGCTGGAAGTCCGAGATCAGATGCTATCATGATTTGATTCTGGTAAGAGCCTCCTTTTGGATTGCAGGCGACTTCCTTGCCTCTCACTGTGTCCTCACATAAATAAAAGTGACAACTCTGGTGCTTCTTCTTTTTCTTTTAAAGGCACTAACCCTACCACAGGAGGCTCAACCCTCAAGACCGCCTCTAAACCTAATTACCTTCCAAAGGCCCCATCCCAATACCACTGAGGGACAGGGCTTTACACATGAATTTTGAAGGCATATTCAGTCCATAATAGAAACAAGATACAAATTAGCAGTATTTGAAAGGAAAGTAAGGTTATAACTCCAATTCTTACACATATCAAAAGAATAAGGGAATATTATGAAACGTTCTCAATAATTTCAACAGAAGAAATGAAAACTTTCCTTAAAAGGCACGTTTCTGAAACTGACACTAAATGCATTTTAAAAATCTGCATAGTAATAAATATGTGTACAATTTTTAATTAAGGAAACTCCCAGTAAGAAAACTCTAGAGCTGGATTGTTTCAGTAGCCAATTACAGTAATAATAAAAATAAGAATTAATGCCAAACCTGTAAGTTTTTTTAAAATACAGAGAAAAAGGAAACATACCCTGACTCTAATTTTATAAGGCTAGGGTTAACTGTGATATTAAAATGTGAGATATTACAAGGAAAAAATAATTCAAAGAAGCTTATATGCAAAAGGCCTCACATAAAATTTTCAAATCAGACCTTAAAATATATAAAAATATAATACAACTTGATCAAGTGAGGTTTATCTTAGGATGTAAGAGAAACCTGATGTTATCAGTAAAGTTTTCCATCTTAACAGTAAGAAAAATAAGATCGATTCAGTAAATATACTAAAAGCCTTTGACAAAATTCAACACATCCATTCAAGTTAAAAATTCTCAGAAAATCACATTTTAGAGTGCAGAAGTCAGACCAAAAGGTGATCCAAACATTCCTGAGTTCAGTTCAGTCGCTTCGTTGTGTCCGACCCTTTGTGATCCCATGAACCACAGCACGCCAGGCCTCCCTGTCCATCAACAACTCCTGGAGTCCACCCACATCCCTGTCCACTGAGTCAGTGATGCCATCCAACCATCTCATCCTCTACTGTCCCCTTCTCTTCCTGCCCTCAATCTTTCCCAGCATCAGGGTCTTTTCCAATGAGTCAGCTCTTTGCATCAGGTGGCCAAAGTATTGGAGTTTTAGCTTCAACATCAGTCCTTCCAAGGAACACCCAGGACTGATCTCCTTTAGGATGGACTGGTTTGATCTCCTTGCAGTCCAAGGGACTCTCAAGAGTCTTCTCCAACACCAACACAGTTCAAAAGCATCAATTCTTTGGTGCTCAGCTTTCTTTCTAGTCCAACTCTCACATCCATACTGACTACTGGAAAAACCATAGTCTTGACTAGACAGACCTTTGTTGACAAAGTAATGTCTCTGCTTTTTAATATGCTGTTTAGGCTGGTCATAACTCTCCTTCCAAGGAGTAAGCGTCTTTTAACTTGAATGGATGTGTTGAATTTTGTCAAAGGCTTTTAGTATATTTACTGAATCGATTTCATGGCTGCAATCACCATCTACAGTGATTTTGGAGCCCAGAAAAATAAAGTCAGCCACTGTTTCAGGTATTGTGAAATCCCCTTATCTTGAGTGTAGGTAGAACCTATGTCTTGTTTCTAACCAAAAGAATAAGGTCATAGTGATGGACTGTCATTCCCATGGTTGTGCTATGCTCAGTCACTTAAGTCATGTCCTACTTTATGTACGGTAGCCTGCCAGGGCTACACGGCCTTTTATAGGACTTTATTTTGCTAGCCAACTGGCTAGAAACTCTCACTGCTGGCTTAGGAGACCATGTTAGGAAAGTAAACACATGCAAGGAAATGCATGTGGCCTTTAGGAATAGACACCAAGAAGCTGTGGCCCTAGGTCTTACAACCACAAAAGAAAAAAAAAAAAATTTCATTGTGCCAAAAACCTGAGCAAGCTTCACAATGGATCCTTACTTAATAAAACCTCCAAATAAGAACACAATTTAAATATATTCCTGTGAGACTCCCAAGCAGAAGATCTCAGCTAAGCTAGGCATGGACACCTGACTGGCCAAATAAATTGGGTGTATAGTTTTAAGCCATTATGCTGGTAGTAATTTGTTAGGCAGCAATAGAAAGCTAAGGCAAAGTTTGATACTAGGAAGTGGGGCTGCTACTCTAACAAATACCTAAAATGTGAAAGTGACCATTAAACCATGCATAGGATGGAGACTGGTGGATATTGAGGAGCATGATAGAGAAGATACAAACTGCCTTGAAAAGGCAGTTGGTAGAAATATGAATTTGGAGGATACTGCTGGTTAGGGTTCAGAAGGAAGCAAGGAAAATGTTATTGGAAAGTAGAAGAGAATCTTGTTACATACTAAAAAATATTTTTCATATTGATTTTATAATGTAAAACAAACTTGTATTCCTGTTATCAATCTTACAGCCATGATATATCAAACTCAGTGTATTAATAGTTTTGTTATGCTATGATTTTGCTTAGGGCTTTTGTATCAGTATTTCATGAGGAAAACTGACTTGTCATAAATTGTTTCCAATTAGGCTTTCTTAATAGGACAAAACAGTAACACTGCCAGAAACTGTGGAACCAGCCCATTGCTTCTTTATTATTTGAAAAAGTTTAGGTAGAATTAGGATTGCCTATTTCTTGAAAGGTCATTTTTTGAAAGTAATGATCATGACTTTCTCATATTTAATTCTTCCAACTTTTAGTCTGAGACTTAACAGAATAGTCAATAAATAGCTTAACAGGTAGTCAATAAATAGCTCTTAAACTGACTTAATCGGAGAAGGCAATGGCACCCCACTCCAGTACTCTTGCCTGGAAAATCCCATGGGCAGAGGAACCTGGTAGGCTGCAGTCCATGGGGTCGCTAAGAGTCAGACACGACTGAGTGATTTCACTTTCACTTTTCACTTTCATGCATTGGAGAAGGAAACGGCAACCCACTCCAGTGTTCTTGCCTGGAGAATCCCAGGGACGGGGGAGCCTGGTGGGCTGCTGTCTATGGGGTCACACAGAGTCGGACACGACTGAAGCGACTTAGCAGTAGCAAACTGACTTAATAGAAGATTTTAAGTGTTCGAGAAACTTCTTAGTAGGGAAATGTCCTGGACTTCACTTAGTTGATAAACAGTGCATAATATTGAGAATGTAAATAACTGCTTCACCTATAGTTAATTTCAGAAAAGCTGTGATAAAAGGACTCTCAAAATAGAAATAATGAATTATAAAAACTGTTTGAAATTTTAAGTAAAATATATATGTAAAAGCAGAGTTTTTCTAAAATGTATGCACAAAAAAAGTTTTGCAAAAAAGACATATGGCTTAAGTGGTCAGCGAAGCAAAATATTTCTGGTAACTACAGATTAACTTAAAGAAATTAACTTGGCATAATGAAACATGTGCTTAAGTTTCAGTTGTAGTTAAGAGTCATAGGGTTTCAGGTCAAAATTAAGTTCTCTGAATCTCTGATATTCTTTACCTGAAAATAGCACAATTATTTAAGGATGGAATGAGGTTGTATATTTTAAGCACCTGTGAACTATAAAGCACTATACAAATAGTGTTATTGGAGCTGATTAGGTGTTAAGTGAAACATGGCAGGTGAAAAGACTCAGAAGAATATCACATGGTAGTCTAAAAATCACAAATACATTTTTTCATAAATAAAGGAGTTAGCTCAATAATTATTAAAGCTACATTTTCAAATGCACTGCTCAGAAAAAGGGGAGACAAGCTAAATGAGGATTTTATGGGAAAAGTACTTTTCTAATGGATTTTCCATATACAGTTATCCACTGCCTGTTGGGAGATAGTGTATGATTTATTGAGCAATTTTTAGTATAATCAATTAGCATCCAATAGAGGATACTGAAGTATTTCAATAGTGAAACTGGGGAACGTTTATCTAAATGGGTATTATCTGAAATTAATTACGTGGTAGGCAGATGGTCCCCAAAGATGTCTCCTGGAACTTATGAATATTACACTGCAAATCAAAGGAGAATTTACAAAATATAGTTAACATTACAGACCTTAAGAAGAGTGGCCTGGATGATCCAGGTGGAACAAATAATGCCTGACCTTTAGAAACAGAATTGCCTCCAGCTGGAAGCAAGAGAAAATCCACGGGGAACTCAGGAAGAACCCTGACAACAAATTCAACCCTCAGAAGAATCTGTTGCATGATTGCTACTACTGCGAATTCTAGGTTCAGTGACCAAAAACAGGTCTCCAGGAACTAAATGCAGTACTGCGCTATTAGTAAGAGAAAAAGGGCCTTAATCCGAAGACCTCAAAGGCCAGAAATGGAGTCCAAGACATTAGTTATATGGAAGAGAAAGACTTTTTTGAAGAGAAAGGTGGTAAGGTGAAAAAGGAAGCAAGGAGATCATTTAAAGTTCTATAGAAACAAAGGAGTCCCTAGAAATTAATACTCTCTCCCTCAAAATATGCCATCCATTAAAGAAATTGCACTTACTAGTACCAATGGAATACTACAATATTGATTTAAGAAACCTGAGAAGCTGCTCCAATTCTTTAATACTGCTTACAGAGAAATAATTATTACTGATGTTTCAGGAACTTACTAGCAATTTCAAAATAATGCACAGTATCATAAAATGCAACTAGAAAATGATAAAGTATTAGAGGTGCTGAAAAAATCTTCTCAAATCATTAATAAAGCACAAAACCTCAACATAATATTCTTAAACAAGCATTAGTGATATTCAGACCTCAAAACAGAAATTCTGCTCAGTTTATAAATGGATTCTAAACAGGTAAATAATTATGAAAGGGGTTACTAAAACAAGTGAACAGAAAAACACCAGAAAGACTCATGTCAGTAGTTACCATTAAATGACAAAATGTGCAAGGGAGATTAAATTTAACTCAAATACTAAAAACTATTTCAAGATGCAACAGAGGGGGGAGGGGGAACAGGGACTAAAGAGTAGAAAAAATAAAAAGGTAAAAAGCCTCATTTGGCTGCTCAGACAGCGCAGTGGTAAAGAATCCCCCTGCCAATCCAGGAGACGCAAGAGATGCAGGTTCGATCCTTGAGTTGGGAAGATGCTTTGGAGTAGGAAATGGCAACCCATTCAAGCATTCTTGCCTAGAAAATTCCATGGACAGAGGAGCCTGGCGGGCTATAGTACATGGGGTTACAAAGAGTCAGAGGTGTCTGAACACATAAGCATGAAAAGCATAATTATTACAGGCAATGAGTACCCAAAATATAGAATAGTGAGGCACTGAGGAGCCACGTGGTGGTAAATTCCATGGATTATCTTCTTTATGCCCGTATCCCAGATTTCCAGGCAGCAGGAACCCAGAAACCACACAGGTGTGTTGTGTTTTTTTTAATTACCCATAGAGGTAAAAACGCCATTCCCTTCACCTAGCTCTACCGTCTCTACAAGGACCACTGAAGGAGCAACCTAACACAACACAAAGCTTTTCAAAGATAACCACTGTATTCCACCCAAATAGCACAGAAAAAAACCTGATAGCCACATTTGTGTCCAATCCAGCAAGGGCTGGCAGGCCTGTCTTACGGTTCTCCACAGAAACACAACAAACAGGATGTATTTGCACATGTATATATCCATACACACATATACAAAGAAAAGGATTTATTTTAAGAAATTGACTCACATGATTGTGGAGGCTTGGTGAATCCCAATCTGACGGAGTAGGACTACAGACCGCCGACTCCAGGAAGAGGTGCAACCCAAAGGAGCGCTGCCGCCAGAACACTGGCTTTTATTGGGTTGGTTCTAGTAAGGCCTCGCCAGATTGGTGGAGGCTTTCCCACACCATGCGGGGGCGATCTATTTAAAGTCCACCCATTTAAAAGTTAACTTCAGCAAAAAACAACAACAAACAACGAAACTCTTTCACAGAAACATTCAGGATGTTTAGCTAAATATCTGGGTTTCATGGTCCAGACACGTTGACACATAAAATTAACCAGTACAGATGCCTGGATTCCCACTCGCACCAGGAGGGGTACCAATCACCTCTGTGAGGTGGTTTTAAACATCTGAGTAAGGAATTTCATCCCACCAAGTGATAAGAAGGTGCATATCTTACTATAGTATGACATAGATACAGAGAAGTGCACAAATTAGATGTCAGCATCTCAAGGAATTTTAGCCAAGCGTCAGCACAGATTTCAAGGCAAGAGTGCATCTCTCCCCTCACCTGTCTGTAATGAAGCCTCTCTTCTTCACACTGGGGCGGGTGCCAGAGGAAGCCTAGGGGACAGCTAGGGCTTTCACCAGTACCCCACGGTAACAAGGTAACCTCCTTCCCAGCGGTATCAGTGGATCCCTAATGGTAGCTGGAATGCCCTCTCCCCTGTTGGGAGTAAGAGCGAGTTCTTCCCTGTCCAGTGTCAATGGAGGCCCAATGGGGAACCTGAATTTCTACCCCACTCAACAGTACATTTTGACAGCCACTCTCTGCCAGTCTGGTGTCAGAACAAACCAGCTAAAATGATACTTAAGTAACATCAAGCATTCCCTAGTATAATACTCAAAATGTCCATATTTTCACTTGGAAATTAGTTATCATATCAAGAACTAAATGTATCAAACGGCAAAGAGATTGTTAAGATACCAAACATACCTAATAATAAAAGAAATTTATGTTAAAGCTTATATTAAACTTCACACCAATCAGAGGTTCCACGTTAATTTTTAAACTGTAAAAACATACCATCAAGGAAAGTCAGGTCAATGTGCTGAAAATAAATTGTCAGTCTGATTATTTCACTAAACATAAATCCATCATATAGCAAACATGCCTTTTTTTCTGAATTTTTCAAATAAGAAATTCATCAAATTGATCAAAAATGTGTTTCTCTTAATGTCTTATGAGAATGTTCAAAGTGTTCAATGTATTTCTGGGAATTAAATTTTTGTGCATTTAAAATTTTAAGTGCCAAGCAGTCACGATGAATCTCTAAAAATAGTTTGGGGTTTATGTTTTCCAACACATTTTCAATTCATTTTACAGCCTTCCCTGCTTTCTTAATGGCTTGAATTTGCATTCTTTGTTGGGAGAAAGTGGGTATGGTGAGTTATCAAAAACTGGAAGAAGTTTGGTAGCAACATGCAGAAAGAATCTTGATAATTCACAAGTTAGAACAAACTGAAAATGTGTTTCACACTGCATGACTTCTTCCAGAACTTGGGTATGTCTCTACACCTTCCTAAGATCCCTTAATCCAATTAAGGTTTAGGGGCCTTTAACCCTGCTTATTTAACTTATATGCAGAGTACATCATGAGAAACGCTGGACTGGAAGAAACAAGCTGGAATCAAGATTGCTGGGAGAAATATCAATAACCTCAGATATGCAGATGTCACCACCCTTATGGCAGAAAGTGAAGAGGAACTCAAAAGCCTCTTGATGAAAGTGGAAGTGGAGAGTGAAAAAGTTGGCTTAAAGCTCAACATTCAGAAAATGAAGATCATGGCATCTTGTCCCATCACTTCATGGGAAATAGATGGGGAAACAGTGGAAACAGTGTCAGACTTTATTTTTGGGGGGCTCCAAAATCACTGCAGATGGTGACTGCAGCCATGAAATTCAAAGACACTTACTCCTTGGAAGGAAAGTTATGACCAACCTAGATAGCATATTCAAAAGCAGAGACATTGCTTTGCCAACAAAGATATGTCTAGTCAAGGCTATGGTTTTTCCTGTGGTCATGTATGGATGTAAGAGTTGGACTGTGAAGAAGGCTGAGCACTGAAGAAGTGATGCTTTTGAACTGTGGTGTTGGAGAAGACTCTTGAGAGTCCCTGGGACTTCAGGGAGATCCAACCAGTCCATTCTGAAGGAGATCAGCCCTGGGATTTCTTTGGAAGGAATGATGCTAAAGCTGAAACTCCAGTACTTTGGCCACCTCATGCGAAGAGTTGACTCATTGGAAAAGACTCTGATGCTGGGAGGGATTGGGGGCAGGAAGAGAAAGGGACGACAGAGGATGAGATGGCTGAATGGCATCACTTACTTGATGGACATGAGTCTGAGTGAACTCTGGGAGTTGGTGATGGACAGGGAGGCCTGGTGTGCTATGATTCATGGGGTCGCAAAGAGTTGGACACGACTGAGCGACTGATCTGAACTGAATCTGCTGAAATATCTTCACCTGTACATAGGTCACATCTTTTTGTACTTCCTGGTTCTCATCTCCCATTTCTTGTTTTCACTTTTAACAGGTAATTTATATCCCTTTGGTGGTCAGAAACTTGCTTTTCTATCACTTTCTACTATTACCCACTCTATTTTTTTAATTAAAAAAACTATAATTTTTGTTTTATTAAACTTTGGCATTTAACAGGAGAAGGCAATGGCACCCCACTCCAGTACTCTTGCCTGGAAAATCCCATGGACTTAGGAGCCTGGTGGGCTGCAGTCCATGGGGTCACGAAGAGTCGGACACAACTGAGTGACTTCACTTTCACTTTTCACTTTCATGCATTGGAGAAGAAAATGGCAACCCGCTCCAGTGTTTTTGCTTGGAGAATCCCAGGGACAGGAGCCTGGTGGGCTGCCGTTTATGGGGTCGCACAGAGTCAGACATGACTGCAATGACTTAGCAGCAGCAGCATTTAACATTTTGAGGAGAATTCTAGATTTAAGAAACACTTCTTAGAAATTTCTCTCAATGGAGAAAAATGGTTCTTGCCTTTAAGACAGTTATCTCTAAGTTTTATTTCCTTTAAGATGTTTCAGTTACTTAGCTTCAAGTATATATGCCCTCCCTCATAAAAGAGTGAATATAGAAAGTTATCAATTCCTCCTAAATGATGAAGGAAGATATAAAAGTGCAAAGAATTTCTGGGGGAAAAAAATGTCCGTGAAAACTACTCCTCTAGATTTGAACAAACATACACTTTACTTTGGCACAAGTGAAAACTGAATGGCAGTTTTCTCATGTTTCTTTTTTCTATAAGTAAAAAAAAAATGAAACCTTTATGGTAGCACAGAATACTGTCATGGGGCATCCCTGGTGGCTCAGATAGTAGAGTCTGCCTGCAATGCAAGGAGACCTGGGTTCAATCCCTGGGTCTGGAAGATCCCCTGTAGAAGGGAATGGCAACCCACTCCAGTATTCTCGCCTGGTGAATTCCATGGGTGGAGAACCTGGCAGGCTACAGTCCATGGGGTCACAAAGAGGTAGACACGACTGACACCTAATCTCTAGTCACTAAGCCAGTAAGGACACCACCACAAAGGATAGTGCAAAGGAAAAGAGAGGACAGAAAATCAAAACATGAAGTTTTTGTCCTCCATTAATTCATACACTAACGCAAGAAATAGACATATGTCTAAAAGCCAAACATATTGTAAATGCCATGTAGACCTTAATTCCAAATGATGGAATTTCTGAGAACTAAATAATATTTAACTGAGTTCTAACAAAAATACAGAACACTGTATCCCCAAACTTCAGGGAACCTTAAGGATATAAATCATTTATGGTTAAATGTAAGAAAATAAGTGTTAAGCAGAATGGGAACAAGTCTCAAGATGAAAGTAAAGTAAGATTACTAGAATTCAGGTTTAAGTAGCCTGAACAATACACTATATGGCTGGGTTTCTATTGGAATTGATTACCTAGACATAAAATAGGCATTTCCCATATGTAATACAATATATCAACTTTAACAAAGGTTGGATAAACCACACTTGAAAACAGCCGTTCAATGTATTTGTCACAGACTTCATATTCAAGTTAAAAATGTATAGTGGCATAATGGGTTTTGCCTTCTGTTTCTTCTTCTGTTCTCTCTCTCTTTCCCCCTCTGTCCCTATTTCTCTTTCCTCCTCCCTCCCACTCTCCCTCTTTCCCTCTGTCACTCTCCCTCTTTCCCTCTGTCACTCTCCCTGTCTTTCCCTCTGTCTCTCTTCCTTTCACTACCAAAATATCAACCATTGAGCTACTGGAGAAAATAATACAGACTACTTCAGACCCACAATCCAGATTTATTGACTTTAACAATTTAATCCTATATATGACAGTTTTTTAATGTATTACAGATATATATGAAGAGCCCTGTTTACCCTTGCTCACCCCCCTTATGAAAATATCAACTTTTCCAAATTTTAGTTTTATTATTCCAAAATATTTTTTATATCAGACTATGTACATATACCCATAAAATATATAATAAATATATAATAAATATATATATGTATAAAATATATAATATATATATATGGGTATATGTACATACCCATAAAATATATATATATATTTGGAGAAGGAAATGGCAACCCGCTCCAGTGTTCTTGCCTGGAGAATCCCAGGGACAGGGGAGCCTGGTGGGCTGCAGTCTATGGGGTCGCACAGAGTCGGACACGACTGAAGCGACGCAGCAGCAGCAGCAGCATATATATATATATATATATTGTATTGTGGCGTTGTCATCCTTCTAAAACTTACTTCATTAACATTTGATTCTGGATTAGATTATCCATATTCGTATGTGTATGAAGTTCAAGTTCATTCATATTCATTGCTATTTATCATTTCACTGTAAAAAAAAAGTAGGACATTTGTCCATATTTCTCCTGACAGAAATTCAGTGTTTCCAAGTGACTACTGTTATAAAAGATAGTGTGATAAACATTCTTAGAGTATTTTCTTGTTTGTGTGATATTCCTGCAGGTGGAATTTTAGGGTAATACATACTTTAGTTATTGTTGAGGTCACTCTCAAAACTGGCTGTACAAATTACTCTCCTTCATGACTATGTGAAGTATCCCCTGTTTGACACCTAAGCCTCATTTGCTAATGTTATATATTCAAATTTTTTGCAAATATTTTTAATTCAAAATGTTTTGCTTTCCACTGATTATAAGAAGACTGAGAGCATCACAAAATCTAATGATTTTGACTTTGTTTTCCTTCTATGAATAGCTGATTTATAATTGGGTCATACATATTTTCATTATTTATTTGTATGAGATATTCATATACTGGCTATAACTTTTAATTAGTTAACTATGCACTGCAAATTAACTTCCATATGTATGTTGCTTGGTTTGCTTATTATTTATGATGACTTATTATATTTAATGTATTCAGTAGCTAAATATATTAATCTTTTTCTATGTGGTTTGTATATTTTGTGTCCTATTTTTAAATGTTTTTAAACACTTAGGTCATAAGAGTAATTTATAGGATTTTCTGCAAAAATGTTAAATTTTTGTTTTTGAAATTGAGAATTACATGCCAAGTGAAAATACTTGCTGTATATAATGCTAAATCAGAATTTATGCATTTCTTATAAAAAAGCAGTTAACTCAGAAAAATTTATTGGAAAGTTTATAGTTTCTCCCCCAGTCTCTGTTGTATAAATTTTCTCATCACAGTAGTTTTTTTAGACCTTCTATTGTATTTGTTAGCAATATTTGTTGACCTATGAAATCTGCTGCTGCTGCTGCTGCTGCATCGCTTCGTCGTGTCTGACTCTGTGTGACCCCATAAACGGCCTCCCACCAGGCTTCCTTGTCCCTGGGATTCTCCAGGCAAGAACACTGGAGTGGGTTGCCATTTCCTTCTCCAATGCGTGAAAGTGAAAAGTGAAAGTGAAGTAGTTCAGTCGTGTCCGACCCTCAGCGACCCCATGGACTGCAGCCTACCAGGCTCCTCCATCCATGGGATTTGCTGGGCAAAAGTACTGGACTGCAGTGCCATTGCCTTCTCCGATGAAATATGCTACAATTACCTAATTATTAGAGTTTTATATAATATCTTGCTTTGAGTAACAGCGTGTGTAATATTTTTTTTTTGAAATGGCATTGGCAATTGTTGTTTCATGTGCCATATAAATAAAACTGTAATTTTTCAGTGAAAAACTGTTTTGAAGATTCTATTACAAAATATTAGTTCAGATTAATTTGAGAAAGTGGTAATTATTTTAATGTTATACAAAAAGTTTTCTCTTACAAAGAAACTGCTGTTTTACAAAGTGGTAGATATTCCCCTATGGTTCAGCAGGTAAAGAATCCTCCAGGAATGCAGGAAACACAGGAAATGTGGGTTCAATCCCTTGGTTGGGGAGATCCCCTGGAGAAGAACATGGCAATCACTCCAGTATCCTTGCATGAAAAGTCTCATGGACAGAGGAGCCTGATGGGCTACAGTCCAATGGGTTGCAGACATTATTTTATATTCACACAGAGTGCCTGATGAACTATGGACAGAGGTTCGTGACATTGTACAGGAGACAGGAATCAAGAGCATCCCTAAGAAAAAGAAATGCAAAAAAAGCAAAATGGCTGTCTGAGGAGGCCTTACAAATAGCTCTGAAAAGAAGAGAAGCAAAAGCAAAGGAGTAAAGGAGAGATGTACCCATTTGAATGCAGAGTTCCAAAGAATAGCAAGGAGAGATAAAGTCTTCCTCAGTGATCAATGCAAAGAAATAGAGGAAAGCAATAGAATGGAAAAGACTAGAGATCTCTTCAAGAAAATTAGAGATACCAAGGGAACATTTCATGCAAAGATGGGCTCAAAAAGGACAGAAATAGTAGGGACATAACAGAAGCAGAGTCGGACACTACTGAAGCGACTTAGCAGCAGCAGCAGCAGCAACAGAAGCAGAAGATATTAAGAAGAGGTGACAAGAATACACAGAATAACTGTACAAAAAAGATCTTCACGACCAAGATAATCATGATGGTGTGATCACTCATCTAGAGCCAGACATCCTGGAATATGAAGTCAAGTGGGCCTTAGAAAGCATCACTACGAACAAAGCTAGTGGAGGTGATGGACTTCCAGTGGAGCTATTTCAAATCCTGAAAGATGATGCTGTGAAAGTGCTGCACTCAATATGCCAGCAAATTTGGAAAACTCAGCAGTGGCCACAGGACTGGAAAAGGTCAGTTTTCATTCCAATCCCAAAGAAAGGCAATGCCAAAAAATGCTCAAACTACCTCACAATTGTACTCATCTCACATGCTAGTAAAGTAATGCTCAAAATTCTCCATGCCAGGCTTCAGCAATACGTGAACCGTGAACTTCCAGATGTTCAAGCTGGTTTTAGAAAAGTCAGAAGAACCAGAGATCAAATTGCCAACATCCACTGGGTATCAAAAAAGCAAGAGAGTTCCAGAAAAAAACATCTATTTCTGCTTTATTGACTATGCCAAAGCCTTTGACTGTGTGGATCACAATAAGCTGGAAAATTCTGGAAGAGATGGGAATACCAGACCACCTGACCTGCCTCTTGAGAAACCTGTATGCAGGTCAGGAAGCAACAGTTAGAACTGGACATGGAACAACAGACTGGTTCCAAATAGAAAAAGTAGTACGTCAAGGCTGTATATTGTCACCCTGCATATTTAACTTATATGCAGAGTACATCATGAGAAACACTGGGCTGGAAGAAGCACAAGTTGGAATCAAGATTGCCGAGAGAAATATCAATAACCTCAGATATGCAGACGACACCACCCTTATGGCAGAAAGTGAAGAACTAAAAAGCCCCTTGATGCAAGTGAAAGAGGAGAGTGAAAAACCCAACTAATCTTGTGTGTTAGATACCTGGAATAAAAATTCAATCATGTTTTCAAAAAAAAAAAAAAAAGTTGGCTTAAAGCTCAACATTCAGAAAGCTAAGATCATGGCATCCAGTCCCATCACTTCAAGCAAATAGATGGGGAAACCATGGAAACAGTGTCAGACTTTATTTTTGGGGGCTCCAAAATCACCGCAGATGGTGATTACATCCATGAAATTAAAAGACGCTTACTCCTCAGAAGGAAAGTTATGACCAACCTAGACAGCATATTCAAAAGCAGAGACATTACTTTGCCAACAAAGGTCTGTCTAGTCAAGGCTATGGTTTTTCCAGTGGTCAAGTATGGATGTGAGAGTTGGACTATAAAGAAACCTGAACACCGAATAATTGATGTTTTTGAACTGTGGTGTTGGAGAAGACTCTTGAGAGTCCCTTGGACTGCAAGAAGATCCAACCAGTCCATCTTAAAGGAGATTAGTCCTGGGTATTCCTTGGAAGGACTGATGTTGAAGCTGAAACTCCAGTACTTTGGCCACCTGATGGGAAGAGCTGACTCATTTGAAAAGACCCTGATGCTGGGAAAGACTGAGGGCAGGAGGAGAAGGGGACGATAGAGGATGAAATTGTTGGATGGCATCACGGACTCAATGGACATGGGTTTGAGTGGACTCCGGGAGTTGGTGATGGACAGGGAGGCCTGGAGTGCTGTGGCTCATGGGGATGCAAAGAGTTGGACACAACTGAGTGACTGAACTGAACTGAACTGATGAAAGTTTGAGCTCCTTGGTGCTACACTCTTGCTAAAATTTTATGTATGAAAACTTTTAATATTTTGGCTTTTTAACATTTTGGGGATATTTTTAATTCTGATGGAGTATATAATGGTATCTTCTTATAGTTTTATTTTTTTCTACCGACACTGGCCATAACTTCCTCTGCTTATTGGCCATATTCATACTTTACTTTGTGAAATGCCTGTTCAAGTTGTTTGCTCCTGTGGGAACTGTTTGACCGTTAGTCATCAATTTATAAGAATTGTTTGTACATTCAAATATATTTTCTTTGTGATATCCATATATTTGTTATTTATTAAAACTCATAATATGTGAATATTATCAATATTCATAATATAGTGTTCCTAGTCTGCAGTTTCCCAATTCTTTATTTACTTTCCTCATTTTGATGAATAAAACATTTTTGATAGACATTTTCCTTAACACTGACATTTTTCAATTAGTTTTATTTGATCTTTTTATTCTTCTCATAGCATTTGAAAATTTTCATATGTTTACCTTTATGGTTTCTTGTGAAAACTCAGTCATCATCCTTATCACTTACCTTTATGTAATTTTTTTCTCTAGTTGTGTTCAACTTTGGTTTTTAGCTATTTGAATATGATGTGCTTGGACATCTTTTGCTTTGCGTTAATTTAACTTTGGATAGGTAGAGGTTCTTAGATATATGGTTGATGTTAAATATCAAATTTTTAAAATATAGGTCATTAAATTTCCAATGACTTCTCTACCCCATCATCTCTCTCTTCTCCCTTTGGAAATAAGTTACATTTTGTTAAGCTGGTCTTTCTTTTGTTGTGTTCAATATGTTGTTAAACCATTCAATTAACTTTTGATTGTTTAAATTTAATTTTAAAAATTTAATTGCCATTATTTCTTATGTAGAATTTCTTTTCCTTTCCTGAAACTTCCATATCTTCATATATTATTCCCTCCTTTCATTTTATACATTTTAATGGGTATATTAAAATCCTTGTCTGCTAATCTTAAGTTAATAAAAAAGTTCATCTATTCCTATTGTTAGTGTCTTTTATTGATGAAGATTTCCTTTACCATACTTCTCTGCATATTTTATACACTTTCATAATTTTATTCCATATGTTGGATATAAAATATAAGGAATTATAATTACTATGGTTTTGTTGTGTTGATTTTCTTAAGATTGAAAGCCCATTACTCTTTATTGTGATTGAAAAGAAGATCTAATTACTCAGATTCCTCCTAGAACAGAGTTAAGCTGGTGATGGCCCAGAGCTATAATTAGATTGAGTTCACCTGTGATTAGATCAATTTTCAATGTCCTATACCCTCAATAGCTTTTGACCTTGTTAATATTCCAACAGAGATCTGAACTGCAATATTGAGATATTTTTAATACATATAAGAATTCAACTCCAGCAAGATTCAAGAATTCAAGGGCAGAAAAAATGTACAGTATCCTCAATTTCTCTGTGCTTTCTTCTCCCTTGTGGCTCAGCTGGTAAAGAATCTGCCTGCAATTAGGGAGACCTGGGTTCAATCCCTGGGTTGGGACGATACCCTAGAGAAGGGAACGGTTACCCACTCCAGTATTCTGGCCTGGAGAATTCCATGGACTGTATGGTCTATGGGGTTTCACTTTCACTTTCTTCTTCCCTATATGGGTGGTTATTCAGGCCTGGTCACTCGTGTTTACTTTTTATGCTTTTCCATATTCTGTCAAACCATACTACCATTAATGTATTCACTGAATATTTCCACTAACCTGTTCAGGCTGCTCCTTTGTCTGAATTAAATAAAAAGCCAGATAAATCTATTCAGGAATGGAGGCTGCCACTAGATATATATTGTTATTTCTCTTTAGAACTTACTTGGTCATGGATTTTTTGCATCCTGATCTTTGTTAGGTCATAAAACATTTTGACAAAATTTTTCTCTTGGGATATTTTTGTGTTACCATAGATGCAAAACCTGTCTGGATTCTTCTAAATCCTATCCATATATGAAGTCCCTAACATCTAGTTTTAAAGCGGTTTACCTAGAATGCTAACTGTAAGACTAATGCTATTTGGCTTCATTGGCTTTCTGCTTGTGATAAGCTTTCAACTCAAGATGTTATTTTTAGGACAGAAAAATCTGAATATCTTTGACTGATTTCTTCTTCCTTCTCAGCAGCTTAACAAGGAAGTATGCCTCAGTATCCCTCCTTTCAAAATAGACTGATATGAATTCATTTGCTCTAGAAGCCCCAATCCCTAACAGTCATTACTGTCACAAGGAATCTTTATCTCCCTTCCCTTGAAGTTGGTTGAGAATTATAGGTATGGGATTACTTTTGCATGGAGGCTAATTCATACTGCATATTATCTAGCTATGCCCAGTTGCAGTATGCATCTGTACAATACATGAGGTCCTCCTTTATCTTGTACACTGTGTAATGCTTCCACTGGTAGGTTTTATCCATTTAGCTCTATTTCATATTGAAATATGATACCAGTATTGGGTATATTCATTTCTCTTTAATAGGGCAGACTATTTGTGACCTTCATACACAGCCAAGGTAGTTTCTTGACTAGTCTATTATCTGTCTGAATAACTGTAAGCCCCCAATATCCTTCAGAATTCAAAATCTTAATTAACGTACTTTGCTTCCAAGGTTTGACCCAGAGTGCCCTTGACAACAGTCCTATTTCACCATGTTGTTCTTCTTTTCCTTTCTGCATGTTCACCTAGATGTTTAATTTGTTTTTAAACACAGCAAGGTATATAAAGCATGAAGTATTGATAGAGACTATCTTAGATTTGAATTCTGACACCACCATTAGCTGTGTAATAGGAAATAAATAAATTAAATAACTACTCTTGCACTCAGTTTCTTAAACCATAATAGAGTAGTAATAAACATCATTAATGCTTACCTTACAGAGATGTCACAGAAATTAAAGTTTGGAGAAAACTGAACCACCTTCTAATCATTGGGAATAGTAATTGTTTGTATATTATACTTTATCCTCTATCATTAAATGTTTAGAGGGGGATTAGGAGAGGATAATAAATTTTTCACCATATATATTCCCCCAAATTCCCCTCCCCTATTTCTCCTGCACTTAACTTGATTATATATAGAAAATAAACCATGTACAAATAGACTCATATCACTAACCCTAAAAATCTTTACAAAAATCAGTCAAAAAAAGGTTATCATTCTATTGGTGAACTACATATTCTGGGATCCCTCCTATAAAATTACACACACAAAATATATATATATATTTTAGTGCATTCCTGTACTCACTAGTAACCAATGGAATTCTCTGACTCAAAAAAGTAAAAATAGGAAGGAAAAGGAAAGAAAGGAATGAGGAGAAAAGGATGAAGGAAGGAAGGAAGGATGGGAGGAAACATTAAATTAAGGAGATGGCATCTATGCAAGAAGCAGGAAGTGGGGTAAAGTAAGCAAGATGGAAGGTAAACAGCAAGGTTAACCCAATGAAAGCCTGTATCAAAGGACACTAAGCCTTTATGCAAGGGGAGCTGGGGAAGTGATGCTTGAAAGAAGCTATTAAGTGGCTCTTAATAGAAGCAAATAAAATTTCTCTATGGGTAAAAGCATTCTGTAAAGAATCTGGCTGCAATGCAGGAGATGGCAAAGAATCTGTCTACAATGCAGGAGACTCAGGTTTGATTCCTGGATAGGTAAGATCCCCTAGAGAGGGAATGGCAATCCAAACTACCACAGAATTGCATTCATCTCACAGGCTAGCAAAGTAATGCTCAAAATTCTTCAAGCAAGGCTTAAACAGTACCTGAACCAAGAACTCCAAGCAGGATTTAGAAAAGGCAGAGGAACCAGAGATCAAATTACCAACATCTGTTGGGTTTTGAGAAAGCAAGGGAATTCCAGAAAAACCTCTACTTATGCTTCATTGACTACACTAAAACCTTTGACTGAGTGGATCACAACAAACTGGAAAATTCTTCAAGAGATAGGAATATCAGACCACCTTACCTGCCTCCTGAGAAATCTGTGCACAGGTCAAGAAGCAACGGTTAGAACCGGACATGAAACAATGGACTGGCTCCAAATTGGGAAAGGAGTACGTCAGATCTGTATATTGTCAACTTGCTTATTTAATTTATATGCAGATCACATTGTGTGAAATGCTGCGCTGGATGAAGCAGAAGCTGGAAACAAGACTGCAGGGAGAAACATCGATAACCTGAGATATGCAGATGGTACCACCCTTATGATAGAAAGTGAAGAAGAACTAAAGAGCCTCTTGATGAAAGCGAAACAGAGTGAAAAAGCTGGCTTAAAACTCAATATTCAAAAAACTAAGTTTATGGCATCCAGTCCCATCACTTCATGCCAAATAGATGGGGAAACAATGGAAACTGTGAGAGACTTTATTTTCTCGGGCTCCAAAATCACAGAAGATGGTGACTGCAGCCATGAAATTAAAAGACACTTGCTCCTTGGAAGGAAAGTTATGACCCACCTAGACAGCATATTAAAAAGCAGAGACTTTAACAAAGGCCCATCTAGTCAAAGCTATCGTTTTTCCAGTACTCATGTATGGATGTGAGAGTTGGACCATAAAGAAAGTTGAGCACCAAAGAATTGATACTTTTGAACTGTGGTGTTGGAGAAGACTTGAGGGTCCCTTGGACTGCAAGGAAATCCAACCAGTCCATCCTAAAGGAAATCAGTCCTGAATATTCATTGGAAGGACTGATGCTGAAGTTGAAACTCCAACAGTCTGACCACCTGATGCGAAGAACTGACTCATTGGAAAAGACCCTGATTCTGGGAAGGGTTGCAGGAAGGAGGAGAGGGGGATGACAGAGGATGAGATGGTTGGATGACATCACCGACTCGATGGACATGAGTTTGACCAAGCTCTGGGAGTTTGTCATGGACAGGGAAGCCTGGTGTGCTGCAGTCAATGGGGTCACAAAGCGTTGGACACATACTGAACAACTGAACTGAACTGATACATGGGAAGATGCAAGATTCCATGTTCACTGAAATAATTCCTTTCATATGTATGTCAGCTATCTAGAGCCATATCTAGATATGTTTTTTTTTCATATCCAAAGCTCCCTTGGGTTCACCATAGGAGAGTGGCTGCAATCTGATGGCTGTTAGATCACAGGTATTTCTCTCCTTCCTGTTCCCTGGATGTTTGTCACTGATGATTGTGACACCCTTGATTACTGATATAGCAGGAAATACTCCATTTTTCACATACATGTGGGTTTATAGTTCCAAATTTAAATATTTACTAAATAGTTGGCACTCAAGTTAGACACAACTGCAATACCTACTCAAATGCAGCACAGGAAACCAAAGATTTAAAATATGAAACAGAAGTTAAGTGAACAATTGATTGAAAGATGAAAGAGGAAAAATCAATATGCAGGTTATTTGAGATCCCAGAGGAAAAAGTGCAGGCTATGCACAAGAGCAAATAACTAAAAATAAAATGCTAAGAACTTTCCAAAACTAATCAAAGTACAAATTGTTAGTTATAGAAATTAACTTTAATGTTAATATCTAATTGCTCAAAATTTCAGAAGCCAAATAAAAAGATATTTTAACATTCAGTAATAAGGAGAGTTCACACATCTAAAAATTAGGCTGATAATATAATCCCTAACGTTAGGTTGAAAACCAGAAAATAATGTTGTGAAATTTCAATAAATCTAAAATTTCAGACTAGCCAAAAGTATCAAGATGGAAGGTAAAGCAAATATTTTCAGGTGAACAAAAAACTGACCGATTCCTTTCTTATACTATAAACACCTAGATTCATTTGACATATCCTACCTTGCACATTGAAATTCCCTCACATAAATATTTTTAAAAATTGTTGGATTAAATTTGCTAGTATTTTGTTGGAAATTTTTGTATCTATATTCATGAGAGATATTGGTTTGCAGTTTTCTTGTAGTGTCTTTGTATGATTTGGTATTAGTGTAAATCTGGTCTCACAGAATGAATTAGGAAGTATTCCCTCTGCTATTTTTTGAAAGAGATTAACAAATTGGTATAAATTGTTTTTTAAATGTTTAAGCCATTATTATTTTAAATACTTATTCTACTCAAATCTTTCATTCTTCTCTTACTATTATTCTACTGGCATGCATGTTAGTTACATCTTTTGAAATTATCTTTTGAAAATGTATATTCTGTTCTTTTTTTTTCCCCTTTGCATTTCTATTTGTGAAATTTCTTTGGCAATATCTTTAACCTTTGTTTTCCTTGGCCAAGTCAAGTCTATTTGTGAACTTATAAAAGGGATCCTTTCTTTATTAACAATGTTTTTTATTTCTCTCATTTCTTTTTGATTTGCTTTTTGAAATTCTATGTCTATGCTTACATTCAGTTCAGTTCAGTCTCTCAGTTGTGTCCGACTCTGCGACCCCACGGACTGCAGCACGCCAGGCTTCCCTGTCCACCTCCAATTCCCGGAGCTTACTCAAATTCATGCCCATTGAGTCGGTGATACCATTCAAACATCTCATCCTCTGTCTTCCCCTTCTCCTCCTGCCTTCAATCTTTGCCAGCATCGGGGTCTTTTCCAGTGAGTCAGTTCTTCAAATCAGGTGGCAAATTCAGCTTCGGCATCAGTCCTTCCAATGAATATTCAGGACTGATTTCCTTTAGGATGGACTGGGTTGATCTCCTTGAGAGTCCAAGGACTCTCAAGAGTCTTCAACACCACAGTTCAAATGCATCAATTCTTCAGCACTCAGCTTTCTTTCTAGTCCAACTCCCACATCCATACATGACTACCGGAAAAAATAATAACTTTGACTAGACAGACCTTTGTCAGCAAAGTAATGTCTCTGCTTTTTAACATGCAATTTCTCATCTGTTTTTGCATGCTGTCTACTTTTTCCATTAGAACTCTTAACATATTGACCATTGTTTTAAATTCCTCTTCTGATACTTCCAACATTTATGTCATAGAGATGTTTTGATTATCGTATAACTTTACAAACTTTGTCTTTTCCTATCTTTAGGCATACCTTTTAATGTTTTATTGAAAGACACATATGTTTTAAGTGTATTAATAGAAGTAAATGAGCCATTAGTGTGAGGACCTTATGTTAATCTGTCTGGACTTTGGGCACTCTTTAATGTTTGCAGTAGCTATACATATTCCACAGACTTTACATTTTTCTATTGTTTTTGTCTCATCAATTCTTTTGTTTTGAGACTTTCCTAAGTACTTCTAAGAGTCTATCTCTTACAGCTCATTCTTCCATAATTCATTATCATTCTGGAGCACTGTCAGTGCAGGGGTAAGGTGTCTGAGACAAGCATTCTGTAGTTTTCCAGTTAAATATCTCTTTTGTTGACTATTGTCTCTGACCTGTGACATTCACATGAACAGGAACGCTAGTGAGAAAAATGTCTTAGCTCTGCTACATCCCTGGTGGCTCAGATGATAAGAAATCTGCCTGCAATGCAGGAGATCCAGGTTCAATCCCTGGGTTTGGAAGATCCCCTGGAGAAGGGAATGGCAACTTGCTCCAGTATTCTTGCCTGGAGAATTCCATGGACAGAGGAGCCTCTTGGGCTACAGTCCCTGGGGTCCCAAAGAGTTGGACATGACTGAGCAACTAACACTTTCACTTCCGCTGCTCTAGGACAAGGATCTGATAATGATTTTCTCCTTAAGAAATGTCATCACTTCACAGGGATGACTCTCTGAGTATTTTACAATAGTTATTCTCCTAATAGACCAACCTGATGGTATTTTTCATATTTTTACCATGGGAACCTGGTAGGATTCTTGATGGTGAAGCCCAGGAATGTGTTGGGGGTACCTGTGCATTCTCATGTTAGTAAATCAACCTCCAGTAATTCATCAAGATCACCATTTAAGGGACCTACACGTTTGTATTCCAGATCCAGAAATTTTGCTCCAGGTAAGAAGTCTCAGTTGTGACTCTAGATTTATCTATGGAGACTTGTTCTTTGCCCAATAAGAGTCACTGATGTTAGTCTGTCCAGTTTTTTTCTAATTTTAAGGAGGGGAGTACAGTTTCCAAGATTTTCACATGTAAAAGGTGAAAACTGAAACCCCAAATAGATTATAAATTTAATATTAAAATCTTAGAAAAACTGTTATAAAAGAGGAAATATTTATGATTACTTTTGCCTAATTCCCATATTAGATCTGTTTAATTTAAGTCCCTGAATCTTTGGATCAACAGCATAGTTAGTTATATTTTCATGCTGATTTAATAAAACCAGAAAAGCTGAACAAAAATTAGATTCAAATGACTTTGTAATTGAAATTCTATAATTAATAATTTATGTTCTCCTTGTATGAATAGCCAAAGAACTAAATCCTGGATTAATCTTGCTGCCAGTTAAATTTGAAAGAACATTTGGGGAAAAATATGACTAACAGTTAAAATTTTTTTAAAAACACATATTTTCTCTTTTATTTTCTCATTTGTAACATTGTATTTCACTAGTTTATTTATTCAGTATGTTCACATTTATAATCAGAAGTGAGTAGTGTTTCTATTTTGGCCAATTCTTTATATGAGCTTAAATCAAAATGATAAAAGGCAACTGGTAACTCAGATTTTCTAAATTCTCTTTTGAATGCTAGAAGAATAATAACCCCCAGGAACACCATGCTATATTTTTTAAGTCGAATTATTAGGCCAGCAGCAGACTTTGTCCTCATTTTCTGCCTCCTCCACACTGCCTTTGGCATTCGAGACTGTTTTTTTAGTATGCGATCCCTATCATTAAAGGGTTGGAACTGATACAGAGCCAGTTCCACCCACCTCACAGATGCAGGAACCAATGGGGGGAAGAAGAAGCTGAAAATAAGTACCTATGATTTAAAAGGAAATAGAGTTGTCCTAAAGACAAAACATCAGGCACTGTGAAGGCAAAGTATGATACAAGTGAGCTATGCTAGAATACCAGGATGATTTAATTGGCCACATATCACAACTGAAAACTGTCTGCCTCATGGTTTTCAAAAGAAAAACAATAGTTAATAACGAAGTATTCATTCAAAATTATTTTTACTGCTTACACATTCTTATTTGAAAAATGTTCTTGTATTAATCAATGTCCATATTTTAATATTAAAAGAAGGAAATTTTGAATGCTTTCCATAGGAAGGAGACTTGGGTAATTCACATGCCTTGTTTTCCTGCTTCTTTTGTATAAAAATAGATATTAATTGGGATGATGCAAAGCTTTGGGGATTGCGGCCGAAAAATGATTTGACTGCTTTTAGGAGTATGAGTTTTCATGATATATATTTTGTTGTGACATTTAGTTTAGCCTTTTGACTACACTTAAAGTGTGTGCTATTAAACCTTGCTGCTGCTGCTAAGTTGCTTCAGTCGTGTCCGACTCTGTGCGACCCCATAGACTGCAGCCTACCAGGCTCCCGTGTCCCTGGGATTCTCCAGGCAAGAACACTGGAGTGGGTTGCCATTTCCTTCTCCAATGCGTGAAAGTGAAAAGTGAAAGTGAAGTTGCTTAGTAAGTGTCTGATTCTTTGTGACCCCATGGAATGCAGCCTACCAGGCTCCTCCATCCATGGGATTTTCCAGGCAAGAGTACTGGAGTGGGTTGCCATTGCCTTCTCCATTAAACCTTAAGCTCACACTACAAAAAAGATTCACTAGAACAATTTCAAAAGCTTCTCTTTCCTTAACTCAAGAATAAACATCTCTGCATGAAAATTCTTGGTAACACTATCTCCTCTTCCATGTGTTATTGTTCTCAGAAACAAATTAATACAGAAAAGTTGCCCCATGGGTCACAAGTTTTGACGGTCCTGACTGGACCATTTTGGCATCTTCACACTGGCTTCTCCAGAGCATTGCACACCTCTTTAGTGTTTCTGTGAGGTGGAACATCCTTGGGGCCTCAGGACAATTAAGGCACTGGTTCCATTACAAAGAAGCAAAGCATTTTCCCAAAGTAGCTATTGAGCCACTTGACAGTGAGATAGATTTTTATAGAAAAGATTAATGAAGTTCAAAAAGTAGTGAGTTGAGTTCTTGGTATAATCTTGCAAAGCTTTTACTTTTTACAAAGACTAAAGCACTCAGTTCCCTCTTGTCATCTTTCCCCTTTTAAGCTTCAATATCGGCTTCATTAAGTGAAACAGCACTGTCGCCATCCATCATCTGCCAGGCCTTAATTCCCAATACAGCCTGGTAGTCTGCAATCCCAGCACGCAGGTCACAGTTGCCATATGGATTTGCATTTTACTCTATGAATTCATAATATCCGTAAGTTTTCTACAGATATTAAAAACTCCAGAGTGAAAAGGAGCAAATACATGTTTCTCTTTTCAATTCAGTTTCTGACACAATGCATAACTCTTTTTATATTTATTGTTTTGGAAGCAGGTCTTCATCCATTTTGTCATTTGCTGTATTCCAATCTCCAACAATATTTTCTGATACACACTGAGCTGCTAATATACATGCTGAATTGGTTGGAATAAAAATCTCATATTGGAAAATACAGATGTATACTACAAAGGTATTTGCATAATTCCATAATTTTACCTGGCTCAGTACAATATATAAAACATGTAAAATAAGTGTAAATGAATAAAAATAAAAAGATTCAAAATAATTACCAAAAAGAATGTAGAGCATAAAAGATTTCATGAAATGTGGATAATCATGGACAACCTACTGGCTAATAGATTAGCTTTCTGTTCTCTTTGTTCTAAGGGACAAATCTGTTATTTCAAGTTTAAAACTATGTCTCCATGTCTGTTTTGACTGAGACCTTTACTAATACCCATGCCAAGAAATTGATCATGAAGAAGGATATATAAGTGCATGTGGACAGTAGAGCTTTATTTGATCCATTGGAAAGGGTTAAGTCATGACCCATTGGAGAGGATAAGTAGAGTCCTTTGAAGGCAAGGAGATACTGTCTATTTATGAAACCTAAGGAAAAAAGGCACTACATTTGTTTTCTAGTGCTGCTCTAATGAAGTACTACAAAACTGTGTGTCTTAAGTACTACAAAACTGTGTGTCTTAAATAAAAATCCTAACCTTTCTGTAGGCTGGAAATCCAAAATCAAGGTGATGACAGGGTTGGTTTCTTCTGAGGGCTTTGAGGGAAGGATCTGCTCCACACTTCTGTCCTTTGCTTATTGGTGGTCATTTTCTCTCTACATCTCTTCATATTGTCTTCCTTTCATATATGTCTCTGTGCACAAATTTTCCCTCTTTACACTTCTCAGATGGCACTAGTGGTAAAGAATTCACTTGCAATGCTGGAGATGTAAGAGATACAGGTCGATTCCTGGGTTGGGAAGATCCCCTGGAGGAGGGCATGGCAACTCACTCCAATATTCTTGCCTGGAGAATCCCATGGACAGAACAGCCGTGAGGGCTATGGTCTATAGGATCACAAAGAGTCAGACAGGACTGAAGCGCCTTAGCAGGTACCTTGAAAGTGTTAGTTGCTTAGTCATGTCTGACTGTTTTGCGACCGTATCGACTGTAGCCTGCAAGGCTGCTCTATCCATGGGATTCTCCAGGAAAGAATACTGGAATAGGTAGCCATTCCTTTCTAAAGGGGATCTTCTTGATCCAGGGATCAAACCTGGGTGTCCTGCATTGCAGGAGCATAGCATGCATGCACACACAAAGACAAAAATGTTATTGGATTGGGGTTCATGCTAATAACCTCATCTTAACTTGATTACATCTGAAGAATCCAAATAAGTCATATTCTGATGTACTGGGATTTAGGGTATCAACATGAATTTTTAGGGGTCACAATTCAGCCCATAGTGAGCCTTCACTGGATGTAGTTTTGAGAAGTCTTATGAGCTCAGGATCTTATTCTCTGGCATTCTGCATGATGGCAGATGATACTTTTTTCATTTAAAGAAAGAAAGAAAAAAATAAATAAGTAGAAAAAAATAACATTTCGTCTACAAGACTTCCCTGGTGGCTCAAATGGTAAAGAATCCGCCTGCAATGTGGGAGACCTGGGTTTGATGCCTGGGTTGAGAAGATCCCCTGGAGGGGGGCATGGCAACCTATTCCAGCATTCTTTCTGGAGAATCTCCATGGACAGAGGAGCCTGGTGGGCTACAGTCCATGGCATCACAAAGAGCTGGACACGACTGAGCACCTTAGCACAGCACATACAAATCATGTTCTGTTGCTGCTCACATTATTGTTGCATGCAAGCTGATATATTCCTAAACCTAGTCCTGCTTCAAGCTTCTTTATATGTCATGCCAGTGGCATGACACAACTCCTTGAGGAAAGGCAAGGGTAACAGAAGAATCTTGCACCCTAGCCTCTTGACATCCTGCTTTCTTTCATGGACAGATCAGGAAGTGGCTTGCTCCTCTCTTACAGAACTAGATTTTAACTCTTTGTTATTAATTTACAAGAAAAGTTTTCACATATTTGTGATGTGTACATCCTAAGACCTGATACCAGCATATTTACTTGTGGCATAGCCTCTCATAATCAAAATCTTTAAACACTAAAGATTAAAAAGAAATAAAAAGATAAGAGGATAGTTAGGAAATTGAAAATGTGAAGAGCACAGTAGAATAAAAGCATATAACCTGTTTCTCAGAGAGCACCTTTGTTCTCTGCTCCTGTTATTCCTTACCTGGATGAGAATTTATGACTTCAGATAATTTCTTTCTGGAGTAAATGCTATTTCCTAACCCTAAATTTACAGCCTTTCTTTCTGCACTCCAAAGTAGAATCTAGCTAATATTTATAAAAATGTGTGTGCATGTGTTGGTATGAGAGGATGGCAGAGTTCAACTGTTGTAGCCACGCGTTCTGGAAAACAAACTCACTCAGAAGAACAATGCAGATAGTGGAGTGCAGTTTAATACACCAGTGGGCCCAAAGCAGAGTCTCCTCTTAGCCAAGGACCCTGACCAGTTTTTTGTGAAAACCTTATATATCTGAAGCGTAAGTGCCCAAACCCACCTCCCCCAAATTCCCTGAAACTAGTCTGAACAAAGGAAAAAGAAAGATACAATCAAAGTTAACCAGTGATTCATATGCCTTAAGCCTAGGTAGTTAACAGTGGACAATTATCAATAGGCTTGTGGTCATACCCCGATAAGCATAATAGAATGTATGATTCTATTCAGTCACACAGAAAATTAGGGTATTCTTTTAGGTGATGGGGAGCCCTGGGGCTCTTCCTTCCGGGGGCCTGGTTTTCCTGTTGGTTTGTCGTTTCCATAGATACTGGGCATATAGCTAAGTCCACCGACTGGCCCAAGATGGAGTCCTGCTTCCAAGATGGAGCCTGTTCTGTTTTCTCCTTCACAACAAGCTTTGATTTGGCACCCCTCGTGGACAGATGTCATGCCTGAGGGTTACAGACAATGGTCCCCGAAACTCTACCAATGGGTCCCTTAGAGTTTTGGTAGTCACAAAATTGTGGGTCTCTTCAAATGCTCTTTGTTTATTGTTTCAAGACATTTGGACTGAATGCTTCTTCCTAGAATTTATTAAACTGATGATGATATGTGTATTGTTTGGATCATAGACAATAGTAGAGTCCTGCTTCTTACCATATTTCCTGGATGCATTACAAACACTGGGATGAGCCATGTACTTCTTTAGACTTCTGGGGTTACAATATAGCCTCCAAAAAATTCACTCAATCCATGAACAACTGTGATAAAGGTATAAAGCAGTTGCCAATAACACTCCATGTTCAGATTCTTTCAAGGAGGGAAAGGAATTCAAGAAAAAGTGCCCTGCCCTATAGAAACTTGCAAACCACCTCTTCCTACCAGCAATCTCTCCTTGCATCTATTCTCTACAAGGTATCTTACTAGCATTTCTAAAATGCAAATATAATTCTGTTACTTCTCTGCTTAAATTCCTTTGAGTCTCTTCATAGTCTTTTGATAAAGGCACTTTGATAAAGTGGTGATTTTTAGGCATCTAAGATCTTTTGGAATCCTAGCTCATTTCTTATAAGCATGATCCATGCCTATGTTAGGTGGGTAGAATAGGAAAAAGGAGTCCAAAATGGCGGTGGCTAAAAGACAAGGAAGGGAAAAGCCCACAAAAATAGAACAAAAGAAGGTCCAAGGACCGGAGTGAGGACCTCAGGTAAAAACAACACTCCTGGCTGGCCTAATTTACATAGGACAGGCCCAGGGAGAGAGAAACATATAAAAAGAGGAGCCAAAGCTAGCTCTCTCTCTCCCTCTCCCGCGCGTTGGGGCGCTCTTCTCCTCGCGTCTTTGGATCGACGTGCCCTCACTCCTTGAAGATGGATTTTCCTGCTATCTTCTAAATAAAATACAGCTGTAACACTGAACTGTAACGCTGATTTGTCTAAGAGCTATAACATGGTCCATTCGAGACCTGAGACTTATAATAAGGTCTGTCCAAGACCCGAGAGCTGTGACACGCTGGCTGAGGGGGTTTAATGTCTGTCACTCCAAATCTTTGTTGTGACGAGACAAAGAACCAAGGAACATACACTCGTGTGACACCTTCTACAATATAACCATCTTGAATGACTAGAAAGACTGTAAATGATTCACTTTCTTTTTCTTTATATGTCTTCCTGCATGCTGATTTCTCTGCCTTGACTAAACTGTCATCACATTTTAAAAATCTCTTCCCAGCCATTTTAAACTGGTGAAGTTCAACAATTCAAACAGATATAACATTGCTCTGCACTCATGAACTTGGCTGAGAAAATAGAAGGCTGTTAATATTCTCCATAAGTCACCTTCAGAGTTATCACATAATTTATTGAGAAGGGTTTTCTGGCATGAAATAATATTATTCTATTACTCCTTAAAAATTTAACCAAAATTTGAATCAAGTTTAATTCTGCTATAACTTTTACAGATTTACTAAAATTACAGGAAGTTAATTCTTAATTTAGTAGGTGTTCTACATTTTCTTACTGATGTTTGTCAAAACTTTTGTCTCCAATGACTAGGTACTGATCAGAGTCTTTAAACTGTTATTATTGAACCATGGTTATGAATGTTGACTAAAAAATATAGTCACAACCTGAAAGTTGAGGGTTATTTTATTTGGTGGGAATGTTTAGGACCCTGAGCCCCCAGTGACAGCATCTCAAGAGCTCTGAGAAAACTGCTCCAAGGAGGCAGGAGTAAGTCAGGCTATATACAAGTTTGCAACAAAGAGAGCAGGCAGTCTGAACATTAAAGAACAGGTATCACGTTAAGGAATTTATGTATGGGATACGCATTCTATGTATGGAAAGATGCAAGCCTCTGGGCCCACTGAATTCATTCCTTTCATATGCAGCTCAGCTATCTGGGGCCAATCTTGTTTTCTTGTTCACCTTAAGGAGTGGCAGATGGCAGCTTCTTGCATCCCCCGCTCAGGAGCAGTCACCATGGGGAGTGGAAGCATCCACTGGATCAGTTTTGGGAGCCCTCATTCACATTTGGAGGCAAGAAACTGCTGACGGCTGTGACATTTCTTGTTTAATATGACAGGAGATATTTTCATTTCACATGAAGAAGTGTATATTCTACTAAGGGCAAACTAAACCATATTCATATAATCATAAAAAGAGTACAAGCCACTCCAGTACTCTTGCCTAGAAAATCCCATGGATGGAGGAGCCTGGTGGGCTACAGTCCATGGGGTCGCCACGAGTCGGTCGCGACTGAACGACTTCACTTTCACTTTTCACTTTCACGCAAAGGAGAAGGAAATGGCAACCCACTCCAGTGTTCTTGTCTGGAGAATCCCAGGGATGGCAGAGCCTGGTGGGCTGCTGTCTATGGGGTTGCACAGAGTCGGACACGACTGAAGCGACTTAACAGCAGCAGCAGCAAAAAGAGTACACAAAATACAATATTACTATTGAAATGCTTGACCTTTCCTTTATATAACTCTACATAGTGATAGGAGCTTCACTGGTGGCTCAGTGGTAAAGAATCCACCTGTGATGCAGAAGATGCCACGGGTTTGATTCTTGGGTCGGGAAGATCCCCTGGAGGAGGGCATGGCAACTCATTCCAGTATTTTGGCTTTGGAGAATCCCATGGACAGAGGAGTCTGGCAGGCTACAGTCCATAGGGTCGCACAGAGTTGGACATGACTGAAGCAACCGAGCATGCACACATATTAATATATTAAATACAAGTAATCCTTCCCACTAATGTACAGCCAACAGGACCTTTACTTAAACTTAGTGTGTTAGTGTTAGTCATTCTGTCAGGTCTGACCGTGCGATCCCACGGACAGTAGCTTGCCAGGCTCCTCTGTCCCAGGAATTCCCTAGGCAAGAATACTGGAGTGGGTAAGCCATTCCCTTCTCCAGGGGAACTTCCTGACTAGGGATTGAAACTGGGTCTCAATCTTCAGCATTGCTGGCAGATTTTTTTTTACCATCTGAACCACCAGGGAAGCCCCAAGAATATAGGAGCAGGTAGCCATTCCCTTCTCCAATGTTCTCAACCCAGAGATTGAACCCAGGTCTCTCACATTTCACATGGCAGATTCTTTGCCATCTGAGCCACCAGGAAAGCCCCTATTTCAACTTATTTAGCTTTAATTAATCTATATTGTTATTAAAAGAAAAATAATTTTATTTTATCCAAATAATTAATATTTTATAGCTTTCATTTATTCAAATACTTTCCCCTTCCCTCTTACCTCACATACACATAGAAGAAAAATACTGATTTTTTTTTCAAAGCTCAAAGATATGCTAAGGCATTGGAGAAAGCAGCATTTGATTCATTAAATTTCAGGAACACACAGAGCTAGTTGTGCTGCTGAATATATACAAAGCTTCTGGGCACCATATGTGGCTGGGACTAAAGAAATTTCAGTATGTTATTACATTGCTTATGACAGGATGTAGGGTACTAATGTACTGAGATTGTTGTAAGAAACAAACCCAGGGGAGACAGACTGTCATGAACGAAGGTAGTTACTATAATAAAGGACTGACAATTGCACTGTCCTAATAATACTCATTTTCAAATTGCTTCTGTTTAGCATGTCTCCTTATTCTGAGCACAGTTTTACTTTACATAGGATTGGAATATGGGATAGATTCATTTGAAATGGTGGTTTCTGTTATTCTTGTAATATACTTAAAATCTAAGTTCACTAACATAGATGTGAAAGAATAATTGTCTAAAATAAAGAAACAAATGGAAAAATATAAAGTGCTGGTGGGATTCACAGTTCAATGATATGAATTAAATGTGTTTCTAATTACACTAGGAAAATACTCTAAGTGGTTCAGCAAATATGAGTGTAGTAGCCTAATTTTCCATAGAAAATTCTCATTCTTATTCATGTTATTTTGTATGTTTAATGAGTGTCAGTGTTATTAATTCTATACCAGAATCTGTGTAGGAAGAATGTCTGTTGTTTCCATTTGTTGTGGTTAATTTAGTAGAAAATAGCCAGTCCCGTAGGGTGTGTCATGAATTATACCTATTTTCTATTGTCCAATGTTTGAAGGAATGCACCAGACAAAAATAATTTAGAAACTGACAAACAATGCCCATATACTCTCTTTGTAAAGTGTCAACCCAATTCAATTTTATCTTTCTCTGTGCTATAAATTTTAGCTTTTCCCCAGTAGGGAAAGTTATATATCTTTCCCTTAAACATAGAGCACTTATAAGGACAATATTTATACTGGCTTTTAAAACCTGCAGTTATTAATTAAGGATCATTCATTTTGCATCCTATTATGAAAGAAGGAATAGAAAATAAAACACTTTTCATTAGCACTGAGTTTTTAGGATGCTTGAAAAGCACTGAGTGGGACTGACACTTTGATTTTAGGGTCAATATTCCACAGTCTGATACTGACAGGAAGGCAAAGCCATTCTATAATGAGACCCACAGGATCTGAGAAGCCCTGTGTTCTGTGATGCCAACTGTGAACTCTGGGGAGCCTTCAACACAGTAAGAGTCTCAGGGTGAATTCAAAATGAAAGTTTTATCTGACAAAAAAAAAATTAAAATTAAAAAAAAAAGGAGGCAAAGAAACTTTGGGACGTGTTAGATATGTCTTTTACCTTGATCATGGTAATGGTATCACTGGGTGTTTATGTATACTCTTCTAATTGTACATATTCATATAGAGTTCTTTGTATATCAATGTGGGCTTCCCTGCTGGGTCAGACTGTAAAGAATCTGCCTTTAATGCAGGAGACCCAGGTTCAGTCCCTGGGTAGGGAAGATCCCCTGGAGAAGGAAATGGCAACTCACTCCAGTATTCTTGCCTGGAGAATCCCCATGAACAGAGGAGCCTGGTGGGCTACAGTCCATGGCATCACAAAGAGTCGGACACAACTGAGCAACTGACACACATATCAACTATACTTCAACAAAGCTGTAAAAACAAAAAACAAAGCAGTTAATATAGGAAGTAGAGGTAAGAACCATGAGGTTGGAGGAAAAACTGCAAGAAAATTCAACTTCTTGCTTTCTAGGTTCATTTGAGTTCTTTTGAGAGTTTGGGAGGAATGTTTTTGGCCAGGATTATTCTGTTTGGACAGACAGGGAACACTGCCTTGGCGGTGTGGGAGACAGAGATTCTAGGATGTGCTTGGAATGTGCATATGAAAATCTGATAGTAAAAGAGAGCAAGCCATTAGTCACTATGTTAGTTTCCTAAGGCTATTGTAATAAAATACCACATTCTGGGAGAATGAAAACAAGAGAAATTTATTCTCACGGTTCTGAAGGCTGGGCTTCCCTGGTGGCTCAGACTGTAAAGAATCTGTTTGCTATGCAGGAGACCTGGGTATGATATCTGGATTGGAAAGATCCCCTGGAGGAGGAAATGACAACTCACTTCAGTATTCTTGCTAGGATAATCCCATAGACAGAGGAGCATGGTGGGCTACAGTCCATGGAGTCACAAAGAGTTGGAAAGAACTGGGAAGTGCCTTCTGGTAAGCCCACAGTTTATGGGATCACTTATGAAAGGGAGTACTCTCTTCTCTTTGCATTTCCTTTGACTAGTTCATTGGCAGAGTTAAATAAAAGAAGGAAAAACTGAGTGTGTATCATTGCATTTCAAGTCCCCGCTTTCTGAGGTTACATGGAGTTCTATATCTTGGTACTCAGTTATTTTGCAGCCACTACTTTGCTACTCACAGTTCACATTCTTTACTGTCAATTGTTTAAAAACAAGCTGATCTCAAATCTCGAATTTTAATTATTTCTTACAGTTTTTTACAGAAGCGGCAAAACAGAGAAGTACTCACTGATTAAAAACAAATCCTAGATCCCAAGATGAAATTCACTTCTTAATTACAAAATAGGAAAAATCCAACTTGTAAAAAATAAATGAAGAAAAATAGTATAGTAACATTAGCCCTCGATGGACATGGGTTTGGGTGAACTCCGGGAGTTGGTGATGGACAGGGAGGCCTGGTGTGCTGCAATTCATGGGGTCACAAAGAGTTGGACACGACTGAGTGACTGAACTGAACTGAACTGAAGTATGTAAACATGAATATGAATGTGCAAAATAAAGGTGGATTATGCAGTTTCCCAGACAATCAAATCCAAAACAGAAAATGAAAAACAGCTGCATCAATTAAGGCATCTCCAAATGTCAGTTGAAAGCTATTTTGCTGCTAAACTATTTAGTGCATAGATAAGAACTACAATGCCATATTTTCTTTAGCGAAGATTTTTATCATCTGGCCTCGTTGAGTAATTTATGAGAGATGGAAAAGATCAATATTACAAATTCATACAACAACCTGTTTCAAATTTTTTCAATCATCCTTACAGTGCCTGATGCCAAAAACAAATTAATAATATTATTTTTATTAAAATGCATGTATAATACAATTTTATATAACAAAAAATATCTTTTGCACACACACAAAAAAGAAATAAGGAATAAATCTGATTACCAAATTAGTAGGTAGGAATAGATTCAGTGAAGGGAATGGAATTTCTTTGAGGATACATTTTGATATATTTGCCTTCTAAATTCTATTAACATTTTTCCATATTTTAAAAGGAAAATTAAATGTGTAGGATGAAAAAAAAACTAAAATTGAATAGAAATGCAAAACAATAAATATAACTTTATATAAAATTGATAACCATTTGGAGGAAGTAAAAAAAGAATTAATCCAAGTATCTTTGAACATGGTACTTTTGAGATTCTCAGGTATATTCTAAATCTTAATTACTAGCTTTGCTGTTGGTTGTAGAAATGGGAGCCACAATAATAAAATTATTTTTAATAAAAGTATTTTCATGAGCAAATAGTTTACTATGTTGGTATTTTGGGAAATATAATAAACAGAAATATTTTTCTGATGTGGTGTATTAAAGTCATAGTACCAAAAAAAAAAAAAAAAATAAAGTCATAATACCATTTCTGTAGCATGACAGTGTCGATCTTTGCTCAGGCCTGTCGGACCCTTTGTGACCCTAATAGACTGTAGCCCACCAGGCTCCTCTGTCCATGGAATTCTGCAGACTAGAACACTGGAGTGTTCTTCTCCAGGTGATTGTCCTAACCCAAGGATTGAACTCACGTTTCCTGCCTTGCAAGTGGATTCTTTACCATCTGAACTAGCAGGGAAGCCCTACTACTTACATAGAGTCCCTGCCAAAAGTGTTTAATCTGGATATAATAATGAAGAAACAATGATAGACAGCTTGATTTAGATTCAAATGGTATTGAAATTTTTAAAGAATCAAGGCTAGTTGTCCTCCCCACTGGGTGTGCCCTCAGGGCCACGGTTGCAAGGCACCTGCCTCCTTGGCTCCTAGCAGCCAGCTTAGAACTGGTGCGGATGAGGGGAATCTGACTATTTAAAACAAAGCATCAGGAAGGCCCATACCCAGTGTTGACCTGATGCGATTTCTGCTCAGTGCTCTGAATGTCATAGTAAAGAAATTCAATGAAGGGCAGGTAAGTGGTGGGAGTAACGATGACTCTCTTAAGAGAACTAAAGCTTCATCATATAATTACTGATGCACATGAATGGATGAACCGATTCCCATTGTCCCTACCTACTATCCATGAAACCACAGCCAAGGGAACAGGCCTGGCAGAATCATCTGGGGAAGAAGACCTTGTTGAGCTTGACTTTAGTCTGGCACAGTGAAGAGATATGAGAGGTGTAGAGTAAGTGGGAGGCCTGGAAAACTGCTAGCCTTGATTCTTTAAAAATTTCAATACCATGAAATACCAAAGAAATGAGACACCCGTCTAGAAAAGGAGACAGGTTCACGACAAAACCTTGTTTGTATTCTGGGTTAATTTCTTGAAATTTAAATCTGTGCTATGTATTAAGTACTGATAATGATATGGTTAAATTTCCAGAGGTGATAATTATATTGTGGTCAAGAAGACGACTGTCTTTTTTTTGAGAGGAGATATATTCTAAATATTTAGAGCTGATGTGTCATGGTACCTACAACTATGTGTTTCAGTGTAAGAGTGCGTGTGTGTGTGTGTGTTTGAGGGAGTGAGTGTCTGAGGGAGGAAGAGAAAGAAAAGGTGGAAAGAAGGTAGAAGGGAGAGCGTAATGGAGAAGGAGAGTTACTTAACTGGTGGATCTAGGTGAAGGTTATATATTTATTTTTTAAAATAAAAATTGGCATAAAATTTTTCTTCAGAATACAGTTTATACTAACTTCATTAATTCTAGAAGAATATTTCTATAAGATGGAGTCTGGGTAGTCATTTTCCATGCATTTCATAATCATTCACTATAAAAGGGCAAACCAAAAGAAACATAAACGCTCTATCTGATACAGTGTAATTTACATTTTATAGCACACCAACCTTAACTTCTATAATAGTGAAAATGTTGAAACTAAAGAGTGTGAAAGTGGGTGGAAATGGCAAACAAGGGAAATTGATCTGAACCAGCCCTAAGAGAAGTGCTTTTGTCCATGTGCAACTCGATTTGTCTTATAGCTTATAGATGGACTCTAGCAAATCTGGTATATGCATCTGGTCCACCTAATCTACGATGCATGGCCTTCAGTACCATGGTAGTGCTGGCCTTTCAGAAAGATGGGGCAGAGATGTCTGGTGCAAGACTCTTCTTGACAGAATGAGCCTCACAATTAGGAAGGTCTTTGGTAGTATTAGGAGTATGATTTAAGTATTTTTATTTCTGGTCAATGCCATTAAATGAAAAGGATGGTCTATTTCAGATGACTATTTCTTTTGTTTCATCATAAATTCTTTATCTGAGTAAAAAGAATACACATTAAATATAAATGTAGTATATAATTCCATTGATTTAACTTTCTCTAAAAGGACAGGGAGGCCTGGAGTGCTGCAGTACATGGGACCACAAGGAGTCGGACATGACTGTGTAACTGAACTGAACTGAATTGAAAGTAAATAACGACACCTAATAATAAATTGCATTTTATCTGCATCTCCTAATTCCTATAATAGATCCTATACCCCATTTAGCTATAACAGAGGTAAATGAATACTCACCATCTAAATATTCAGAGTTAATAGGGTGAATATACTTTCAGGTTTTTCCTGGGACTGTCATAGTTCATACCTGTTTCCCAGTGCTCTATCCAATTAATAACCCCTTTTACTTTCATAATCATTTAACTGTGACAATGGTTCATATGATAACTTTACTAACATGTCCATGTACTCAATGTTCCCATTGGTTATGTACTTAAAATGTTATCTTTGTTATGCCACATTGTTTATTCTAGTTATTATCGCGGTCTTATATTTTAAAATTGATAAATATGAAGAAATAATAAAGAGTTCTTATATTAATGAGAACTAAGTTAAATAATTTGTAAAACTCCATACTGTAATAAAATTGTCTGTTATTGCTACTCACTTAAACATGGGTAAAAACTATAAAATATATATTTTAATCCTGAAAATTGATATTTATGCTTACATTAAATGAGGATTCCTGTATTTTTATATTTTATGTTTGAAGTCTTTTAAAGTATGTGTGATTACTAGTCACTCTTGGGACATAGTTTTTAAATTAAATGACCCATTTCTTGTCACTGCATAATCTGAGGCCTACTCTATTCAGAATTCCAAACGGTGTATTCAAAATTTTTTTAAATATAATTCTTCTTTAAATGAATACAAATAGCAAAGTTTAACACGTTCCTTTTTTGCTATTTCAATTACCATTCTTTAATAACAATGTATTCTTTCTCCTTTTCTCTCTTTTCCTTCTTTTTCTATAGAAAATAAATTTTAAAACCCTGCTTCCTTATAATTCTATAAGTATTGAAAATCCCTGGGCCTGTAGCATGCTTTCTTTTGCTGAGGTTTTATTTGGGAGTCTTTTGATAGCATAGTATTTTTATTCTGCTTGAATGTGCTCAGCTCTCTCTAGCTATCCAGTCTCAATTTCTCAGCACAGGAGAAAAATTGGCTTCTAGTTTCATACATCTTCACTTATAGTGGAAGAGAAAAATATCACCAGCCACATTGTACTAGCACCTCCTGGCATTTCTCAATAAGTGTTATATTTCTAAAGGGGAAAACATTTCTGCTCCCTCCCCTATTAAACATACCAACTTAGAGTATCTTTAGTTTATTGATGGACTACTGCCTGTAACTGACATATTTCTGACCCAAATCATTTCTAATAAATCTAAAATGCAAAATGTAATTTTCATCTATAAATTGTGAGACAGAGAACAAAATCATTGTTTCTAATGAAGTGAATTTGCAATTTCACCTCAGTTCTGCCATGATGTATGAAATGATTAAAAAAACAAGAGTTATCTTCAATTGTAATGAGAGTCAGTTAGGAATGTATTCAGCTGCAAGTAAAAGAAAAGCTAACTTTCATGATTTAGGTAAACTTGATTTTATTTTTATTACTCATAAGATGTCTGAAGGAGACAGTTGTTGATGTTGGGTCAGCTGTTCAATAATGCCATTAGAAAGTGAAAGAAAGTGAAGTTGCTAGGTCGTGTCTGACTCTCTGCTGCCCTGTGGACTGTAGCCTACCATGCTCCTCCATCCGTGGGATCTTCTAGGCAAGAGTACTGGAGTGGGTTGCCATTTCCTTCTTCAGTGGATCTTCCCAACCCGGAGATAGAACCTTTACTGTCTGAGCCACCAGGGATGCCATTAGAGACAGAAGCTTTTTATGTTTTTTTGGTGCCATCTGAGGACTGTCTGTGACTGAACCATCACAAGATGCCTTTATAGCTCTAATCATGAAATCCAATTTTAAGTGAATAAAAATGGACCATCAAGATGATAACCTTAGCTCCATCTCTACCTTCTTGCTGGGAAGAAAATTTACCCAGAACTTAGTACTTAAGTTATTTGTTTGTATACCATTGCTCAAAATTGTGCCATACACCTACCCCTAGATGCATGGAAAAGCTGAAAAATTGTATAATTATCTTTCAGCTTCCAAGTTAAATAAAATAATGAAAGGAGTTTGGAATGAGTTATTGAGTGAACCAAGTTGTAGGGTATACCACAAAGGCTGAACAAGGGCTTGAGACAATCACAACACACAAAAGAAAAAAAAATAATGTGTCCCAAGAATTTAAACAAAGTATGTCTTACCTCAACAAAACTCTTTAAAATGCAGCACAGAACTATTGTTAATAAACTAGGAAGAATTCACAGCATGTGCATGAAGTAAATATTTGTATTATTCTTCAATATTTTAACTACCAAAGCCACAGAACCAGCACATACTAGGCACTAAGTACATATTTGTATGAAAGAATAAATACCATCATAAAAATATACAGCAGGTTGTAACTGAAAACTTATAGATGTTGTTAAATTGAGATGCCTTTCTTAAATGTAGATTCACCCATTTCTGTATTACTTCAAGAAAGATTTTCAGTAGCTAATACATAATAGTAATTGTGAGAGAGGGACATAAATATATGAAACTTGTTTGCCATAAAGGCATGCCTCTTTCAGCTGAATTAAAAATAAAGGGATTTCATATATGTATTCTTAGTTAAAATTATTGAATAAACACAACTTTAAAAAAAATATATACTAATAAGGTTTATTCAAGACAGAATAAAAAAATGAAGACATTTGAGTTTTAAGGGGTACACTACTCATGATTTAGTGAATCAGTAAAAACTTTATGGAAATGATGACCCTCAGCTTGTTTCGGAGCAGTTAACAGAAGTGTATAACCCTCCCTCTGTGATCAAGAAAAATTGGCAACTCTTTCTTTACTCTTGCCAGTAGATACTGTGGTTGTGATTTTATGTTGCTATAAGATCCAAAGACATAAAGGGAAGCAAAGGGAATCAGAATTTATTGCATGAGATTGTAGAGAGCAAGAATGTGTTTTAACTTAAATGAATTGCCCCTATCAAAAGAGCTTACCTTGCTATCAGTTTTAACAATAAAAATAAACATAGTGCATGGCCATAAAGATTAAAAGCCATATGTAGTAATAATGGATTGCTAATTAGAACATGAAAGGTGAGATTTAGTACCTGGTGCTGGATTATCAAAACTTCTGGAGCTGTCAGGAGACCATTCTTCTACGCTTTATCAAGAACTTTCTCAACAGACTGAGGCAGAATCAGCAGTTGAACTATATGCAAACTGTATCTATAGCTATGTAAATATGGTCATGCCAGAAAGCGAATAACTATTTAAATGAACAGTATTTCAGGTTCTGTAATATGGAAATAGCTCCTTGTTTTCAAACTGTTTTAGGAAAGCCATTATTTATAACTATCCTAAAATTATGCACATACATGAAATTTGAATAAATCAGTTTCTTTCTCCATTGACCTACAATTTCTTTCAGCCTAAAGTCAATGGTTCCTAGCATGCTTTGTCAGGTGCTTTTTCTTTATTGCATGTCTTTCTTAAGTCTAATTTCTCTAACAGTCTGTCTTCTCCTTTCACTCTTTCACTAAATATTTATTCAATATCTATTATGAGTCAAGCACAATTCTAAGCATTGACTTCATGTCTATTTGCCAATATGTCCATTTTATTTATAGTTAATATTTGAATTATATATTGTCATAGCATATGCCTAAAGCAGTAAAAGTCCTTAATGATGATTGTTAGAAATGATACAGAGAGGATTTAGCAGTTAATAAAATCACAGGAAAATTGGACAGAAGTAGTGAAATGGAGAAAAAGAAATTCTTCTCAATATAAAGCAGTATATCTTGGAATAATAATCTAGTTTATCTTTGTACGTTCCTATCCCTTTTTTCTTCCCACTTACATTTCAGGGATTTCTCTGTCCTAGAGCCTATAATATAGCAGGAAAAAATAATAGCTAAAGAAACTATTTCCTTTTCAAAATATCCAGGGCATCATTCAATTATATGTGAGGTTCTCAGTTAATGGAACCAAAACATTTAGTTTTCTACCTACACACAAAAAAATGTGGGATTATAAAGGAGTGAAATTGATTTAGTAGAATGGTCATTTGATCTAAATGCAAAGTAATACTTTATAGAGTGATATGTAATTGAAACTTCTGCAACTGAATGTGCTAAATTACCTTCTTAAAATGACTACAAGGCGTATAAAATGAATGGTGATGCTTTCTAGCAAGATTTGTGACACCTGATTTTCATGAATAAATGATATCATCTGTGCCTATGTGGAACAGTAAATACCAGTAAGTGCAAGTTATGTGTCCATCATTAAACTCCTTGAGTAATTGAATTTGGTACTTCAATGAGCCACCTCATTGGAAAAGACCCTGATGCTGGGAAAGATTAAAAGCCAAAGGAGAAGGGGGAGGCAGAGAATGAGATGGTTAGCTAGCCTTACCAACTCAATGGACATGAATTTGAGCAAACTCTGGGAGAAAATGAAGGACAGAGAAGCCTGGCATGATGCAGTCCATGGGGTTGCAAAAAGTTGGACATGATTTAGTAACTGAACACATATTTAAATTTACATTACACATGACTTTCCTGTTTTTGAGGTAATTGCTAAAAGAAGCATCCTTGCAAAACTGAAGTGATTCCAAATAATATAAATAAACAGTAGACTTACTCTACATAAAAGTACAAAAATCACTGTAGCAAGAGCATCCATACAACTATCAATTTATTGTTACAATTATTCCTTATATATCTAACCTAACCAATTACAATGTTTCCCTTTGACAATGCCAAAGGGTTGCACGGAAGCTATAGTTGGCCAGCCATGACATGGCACAAAGGGTGGCACTCTGACCAGGAAAGTAAGTAATATCAAATTGTTTTCATTACCACTTAACAGTGGAAATAGCTTTTCTAGCTATTTGAATCCAAGATAATTCATTTTCCAGGAAGCACCATGCAAACAACTTGAAAAGTAACCTGTGCTTGGAGAATCAGAAAAAAGAACTATTTGTTGACAATCTTTCATATTTGAACACATGGTAAAGTGATCATTCTTTTACTGCACATTCATTCATTAAGAATTAGAACAGACCATGGCAGGGAAAAGAAATTTATTTTAATGCAATGTTAATAATAATAATAAAATTTTAATAAACACTAAGTTGAGACAATAGTTCCAAACCCTTATTTAAATCTACATATATGTTAACCCAAGATTATGTCTGGTTTTTATTGTTTAGTTGCTAAGTCATGTCCTACTCTTCTGCAACTCCATGGACCATAGCCTGCCAGACTCCTCTATCCATGGGATTTTCCATACAAGAATACTGGAGTGGGTTGTCATTTCCTTCTCCCGGGGGTCTTCCCAACCCAGGGATCGAACCTGTGTTTCCTGCATAGGCAGGTGGATTATTTACCACTGAGCCAGCAGGGAAGCCCTGTTAAAGACTATTAAATATTCCCTTAATACTTACATTTATTACTTTTGTTTTGTACAGGTGGCACATCTGCTCAAATAGATCTAGTATTTTTCTTAAAGGAGTTGGGGTGAAAATACATATATATCTTTAAAAAGCAGAGAATAAAATTAAATTATGAAGTTAGAAGGAAGAGTATTAAAATATTTTCATTGGGTCATGATAATTAGCAGTTATACTTCAGAGCTCCATAAAGGATTCCTATAGGTATTGATGATTCAAGGGTGTGGCTTGAAGAATGAGACAAACAGATTGCCTTCTTTCAGAGGGCCTTCTTTCAGCTTGTTTAATCTGAAGACTCTGGTTTCTTTACCTTTGTAATAGTGCCTGACAGTTTATGCCCTCAATAAATATTTCTTGAATGGAACTGAATTTAATTTGAAGGAATACATGAATTAAATCATGTGTGATTGAAAGGTCAGAGACCAGACTGGAAAATAGAAACCACACAAGGAAATCAAGGCAGGGGCTTTCATATAGGAAATTAGGTACCAAGGTGTTGGAGAGATGAAAGGGTAAATGAGATCCTATAGGTGACCTAGAGAGAGAATCACCCAAGGAGGCAACTCGCCCTTCTAGGGCTTGAGGAGCAGCAGGGCAGAGGTGGGGGTTAGCAGAACCTAGAGTTTAGGAACCTGAAGCTTAGTAACACAGGTTCTTCCTGATCCTCAGGAAAATTGTGACTATTGAAGGATATACTCATAAACCTCCCAGAGCCTCCCAGTGCCAGGTCTGAGTATGTGCTTATTGTTTTTTTTATTATATCATCATTACTATCACCACCATAAAAAGCACTCAGTACAGTGTCCAGTGCCTGGTAAGTAATAAAATTCCACTCGATACAGTATTTTTAACCTCCCTGGAAGGAAGTATGGAAAGTAAAAGTACACTTTAAAATGATATGCAGATACAGCTTACTGTAAGTGTAAGATAAAGCTCATGTCTTAGAGAATTTAAAATCAAATGCTCATTTTTATGTTTAGTTATTAGATTTTGCCATTTTAACTTTTCTAATATGGAGAGAGTTTTAAAATGTTCCCCAGAACATATAATGCAAGATTTAACCTCCGGTGAATATAAATATACCCCTATCTCTCCTGTGCTTTTCAACATATTCACTGGTGCATGCTGTGTTGATGCTTTTTACAAGGATAATCAATCTTAGGTTTTTCAATGTGTCTGTTTCCTACATTACGGACTTCTGCAGCAGTAAACTCACACTTTATATTGATATAAAATTCACTTACACTGTAAACAAGGGGCTGTTCAGAAGAAAATCATACAAACAGGTATATGTCTTCTCAGCACAGATGGTGTTTTCATTTCATTGAATCAACTCTTGTCAGCACTACAGCAGTTGCATTTTTAGCTACTGTATAAGATAAACTTCCTCATTTCATTAGGTTTAACACTGCTTTTTGCTACTCTTTAATTAAATGATTAAAAAAACACTGTGACAGTCTAACAACTAAAAGGCCAAACCTTGAATTTATCAGTGTTAATGCAGGAATATAGTTCCATAGATATGCAGAATATAGTGAAACTACTGATACACTCTCAACCAATAATAAGCCTAAACTAAAACTAATTAATTCTGTGGCATTGAAACATGTAAAATATCATGTAAGAAATGAGTTGCCAGTCCAGGTTCGATGCACGATACTGGATGCTTGGGGCTAGTGCACTGGGACGACCCAGAGAGATGGTATGGGGAGGGAGGAGGGAGGAGGGTTCAGGATGGGGAACACATGTATACCTGTGGCGGATTCATTTTGATATTTGGCAAAACTAATACAATTATGTAAAGTTTAAAAATAAAATAAAATTAGGAAAAAAAAATAAAACTAATTAATTCTGATATAAATTCAGTAATTCTAAATACACTTTCAAACTCTTTCCCCTTGTGTTCATACCTCATCAATAACCCCCTTTCTGATACATTTTAAAGCCAATAATCTAGAAAGCTCACATTTTAGATTTTTTAAATAGGAAGCCTTAAATAGTAGGATACTTTCTCTTTGAGCAACTGAATAACCAGTAAAATTCCTTTTACAAATTTTTGAAAGAGTAATGATAACTAACAGTTACTTTTTTTTCATATTTTCCAGACAATTGTTTAATAAGTATCTCGTGTCTCATAACATTGACTATTTTAATCCTCAAAATAAACCTATAAGGTAAAATTAAAATAAATTAATTTAAAAAACTCTATAAGGTAGAGTTGGAATCAAAATGAATTCTTTATGTTTCCCCATATAATTATGAATCCTTCAAAATGCCATCTAAATGTCACTTCCCACTACATTATATACATCTATCCTTTTTTTGTACACTGTTGTAATTCACTGTTTTCTCTATGATACTATAAATATCTTTTTGGTAAAACTCTGACTAAAGTATATTTAAATCCTCTAGAAAATTATAATATTCCATAAAAATAGGACTAAAATAATTCAGTAGCATGTTTTAAACATTCTTAACAAGAACTTCCTTCAATACTCTTTGCTATTAATCAGTGCAATTCAATGCGTGTTTTGAAAATGTTTTAAATCTATTCATTCAACTTTATTTACATGAATTAGAATTAACCACAAGCAAAATTAACACAAATAGATATGTCCCATTGTTTATGTTAATCGACAATTACTATAGAAAAAAAAAATCTACAATTACTTACATTGTGGAAAATAAGCAACCAAATTTCCCAGGCTTAGCACCACCCTTTGCTCCTTTAAGGCCCTTGGATTTACTATATCTGGCATTGCATAGAATGTAAGGTAAGGTCTATATGTGTATGTATATATATATATATATACCAACCTAGATAGCATATTCAAAAGCAGAGACATTACTTTGCCAACAAAGATTCGTCTAGTCAAGGCTATGGTTTTTCCTGTGGTCATGTATGGATGTGAGAGTTGGACTGTGAAGAAGGCTGAGCACCGAAGAATTGATGCTTTTGAACTGTGGTGTTGGAGAAGACTCTTGAGAGTCCCTTGGACTGCAAGGAGATCCAACCAGTCCATTCTGAAGGAGATCAACCCTGGGATTTCTTTGGAAGGAATGATGCTAAAGCTGAAACTCCAGTACTTTGGCCACCTCATGCGAAGAGTTGACTCATTGCAAAAGACCCTGATGCTGGGAGGGATTGGGGGCAGGAGGAGAAGGGGACGACAGAGGATGAGATGGCTGCATGGCATCACTGACTCGATGGACGTGAGTCTGAGTGAACTCGGGGAGTTGGTGTTGGACAGGGAGGTCTGGCGTGCTGCGATTCATGGGGTCGCAAAGAGTCGGACACGACTGAGAGACTGATCTGATCTGATCTGATATATAAAATTATTGCTGTTGTTTAGTCACTAAGTTGTGTCTGACTCTTTTGCAACCCCATGGACTGTAGCCCACCAGACTCCTCTGTCCATGGGATTTCCGGGCAAGAATACTGGAGTGAGTTACCTTTTCTTTCTCCAGCAGGGGATTTTCTTGATCCAGGGATGGAACCAAAGTCTCTTGCTTTGGTAAGTGGATTCTTTACCACTGAACCACCAGGGAAGCCATATATATATACACATATACGCATACTTAATATATATGAACCATGGACAGGGAACTATGGCTGTAGGATCCACAGGGTCGCAAAGAGTGGGACATGACTGAAGCAGCTTAGCATGCACGCACTCATACTTTAAAAATAAGCCAAGGTTTTTCCACATTTATACTTTCAGAGTCTAAACATTTCTTCTGAGCTCACGAATTACTTATCTACTTGAGTTCCATATTTAAATATCTAATAAACACCTAAAACTTAACATGCCCAAAGCACTGTTCATGCATGACTTTCCCTCTTACCATCTTATCCATGGCTTCCTTTCCTCAATGAATGGAATCAATACTATTAGATTCATAAATCCAAATTTTAAGAATCCTCCTTGAAATGCCTCTTCTCTCATGCTCATACCATAAATCCAATCATTATATCAATTATACCTTGTAAATATTTCATGAGTCTGTTCACCTCTGATAATTTACATTCTGAATGGTCTTTAAAAAAATACCAAAGTGCATGCTATCACTTATACTGCCGTGTGTGTACAGTCTGCCTACTATCCCATTCTCTCCTCTACTACTCCTGTATTACAGCCATGCCTTCTAATATATCTTGAATGTCTCATCATCTGATTCATCATAATCATTTGGTCTGAGTTTTGCAGGGTCTAGAATGCTTTTCCATAGTTTTTACATAACTATTTTTGAAGAACATTATTTAGTTCCAGTACATTTGACTCTTAACTGAGTTCTCATATTATGAGATATGAAATATCTCATATTATCCCCATATGCTTACTTCATAGCTTGTATCATATATTTTAATGATATATTTGTTCTGGTAATTTAAATAATGCCTTTCTGTTGTGGAAGATTTGTACTCAATTAGGTCAGGAATTGTGTCTCTATTGGTAACAATATCATTAATAAGAGCTATTGTAATACTTCACAAATATGATATTCATTAATTTAAGTGAATATGAAAAAAGTTGTTTTAATTCTATAGAAACAATTGTTCAATATAAGGAAGCTCCTGAAGAAGATTTTTGAGGAGAGGATGTTAGATACACAGAATTAAAGAAGATAAATATTTCCTAATTTCATGAATGAGAAAAGAAGTTACAATATGACAAAATGTAAGAAGAATTCTCTAAAAACTATGACTAACTAATAATAATGCTGTTTCTCAGTTACTAAGCACCATCTACCTAAATGCACAGGTAAATTGCTAGCTGAAGCTCTAGAGCTGTAACTCAGCCTTTTGTTTGGAACGAGGGGGATTGACAAGGGTTCAGAATACTTTTCCCCACCATTATGGGCTGAATTGTTTCCCTGCAAATTCATATGTTGAAGCCCTAATTCCCAGGATCTCATAATGTGCCTGTTTTGGAGATATGACCTTATAAAGAGATGACTAAGTTAAAATAAGGCCATTAAGGTGGGCCGTAATCCATCTGACTGGTGTCTTTATAAGACACTTGAACATACAGATAGCACAGAAAAGCTATGTAAGGACACAGTGAGAATATGGACAGAGGCCAACCAAGGAAAAATATCTCACAAGAAACCAAACTTTCTGGCACTTTGAGCTTGGATGTCTAGTTTCCAGAACTGCAAGAAAATAAATTTACCTGGTTTAAGTCACACAGTATTTTGTTATGACAGCCTTAACAAACTCATACAACCACTATCCCAGACTAATTTTGAGAATTTACCACTGCCTGTTTTCAGCAATTTCATTAAAATGGAAAGTCAAATTTATGAGATTTATAAGCTTCATTTGGGGCTTCCCTGTGGCTGGGTGGTCAAGAATCTGCCTGCCAGTGCTGGAGACATGCAATCTGTCCCTGGATTAGGAAGATTTCCTGGAAAAGAAAATGGCAACCCACTCCAGTGTTCTTGCCCAATTCCATGGACAGAGGAGCCTGGCAGGCCATAGTCCGTGGGGTCGCAAAAGAGCTGGACATGACTTAAGGACTAAACGACAAAAACATCAACTTTATTCAAGACCAATAATGTTTGTCTCAACTGATTTATATTATATACAACTGGAATCAAAACAGGTATTTTGGCGTGAGATTTGTATTCTTCTACAAAACATTCACTAAAATAAAAAAATAAAAAGACTGTAAACTTATTTAATGGTACATTTTTGTAATTTTACAGATAAGCTTTTAGCTTAGAAATACATATTCATATAAGCAAAATCAATTGATTATTAAAAATTTAAGAGGTTGAAGAAAAGTACATTGTTTTACAACACCTCCTTTATTACCTAAATTTATGATGTTACCAAAAATACCTGCTTTATCTAAAGCCACTTTCAACTTGCTGTATTTTGTCACTGTATAAATAAATCATTGCTATGATATCTTTTTAGTATCTTGGGAAAATGGGGAAGTTAGGTGTCAACAGTTTGTACATCGACCAGGGATAGCAAATCCCATTATATAACTTACTCAATGATTTCATTATCAATCCAGATCTTATACTAAGAAGAGAAATTTCTTTTAATGAGTTTTGCAGTATTATAATTTTGAGATACTCTTCATGCCACTGCAATTAATGATTTATGTGATTTAAAGGAAAAATAAATCTCACCATTTTCTAAGGAGAAGAAAAAGTCTATAGAGAGGAAGAAATAATTGGAGTTTCTCAAGGCACCAGAGTATCCCTGAGGACTCCAAATATTTGACTTCTACTTGATTTCTTCAAGTGCTCTAAGAATCTTCAACAAAGTCTGTAGCAAACATTGCTGTTTCAGGGTCATTCTGTTCATTTTCTAAATAAAAAAGAGTTTCAACAAATAAAATCTTACATGTTAAAAGCAGAAATTAGAAAACCCAGAAAATAACAAAGGAAAAATATCTTTTATGATATGTAATCCATGACATTAGACAGTACACTCTACATGGCTAAAAGGGGAAGGTCATTACCAAAACAAGGCAATATACAAAAAGTGGAATTTATGGTATCATTTTGATATTTGAGTGACTGCTCGTTGTATTAGTTTGTGAAGTTCATCTTAACGAAGTACCAAAGACTGGTTAGCTTAAATAATAGAAATGTTTTGCCTCACAGTTCTGAAAGCTGGAAATCTGAGGTCAAGGTGCTGGTAAGATGTGTTCCCCTGGTGGGTATGAGGGAAAGATCTATTCAAGGCTTCTCTCTTTGGCTTGTGGAAAATTGTCTTCTTTCTAGTCTCTTCACATGGTCTTCCCTATATTTGCATCTCTCTGTCCAGACTTCCCCCTTTTTAGGGACACCGGTCATATTGGACTAGGCATGCTGTGTGCTGTGACTTCAGTTGTGTCTGACTCTTTGCGACCCCATGGACTGTAGCCCACCAGGTTCCTCTGTCCATGGGATTCTCCAGGCAAGAATACTGGAGTGGGTGGCCAGTTCCTACTCCAGGGAATCTTCCCAACCCAGGGATTGAACCTGCCTCTCTTAAGTCTCCTGTGATGGCAACTGTGCTCTTTACCCCTAGCTCCAACTGGGAAACCCTACTGGGCTAGGGCCTACCTTAATGATCTTATATTAACTTCATTTCCACTGTAGAGACTCTTGGTCTAAATAAGGTCACGTTCTGAGATACTTGGGATTAGGACTTCAACATAAAAATTTAGGAGTAGAGAGGACACAATTCAACCCATAACCTTCTCCAGGGGTTCTTCCCAATCCAGGGATTGAACCTGGGTCTCCCGCATTGCAGGTAGATTCTTTACCATCTAAGCCACCAGAGAAGCCCCAAAATACTTACCATGACTCATCAAAGTTTGAAGTTACTTCCTTAGAAAAATGGATACAATTTTGAACTTAAAATTATGAATGTGAACCTTTCTTATGTTCAGCCACATTCCAGGAAATACAGAAATGTAGTATGAACTGAGAAATATCCAGTAACTTCAAAGTACTTACCAAATATTTTCAGAAGAGCAAAGCCCTTAGAACATAAACTAATAATAAATAGTACCATACATAAAGGTCCTCCCTCCTGGCTCAGCTGGTAAAAGATCCTCCTGCAATGCGGGAGACCTGGGTTCAATCCCTGGGTTGGGAAGATGCCCTGGAGAAGGAAACAGCTACCCATTCCAGTATTCTGACCTGGAGAATTCCATGGACTATACAGTCCATGGGGTTGCAAAGAGTCGGACACAACTGAGTGACTTTCACTTTTACAGTATATAAAGACATGTATGGAGAAGGCAATGGCACCCCACTCCAGTACTCTTGCCTGGAAAATCCCATGGATGGAGGATCCTGGTGGGCTTCAGTCCATGGGGTCGCTAAGAGTCGGACACGACTGAGCGACTTCACTTTCATTTTTCACTTTCATGCATTGGAGAAGGAAATGGCAACCCACTCCAGTGTTCTTGCCTGGAGAATCCCAGGGACGGGGGAGCCTGGTGGGCTGCCATCTATGGGGTCGCACAGAGTTGGCTAGCAGCCGACTTAGCAGCTCTAAATGAATAATACAGGTGTTTTGACTCTCATCTGCACAAACCAACTCTCTTAAAGCACTAACAATTGGCAAATCTAATAATATCTGTCGTGTGTACATGCTCAGTCACTCAGTCATGAAGGACTCTTTGTATCCCATAGACTATAGCCCACCAGGTACCTGGATAATACTCATGGGATTATCCAGGCATGAATACTGGGGTGGGTTGCCATCTCCTCCTCCAGCTAATGTCTGTCAGGTGACTCTTAATGTTTTTCTTTTCAATTATTTTTTGAGTCCTATGTTTCCATATGCTATAATATCTATATTATCCAATTTGCTTACATGCTGTTAAATCTAGGTTTCGGGTTTATCTGCCCTGTTTTCAGCTTTGCCATTTATTCACTCATACAGGCCTTCATGATTGATTGAATGTCCTCTATGTTCTAGATGATGTGCTGGGCCTGGGAAAACATTGATGAATAACACAGCTCTCTATTCTTCAGAAATCCAGATCTAATAAATGAGGGGGAGAAGCAGATTAATGATGCAGATATTTAACTCAAGTGCTAAATAGAAAGTATAGGATCAGAGAATGGATAAACAACTCCTGTTTGGGGTTTTTATGAAAGGTTTTACTTAAACTGAACATAGAAGGAGAATGGAGGTTTCACTTGGCAAAGAGGAGTATGAATGAGAGGGGGGAGTATATGTGGGGTTTGGGGGATGATAGGCCTTCAAATTGGGGGAACAGAACTGAGAAATAGGAGAATATGAAGTTACAGAGAACACTATACAAGAATGATTGTCTGGGAAGCAGAAGGGAATTTGACCCTGGGGAGAGAATAAGATACACAACGGTAAATCTGAGGAATGAAGCTGGAGAGAAGGTGAGTAGCCAGAACTTTATGACCCTTGGAAGTTCTTCGGCTCCAAATCTTAGCTTAACAACCAAATTCAAAAGATATGTTTCATATCATAGTTTCTGTTCTTTCAGACTCCTATAGGAGTAAAAAGTATACAAAACAACAGAGGCATAAAAAATCAATTTTTATCTATGGTTTTGGTTTATCTTGGGATTTTAGTTAATGTAATAATTGCAAATACCCCTCTATTCTTACTTTATTGTATTGTTCTTAGTATTTCATCAAATCTATATTTTACATTTATATGTAAATATAAATAAAATAACATTGTAAATGCAATCCAAAACATTTGTAAAATCATATTTAAAGATGAAATCAGAATTTATATCATGATATGTTTTACTCTCACATTATTGATCTGGAACATATTGGACCATTGAGATCTGTTCTAGATTTCCAAATGTCTAATCCCATTGCATTTTTTGGTGGGACATGAGCCAAATCTGCTTGACTTAATAGAATGTTCGAATTTAGTCACCTATCATAGTCTTAAAAAAAGTCTACTTAAAAATCTATATTAAGTAATATGAATCCATTCAACAAATATTTATTGAACAAATTGTAGATAGCAATGTTACCAGACACTGAGGATACAAACACTATAAAGATAAGGGTGCTGTCATCTGGGAGGACATTATAAATTGCTAGGAAAGTTAGACATAGATTATTATGAAACAGGGAACTGAGTCCACCATGAACCTGTTCATATTATTTTATGAATTATTTTCCATTACTTAATTGCTACTATAGTAGCAATTCTTCCTTCTGCCATGTTCTCTAATTCATATTATTGCTTTTTCTTTTCTTTTTTTTCCAATACCATAGCTACAGGAAGTGTTGCTGTAGAAAAAAAAGTTACAATTTGTTTTGTGTAAACTAAAGCTGTTAAACAAATACCACTGGACAGAAACAATATGCAAATCCATTTTTATTTAATACAAGACAACATTTCTAACAACTGTAACTAATAACAGGATAAACCACTTTGGAAAGTGAGTTCCAAATTATCATAGATATCCCATGTATGAATAAGTATAAGTGGTAATGTTAGCTGTTTCAGTGACACTGAAAAAAAAAAAAAAACCACCATGGCAAAATGATAACTGAAATGAAGACCACAGGATTCAAAAAACAGTATCCTTTTTGTTGGTTCTGTTATCTAACCAAAAGTATATAGAGATCTGACTGTATTCATGGGTGGTAGGTCATTCAAAGTCCTTGCAAAACAGGGCATCTCTTGACTCTAGGATGAACATGCTGAGTCCTCACAGGGACAGATGGATTTGATGACAGCAATACTGCATAAAAGCTTTTATTAATAGCTTTTATTTTTAGCCTAGCATATGCTATTCTTGTATAAATGTTTAATCGTTTTTGAAACTAAGTATTTTATCTCTTATAATATCCTGTTGGAAAAAGTTCCAGTTTAATTATATATTACTCGATAAAAAATCACAATGGTATGGTGACCTCTGAATGTCCCAGAGGAAAGAATGCTAGCTTATATGTCAGCCTAAATTTTCTTAATCCTGTTATAGAGATCATGGCTTTCAATAGAAGATGAGACAGTAGAATGGAAATTAAATCTGTAAATTTATCAGTGGAATGAACATAAAATTCAATTACATGTAACCAATATGCATATAAAAACATACTTTTAGTATAAGGTACATTTCCTTTCAAGTCTAATATTGGTAGCACCCAAGCTTCAGAATATCATTTATAATCATGACATTGATGACAACATGACATTGTATCTTTTCAAACTGTTTATAATACTTCATGGCAGCACATGATGTGAAAATTTCAGATGAAGGAGAACATAGTAATTATGAAATATAAATTAAAATGAGATTTAAATAACCACAAATAACCAATTATTTCAGACTTTGTATCATATCTATACTTTTATTTATCCTCCTTGAAATGGGTCTGTGACTGTTTTCCCAAGCAAGTTGAATTGCAGAGTGACCCAGATGTTATTTTTAAATATGTCAAAAGAGAATATTATCCAGTGAGTTAGTTTCTAATTGTAGTTCTTCCACTAATTAACTCTATAGTTTTTTATGTCTCCTTTGCTCTTTTATATAATTTGAGGGTTGAAATAGATGATTCTACTGCTTTCCATATTTAAAATTCTGCAAATATATGAGTCTAAATATAATTGCCTCTAAATGATATCCAGAGAAAAGTTACACTTTAAACATGATTAACAATGCTGTTTATAAACTTCAAAATTCAAGCAAGCAAAGATTTCATTTTATAAATGACAGATAAACCCCAAAATGTATTTAAATAAATTTGTATTAAAGAAACACTTATTGCATAAGATGTAGAAATGTTAATTGTAAACCTTGGTGAATATTGACAAAGATTGAAAGAATATCCCCTACATAGCAATCCTCTAGATAAAGAAAGAGAACATTACCACTGCCTGAGAACCCTCCCTTGTGCCAAATTATAGTCATTAGTCCCCATAATAATAGGCTGAAAAATAAATTTCCCTTAAATAGATTTTAAAATATAGAAGGAGAAAGGACATCATGAAATTCTCTTCTATTAACATACTAAATATTAGGATAAATTAATCACAATTAAGAGGTGAAAAGTCATTGACTTAGAGTTTAGATGTGCACAGTTTATATTAAGTTAATGCCATGAAATCTGTTTAGTTGCTAGTATTACCATATCTTTAAATTAACAATAGCTATATTAACAGATACAATTTAAATTTAAACAATAAGCAAAAAGGTAGAGGAAACAATAGTATTTGAGATATAATGAAAATCTAAATACAGAAACAAAGCTGTTGACATCATGAGACTTGACTATAAGGTGGCTACTTCCATGATCTTGGGACTAAGGAAAAATAATTGTTCATTGAAGTTAAAAACTGTGAAAAGTCTTAGTCTGCATGGACTGGTGTCACAAAATGCCAATGACTTATAAGCAACAGCAATTTATTTCACACAGTTCTGGTGGCTGCAAGTCTGAGATCAGGGAGCCAGCATGGTCACTTGAGAGTTTTCTTTTAGGTTACAGACTTCTCATTGTATCCTCACTGGGGGAGGAAATGAGGGAACTCTCTATAGTCTCTTTTATGAGAGCACTAAGCCCACTGAGCACTGAAGAACTGATGCTTTTGAACTATGGTGCTAGATAAGACTCTTGAGGGTCCCTTGGACAGCAAGGAGAACAAACCAGTCAATCCTAAAGGAAATCAGTCCTTTCATTCATTGGAAGGACTGATGCTAAAGCTGAGGCTCCAGTACTTTGGCCACAGGATCAGTTTAATTCAGTTGCTCAGTTGTGTCTGACACAATGTGACCCCATGGACTGCAGAATGCCAGGCCTCCCTGTCCATCACAAACTCCTGGAGCTTGCTTAAACTCATGTCCATTGAGTCGATAATACAATACCACCATGTCATCTTCTGTTGTTCCCTTCTTCTCCCAACTTCAATCTTTCCCAGCATCAGGGTCTTTTCCAATGAGTCAATTCTTCACATCAGGTGGCCAAAGTTTTATAGTTTCAGCTCAGCATCAGTTCTTCCAATGAATATTCAGGACTGATTTCCTTTACGATGGACTCATTGGATCTCCTTGCAGTCCAAGGGACTCTCAAGAGTCTTCTCCAAAACCACAGTTCAAAAGCATCAATTCTTCAGTGCTCAGCTTTCTTTATAGTCCAACTCTCACATCCATACATGACCCCTGGAAAAGCCATAGCCTTGACTAGACGGACCTTTGTTGACAAAGTAATGTCTCTGCTTTTTAATATGGCAACAGGATGAGTAGAGCCAATTCATTGGAAAAGACCCTGATGCTGAGAAAGATTGAAGGCATAAGCAGAAGGGGGCATCAGAGGATGATCACCAACTCAATGAACATGAAGTTTAGCAAACTCTTGGAGATAGTCAAGGACAGGGGAGCCTGACATGCTATAGTCCACGGGGTCACAAAGAGTTAGACACAACTTAGCAACTGAACAACAACAGCAAAGCCCATTCCTGAGAGCTCCACCCTCACAACCTGATCATCTCCCAAAGTCTCCACTTCCTAAAACCATCACACTAGGAGAGCCTATAGCAAGAAATATGTTCTATAGAACTTGAAAAACTTTCAGTGTAAGTCTATCGTGGATCAAGAATTTTATCACATTGTATATGTTTATGAATGTTACATTTGTATATATATGTATATATATCAAATTATATGTGTATATGTTTGTAGGAGGGAAAGGAGTATTTAACAATGTGTGTGTCAAGAGAAAAAAGGCACATTGAATATGTCCTACATAAAATAACAATGCTATGAATCAGTATAAATAAACAAAAACAGTGTAGGACCAGTCAAATAATCTGCTTGACTCTATTTCTCATTGTAAATTAATACATCTTCTTTCTAGATTTACACATTTCTTTGATGAAGTTGTTTAGCCTACTGACCATCAACCTCAAGGTATTAACAAAAATAACTTTAACATTCAAGGATTGTTGGTATCATAAGACAGATGCCTCATTCTAGGACAATTTTGGCTTACTACTAACTTTATAAAATTTCACCTGAAGTGCACTAAATTTACATTCAAAGTTTTGACTCTATAAATTAGGGATGAGAGATGAAGATAACAAAGTCATAAAAGCAGGAAAAAGCATTAGATGAGACTATTTTAAAATAAAGACATATATTTAACAATATATCGATTATATTTTTGGAAAAATTATGAAAATGAAGGCTAAGTAGGCATAAATTTAAAAAATAATAAGAAATTGTTATCTCATTGTCTAGGGAAACTTTATAAGAGGTGAACCCTTTATAAGAGGTGAGCTCCACCTAAGGACAAAATATGAGTACAATAAAATAATTTAATTGGACATTAGCAAAGAAATAAATAATCTAATTAAAAACTGGAAAAGGGTTGCTGTATTACATTAGGGTTATCAAAATTTCTCTAGAATTTTTAATCATTAATTCTTTGAGGTAATTGATTACTCAAGGTAATGACTAGTATATATAAAAAAAAAAAATCTACTGAGTCTTTGAAACATCTAACACCTGGGAAGAAGAATAGAGGGTTAAGAAGTCTATTTTTACCTTATATCTGTAAGGTTTTTTTTTTTTTATAATGGTGGTTTTTCTATTTTCTTTTTCCCCATGCTCCCTCCATCTAAGTTCTGAGACTTTTAACCTTTACCTCTTCCTACTATCACATTTGTTTATATTTCCCTTAACCCTTTCTAATTGTTTTAAAGTTTGAGAATATGGGTGATTCATCAGCCTTAATTTTGCATAGTAAAACAAATTGCTCACTATCATTATTATTATTGTATACATTTTGAGTTGGGTTGTTCAAAGAAAGTTGCAGCTAAATATTCACATTCATAGAATCAGAGTGGAACGGTGATAACCAGGGCTTGGGGGATGGGAACATGGGGAGGTGACAGTCAAAGGGTACACAGTTTCAGTTATGTGAGATGAATAAGATGTGCTGAAGTTCTACTGCCCACTATATTGCCTGTAACTAACAGTACAGCCCTATATACTTAAAATTTGCTAATAGGTTAGATCTTACCATACATACAAAAAATTAATGAAGGCAGCAGGAGGAATGTTTTGGTGTTGATGGACATGCTCAAGTCTTTGATGGTGGTGATGATGGCTTCACAGGTGTATACAAACTCATTGAGTTGTACACATTATATATGTACAGCTTTTTAACAAGTCAGCTACACCTAAATAAAATAGTTTTTAAAATGTATCTCACTCACTCTCAGGGCTTTAAGTCTGCTTTCAATTTTTGGGGTGCTTTCTTGGATCTAATCATTCCCTGTTGGTGGAGAATACCAGCTCTGGAGACTCCTCCATGTTATTTTGAGGGCATCTGCTGTATATATATTTTACATGCTTAATGTGCATAGATTACTATTTTCCATCAAGACTCACAGATATGTTATACAATTCCTGGCTTTTTTTTTTTTTTTTCTATTTGTCAGGCTTGTGGGACCTTAGTTCCTTGACCAGGAATTGAACCTTTGCCATGGCAGTGAATGTGGCAAGTCCTAACCACTGGACCGCCAGAGAATTTCCATCTTGAGACTAATTTTTGATCCTATAAAATGACAGAAGGACTAGTTAGACTAAAATAAACATGCATTTTTCTAAGCAGGAAAAAAAAATCAGAATGCTAATTGGAAAAACATAAGTTGAGTGCCTGCTACTGCATGCTGAATATTCTGCTAGTCACAGAAGTCTGGGATAGGGGCAGGGGCAGCTAATTTGGTAGCTAATTCCCAAAATAAGAACTGAGTAAAGTAAAAAAAAATTCACAGCATTTAATACTGCACTTTAGGGAGATATAATCTAATATACCAGAGAAGGCAATGGCACCCCACTCCAGTACTCTTGCTTAGAAAATCCCATGGACAGAGGACCCTGTTAGACTGCAATCCATGGGGTCGCTAAGAGTCGGACATGACTGAGCGACTTCACTTTCACTTTTCACTTTCATGCATTGGTGAAGGAAGTGGCAGCCCATTCCAGTGTTCTTGCCTGGAGAATCCCAGGGACGGGGGAGCCTGGTGGGCTGCCGTCTATGGGGTCACATAGAATCGGACACAACTGAAGTGACTTAGCATCCATCTAATATACACAAACACACACAAATGCATACTCTTTATACAAATAATCATATGATAATGCACAAGAATCATAAAACTAAACATGTTAGAACCATATAGAGTCAAATATAACATGAAACAAATTGCCATTTAAAATATTTAAATTTAGTACAGTAACTAAGGTACAGAAAATCCTAATGAAATAATTATCATCTTGTACAATTACCTTCTTCTATTGCATGGGTTTTCTTTCATACCTTTTTATTTTAATTGGACTTTTGAGGTAAGTTTAAAATCCTGCATGTCTTTGTTAACTTGGCTGCTTAAACACCTATGAACTTATCTCATATATCTATGGAAAATACACATTTGAAATTATAATTTCAAGAAATTCTTGGCTTAATAGAACTATAGTATAAATTAGATATCACTATTAATGTTAACAGAAACTTATGTAATAGAATTATATTGTTTTTCTTATTTTTTATTAATTGTATATGGGAGATTAATTTCTGTACAGCTAAATGAACTACATGAATTTCTCTATAATTCCAAATGATAGCCATAATGATGGAGAAGGCAATGGCACCCCACTCCAGTACTCTTGCCTGGAAAATCCCTTGGATGGAGGAGCCTGGTAGGCTGCAGTCCATGGGGTCGCTAGGAGTAGGACACGACTGAGCGACTTCACTTTCACTTTTCACTTTCATGCATTGGAGAAGGAAATGGCAACCCACTCCAGTGTTCTTGTCTGGAGAATCCCAGGGACAGGGGAGCCTGGTGGGCTGCCATCTATGGGGTCGCACAGAGTTGGACACGACTGAAGCGACTTAGCAGCAGCAGCAGCAGCCATAATGACAACTAGAACATTTCAAAATATATTAAGCATCACATGGATAAATAAATCATGCATACACATATATATATATGAATTTTAATGAGCTACTGAAGTTAAGTGGAACAAAAATACGCTCACCCATTTGAATATAAATATTTAAAAAGAATAACAAATGGTATTTGACTAATCAATACCAGAATGATATAAACGGATAAAGAAAATGAGGAAAAGTATAATAACTTTGATATTTTTAAGAGAAAAGGAAAAATACTCTCATAATCAGGATGAGTATTTCCATACACCGAAGGAATTCAATTCTTAGAAGAAGGTGTCAATTCAAAGCTTTAATTGTGGGAGTAATTACAGGGCATAGAGTGAACATAGTTCACACTTCAACATCTTTTTCACTGTATCAGCATTTCTTTGTAATTCTGTGGGCACCTTCACTGTAGAAATATTTTATGTACAGAAATGTGTACATGTTTGAGATACCACCTCAAACATATCAGAACGGCTGGCAACAAAGAGACCACAAATAACAAGTGCTGGTGAGGATGTGGAGAAAAGGGAAACCCTGTGCACTGTTGGTGAAAATGTCAATTGGTACAGCTACTGAGAAAAACAATATGGAGTTTCCTCAAAAAAACTAAAAGTAGAACTATCATACTACTCAACAGTTCCTTTTCTGGGTATATCTCTAAAGAAAACGAAAACACTAGTTCAAAAATGTATATGTACCCCAATGTTCACAGCAGCATATTTATTACAGCCAAGATATGAAAGCAAAGGCAGTCTGGTCGTTGACTTTCTCTTTATTCAACCCACCCTACATTTACTTATTCTCTTTCAATCACAGTTGAGCATGAAAAAATCAATATTTGCTGAGTGATATCCAACATTTTCTGGTGTTGGCTACACAAGGTTTTGAGCACACTTGTTCTTAGATATTACAAAAACTAACTATAAAATATCTTTAACAGAGTAACAATTTTTAAGAAACACATGAGAAGATGATGTTTAATTCTGTGGTGCTCAAGAGATAACACATTTTTACCTTTTATATATACAGTAACATGAGCAATATTGAGTTAATGAATTTCCTTCAATAAAGAAAATATATACATGAAATTTTAAAGTTTTTTCTGTAGGTAATAATGTTTTTTAAAAAATGCCTATGGTTTTTCTTTGCACTACCAGATTTTTAAATAATTCTTAGTTCTTAAAAACTTAACATTGTGGAATTGTTTCTAAAATTGTTAAATTCAGATATTTCAATATTTCTCACTACTTGTTTTGATAATATTAACAGACTGATCTCGGTTTGAATCTGTATTTTGTCAACAGTTGTGTGAACTTTGAGTTTTCTAACCTTTAGTTTGTTGATCTATCAAATACGGATAATACGGGAACCTATGTAATATACTTGTTGAGATTACCTGGACTAATGCAAGCAAATGTTTAGCAGAGTAAGAATGCTATACACATATTATCATTACTATAGTCTGTTCTTTGATGAGCTGATGCATGAGTGGCAGTGATAAGGTTATAATATGACTTTTGTAGTAATGATTTTTAAGGTGTTCATTTGAAAATTTATTTAGAGAATCTTAATTACTTCTTCATATGCCTATATATTCCCAGAATTCTGCCATTGACTTTAAAAACTTTGACTTTCACATATCTTCAGTTTTATTAAAGAGGGAGCCTTCATCAATTCTTTGGGTTTTTGGAAGTCACCTTTACTCAATTTTTTTTCTATTCCTCTAATTAAGCCTGCATTCATCAATTGTAAAGAAGTGTAGTAAATACACTGAATATTTGAAGCAGTAGCATTGAGTCACTTTGTGTTAAAAATCATCAAGAATCCCACTTGATTCTAATGTGAGTCAGTGGAAAACCCTCCTTAGTCCAGAAGCTAAAAGAAATAAAGGTCTTGTTAAACCCTTTACCAAGTCACATATTGTCCTCAGAGTAATCAGGCTAATTGATTCCTGTAAAACAGTTGTTGAGTTATTTGTCACTTTACACATTTATATGACAGATTTATTTTCTTAATACTCTCAGTTGAAAAACAATTAGGTTGCATATATAAATAATGAAATGGCACCTTTTAATAATGCCAAGGAGGTAACACATATCAAACAATGGCAGAGGTTCATCATGAAGCTTTTTGAGTGACGGGAGTAACGTGTTACTAATGATACTGGTGGCCCAGGGGAAAGAAATTAGCTAGGCTTAGCCAAAGCAGCTGATTAATAGACATGAATAATGCCTTTGATATCCATGAGGTCTAATGGGTATCATTATATAAATGATTGACTTGTTATCAGCCACAAGCATTAATGTTCTCCAAATTGTGGTAAAGGTCAAAAAGCATTATTTAGTTTGATTCATTTTATTAACCAGAATGTTTTGTGTTTTACAAAGGTCTCCCTATGTGATATTATACTTATGCTATTTGATAAAAATATAACAATAGAAAATTAGGAGTCCCTCAAGTTCCAGAGTTATTGGCCTTACTATGGAAGCAGATTTATTTTTTCACTGTGAAACATCCAAGAATGATGAGATTACACAAAAAGGGTAAATCTTCAAATACTAAGCAATAAGTTCTAATAAAAAAAAAGATTTATAAATTGAGAATAGATTCCCTTTCACTTCAGAGTTTGAAATTTTTTTCAATGCAGTTAAATGTTATGATCTGGAGTTTTAATTAATTTTAGTTTTTATTATAAAATAATAATAAATTCAAACCTGAAAAAATGTATGGAACTAAAATAGATATCCATCTATGAAATTAAAGGATGCTATAAAGGTTAAAGAAGAGAATATTTGCAACTGTATGGTAGATAAATATTTTAGTAGGAAAAAAGGCCTGCTTCATCACTGAGTTTCCTCAGTATTCACAGTAGTAGACTCTCAGAAGAATAATGCTTATAATGAATAATCAATTGGTCTGTTAAGGGGTAGCTCTATTTAGAAAAGATTGTTTGAGAGTTTGGGAAGGAGGCTAGAAACAGTTAGTTATAATGGGTTGGTTCTTAGAGTAGAAATATATATTACCTGCTAATGTATACGTATATATATATATGTATATGTATACTCTTTCCTAATATATTAATATATATATATATATATATATATATATATATACACATATAGTTATTACCTGGTCCTTCCCCTTCCTCCTCCTCCTCCTCCTTCATTTACCCTCACTCCATTTTTCTTTCTTCTTGCTTTCCTACCTGCCATCTCTTCTAACCTCCTACTTTCCTTTATTCACTACTTTTTTTCCTCTTTAAGTTAATGTGAATTGCTTACTATAACTTGCAAAGAAACACTGTTTGACAAAACCTACCTTCCTTGCTAATGCATGTGCATGTATTTGTGTGTGTATTGGTTTTCATATCTCAGTAATCTGAAAACATGGAGCAGATAAATGGCAATAGAACTATAGATGATAATTTGATGTGTATTTGCTTTTTATGCTATGTATTGAAATTCTATGTTGTGAAATTCACTTGCATTCACAATAAACTGAAGTAATTTATAATCTATCATACAGAGTAATAAGCTACATATTAACATTTTAAAATATAAAAGGGGGTAGATAGCTATCATTTATTGAATAATTGCTATGTGTCAGACACTATGGTAGGCACGTCATTAACTTTAATTTTTGAAAATTTCATAGTCGCGCTATTGTTTAGTTGCTAAGTTGTGTCTGACTCTTGTGATCCCAAGGACTGTAGCAGGCTCCTCTGTCATTGGAATTTCCCAGGCAAGAAGACTGGAATGGGTAACCCATTTCTTTTCCAGGGGATCTAACCCCATTTCTAACCAATTAACAAGGTTAGTTACATTAAAATAGGAACTTCTGTTCAGCAACAGTCACCTCAATAAAAATAAATAAAACTCCAAAGGAAGTGTAAGGACAAACCTAAATTGTGAAGAAGATATTTGCAAAAAATATTACGATAGTGACTCATGGGAACTGTTGCATATGTGCATAAGGAAGAATTCAAAGCTTAACAGATTTTTAGATTTACATATTCATCTCATTAAGCCATGTATCAAATAAAAAGTGAAGGCATGATCAACATCAAGCCCCGAATACTGATATCTTTAAGAGGGAAGAAGAAGACACTGGGAGAGATTGGGGAAGAACATAGAGGTAGATGTGAGCTATCAGTAATGTTTTCTATTTTCATTTTTCGTGGTTTGTTTTTGGTGCAAGTACCTTGATGCTGGGAAAGATTGAAGGCAGGAGGAGAAGGGGGTGATGGAAGAAGAGATAATTGGATAGCATCACCAACTCAAGGATATGAGTTTGAGCAAACTCCAGGAGATGGGAAGGACAGGGAAGCCTGGCTTGTTGCTGTTCATGGGGTCACAAAGAGTCAGACACAACTTAATGATTGAATAGCAACAATGGAGAGGCTAGTATTTGACTAATGCAGTTATACTATCTGATTTCAAATAGTAGATATTGCCAACCTAGATTATTGTTTAGTTGCTAAGTTGTGTCTGACTCTTGTGATCCCAAGGACGGTAGCAGGCTTCTCTGTCATTGGGATTTCCCAGGCAAGAAGACTGGAATGGGTAACCCATTCCTTTTCCAGGGGATCTTCCCTACCCAGGGATCAAACCCATGTTTCCTACATTAGCAGGTGGATTCTTTACCACTGAGCCATCAGGGAACTTCTTTAATTGTTTATTTAAGAAAATAAATGATGGAGTGGGTGAATGAATGAGATATAAACATATACAAATAAGTAAAAATTTACAGCAATAAACGTTCCTCCCTCAAAAACACCAAGAATACAACTCTGTCATACTAAAGGTAATCCAACTAATACATGGTAGAAACAGCACTAAAAACATACTTTTCTTTGACTTTCAGCAAAGTGCTGTCCTCATCAAGAAAATACTTCAAAGTTATAGCGACTGCATTGAATTCTTTCAACAATATTTGCTACTGAGATTAATTTTAGGTAACTGAGGGCAAAAGGGAAAATGTTTGACTGGAGAAATTTTTGTTTGCTTGTTTACTTAAATTCTTCCATTCCTTATAATTCTCATTTCTGTCGTCAATGTAATTATTATATCCTCTCACTTTGTTTCACCTTTATTCAAATTTCCTAAGATTGATTCATTTTTCTCTTTTCTTATTCTCATGTAAACCTTTTACTTTTGATTATCCATTTTTTACTATCTTTTTATTCCTTTCTCATTTTTTCTTCCTGATGTTGTCTCTCTTTTTACATTTCCACATTTCTTATCATTTTCATTTGACAGTTTCCTGTAGACACAGAGGGGTGAACATTAATAAAATGCATTTCTCAGCCATATATGAAGCTTTCTTTTATGTTCACAGGTATAAATATAGAAAAAATCAATGTGAGAAATGTGATTTTAATTCTAGAGTCTATCAGTCACTTTCTGGTCCTATCAAGGGTCATTACTCCTTTCTGTCTTTTTTTTTTTTTTTTAAATAACTTCAGTCATCATTAAGAGTTATTATTTAATTGCCATCTTTCAAAGTTTTTAGATGGCATGATACTCTTTAGCCTTTGAGAGAGACTAGTGGCCAGGAAGTTTTCTGCCTAAGATGTAGGAAAACAATTTTATTACTTTAGATAATCTGAAATAAAGCCCTAAGATAAGTTAAGGAAATATTAATTTAGACTTCATTGATATAACCATTAAATCTTTATATTCCCCAGTGTCAGGAAGATCAGAGTCTAGACAAGGAAATGAGCAAATGATTGCAATATATAACTGTGGGTTGAAAATAGTTTAACATAAATATTTAAACAAACATGGAAGTATTTTGTTTAAAGAATCTACTGTGTAGGAAAGAGAGAAAAATAAAAAGGAAAATTTAAATGATCATGAGGAAAGATTAATATAGGTGATCTAGTCAACTTATATGATCAATTATCATCCTTCAACGTAAAAACATAAAATAATAAAGTGTGTTTTGTTTATTTAAAAAATAAAGATACTGACATTTCTCCAAAGAAGTTATCAGATCAGATCAGTCGCTCAGTTGTGTCTGACTCTTTGCAAACCCGTGAATCGCAGCATTCCAGGCCTCCCTGTCCATCACCAACTCCCCGAGTTCACTCAGACTCACGTCCATTGAGTCAGTGATGCCATCCAGCCATCTCATCCTCTGTTGTCCCCTTCTCCTCTTGCCCCCAATCCCTCCCAGCATCAGAGTCTTTTCCAATGAGTCAACTCTTCACATGAGGTGGCCAAAGTACTGGAGTTTCAGCTTTAACATCATTCCTTCCAAAGAAATCCCAGGGCTGATCTCCTTCAGAATGGACTGGTTGGATCTCCTTGCAGTCCAAGGGACTCTCAAGAGTCTTATCCAACACCACAGTTCAAAAGCACCAATTCTTCGGCACTCAGCCTTCTTCACAGTCCAACTCTCACATCCATACATGACCACAGGAAAAACCATAGCCTTGACTAGACGAACCTTTGTTGGCGAAGTAATGTTTCTGCTTTTGAATATGCTATCTAGGTTGGTCATAACTTTCCTTCCAAGGAGGAAGCGTCTTTTAATTTCATGGCTGCAGTCACCATCTGCAGTGATTTTGGAATCCAGAAAAATAAAGTCTGACACTGTTTTCACTGTTTTCCCATCTATTTCCCATGAAGTGATGGAAGCGGATGCGATGATGTTCATTTTCTGAATGTTGAGTTTTAAGCCAACTTTTTCACTCTCCACTTTCACTTTCATCAAGAGGCTTTTGAGTTCCTCTTCACTTTCTGCCATAAGGGTGGTGTCATCTGCATATCTGAGGTTATTGATATTTCTCCCGGCAATCTTGATTCCAGCTTGTGTTTCTTCCAGCCCAGCATTTCCCATGATGTACTCTGCATATAAGTTAAATAAACAGGGTGACAATATACAGCCTTGACGAACTCCTTTTCCTATTTGGAACCAGTCTGTTGTTCCATGTCCAGTTCGAACTGTTGCTTCCTGACCTGCATACAAATTTTTCAAGAGGCAGGTCAGGTGGTCAGGTATTCCCATCTCTTTCAGAATTTTCCACAGTTTGTAGTGATCCACACAGTCAAAGGCTTTGGCATAGTCAATAAAGCAGAAATAGATATTTTTCTGGAACTCTTGCTTTTTTGATGATCCAGTGGATGTTGGCAATTTGATCTCTGGTTCCTCTGTGTTTTCTAAAACCAGCTTGAACATCAGGAAGTTCACGGTTCACATATTGCTGAAGCCTGGCTTGGAGAATTTTGAGCCTTACTTTACTAGCGTGTGAGATGAGTGCAATTGTGCAGTAGTTTGAGCAGTCTTTGGCATTGCCTTTCTTTGGGATTGGAATGAAAACTGACCTTTTCAAGTCCTGTGGCCATTGCTGAGTTTTTCAAATTTGCTGGCATATTAAGTGCAGCACTTTCACAGCATCATCTTTCAGGATTTGAAATAGCTTAACTGGAATTCCATCACCTCCACTAGCTTTGTTCTTAGTGATGCTTCCTAAGGCCCACTTGACTTCACATTCCAGGATGTCTGGCTCTAGGTCAGTGATCACACCATCGTGATTATCTGGGTTGTGAAGATCTTTTTTATACAGTTCTTCTGTGTATTCTTGCCATGTCTTCTTAATATCTTCTGCTTCTGTTAGGTCCATACCATTTCTGTCCTTTATGGAGCCCAACTTTGCATGAAATATTCCTTTGGTATCTCTGATTTTCTTGAAGAGATCCCTGGTCTTTCCTATTCTGTTGTTTTCCTCTATTTCTTTGCATTGATCGCTGAGGAAGGATTTCTTATCTCTTCTTGCTATTCTTTGGAACTCTGCGTTCAGATGTTTATATCTTTGCTTTTCTCCTTTGCTTTTTGCTTCTCTTCTTTTCACAGCTATTTGTAAGGCCTCCCCAGCCATTTTGCTTTTTTGCACTTCTTTTCCATGGGGATGGTCTTGATCCCTGTCTCCTGTACAATGTCACGAACCTCATTTCATAGTTCATCAGGCACTCTATCTATCAGATCTAGGCCCTTAAATCTATTTCTCACTTCCACTGTATAATCATAAGGGATTTGATTTAGGTCATACCTGAATGGTCTGGTGGTTTTCCCTACTTTCTTCAATTTAAGTCTGAATTTGGCAATAAGGAGTTCTTGGTTTGAGCCACAGTCAGCTCCTGGTCTTGTTTTTGCTGACTGTACAGAGCTTCTCCATCTTTGGCTGCAAAGAATATAATCAATCTGATTTCGGTGTTGACCATCTGGTGATGTCCATGTATAGATTATACAAATGGCCAATAAGCACAAGAAAGGATTTTAAACCTCATTAGTCAATATGTTCATGCTTAGTCTTATCTGACTTTTTGCCATCCCATGGACTGTAGCCTGCCAAGCTCCTGTGTTCATGGGATTTCCCAGGCAACAATACTGGAGTGAGTAGCCATTTCCTCCTCCAGTGGATCTTCCTGACCCAAGGATCAAACCTGCATTTTCTGCATCTCCTATATTGGCAACTGGATTCTTTACAACTGAGCCACTTGGGACGATTAGTTGATCAGTTCAGTCGCTTAGTCATGTCCGACTTTTGTGACCCCATGGACTGCAGTATGCCAGGCCTCCCTATCCAGCACCAGCTCCTGGAGTTTACTAAAACTCATGTCCATTGAGTTGGTGATGCCACACAACCATCTCTTACTCTGTCCTCTCCTTCTCCTTTTGCTTTCAATCTTTCCCAGCATCAGGGTCATGTGTCAGCTCTTCCCATCAGCTGGCCAAAGTAGTGGAGCTTCAGCTTCAACATCAGTCCTTCCAATAAATATTCAGGACTGATTTCCTTTAGGATTGACTGTTTGGATCTCCTTGCAGTCCAAGGGACTCTCAAGAGTCTTCTCCAACACCACAGTTCAAAAGCATCAATTCTTTAGTGCTCAGCTTTCTTTATAGTCCAACTCTCACATCCATACATGACTACTGGAAAAACTATAGCCTTTACTAGATGGACTTTTGTTGGTAAAGTAATGTTTCTGCTTTGTAATATGCTGTCAGATTGGTCATAACTTTTCTGCCAAGGAGTAAATGTCTTTTAATTTCATGGCTGCAGTCAACATCTGCAGTGATTTTGGAGCCCAGGAAAATAAATATGTCAGTGTTTCCACTGTTTCTCCATCTATTCGCCATGAAGTGATGGGACCAGATGCCATGATCTTAGTTTTCTGAATGTTGAGCTTTAAGCCAACTTTTTAAATCTCCTCTTTTGCTTTTATCAAGACGCTCTTTAGTTCCTCTTCACTTTCTGCCACAAGGGTGGTGTCACCTGCATATCTGAGGTTATTGATATTTCTCCCAGCAATCTTGATTCCAGCTTGTGCTTCATCCAGCTCAGCATTTCTTATGATGTACTCTGCATAGAAGTTAAATAAGCCTGGTGACAATATACAGCCTTGACATACTCCTTTTCCTATTTGGAACCAGGTGAGTGGCAGCTGCACCATGCTGGACCAATACCTCACGTCCAAGGTCAGAGAAACCTCAGTAAGCCGGTAGGTGCTGGCGTGACTGTGAGGAGAAACTCCACATCAAAAGGCAAAGGAGAAGCCCCAGCAAGATGGTAGGAGGGGGGAATTCATGTTTAGAATCAGATCCCATTCCCACCAGAGACGCTCAGAGGGCTCAAACAAACCTTGTGCGCACCAGGACCCAGGGACCCCTGAGACTGATACAGAACTGTGTTTGAACGTCTCTTGTGGAGATACAGGTCAGCAGTGGTCTGCTGCAGGGACAGGGGCTCTGAGTGCAGCAGACTTGGGTATGGCATAAGCCCTCTTGGAGGAGGTCACCATTAACCCCACTATAGAGCTGCCAGAACTTACACTGGACTGGGAAATAGATTCTTGGAGAGCACAACAGAACCTTGTGCACCAGGACCCAGGAGAAATAAGCAGTGACCCCACAGGAGACTGTCCTGGACTTGCCTGTGGATGCCCCAGCATCTCTGGGCACAGGCGTGGCCTGCTGCAGGGCTGGGGGCACTGAGTGTAGCATTACATGCCTGGGATCTTTTGAGGGAGGTCACCATTATCTTCATTACCTCCACCATAGTTTGACCCCAGGTAAATAGCAGGGAGGGAACCCACCTCCACCAATCAACAGAAAATTGGATTAAAGATTTACTGAGCATGGTCCCTCCCATCAGAACAAGACCCAGTTTCCCCCTCAGTCAGGAAGCTTCCATAAGCTTCCTGTTCCCTTCTATACCATCAGGAAGCTTCCATAAGCTTCCTGTTCCCCTCTCCAACAGAGGGAAGACAGTCTGAAAACCACAATCACAGAAAACTAACCAATCTAATCACATGGACCTCAGCCTTGTATAACTTGATGAAATTATAAGCCATGCCATGTAGGGTCACCCAAGATGGCCAGGTCATGGTGGACAGTTCTGACAAAATGTGGTCCACTGGAGAAGTGAATGGCAAAACAATTCAGAATTCTTGCTTTGAGAACCCCATGAACAGTATGAAAAGCCAAAAAGATAGGACACTGAAAGATGAACTCCCAGGTTGGTAGATGCCCAATATGCTACTGGAGATCAGTGGAGAAACAACTCCAGAAAGAATGAAGAGACAGAGCCAAAGCAAAAACAACACCTAATTGTGGATGTGACAGGTGATAGAAGCAAGGTCCGATGCTGTAAAGAGCAATATTCGATTACTTGATAGGGAAAGGCAAATCAAAATTACTATGCAATAACACTTCACACCCATTAGGATGCTTAGAATATAAAATAAACATTAGTTTTGTTTCTGTTTCAGTTATAAATTCCATTAGAGCTTTACCGCTCAGCCTCCCTGGTGGCTCAGATGGTAAAGCGTCTGCCTGCAATGTGGGAGACCCAGGTTCAATTCCTGGGTCAGGAAGATCCCCTGGAGAAGGAATAGCATTCCACTCCAGCACTCTTGCCTGGAAAACCCCATAGTCGGAGGAGCCTGATAGGCTACAGTCCATGGGGTCGCAAAGAGTCAGACACTACTGAGCGACTTCACTTTCACTTTCACTTTCAGAGCTTAATCGCTGCAGATGGTGACTGCAGCCATAAAATTAAAGACGCTTACTCCTAGGAAGGAAAGTTATGACCAACCTAGATAGCATATTAAAAAGCAGAAACATTACTTTGCCAAGAAGGTCCGTCTAGTCAAGGCTATAGTTTTTCCAGTAGTCATGTATGAATGTGAGAGTTAAGGACTATAAAGAAAGCTGAGTGCCAAAGAATTGATGCTTTTGAACTGTGGTATTAAGACTCTTGAGAGTCCCTTGGACTGCAAGGAGATCCAACCAGTCCATCCTAAAGGAAATCAGTCTGAAGTGTTCATTGAAAGGACTGATGTTGAAGCTGGAACTCCAATACTTTGGCCACCTGATGTGAAGAGCTGACTCATTTGAGAAGACCCTGATGCTGGAAAGATTGAAGGCAAGAGCAGAAGGAGAGGACAGATGATGAGATGGTTGTATGGCATCACTGACTCAATGGACATGAGTTTGGGTGGACTTCTGGAGGCAGGAGGAAAAGGAGAGGACAGAGGATGAGATGGTTGCATGGCATCACTGACTCAGTGGAGATGAGTTTAGGTGGACTTTAGGAGTTGGTGATGGATAGGGAAGCCTGGCGTGCTGTGGTCCATAGGGTTGCAAAGAGTCAGACATGACTGAACTACTGAACTGGACTGAGTGCTTATGCTTGTTCCATGAATCAAGGTAAATTGGAAGTGGTCACCCAGGAGATGGCAAGAATGAACATTGACATTTTAGGAATGAGTGAACTAAAATGGACTAGCATGGGTGAATTTAACTCAGATGACCATTGTACCTACTACTGTGGGCAAGAGTCCTGTAGAAGAAATGGAGTAGCCCTCATAATCAAAAGAGTCTGAAATGCAGTACTTGGGTGCAATCTCAAAAAGAATAGAAGCATCTCTGTTCATTTCCAAGGCAAAATATTAAATATCACAGTAATCCAAGTCTATGCCCTGACCAGTAATGCTGAAGAAGCTGAAGCTGAACGATTCTATGAAGACCTAGAAGGCCTTCTAGAACTAACACCCAAAAAAGATATTCTTTGCATTATAGGGAACTGGAATGCAAAAGTAGGATCAAGAGATACATGGAGTAACAGGCAAATTTGACCTTGGAGTACAGAATGAAGCAGGGCAAAGGCTAATGGAATTTTGCCAAGAGAATGCATTGGTCATAGCAAACACCCTCTTCCAACAACACAAGAAAAGACTCTACACATGGACATCACCAGATGGTCAATACCGAAATCAGATTGATTATATTCTTTGCTGCCAAAGATGGAGAAGCTCTATACAGTCAGCAAAAACAAGACTGGGAGCTGACTGTGGCTCAGATCATGAACTCCTTATTGCCAAATTCAGCTTTAATTGAAGAGAGTATGGCAAACCACTAGACCATTCAGATATGACCTAAATCAAATCCCTTATGATTATACAGTGGAAGTGACAAATAGATTCAAGAGATTAGATCTGATAGAGTGCCTGAAGAACTATGGACAGAGGTTTGTGACATTGTACAGGAGGCAGGGATCAAAACCATTCCCAAGAAAAAGAAATGCAAAAAGGTAAAATGGTTGTCTGAGGAGGTCTTACAAATAGCTGAGAAAAGAAGAGAAGCTAAAGATAAAGGAGAAAAGGAAAGATATACTTATTTGAATGCAGAGTTCCAAAGAATAGCAAGGAGAGATAAAAAAGCCTTCCTCAGTGATCAATGCAAAAAATAGAATGGGAAAGACTAGAGATCCCTTCATGAAAATTAGAGATACCAAGGGAATATTTCATGCAAAGGTGGGCACAATAAAAGACAGAAATAATATGGACCTTGGGAGAAGGCAGTGGCACCCCACTCCAGTACTCTTGCCTGGAAAATGCCATGGATGGAGGAGCCTGGTAGGCTGCAGTCCATGGGGTCGCTAGGAGTCGGACACAACTGAGCGACTTCACTTTCACTTTTTACTTTCCTGCACTGGAGAAAGAAATGGCAACCCACTCCAGTGTTCTTGCCTGGAGAACCCCAGGGACAGGGGAGCCTGGTGGGCTGCCATCTATGGGGTTGCATAGAGTCGGACACAACTGAAGTGACTTAGCAGCAGCAGCAGCAACAGAAACACACGATATTAAGAAGAGGTGGCAAGAATACACAGAAGAACTATTCAAAAAATCTTCATGACCCAGATAATCACGATGGTGTGATCACTCACCTAGAGCCAGACATTCTGGAATGTGAAGTCAAATGGGCTTTAAGGAGCATCACTACAAACACAGCTAGTGGAAGTGCTGGCATTCCAGTTGAGCTATTTCATATCCTAAAAGATGACGATGTGACAGTGCTGCACTCAATATGCCAGCAAATTTGGAAAACTCAGCATTTGCCACAGGACTGGAACAGGTTAGTTTTCATTCCAATGAAGTCGCTCAGTCAGCAACCCCATGGACTGCAGCCTTCCAGGCTCCTCCATCCATGGGATTTTTCAGGCAAGAGTACTGGAGTAGGGTGCCATTGCCTTCTCCAAATCCTAAAGAAAGGCAATGCAAAAGAATGTTCAAACCACTGCACAATTGCACTCATCTCACATGTTAGCAAAGTAATGCTCAAAATCCTCCAAGCCAGGCTTTAAAGAACATGAACTGTGAAATTCCAGATGTTCAGGCTGGATTTAGAAAAGGCAGAGGAACCAGAGATCAAATTGCCAACATCCATTGGATCATCAATAAAGCAAGAGAATTCCAGAAAAAAATCTACTTCTGCTTTATTGACTATGCCAAAGCCTTTGACTGTGTGGATCACAACAAACTGTGGAACATTCTTAAAGAGATGGGAATACCAGAGCACCTGACCTGCCCCCTGAGAAATCTGCATGGAAGTCAAGAAATAACAGTGAGAACTGGACATGGAAGGACAGACTGGTTCAAAATCAGGAAAGGAGTATGTAAAGGACGTATATTGTCACCCTGCTTATTTAAGTTATATGCAGAGTACATTATGCGAAATGCTGGGTTGGATGAAGCACAAGCTGGAAACAAGATTGCCATCAGTACTCTCAGATATGCAGATGACATCAGCCTTATGGCAGAAAGTGAATAAGAACTAAAGAGCCTCTTGATGAAAGTGAAAAGGGAGAGTGAATAAGTTGGCTTAAAGCTCAACATTCAGAAAACTAAGATCATGGTATCTAGTCCCATCACTTCATGGAAAATAGATAGGGAAACAATGGAAACACTGACAGAAGAAAAGACACTTGCTCTTTGGATGAAAAGCTATGACCAAAGTAGACAGCATATTACAAAGCAGAGACATTACTTTGCCAACAGAGGTTTGTTTACTCAAGGCTATGGTTTTTCCTGTGATCATGTGTGGATGTGAGAGTTGGACTATAAAGAAAGCTGAGCACCAAAGAATTGATGCTTTTTAATGGTGGTTCTAGAGAAGACTCTTGACAGTCCCTTCGACTGCAAGGAGATCCAACCAGTCCATCGTAAAGAAATCAGTCCTGAATATTCATTGGAAGGACTGATGCTGAAGCTGAAGCTCCACCACTTTGGCCCCCTGATGCAAAGAACTGACTCATTTGAAAAGATCCTGATGCTGGGAAAGATTGAAGTCAGGAGAAGAAGGGGAGGACAGAGGATGAGATGGTTGGATGGCATCACCAACCCAATGGACATGAGTTTGAGTAAACGCTGGGAGTTGGTGATGGACAGGGAGGCCTGGGTCCTGCAGTCCATGGGGTCACAAAGAGTTTGACATGAGTGAGTGACTGAACTTAACTGAATTGAACTGAACTGAACTTATGCTTGGAGAAGGAAATGACAAGCCATTCCAGTATTCTTGCCTGTGAAGTCCCATAGACAGAAGAGCCTGAGAGTCTTATATACATGGGGACACAAAGGGTCAAACACAACTTAGCAACTAAACGACAACAGTGCTCATGCTTATAAAATAGTAGAATAAAAACCCTGTGTAGCTCTTTGTTATTCTAAGTAAGGGCAGCACTTTATTTGGACACTACCTTTCTTCTTTTCATTATTCAGGATATGACTTCACTCTCACTCTTTATTTTTCCTCTACATCATTATCCACTCAGGTTGTCAAACAAAATATCTCAGACTGGGTAGGTACTTAAAAAAGCAGAAATTTCTTACTCTCTGAAAGTTAGAAATCTGAGATCAAGTCACCAGTATGGTCATGTTCTGGTGAAGGTGATCTTCCTGGTTCAAAGCCTGCTTACTTTCCACCATGTACTCAAATGGTAGAAAGTGAACTGGACTCTCTCTGGAGCCTCTCTTGTAAAAACTGTGATTCTGTTCATGAAGGCTCCATCCTTATGAGCTCAATACCTCCCATAGGCCCCACCTTCTAATACTCTTGTCATTGATTTCAACATACGAATTTGGTTTTGGGCAGGGAACACATTCAGAACACAGTAATCATAATTTCCCTCTCTGTTGGATCATACTTAATGATCCAACAGATGTCTTGTAATTCCTTCTATCTTAAAACAACATCTTTTTCTTGACCCCACTTCCTCTCCTACTATACTCCCTATATTTCCTCCATTAGAACCAACTTTTCTGATAATGTTATCTGTTATTATTTTCTCTAATTCCTCTCTTTAAGGTTCTTAGAAATCCATTCCAATTGAGCTTTTCACCAGTACTCATCTGTACCAGCTGTATTCAAAGTAATCTATTAATATCAACTCCAGGATTCAAATTTATATCTTGAGTGAACTAATAAAACTTAAGCATCAGTGGCACAGTAGATCTTTCCTTCTTCTTGGAATATCTTTCTTCTTCTTGCTTCATACATTGTTTTATCTCTTACCCCATAATTGTTCCTTTATCAGTTCAGTTCAGTTCACTCACTCAGTTGTGTCCAATTCTTTGTGACCCCATGAACCGCAGCACGCCAGACCTCCCTGCCCATCATCAACTCCTGGAGTCCACCCAAACCCATGTCCATTATGTCAGTGATGCCATCCAACCGTTTCATCCTCTGTCATCCCCTTCTCCTCCTGTCCTCAATCTTTCCCAGCATCAGGGTCTTTTCAAATGAGTCAGCTCTCTACATCAGGTGGCCAAAGTATTGGAGTGTCAGCTTTAGCATCAGTCCTTGCAATGAACATTCAGGACTGATTTCCTTTAGGATTGACTGGTTGTATCTCCTTGCAGTCCAAGGGACTCTCAAGAGTCTTCTCCAACATCACAGTTCAAAAGTGTCAATATTTCAGCACTCAGCTTTCTTTTCATTTATATATATATCTATCTATCTATATATATCTATATATATCTATATATATCTGCTGTTTTGAAACTACCTCCCATCTTCTTCCCTATCCCATTGCTCTAGGTTGATACAGAGCCCCTGTTTGAGTTTCCTGAACCATAGAGCAAATTCCCATTGGCTATCTATTTTACACAAGGTAATGTTAGTTTCCATGTTACTCTTTCCATACATCTCACCCTTTCTTCCCCTCTACCCATGTCCATAAGTCTATTCTCTATGTCTGTTTTTCCACTATTTCCCTGTAACTAAATTATTCAGTACCATTTTTTTGGTTCCATATATATGTGTTAGAATACAGTATTTATCTTTCTGTTTCTGACACACTTCACTCTGTATAATAGGTTCTAGTTTCATCCACCTTATTAGAACTGACTCAAATGTATTCATTTTTATGGATGAGTCATGTTCCATTGTATATATGTACCACAACTTCTTTATCCATTCATCTGTGGATGGACATCTAGGTTGCTTCCATGTTCTAGCTATTGCAAATAATGCTGCAATGAACAATGGGATACATGTGTCTCTTTCAATTTTGGTTCCTCAGGATATATGTCTAGGAGTAGGATTGCTAGGTCATATGGTGGTTTCATTCCTAGCTTTTAAAGGAAACTCCATACCATCTTCCATAGTGGCTGTATCAATTTACATTCCCACCAACAGTGCAAGAGTGTTCCCTTTACTTCACACCCTTTCCAGCATTTATCATTTGTAGACATTTTGATAAGGGCCATTCTGACCTGTGTGAGGTGATATCTCATTGTAGTTTTGATTTGCATTTCTCTAATAATGAGCGATGTTGAGCATCTTTTCATGTGTTTGTTAGCCATCTGTATGTCTTCTTTGGAGAAATGTCTGTTTAGGTCTTTCCCCCACTTTTTGATTTGTTTGTTTTTTGGTATTGAGTTGTATGAGCTGCTTATATGTTTTGGAAAACAATCCTTTGTCAGTTGTTTCATTTGCTATTGTTTTCTCCCATTCTGAGGGTTGTCTTTTCTCCTTGCTTATAGTTTCCTTTGCTGTGCAAAAGCTTTTAAGTTTAATCAGGTCCCACTTGTGTACTTTTGTTTTTATTTCCATTACTCTAGGAGGTTGGGTCATAGAAGATCTTGTTTTATGTCATCGAGTGTTCTGCTTATATTTTCCTCTAAGAGTTTTATAATTTCTGGTCTTACATGTAGGTCTTTAATCCATTTTGAGTTTATCTTTGTGTATGGTGTTAGAAAGTGTTCTAATTTCATTGTTTTACATGTAGCTGTCCAGTTTTCCCAGCATCATTTATTGAAGAGGCTGCCATTGCCCCATTGTATATTCTTGCCTCCTTTGTCAAAAATAAGGTATCTGTAGGTGCATGGGTTTATTTCTGGGCTTTCTATCTTGTTCCGTTGGTCTATATTTCTGTTTCTGCTCCAGTACCATACTGTGTTGATGATTGTAGCTTTGTAGTATAATCTGAAATCAGGAAGGTTGATTCCTCCATTTCCATTCTTCTTTCTCAAGACTGCTTCTGCTGTTCAGGGTCTTTAGCGTTTCCATATGAATTGTGAATTTTTTTTTTTTTTTGTTCTAGTTCTGTGAAAAATGTCATTGGTAACTTGATAGGGATCGCATTAAATATGTAGAGTGCGTTTGGTACTATAGTCATTTTCACAATATTGATTCTTCCTACCCAGGAACGTGGAATATCTCTCCATCTGTTTATGTCATCTTTGATTTCTTTCATTAGTGTTTTATAATTTTCTCTGTACAGTTCTGTTGTCTCCTTAGGTAATTTTATTCCTAGACATTTAATTCTTTTTGTTGCAATGGTGAATGGGATTGATTCCTTAATTTCTCTTTCTGATTTTTCATTGTTAGTATACAGAAATGCAAGAGATTTCTGTGTATTGATTTTGTATCCTGCAACTTTACTAAATTCACTGATTAGCTCTAGTAATTTTCTGATACTATCTTTAGGGTTTTCTATGTACAGTATCATGTCATCTGCAAACAGTGAGAGATTTACTTCTTCTTTTCCAATCTGGATTCATTTTATTTCTTTTTCTCCTCTGATTGCTGTAGCTAGAACTTCCAGAACTATGTTGAATAATAGTGGTAAAAGTGGACACCCTTGTTTTGTTCCTTATCTTAGGGGGAATGCTTTTAGTTTTTCACCATTGAGAATAATGTTTGCTGTAGGCTTATCATATATGGCCTTTACTATGTTGACGTAGGTTCCTTCTCTGCCCATTTTTTTTAAGAGTTTTAATTATAAATGGGTGCTAAATTTTGTCAAAGGCTTTTTCTGCATCTATTGAGATTATCACACAGTTTTATCTTTCAATTTGTTAAAATGGTATAACACATTGATTGATATGCATATATTGAAGAATCCTTGCATTGCTGGAATAAACCCAACTTGATCATGGTGTATGAGCTTTCTGAAGTGTTGCTGAATTCTGTTTTCTAAAATTTTGTTGAGGATTTTTGCATCTATGTTTGTCCGTGATATTGACCTTAAAGGTTTCTTTTTTTGTGTTGTCTTTGTCTGGTTTTGTATCAGGGTGATGGTGGCCTTGTAGAATGAATTTGGAAGTGTTCCTTCCTCTGCAATTTTTTGAAAGAGTTTTAGAAGGATAGGCATTAGCTCTTCTCTAAATGTTTGATAGAATTCTCCTGTGAAGCCATCTGGTCCTAGGCTTTTGCTTTTTGGGAGATTTTTGATCACAGCTTCAATTTCAGTGCTTGCAATTGGTTATTCATAATTTCTATTTCTTCCTGGTTCAGTGTTGGAAGATTGAACTTTTCTAAGAATCTTTTCATTTCTTTCAGGTTATCTATTTTATTGCCATATAGTTCAGAGAAGGCAATGGCACCCCACTCCAGGACTCTTGCCTGGAAAATCCCATGGATGGAGGAGACTGATGGGCTGCAGTCCATGGGGTTGCGAAGAGTTGGACACGGCTGAGTGACTTCACTTTCACTTTTCACTTTCATGCATTGGAGAAGGAAATGACAACCCACTCCAGTGTTCTTGCCTGGAGAATCCCAGGGACTGGGGAGACTGGTGGGCTGCCATCTATGGGGTTGCACAGAATTGGACACGACTGAAGCGACTTAGCAGCAGCAGCAGTTGTTCATAATAGTTTCTTATAATCCTTTGTATTTCTGCATTGTCTGTTGTATTATTTTAATTCTCTCTTTTTTATTATATATTTTGAGTTAAACTCTCAGTTGTTTCATTGTGATTTCAATTAGCATCTTAAAGCAATCTAGTTAGGATGAATACTAATTTTATTTCAATAGTGTAAAATGTTTCTTCCAATATATCAACACTTTTATAATTATTTCATTATGCAGGATATACTTTCTTATACCTGTTTTCACAGACGGCCACAAATTAAGTGGCTTGAAAGAAGAATAATTTATTCTATCACTGTTATGAAGGCTAAATCCAAATCTAAATGTCAGCAGGGCTATACTCTCTGAAATCTCCAAAGGAGAGTCCTCCTTTTCCTCTCACAGCATCTACTGGTTCTCAGAAATTCTTAGTGTTTTTTGGCTTACAGCTTCATTATTCCAGTATCTGTTGGCAAATGGTCATGCGGAGCTGAATTGGCTTCTATCACAGGTCTTCTGGTGTAGCAGTAAGCTGCCTGGTACTCTTGTTCTCAATAGTCTCTAGGCCCCTAGGTACACTGGGTCCTATCAGCACTCTAACATAGGCAAGGCATATACTAGTCCTTCAGGCAGTCCTCAGAAAAGCCAGATTGTTGAAAGATGCTCATCAGGAAGAAACCAGGAGTTGGGAATTTTCTCCCACTCATTCCACACTGGGTTTGATGGAAAGACTAAGGTGAGTGAGTGCATGGTAACCCAAGCCATTGTCTTTGTTCTCAGCAGCCCTCACTCTGACACCCTGCCTTGTCAGTGGGCTAATTCAACCAAGATAGAAACGAGTCCCTCATGCAGCTCCCCTAAATATCTTCACATTGGACTTATATTCTAATTTTCCCTTTTCTTTACCAAGAAGCCAGGAGCTGAGATTGTTTTTTCCCAGTGGATCATGTATCAATTAGCCAATGGGAGGAACTGTGGCAGGTAAATGCCATGGATTTTCTTATCAGTTTCAGTATGGCTGATTTTATGCTCATTCAGGTGCAGAAGACTCTTAACTGATACATGGATTTCTCACAAAGGTAATTGTGTTTATTGCCTTTGAATCAATGTCATCATGGGGGAAAGAAGAAGGCTCCCATTCTTCCATCTTGCTGATGTCCCAGAAAATAATCTTATAAACTCCAGATTGTTTACATATGATGGAGAATCAATTTTTGTAAGATACTTTAATTTTTCCTTTGTAACATTCATTTACCAGAGACTTGAAACTCAGGGAGGTAACAGCTGACCCTCAAAGCTCTGAAGCAGATCATCTAAGTGCTTTTTTCTTTAAGTTTTCTTTGAGCTTCAGAGAAAGGGAGACTGAAGCTTAATTAAGCTTCCATGTGCTCCAAGGCTAGATTAAGTTTTCTTTGATTAAATAAAAAATGAAAGAAAAATTCATCTATGGCCTGGTTTCCCTGTGCTCTCACTGTTCATGCTCAAGTTTCAAAGGCTGATTTGAAGATGGGATAAAAGTAGAAAAAAGAAGAGCAAAAAATAAAAATGGGGAATTCTTCAAACTTATGAAAGTACAGTGAAGATTTTCAGCTGTTTGAAGGCAGCAGATATTTTTGAATATCTGAAGAATGCAAGAGGAACAGAACCAAACTGCTTACCTTCCACATCTCTTGAATATGGCTTTTCTAGGGTTGATATTTATTTTTACCTAAGAAAATTTCTGACTAGGTTCTTTATTTTACCTTAGCATTCATTCAGGAACTCACTTTGAATTTAACATTAGTAGTTTGAACATCCTATAACTGATGAGTGTGCTAGGTTGCCAGTAGATTCATGTTCACTGAAGAGCTAGACCATATCTGAATTTCAAATTTGTGTTTTATGATAAATAGAACAAAACTACACTTTTATGTTTGATCTATTTCTAAGTTATTGTTTACTATTGGAAATAAAGACCCTTAGCAGTTTATGTTCTCATATAAGAATCAGGGATATTCTCATATATGAATCAGGGTAGAAATGGGTGGGTTTAATCAATTCAAGTAATATATTGTAGATTATAAATTGGCTGTCTTCCTAGGTATTTATGGACCATCTCCTACTTGATTCTTAAGAAATTGACTTTCAGTTAAATTCCTTGAGGGAACTAAGGCAAATATTGGACTTCTCAAAATAGGATAATAAAGAAAAAAATGAAAACTAAACTCAAAACCTACTTTGAGAGTGAAAATCATAGAATATACACACATATATATATGTATATATATATATATATATATATATAATGTAATGCATCTGACCATAGCTTTCTGTCCTGTAGAAGAGACTATACAAATAATGAGGATTTATAATCATTCCAGTAATTGAAAAAACAAGCTTATATGTTTTGAAAATGGAGGAGGGAGGAGGGTTCAGGATGGGGAACACATGTATACCTGTGGTGGATTCATTTTGATATTTGGCAAAACTAATACAATTATGTAAAGTTTAAAAATAAAATAAAATTAATTAAAAAAAAAGAAAATAATGACAATCTTATTTTAATAAATTAATATGACATTCCCAGTTATGTGATCCTTTATCACTAAGCTATAGTAAGCAGCTTTTAAAATATATTTTACTGAAGTAAACTTGCATGTGTGTGTGTTCAGTCGTTTCAGTCCTGTCTGACTCTTTGCAACATTATGAACTGTAGCCCACGAGCCTCCTCAGTAGTACACAGTGTTAATTTCTGCAGTACGGTAAAATTATTCATTTATACATGTAGAGTCAGCTGTTTTTATAACCTATGAAATTTTTGGATGCTTATATTAACCTGTGCATTTAGTCAGTATTTAGTTTGTCACTCTGAGAACTCATTAATAGACTGTTATCTCCATCCAATACCATTACTTTTCTTTCTGGGAGAAAAGGGAAAAAATGGAAAATCCCTGTTAATGTTTAAATAGTCTATAAATAATTTAAGTTACACCTCAATAAGGTAAATTAAGTGGATAAGAAACTAAATCAATAGCATTTGCTATGACTTTTTCTTCCTCTTCTTCAAACAAACTTGTGCCACATTAAATGAACTACACTAATAAGATTTTGTATTGTTCTACTTTTCCTTTTTAACAAGATTATATAAAGCAATAATGACATTGTACGTATAAAATGCAATATTTTCTAAGTGGCCATAATTTCTGTTACTTTTGGGCCTAGAAGCCAATTATGGAAAGAAGTTCCATCTTTTAATAGGCTCAAGTGATTCCACAGCATTTGCGATTTTTCTTCTCCTCAGAAGGAAAGCAGCTCATCAAGAAAATGTCAAGTTCTTATCTACTAGTATCCCATATACTTAGTAGCCCACACTGCTTTCAAATCCAATCACTTAATAGAAACAATCCTAGGTTTCATTTATTTACTCTTTTAACAGATTTAGTAAAGTGTATAAATCCTTAGGATGACAGTTTTGAAAAAGACAGAAAAACAATATCAGAACCAAGAAGGGAGAAAGGAAAATTAGAGATAATAGAAAGATAACAAAGTGACACAGTGATACTGTGTGCCCTGCTCAGTAGCTCAGTTATGTCCAACTCTTTGAGACTCCATAGACTGTAACTTGCCAGGCCCTCTGTCCATGGAATTTTCCAGGCAAGAATATGGAATCGGTTCCCATTTCCTTTTCCAGAGGATCTTCCCAACCCAGAGATTGAACACTTGTCTCTTGCATCTCCTGCATTGATAGGGCAATTCTTTACCACTGTGCCACCTGCAAAGCCCAGAATGATACTACAACACCAATATTTTTGAAATTTAAAACAAATTACAAAATTATTTTAAAAATTAACATAAACATTGGCACAAGAGGAAATAGATCAAAATACTTTTACATATGTTTAGAAATTAATTTTGTCATAGTTAACCTTGCTATAAGAAAATGAGCCAATTGGTCTAACCAAAAGCAAAAACACAAATCTTATACAATCTTATGTATTTTTTCAAGAAATATATGGGAAAAAGCAATTTTAAATAATTTTTATGAGGCCAGCACATTCTAATATCAAAACCAGTAAAGGACATTATAAGAAAAAATATACTACAAAACAATATCACTTGAATGTGAATACAGCATTCCTTTAAAAATTATCACAGAAACAAATAAAGAAGAAAATAATGATCAAGTGAATTTATTTCAAGAAACCTGGGCACAGCACTAAAGTAAACCCCAAGAGAAAAGATAAATATTTTGGTATACTCATTTTTTGGAATATTACTCTGCAATGATGAAAAATGAACTATTGTTACACAACTTGAATGAATCATGAAATACAATGTTTAGCAAAAAATTTCATGTAACTACTGCTCAGATATGCAGATGACACCACCCTTATGGCAGAAAGTGAAGAGGAACTCAAAAGCCTCTTGATGAAAGTGAAAGTGGAGAGTGAAAAAGTTGGCTTAAAGCTCAACATTCAGAAAGCGAAGATCATGGCATCCGGTCCCACCACTTCATGGGAAATAGATGGGGAAACAGTGGAAACAGTGTCAGACTTTATTTTTCTGGGCTCCAAAATCACTGCGGTTGGTGACTGCAGCCATGAAATTAAAAGACGCTTCCTCCTTGGAAGGAAAGTTATGACCAACCTAGATACCATATTCAAAAGCAGAGACATTACTTTGCCAACAAAGTTTCGTCTAGTCAAGGCTATGGTTTTTCCTGTGGTCATGTATGGATGTGAGAGTTGGACTGTGAAGAAGGCTGAGCGCTGAAGAATTGATGCTTTTGAACTGTGGTGTTGGAGAAGACTCTTGAGAGTCCCTTGGACTGCAAGGAGAGCCAACCAGTCCATTCTGAAGGAGATCAGCCCTGGGATTTCTTTGGAAGGAATGATGCTAAAGCTGAAACTCCAGTACTTTGGCCACCTCACGCGAAGAGTTGACTCATTGGAAAAGACTCTGATGCTGGGAGGGATTGGGGGCAGGAGGAGAAGGGGACAACAGAGGATGAGATGGCTGGATGGCATCACTGACTCGATGGACGTGAGTCTGAGTGAACTCGGGGAGTTGGTGATGGACAGGGAGGCCTGGCATGCTGTAATTCATGGGGTCGCAAAGAGTCGGACACGACTGAGCGACTGATCTGATTTGATCTGACTCTCCTATATGGTTTAATTCACATGGGCTTTAAGAAGAGGCAAAATTAGTAATGAACTTCAGAAAAAGAAGTTAAGGAAACAAGCCCATTTACCAACACATCAAAAAGTATAAACTATACAGGAACAAACCTACTTAAGGAAGTTTTCCTTTGTTGTGAAAAATATTCTGAAAACTATAAGACACAGATGAAAGAAATTGAGGGCAACACAAACAGAAAAATATACCATGTTTTTGGATTGTAAGAATCAATATTGTCAAAATGACTATACTACCCAAGGTAATCTACAGATCTCTATCAAATTACCAATGACACTTTTTGAAGATCTAGAACAAAAAATATTAAAATTTGTATGAAAGCACAAAACCCTTTGAATAACCAAAGCAACCTTGAGAAAGAGAAATGGAGCTGGAGGAATCAGACTCCTTGACTTTAGATTATGCTATAATTTAAAGTTACAGTTATCAAACTATTGTACAGTCATCAAGACAGTATGGTACCAGCACAAAGACAGACTTATAGATCAGTGGGACAAGATAGAAAGTCCAGAAATAAACTCACAAACCTGTGGTAAATTAATCTATGTCAAAGGAGGCAAGAATATGAAATGGAGAAAAGACAATCTCTTTAATAAGTAGTGTTGGGAAGACTGGACAGCTATATGTAAAAGAATGAAATTAGAATATTCTCTAACACTATATACAAAAATAAACTGAAAATGAATTAAAGATTTAAATGTAACACTGGATACTATAAACTCTTAGAGGAAAACATAGAACACTCATTGACATAAATCGCAATATCGTTTTGGATCTGCCTCCTACAGTGATAAACATAAGAACAAAAATAGACAAATGGGATCTAATTCAACTTCAAATATTTTTCACAACAAAGGAAACCATAAACAAAGTGAAAAGACAGCCCATGGAATGGAACAAAATATTTGCAAACTATGCAACTAAGAAGGGGTTAATCTCCAAAATATATAAATTGCTCATGCAGCTCAATATCAGGAAAACAAACAACCCAAATCAAAAAATGAGCAGAAGATCTAAATACACATTTCTCCAAAGACATACAGATCTCCAAAAAGTACATGAACTGATGCTCAGCATCACTAATCATTAGGGAAATGCAAATCAAATATACAATGAGGTATCCCTTCACACTAATCAGAATGGCCATCATCAAAAGGCCTACAAATAATAAATGCTAGAGAAGGTGTAGAGAAAAGGGGAACCCTCCTACACTGTTGGTGGAAATGTAAATTGGTACAGTCATTATGGAAAATGGCATGGAGGTTCCTTAAGAAACCAGAAACAGAGCTACCATACGGTCCAGCAATTCAACTCTTGGCATATATTTGGAGAAAACTATAATTAGTTTATAGTGTATAATTCAAAAATACTCATGCACCCCAATGGTCATAGCAGCACTTACAATAGCCAAGACATGGAAGCAACCTAAATGTCCATCGACTGATGAATGGATAAAAAAGATGTGGTACACGTAAATACATACACTGGAGTACATAAATATATACATTGGAATATTAGCCATAAAAAGAATAGAGTCATGCCATTTTCAACAACATGGACTTAGTGATTATCATACTAAGTGAAGTAAATCAGACAAGTAAAGTCAAATAAGATATCACCTGTATGTGGAATCTTAAAAAAGGATACAAATGAACTTATTTACAAAACAGAAACAGACTCATAGATTTAGAAAATGAACTTATGGTTACCAAAAGGGAAAGGTGAAAGGAGGGTAAATTACAAGATTGGGATTAACATATACACACTATTATCTATAAAATAAATAATCAACAAGGACCACAGGGAACTCTATTTAGCACTTTGTAATAATCTATATGGGAAAAGAATCTGCAAAAGAATAGACATATGTACATGTATAACTAAATTATGTGCTATACAACTAAAACTAACACAATATTATAAATTAACTATATTCCAATACCAAAAGTTAAAAATAAATGGGAAAGAAAGAATAAGCAAAAATAATCTTTGGTTATTAAAAAATATCAGTATGGTGGTCATCTACAATATGCAGAAAATGATTTCAAGGGGCAAGAAAGAAATGTCTCTATTCATGAAAATATTCTATAGCATGATAAGAGTACTGGTTACATGTTGTACATATTTGCAACAGTTATAAATTGAAATAATTTAGGTCTGTGCATTTCACACATATGAATGTTTTATCAATTAAAGATTAATAATAAAAAAATCACGAAACCTTGGATTTGATCTAGACTCTTGAAAACTTGCCCTTCACATATCTGGTGTCTGAAAGAGTTTACTGATTCTGATATTTCATGCAACATAATGATTTTCCAAGGACAGCCAAATATTTATTGTATTAATTTGCTAGTGTTAACATAACAAAATATAGATTGGAGGACTTGAAAAGCAGAAGTTTATTTTCTCACAGTATGGAAACTGGAATTCAAAGATGAAGGTGCTGACAGACTTGGCTTCTCCTGAGGCCTCTCTCATTGTCCTACAGATGGCCACTTTCTCACCATGTCCTTACAGGACCTCTCTGCATACCTCTTTGGTGTCTGTCTCTCTTGTCATAAGGTTATGACAAGTTATATTGGATTAGGGCTCCACATTTAGAAGCCTCATAAAAAACTTAATTACCAGTTTAAAACCCTCACCCCTCAAGAACCCTTTATTTTTTGGTGTTCCAAAATCACTGCAGATGGTGACTGAACCCATGAAATTAAAAGACACTTACTCCTTGGAAGAAAAGTTATGACCAAACTAGACAGCATATTAAAAAGCAGAGATACTACTTTGCTGACAAAGGTACATCTAGTCAAACTATGGTTTTTCCAGTAGTCATATATGGATGTGAGAGTTGGTCCATAAAGAAAGCTGAGCACTGAAGAACTGATGCTTTTGAATTGTGGTGTTGGAGAAGACTCTTGAGAGTCCCTTGGATGATGGCAAGGAGATCAAACCAGCCAATCCAAAAAAAAAAAAACAGCCAATCCTAAAGGAAATCAGTCCTGAATATTCACTGGAAGAACTGATGTTGAAGCTGAAATTCCAATACTTTGGCCACCTGATGCGAATATCTGATTCATCGGAAAAGACCCTGATGCTAGGAAAGATTGAAAGCTGGAGGAGAAAGGGATGACAGAGGATGAGATGGTTGGATGGCATCACCAATTCAATGGACATGAGTTTGAGCAAGCTCCAGAAATTGTGATGGACAGGGAGGCCTGGGATGCTGCACTCCATGAGGTTGCAGAGCCGGACACTCTTGAGGGACTGAACTGAACTGAACCCCGTAAGAACAGTCTCAATGAGTGTTAGAGCTTAAACATATGAATTACAGGGGGACACGATTCTATTCATAACATTTATCCTCTCAGTATAGGCTGGAATATCAACAGTGCTGTGACCTAACAAAGAGTGATGGCCATACTTGTCACAGACTGACCTAGGGTGGTGAAAATTCCATTTTGAGACTATTACTGATTCTTCACTGCAACTGTGATTAAAAGCGAAAGTGAAAATGTTAGTGACTCAGTCATGTCCGACTCTTTGCAGCCCCTTGGACTGTAGCCCAGAAGGCTCCTCTGTTCATGAAATTTTCCAGGCAAAAATACTGGAGTGGTTTGCCGTTTCCTTCTCCAGGGCATCTTCCCAACCCAGGAATCAAATCTGGGTTTCCTGTGTTGCAGGAAACTTTTTTACCCTCTGAGTCATCAGGGAAGTCCCAATGATAAGGAAACTCCAAAAGGAGTTCAAGAGGAGGATGTCCTCACCAAGGGCATTGCTCTGCTTAGATGGTTCATTTTTAAGAAAGGAAAGAGTTGACCCACAGTAAGTAGTCCTAGACTACTTATTACTTTGTCTTCCATTTGTAAGTAGGCTGTCTCTGGAAGCACTGTTTGTTGGTGCTGTTATACACAAATAATAAACAACATATTTAAAAGAAGGTATACATTGTAAAAAAACATGGTATATTCAATTTTTCTCCATATGTTAACTCATGGAGAATTTCTGGACTTCAATTAAGGATTCTTGACTTCAGTTTCTTACTAATTTTAAATATATTTTTCATTTTCCTGGGTATACTACAATGGGGTAGAATTTATATTCAAATTTCAATTATCTGCATAAAACCTTTGTTGAAGTAGTTAAATTTTTATTTATTTTCATTGTATAATCTCTGATGAAGACAACATATATTAGTTTATATAATGTAGATTGTCATCTTTTGGGAAGTGAAATTAATTTTGACCACAAATGGTCCATGGAGTTTCCATAAAGGAATAGTGGCTGGTTTTATGTGAGTAGTCATGTCTGACTCTTAGTGACCCCATGGTCTGCAGCCTACCAGGCTCCTCCATCCATGGGATTTTCCAGGCAAGAGTACTGGAGTGGGGTGCCATTGCCTTCTCTGATGAAGGAAGAACATAGGCTTAAAGGCTAAATTTCAATGTTTAAGAGATCAAAGAACTGGGAGATATTCAGGGCTTAGCTTAGCATCTCTTGATTTTTTGTGTGGAGGAATTTTTAAATGAATTCTCTTGATACCTTGTACTCTCCTTCTTATGCATTTATTGAAGATAAAATGATTCACCTTATTGGTGGAGAACATTTCCCAGTTGTGTATAATAATGATAAGCAATTGTCTGTCATTCTTTCCTTCCTTCATCTGGACCTGGCATGAGACAATGATCCAGGTAAGACTGCTTACTTTGGAGATCCAAACCATCCCTCAGGTGAGATATTCCTAGAACCTTAATGAGATATAAGGATGGAGGGTTACCAGTCTCTTTTGGCTTTTACATTAAATTTTCTAATGTTGGCCTTATCAGAAATAACACTGAACATTTTACATCCTTTTGTTTTGGATTCTTAAACTGGAAATATGCAAAGGAACTTTATGAGTCCTTTCAGACCATACAAGAGCTTCTCTGGTGGCTCAGAGTCTGCTTTCAATTCAGGAGACCTGGGTTTGATCCCTGGTTTGGGAAGATTCCCTGGTGAAGGAAACGGCAACCTACTTCAGTACTCTTGCCTGGAGAATTCCATGGGCAGAGGAGCCTGGCAAGCCCCAGTCCAAGGGTTTCAAAGAGTCAGATACAACTGAGTTACTAACATTTCAGACCATACAAATAAGTAACATCAGCAATAAGTATCTATCTTGAACGATAGACTCCTCAGTGTTTATCAGTTCAATACTGTTATGGTACCTATTTCATTGCCTGCTCTTTTCCCTGTCAGCTATGTTTTAAAATTCCTCTCCTCTATTAGAAGAGAAATTTTTTGAGGGCAAAAGTTCTTTGTTTTACTTGATCTCCCTACCACTTGGTACAATGTCATGTATACAATTCACAATCAATGAATATTTTTAATTACTTGTATACAGTTTCATTTGAAATGAATTGCTCAGTTTCAATAGTCAGAGAAATGATCTGTTTAAGCATTTGTTTAAATTTACTATATTTCAAACTAAGCACTTTCAGAAAGTGTTCTTTTTATTCATGAAATATTTGTCTTTAAAATATTATTTAAAATTCTTTTTAAAAAGGCAGTAAGCTCATTTCAAATCGTTATATTCAGAGTTTATTTTTTTTAATTGAAAGGGTCATATTTTGATGAGTAAAGGAAACAGAAACCCCATTTTATTTTTCTAGTATCAGTTGATTTAAATAGAGAGAACTGAGTTTTAAATTTGTGTTTTATTCATTTGTATTTCTTATCTCCATAAATTGGTAGGCTCATAATAATTGGATTATATCATTCCTCGCCAGACAATTATAGGAGGAATGGGTTGAAAAATATTTGAGGTTGCAGAACACAGTCAAAATTTTTTTCTATGAAATTTGCTTTCTTATTTTATTTCAGCTGAAGTCTTTCAGAGCTCAGAACTCAGGCTAATGTTATATTTATCTTATTTTCATACAAAGGATAAGATGTATGAACAAAGAGTTAGACACACTCTCTCTTCCCATCCATATATTATCTGTTTAGGACACCAACACCTTTTATGAATATCAATCAACCAATTACAATGTATGGCATTCTGAACTCAAAGTCAAATCTTTTAGGTAGATGCCTAGTGAATAGACCCTGCATTTAACAGAAAAAAAAAAAAAATCAGCTTCTGTTCTGTGCATTTTGTATTCCTCTCTAAAACTATAGTTTGTGAGTTTACAGTTCAAATAAACAAGCAGACTAAAAAGTGTAACTGTGCCTTTTCGGCTTACTTCCTATGTGAGATGAATACTAATATTTCACTTCCTTCAGTGTGAAAAACTGGTCATTGAAAACCCTGTGTATGTTGGTGGTGCACTCGCTGGGTCCAGTGCTTCATTCATCCTTACCTTGATTTAAATTGAATTTCAGCTCACAGAGAGGACAAAAAATGGGAGAGAAAGGAAAAAAAAAAAAAGAGAATCAGTAGAGGCAATAAAAAGTGTAGAGAACATAAATATAAATCTGCCTCCCCTCGATGTGCTACAAAATATCAGAAATCAGCTTGCTTTTTTTCTTGAGTTAAACATTTGTGGGGAAAGTTCAAAAATTATTTTGTGCTTTTGCTTTTTCACTTGTTTCCAACCTAGACTGTCTTCTTGATTAAAAATATGTGTATGTAAGAATTGATTTCATTTCCCAGAATTGTCTTGAGGATAGTTTTGAAAATACAGAGAAAATACAAGTATCTTAGGTCAATACTTGAAAGGCTTATTTTCTTGAAGGTATGTGTAAATGTTTTGATATTATGTGATTACAGGACAGCTTAACTCTATGCTTTTGACTTCCACGTTCTGAAAGCACTGCTTTCTCCTGTTTCCCAAACTATTATACTCACTAGGTTTACTTTATTTTTAACTGGCTTTTAATTCTGCAAGAAACTTACATGCTTCATGTCCTTGGCATATACAATAGATATTAGTGTTCTTTAGGGTGCTAGTTTGTGTCTTTGAGTATTCTCACTCTCACTCTCTCAGTCACTTCACTTACTGTCTTCATTTATTATCTGTGTCTGCTCAGTTCTAAATTTATTTCTACCAACTTAGATATGACTCTCATATACCTGACTGCCATTAGATATCTCTTCTTGAATTTATCACATCAACTACATTCAAAACAGTTTATCAACTTGCTTCTCCAGCATGACTTCTCAATGAAAGTCCTGAAAGCCTGTGCTGGAGTCCAGGCCACCATCACTTACTCTCCCATTTATTCTTCTTCTTCCTTATCTTCACAGTCAATCAATAATCAGATACTACTGATCCTATTTCCTAATTGTATTTTTTTGTTTTCAACACTCTATACTTTCTACAATCCCTACACTAGTAAGCATCATTGACAATTTTATAATTAAGAGATTCCTAAGTGGCCCCTGCATATGGAGTTGTATATCTAAAGGGCAAACATTAAGTCATCTTAAGATGCCTCTTTGCTGTCTCCCCATTGCTACTAGGCTGTTTTAAACCTTCACATCTGGCCTCTGTTACATCTCTCTCCTGTGTTCTCAATTTTTTAATTGTACAACTCAATTTTTTAGTGTACAACTGTGTTCCAATCACATTGACTTTACTTGCTTCTTTTCCTTAAAATTTTATCTTTGTGTGTGTGACAATACAATCAACATTAACCCATTTTCTGTGCATTCTTGATATCTCAAATTACACATTGCCACTTCCAAACTATTCCTCATTATCTCTCTCATCTAACTGGACTGATTATGCCCCCCAGACAGCTCTAGTTCTCTGTCATAATACTTAGCACACTTATAGGAAATAATTGTATACCTTCCTTACATAAATGGAATTTTCATTGCATAAGTAAATGGTCTATCTAATATACTGTTGTGCCAATATTAAACAAATAGATAAATGCATTTTTCAAACTGTGATACTCCACATGGAGAGCAGTAAATATTTTATTAGGCAGCATTACCAAAATGAGCATAGTTTCCTCTTAAGTTCTTTAGTCATGAGAATATGATTCAGAAAGCCCTTAGAGTCTTCACGTTGCTTCTTAGAGGCATACAGAGAAGAAGCAAGTGCTCAGATGAATTTGATTTCATGGTTTCTTGCCTTGCTGAAAAACACTAAATCCTAAGCATATAAGGATCATATGGCTCCAGAGGCCGCAGGCAGTTTGGAGGTGGGAGTTGTCTTGGTAACTAGCCAGGGATTACAAAGTGAGAGTCTGTCCCCAATGTTTCAATAATAATTACATATCCGCATGTGTGAGGTTGAATGCTAATCATTCTGTGACGTTACTTAGGGCCAGGCAGAACACACTTGAAATTTACAGACTGTGGTTCAGAACTGCAAAACATCTAAAAGAAAATCATTCTGGACTCCTTTATATATACCATAGAAAGAGTCTAACTAGTTGATCGAGTTTGAGTCAGTTGAAGTGAAGTGGATAAACCTAGATCCTGTTACATAGAGTGAAGTAAATCAGAAAGAGAACACGAAATATCATATATTAATGCATATTCATGGGTACTAGAAAATGGTACCGATGAACCTATTTGCAGGAAAGGAATAGAGACGCAGACATAGAGAACAGATCTGTGGACATGGCGGGGGAAGGAGAGGGTGGGATGAATTGAGAGAGTAGCACTGACATATATTCACTGCCATTTGCAGAACAGATAGCTAGCGGGGATGCAGCTGTATAGAACATGGAACTCAGCTCTGTGCTCTGTGATGACCTAGAGGCTGGGGTCAGGGGGAGGTGGGAAGAAGGCTCAAGAGGGAGCGGGGTCTATGTATACTTATAAATAACGTGCATTGTTGTACAGCAGAAACAAGCACAACATTGCAAAGCAATTATCCTCCAATTAAAATAAATTTTAAAAATAAATTAAGAAAAAGCATCCACCTCTTCTGACTAGGCAATTATATATTCAAAAATAGTTTTGAAAGTCTAATATATGCCAGGCAATGATAGATGCTGAAGATCTAAAGATGAGTAAGACAGAGTTCTCCAATTAAAAAAGCCTGAATTGTCATAAGGGAGACAAACATATCAACAACTAATCCCAGTATCTAAATGCAATAATATAGGCATGTATAAATCAGTGCAATGGAGAAAGAATTAAATTCTGCTTGACTGTCAGAATAACATTCCTAAAGGAAAAAAAATGAATTTGAATTTTAACTAATAAGAAGAGAATTGTAAATCATGAAAGATGACATTGTGGCAAAGGGAACATATGTGTAGTTTAAAAACAACATGCTGTTTCTTAGGGAATTATAAAAGGTCTTTACTGTCTTTTCTTGAACTTAAAAAGAACAGAACATTATCTGTATGGATGTTCATATGGGTGTTTCTATTTAAGGAAGAAATAAAAACTGAAAATCTCCATCTTCTTGTCAGTATGAGGATATTTCATGGATGTTTAAAACAAACATATCCTAAAATGTTAAAAAATTTTAGAGGAATTTTATTGTTCTGGTGGCAAAATAACCGACTATATTTTCCATATAATAGAATAATAGTATGTAAGATCTAAAAGAAACTATATTATCACTAATTACAGAAAAACAATTAGATATCCTTTTTTTTTGTTGAGAGCATTTAGTAGGCTGTGTCTTCCCAGTGTCCCAGGTTGCTGAGGCCGAGGTCTCATTTAGTCTCAGCAGAGAACTGGTCATGAGTCACATAATCCCTCATTCAAATGTTTATTGAGGTTTTACTTTTTGTGCCAGGTAATCACTTGGTTTGCTGTAATATACCAAAGAAGGGAGAGGATGGACAAAATTGTTTGCCTTTTTGAAGTTATATTTTAGTAAAAATGATAAAGGAAAAGAAGACATATCAAAGGAATACATAGTGAATTATTCCACTTATATAAAATTCTATACAAAGCAACAAGAGTACAAAATGCAATACTTGGGTGCAATCTAAAAAATGACAGAATGATCTCAATGTGTTTCCAAGGCAAACCATTCTGCATCACAGTAATACAAGTCTATGCCCCATTCCTAATGAAGAAGAGGCTGGAGATGAGCAGTTCTATGAAGATCTATAAGACCTTCTAGAATACCAATGAAAGATGTTCTTTTCATCAGGGGGGACTGGAACGCAAAAGTAGGAAGTCAAGGGATACCTGGAGTAACGGGCAAGTTTAGTCTTGGAGTACAAAATAAAGCAGGGCAAAGGCTAACAAAGTTTTGCCAAGAGAACATACTGGTCACAGCAAACACCCTCTTCCAACAACACAAGAGACAACTCTGAAATCAGATTGATTATTTTCTTTGCAGCTCAAAATGGAGAAGCTCTAAACAATCAGCAAAAACAAGACCTGGAACCTACTATGGCTTAGATCATGAGCTCCTCATTGCAACATTCAGACTTAAATTGAAGAAAGTAGGGAAAACCACTAGGCAATTCAGATATGACCTACATCAAATACCTTATGACTATACAGTGGAAATGACAAATAAATTCAAGGGATCAGATCTGATAGAGTGCCTGAAGAAATATGGATGGAGGTTTGTAATACTGCACAGGAGGTGGAACTGGACATGGAACAACGGATTGGTTCCAAACTGGGAAAGGAGTACATCAAGGCTGTATATTGTCATTCTGCTTATTTAACTTATAATCAGAGTACATCATGTGAAAGGCCAGGTTGGATGAAGCACAAGCTGGATATCAATATTGCCGGGAGAAATATCAATAACCTCAGATATGCAGATAACAGCACCCTTATGGAAGAAAGTGAAGAGGAAATAAAGAACCTCCTGATGAAGGTGAAAAAGGAGAGTGAAAAAGTTGGTTTAAAACTTAATATTCAAAAAATGAAGATCATGGCATCCAGTCCCATCATTTCATGGCAAATATATGGGGAAACATTGGAAACAGTGACAGACATTATTTTCTTGGGTTCCAAAATCACTACAGATGCTGACTGCAATCATCAAAATAAAAGATGCTTGCACTTTGGAAGAAAAGCTATGACCAGCATGCTGTGCTGATGTGCTCAGTTATGACCAAATCTTTGGAACCCCATGGACTATAGCCCACCTGGTTCCTCTGTCCATGGAATTTTCCAGATAAGAATATTGGAGTGGGTTGCTATTAGACAGCATATTAAAAAGCAGAGACATTACTTTGCTGACAAAGGTCCATCTAGTTGAAGCTATGGTTTTTCTAGTAGTCATGTATGGATGTAAGAGTCGACTGTCTATAAAGAAAGCTGAATGCTGAGCACTTTTGAACTGTGGTATTGGAGAAGACTCTTGGAAGTCCCTGGGACTCCCAAGGAGATCAAACCAATCAATCCTAAAGGAAATCAGTCCTGAATATTCATTGGAAGGACTGATGCTGAAGCTGAATTTCCAATACTTTGGCCACCTGATGCGAAGAACTAACACATTGGAAAAGATCCTGATGCAGGGAAAGATTGAAGGTTGGAGGAGAAGGGGATGACAGAGGATGAGATGGTTGGATGACATCACAAAATCAATGGACATGAGTTTGAGCAAGCTCCAGGCATTGGTGAAGGACATATGTGCTGCAGCCTGGTGTACTGCAGTCCATGGAGTCACAATGAGTTGGACACAACTGAGCAATTGAACAGAACAGAAGGTGGTGACCAAAACTATCTCAATGAAAAAGAAATGCCAGAAGGCAAATTGGTTGTCTGAGGAGGCTTTACGAATAGCTGGGAAAAGAAGAGAAGCAAAAGGCAAAGGAGGAAGGGAAAGATATACTGAACTGAATGCAGAGTTCTAAAGAATAGCAAGGAAAGATAAGAATGACTTCTTAAGTAAACAATGTAAAGAAACAGAGGAAAACAACAGAATGGCAAAGACCAGACATCTCTTCGAGAAAATCAGAGATATCAAGGAAACATTTCATGCAAAGATGGGCACAATTGACAGAAATGGTATGGACCTAAGAGAAGAAAAAGATGATAATTAGGTGTGGCAAGAATACACAGAACAACTATATGTAAATGGACTTAGTGACCCTGATAACCCTGATGGTGTGGTCACTCGCCTAGATGCAGACATCTTAGAGTTCAAAGTCAAAGTGGACCTTAGGAGGTATCACTATGAACAAAGCTATTGGAGGTGAGTTGAGCTACTTAAAATCCTAGAAGATGATGCTGTTACAGTGCTGCACACAATAGGTCAGCAAATCTGGAAAACTCAGCAGTGGCCACAGGACTGGAAAAGGTCAGTTTTCATTCCAATCCCAAAGAAGCGCTTTGCCAAAGAATGTTCAATTCTTTTTGTACAGCAAAATTGTACTCATTTCACATGCTAGCAAGGCAATGTTCAAAATGTTTCAAGCTAGGCTGCAACAGTATGTGAACCAAGAACATCTAGGTGTACAAGCTGTATTTAGAAAAGGCAAAGAAACTAGAGATCAAATTGCTAACATCTGGTGGATCATAGAAAAAGCAAGAGAATTCCAGAAAACATCTACTTCTGCTTCATTGATTACAGAAGAGCTTTGACTGTGTGGATCACAACAAACTATGGAAAATTCATAAAAAGATGAGAATACCAGACCACCTTACCTGTCTCTTGAGACATGCAGGTCAAGAAGCAACAGTTAGAACCTGACTTGGAACAATGGACTGGTTCCAAATTGGAAAGGAGTACTTCAAGGCTGTGTATTGTCAACCTGCTTATTTCACTTATATGCAGAATACATCATGTGAAATGCCAGGTTTGTTGACTCAAGCTGGAACCAATATTGCTGGGAGAAATATCAACAACCTGAGATATGGTGCTGATATACTATGTTAATGACAGAAGTTGAAGAGGAATTAAAGAGCCTATTGACAAAAGTGAAAGGGGAGAGTGGAAAAGCTGGCTTAAAACTCAACATTCATAAAACTAAGATCATGGAATCTGATTCCATCACTACATGGCAAATAGTTGGCGGAAAATGGAAACAGCGGCAGATTTTATTTTCTTGGGCTCCAACATCACTGTTGATGGTGACTACAGCCATAAAATTAAGATGCTTATTCCTTGGAAGGAAGGCTATGACAAACGTAGACAGTGCATTAAATAGCAGAGATTACTTTGCCAACAAAGATCCATGTAGTTAAAGCTATGTTTTTTCTAGTAGTCATGTATGGATGTGAGAGTTGTACCATAAAGAAGGCTGAGTACTTAATTGATGCTTTCAAACTGGTGCTGGAGAAGAGTCTTGAGAGTCCCTTGGGCAGCCAGGAGATGAAATCAGGCAATCCTAAAGGATATCATTGAATATTCACTGGAAGGACTGCTGCTGAAGCTGAAGCTCCATCATTTTGGCCACCTGATGCAAACAGCCAACTCACTGGCAAAGACCCTGATGCTGGAAAAGATTAAGGGCAGGGGGAGAAAAGGGTGACAGAGAATGAGGTAGTTGGGTGGCATCACCGACTCGATGGACATGAATTTGAGTCAGCTCTGGGAGATAGTGCAGGAGATGGAAGCTTGGCATGCTGCAGTCCTTGGGGTTGCAAAGAGCTGGACACAACTTTAAGTGACTGAAAAACAAGACAAAGCAAAGCAATTTATAGTGACAAAAATAAAGTGTTATTGGCTCCCTGACACTGAAGGGAAAGCAGGAAGACATGGCTTACAACTGTTCACAAAGTAACTCTGAAGTTGATGTAAATCATTGTTATCCTCACAGTGATTATGACTTCATGGGAGGATGTGTATGTGTATATATATATATCAGTTCAGTTCAGTCGCTCAGTCGTGTCCAACTCTTTGCGAACCCATGATATATATATATGTATCAACAATTTTGTTAAATTGTATAATGTAAATGTGAGCATTTTAATATGCATTATACCTACATATTACCTTAGAGCTAGAAGCACACAAATGTAAATTACAGGTACTTCTAGACAAAGGATAATGCAAATTCACTGCCAACTTTCTGCTGCATTAAAACTATGATAGTGATTTCTTAGAAGCATCAGAAAGTGATCCAAGGTGGAATCAGAGAAATGCAAGAAATAAAAAGCTATATAAGAGTAGAAATATAAGGATATAAAATCAATATTGAATTTAAAAACAGTAAAAATAATGTCATCTAGAGCATAAAGTAAATGTAGAACAAATATGGCCAACAACAATAGTGTAACAGTCAGTTAATATATGGAGATAAATTACACGAAGATCCAAGCATTATCTGCCAGACAGTAAAAGCATTGTTACATTGGGTTGCAATAAGTGAGGGATACAGGCACATGCACTTATTCTATATTTTAGTTTAGCCACTAAGTGAATAGTAAAGTATAATAATAATAAATCCAATATTTCAGAAGAAGGTAATAGGAAAGAGATAACCATAAACAGTGAGAAAAACAAACTAGCAAAAACAGAGTGGGATAGTATCTAAAACTCAAATATCATTACATTAAATGAAAATGGTCTAAGTAAAATAATATCAGGTTAGCTTTAGACTATGGTTTTCCTCAGTAATTTGTAAGATTTGATGTTAAATTATGTTCATAAATTGAAGAAAGCAATTGACATTTGACTACCCTTATTAGTTTAAAACTCATTTTTCAAATATTTCATATATATATATATATATATATATATATATATATCACTATACATGCATACATCTTTTTTTGCCCTTTCAAACGTTCATGAGTTTCTCAAGGCAAGAATACTGAAGTGGTTTGACATTCCCTTCTGCAGTGGACCATGTTTTGCCAGAACTCTCCACCATGACCCGTCCATCTTGGGTGGCCCAACATGGCACGGCTCATATTTTCATTGAGTTATACAAGGCTATGGTCCACGTGATCAGTTTGGTTAGTTTTCTGTGATTGTGGTTTTCATTCTGTCTACCCTGTGATGAATAAGGATAAGACCTTATGGAAGCTTCCTGAGGGGAGAGACTAAGATCCTGGCATCTGGTCCCATTACTACATAGCAAATAGAGGGAGAAGCAATGGAAACAGTGACAGACTGTATTTTCTTGGGCTTCAAAATCACTGCAGATGGTGATTGCAGCCATGAAATTAAAAGATGCTTGCTCCTTGGAAGAAAAGCTATGACCAACGTAGGCAGCATATTAAAAACCAGAGACATTACTTTGCCAACAGAAGTCCCTCTAGTCAAAGCTCTGGGTTTTCCAATAGTCATGCATGGATGTGCGAGTTGGACCATAAAGAAAGTTGAGCACCAAAGAATTGATGCTTTGAGGGTCCCTTGGACTGCAAGGAGATTGAACCAGTAAATCCTAGAAGAACTCAGTCCTGAGTATTCATTGGAATGGATGATGCTGAAGTTGAAACTGCAATACTTTGCCCACCTTATGTGAAGAACTGACTCATTGGAAAAGACCCTGATGCTGGGAAGAGTTGAAGGCAGGAGGAGAAGGGGACGACAGAGGATGGGATGCTTGGATAGCATCACTGACTTGATGGATGTGAGTTTGAGCAAGCTCTGGGAGTTGGTGATGGACAGGGAGGCCTGGCATGCTGCAGTCCATGGGGCTGCAGAGTCAGATATGACTGCGCAACTGAACTGATTCATGCATATAGGGCTTCCCCAGTAGCTCAGCTGGTAAAGAATTTGCCTGCAGTTCAGGAGACCCTGGTTGGATTCCTGGCTCAGGACGATAAGCTGGAGACGGGATAGGCTACCCATTCCAGTATTCTTAGGCTTCCCTGGTGGTTCAGCTGGTAAGGAATCTGCCTGCAATGCATGAGACCTGGGTTTGAACTCTGTGTTGGGAAGATACCCTGGTGAAGGGAATGGTTATCCACTTCAGTATTTTGGCCTGGAGAATTCCATGGATTGCATAGTCCATGGGATCACAGAGTCAGACATGACTGAGTGATGTTCACATACATGTATATGTATGTATATATATGTGTATATATATATATTTATATATATATATACTCCACAGATTATAAATATAATTCATAATGAATTTGCACTTTGCACAAATTTAAAATCCCATATAGTAACAACCCAGCTCAAAGAACAGAACACTAGTATAATTACAAAGTTGTATTTTAACATGTATAAAATAATTTCCCTTGTAAATTCTTTGTTTCTTTGTTATATAAGAGTGCATTTTTTTTATTGTCTATGTAATAGGAATTGTATTATCTAGGTGTAGTTTAATTACTTCCTGGTCATAAAATAACTTTTGAATGATTTTAAACATTTGATATTCTTTGAGGCTATTATTATTATGTGCAATATTTATTGCATGCTCTTGACTTTGGTAAACAATCTATGTGCATTTGAAAATAATTTGAATTATTTAATCATTGAATTCAATTCCCTATATTTGTCAAATAGACCAAGTTTACCAGTGTGTCAGTCAGATCTTTTGCAAACTGAAAAAATAAATTTTTTTGGTTCTATTGAGAGAAAGGCACTAATATCTATATTGTGATTGTAGATTCTTTTATTTTTCCTTTGATCCCCACCAAATTATGATTCATATCATTTAAAGCTTTTAATTATGAGCATATAGATTTAAAATTGTAATATCTTTCTGTTAGATTTACTATCTCAGACTAAAATGTCCATATTTTTCTCTATTAATGCTTCTTGCCTTAAAATTCAGTTTACTTTTGTATAACTAAAAAAGATACTCATTTGATTAGTATTTGCATTATAAGTCTTCTTTCATCCACTCATATTAATCCTTTCTCAGTTTTTATATTTTAAGTGTGTCTTGTATATGTTTGGTTTCCCAATTTTAAATCCTAGTCTTTTATTTGGAGTAGTCAGCCTACATATGTTTTAATTCCTGATATAGTTGTGTCTTTATCTGTCAGTCACCATCCTGTTTGCTTTCTTTTTAACTCATCTGTATCCTGTTTCTCTTTTGCTCTGTTTTTAAATTATCATTTATTTTGTTATCATATTTTTATAGCAGTTTGTTATTTTTTTCATCTCTTTATATAATTTAGTGGTCACTCTAGAGTGGTCATGTCACTTGATATTTTGGTCTGAATAATTCTTTTCTTTTAGAGACTCTCTTTCATTTTATACAATATTTAGTAGCATCTCTTTATTCTGCTCACTGTCTGTTGCACCATTTCCCCACTTGAGACATTCAAAAAGTATATAAGATACTGTCAAATATATATTAGGGGGCAAAATTTGCCTTTATTGAGAGCCATTACCTCCAAACATACAATATGCATTCCTGAACATTGTAGTCAATGAAAATAATTTATTTTATCAGTTGCACAATAGAGTAGAAACTTGGAATACTTTAAAATTCACTTACCTCTTTTACCTTTACAACATTTTCATGTAGATTAGTATTATGTATATTTTAAACTATAAATTATGACAAATTTTTACAGTAGTGTAACTACTATTCTTTTTTTCATGGGTAAGTGAAATTTTACTTTTAGGGTAATTAGATTTCCTCACTCAAAAATCTTCTATCTTTTTTTGAGGTAAAATTATACTAGTTTCAGGTATATAACATAATTATCCTGTATATTGTGCATATATATATATATATATATATATATATATATAATAAAATATATAGCAGAGTGGTTATCTCAAAACATCTAGTTAATATCTGTCACCATACATAGTTACATTTTTTTTTCTTGAGATGAGAACTTGAAGATCTCTTTCAGCAGCTTTCATATATGCAAGATGGGAGCGTTAACGACAGTCACCATGCAATATATATCCAAAGTTTTAAGGATGCAATTTTAGAAAACAAAGGACTGATATATCATAGTGACAGAAGATAAAATTGGATATATGTTGCTAGAACAAAAGCATTCTACCAAATAATTCTCTCTCTTATCATGGGACAGAGCATGTACTGATTGTATCTCAACTTTTAATCTTTTGTCTGTTGATCAAAGCTCAATTGGAAAGTGAAAGAAATATTAAAATCAGAGAAGTAGTCAGTTGGCAAATGGCTGACATATTGGAGGTTTTGTTTTCTTTTTTATGTATGATGTTCAAAAGATCATTTCATCAATGGTGTATGAACATATGCATTAAAGTGAGAATAATGACAAAATAAGGTCTTCCTGATACTTTAGAAGTAAAGGATCTGCCTGCCAAAGCAGGAGAGATAGGTTCAATCTCTGGGTTGGAATGATCCTCTAGAGAAGGAAATGGCAAGCCACTACAGTATTCTTGCCTGGGAATTCCCATGGACAGGGCTACAGTCAATGGGATTGCAAAGAATTGGACATGACTTAGTGACTAAACAACAACAATAAAATAAACACCTCAAGGGCTATATAAATGTATTTTGTAGTTCAGTCTCTAAGTCATGTCCAATTATTTGTGACCCCATGGACCATAGCCCTCTAGGATTCTCTGTCCATGGAATTTTCCAGGCAAGAACACTGGAATGGGTTGCCATTTCATTCTCCAGAGGATCTTCCTGACCCAGGGATCAAACCCACATCTCCAACATTGGCAGACAGATTCATTACCACTAAGCCACAATGAAAGCCCATATAAATACATATTCAATCATAATAAGCTAGAGTACAACAATTTACAAGCTTTATTTAGCAGCCTAAAATTGTAACTTATCTTCAAGTCTATTAATACTGATTTATTGAATGGCGATAGATAAGGAAAAAATTACTTTTCTACATTGACTGTCCTCATAGCTAACTCAAGATTCATCACATTAACAACTAGTATAATAATCTAGTTACAAATGATTCCTAGTGGTTTTCTTGATATAAATTCAACTCATCTAGATGAAAAACTTACTTTGAAGTGAAAGGTATTTCTGCTTTTATTTTTTTCTCCAGGTTTTTTTTTTTTTATTGTCACCCTGCTTAATTATTTATTTTTTTAATTTAATTTTATTTTTAAACTTTACAATATTGTATTAGTTTTGCCAAATATCAAAATGAATCCACCACAGGTATACATGTGTTTCCCATCCTGAACCCTCCTCCCTCCTCCCTCCCCATACCATCCCTCTGGGTCGTCCCAGTGCACCAGCCCCAAGCATCCAGTATCGTGCATCAAACCTGGACTGGCAACTCGTTTCATACATGATATCATACATGTTTCGATGCCATTCTCCCAAATCTTTCCACCCTCTCTCTCTCCCATAGAGTCCATAAGACTGTTCTATACATCAGTGTCTCTTCTGCAGTCTGTACACAGGGTTATTGTTACCATCTTTCTAAATTCCATATATATGCGTTAGTATACTGTATTGGTATTTTTCTTTCTGGCTTACTTCACTCTGTATCATAGGCTCCAGTTTCATCCACCTCATTAGAACTGATTCAAATGTATTCTTTTTAATGGCTGAGTAATACTCCATTGTGTATATGTACCACGGCTTTCTTATTCATTCATCTGCTGATGGACATCTAGGTTGCTTCCATGTCCTGGCTATTATAAACAGTGCTGCAATGAACATTGGGGTACACGTGGCTCATTCCTTTCCGGTTTCTTCAGTGTGTATGCCCAGCAGTGGGATTGCTGAATCATAAGGCAGTTCTATTTCCAGTTTTTTAAGGAATCTCCACACTGTTCTCCATAGTGGCTGTACTAGTTTGCATTCCCACCAACAGTGTAAGAGGGTTCCCTTTTCTCCACACCCTCTCCAGCATTTATCGCTTGTAGACTTTTGGATCTCAGCCATTCTGACTGGCGTGAAATGGTACCTCATTGTGGTTTTGATTTGCATTTCTCTGATAATGAGTGATGTTGAGCATCTTTTCATGTAGCCATCTGTATGTCTTCTTTGGAGAAATGTCTATTTAGTTCTTTGGCCCATTTTTTGATTGGGTCATTTATTTTTCTGGAGTTGAGCTGTAGAAGTTGCTTGTATATTTTTGAGATTAGTTGTTTGTCAGTTGCTTCATTTGCTATTATTTTCTCCCATTCTGAAGCCTGTCTTTTCACCTTGCTAATAGTTTCCTTTGTTGTGCAGAAGCTTTTAATTTTAATTAGGTCCCATTTGTTTATTTTTGCTTTTATTTCCAGTATTCTGGGAGGTGGGTCGTAGAGGATTCTGCTGTGATGTATTGTCAGAGAGTGTTTTGCCTATGTTCTCCTCTAGGAGTTTTATAGTTTCTGGTCTTACATTTAGATCTTTAATCCATTTTGAGTTTATTTTTGTGTATGGTGTTAGAAAGTGTTCTAGTTTCATTCTTTTACAAGTGGTTGACCAGTTTTCCCAGCACCACTTGTTAAAGAGATTGTCTTTAATCCATTATTTATTCTTGCCTCCTTTGTCAAAGATAAGGTGTCCATATGTGCGTGGATTTATCTCTGGGCTTTCTATTTTGTTCCATTGATCTATGTTTCTGTCTTTGTGCCAGTACCATACTGTCTTGATAACTGTGGCTTTGTAGTAGAGCCTGAAGTCAGGTAGGTTGATTCCTCCAGTTCCATTCTTCTTTCTCAAGATAGCTTTGGCTATTCGAGGTTTTTTATATTTCCATACAAATTGTGAAATTATTTGTTCTAGCTCTGTGAAGAATACCATCGGTAGCTTGATAGGGATTGCATTGAATCTATAAATTGCTTTGGGTAGTATACTCATTTTCACTAAATTGATTCTTCCAATCCATGAACATGGTATATTTCTCCATCTATTAGTATCCTCTTTGTTTTCTTTCACCAGTGTTTTATAGTTTTCCATATATAGGTCTTTAGTTTAGAATCATCAAATTTAACATAGATCTCATGCAAAGCACATTTTGTTCTGCATTTTGACCCTATACCTTAAAATTTAGAAAAAAAGAAAAACTTCAGATATATCCTTATTTAAAAGTTATTTCTATGTTCTCCTCTAGGAGTTTGATAGTTTCTGGTCTTACATGTAGATCTTTAATCCATTTTGAGTTTATTTTTGTGTATGGTGTTAGAAAGTGTTCTGTTGCTGCTGCTAAGTCACTTCAGTCGTGTCCGACTCTGTGCGACCCCAGACGGCAGCCCACCAGGCTCCCCTTTTACAAGTGGCTGACCAGTTTTCCCAGCACCACTTGTTAAAGAGATTGTCTTTTCTCCATTGTATAAGACAAGGTGTCAAAGATTAAGGTGTCCACAGGTGTGTAAATTTATCTCTGGGCTTTCTATTTTGTTCCATTGATCTATATTTCTGTCTTTGTGCCAATAACATACTATCTTGATGACTGTGGCTTTGTAGTAGAGCCTGAAGTCAGGCAGGTTGATTCCTCCAGTTCCGTTCTTGTTCCTCAAGATTGCTTTGGCTATTCGAGGATTTTTGTATTTCCATAGAAATTGTGAAGTTATTTGTTCTAGCTCTGTGTTTCTGACATATATCACAGCAGGATCCTCTATGACCCACCTCCCAGAATATTGGAAATAAGAGCAAAAATAAACAAATGGGACTTAATTAAAATTAAAAGCTTCTGCACAACAAAGGAAACTATAAGCAAGGTGAAAAGACAGCCTTCAGAATGGGAGAAAATAATAGCAAATGAAGCAACTGACAAAGAATTAACCTCAAAAATATGCAAGCAACTCCTGCAGCTCAATTCCAGAAAAATAAACGACCCAATTAAAAAATGGATCAAAGAACTAAACAGGCATTTCTCCAAAGAAGAAATACAGATGGCTAAAAAACACATGAAAAGATGCTCAACATCACTCATTATCAAAGAAATGCAAATCAAAACCACAATGAGGTACCATTTCATGCCAGTCAGAATGGCTGCTATCCAAAAGTCTACAAGCCATAAATGCTGGAGAGGGTGTGGAGAAAAGGGAACCCTCTTACACTGTTGGTGGGAATGCAAACTAGTACAGCCACTATGGAGATCAGTGTGGAGATTCCTTAAAAAACTGGAAATAGAACTGCTATACGACAAAGAATCCCACTGCTGAGCAAGGAAACCAGAATTGAAAGAGACATGTGTATCCCAGTGTTCATCGTAGCACTGTTTCTGATAGCCAGGACATGGAAGCAACCTAGATGTCCATCAGCAGACAAATGGATAAGAAAGCCGTGGTACATATACACAATGGAGTATTACTCAGCCATTAAAAAGAATACATTTGAATCAGTTCTAATGAGGTGGATGAAACTGGAGCCTATGATACAGAGTGAAGTAAGCCAGAAAGAAAACATCAATACAGTATCAGATCAGATCAGATCAGTCACTCAGTAGTGTCCGACTCTTTGCGACCCCATGAATCGCAGCACACCAGGCCTCCCTGTCCATCACCAACTCCCAGAGTTCACTGAGACTCACATCCATCGAGTCACTGATGCCATCCAGCCATCTCATCCTCTGTCGTCCCCTTCTCCTCCTGCCCCTAATCCCTCCCAGCATCAGGGTCTTTTCCAATGAGTCAACTCTTCGCGTGAGGTGGCCAAAATACTGGAGTTTCAGCTTTAGCATCATTCCTTCCAAAGAAATCCCAGGGCTGATCTCCTTCAGAATGGACTGGTTGGAACTCCTTGCAGTCCAAGGGACTCTCAAGAGTCTTCTCCAACACCACAGTTCAAAAGCATCAATTCTTCAGCCCTCAGCCTTCTTCACAGTCCAACTCTCACATCCATACATGACCACAGGAAAAACCATAGCCTTGACTAGACAAATCTTTGTTGGCAAAGTAATGTCTCTGCTTTTGAATATGCTATCTAGGTTGGTCATAACTTTCCTTCCAAGGAGTAAGCATCTTTTAATTTCATGGCTAACACATATATATGGAATTTAGAAAGATGGTAACAACAACTCTGTATACAAGGCAGCAAAGGATATCAAAAGAGACACAGATGTATAGAACAGTTTTTGGACTCTGTGGGACAAGGCGAGAGTGGGATGATTTGGAAGAATTGCATTGAAACATGTATATTATCATATGTGAAATGAATTGCCAGTCCAGGTTTGATGCAGGATACAGGATGCTTGGGGCTGGTGCACTGGGATGACCCAGAGGGATGGTACAAGTAGGGAGGAGTGAGGGGGGTTCAGGATGGGGAACACGTGTATAACCGTGGCAGATTCATGTCAATGTATGGCAAAACCAATACAATATTGTAAAGTAATTAGCCTCCAATTAAAATAAATACATTTATATTAAAAAATAAATTTAAAAAATATAAAAAATAAAAGTTATTTATATATGGTGCTTTATAATTATAATTTATTACATAAGGAATTTTATAGATTTTCAGGAAATAATACTCTACTACCTTACTCATTCTTCTAGGTCTCCTCTCTATTCTGACCTCGTCTAACATTATTCAATTGACAAAAGACACAAAGATGACTTTTAAATGAAATATAGTTATAAAATATGGAGAAGAGGGATAAACAAGTTTTTGTATCTGAAGAAAAATTGATTGAGAAAGAAATATGAAAAAGTGAGGGGGCGGAGATAGGACAAAAGAAAAAAGTGTGTGGTAAGTTGAGGTGAATAAAAGGCAACTTTGGGCAGTCCTTTAGTATGCAGAACTATTTTTGAATAATCAAGAGTTCTACGTGGATAATCAGAGGATACAAAAATGATGAACTGTACAAATGGTAATTCTAAAATTGCTTTAATATATTAACAATATCTGCATAAAAATTAAATAAAGTTTAATTACTTCCCAAAGTTGAAAAGTTTCCTTCCTAGTAGTTAGGTTTGTATTTTTCAGGATATTCTAATACCGTTATAAAAGCATCATATCTGGTATACTGTGAATCTTGTTTGGACATATGTGTGACATATGGAGCTAATGCTAGTTTTACAGTAGGGGTGATTTAAATACTCTTTGACATATAAAATTATGCAGCATTTAGAATACTTGTTTCATCATCGTGGGTGCATGCTGAATAGTGTCCGACTCTTGGTGACTCCATGGACTCTAGCCCGCCAGGCTAGAATTTTCCAGGCAAGGGACTTTCCAGGCAAGAACATTGGAGTGGGTTGCCATTTCCTTCTCCAGGGGATCTTCCCCACCCACAGACTGAACCTGTGTCTCTTGCCTCTCTTGCATTGGGAGATGGGTTCTTTACAACTGAGCAACCTGGGCATTTCCCTTAATTAATAAATTTAAGTTTTATTTAATGGGCACCATTAAGGTAGCTGTGTTGATAAACTTGATTTGTTTTATTGTAAAATAAACATAAATGCATTTTTATTACTTTAAAGTAATATCTTGTATTTAAATCAGACATAGTTAATGAAAAGTGACTACATTCTAAAATAATTATGAATAGACCTTTTCAGTTTTTTAATGTTACAAGTGTATAAAATATACAAAAATAGAATCACTTGAAACAGAGAAAATGTTTGAAATTATGTGTAACTCTCATGCATTGTTCTTTTCTAAATGGCTTATCTGAAAATTGTATTTTGCAAATTATTATCCTAATTATATTTATTTCAGTAAGATTTTATTTTTTGATAGTACACTTTTTTTTTTTTAAGGGGGCGCATTTATTGTCACTGTTCCAAATGTACAAAAAAAATTAGAAAATAACCCCCCAACTCAATTCCCCCCACCCCCACAACATTCCCCTCAACACAAATAATTTTTCCCAAAACCACAAACATAAACTGGTTCTGGTATTTTCATAAACAGTGCAGCTAAGAAACAGTTTAGAGAAAATTTAACAGGACTCAGATTATAACCATTCTGCCCTCTCAGCCCTGAGAGGCAGTAATTCCATACGGGTCCCAGTCCTCCCCATTGGTTTTCCCATCTCTGGTGGAAAAGTCCTTTGACAAAGTGATATGATGTTTGGCTGCTGCTGCATCTCATCAAGGAATTTTTCAAATCAAAATGAAATATTTCCAAAGAAACAACAGTTTTAGATAGAATTATCATTTTAATTGTTGAATCAAAACCATATTAAAACAAAGCATCTTAACTACCAAAGACACAATTTAGTGGGCTTGCTATAAAAAGAGGAAAACAATATGTTAGGAACATATTTTAAAAAACAACTGGCCTGCCAGAATCAGTAGCATGTCAGATTATTAAAGCAAACACACAAGAAGACAGGCGGCATGACTAACACCACTGAAGAGGCAAAAATGTGTTCAGTCAATCCCACTAACTGGAAAGAATTTGTATTTATATTACATGAGAATCGATTTAAGTATTTAACATTATTCCATCAGTTAAAAAAAACTATCTTTCATGTATTATATTGCACCTTAATGATTTTGTCCATACTGACAGAATTTTTTTTTTTTATTTTTGTAAACTAACTTACATGAATAGGCACAGAAAACTGCTGTGAAAAAATAGAAGAGGTTTGCTAGCAAAAGGTGGACAGGAATATTTTAAAAGTACTGTCTTCCAAACATATAGCCCCAAGAGATTTTTTTTTTTTTTTAAGTTAAAGGAATTACCCCTCTTTGACATGGGAAAACAAGAAAAAATGGAAACTTTAGGGTCCTTCAAGACAAAAGTAAATCACAAAATCAGAGGCCACCCTTCTGTGTGCTGTGCTGTGCTTAGTCACTCTGTTGCATCTGACTTTGTGACCCCAAGGAGTGTAGTCCGCCAGGCTTCTCTGTCCATGGTGATTCTCCAGGCAAGAATAGCGGAGTGGGTTGCCATGCCCTCTTCCAGGGGATCTTCCCAATCCAGGGATTGAATCCAGTTCTCCTGCATTGTAGGTGGATTCTTTATTGTCCAAGCCACCAGGGAACCCTTCTCTGACTGTGGGCAATTCCCCCAGACACTAAGCATTATCACTAAAGTGCTTAGACTGTGCTAAACTGACAGAAAGGGTGCTATGAAACTAGGAATCTTATAAAGCAAATCAGTATCACAAAATTATTAAAGGGAAAATAAAATCCATAACTATTTCAGAAAACAAGGAAACACAACTTCACACCTCAAATCCTTCCCTTGTCCACAAGAAATTCAACTATGATGTAGAACAGAATTATTCACATGAGGATACAGAAAGTCACTTTGAATTACATTTTTCAAAAACAAAAAAGTAGACTGAACAAAAATAGAGAAAAGTCAAAATAAAAGTTGATTTAACTCAGAATTCTAAGAAGTGATAGAAAAGAAGAAAATTACCTCACATATGAAAAATAAATTATATGATATCTAAGAGATAATTAATTCAAATAAAAGCCTAAATATGGGGATTGAAAATACACATGAAAACAACCAGATGAATTAAACGATAGAAGATTTAGTGGAAATAGACAAGAAAAGAAGGAATGATCACCTTTTAAAATTTGAATTAAATGAAAAAAAAATAATGTAACAGTGAATATGTAAAACCAATATCCAGTAACACTGGATAGTTAATAGAACTATTAACTCTGAACCATAACCTGAGAAAACCTCTAGATTTAACAGATAAAGATGGAGTCCTTCAAGGACTCCATGAAAAGATAAAATAATGTAAAAGGCACAATAATTATGTTAGCACCAGCATTTTTTTAAATTTTATTTTATTTTTAAACTTTACAATATTGTATTAGTTTTGCCAAATATCAAAATGAATCTGCCACAGGTATACATGTGTTCCCCATCCTGAACCCTCCTCCCTCCTCCCTCCCTATACCATCCCTCTGGGTCGTCCCAGTGCACCAGCATTTTTAAGGCCACCATCAAAGCAAGGGAGAAAGGGAGTAGCATAGGAAAAAAATGAAAATGTAAACCAACAAATTTATGTGCAGTCAGCCTAAGCTCCAATTAAATTACCAAGGCTATGTTAAATGAGCTTCCTTTCAACACACAAAAACTTAGAGATTTCAGAACCTATTTGCTTTTCTGAGAAATATACTAGATCAGAGATAGGCAAAACTTTTTGTTAATGTCCAGGCAAGAAATAATTTTCACTTTGTCAGTCATATGCTCTTTGTTGCAGCTCCTCAAATTTTCCATTTTAGTGTGAAATCAGATATAGAAAATGTGTAAACAAGTGGGAATGACTGTGTTCCAGTATAACTTTATTCATAAAAGTACATGGTGGGCTGTATTTGGACCACAGGGTGTAGTCTATCAACCTCTATACTACCTGATGGCTTCAATTAGCCAAATGATGATAGAGAAAACTTCAGCAAGAGGACTGATGGCGGACATTTAAAAATATATGAATGCACCTATAAGACAAAATGGTGGTGGTGGAATATTAATGTATGAATACTATACATTGTGACAAAGTAGAAATAACACAATTAAAACACTGGAAGAGAAAGAATAGAAAGGAAAAAAACATCCTTTTTAAAATAAAAATGAATATAGAAGAAAAAGGTGCTTTTTTTTTTTATATACAGCAAATATGTAGATATAAAGGACAGCCAAACAACTGGTAAACCAGACAGTAAAAAGAGACATAGGAAAACAGGGAGTGAAAGTGCATTAAAAGGAATAAATACAAATATCATCACTAGAACAAAAATATAAACCTTTTTAAAGAGAAAAATATCAAGAAACATAGCATATCTAACAAACTGCACATAATTATAAAATATTTTGATAGAGTCCCAACAAAACAAATTTGAAGAAAATAAATTATTAGTAAAATTTGAGTTTCAGTTTGCCGCAGTGGATAAAACTCATCTATATGTTGTATATTAAAGGTATGCTATATATTTTACAGATGTAAAATAAAGAATTCAGAAAGGCTAAATATAAAGGATAGACAAAAGTATTAGACAAATAGGAACTACAAGCAGCAGCAATAGTGGTCCTAATAAGACAACAAGCATTAATGATGTCAAAGAACTATATGGTTTGATGCTCAAATCTATAGGAATACTTAGAAATATTTGTGCATCAAATAACACAACAATGACTTTCATGAAATTAAAACAACAAGCATTTCAAGGAGACTACAAAGCAAGTCACTATATTTGGAAATTTAATCAGCTCTCTCAGTAGAAGACAGATCAAGTGGACAAAAATAAGAAAAACATCTAAACAAATAATCTATATCATAGATATCATATATCTTATAGATTTATTTTGTCTTCATAAATACTAAAAAACATTTTCATTTTACTTTTGAAAAACATGTCTTAATTAGACACATTGCCAAAGGAGATAAGAATAAATGTTCAGACAAAATTATATATTCTTTCATTTAGAGTTGAATGACTTTTCCCCAGACTTCATATATTACATCCTTCAATTTTTTTCCTCAGTTGAATATTATTTAGAGATCTTTTTCTTTCATTCTTCAAAAAGGTAGATAAAGTTAGTTTTTCTTTATTAAAAGAAATCAAACAAACAAGAAAGCATTTACATGACAAAAACAGCATAAAGCAAAAGATAATGGAGAATATTCAAGACATATACTATGGAGTGGTAATATCTGTAATTTATAAAGAATTCTTAAAATTTGAGGGGGCAAGCATCAAAGACCCAATAGAAAAGTGTATAGTTTTAATCTCATACTTTGCTAATTACTTTGGTCTCACAATTCTGGTGCAGAAAGACATTTTTTGCCTCATAAGACCATATATCAATTTCTTATCAAAATGGAAAATGAATTTGGGAAGAAACTTATTTTTTGTAAAAGTAAAGCCACATTATATCAGCACTAATCATAAGTCACATTAGTGTAAGGAAAATAAGTCAGAGATATTTTTAAGGACAGAAAGTGAATAGATGAGGTGCTTGATAAACTAGAGTATAAATTTAATACTGTACATGAAATCAAAGTGTGTGTGTCTGTGAAATGATTACACCTGATAGATTTTACACATATACATTATATATATCTTCTAGATAGCTATGTTAATTACAAGTTTATTAAGCTAAGAGGAAGGAATTCTACTGTACGGATCAGGATAAATTTTAGATAGGATTTAGAATATGTCATGAATGTGGATGTTGTCCATATTCCCTTATTTCCCCTTGTGAAATCTGTTTCTCTACTTCCTACTCTTTAAAGTCTGTTGCAGTATCTCTTCACACACACCAAGTACTACCTGACTGATCACAGCTTAGAGGACTCTCTGAAGGGCATTTACATTTTATAAAGTATTTGAAGTGTGAATGTTGTGGGTCAGATATCAGAGAGACAATATGAAGGTCATTAGATCTTCCCAGAATTCTGGAAACCATTTTATGCTTACTTGGAGAAAAGCTGACCCATCTGAATTTAGAACTGAAAGAATGGTTATATATATCAACTGCCTTATCTCCCAACCTACATTTTCTAAGTCATATCATCTTTCCTATAATCATCTTTGCCCTAATTTAATTCAAAAACTTAAATTTCCCCTATTGTTTGCAGCTATGTATATCAACTAAATAATATTTAATTACCCATTTAAAATAAAAATGAATATAGACAACATTATAAAAAGTTCTACATCATAAATGAAATAGATTTCATTCTTTGAACTCCTATAACAATCTACTGCCTAATAAGCTCTAACGTGTAAATCACCCTAGTCACTCCATGTCTGGCTCATTTTGTCAGCTGCAGGGGAGGTTACCTCTAAAATCATATATGACAATGACATTTACAGCAAAGCTTTTATTATGTTATATTGATATAAAAAAGACAAGACAAACAATTTCCCTTTATAGTATATGTATCTTTGCTTACTGAAATTTGGTAAGAATGACAAGCTTATAAAGAAGGATTACATATACTTCTTCTGATTCCATAATCTTTTTTTTTTCATTTTGATAAGAACGCACATGAAATTGACAAATTTAAAAAAATTCTGAATAAATTTTTATGTGCACAATACAGTCTTGTCAGCTATAGGCACAATGTTGCACAGCAGATATCTGGAATTTTCTCATCTTGTGTAACTGAAACTTTATTCTTGAAATATCCTTGTGATTAGTGGGATGAAAGAAAAGTTTTGAGGAGATTCCACTGTTCTGTGTAAGAGTGCATACTTGCACACATCAAGAAAAAGAGAGTGGCTTTTGATGGTGTATTGGAGCTTGGTGGGCTTTAGTCCTTGGGGTCGCAAAGAGTTGAACATGACTGAGTGACTAAGCACACACAGCACAGCAAGAGCATTGAGATTGATTGTATCATTTCTGAGTTTTTGTCTAAGTGCTGCTTCTCACAAAATACATGATTGAGATTCTTTTTAAAAATCATTAAAGTAAGGCATAAAATAAATTTTTATGAGAAGAGGAAAAGTCAATAATGTAAAAGTTTTAAGTGTAGAGCACTGAATATATGTAAATTAATGTACATTTGTCAGGACAAATTAAATAATATAATAAACTAAGTATGTAATATACTAATAATATAATAGTACTATCTGAAGTTTTATTGATATATGATATTCTTTAGATAATTGAAATTGATAATTTTTAATTGAATTCTATTTGATAACTGAAGCCAGCTTGGACATCTGGAAGTTCTTGGTTTGCATAATGCTGAAGCCTAGCTTGCAAGATTTTAAGCATGACCTTACTAGCATGGAGATGAGTGTGACTGTCTGATGGTTAACACATTCTTTGATACTACTCTTTTTGGGAATTGAGATGAGGATTGACTTTTCTAGTCCTGTGGTAAAGGAAGACAAACTAAGATCAAATTGCCAACATTCACTGGATTATAGAGAAAGCAAGGGAATTTCAGAAAAAAACATCTACCACTGTTTCATTGACTACATTAAGGCCATTGACTCTGTGCATCCTGACAAACTGCAGAAAGCTCTTAGAGAGATAGGAATACCAGACCATCTTACCTGTCTCCTGAGAGACCTGTAGAAGCAACAGTTAGAACCCTGTGTGGAACAACTGATTTGTTCAAAATTGAGAAAGAAGTACGACAGTGCTGCCTGCTGTCACCCTGTTTGTTTGTGAGAAATGACAGACTGGGTGAGTTACAAGATGTAATCAAGATAGGCGGGAGAAATATCAACAACCTTGCATGTGTGTGGATGATACCACTCTAATGGCAGAGAACAAAGAGAAAGTAAAGAACCTCTTGATGAGGGTGAAGGAGGAGACTGAAAGGGCCTGCTTAAGATTAGTTAGTTAGTTAAATCACTCAGTCTTGTCTGACTCTTTGCGACCCCATGGACCCCAGGCTCCTAATCCATGGAATTTTCCAGGCAAGGCTACTGGAGTGGGTTGCCATTTCTTCCTCCAGGGGATCTTCCTGACCAAGGGATTGGACCTGGGTCTCCCACACTGCAGGCAGATTCTTTACCATCTGAGCCACCAGGGAAGCCCATAGCATAAGATTAAATATTAAAAAAACCAAGATTATGGCATTCAGCCCCATTACTGCATGGCAAATAGAAAGGGCAAGGATGAAAGCAGTGACAGATTTCCTCTTCTCGCGCTCTAAAATCACTGCAGATGGTGACTGCAGCCATGAAATCAGAAGACAATTGCTTCTTGGCAGGAAAGTGATGACAAACCCAGACAGTGTGCTGAAATGTAGAAACATTACTCTGCTGACAAAGGTCTGTAAAGTCAAGGCTATGGTCTTCCCATTGGTAGTATATGGTTGTGAGCCCTGGACCATAAAGCAGGCAGAACTCCAAAGAATTGATGCCTTTGAACTGAAGACTCCTGAAAGTCCCTTGGACAGCAAGATTAAACCAGTCAATCTTAAGGGAGATCAACCCTGAATATTCAATGGAAGAACTGATGCTGAAGCTGAAGCTCCAGTCTGATGTGCACAGAAAACTTAATGGAAAAGTCCCTAATGCTGGGAAAGACTGAGGGTAGAAGGAGAAGAGGGCATCAGAGGATGAGATGGCTGGATGACATCATTGATGCAATGAACATGAACTTGGGCAAATTCTGGGAGATGGTGAAGGACAGGAAGGCCTGGCATGAGGCAGTCCACGGGGTTGCAAAGATTTGGACATGACTGGGAGACTGAACAACAACAACAAGATAATTGAAACTTGACAATAAATGAGTGCTTTTTCTGGTGTTATGGTAGAAGTATTGTTGCTTGAGAGCAAGGAAGAAGGATAATGTCATTGACTTAAAAGTTACAGACACACATACATAGAGAGCAAACTTGTGGTTGCCAAGGAGGAGGGTGTTGGGAGAGGAATGGACTGGGAGTGTGGGTTTAGTAGATGCAATTTATTACATATAGGATGGATGGAAAATCAGGTTGTCCTATATAGCACAGGGAACTATATTCATTGTCCTGGGATAAACAATAGTGGAAAAGAATATAAAAAAGAATCTATCTATCTATCTATCTATATACACACACACACATACATATAACTGAGTCACTTTGTTGCATGGCAGAAAGTAACACAACATTGTAAATCAGCTATACTCCAATGTACTAAATAAGTAAATGGGATCAACAAAGAAAAGTTAATATCTGTTTACATGAACATTCATAGACTTAATATTAGACATATATATCTCCTGATATATTAAGAGACTTTATTTTCAGTCTAAGTTTTATTACTAATTTGCATCTCACTGGGCCTCAGTTTTCTTCAAATGTAAAACATCCTGAGAAAGTATCGATTTTACTCAAACTGGACATGATAGTAACCAACGGAGTATGAATGAGAGCCAAAATGATGAGTCAAAATCAGGCTTTGGAGATCCCTGCCTATCCCTCTTCAGCCAATACAGTTCTACTCATCTTCTGGTGGTGGTGATCTAGTCGCTAAGTCATGTCCAACTCTTGCAACATCAGGACTGTAGCCTGCCAGGTTCCTCTGTCCATGGGATTTCCCAGGCAAAAATACTGGAGTGGGTTGCCATTTCCTTCTCCAGGGGATCTTCCCGACCAGAAATCGAACCTGGGTCTCCAGCATTGCAGGTAAATTCTTTACTGACTGAGTTTCAAGGGAAGTCCCTTGTCTTCTATAGTTTCACAAAAGATTTACTGTACAAATACAGTTCAAAAGATGAAAATGTAAAGATACTTCTGGCTCTAATCTCCTGTGATTAGAAAATTCTATATAAAGCTCTGGTGTGGAAAATTGAAAATCCACACATGAGCTTCACAAAGACAAATGTAGTGATAATATTACTTTCAACCTAAAGAAAATAAGAGTAGTCTCTGTGATTTATTCCACAGTATGTTGGAGGTCTATTCACACAGATGATATCATGCATATCTCTCCTCAAGTGCTATATTTTTACACTGAGGATGCTAGGGCAGAACTAACCAGGAAAAGACTGGAATATTTTGCAGGTAAAGCATCTGAGAGAGGAAACAGAAATGGAAATATAAGTCAGGAAAAGAGGAGTCAGCAAATATTAAGTCTACTGCAGGGAATTCTGGAAAAAGCAGGCATTATGGGTTTAAGTCAGTGAAATCCAGAATCTAGGCAGACAGGGCCAGTGACCTCTTTCACAAGAAGCTCTCTAGCATGAAATCTATTTGCAGCAGCTGTGCTCTCTGAGAGGTGGGGAAAATGGTAGAAGTGAAGTCTTCATTGGTGAATATGCTTGCTCCTTTACACTGACAACCTTGGCCTGATTCTAATGATGATACTACTAAAATAGCAGCTAATTTCTAAGGTGATTTCTTTCAGCAAAAATTACTTGAAAAATGAAAGCATTTGACAGGCACCACAGAAATCATTAAAAACAGGTATGGTGAATCTAGAGTGACACTGATCCTCACAATGGAGCATGATGAACAAAGCAGATAAATACTGAACCTGCAAATTGTTCACATTCTTTGGCTTTAACTTGAATGCGATTATTTTATGTAGGAGGGAATGGCGACTCACTCCAATAATCTTGCCAAGAAAACCCCATGAGTGGTATGAAAAGGTAAAATTATATGACACCGGAAGATGAGCCCCCTAGCTAGGAAGGTGTCCAATATGTAACTGGGAAAGAGCAAAGGGCAATTACTATTAATAATAGCTCCAGAAAGAATAAAGCAGCTGGGCCAAAGTGGAATACACACTCAGTTGTGGATGTGTCTGGTGGTCAAAGTAAAGTGTGATGCTGTAAAGAACAATACTGTATAGGAACCTGGCATGTTAGGTCCATGAATCAAGGTAAATTGAACATGATTGAGCAGGAGATGGCAAGAGTGAACATCAACATCTTAGGAAGTGGCAAACTAAAATGAATGGGAATGGGTGAATTTAATTTAAATGACCATCATATCTACTACTGTGGACAAGAATCCCTTAGAAGAAATGGAGTAGCCCTCGCAGTCAACAAAAGAGTTTGAAATGCAGTACTTGGGTGCAGTCTAAGAATGACAGAATGATCTCAGTTTGTTTCCAAGACAAATAATTCAACATCACAGTAATCCAAATATATGGCACAACCACTGATGCCAATGAAGCTGAGGCTAACCAGTTCTGTGAAGACCTGCAACACCTTCTCAAGTAAAGTGAAAAATGTTAGTCCCTCAGTTGTGTCAGTCTCTTTGCAAACCCATGGACTGGGGCCTGTAAGGCTCCTCTGTCTGTGGAATTCTCCAGGCAAGAATACTGGAGTGGGCAGCCATTCCTTTCTCCCAGTATTTCTCCCAGGGTCTCCAACAAGTCAGGCAGAGTCTTTACCGTTCTTAGCCACCAGGGAAGTCCACAACATCTTCTAGAACTGACACAAAAAAGTAATGTCCTTTTCATTATAGGGGATTGGAATGCAAACATAAAAAATCATGAGACAGAGATAATAATAGGAAAGTTTGACCTTGGAGTACAAAGTGAAGCACAGCAAAGGCTAACAGAGTTCTATCAAGAGAACATGCTGGGTATAGCAAACACCCTCTTCCAACAACTCAAGAGATGATCTAAAAAGGGACATAACCAGCTGGTCAATATCAAAATCAGACTGATCATATTCTTTGCACCCAAAGATGGAGAAACTCTATCAGTTCAGTTCAGTTCAGTAGCTCAGTCATACCTGACGCAGCACACCAGGTCTCCCTGACCATCACCAACTCCCAGAGTTTAACCAAACTCACATCCATTGAGTTGGTGATGCCATCCAACCATCTCATCCTCTGTCATCCCCTTCTCCTCCTGCCTTCAATCTTTCCCAGGATCAGGGTCTTTTCAAATAAGTCAGCTCTTCGCATCAGGTGGCCAAAGTATTGGAGTTTCAGCTTCAACATCAGTCCATCCAAAGAACACTCGGGACTGATCTCCTTTAGGATGGACTGGCTGGATCTCTTTGCAGACCAAGGGACTGTCAAGAGTCTTCTCCAACACCACAGTTCAAAAGCATCAATTCTTTGGCACTCAGCTTTCTTTATAGTCCAACTCTCACATCCGTACATGACTACTGGAAAAATCATAGCCTTGACTAGACAGACCTTTGTTGGCAAGGCAATGTCTCTGCTTTTTAATATGCTGTGTAGGTTGGTCATAACTTTCCTTCCAAGGAGCAAGTGTCTTTTACTTTCATGGCTGCAGTCACCATTGGCAGTGACTTTGGAGCCCAAAAACTAAAGTCAGCCACTGTTTCCACTGTTTCCCCATCTATTTGCCATGAAGTGATGGGACTGGATGCCATGATCTTAGTTTTCTGAATGTTGAGCTTTAAGCCAACTTTTTCACTTTCCTCTTTCACTTTCATCAAAAGGCTTTTTAGTTCCTCTTTACTTTCTGCCATAAGAGTGGTGTCATCTGCATATCTGAGGTTATTGATATTTCTCCCAGCAATCTTGATTCCAGCTTGTGCTTCACCCAGCCCAGCGTTTCTCATGATGTACTCTGCATATAAGTTAAATAAGCAGGGTGACAATATACAGCCTTGACATACTCCTTTTCCTATTTGGAACCAGCCTGTTGTTCCATGTCCAGTTCTGACTGTTGCTTCCTGACCTGCCTACAGATTCAATAGACAGGTCAGGTGGCCTGGTATTCTCATCCCTTTCAGAATTTTCCACCATTTATTGTGATAGTCAATAAAGCAGAAATAGATGTTTTACTGGAACTCTCTTGCTTTTTTTGATGATCCAGTGGGTGTTGGCAATTTGATCTCTGGTTCCTCTGCCTTTTCAAAAAGCAGCTCAAACATCTGGAAATTGGAAGTGTTTAAACAGGAGATGGCAAGAGTGAACATTAACATTCTAGGAATCAGTGAACTAAAATGGATTGGAATGAGTGAATTTAACTCAGGTGACCATTATTTCTACTACTGGTTGCAAGAATCCCTTAGAAGAAATGGAGTGGCTATCATAGTAAACAGGAGAGTCCAAAATGCAGTACTTGGATGCAATCTCAAAAACGACAGAATGGTCTGTTTCCAAGTAAACCATTCAATATCATAGTAATCCAAGCCTATGCCCCAACCAGTAATGCTGAAGAAGCTGAAGTTGAAGGGTTCTATGAAGACCTAAAAGACCTTCTAGATCCAACACCCAAAAAAGATGTCCTTTTCATTATAGGGGATTGGAATGCAAAAGCAGAAAGTCAAGAGATACCTGGAATAACAGGCAAATTTGGCCTTGGAGTACAAAATGAAGCAGGGCAAAGGCTAATAGAGTTTTGCCAAGAGAACACACTGTCATAGCAAACACCTTCTTCCAACAACACAAGAGAAGACTACATGGACATCACCAGATTGTCAATACTGAAATCAGATTGATTATATCCTTTACAGCCAAAAATGGAGAAGCTCTATACACTCAGCAAAAAACAAGACCCGGAGATGACTTTGGCACAGATCATGAACTCCTTGCCAAATACAGACTTAAATTTTAAAAAGTAGGGCAAACCACTAGACAATTCAGGTGTGATCTAAATCAAATCCCGTATGATTATACAGTGGGAAGTGACAAATAGATTCAAGGGATTAGATCTGATAGAGAGAGTACCTGAGTAACTATGGACAGAGGTTCCTGACATTGTACAGGAGGCAGGGATCAAAATCATCCTCAAGAAAAAGAAATGCAAAAAGGTAAAATGGTTGTGTGAAGAGGCCTTACAAATAGCTGAGAAAAGGGAGAAGCTAAAGGCAAAGGAGAAAAGGAAAGATATACCCATTTGAATGCACAGTTTCAAAGAATTGCAAGGAGAGATAAGAAAGCCTTCCTTAGTGATCAATGCAAAGAAATAGTGGAAAATAATAGAATGAGAGAAACTGTATACATGCAGCAAAAACAAGACCTGGAAATGACCGTGGCCTAGAACACCAGCTCCTTATTGCAAAATTCTTGCTTAAATTGAAGAAAGCAGGGAAAACCACTAGGCTATTCAGATATCCCTTATAATTATACATTGGAGGTGATGAATAGATTCATGGTGTTAGATCTGGTACACAGAATGTCTGAAGAACCATGGACAGAGGTTTGTAACACTGTAACCAAAACCATCCCAAAGAAAAAGAAATGCAATATGTCAAGGTAGTTTTCTGAGGAGGCTTTACAAGTAGCTGAGGAAAGAAAAGAAGCAAAAAGCAATGGAGAAAGAAAAAGATATACCCAAATTAATGCAAAGTTCCAGAAGTAGCAGGAAAGATGAGAAAGCCTTATTAAATAAACAATGCAGAGAAGTATAGGGAAACAACAGAAAGGGAAAGACTAGAGATCTTATCAAGAAAATTGGAGATATCAAGTGAACATTTCATGCAAGAATGTGCAGGATAGAGGACAGAAATGAAAAGACCTATGAGAAGCAGAAGAGATTAAGAAGAGGTAAGAATACACAGAAGAACTATACAAAAAAGTCTTAATGAACTGGATAACCACAATGCCATGGTCACTCACCTAGAGCAGGACGTCCTGGAGTGTGATGTCAAGTTGGCTTTAGGAATCATTACTACAAATAAAGCTGACAGAATTCTAGCTGAGCTATTTCAAATCCTAAGGCATGATGCTGTTAAGTGATGAACTCAATATAACAGCAAATTTGGAAAATTCAGCAGTGGTCACAGGACTGGAAAAGGTCAGTTTTCCTTCCAATCCCAAAGAAGGGTTCAAGTGCCAAAGAATAATCAAATTGAGGCTAAAATAAGTACTCATTTCCTATGCTAGTAAGGTTATGCTAAAAATTATTCAAGCTAGGCTTCATCAGTATATGAACCAAGAAATTCTTGAGGTACAATCTGGATTTAGAAAAGGCAGAGGAAGAAGAGGTCAAATTGCCAACATTCGTTGGACCATGGAGTGAAAAGTGAAGTCGCTCAGTCGTGTCCGACTCTTTGTGACCACATGGACTGTACAGGCTCTTCCGTCCATGGGATTTTCCAGGCAAGAATACTGGAGTGGGTTGCCATTTCCTTCTCCAAGGGATCTTCCTGACCCAGGGATTGAACCCAGGTCTCCCACGTTCAAGGCAAATGCTTTACCATCTGAGCCACCCAGGAAGCCAGGAATCATGGAGTAAGCAAGGGAATTACAGAAAAACATCTACTTCTGCTTCATTGACTACGCTAATTGCTATGACTGAGTGGATCACAACAAACTGTGGAAAATACTTAAAATGTTAGGCATCCCAGACCACCTTACATGTCCCCTGAGAAACCTGTATGTGGGTCAAGAAGCAACAGTGAAAACAAATATGGAACAATGGTCTTGTTCAAAATTGGGAAAGGCTGTATATTGTTACCATGCTTATTTCACTTAGATACAGAGTACATCATGCAAAATGCTAGGCTTGATTAATCACAATCTGGAATCAAAATTGAGGACAGAAATATCAACAGTCTCAGATATGCAGATCATATAACTCTAATGACAAAGAGTGAAGAGGAAGGGTCTATTGATGAGGGTGAAAGAGAGGAGTGAAAAAGATGTCTTGAAACTCAACATTAAAAAAACTAAGATCATGGCATCCAGTCCCATCACTTCATGGTAAATAGAAGGGGGAAAAGTGGAAGCTATGACAGATCTTATTTTCTTGGACTCCCTTGAGCTCCAAAAATCACTGCAGACTGTGACTGCAGCCAGGAAATTAAAAGATGCTTACTGTTGGAAGGAAAGCTATGAGAAACCTAGACTGTGTATTAAAAAGCAGAGACATCACTTTGCCAACAAAGATCTGTACAGTCAAAGCTCTGGTTTTTCCAGTAGTCATGTAAGGATGTGAGAGTTGGTGCATGAAGAAGGCTGAGCGCAAAGAATTGATGCTTTTCAAACTGTGGTGCTTAAGAAGGCTCTTGGGAGGCCTTGGACAGCAAGGAGATCAAAGCAGTCAAACATAAAGGAAATCAACCCTGGATATTCATTGGAAGCTGAAGCTCCAATACTTTGGCCACCTGATGCAAAGAGCTGACTCATTGGAAAAGTCTGTGATGCTGGGAAAAACGGCAGCAGGAGAAGAGGATGACACAGGATGAGATGGTTGGATAGAATCAGCAACTCAATGGACATGAGTTTGAGCAAACTCCAGGAGACAGTGAAAGACAGAGGAGCCTGGAATTCTGCAGTCCATGGGTTTGCACAGAGTCTGCTGTGATTAGTGACTGAACAACAACGACATATCATGCACTTAAAGGAAACAAAAGGATTTCTATAATACTCGAGATGAGCATTATATAAGTGTGACAAAGGTCCCTAGTAAAATTTTAGAATTTTGTTCTGTTCATTATTCAACACAATTAAATCCCTCTGATATGACACTCTTTGGACAAGGAAGAAAATGGTGAAAAAACAGCCTACCTGGTCTCATACAAAAGAGTATAAAGGATATATAAAAAGAGAATGAATGGAATGTAATATGACAAATGCCACACACAAAAAATCAACAAAATGCTGCGTTATCATAAATGGGCCATCCCTTTTCTGATATTCATCTGACATCACTTAAAGGTTTTATGGGTCAGAGGACTTTAACTGCTCATATTCAAATATGGACAAGATATCAACTGGCCACTCCAAAGTGAAAAATCAATTGGACATAAATAAACGCCTTGCCAGTCCTTGTGCTCAATGGCAAACTCTATGCTATGTTGGAAGAAAGCCAACTTGAAGTTTTAAAATAACAGCATGTAGTGTGGTAGGGGATTTGCCCTCTTGTTAAAGCAGCATTGTATAATTTGATATTGTAATTCATTATTTAAAAATAATTACATTGAGAATAGATTTATTTCAGTATAAAGTAGAAATTGCTTTATTTAATATGAAAGATATTCCATATTTTTTTTCTTTTTTAGCAATAGGTTGAATTTTCATTAGAAATAAATCTGCTGTTATATAAAAAAAATCACAGAAATGTTTCCAGAAAATTAAGGCTACAGACTTTCAACTTCTTTAATTCATAGGCCAGATGTCATTCTTATTGACAGAATTGGAAAAGTTTAATGGACTACACCTTGCCAATTAGAAAAACTACTGAGTTCCAGTGCTCTGATTTCTGTTCTCTAGTGCTTTTCCAGAACATAGCAATGAAGTTTATGATATATATGAGGTGAGATCTAAAACAAATGGTGACACATCCCTCTGAGCTGATCATGACTGCTTTCTTATCCCAATTAGTATTATGGCAATTAGGAGACTTAAAAGGAGATCAGTTCAGTTCAGTTCAGTTCAGTCGCTCAGTTGTCCATCAAGTCAGTGATGCCATCCAGCCATCTCATCCTCTGTCATCCCCTTCTCCTCCAGCCCCCAATCCCTCCCAGCATCAGGGTCTTTTCCAATGAGTCAACTCTTTGCATGAGGTGGCCAAAGTACTGGAGTTTCAGCTTTAGCATCAGTCCTTCCAATGAACACCCAGGATTGATCTCCTTTAGAATGGACAGGAGATCAGCGATGCTCAAAATGGACCACAGATTTCAAGTCTGGCATGGCTACACCTTTCTTGGATGTTACTAAACTTGTATATTGCTTTCCTACCTTCCTTTACTCAGCAACAGTATACACACACACACACACACACATACATCAGTGTGACTATCTCCTATTTGGACATAGGGACTATTAAGAGATACTCAAGTTTATGTGATGTCCTAAGGTGAGGCCTTTATCCAGTAGGGCCAGTGTCCTTGTAAGAAAAGGAAGAGACACTCTGACATCTCTCTTCCTCTTCCCACTGTCAATCATGAACAGGTGGAAAGTCATGTTAAGGACATAGCAAGAAGGTGGCTATCCACAAGCCATGAAGCAGGAGTATCATCAGAAACTGACCCTGATAGCACCTTTTTATGTGAACCATGAACCTCTAGAACTGTGAGAAAATAAATTTCTGTTTAAGCCCCTAAATGTACGGTATTTGGTTATGACACCTTGAATGGACATACAGATCTATCTTTATCTTCTCTAACTCTACTTCTGACTTCCTAGGTGGCTCAGTGGTAAAGAATCTGCCTGCGAAGCAGGAGATGTGGGTTGGATCTCTGGGTCAGGAAGATTCCCTGGAGAAGGAAATAGCAACCCACTCCAGTATTCTTGCCTGGGAAATCCCATAGACACAGGAGACTGACAGGCTACAGTACGTAGGGTCTCAAAGAGTTGTGCATGACTTAGTGACTAAACAACAACAGCTCTACTTCTATCTGTATATGAAATGATACCTGCATATCCTTCTTTTCTTGATCCTCTCAGATAGGAGAGTTGAGGTAATTTTTATTTAGTTTTTCATACTGTGACTTGTTTAGAGATGACAATGGATAAATTATTAGCTTACTAATTTCCCTATTTGTAACACATTAAGAGAAGTTTTAGCAACCTCTGGAAATCAAATTATTAATGATGCCATTTTCTTGAACATGTTCACAATCCTATGCATTAATGCTTTTACAAAATCAAACTGTAACTATTCTCCATGTGGCAAACATATCCCTTGCTTCTTTTTCAGTGTGGTCTTCATATGGTGCTATTGTTTTTCAAGTAATATTTTCAATGTGATTATGAAATTTAGTCTTCTAAATAGCCTTCTGTTCATGTGAATAAAACACAGACCCAAACAGAAATTTTCAAAATACCTGATTTACTGGCAACACAAACTGATAAAGAATTAAATGGAACTAGGCCTGTATGCAAGTAGAAAATGCACATAATTTTAGCAGAATCTAAAATCAAGCCTGTAGTTTTCTTTTTTTGTGGCATCTTTGTCAGGTTTTAGTATTAGGGTAATAGTGGCCTCATAGAATGAGTTTGGAAGTTTACCTTCCTCTGCAATTTTCTGGAAGAGTTTGCAGGATCCTCTGTGACCCACCTCCCAGAATATTGGAAATAAAAGCAAAAATAAACAAATGGGACCTAATTAAAATTAAAAGCTTCTGCACAGCTCAGGAAACTATAAGCAAGGTGAAAGACAGCCTTCGGAATGGGAGAAAATAATAGCAAATGAGGCACCTGACAAACAACTAATCTCAAAAATATACAAGCAACTCCTACAGCTCAACTCCAGAAAAATAAACGACCCAATCAAAAAATGGGCCAAAGAACTAAACAGACATTTCTCCAAAGAAGACATACAGATGGCTAGCAAACACATGAAAAGATGCTCAACATCACTCATTATCAGAGAAATGCAAATCAAAACCACAATGAGGTACCATTTCATGCCAGTCAGAGTGGCTGCTATCGAAAAGTCTACAAGCCATAAATGCTGGAGAGGGTGTGGAGAAAAGGGAACCCTCTTACACTGTTGGTGGGAATGCAAACTAGTACAGCCACTACGGAGAACAGTGTGGAGATTCCTTAAAAGACTGGAAATAGAACTGCCATACGATCCAGCAATCCCACTGCGGGGCATACACACCGAGGAAACCAGAACTGAAAGAGATATGTGTACCCCAATGTCCATCACAGCACTGTTTATAATAGCCAGGACATGGAAGCAACCTAGATGTCCATCAGCAGATGAATGGATAAGAAAGCTGTGGTATATATACACAATGGAGTATTACTCAGCCATTAAAAAGAATACATTTGAATCAGTTCTAATGAGGTGGATGAAACTGGAGCCTATTATACAGAGTGAAGTAAGCTGGAAAGAAAAACACCAATACAGTATACTAACGCATATATATCGAATTTAGAAAGATGGTAATGATAACCATCGCTGTATGCAAGACAGCAAAAGAGACACAGATGTATAGAATAGTTTTTTGGACTCTGTGGGAGAGGGAGAGGGTGGGATGATTTGGGAGAATGGCATTGAAACATGTATAATATCATATAAGAAACGAATCACCAGTCTAGGTTCGATGCAGGATACAGAATGCTTGGGGCTGGAGCACTGGGATGACCCACAGGGTTGGTAGGGGGAGGGAAGTGGGAGGGGGGTTCAGGATGGGGAACATGTGTACACCCGTGGTGGATTCTTGTTGATGTATGGCAAAACCAATACAATATTGTAAAGTAATTAGCCTCCAATTAAAATAAAATAAATTTAACTTAAAAAATAAATAAAAACAAGCAATCAAACAATCAGTCCTGTAATGATATCTATGTTATCAAAATTTAGTCAGTAGACTTGTTCATGGAGAAGGCAATGGCACCCCACTCCAGTACTCTTGCCTGGAAAATCCCATGGACGGAGGAGCCTGGTAGGCTGCAGTCCATGGGGTCGCTAAGAGTCGGACATGACTGAGTGACTTCACTTTCACTTTTCACTTTCATTCACTGGAGAAGGAAATGGCAACCCACTCCAGTGTTCTTGCCTGGAGAATCCCGGGGACGGGGGAGCCTGGTGGGCTGCCGTCTATGGGGTCACACAGAGTTAGACATGACTGAAGCAACTTAGCAGCAGCAGAAGCAGGAGCAGGCTTGCTCATATATGGAAATATTAACTAGCATAATAATTGAGGAAAGACTACCAAGTCCATCTCTTGTCACAAAAAGGAAATCAAACTTGCTGGGGTTCCTCATGTTCTATAATCAGCATTTTAATTTAAGAATGCCTATGTCAATTGTAAAAGCATTAGTACCATTAACTATATTACTATAAAGTTGAAAGGAGCTTATTCTGATCTTAGTAGGCAGTTATATGTGTCAGGAATATTTTTATCTATTGCATTTTTTGCATTTAATATTTTTCAAGCTGATTAAAATATGTAAAACGTATAAGAAAGAATAATAAGAAAAATACTTATCATCACATCACCTGACACATGGATAAAGTTCTAAAATCTTTTTCCCCACTTTATGTAATTTTGTATAACAGCATTAGAAACACTGCTTTGATTTTGAATTTTTTTATTTAAGATTTTATTATCAATATTACCAGTTCTCCTTATAGTATTACCAATTCTTATAACTTTCAAAATAATCATAATAACCATAATAACATCTGCATCAAAATGAGTATATCATATCTTTAATTTAATGAGCCAAAATTAGACATTTCATATATTTATTATTTTGTTATATATTATTAATAAGGTGGCAATGAATATCTTCATATGTATTTTTCTTTAAATTATTTATTTTAAATAAATAATCTTTTATAAAGAATTTGAGTTTAAGTTTTATCACCATTTCCATGGCTGGAAAACAATTTATCAAACTGATTTTTGAAAGAGTTCCAATTTATACTATTACTATCAATGTATGGACTTATATGAACTCAACAATGTACTTTTCAACCCTGGTTCCATGATCTTTAATCATAAGTTAATATGCACCAAGGGGCTCCTCTTTTGAGTTCAAATTTAGCAGAATATATTTGGCTCGTTTAATTACCTTTGTGTGACTATTATAAAATTGCAGAAGGGCACATGTAAAGCAGCAAGCAACATATTGAAGGACTTTTGAAAAGGAAATCATTAAATCAGGAGAGCAGAGAAGTTGAGTACTATACAAAACATGCCAGAGTTTTGGTTTGGCTTGGGAAAAGCTAATGACTAGAACCTGCTTTATTACTTAGAATACTGAAAAGAGTACAGAGTAAAAAGAACACTACTGCTGGCAGTATGAGGTTTATTTGCTTCTTCCTTAAAATCTCATAGTATAAACATAAGCCATATTCAAAGTGAAGAAAATGTTTCTGATAATTTGATATATAAAAATTTAACCAAATTGATCAGTATTATATATCTAGGCAAACAAATGTGGAGCTAGGAATTGAACCCAGATAAGTACTCTTCCATCTATAGCTTACCCCCTCCACCACCACTTCCTGTCAAATGGCTATTATTTGTACTTTACACTTAAAGAACTTTAGAAATGATTAACTGTAAGGTATAATTTGAGAGTATTTATCACCCAGAAAGGATCACCATTACATAAACTGAAGCTTCCACTGTTAATTATTCCTTTGGTTAAAGCATTCAAGGCCACGGTTAGAATTAAAATAACATGGGGAAGTTGGGACCAAAATTTAGCTGTTGTCAATAAATAGGTTAGGTTTCGATTCCATAAACAACCAGAATCAATACACTTTTTTGAAAGAAATCTTGAGAGAATGCTTTGAAGCTCCTCTAGAAGCTCAAACAGCAATAGGAATACACTAGATTCTTCAAGTGAATGATGGCAGTGTGCTGCTGAACCTTTAGTTGGAAATGCTGATGGTCAGTTGGTCTGGCATAGAAATAAGCTTGTACATAAAAAAATAGTGCTTATAGGTGAATCAAATAGGAGAAACATATGGGTCTTCACTCATACATCTATAATTCCTTCAAAATATCTAAAACATTTTAGATCTATTAAAATATTATTAAAAAACATAATATATCTCAAGTATAAAATAGGTACCACCTGTTTCCCTTCTTCCAGATCACTTGTTTGACCCAAACTATCAAGGTCAAATCAATTGATTCTGTGCTAACCTCCCATAATCCTTGAGCAAGTTTTAAAACAGCATTTATTATCTTTTAGCAACTATGTACTCATTCTGCTATCTTTCTCATTAGATCTGTAGATTCTAGCAAGCAAAAAATTATTTCTTTGATGTTATATTTCTTTCTCATAACTCAGGTCCTGGTACATAGCTAGAAAGAATAAATGCTTTTTATGTTTGGATGAAAACCATCTATAAATAATAATGATGATGTTAATGGAATGTAAAGACACTTTAAACTCATTGTAGGTTTCAGTGGGTAAGAACAATATTGGTAAATAGTATATATAAAGAACTCAATCATATTTTTGTTCAGCAATAAAGCACTAAATTTCAATTTCTATCTGTCTTACATTATAGCTCTTTACTTGATATTGACTAATGGTACACATAGCCTGAGACCTGAAGAAAAAAATCTGTCCTTCGATAGCTACTGGTAATTCTGAATTTCCTCAGAGAAGTAGATCTTATGGTGTATAAAACAAAGCCCAATGAGAATAAGTTTAATTCAATCCTAAATAGCATTTCTTAGATGCTGTTTCTTAGGAGGGTGATTTAGTGCTTCATCATTTATTTTCCTTTAGAGAAATGTTCATCACAACTAGAACTAATAAAGTATTATTGGAAAATATTTACAAAATTTCTAGAAAAGGAGCATTGTTTTGAGTAAAGTCAGAAGAATGTTGTATTTAGATTTTGATTGGTACTAGGTTATGAGTAACAAATGTAAAAGATGAAATAAAGATGAAATTGGAGGGTGTTTTTTCTTTCTGAAGACAACATTCTAATATGTTACTGTAGCCAAAACAGCTGCCAAAATGGAAGAATTCATCACAAGGAGTGTTATAAACCAAACAACTTGCATATTTACTATCCTAAAACATATGCCAGTTCTACTGGAATACTGTGCAATAAAGTCTTGGTTGCTGCACATCAAGAATAAAAGAAACATTCCAGAGAAAAAGCTAAAAGAAAAGAAAATTTCAGTTTGTGGGAAGGAGAGACTTGTTTATATAAAGAATATTATAGTATATGATGGGAAATGTATATGCAAATGATTATATAGAAAATTTTGTGTCACAAATGTGGTATAAAATTGTCAAGTTTGGTAATAGACAAAAGGACTAAATGATTGTTCCCCTTACACATGGGGATGTTTTATAGAATGAGATGACATTCGACTTAAGCCTGGTTGCATGGAAATAATTTGAGTAAGAGAAGGAACAGAAGTGAATATATTTGAGAATCTAGATGTATAAGGTAGAAGAAATTATAGGGACACATCCTCAAAGCAGAGGTATGTTGGTGTGTATAAAGATTAGCTGGTGGTTATTTGGGGAAGCAATAAAGAAATGCAAAAATACTGGGAGCTAAGATTTAAATATAAAAAGGTTTAGTAAAGAAATTCTAAATAAGCTATCTTCATGATAAAATAGAGATGAGCAAATTTTCTCATCTCATGCATAATTTAGCCATAAAGCTATGAAACAAGTACACCTTAAGCAAAAGAAGTGGGAGATATATTGGCCAAAACTGAGATTCTGTCTTCCCTCCCCAGAAATGTTTATCTCAAGGGGTAAAAATTGTAGTTTTGCTGTTTTGCAACATACAATATTAGGAAAGTGATTTTGAAATTTTTTATGGGAATTTAAGTATGAGCAATTTTTTCCCAGAAGACTTACATATCTTAAGGAATTTTTTTGTGACCTGTAGTAATCCTGAAATATTTGAGATTGGACCTCATCCAATTTCTGGATCAATAAGGTACAGAGTACCTGTATTATGCTGAAGATATATGAGAATCCATACACACATTTGAATCACAGTTATTTCACAGCAAAGCTTATTATAAGGACAATATATTCCACTCGAGTGACAAGCAAAATATGGATATAGACTCTCTAACCTTGTTCCTTATTTAAGTAAAGATAATCCTATTTTTTCAAGGATACTTAATTTTTATACTTACAAATTCAAACAATAATTAGTAGTTTTCTAAATCATATCAATTGAAATTCATGAAAATAAATCTTTTAATGCCTTAATAAAATTATATGCATGTATTATTTAAAATTTTATATATATATTATTTATTGGAAATTAGTCAATAAGCTGCAATTGCACTTATTTTTAATGAACATATCTATATAATCTAGGAATGGTCCATTTATGACTGATGTTAAGATATATTACAAAGCAATACTGAATATTTCAGTTGAAAATATTTAGTATATGCTGGAGATTTTATATGCCAAATTTGACTATAGTTATTTTATTCAGATTCGTATGTTTTGTTTACTTGTTTATTTCAAACCTACTACAGAAGACATCTTTCCTTTGCGCTAAGGCCTCTGTAAGAAGAAGTTATCTCTGTAGTGAGGATTAACTCTGATCACAACTAAAAGTTAAAATTCTTAGCTTCTGTGTGATAGGTGGCCTTTTCAGTAAAACTCAACTAGCCATCTCTGATGTAGAATTTTTACTCAAATTTATCTAATTTTAATCTGACTTGTCATACAGATCTAAACAATAGGCCAGTACTGTAAAGTTCAATGTGATTGTTGTCATTCACTCACTAAATTGTGTTTGACTTGTTGCAACCCCAAGGACTGCAGAACTCCAGGCTTCCCTGTCCTTCACTATCTTCTGGAATTTGCTCAAACTCATGTCCCTTAAGTCGGTGATGCTATCCAACCATCTCATCCTCTGTTACTCCCTTCTCCTTTTGCCTTCAGTCTTTCTCAGCATCAGGATCTTTTCCTATGAGTCAGCTCTTCACATTAAATGGCCAAAATTTAGGAGCTTCAGCTTCAGCATTGGTCCTTCCAATGAATATTTAAGGTTGATTTCCTTTGGAAGTGACTGGTTTGATCTCCTTGCTGTCCAAGAGACCCTCAGGAATCTTCTTCAGCAGCATGATTTGAAAGCATTAATTCTTCAGCACTCAGGCTTTTTTATGGTCCAACTCTCATACCTGCACATGACTACTGGAAAAACCATAGCTTTGACTATATGGACCTTTGTCGGCAAAGTGATGTCTCTGCTTTTGAATCTGCTGTCTAACTTTGTCATAGCTTTCCTTCCAAGGAACAAGCATCTTTTAATTTCATGACTGCAGTCACAGTCTGCAGTGATTTTGGAGCCCAAGAAAATAAAATCTGTCACTCTTTCCACTCTTTTCCTTTCTATTTACCATTAAGTGATGGGACCAGGGGCTTCCCTGGTGGCTCAGTGATAAACAATCCACCTGCAATGCAGAAGATGTAGGTTCTATCCCTGGGTGGGGAGAAGCCCCTGGAGGAGGGCTTTGTGAGTCACTCCAGTTTTCTTGTCTGGAGAATCCCATGGACAGAGGAGCCTGGCAGGCTACAGTCCATAGAGTGGCAAAAAGTAGGAGACGACAGAAGAGACTTAGCCTAATGGGACCAGATGCCGCGATCTTAGTTTTTTCAATGTTGAGTTTTAAGTCACCTTTTTCACTCTCTTCTTTCACCCTCATCAAGAGGCTCTTTAGTTCCTCTTCACTTTCTGCCATTAGAGTGGTAACATCTTCATATTGTGGTTGTTGATATTTCTCCCAACAATCTTGATTCCAGCTTGTGAATCATCCAGCCTGGCATTTCACATGATGTACCCTGCACGGAAGTTAAATAAGCAAGGTGACAATATACATCTTTGTTGTACTCCTTTTCCAATTTTGAATTAATCTGTTGTTCCATATCTGGTTCTAACTGTTGCTTCTTGACCTGCATACAGGTTTTTCAGGAGATAGATAAGGTGGTCTGGTATTTCCATCTCTTTAAGAATTTTCCACAGTTTGTTGTGATCCACACCACAAAAGTCTTTAGCATAGTGACTAAAATAGAATTTAGTAAATGATATAATAATTAAATATATAAATGTTTAAACAGTTTTAACATTACTCATAGCTCTAAATATCTCTTAGATAGTCTAAGAAATGGCATAAATTGAAATTGTCTATCTAACATAAAACTTAATGGAGGTTCTATACTTCTGTATTAGTCTGGTTTCAGCAGAGAAAAAGAATCAATAAGCTATATATAGGTTTACATAATAAATAGATAATGGAAAATGGGATAACCTTTACTCAAATATCCAGCAAAGTCAGAGGTTCTATATCATCCATGCTATTAATATATCCATATTTTACTTGTGACTTGAGTGGAATATATTATCCTTATTATAAGCTTTACCCTGAAATGTATTGGCTTATGGAACTATGAGGACTCATTAGGCAAGTCTGAAATCCTTATGGCATGATGTCAGAAAATGCAGACTGGAAGCTAGTATAATACAGAAGAACCTGGCATTATAGTCCACAGGATATTTTCTTATTCTAGTAAATCTCAATTCTGCTCTCAGGATCTTTAAACTGATTGAATAAGACCCACCCAGATTATCAAGTATAACCTCTTTTAATTAAAGTTAATAGATTGTAGATACTAACTATATAAGAGCTTCACAACACCTTCATTAGTGTGTGATTGAGTAGTTGGAGTCCGTATGCTGCCAAGTTAAAACACAAAACTACCACAGAGCCCAAAGTTTGGGAAAAAGTCACTGGAATTCCATCACCTCCACTAGCTTTGTTCGTAGTGATGCTTCCTAAGGCCCACTTGACTTCACATTCCAGGATGTCTGGCTCTAGGTGAGTGATCACACTATCGTGATTATCTGGGTAGTGAAGATCTTTTTTTGTACAGTTCTGTGTATTCTTGCCACCTCTTCTTAATATCTTCTGCTTCTGTTAGGTCCATACAATTTCTGTCCTTTATCGAACCCATCTTTGCGTGAAATGTTCCCTTGGTATCTCTAATTTTCTTGAAGAGATCCCTAGTCTTTCCCATTCTGTTGTTTTCCTCTATTTCTTTGCATTGATCGCTGAGGAAGACTTTCTTATCTCTCCTTGCTATTCTTTGGAATTCTGCATTCAGATGCTTATATCGTTCCTTTTGTCCTTTGCTTTTTACTTTTCTTTTCAAAGCTATTTGTAAGGCCTCCTCAGACAGCCATTTTGCTTGTTTGCATTTGTTTTCCATGGGCATGGTCTTGATCCCTGTCTCCTGTACAATGTCACGAACCTCTGTCCATAGTTCATCAGGCACTCTGTCTATCAGATCTAGTCCCTTAAATCTATTTCTCACTTCCACTGTATAATCATAAGGGATTTGATTTAGGTCATACCTGAATGGTCTAGTGGTTTTCCCTACTTTCTTCAATTTAAGTCTAAATTTGGTAATAAGGAGTTCATAATCTGAGCTACAGTCAGCTCCTGGTCTTGTTTTTGTTGACTGTATAGAGCTTCTCCATCTTTGGCTGCAAAGAATATAATCAATCTGATTTCAGTGTGAAGAGATACCCCACGTCCAAGATAAGAGAAACCCAAGTAAGGCAGTAGGTGTTGCGAGAGGGCATCAGAGGGCAGACACACTGAAACCATAATCACAGAAAATTAGCCAATCTGATCACATGGACCACAGCCTTGTCTAACTCAGTGAAACTAAGCCATACCATGTGGGGCACCCAAGATAGATGGGTCATGGTGGAGAGGTCTGACAGAATTTGGTCCGCTGGAGAAGGGAATGGCAAACCACTTCAGTATTCTTGCCTTGAGAACCCCATGAACAGTATGAAAAGGCAAAATGATAGGATGCTGAAAGAGGAGCTCCCCAGGTCAGTAGGTGCCCAATATGCTACTGGAGATCAGTGGAGAAATAACTCCAGAAAGAATGAAGGGATGGAGCCAAAGCAAAAACAATACCCAGTTGTGGATGTGACTGTTGACAGAAGCAAGGTCCAATGCTGTAAAGAGCAATATTGCATAGGAACCTGGAATGTTACATCCATGAACCAAAGCAAATTGGAAGTAGTCAAACAGGAGATGGCAAGAGTGAATGTTGACATTCTAGGAATCAGCGAACTCAAATGGACTGCAATGGGTGAATATAACTCAGATGACCATTATATCTACTACAGTGCACAGGAATCCCTTAGGAGAAATGGAGTAGCCATCATGGTCAACAAAAGAGTCCGAAATGCAGTACTTGGATGCAATCTCAAAAACGACAGAATGATCTCTGTTCATTTTCAAGGCAAACCATTCAATATCACAGTAATCCAAGCCTATGCCCCAACCAGTAACACTGAAGAAGCTGAAGTTGAACAGTTCAGAAGACCTACCAGAGCTTTTAGAACTAACACCCAAAAAAGATGTCCTTTTCCTTACAGGGGACTGGAATGCAAAAGTAGGAAATCAAGAAACACCTGAAGTAACAGGCAAATTTGGCCTTGGAATACGGAATGAAGCAGGGCAAAGGCTAATAGAGTTTTCCCAAGAGAACGCACTGGTCATAGCAAACACCCTCTTCCAACAATACAAGAGAAGACTCTATACATGGACATCACCAGATGGTTAACATCGAAATCAGATTGATTATATTCTTTGCAGCCAAAGATGGAGAAGCTTTTACAGTCAGCAAAAACAAACAAATGACATATTAACAAGGGGTAAAAGAAATGAATAAATGACTTACCAAAAAAGATATACAGAGGTAAAATAAGTGTATGAAGAGATGGCCACAGGATCATTTTTCCTTAAGGAAATAAAACCTGTGGGATAATTTTCTGTCATAATTCAATAATCAAATTTTTCTCTAACATTTTATGACCTTGACTTCATATTTTTGATATTTCCAGTTTTTTCTGACTTTTAATTCCCAGAGCTCTGTCCCTTCAACAGTAGACTAAATCTCTGGCAACTTAACTGGTGCTTTCTTTATGATAAATTGTGATTATATTTCCCTAATCCATACTTTTGTCAGTTTCTGATTTGTACTGTTTTCTTGCCTTCTAGCCATTTTGCATGCTTAAATCTAAATTCATCTATAACCAACTTCAACCTCAAATTCTATTTTATTTTTTGCATTTTAATTGCTACCAAACAATTATATAGTATAGGTTTTACTGAACTATATAAAGTTGCATTTGAATATTTTTAAGATTTCAGATATGTTTTAAAACCCTATAAACACATTTTCCTTTTTTATTTGATTAATATATTTTCATATATTTATTTTAAAATATTATTTAAATAACATAGAGGTGCTCTGACAATTAAGACCTCAAATTCATTTTCTGCTTAGTATTATTTAGTCCACATTTGAGCAATGTGTTAAAATAATAAGACTATCTAAGCCTCTAAAGATCAAATTTATTTTCCATTTCCTTCCCTACATAAGAGCAAAATCAGAATAAATTCTGTATCTTGCCAGGGTTCGATGCAAATTTAGAATTTCCTAATAGAAACAGAAGTATCAAGGTGACAAGTAGCAAATTTTAGAAGAAACAATTATTTTACATACAACTAAATAAATAAAAATCACACTGCTAACAGAATATTGGGAGTTACAACTACACTGGAAAATATTGTGACTTCTCCCTGATAACACAAAAATATTATGACTTCTCCCTCGAAGTAATAAAAAATCTTCCTGATTTATCAATTGTCTCAAATGAAAATGGGATATATGGCAGCACTGATTCTCACACCCACAACACCAAATGCTCCGTTTATTTCAATTCAAGCATCATGAGTTTCATTCTGCCAAAGACCGTCACAATTATCACTGTACCTAGGAAATGACCATTCTAAAGTAGAAGGAAAACAACCAAATATACAAATGCAATTTGTCTGAAAATTAGTTTTAAACATGCTGACTTACTCAGAAAATGATGTCTGAAATACATATGAATGACTACAAATAATGATGTTTAGGCTAAAACTCCTTGGAAAGAAGAGTCTGGCAGGCTACAGTCCATAGGAGTCACAAAGAGTTGGACATGACTGAGCACACGCACACACACACACACAGGCTAAGGTTATGTGTGTTGATGAAGGGAGGTAGTTGTATGGAAGTCTTACTAGAAGTTAGTATTTTTATGGTGTGTAGTTTTTATTACAATTGATAATTAATCCATTAGTACTTTTTACAAAATGATGAACTTAAAATATAAATCCTAAAATGAAGAGAATGTAGAGAATATAACAATTTCTCCACTGTACATATATAAACATATATTAGGCCTATAAGCTGTACATAGTTCTGTGGGTTTTGAGAGAGGCCTAAAACTGGTCAGGAAGATCTCCTGGAGAAGGAAATGACAACCCACTCCAGTATTCTTGTCTGGGAAATCCCATGGACTGAGGAGCCTGGCGGGCTACAGTCCATGAGGTCACAAAGAGGTGGACATGATTTAGCAAATAAACAACACAACAAAAAGTAACCTATCACCTGTTTTTGTGACTGAATTCATTGTGTCACCACTACACAATGCCTACCAAAGCAACCCTTTGAGACTAAAAGCAGAATTTGTCACCATTTTTCTCTAAAAAAATCCCTCAGAACTAATTTCACTATGCATTTCATTGCTATTTATCTCATTCACCAGTGGAATCTCAGGTTATAAATAACCCCCTATAATCCACTTACACCCTAAAGTTATCCAGTTTTCCACTCCATATTCCCATTACCTTCCTGATCTAAGTGAAAACTGTTTATGGTTCAGCAACACACTTTATACCAAATTTCTTCCAAGTGTGGCCAGATATTTTCCTGTTTATTTTTCCTTCCCTTTCATCCCCATTTTAGGCAAAATGTGTAAAGGTTGCATTATCTGCCGATGTTCGATCCTAATTCCTCTTCTTTACCCTTTCTCCTCCTCTTGACACCCCATCCTTGTGTCATTCATCCACTACTTCATAAAATGAAGATTTTAGCCTATCTCTCACCACTTTCCTCTTCATCCAAGTGCTGGCAACATTAATGGCAACATAAGCCCCCATGGTCATAACTCAGAACTTGTTGTTACCACGAACTTCACCACTTCTGAAGTCTGAAAAAGTCTTTTCACTTTGAAAAAGTTTTATAAAATGTTTAAACAGTTGATCCTTTAATCATTATGTACTGTCCCATGTGTTCCTTCATAAATTAAATGCCAGATATTATTGGGTAAAAGGCACTGAGATCAATAGGCCTTTAAAGTTAATAAAATTAATCTGTTAATCTGGCAAGGAACTGGGTTGTTTTTAAATGTGTGCTGTAGCTATAGGGTCCAGGATTTTCACTTCCTTGAGTGTCTTTGTTTATCCCTCCTCTGTTGTCTTTGTGTTTCTTTAAGAGTTTTTAAAAATAGGGTTGGAGATTTGCACTCTCTTGGCTGCTCCCGTATGCTTAGTTGTATCTAACACTTTGCAAACTTCTGGACTGTAGCCCACCAGGCTCTTCTTTTTCCAGGCAAGAATACTGGAGCAGGTTTTCATTTCCTTCTCTAGGGCCATTTCCTTCTCCAGAGGATCTTCCCAACCCAGGGATCAAAGGTGCATCTCCTGTGTCTCCTGCATTGCAGGCAGATTCTTTACCTCTGAGTCACTGGGGAAGCCCTCTTTCAGCTGTAATCTGTGGCTACATTATGCTGGAGCTCTGCTGATGTGGTCACAAGAGGTGGGGGAGGGGATCATTCTTATAATCACATGATTAAATCTCTGTTTTATTGGATCTGTGCTCCTGGGCTGTGAATTTCAACAGTTGTTCAGTGGTTAGGGCTCTGTGTCTTCACTGCAAGGGACATGGATTCAATCTCTGCTCAGGGAAGTAAGATCCTGACTGCTGGGCCATGAGGCCTGCCCCCCGGCCCCTCCAAAATGTATTTCTAAGTAATCACTATTATTCATCCGTTCAGTTTCTCTGTTTCTGTCACAGTCATATCATCTCTTTCATCATCAGATGTCCGACAACTTTACAATATCTCTGTCATAATTTTACTGATGACCATGTTTCCAATTTCACTAAGAAAATAGAAGCAGTAATATAACAACCTAATTTCTCCCCCTCAAATTTATCAGTCTACCTACGTCTTACCTACAAATTCTGGCATTCTTCCACTTTCATTAGAAGTATGGGCCCTTGAATTATAGAGAGACACTATCCCTCTTGCCTACTAAATGGATTCTCTTGTAAGTAACTCCTCTACTCCATCATCTGATTTCTCCTTTATATGAACATTTCTGAAAAGTCATTAAGTGCTGTAATATTCCTTAATGCAAAATCCAACCCTCCTTTCTAGCTACTGCTCCCTTATGTTCCATTATCATAACAAAACTACTAAGAAAAGTTTACTATGCTCAATTTTCTTACTTTCATGTTTTGAATTCTTGGCTTTTAGCACAGCTCACTAGTAAGTGATTTTAACCATTATGTTGTTCAATCAATATTTCATGAGGATGTACTTAATGCAAAGCACTAGTCTAGGCACATGAGAACAGTAACAAAGACAATGACTGTGTTGTTCTGGAAATTACATCCTAGAGAAGTAAAGAAAGATCATAGAAAAACAAAGGAGAATAATTTATAATCTCAGGTGTTGATATGTGCTATGAAGAAAAAGAAAACAAAGAAAGGGTATAATATGTGACTGTAAAGAAAAAAAAAAAAGTCTGCTGTCCCAATTCCATAAGAATCAAGCCAATAACCACTGTAGTTGCCCACCAACAGTGAGCCTGGGAGAAAGTCAGGGTGGAGAACAATAGGCAGTATTCTGTGCTTTGTATACACTGAACCCTAGATAATTAAGATACATATGTATCTAAGGAAAAATCTCAATGGCCCCTGATTCTTGAATCTCCCAAAACATAAACAGGAAAGGAAAAAGGAAAGTTAGTCACACAGCCGTGTCCGACTCTTTGCCATTACATAGACTGTAGTCCACCAGGTCCTTTGACCATGAAATTCTCCAGGCAAGAGTACTGGAGTGGGTTGCCATTCCCTTCTCCAGGGGATCTTCCGAACCCAGGAATCGAACCTTGGTCTCCTGCATTGCAGGCAGATTCTTTACCAACTGACCTACTAGGGAAGCCTAGTAGTAAAGCAGTAATATCATTAATCTTGAGATGTCTGTTCTGGTTAACAGTAATCTTTTGATGTTTAACTACATACTTTTTCCCAGAAAAAAATATTCATGTACATCCTAACTCCTCCCTTACCTCTTTGGAGCAGTTCCTTTGAGCTATCTGAAGGCTGTTCTCCTGGGCTATCATCACCATTAAGGTGCTCAAATAAAACTTGACTCACAACTTTTACACTGTGCATTTTTGTTTCAGTAGACTGGAAGAAGAAAGCGTCCATGAAAATGTAGTCAACTGAATCCACTCTGTCCTAGTAACTCAGCACATATCTTACTGTAAAAGCTTCTGAACTTGTGTTTCTCCTGACTGTACCGATGTCAGTCTCCTTTTCTAAATTCTCCTCATGCCCCTGACTTTAAATATTTTACTGCTCCCTGTCTCAGTCCTCTGATGATTTTCATTTTCTATATATGTTCTCTCCATAGATTTTCTCTTCAAGCTTCATAACTTTAAAAACCATCAATAATTCATCAATGATGAAGAAAATATTGTGGGCAAATTGCTCAGTCTCTTGTTCTTTACATGGCTAATTCTGCAAAGCATTCTCTGCATTCCTCAGAGATCCAGATACTATAGAGTTCCCAAGTGAATACAATCCTATTTTATTTGTCTTCCTTCCTGGTCTCACTGTCCTCACTTTTCCACAAGTTTCATGAAATTAATTCACCCTAAAAATATCTGAAACCTAATCCTTTTCTCAAAGTCTACTTTTGGGGAGAATCCAAATTAAGTTAGTCATCCTTGATTTCCCTTATAGTGGTTGAAGTGAAGTGCAGTGAAAGTTAACTCAGTTGTGGCCAAATCTTTGCGACCCCATGGACTATACAGTCCATGGAATTCTCCAGGCCAGAATACTGGAGTGGGTAACCGTTCCCTTCTCTAGGGGATCTTCCCAACCCAGGGATTGAACCCAGGTCTCCCTTATTGCAGGCAGGTTCTTTACTAGCTGAGCCACTCCAATCATCAGTCTGAACTTCATCTGCAACTTTATCTTCTATATATATTTCAAATACAACCCTGCTTTGCCACTTTTATTATTTCTCTAATAAACTATAATATCATGATTTTTATGGTTGGACTACATAGACTCCATTCCTTGGAGTGTAACTTTAACCTCTAATAATAACCTTTCTTTCATTTATCCACTAGAGCCTCTTCTTTATGAATTCATGTGCTCAGTTGTGTCTGACTCTTTGTGACCCCATGGACTGTAGCCCACCAGGCTTCTCTGTCCATGGAATTCTCCAGGCAAGAATACTGGAGTGGGTTGCCATTTCCTTCTCCAGGGGATCTTCCCGACCCAGAGATTGAACCTGCATTTCTTCTGTCTCCTACATTGCAGGTGGATTCTTTACTGCTAGAGCCACCTGGGAAGCTCTTCTTTACACAGCCAACCAATTGAGCATTATAAAATATATATAAAACAGATCCCTTCTCTATATGTGAGTTTCTGTTTTTCAAAAACCACCATAATTTGTTTCATGTCTGACTTCATCTCAAAACATTCTATCCTTTTCTCACTATGAACTAGTTTTTCTGGCCTTTTCTCCTATTTTTTGAGTATTCTAAGCTGTCCTTGGTGAAGACCTTTATATTTATTGTATATGTGTGTCTAAGCCTATTCTTTGCTTGTCTCTGTCTTTTTCATGACTTTGGTCTATCCTCATATAGTAGTAGCGTAAAGAGACTCTTTGATCACCCAATAACATAGCCCACTCATACCCTATCTCCAACCTTCTTATACTTTTGTATAGCATTACTCACTATCTGGAATTTTATTCTTAATCTTATATTCTTATTATTTTAAATTTTAATTGTCCTCCCCTAGTAATTAAGCTTCTTAAGGAAGAAATATTTTCTTCTAACACAAGGAATAAAATCTCTGTTGTAAAATATAAATCAAGTAGCAGAAATCCTACTACAGTTTTTATCTCTGAACATATTTTGCTCACAGCAAGTAGAAAATGATGCTGTATTACAAATATTATAATGAACTTATTATATAAAATGAAGTTATGATGGCAATGGGATATTATTTGGAACATATGTAAACATTGTAAGTCAATATAACTTCATTGGAATTGAATTTACTTGAGATAGACTTAAATAAACATTTTGTTTGGGGGCTAAAATTTAATTGAACCTTAGAGAAAATGTAAGAATATGAATTCCAGTCGTTTAGATGAAGGGAATAACTGTTCTGTGTGAGAAAATCATGAACCAAGTTGAGTTTAATGTGAAATCATTTATTGGGAAAAGCAGTACACAGATCAATAGTTTCTCTGGGAAATAAGTACATTCTGCTCAAAAGCATATAAATATTTAATGGTATTTTTGGTTCAGAAACCTTTTAGTCACCTAGATTATATTTTATTCTATCTCTTTGTTCTGGAGATCTATAGCATGCATTGTGAAACTGTCATTTACATTCATCTTGTAAGTGATTGATAACTATTGGGAACACAAATGTTCACATACATAATTTAAATGGAAGTATGTTATATAGTCTGTAAACTAAATGAATGAGAAGAGCAAAATCAATTTATCAATGCTAACATTTGTGCAAAAAACCTCTTAAATTAATATTGACATAACTTTTTAAGAGTAGCTGATGTTATCTTTCAGGAAATCAGACATTTTGCCTTGTAGCCTGTAAATATTGACAAGAAATTATGGAGGAAATAGATCTCATATTATTTAGCTAACCTTACAGTCTAAAAAGTGGCTTCCTTCATAGCTCAGTTGGTTAAGAATCCACCTGCAATGCAGGAGACTCCAGTTCAATTCCTGGGTCAGGAATATCCCCTGGAGAAGGGATAGGTTACCCTCGCCAATATTTTTGGGCTTCCCTTGTGGCTCAGCTGGTACAGAATCTGCCTGCATGCAGGAGACTTGGGTTCAGTCCTTGAGTTGGGAAGATCCCCTAGAGAAGGAAAAGGCTACCCATTCCAGTATTCTGGCCTGGAGAATTCCATGGACTGTATAGTCCATGGGGTCACAAAGAGTCAGACATCACTAAGAGACTTTCACTTTCACAGTCTAAAAAACTTGTTATTAATCTGCGTGGAATATAGAGGAATATGGTAACAAAGAATAATGATTTTAGTGTATTTCTTCCAAAAGTATTTCAATTCCTATATTTTAATTCCTTTCTGGATATATTAGTTTTCTATTGCTGCTGTTACAAATTACTAAAAACTTAGTGAAAGTGAAAGTCGCTCAGTCTTGTCTGACTCTTTGTGACCCCATGGACTGTACAGTGCATGAAATTCTCCAGGCCAGAATACTAGAGCGGGTAGCTTTTCCCTTCTCCAGAGGATCTTCCCAACCCAGGGATTGAACCCAGATCTCCCACATTGCAGGCTGATTCTTTACCAGCTGAGCCACAAGGGAAGTAAAAATAATTCCAACATACTAGCTCACAGTCTGTAGGTCAGAAATTGGACCACTGAGCATGGTTTACCTGGGTTTTCTGCTCAGGTTCTCAAAAGGCAGAAATGAAGGTGCTACAGGCACCATTTCTCCTGCAGCTAGGGTTTTCTTCCAAGCTTATCCAGGTTTCAGGCAGAATTAAGTTTCTCCATGGACTGAGGGGTTGTCCTCATTATCATTAAGCCAGGAGAAATTTTCTTACATTGTCAAATCTCTCTCATTCTTAGAGTACCTCACTTCCTCAGGCTCTGACCTCTGGACTCAGATTTAAAGGATTCACATAATTAGGTCAGCATTGCTTTGGATAACCTCTTTTTGGTAAGTCCATGTGACATATGCAGTATCCCTCTCATGGGAATAAAATGCATTAAATTCACACTATCTGGAAATATTTAGACACATCCACTCTGGTCACTGATCTTGGCAGCCCATCATAGAATCCTGCCTGATATCTAAGTAATACAACCTCTCTAAAAATAATTGATTTTATTCTACCATTAAAAAAATTCAACTATATTTAAGGTAAATGTTTATTAAAATTTTTACTCTATTAAGAACTGTATTAGAATTTATAGTGGGTTTCAAATATATGTATACATATATATATATATTTAATAACTCTGCCCTAGGGAAACTTAGGATTTGTGTTTTTATAAGTAACTAGAAAAGGGTTGGGATGGGAGTTATATGACAAATTGCCACTTTAAGTGTGTGTGTGAGTGTGTGTATGCTCAGTCATTCAGTCGTGTCCAGCTCTTTGTGACTCCATGGACTTTTGCCTACCAAGCTCCTCTGTTCATGGGATTTCCCAAACAAGAATAAAAGTGTGTAGGAAACATAATTTCCTTTTCATAAAATATGCTTACATTATTCCTTTTACACACTAACACTTGTACTCACACATGACATTCTCTCTGTGCTGTTTAAAAAGAGTATGGTTAGTATATACAGTTGCATTAAGATAACTTCTCAAATCTCCAAAAAGTATACATCACCATGTGGAGATATGATGTATCACATTTTTTTTTCTTGATATCTAACATCTTCAATTTCTATGTATATATCATATGCTTATTATTATATTCTGATGAGAATTCTTTATCTAACCATTTCCTTTGCATAGTCAGTTCTCACCAATTTTATTTCAGTCACAAGCACAGAAGTCATCTTCAAAATTATCTAAGTGGATTACTAAAATGATTATAAATTATTTGCTGCTTCTCCCATTAAAAGGTAGATAATTATTTCCTTATCCCTTGATTTTGGGATTTGCTTTGACCAATGGAATTCACAGAATTGAATTTTGCATGAATTCTGAATAGGAGTCAAGAAACATTACATCTTTTGCTCTCATTTTCTTGCTGCTCTGACAATATAATGTAAAAATAGATTGACATAAGCAATTTAGGAGAGAAAACCACATAGAGAGAGAAATGTACCTGAGAGTCACCTAAGGCCATCTAATCTTTACAGTATTTTGACAGTTAACCAAATAATTAATTGAAGCTTACTTACAATCATGGGTTTAATTTTATTAAATCATTTGAACTAATTATATTCATATTAAATTATATTTTGTTGACTTGGTAAAATAAATCTTGTTCTTTTGTGTAATAATTTTCTATTGCTGTATAACAAATTATCTATTTCTGTTTTCTATTGCTGTGTAAAAAATTATCACACACACAGCTTAAAACAACATGGATTTATTATTTCTCTGTTTCTGTCAAAGTTTGTTCATGATTTAGTGAATTCTCTGCTTCACGTTCTCATCAGGCTACAATCCATGTGTCGCTGAGTGCTGTGATCTTATCAAAGATTCTACTAGAGAAAGAACCTTTTCAGCTCTCAGATTTGTGAGCAGTAATCTTTTCCTGTAAGTGGCACACTGAGTGCTTAGCCACTCAGTCATGTCCAACTCTTTTTAACACCATGGACTGTAGCCCACAGGCTCCTTTGTCCATGGGGATTCCCCAGGTAAGAATACTGGAGTGGGTTGCCATGCACTCCTCCAGGTGTTCTTCCCAACCCAGGGATTGAACCCAGGTCTCCCAGATTGCAGGCAGATTCTTTACCAGCTGAGACATCAGAAAAGCCCGAGAATACTGGAGTAGGTAGCCTATCCCTTCGCCAGGGGATCTTCCCCACCCAGGAATTGAACTGATGTCTCCTGCATTGCAGGTGGATTCTTTACCAGCTGAGTGACCAGGGAAGCCTTTTAAGTTGGCAGGTCTGAGGGCATTAGTTTCTTGCCGGTGGCTACACTCAGCTCCTAGAAACATCTTAAGTTTCTTACTAGGTAGCCTTTTGCAACATGTCCACTTACTTAATGAAAACTCGCTTCAAACTCAACAGTACTGAGTGAACAAATTTACTTGGAGGATAGAATCTTACATCAATTCAGTTCAGTTCCGTTCAGTCGCTCAGTTGTGTCCAACTCTCTGTGACCCCATGAATCGCAGCACGCCAGGCCTCCCTGTCCATCACCAACTCCCAGAGTTCACCCAAACTCATGTGCATTGAGTCAGTGATGCCATTCAGCCATCTCATCCTCTGTCGTCCCCTTCTCCTCCTGCCCCGAATCCTTCCCAGCATCAAGGTCTTTTCAAAAGAGTCAACTCTTCACATGAGGTGGCCAAAATATTGGAGTTTCAGTCTCAGCATCAGTCCTTCCAATGAACACCCAGGACTGATCTCCTTTAGGACGGACTGGTTGAATCTCCTTGCAGTCCAAGGGATTCACAAGAGTCTTCTCCAGCACCACAGTTCAGAAGCATCAATTCTTTGGTGCTCAGCTTTCTTCAGAGTCCAACTCTCACATCCATACAAAACCACTGGAAAAACCATAGTACCGCAATTTACAGGGATGAGATCCCATCATGTTTGCCACATTTTATTGGTTAGAAGGAAGCCAAAACCTTATCCACAATAAGGAGAGAGGATTATTTAAGACGAAAGAAACTGAAAGTGAAGTCGCTCATTCGTGTCCGACTCTTTGAGACCCCATGGACTGTAGCCCACCGGGCTCTTCCATCCGTGGAATTTTCTAGGCAAGAGTACTGGAGTGGGTTGCCATTTCCTTCTCCAGGGGATCTTTCCGACCCGGGGATCTAACCCGGGTCTCCCGCATTGCGGGCAGACTCTTTACAGTCTGAGCCACCAAGGAATCCCATTTAAGACTATAAAAAATGAAAAAGCAAGAATCATGGAGAGTCAATAGAATCTCTTCACTAAAAGCCCAATTTGTGGAACAGAGTAAATAGAATTAGCTGCCTAAGAATTGTTATAAAATCCATAGAGTATAATAACAACAAACATTTTACCACAATAGTCTTGATTTATCTGTTTTCCTTTGTGATTCTTAAGGCTCATGCACACAAAGAGATACTAATCAGAAACCAATTTAAAACATTCTAATGGAAAAAAGACCAGAGAAGAGAAGACAAATGAAGATATGTGACTTGAGCCGCTGTTCACTGATAATCAGCAGCACACATATCTGAGAACCTAGGATTTACTCATTCTGGCTAAGTCTGGCATATACAGTTTTCAAAAAAAATGTATCTTAGGCAACATATTTGATAGAATCTGAAATCCATTGGTCATTCTGATAAGGTATAAGATAATTTATGACTACACTTGTTATTGATAAGATAATTTTTTTTGTTCTTTTTTTTTTCTACATTAGGTTTCAAAATCTCTGCTCCATGTGGCAAGATAACTGAAAATCTGATAACTGGTTACAAGGAGGTTATCTTTCGTTTTTCAGAATGTCTTCTTAGAGCTTACCAATTTTAAAGTGTTTTACACTTTCCCTGAAAATGATTTGCATTTAGTGACTTTTTGGGTAGAATTGGAAAATAATGCTGTTTATTATCAAAAAAGGGGAATCATTTCCCCCCATTTGCTACTGTTTTCATATTTTAAATAAGCACTTTTATTATCACAATTTTCTTAATTAACCTTTTAATTTATGATTAATATCTTATTAAGTAAGTTTTTAAAAGGTGAAAAATTTCTTCAGGTAATTTAATAGGGAACACAAAGAAAATTGTCCATACTAGCCACAGAGGTAATACCAGGACCACTGAAGGTGCTGAATAAAAATCTGTTAAAAATATAATCATTTTTCCTTCCAGTTATATTTTCTAGTACTGAAAACGTTAGTGATTTGTAGATATTTGTACACAGTGGTTAATTCCTTTAGTAGCAAATAAAACCCACAGTATTGAATCACACAGAATGACAGTTTCGCTGTGATGACACAGAGCTTCTGTAGTGAGAGATGTGTGGGTAAAGAGGCATCATCACTTCAGAGTCAAATGGAAAAAACATATCTTAAAGCATAACTTTCTGTGTTCTATTTTATAATAAGGGAAATTAATTGGATTCATAAAACATGAATATGGAAATATAACATGTACAAGAGGGATAGTAACAACTTCAAAATCACATGTTAATAATATCATTTGTTGTTGTTCAGTAGTTAAGTCGTGTCTGAAGCATGAACAAAGCTGATAGTTTGAATTATATAATTTGCTTTATGGAAGCACCTTAATTTAGCACCTAAGAACTAGTTTTGCTGTCAATAAAATTTGATATCTGAGACTATGGCAACTTGATATAAAGTGGGCATCTGGATATGATTTAGTATCTAAATTAGGGAAGTAGAAAAATATAAAAACATTTTAGCAAAAAAAAAAATGAAAAAACATTGTACAAAAGAATCATACAGATGGTCTTTCAAATCCTCATATTTATTAAGTTTGGCAGTTTTGTGATAGTGGAAGTTTAACACAATATTTTAGTATAACAATGTTGGAGAGAGATGACTTTGACCATGAAATACCATTCCAATAGTCAATTAGTTGGGTAGCCATGCATGCCAAATTACAGGAAAATTCACAAAGCTTCTCTTTTATTTTTACTAAATAGATCATGTCAACTTCCCTCAGAAGTAAAGATTTCAGGAAGCAAGTTAATTAGCACATGTAGTCAAAACCTTTAACATCTTGTTATATAAAAATTACCTGAATGGTCTAGTGGTTTTCCCTACTTTCTTAAATTTAAGTCTGAATTTGGCAATAAGGAGTTCATGATCTGAGCCACAGTCAGCTCCTGGTCTTGTTTTTGCTGACTGTATAGAGCTGCTCCATCTTTGGCTGCAAAGAATATAATCAATCTGATTTTGGTGTTGACCATTGGGTGATGTCCATGTGTAGAGTCTTCTCTTGTGTTGTTGGAAGAGGGTGTTTGCTATGACTGGTGTGTTCTCTTGGCAAATCTCTATTAGCCTTTGCCCTTCTTCATTCTGTATTCCAAGGCCAAATTTGCCTGTTACTCCAGGTGTTTCTTGACTTCCTACTTTTGCATTCTAGTCCCCTGTAATGAAAAGGACATCTTTTTGGGGTGTTAGTTCTTAAAGGTCTTGTAGGTCTTCATAGAACCATTCAACTTCAGCTTCTTCAGCATTACTGCTTGGGGCATAGGCTTGGGTTACTGTGATATTGAGTGATTTGCCTTGGAAACAAACAGAGATCATTCTGTTGTTTTTGAGATTGCATCCAAGTACTGCATTTTGGACTCTCTTGTTGACCATGATGGCCACTCCACTTCTTCTAAGGGATTCCTGCCCGCAGTAGTAGCTATAATGGTCATCTGAGTTAAATTCACCCATTCCAGTCCATTTGAGTTCGCTGATTCTTAGAATGTTGACGTTCACTCTTGTTTGACCACTTCCAATTTGCCTTGATTCATGGACCTGACATTCCAGGTTCCTATGCAATATTGCTCTTTACAGCATCGGAACTTGCTTCTATCAACAGTCACATCCACAACTGGGTATTGTTTTTGCTTTGGCTCCATCCCTTCATTCTTTCTGGAGTTATTTCTCCACTGATCTCCAGTAGCACATTGGGCACCTACTGACCTGGGGAGCTCCTCTTTCAGTATCCTATCATTTTGCCTTTTCATACTGTTCATGGGGTTCTCAAGGCAAGAATACTGCAGTGGTTTGCCATTCCCTTCTCCAGCGGACCACATTCTGTCAGACCTCTCCACCATGACCCATCTGTCCTGAGTGGCCCCACATGGCATGGCTTAGTTTCATTGATTTAGACAAGGCTGTGGTCAGTGTGATCAGATTGGCTTGTTTTCTGTGATTGTGGTTTCAGTGTGTCTGCCCTCTTATGCCCTCTTGCAACACCTCCCATCTTACTTGGGTTTCTCTTACCTTGGACGTGGGGTATCTCTTCACGAGCTGCTCCAGCAAAGCACAGCTGCTGCTCCTTATCTTGGACAAGGGGTATCTCCTCAGGGCCACCCCTCCTGACCTTGAACGTGGAGTAGCTCCTTTCGGCCCTCCCGCACCCACGCAGCAGCTGCTCCTTGGACATGGTGTTGCTCCTCTCGGCCGCCACCCCTGACCTTGGGTGAGGGGTAGCTCCTCTCAGCTGCGCTTCTGCGCAGTCTGTTGCAGCCACCGTGCTTACAGTGGAAGCAAGAAATAGATTTAAGGGACTAGATCTGATAGACACAGTGCCTGATGAACTATGGACCAAGGTTTGTGACATTGTACAGAGGACAGGGATCAAGACTATCCCCATGGAAAATAAATGCAAAAGAGCAAAACAGCTGTCTGAGGAGGCCTTACAAATAGCTGTGAAAAGAAGAGAAGTGAGAAGCAAAGGAGAAGAGATATGAATATCTGAATGGAGAATTCCAAAGAAGAGCAAAGAGAGATAAGAAAGCCTTCCTCAGTTATCAGTGCAAAGAAATAGAGGAAAACAACAGAATGGGAAAGACTAGAGATCTCTTCAAGAAAATTAGAGAAACCAAGGAAACATGTCATGCAAAGATGAGCGCAATAAAGGACAGAAATGGTATGGACCTAACAGAAGCAGAAGATATTAAGAAGAGGTGGCAAGAATACCAGAAAAACTGTACAAAAAAGAGCTTCATGACCAATATAATCACGATGGTGTGATCACTCACCTAGAGCAAGACATCCTGGAATGTGAAGTCAAGTGGGCCTTAGAAAGCATCACTAAGAACAAAGCTAGTGGAGGTGATGGAATTCCAGTGGAGCTATTTCAAATCCTAAAAGATGATGCTGCGAAAGTGCTGCACTCAAAATGCCAGCAAATTTGGAATACTTGGCAGTTGCCACAGGACTGGAAAAGGTCAGTTTTCATTCCAATCCCAAAGAAGGGCAATGCCAAAGAATGCTCAAACTACTGCACAATTGCACTCATCTCACACACTAGTAAAGTAATGCTCAAAATTATCCAAGCCAGGCTTCAGGAATACGTGAACTGTGAACTTCCAGATGTTCAAGCTGGTTTTAGAAAAGGCAGAGGAACCAGAGACCAAATTGCCAACATCCGCTGGATCATGGAAAAAGCAAGAGAGTTCCAGAAAAACACCTATTTCTGCTTTATTGACTATGCCAAAGCCTTTGACTGTGTGGATCACTACAAACTGTGGAAAATCCTAAAAGAGATGGGAATACTAGATCACCTGACCTGCCTCTTGAGAAACCTATATGCAGGTCAGGAAGCAACAGTTAGAACTGGACATGGAACAACAGACTGATTCCAAATAGGAAAAGGAGTACGTCAAGGCTACATACTGTCACCCTGCTTATTTAACTTATATGCAGAATACATCATGAGAAGTGCTGGGCTGGAAGAAGCACAAGCTGGAGTCAAGATTGCCGGGAGAAATATCAATAACCTCAGATATGCAGATGACACCACTCTTATGGCAGAAAGTGAAGAGGAACTAAAAAGCCTCTTGATGAAAGTGAAAGAGGAGAGTGAAAAAGTTGGCTTAAAGTTCAACATTCAGAAAACTAAGATCATGGAATCTGGTCCCATCACTTCATGGGAAATAGATGGGGAAACAGTGGAAACAGTGTCAGACTTCATTTTTTGGGGCTCCAAAATCAGTGCAGATGGTGATGGCAGCCATGAAACTAAAAGATGCTTACTCCTTGGAGGGAATATTATGACTAACCTAGATAGCATATTCAAAAGCAGAGACATTAATTTACCAACAAAGGTCCATCTAGACAAAGCTATGGTTTTTCCAGTGGTCATGTATGGATGTGAAAGTTGGACTGTGAAGAAAGCTGAGTGCTGAAGATTTGATGCTTTTGAACTGTGGTGCTGGAGAAGACTCTTGAGAGTCCCTTGGACTGCAAGGAGATCCACCCAGTCCATTCTAAAGGAAATCAGACCTGGGTGTGCATTGGAAGGACTGATGCTAAAGCTGAAACTCCAATACTTTGGCCACCTCATGAAAAGAGTTGACTCATTGGAAAATACCCTATGCCTCAAGGGATTGGGGGCAGGAGGAGAAGGGGACGACAGAAGATGAGATTGCTGGATGGCATCACTGACTCGATTGACATGAGTTTGAGTAAACTTTGGAGTTGGTGATGGACAGGGAGGCCTGGCGTACTGTGATTAATGGGGTCGCAAACAGTCAGACACAACTGAGTGACTGAACTGAACTGATATGAAAATTACCTCTGCTCTAAGAAAAATACACTCATAACTTGGCTTAAAAATGTATGGCTTTATATATACATACATATATCACACATTTCTATAGGCTCTTTTTCTTACTGGATCTCCACATTGCCTATCTCTGAAGCAATGAGTATAAGCATACCTACAACTTGATCATCATCTTTAAAGCTAGACATATGGGTAACATAGTCACAACTTGAAGTTTACCAAAATACTCATAAACAGACATAGCAGCACAATGTGGCAGATAGGGTATTTTGAGAGATGAGAATTTAATTATATAATGAAGAGGGGACTAATTGCAACAGATGGAAGATAATAAATAAAAATGACAGCATAGCCATGAAACTAGACCTCAAACATTGAACAAGGCTTTTTACAAAGGAGGGAAACTCAAGTAAAGCAACAATTCATTTAAACTGGAACCCAAAGGCAATTAAGAAAACAATGCAGCATAACCAATTGGATAAATTTCCTGGGCCCTCTTAAGATTCTGACTAAACTAACAGTAATATATATTACTATGTATTAGCTCTTCTCTGTATGTTTTGTGTCTCTTCTGCCATTATCAACTACCCCTTAATATCTCAAATTTAAATTCTCAAGTATTTGATAAGTGATTTATAAGCAGTGCAATCTCATATTCATATTCTCTTTCCCTATGTCAGGATCCTTCCCCATGTTTATTTCACAAATCTATAGGTTCATCATTGGTTATCCTCAGTTACTAAACAGTGTCTCTTATCATCAGTTGTGACTATTTAAGAACTTCTAAACAAGCAAATGTCATACTCACTCATTCATGAATTGTTTCAGTAAAGGGGCTGTCTTCTGGAATTTCCCAAGGAACATAGTCATCTGGTAGATCCTTGGATCATATAACACTGATTTGTTCTAATGTATATTTGATTCCTTCCTTAAAAGTCTGCTAAGGTAGTTCTGACATTTCTAACTCGCACATTATGGGTAATAACTTTTTCCACTGTTGCAAATGTCATCTTAGCATTGTGTTAGGAAAGTCTCCAGGGACATTAAACACTGAAACAGGAGTTGCCCCCATATCAACAAATGATCCCCTATTAAGATTTATATTCTATTCTACTTAGGCAAGGACTTTCAAGATCACTCCATCATGCTTTACAAGATAATGATGGTGTGTCTCATCCAGGTCCTGCTATTCCTTGTGAATGATTTATTTTCTTCCTTAGCAGAGCCTGAATTGTCCCTCATTCCATATTGAACCATGCTGAAACTCTTTGTTATTGGCTACAGACCAAGACAAAAGTGGGAGAAGGTCTTGAGTAGAACAAGTATTAGCTTGTAAGACATCGACAAAGACTTCATCAAGGAGGAGACTGCCATTCTTTGGCACTGAGGATGGGAGTCAGGGGTTTGATATTTTCAAGCATATGCATCCATTTACCCTCACCTCAAATCTCGAGTCCAACTCCTTTCATATAAGACCCACCATTTTGTTTAGAAATTTACTGCATCTGTGAATACAGGTTTTTCCAAAATCCCGACACTCATCAAATTGTTTGCCTGTTTTTCAGTATAGTCTGTCCTTCAGCTATAGAAGAGAGGAGGGTCTCTGTAAAAACTACCATGGGTACTTTCTTAACTATTAAAGAATTTTTGGTTCTATGTCTTTAAATGCTCTCACATATTTCTCAAATACTAAGGATTACATAATCCAGTGCTTTTTAGCTTTACTATAGTTTCAGTCATTAGTACTAAAGAAAACTGTGAGCTGTAACACTTTCCATAAATAAAATAAACACCTTCATAGTTTCCATTCTTGGTTGCTAGAACAGCAAGATTCTATATACATCATTTTCATTTTATCACTGTGTATTGCTGTGCCATTCCAGCATAATTAGAATTTCTCTCTGACATTAATCATGACATCACAGGTATTTTAACCCTCAGAATTTTGTGACAGCTCGAGGCTGGTAGCTGTTTTTTACTAACAAAGTCCAGCAACAGGCAAGTTATTTTACTCTGAACAATATATATTTAGCTGATGTATCAGGCAACTTCCATGAAAGGTAGAGAATACTGCTCACTATTTAAAATAACCAAAGAAAAGCACTGATATATTTGCTTTCCAAGCAGAGGAGAAGTACTTGTGAAGCAGCAATTCATGGATTCTACAAATATCTTACAGCAACTGAGAAAGTTCCCAGTGAATTCTGAACAGAGTCAAGGATGCTGTCTATCCACTCTTCCAGTCAATGTTTATTTTAGCAGTTAATTAAGATAGAAAACATTTTGAACAGCAATTTTAAATTATTATTTAAACATAATAATTGGAAAAGGAGAAATAAGCCTGCCATTATTTCAGTTCAGTTCAGTTGCTCAGTCGTGTTCGACTCTTTGTAACCCCATGAACTGCAGCACACCAGGCCTCCCTGTCCATCATCAGCTCCTGGAGTCCATCCAAACCCATATCCATTGAGTCAGTGATGCCATCCAGCCATCTCATCCTCTGTCGCACCCTTCTTCTCCTGCCCCCAATCCCTCCCAGCATCAGAGTCTTTTCCAATGAGTCAGCTCTTCGCATGAGATGGCCAAAGTATTGGAGTTTCAGCTTTAGCATCATTCCTTCCAAAGAAATCCCAGGGCTGATCTCCTTCAGAATGGACTGGTTGGATCTCCTTGCAGTCCAGGGGACTCTCAAGAGTCTTCTCCAACATCACAGTTCAAAAGCATCAATTCTTTGGCGCTCAGCTTTCTTTATAGTCCAACTCTCACATCCATACATGACCATTGGAAAAACCATAGCCTTGACTAGATGGACTTTTGTTGGCAAAGTCAAGTCTCTGATTTTTAATATGCTGTCTAGGTTGCCATTATTTCAGGCAATACTATTATGCAAATAAAATTTCAAAATATAATTGATAAAGAGCCTATTTGAATATACAGGAAAATGCATTTGACATCCAGCTTAGTGTGTGTATGTTCTTATCCTGCGTGTGTGTTAGTCACTCAGCCATGTCTGATTTTTTATGACTTCATGGACTGTAGCCTGCCAGGCTCTTCTGTTCATGGGATTTTCCAGGCAAGAATACTGGGGTGGGTTGCCATTTCCTTCTCCAGGGGATCTTCCTCACCCAGGTATTGAACCTGGGTCTCCTGTATTGCAGGAAGATTCTTTATCAACTAAGTTACTAAATTTCTGAATCATAGAAAAAATTACAAGAGAAATAAAATAATTCTCAGCACTAAATCATAAAGAAAATTCAGTAGTATAGCTTATAAGTAATACTAGATTATAAGTGAAATAGTATGAAAATTTGTACAGAACAAAGATGTCTATTAACATTATATCTATTTAACATTGTGAAGCAGGTCCTCTCCAGTATAATTAACCAGTCCCAAACTATGAAAGAATGATTCAAGATATCACCCTACTTTCATAGTTATACATTATTATAGAATCTGCCTGAAATTTTGGAGTCCCAGGTTCGATCCATGGGTTGGGAAGATCCCCTGGAGAAGGGAATGCCTATGGAATCCAGTATTCTTGCCTGGAGAATTCTATAGACAGAGGAGCCTGATAGGTTATAATCCAAAGAGTCAGACACAACTGAGCAACTAACATAGCACATACACACATACACGTAAAATCAGGAATCCCCTGGGATCAGAGGTAGCCATCTAATTCCTCACAGAATACCTATACCAGTTTTCATGCTCTGAATCCCCATAGGGTGATGATGGGATGAAAACAGATGCAGGGTATGTGTCACAGGAGAGTAACCACTAAACTGTGAAACTGGGTGGTTGGTACATCTAACTCTCTAGAGATGGAAAGAAATTGATGTCTGTTATGGAATATAAATAAATAGTCTGGAGAAAGGAGAAGGTCTCTAGGTTTACAACCCCTGGAATGTAAACAAATGGCTCCAGGGGAGACTGTCTATAAATCTCTCAGAAGGTCTCTATGTTTAACTTCCAAGGCTCATTTTTCCTTCAATCATCCTTTACATAGGTTGTCAGTAACCTTTGTTCAGTAAGCTCTGAAAGTAAGGTAACTTGAAAATATTTATGGAACATTATTTCCTGATAGCTGCAACAATTACCTTCATATTTTTTTCTTGGCAGTTGACTTTTTTCCCCAGAATAAATTCCATATGTAGAAGTAAGTGAAATTAGGTTACTTGCAATGAAATAAAAGTCAAGCTAGGCATGTATTTATTTTTTCAAAATATTAATTACAAATAAAGTAATTGAGGTGTCATGATCATAGAATTCTACATGCATTCAAGCTCTCATTCACATGTTAAAATAATGAGAAAAATCAGAAATATTAAAAATGTATTTTGACCTTATACTGCCTCCTCAGAAATACTAGAAAGTATGATTTTTATGAATGTATAACTTTTTCTTTTCCAGTTTATGTTCTTTATAAATTAGTTTCCATTGTTTAGTAGAGGTGAGACTAGTACATGCTCCTTACATTCCATATGTATAGTGTTTGTAGTAACAGCTTGAAAAATTATACAGCATTATAAAAATGCTGTTTTGTTAGGCAAATGAAAAACATCGACCAACTGTTTTTGGTAACACAGTATACAGAAGAAGCATGAGAATTTTTTTTAATCAAAAAGATAATGGTTTAAAGAAGAACAAGGAAAAATTATTTGTTTTTTTCTAGTTGCGAAGCTGTGTCTGACTCTTTGTGACCCCACGGACTGTAGCCTGCCAGGCTCCTCTGTCCATGGGATTTCCTAGGCAAGGATACTGGAGTGAGTTGTCATTTCTTTCTGCAGGGGATCTCCTTGGCTTAAGGATGGAACCTGCGTCTCCTGCATTGGCAGTCAGATTCTTTACCACTGAGCCAACAGGGATGAGGAATACTTGTACACATTGCTGAAAGAAAAAGCTGAGTTAACTCCTATTTTAACTTGAAAAATAAACAATTAGTTTTCATTATTTCTTCAGCTTTAATAGGGAATAGTTGACAAACATTACAAATTATAGGTTGTATTCAAGGTATAAATATCATGATTTGATATTTGCTATATGTATACATTGTGAATGATTGCCACAATCAAGCTAACACATTCATCAGCTCACACAACCACTTTTTTTTTTTTTTTGATGTGGTGACATTACTTCAGAGCCATTCTCTTAGCAGATTTCAAGTATACAATACAGTATTACTAACTACAGTCAGCATGTTAGACATTACATCCCCAGAACTCATTCATCTTATAACTGAAATTTTATCCCCTTTGACCAATATCTCCCCATTTCCCCAACCCCACAGTCCCTGGCAATTATCATTTACTTTCTGGCTCTGAGTGTGTCATTTTTAGATTTCACATATAAGTGAGATCACAAAATACTTGTCCTTCTCTGACAGCCTTATTTCACTTAATGTTATGAACTGTTTTGTTAATGTTGTTGCAAATGACAGGGTTTTCTTTTTTTAATGACCAAATAATATGCAAAGGGAACAATCAAAAAAATGAAAGGCAACCTACAGAACAGGGGAAAATATCTGCAAATGGTATAACTCATAAGGGCTTAATATTCAAAATATATTGTTGTTGATTCACTAAGTTGTGTCCAACTTTTTGTAACTCCGTGGACTGTAGCCTGCCAGGGTCCACTATCCATGGAATTTTCCAGCCAAGAATACTGGAGTGGGTTGCCATTTCCTACCCCAGGGGACCTTCCTGACACAGGGATAGAACCCCATCTTCTTTGTCTCCTGCTTAGCAGGAGGTTTCTGCACCACTGCACCAAAAAACTCATATAATTCAACAGGGAAAAAAAGGAAACAAAAAACCAAAAAACCCAATTGAAAAATAGACAGTGGCCTGGAACAGACATTTTACCAAAGAAGATTTACAAATGGCTAACAAGTATAGTCTGAATTTGGGAATAAGGAGCTCATGATCTGATCCGCAGTCAGCTCCTGGTCTTGTTTTTGTTGACTGTATAGAGCTTCTCCATCTTTGGCTGCAAAGAATATAATCAATCTGATTTCAGTGTTGACCATCTGGTGATGTCCATGTGTAGAGTCTTCTAATTGAAGAAAGTAGGGAAAACCACTAGACCATTCAGATATGACCTAAATCAAATCCCTTATGATTATACAGTGGAAGTCAGAAATATATCTAAGGGACTAGATCTGATAGAGTGTCTGATGAACTATGGACTGAGGTTCGTGACACTGTACAGGAGACAGGGACCAAGACCATTTCCATGGAAAACAAATGCAAAAAAGCAAAATGGCTGTCTGGGGAGGCCTTACAAATAGCTGTGAAAAGAAGAGAAGCAAAAAGCAAAGGAGAAAAGGAAAGATATAAGCATCTGAATGCAGAGTTCCAAAAAATAGCAAAGAGAAATAAGAAAGCCTTCCTCAGCGATCAATGCAAAGAAATAGAGGAACACAACAGAATGGGAAAGACTAGAGATCTCTTCAAGAAAATTAGAGATACTAAGGGAACATTTCATGCAAAGATGGGCTTGATAAAGGACAGAAATGGTATGGACCTAACAGAAGCAAAAGATATTAAGAAGAGATGGCAAGGATACACAGAAGAACTGTACAAAAAAGAGCTTCATGACCCAGATAATTACGATGGTGTGGTCACTGACCTAGAGCCCGACATCCTGGAATGTGAAGTCAAGTGAGCCTTAGAAAGCATCACTATGAACAAAGCTAGTGCAGGTGATGGAATTCCAGTTGAGTTATTTCAAATCCTGAAAGATGATGCTGTGAAAGTGCTGCACTCAATATGCCAGCAAATTTGGAAAACTCAGCAGTGGCCACAGGACTGGAAAAGGTCAGTTTTTATTCTAATCCCAAAGAAGGGCAATGCCAAAGAATGCTCAAACTACCTCACAATTGCACTCATCTCACACACTAGTAAAGTAACACTCAAAATTCTCCAAGCCAGGCTTTAGCAATACGTGAACCGTGAACTTCCAGATATTCAAGCTGGTTTTAGAAAAGGATCAAGACCTTTAGACAGGGATCAAGACCATTCCCATGGAAAACAAATGCAAAAAAGCAAAATGGCAGAGGAACAAGATATCAAATTGCCAACATCCGCTGGATCATGGAAAAAGCAAGAGAGTTCCAGAAAAACACCTATTTCTGCTTTATTGACTATGCCAAAGCCTTTGACTGTAAACTGTGGAAAATCCTAAAAAAGATGGGAATACCAGATCACCTGACCTGCCTCTTGAGAAACCTATATGCAGGTCAAGAAGCAACAGTTAGAACTGGACATGGAACAATAGACTGGTTCCAAATAGGAAAAGGAGTACGTCAAGGCTACATATTGTCACCCTGCTTATTTAACTTATATGCAGAGTACATCATGAGAAACACAGGGCTGGGAGAATCACAAGCTGGAATCAAGATTGCCGGGAGAAATATCAATAACCTCAGATATGCAGATGACACCATGCTTATGACAGAAAGTGAAGAGGAACTAAAAAGCCTCTTGATAAAAGTGAAAGTGGAGAGTGAAAAAGTTGGCTTAAAGCTCAACGTTCAGAAAACTAAGATCATGGCATCTGGTCCCATCACGTCATGGGAAATAGATGGGGAAACAGTGGAAACAGTGTCAGACTTTATTTTTTTGGGCTCCAAAATCACTGCAGATGGTGAATGCAGCCATGAAATTAAAAGACGGTTACTCCTTGGAAGGAAAGTTATGGCTAACCTAGACAGCATATTCAAAAGCAGAGACATTACTTTGTCAACAAAGGTCCATCTAGTCAAGGCTATGGTTTTTCCAGTGGTCATGTATGGTTGTGAGAGTTGGACTGTGAAGAAGGCTGAGCACCGAGGAACTGATGATTTTGAACTGTGGTGTTGGAGAAGACTCTTGAGAGTCCCTTGGACTGCAAGGAGATCCAACCAGTCCATTCTAAAGGAGATCAGTCCTGGGTGTTCTTTGGAAGAAATGATGCTAAAGCTGAAACTCCAGTACTTTGGCCACCTCATGCGAAAAGTTGACTCATTGAAAAAGACTCTGATGCTGGGAGGGATTGGGGGCAGGAGGAAAAGGGGATGACAGAGGATGAGATTGCTGGATGCCATCACCAACTCGATGGACGTGAGTTTGAGTGAACTCCGGGAGTTGGTGATGGACAGGGAGGCCTGGCGTGCTATGATTCATGGAGTCGGAAAGAGTCAGACACGATAGAGCAACTGAACTGAATTGAACTGAAAAAGAAAAATATTAGTGTGCAACATCACTAATCATCAAGGAAGTGCTAATTAAACCACAATGAACTATCACTTTAACCTTTTGGGGTAGCTAAAATATTCATAAACTCTTACACTTTAAACTGCATATAGTTTGTTTAGATATATTTACGTCATGAGAAAGGAGCAGGATAATTTGTGTAGGTATAAGCTATTCTCCCAAAAAGTTAATACTGTTTATTTCATAATAAATACTAGGAATGTAAAAAGGAAATTTTCAAGTCACAAGTCAAAAGCTAATTTCCATGTGATTTTTATCTTGGAAACAATAATCATATATTCTTGATAACTTTCATTTTTATTACTTCTTTTCTTCCTAATGGGGGCTTCCTTGGTGGTTCAGATGGTAAAGAATCTGCCTGCAATGCAGGAGACCCAGCTTCGATCCCTGTATTGGGAAGAACCCCTGGAGAAGGAAATGGCAACCCACTCCATACTCTTGCCTGGAAAATCCCATGGGAGGAGGAGCCTAGTAAGTTACAGTCTATGGGGTTGCAAAGATTCGGACACGATGAGTGACTTCACTTTCACTTTCACTTTCATTGCAGATGTAATCAGGTAAGATGAGGTCATACTACTGTAGGGTGGGCCCCTAATTCAACATGACTAGAACACTTTTGGGGAGATTTGGACATGTCCACATGCCCAGGGAGAATGCATGTATTGTAAATCTAAAGGCAAGGACTGGGGTGATGTACTTAAGAATGTCAAAGATGGCCAGCAAATCACTAGTAACTAAGAGAGAGTCATGGAATGGATTGCCTGTAACATCCCTCAGAAAGAAACAACAATACTTTGATCTTGGAATTCTAGCCCCCATAACTGTGAGACAACACATTTCTGTTATTTAAGTCTCTCAATTTGTGGTATTGGTTACGGCAGCCCTTCATGTTCATATTAGTCACTCAGTCATATCTGATTCTTTGTGACCTTATGGACTGAGGCCTGCCAGGCTCCTCTGTCCATGGAATTCTCCATGCAAGAATACCGGAGTGGGTAGCTATTCCCTTCTCCAGAATATCTTGCTGATCCAGGGATCAAACCCAGGTCTCTGGCATTGCAGACAGATTTTTTACTGTCTAAGCCACTAGTGAAGCTTGAAGGAAGCCCAAACCCAGACCTAGCAAACCAATATATGACCCTTGCAGCCTTCATCTCTCTTAAGAGTAAATGACTTCATCACCTCAAGGGCAGTTTTCATTCACCTAGGAAAGAGGATATGAAAGAACAAAGAAAGTACAAAGAAGTCAATTGATCTCCTAACCAGGTGTTTGGAATCTTAATATAGAATGAAATTTTGGAGACTAAGATGGGATGATTTACAGAGACATGGGGAAAGATAAAATGTTATTTGCTTTTCTTTTTTCTAATACAAAACCTGGCTTTAACAAAGTAAAATCTGATTCTTGAACAAAGAAAACTTAAAATTTAATGCACATCCTCAGATTTGGGAAAAATCATGTATATTCGAGAGACAGTTTTTCTGGTTTAACATCAAAAGTCAGTTGGCTTGCAAGATAGCTGAAAATTTGGGTGGTGATTTAACTGAGGTGTCCTTATTAGTGTGACTATTTTAAAAGGGACTCTAGTTTCTTCCTTAACTAGAAAATTTAGGGAACCTCAACTTCTCAAAGGATTCAATTGGAGTGGATTAAGGAAGTAAAACCCTTTTTGGCAATGTAATAACTGAGTAAGTTATCTAGGTAAATGCCTGAAGGCAGATTCTGAGTTTTCCACATGAGAACAAGAGCCAAATGTCAGCTCTCTAGAGTGGAAAGGAGAAGTTACTGAGAGATAAGAAGAGAATAAATATAAGCCCTGGGTTTAAGGGAAGGAAAATATGGATGGTAAGATATTACTAGGACAGAGGGTTATCACAGTATGAGCTAGCATATATGAATGCTAAAGCCCATTAGGTATTGCTTATTTCAGTGGAAGACTTAGTGGAAAGATAGTAATATATGAGAATCAGACTCTTTCTTATGGCCATTCTTGTATCTAGGGAGATAATGGAAATATAGATGGGAAAGCTGAGTTTTCCTGGGTTCAAAAACACACTGGGAAAATAATTAAACAAACACAGAAGTTAATGGGTACAGACGGAAGAGAATATATATATATATATATATATATATATATATATATATATATATATATAAAATTTATGGGCTTCCCTTGTGGCTCAGGTGGTAAAGAATCCCCCTGCAATGCAGGAGACCTGAGTTCGATCTGTGGGTCAGGAAGATCCCCTGGAGAAAGAAATGGAAACCTACTCCAGTATTCTTGCCTAGGAAACCCCATGGACAGAGAAGCCTGGTGGGCTACAGCCCATGAGGTCACAAAGAGTTGGTGACTCTTTGTGATTGACTGAGTGATTAACACTTTGACTCTGACTTTGATATATATATTTCTATTAAAACTCTGGAGTTGCTGAACTGTTAAAATGTTATCATACCTGTTATATTTAGAGCACCTATTAGCTATAGCATTTTATACTCTTTTACATGTTCATATCATTTGGCTTTTGACAGTTTGTCATTTGATCCCTGTGAGTTAAGAAGGTCAGAAATGATTACCCTCATCTTATAGCTAAAAATACAAAAGCTCTGTGAAATTGAGAACTTTATTCAATACCTATATCTAATAAATCACAGAGATGGAGCTAGTTGCTTCACTTTCCATGCAGTACATAAAATGATTAGGGTGCATTAGGCATTCTGCTCTATGGTCACAATGAGCCTCTGTTTTATATTCCAAAAGAGCAACCTCATCTTTCTGCAAATACGATGGATCTCTTTTCCTTTCCCAAATACCATGGCATCAAAGTTAATGCTAAGAGTATACGCTTTTTTACCCTCTTTATAAAAAAAGAAATGTTACTTTTTCCTGTTAAATCAAAATCCTGTGGGAAATAGAATTTTACATATTCTTTGCCCATATTATTTAACATTGATCTCTAAAGTTTCTTTTGAATGCAATTTTTATCCAAAATTTAGAATAAAAAAATGGATAAAAATTGGCATGGAGAGAGTAACATGGGAACCTACATTACCACTTGTAAAAGAGACAGCCAATGGGAATTTGCTATATGTCTCAGGGAACTTAAACAGGGGCTCTGTATCAAACTAGATGGGTGGAATAGGGAGGGAGATGGGAGGGAGGTTCAAGGGAGGGGACATATATATATATATACCTATAGCTGATTCATGCTGAGGTTTGACAGAAAACAACAAAATGAGATCTGTAAAGCAATTAAAATATAAATAAGTTTAAAAAAATTGGTGCTACTGGTAAAGAACCCACCTGCAATGCAGGAGAGGCAAGAGACAAAACAGGTTTGATCCCTGGGTTGGGAAGATCCCCTGGAGGAAGAAATGGCAACCCAGTCCAGTATTCTTGCTTGGAAAATCCCATGGACAGAGAATCCTGGCAGGCTACAGTCCATAGCATTGCAGTGTTGGACATGACTGAAGAGACTTGGCACACACACATATTAGGCCCAGCACACATGGTGTCATTATGTCAGAACTGTACACCAGTCCCTTAAAAACTGGATATTTGCCAAGTGCTAAATACTAGATAGAGAGAAGAGGTACCTTGACCCTAAAGTAATGCAAAATAGGATCAATGTTGATATTTTATTCAACATAATTAATAAATATGGAGAAACTTATCTGGACAAGTTACTTAGCATGATTTTACAGTGGAGAAAAAGATGAACAAGTCATAATAATAATGATGGTGAGGATTGTAATGATGAAAATAATAACAGCAGATAAATTTCAAGAAAAATGTGTCATGTACTATGCTCAAATTCTATATTCATTGGACAATTTAATTTTCACAATACTACTATGAATTTTTGATCTTTATTATCAGAATGTGAAGTCAAGTGGGCCTTAGAAAGCATCACTACAAATAAAGCTAGTGGAGGTGATGGAATTCCAGTTGAGCTATTTCAAATCCTGAAAGATGATGCTGTGAAAGTGTTGCACTCAATATGCCAGTAAATTTGGAAAACTCAGCAGTGGCCACAGGTCTGGAAAAGGTCAGTTTTCATTCTAATCCCAAAGAAAAGCACTGCCAAAGAATGCTCAAACTACTGCACAATTGCACTCATCTCACACACTAGTAAAGTAATGCTCAAAATTATCCACGCCAGGCTTCAGGAATACTGTTAACTTCCAGATGTTCAAGCTGGTTTTAGAAAAGGCAGAGGAACCAGAGGTCAAATTGCCAACATCCGCTGGATCATGGAAAAAGCAAGAGTGTTCCAGAAAAACATCTATTTCTGCTTTATTGACTATGCCAAAGCCTTTGACTGTGTGGATCACTACAAACTGTGGAAAATTCTGAAAGAGATGGAATACCAGACCACCTGACCTGCCTCTTGAGAAATCTGTATGCGGATCAGGAAGCAACAGTTAGAACTGGACATGGAACAACAGACTGGTTCCAAATAGGAAAAGGAGTTCGTCAAGGCTGTATATTGTCACCCTGCTTATTTAACTTATATGCAGAGTACATCATGAGAAATGCTAGACTGGAAGAAACACAGCTGGAATCAAGATTGCTGGGAGAAATATCAAAAACCTCAGATATGCAGATGACACCACCCTTATGGCAGAAAGTGAAGAGGAACTCAAAAGCCTCTTGATGAAAGTGAAAGAGGAGAGTGAAAAAGTGGGCTTAAAGCTCAACATTCAGAAAACGAAGATCATGGCATCCGGTCCCCTCACTTCAAGGGAAATAGATGGGGAAACAGTGTCAGAATTTATTTTTCTGGGCTCCAAAATCACTACAGATGGTGACTGCAGCCGTGAAATTAAAAGACACTTACTCCTTGGAAGGAAAGTTATGACCAACCTAGATACCATATTCAAAAGCAGAGACATTACTTTGCCAACAAAGGTTCATCTAGTCAAGGCTATGATTTTTCCTGTGGTCATGTATGGATGTGAGAGTTGGACTGTGAAGAAGGCTAAGCGCCGAAGAATTGATGCTTTTGAACTGTGGTGTTGGAGAAGACTCTTGAGAGTCCCTTGGACTGCAAGGAGATCCAACTAGTCCATTCTGAAGGAGATCAGCCCTGGGATTTCTTTGGAAGGAATGATGCTAAAGCTGAAACTCCAGTACTTTGGCCACCTCATGCAAAGAGTTGACTCATTGGAAAAGACTCTGATGCTGGGAGGGATTCGGGGCAGGAGGAGAAGGGGATGACAGAGGATGAGATGGCTGGATGGCATCGCTGGCTCGATGGATGCAAGTCTCAGTGAACTCCAGGAGTTGGTGATAGACAGGGAGGCCTGGAGTGCTGCGATTCATGGGGTCGCAAAGAGTTGGACATGACTGAGTGACTGATATGATCTGATCTGATCTGATCATATATTTATAGATAAATAAATGAGTCTTGAAGCTGTTAAGTAATATATTCAAGTACCACATGGCCTTTCCATTATTAGAGATAGTATTTGAACTTTGGTCTATCTGACTCAGGCCCCAACCTTTTAACTGATAAATATCAACAGTTGTGTAACCAGCATCACAAATCACCATTTAAAGTTATCCCTTTCACTTTTCCCCAACTATCTAAAAATGACTCTCAAGAAAACGTACCGTCACAAAATCGTGACCCCAACCTTTGTCAAAAGCAATAGTTGAAAACCTGTTTCCTCACCAAGAAGAATTAACAATATCTCTCAAGTCTATGATTGCTGAAAACTTCCAATTGCCTAATATATGAACCCTTGAGTTCATGCTTATTTTTACTTTATATCAGCTTATGAAAATAATTCTGAGCACTATCCAGTAATGAAAAATGCTGTAATAACTAAGTACTCTATCAAAATTAGGAGTACCATCATAGAGACTTTGTGCATCATAGTTTTTAATAGGATAGAAAACAGTGCCAAACACTCTATCCTTAACCAACTCTAGGTTATAACCAGTATCACTCTTATTTACGGGAAGGACACTTACAAATCAAAGAGCTACATCCTGGTCCCTGGAGGATTAAAAAAGACCATTAAAAATCTGACAACATCTTAAAAGAAGACAACAAACCCTAGACCTGAAAAGAGCAAATTAAGAGCCTGTCAGCACAAATGATTCAGAACTTTTCAAATCCTGGCATAGTAAGTCAGCTAGTCTCTGGAGAATCTAAATCTTGCATTATTTTTAGCTCAAAACTACCACCCAGAATTCTACAACTATCCTGACAGAAAGTCAGCATAGGATATGGAGCTCTGGGAGTAGGCTTTACTCCCCATGACTGGAGCAAATAAAGTGAGTGTGTGGTCTCTGTGTGTTTCTAGCAATTGATCCATAATCTTAAATCATTACATTTTAATGTTCAAAGGCATTCATCTGAGTGTTCTCTGTTATGTAGAGCTATCTTTTGCAATATTGATTTCAATTTATTTTCTACAAAAAGAATAGTTATTCCCAAGCCCCTCTTAAGAACACTTCATCTGAAATGACCCATATTTTTAAAGCCTTACCCTTTAGAATTACCATTTTTATTTTTCATTCCCTGGGGAATAGTTTATACCATTAATATTAAATGAGAAAAGTGGCCACTAAATATATACTCTATGGAAGGAAAATTATAGTAGGAAATTGTATGCTGCTGCTGCTGCTGCTGCTAAGTTGCTTCAGTCGTGTCCGACTCTGTGCGACCCCATAGACGGAAGCCCACCAGGCACCCTCATCCCTGGGATTCTCCAGGCAAGAACACTGGAGTGGGTTGCCATTTCCTTCTCCAATGCATGAAAGTGAAAAGTGAAAGTGAAGTTGCTCAGTCGTGTCCGACTCTTCATGACCCCATGGACTGCAGTCTTCCAGGCTGCTCCATCCATGGGATTTTCCAGGCAAGAGTACTGGAGTGGGGTGCCACTTCCTTCTCCAGGAAATTGTATGGTTTTAAGTAAATATGAATTGAGGAAAAAATATATTTCCTGCTAATTTCAGTAAGCTTTGTGAGACTAATTGGAGGTTAGCCTGATTCTTGTGGCCATCTGTGGACTCCTGTGATGTGTTGTGAACAGTACCACATTGACACTTACATACTTTCATAAAGCATCTTCTATTCTATGGCTGACACTACAATTAATTTCAAATTGTGTCCGATTTCTAAAATACATCATCTTAAACACATCAAAACTTCTGTTTTTTATATTACAACAGAATCTTAACTTAAAACTTTTAGAGAATGGTCACTAACTCTAAACCTAATAAAAATAAAAGGGAAATTCTGTTATATTTTATTTTGACCCTTAGTAGAAAATGGTAATTGACACTAACAACAGTTATTTAAAATTTACAAGGTATTTTAATAGCCTATGAAAAATAAGAATTATTTTTAGTATGATGCTATACTTACTTATATTTACTAATTATTAAAATATTAGCTACTTTAAAATTAATCAGAGCATATTGACCTCTAATCATTTTGTACAAATGAAAGTTTATGTGTTCAATCAATGAAGTACATATTTCCACAAAGACTATATTTTCATGATTATAGCTACTATACTATAACTAAGTGCCAAGTGAACAAATAATGATTTAGAGGTGGCTTTAGACAAATTCGAAGAGAATTTTAATGTTTAAGTGATTTTGAAGGAAATTTTAGTCAGAGGAGTGCTGAAGGAATTCAGGTAAATAGTTTTAGAAAATATCCCTTTTCTAAGCCTAAATAATTCTTACTAATACTTCTTGAAAATTTATCTTGTTTCTAAACAGTTTGTTATATGTTGTTTTTTTCCTATGGTAGAAACCCTGAGGTAATGCATGTGATTTAAAACAAAACAAACCAACAAAAACTTTAAGTAAAGCATTGTATAAATCCTAGTCTTTTTTCCTGTACTATTCTAGAAGAAAATTTCTGAGGACTTGGGATTTGTAAAGCCATAGAAATATTTACTTAGTATATTATTGTTCTAGAGAAACTTGACAAAGAAAATCTGTCATTAATCACAGTGGGAAGCTAACAGATCATTCCTAGTGACTAGGATGTTGTCAGACTTTGATAGGCAGCAGAAGGATGCCCAGAGAGAAGGGAATGAACAGAGATTCTGGAAAATGAATTGGTCTCACTTGTACAATGAGCACACAGTGTGCAAACTATTTACACACATTCTTCTTCGTTGCACAACTTGGTATTATACCTGTGCTCTGTAACTGTCAATTTAGGTTATTGCTTCTAATAACCTTTCCAAAAAGCTTCCACACTTCATCCTTTTGCTTTATCTGTTTTTAATATTTGTGACCATATTGTTATTGTTTAGTGATCTGGCTTCGGTAAAATTGAGAAGGAAATGACAGATAAAACAATCTGGTACTTTTAAAACTAATATGTGTATTTCTACTGGATCCAATAGACTTCAAAATAGAAGCATGGACACTGGAGATAGGCTCAAATTACTCCTTATTATCAATAAAAGTTATTATAAGCATACAAAATTTTTATGCAAAAATAAATTGTTAATAAAATGTCTAGCTGCTTTGTTTTCTCTTCAAAACATAATTGTGACCATACATAAACTCAAAATTATAGAAGGGTACTCTTCTTACATTCAGAATAACAGACTCAAGATTTCATTCCATTAATTGCCTATTAGGTACAACCACAGAAATCACATAATTTAAAATTCTACGAGACAGCAAAAGAGACACTGATGTATAGAACAGTCTTATGGACTCTGTGGGAGAGGGAGAGGGTGGGAAGATTTGGGAGAATGACATTGAAACATGTAAAATATCATGTAAGAAACGAGTTGCCAGTCCAGGTTCGATGCACGATACTGGATGCTTGGGGCTAGTGCACTGGGACAACCCAGAGGGATGGTATGGGGAGGGAGGAGGGAGGAGGGTTCAGGATGGGGAACACATGTATACCTGTGGCAGATTCATTTTGATATTTGGCAAAACTAATACAATTATGTAAAGTTTAAAAATAAAATAAAATTATGATTCTTTGAAAAAAAAAATAAAATTCTATGAGTAATACCAGTTTGGCACTGCTTATTATGAAATATCTGAATATTGCTAATTGATTTCTGGTTGGATATTTACTCCTTTAGCTAAAATCATACCATTTCTTTTTATCATTTTGATGCCAGAAAATATATAGTAGTCACCTCTATCATTTAATATAAATAAGAAAATCTATTCTCCAGGGACTAATGTAAAGAGAAATTTTCCAAGGGAAAGACAAATAAATTCTTATTTTTAATATATGTGTCAATAAAACAGAGCTGATTTTTAAAAATATAAACAAAATTGATAACCTTTGTGCCAGATTCATAAAAAAGAGTACCCAAATAAATAAAATCAGAAATAAAAGAGGAGAAATTACAACCAACCACAGTAATGAAAATGATCTTAAGAAATTCTATGAACATTATATGCTAACAAATTGGTCAAGGTAGAAGAAATGGACAAGTTCCTAGAAACATACAGTCTTCCAAGACTGAACCAAGAAGAAAAAGAAAAAAATCTGAATAGAATAATCACTAGTATGAAGTTGAATCGGTAACCAAAAATGCCTAATAAAATCCAGGACCAGATGGCTTCACAGGTGAATTCTACAAAACATTTAAATGAGTCAATGCCTATCTTTTCTCAATCTATTCCAAAAAATTGAAGATGGGGGAGTTTCCAAACTTCTTCTACTAGACCAACATCATCTTGTTACCAAATAGACAAAGACACCATACACACACAAAAAATTACAGATCAATATTGTGGATGAACATGGATAAAAAAATCCTCAACAAAATACTACCAAATCAAATTCAATAATGCATCAAAGAGATCACACACTGAGATCAAGTAGGATTTGTCCCAGGATGCAAGAGTCATTCAATATGCACAAATCAATCCATATGATACAGATCAGTAACAAAATGAAGGATAAAAATCATATGGCCATCTATATACATGAAGAGAAAGCATTTGATAAGATTCAACATCTATTTATGATAAAAACTCTCCACAAATCATTCTGCTGTGTCTCTGAAACTTAATATTGTCTATGATGTATACTTCAGTGAAATTTCATTTAAAAGAGGAAGGAATAGGGCAAGGGATTGAACTGATAAATGATAACATAGGCTAAATATAATTATTGGTAATCATGGATTTTGCTTTTATTTTATTAATTATCCAGTGGAGTTTCAGAATCACTCAGAAAAGCCCATCAATTTGATTCCAGTTAATCCTGTAATCGAGCTCCACAACAGGAGAACATGATATGCTAAATTTGTACCTATTGTAGTTATTTGACATATTCAGTGAAAAGTATAATGCATTAATTCTCCTTAATGTGTCTTATTTTGTTGTACTATAAATAATTCTATCAATTAACTCCTACTCTGAAACAATTTTTTTCTTGTAGGATTTCACTAAGTTGAATTTTGAAGACTTGTACCAATCCTCTGTTCCTTTAAGCAAATTTGATATGCATTAGTACTCTCTATCTCCTTCGAAAATAATTGGCAGACCTTGATGTCTCTACTTTTAAGCAACTGTCAAAGAGTAACACTAAGAAGTTCTGGGGAATCCATGAAGTCATTCCTAATGATGTCAATAGGTCTAAACATCACACTAATGATGAATTACTCTCCTATTAACAAAATTATTTCTAAAATTGTCATTGGCATTATTTCAATGAATATAATTTTGTATTCCATTACTGATTTACTCTATTAGATTTTCTTATGAACTTTATTATAAAATGTCTTTTTAAAATAAACACTCTATATATAAAATGAAAAAATATTACTAACAGTATATCTTTTATTTTGATGAATAACCATATTTAAGTTCATTCATCACAATTTTATCATTTTATATTTAAATACATTTTTGAACTCTTTAATTTGTATTTATGTACTTACATTAAATTATTAACCACATGCTTAAATTTTCTTTAAATAGAATATTTATTCACATATAGCCAGAAGTTAAAGTTCACAATTATCTTAAATTATTAGCTCTTCACAAAGTCAGGATTTTAGTAGTTATCACTAAACAAAAGTTTGATAGTATGAGCACATTTTTAGAATGATTCATTTTTAGACATAGAGATTCATTTTTAGAGATAGAGTTAAATTTCTATTGGATGTTAGAAAACGGAATAAATTGGTCTAAGAGAGCAATAGTAAATAGAACAAATGTTGCCTCTGCTTTTGAAAATAGGCTTATATTCTAATCCTTAGGAAGAGAGGGGTTTAAATGAAGTGATAATCAAGGGTACTAAGAAAGAAAGCAAATCATCAAAGTAGAGAAAATGCTCATACTGCACATATAATCAAACTTTTATCAGATCATATTATATACAGTTCTACTGGACTTTTTTGGGAGTTTTATTTTAAAGATAGTTATAGAAATTCACGTAAGTGTTTACAAAGACATCATAAATGAATTTTCAGATTTAAGAGAGAAAATCATTCCAAAATCATAGCCTGTCACAGGAATATAATGAATTATATAATATGTATACATCACATGTATTATATAATATGTATATAATATACCATGTGCATTATAATAACTATTTAAAACACTAAACATTCAGAAAAGTAAATGACACAGCAGAATCCTAAAATACAGAGTGATAGGCATAATTTCTGATGTTAATGGACATGCAAGTAGTGTATCTTAGCTTGTGAAAGTGAAAGTCGCTCAGTCGTGCCCAACTCTTTGTGATCGCATGGACCATACAGTCCATGGAATTCTCCAGGACAGAACACTGGAATGGGTAGCTGATCCCTTCTCCAGGGTATCTTCCCAACCCAGAGATCGAATCCAGGTCTCCTGCATTGCAGGTGGATTCTTTATCAGCTGAGGCCTGGAGCCAGTAAAAGACAGAAAGCCACACATAATACATAACCCTATCCTTGTCAAGACTTTCAAGTGAAAGTATGAACAAGCAAAAAATCCATCCATACACTGAGATCTAATTACACTTGATGTAAATCTTGAGATTGAGGGGAAAATACATCTTTCACTAAGAATGCAAAATTTTAAATAAGACTTCACCCTGGAATCGGTGTCTGAGGACCTGAAAAATCCAAGATAATTTTAAGTCCTAGTTTTGATAGTAACCCCTGGATTGTAGTGGGGGATCTACAAATCCTCTTTAAAAGACATGTTTAACTCCATAAAATTCTGATAACAAAAAACTCATCAATAAACAACACAAGAAAAGTCAACAGAAGTCAACATAACATAATCAAAACTAAGCAGACATATTAAAGATCTGAGTCAGCTTCTTCCATTCTGTGACTCCACTATGTTTTTGGGTCTGAGAGTCTTCTGTATACAGGAGATGGAGAATAAAATTGTGAAAAAAGTAAAACTGTATATATGGGCCCAAATGAGCCATATACTGATTTTGTTCATATTTTGTTGATGATATATATTTAGTTCATGATACATCAATAAGATATATCATGTGATCTATGTATTTCAACAGTGGTCAGGGGAAGAATATTGGACTGGTGAATATAATATCTGACATGGCCGAGATCTCTGAACCAACTATGAAGAAGGCACTTCAGATTACTGGAGTGGAACAAGACACTCTGCCCATTGGTAAAAATCTTGGAGAAGAAATAAAGAACAAATGTGTGACACCTTATCACCTAGCAAATGATATTATATAAAATGTATAACTATGAAAGCAGTCACAAGAGTTAATATTTCTGTCCCTTATTTTTCTTACTTACAAAATTAAAAAGTAAGAGTAATTATTATTTCTTCAAAGGGAGGAGTGCTGGCACATGGTAAGAGCTCTATTTAAGTCATTATTATTATTTTTATTATCATTGTTATTATTTTTCATGTACATTGTGTTTCCTGTATAAGCATTTAAAAGACTAAAAAACCAGGCGATAAGAAATGAGGGTAAACTCTTTCTTCCATTCCTCAATTCTCCCTAATGAAACAGGATTCCCCTGTTCAGTTTTCACTTCTGTAACATCACCAGTAGCTAAGTCTTCAAAGTATAATACAAAAGCCCATCACATGTGAAGGATCCTAAGATAGGTTGCCCTTGAGAGAGGCCAGGAGAACGTATCTCAAAAGAGCTGAGCCCTTATGTAGCAAGTAAATTATTGCTTTGGTTGTCACAATCATTGGCATGAAACCTCACAGATATTTCCTTCTAGTAACAGAATTACTATTAATCTACTAAGAAACTTATTAGCATTACAGACAGTTGACAATCATTTCCTAAAAACAATGGTGCATACTTAAATTTAACTAAAGTTTTTATTCTGCATTCTACTAAGACCAGCTGTCACACAATGCCTGGCAATGTTGCAAAGCTCCTATCTGTATGCATATTCACAGATACTAGAAATCTCTCCACTTTTTATAATAGATGTTGCATTTTTAGTGAAACATCTGTGTTGTCTTGAGTGTGTTATGACTTTTAATCCTTGAGTTAATATATTTATAGATATGTTCTTCTGATTATGGCTTATTGATCATTTTGATTTCATGTATATGTAAAATTTTCAAATATTGATTAAATTGTTGCAAATGTGATTTGATTTTCCAAAGGAGAATACAGTACTTAATTTTGATTATAATCTGCTTAAATTTACTTTAAAAATGTTGTTGTTGTTTATTAGCTAAATCATGTCTATCATTCTTGTGACCCCATGGATTGTAGCCTGCCAGGCTCTGTCCATGGGATTTCCCAGGCAAGAATACAGAAGTGGGTTGTCATCTCCTTCTTGAGGGGTTCTTCCTGATCCAGGGATTGAACTCGCATCTCCTGCTTGGCAGGCAGATTCTTTACCCCTGAACCAAAAAAGTATTTCAGTAATAAATTTGAAAATACTGGTGCATTTTCTTTTTTTTTACTGGTGCATTTTCAGTTGTAATTGTTATAAGGTCAACTGATAGTTTTTCAGTATTAATAGGATCTGACATAGAATATGAAATAATGCTTTATAATTCTATAAAGTTCCAAAACAAATGCTTGGAAAATAGTCCCTTTAAAGTTCTCAGATCTGATAACTCATTTAATTATTCAACTGCTCTAAACCTCAGGGATTTCTCTGAAAGAGCACTGTAGTTATGTTTCAAGTTGTGTTAAGTTTTTCAGGTTTACTTGTTTTTCTTTCTGTATTAAATTTTATTGTTTGCTCTTTACTTTGAAAATAATTATATACTCAAAGGAAGTTGCAAAGATAATACAGAAAAGACTCTTGTATTCCTCACCCAGTTTCCCCCAGTGCGTACATCTTACTTGCTGCAGTACAATATCTAAATAAGAAATTTGGCATTGATAGAATGTATATGTATAATTCTATGCCATGGTCACATATGTAGATATGAATAACCAACATCACAACATAGGCACAGGAGTCTTCCATGACATAAGAATCTTCCTCATGATATATTCTTTTATAAACAAACTTTTACCCAGCTGACCATTTCTAATAGATGACAAGCCCTAAAGTATTTTTCAAATCTATACTTTTGTCATTTCCAGAGTGTTATATAAACAAAATGATATGCTAGTAACTTCTGAGATCAGCTTTTTCTACTCAGCATAGTACCTTCCAAGTTGTTGCATGTATTAGGAGATAGCTACTTGTTATTTGTTAGTAGTATTCCATGGTATGCGTGTGGGGCAGTTATTTTTAACTTCACTTATTGAGAGATATTTTGGTCTTTCTAATTTTTCACTATTGCAAATAAAATTGCTATGAACAATCATGTACAAGTATTTGTGTGGACACAGGTTTTCATTTCTGTGGGATAAAAACCTAGGAGCCCAGTTACTGGGTTATAAGGTAAATGTATGTTTAACTTTTAAAAGAAACTGTCAAAATGTTTTCTAGCTTGGCTGTATCATTTGATTTGCATCTCACCAGCAATGTATGAGATGTAGTTTATCTGAATCCCAATACCATTTAGTATTCTCAGTGTTTTGTTTTATTTAAAATATTAGCAGCTGTTCCAATAGGTGTGTGGTGATATCTCATAATTGCCTTAAGTTGCATTTAAGTTAATGATTTTGGAAAGCTTATCACATGTTTAATATACTTTGGCATATACTTCTCTGCAAAATACCTCTTTATATCTTTTTTTCCATTTTCTATTTGGACTTGTTTGATTTTCATACTCAAGTTTTGAGAATTCTTAACATATTCTAGATATGATTCCTTTTGTCACAGTTGTGGTTTTCAAATATTTTTTCCCACTTGATACCTTGTCTTTAAATATTTTTAATCAGGTTTTTCTAAGAATAAATCTTTGATTTAATAAAGCCCCCCTTGTCAATTATTTTACGTTATTGTGCTTCTGGTGTCATGATTAAGAACTCTTCACCAAGCCCTAGAATCTCAAGCTTTTCTACTATTTTATCTTTTAAAGTTTTTTTTTTTTTTTGCTTTGCATTTTATTTATTTTTTTTAAAAATTTTATTTTATTTTATAACTTTACATAATTGCATTAGTTTTGCCAAACATCAAAATGAATCTGCCACAGGCACACATGTGCTCCCCATCCTGAACCCTCCTCCCCACTCCCTCCCCACACCACCCCTCTGGGTCGTCCCAGTGCACCAGCCCCAAGCATCCAGCATTGCGCATCGAACCTGGCCTAAAACTCGTTTCCTACATGATATTTTACATGTTTAAATGTCATTCTCCCAAATCTTCCCACCCTCTCCCTCTCCCACAGAGTCCATAAGACTGTTCTATACATCAGTGTCTCTTTTGCTGTCTCGTACACAGGGTTATTGTCACCATCTTTCTAAATTCCATATATATGCGTTAGTATACTGTATTGGTGTTTTTCCTTCTGGCTTACTTCACTCTGTATAATAGGCTCCAGTTTCATCCACCTCCTTAGAACTGATTCAAATGTATTCTTTTTAATGACTGAGTAATACTCCATTGTGTATATGTGCCACAGCTTTCTTATCCATTCATCTGCTGATGGACATCTAGGTTGCTTCCATGTCCTGGCTATTATAAACAGTGCTGCGATGAACATTGGGGTACACGTGTCTCTTTCCCTTCTGGTTTCCTCAGTGTGTATGCCCAGCAGTGGGATTGCTGGATCATAAGGCAGTTCTATTTCCAGTTTCTTAAGGAATCTCCACACTGTTCTCCATAGTGGCTGTACTAGTTTGCATTCCCACCAACAGTGTAAGAGAGTTCCCTTTTCTCCACACCCTCTCCAGCATTTATTATTTGTAGACTTTTGGATCGCAGCCATTCTGACTGGTGTGAAATGGCACCTCATAGTGGTTTTGATTTGCATTTCTCTGATAATGAGTGATGTTGAGCATCTTTTCATGTGTTTGTTAGCCATCTGTATGTCTTCTTTGGAGAAATGTCTATTTAGTTCTTTGGCCCATTTTTTGATTGGGTCATTTATTTTTCTGGAGTTGAGCTGTAGGAGTTGCTTGTATATTTTTGAGATTAGTTGTTTGTCAGTTGCTTCATTTGCTATTATTTTCTCCCATTCTGAAGGCTGTCTTTTCACCTTGCTAATAGTTTCCTTTGATGTGCAGAAGCTTTTAAGGTTAATTAGGTCCCATTTGTTTATTTTTGCTTTTATTTCCAATATTCTGGGAGGTGGGTCATAGAGGATCCTGCTGTGATGTATGTCAGAGAGTGTTTTGCCTATGTTCTCCTCTAGGAGTTTTATAGTCTGGTCTTACATTTAGATCTTTAATCCATTTTGAGTTTATTTTTGTGTATGGTGTTAGAAAGTGTTCTAGTTTCATTCTTTTACAAGTGGTTGACCAGATTTCCCAGCACCACTTGTTAAAGAGATTGTCTTTAATCCATTGTATATTCTTGCCTCCTTTGTCAAAGATAAGGTGTCCATATGTGCATGGATTTATCTCTGGGCTTTCTATTTTGTTCCATTGATCTATATTTCTGTTTTTGTGCCAGTACCATACTGTCTTCATAACTGTGGCTTTGTAGTAGAGCCTGAAGTCAGGTAGGTTGATTCCTCCAGTTCCATTCTTCTTTCTCAAGATTGCTTTGGCTATTCGAGGTTTTTTGTATTTCCATACAAATTGTGAAATTATTTGTTCTAGCTCTGTGAAGAATACTGTTGGTAGCTTGATAGGGATTGAATTGAATCTATAAATTGCTTTGGGTACTATACTCATTTTCAATATATTGATTCTTCCAATCCATGAATATGGTATATTTCTCCATCTATTCGTGTCCTCTTTGATTTCTTTCACCAGTGTTTTATAGTTTTCTATATATAGGTCTTTAGTTTCTTTAGGTAGATATATTCCTAAGTATTTTATTCTTTCCGTTGCAATGGTGAATGGAATTGTTTCCTTAATTTCTCTTTCTGTTTTCTCATTGTTAGTGTATAGGAATGCAAGGGATTTCTGTGTGTTGATTTTATATCCTGCAACTTTACTATAGTCATTGATTATTTCTAATAATTTTCTGGTGGAGTCTAGGGTTTTCTATGTAGAGGATCATGTCATCTGCAAATAGTGAGAGTTTTACTTCTTCTTTTCCAATTTGGATTCCTTTTATTTATTTTTCTGCTCTGATTGCTGTGGCCAAAACTTTCAAAAGTATGTTGAATAGTAATGGTGAAAGTGGGCACCCTTGCCTTTTCCTGACTTTAGAGGAAATGCTTTCAATTTTTCACCATTGAGGATAATGTTTGCTGTGGGTTTGTCATATATAGCTTTTATTATGTTGAGGTATTTTCCTTCTATTCCTGCTTTCTGGAGAGTTTTTTATCATAAATGGATGTTGAATTTTGTCAAAGGCTTTCTCTGCATCTATTGAGATAATAATATGGTTTTTATTTTTATTAAAGGCAATGCCAAAGAATACTCAAACTACGACACAATAGCACTCATCTCACACGCTAGTAAAATAATGCTTAAAATTCTCCAAGCCAGGCTTCAGCAATACGTGAACTGTGAACTTCCAGATGTTCAAGCTGGTTTTAGAATAGACAGAGGAACCAGAGGTCAAATTGCCAACATCCGCTGGATCATGGAAAAAGCAAGAGAGTTCCTGAAAAACATCTATTTCTGCTTTATTGACTATACCAAAGCCTTTGTGTGGATCACAATAAACTGTGGAAAATTCTGGAAGAGATGGGAATACCAGACCACCTGACCTGCCTCTTGAGAAACCTATATGCAGGTCAGGAAGCAACAGTTAGAACTGGACATGGAACAACAGACTGGTTCCAAACAGGAAAAGGGGTACGTCAAGGCTGTATATTGTCACTCTGCTTATTTAACTTATATGCAGAGTACATTATGAGAAATGCTGGGCTGGAAGAAGCACAGGCTGGAATCAAGATTACTGGGAGAAATATCAATAACCTCAGATATGCAGATGACACCACCCTTATGGCAGAAAGTGAAGAGCAACTAGAAAGCCTCTTGATGAAAGTGAAAGAGGAGAGTGAAAAAGTTGGCTTAAAGCTCAACTTTCAGAAAACTAAGATCCTGGCATCTGGTCCCCTCACTTCAAGGGAAATAGATGGGGAAACAGTGGAAACAGTGTCAGACTTTATTTTTTTGGGCTCCACAATCACTGCAGATAGTGATTGCAGCCATGAAATTAAAAGACGCTTACTCCTTGGAAGGAAAGTTATGGGCAACCTGATAGCATATTGAAAAGCAGAGACATTACTTTGCCAACAAAGGTCCGTCTAGTCAAGGCTATGGTTTTTCCAGTGGTCATGTATGGATGTGAGAGTTGGACTTTGAAGAAAGCTCAGTGCTGAAGAATTGATGGTTTTGAACTGCGGTGTTGGAGAAGACTCTTGAGAGTCCCTTGGACTGCAAGGAGATCCAACCAGTCCATTCTGAAGGAGATCAGTCTTGGGTGTTCATTGGAAGGACTGATGCTAAAGTTGAAACTCCAATACTTTGGCCACCTCATATGAAGTGTTGACTCATTGGAAAAGACTCTGATGCTGCGAGCGATTGGGGGCAGGAGGAGAAGGGGACGACAGAGGATGAGATGGCTGGATGGCATCACCAACTCGATGGACATGGGTTTCAGTGAGCTCCGGGAGTTGATGATGGACAGGGAGGCCTGGCGTGCTGCAATTCATGGGGTCACAAAGAGACAGACATGACCGAGCGACTGAACTGAACTGATGATCCAGTTTGAGTTAATTTTTTAATAAAGTATGATAAGGCAAGTTTTTTTATTTCATTTATTTATTTAGCCTATGAATATAATTTTCCAATACCAATTGTTGACAAATCTGGTGTTCCTACAGTAGAGTTCAATCACTCAGTTGTGTCCGACTTTTTGTGATTCCCAAGGACTGCAGCATCCAGGCTTCCCTGTCCATCACCAAATCCTGGAGCTTGCTCAAACTCATGTCCATCAAGTCAGTGGATGCCATCCAACCATCTCATCCCCTGTCTTCCCCTTTTTCTACATTGAAGTGCTTTTGCACATCTATCAAAATGATAAATTTATCAGGTGGCCATACTTTCGCAGGTTCATTTCTGGATTTTTTATACTATTATAATTTATTGAGTTATGTGTACATACACAATCTTGAGTACACCAACTCAATGGCCATGAATTTGAACAAATTCCAAAAGACAGTGAAGTACAGGGAAGCCTGGCATGCTGCAGTCCATGTTGTCATAAAGAGTAGGACATGACTTAGCAACTGAACAACTTGAGTATTATACCTATGAAAGTGTAGAAATTAGATAGAATGCTTTATGCCACTTTTCTTTTCCAAATTATTTCAGCATTTTGTTCCTTTATCTTTCCATCCTTTTAGAATAATATTTTTATATTTATAGTATTTCTTGCCTGAATTTTGATAAGAGTTGTGTTAATCCTGAATGTGAGAAGAATTGATATCTTTATTCTGTTGAGTCTTCCAATTTATAAGTAAGGTTTATCTCTTTTTGATTTCTTTAATTAATGTTTTGTATTTTTGAGCAGAGACATCCTGTACATTTTTAAAAAAAGATTTACACTGCTGAATTTCATATTTTGAGTAATTGTGACTGACAGTGCATTACTAATTTTGATGTCTATGTGTTCACTGTTCAGTCATTTCAGTTGCTCAGTCATGTCCGACTCTTTGCAACCCCATGGACTGCAGCATGCCAGGCTTCCCTGTCAATGACCAACTTCCTGGAGCTTGCTCAAACTCAGGTCCATCCAGTCGGTGATGTCATCCAACCATCTCATCCTCTGCCCTCCCCTTCTCCTACTGCCTTCAATCTTTCCCACACCAGGGTTTTTTCCAATGAGTCAGTTCTTCGCATCAGGTTGCCAAAGTATTGGAGTTTCAGCTTCAGCATCAGTCCTTCCAGTGAATATTAATGACTGATTTCCTTCAGGATTGACTAGTTCAATCTCCTTGCCGTCCAAGGGACTCTCAAGAGTCTTCAACACTAGAGCTCAAAAGCACCAATTTTTCAGCGCTCAGCTTTCTTTAGACTCCAACTCTCATACCCATACATGACTATTGGAAAAACCATAGCTTTGACTAGTTGGAACTTTGATTAGTTGGAAACTGCTAAGTTGCTTCAGTCGTGTTCGACTCTGTGCAACCCCAGAGATGGCAGCCCACCAGGCTCCCCTGTCCTTGGGATTCTCCAGGCAAGAACACTGGAGTGGGTTGCCATTTCCTTCTCCAATGCATGAAAATGAAAAGTGAAAGTGAAGTCGCTCAGTATAGGTTACTAATAACTTTTCTTCCAAGGAGCAAGATTGTTTTACTTACATGGCTTCAGTCACCATCTACAGTGATTTTGAAGCCCAAGAAAATAATGTCTGTCACTGTTTCCATTGTTTCCCCATCTATTTGCCATGAACTAGTCCTGGATCCCTGGAATAATCCCTATTTGGTCATGGTGCATAATATTACGCATCACTGAATTTTGTTAATACTTTGTATAGAATTTTGTATCTATATCCATGAAGGATATTGGTCTATAGATTTGGAGAATTGGGGGAAGTGTGTGTTGTTTTGCATTTATTTTATCTGGTTTTGAAGTCAGGGTAATTCTCAATTTATAGAATTGGTAAGCAAACAGTTTATTTTCTACTTTCTGGAGAAAGTAGTAGAGAATTTGTTGTTAATTCCTTTAGAAAAATTTGGTTGAATTCTCCAGTGACTCACTAGAGTCAGAAGATTTCTTTTTGAGAAGTCTTTAAAATTATGATTTCAATGTCAATAGTTATAAGGCCATAAAATTTTTATTTTATATTGGATGATTTGCATTAGTCTGTTATTTTCAAGGAATTTGTCAATTTTATCTAATTATCCAATTTTGAAATCTAAATTTAGTTACTATTTTCTTAGTATCCTTTTGATTTCTGCATTGTCTATACTAATATACTCTATTTTATTCCTTGTATTAGTAATTTATGTCTTCTCTCTCTCATTCTTTTGTTTTGGTCAGACTTCCTAAAAATGTATCAATTTTATTGACCTTTTAAAAGAATTTTGTTTTTTAAAAAAAAGATAATCTGTTTATTTGAGGTGTATATTGCAATGTCATCCTAATCACACTTTGTGAGTAAGACTGAGTGAATGACTCTAATACCATCAATGATTATTACCCTGTGTAAAGCATCACAGTCATATGTATTATACTATATTCTATTTCACAATAATGAGGGTCTATATTTTCCCTAATTATTCTGCCACATTTTTAAGCCGCAGTAAAAAGAAAATATTATATCAGTAAATGGGGCTTCTTTTCACACAGAAGAAAACATGATTCTTAAAAGCAATTTATAGGCAATGCTCTCAGTATATCTAACCAATGTTTTGATTTACAAAAGTACAAGGCGCTTTCAGGTTTACACTATTTTACATATCTCAAGTGTTTCTGATGAACAATGATTCTACCAGTGTCTATGTAATATCCTTTTAAACATATGTTAGGGGTATAATATTGTGCAAAATAGTGTTTTTAGAATTACTATTAATAATCATACTAATTACAATGATTTATAATACAGTTACATAAGACTGTAATTGAAGACAATTTAACTGTGAGAAATTCATATTTTAAAGTTAACTTGCTTTATTTTCTATGTCAATAAAATATGGACCTTTGAAAAATGTGAATTAATTTATATACTTATTTATTTCTGTATAATTTGTGTTTAAAATACCTTACTCATTTAATTCTTTTTTTTTTTTTTTTAGAAAGCAAATTAAATACAGGCTGGCAATTTTGTGCACTGTTTTGTTCTAATGTGAATTCAAACCATTGAGTCATAAACTCCTGAAAAACTGTGCCTGTAATAAAATGTTGCCAGCAAGATCTGCTATAATTAAGGTTTAAATAAATAACAATGATAAAATAAAATAGTAGGTTTCATGTGCATCTTGAGTTTAAAAGAACCTTAACTTTCAGTGCTAGTTGATGAACACTTCTATTAGTCTCAATGAGTTGGGCTAATAAGAAAAGAAATCACATTGTAAAACATTTAGATTTTTGTGTACATGTAACAAGCTTTAAGTTTCACAATAAATAATTATATTTAGCTAGTAAGTCATAATCTTATTGGACAATAACAGTCATTAATGCTTTCTTTAAAAAAATCAAAACTTATTTTTATTTTCTTTCTGGAGCTGGAGTTTTCAGTGTCAAATTTATATGACAATTTAAAACACCAATGCATTTTAAGTTTTAAACCATAAAGTGGAAACAAAAATTAATGCAGCTAGTTAATTCAATCAAAGCTTTTCCCATTTAGATTTAAGATTCTTTTTACCATTTTAGCTGAGTGTAATAAATTTTCTAGAACTCTTTGCAATACAATAGGTTTCTAGATAGATGTTAAGTTCTCTGTTTAGTTTATATTTGGAAAAAATCTTGGGCATCATAAGTAAGCAAGCCTACCAACTAAAATCTAGGACCAGCTGTTCTTTATAAGGACTCTTGCCAGGGATCACAGACTCATCTCAACTGGGGAGACTGGATTTGTAGGTTGAATGCCCAAAGGCAGTGGGGAAGATGTTCTGGTATGACAGATCCTCCAATTGCATCCATTCCATGGCAAGTTATTGGCATTATAATTAAAACAATAAAACACAAGAATAGACAAGTCATAAAAGATAAATAATATCCATATTAGGTATCACTTCACAAATTAAATTATTTAGCAAGGCTGCTGGAAACAATATCTGCATGTAAGAATTATTTTTTACTTCTATATTATAACAATGCAATAGAAATTTACATCAAATTTATGCCTTTGATAATAGTGTTAAGAAACATTAAATCATTAGGGCTAAATCTGGCAAAATGTCTTTGCTTCATGTGTTAAAAACAAAAGAATTATAAAGACTTTAATAAGTAGAGACATGTACTGGATCACCTATGAGTAGACTCAATCACTTTAAGATGCAAGTTGTTTACAAATCGTTGCCTAGCAATGAGTGCAATTCCACTCAGTATGCTCCCTTCATCCTTCTCTACCATGTACCTGCATTTAGCCACACTGACATTCTTTCAGGCCCACAAAATTGCTGTGACCCTTACATCCCTGGTCTTTGCCACCACTGTATGCCACTTCCTTGCCTATAAACTCCTAATTCTTCGATCACTACTAAATTGTCATTCCTTTCTATCTTCAATACCTCTTCACACTAGGTCATGTACTCTCATTCAGACTCTCATGAAACCCTGCATATTTTCTTCATGGCACTTCTAATTATTGTTATATTGCATCTAAATGTAAAGTTTATTATATTAAGACATCCTTTTTGTCATTTTATCTTTCTCATATAGTTCATTGTTTGATTCAGGATATGGACTCAAAAATATTAGCTGAAGAAAGGAAAGAAATGGGTAGATCAACATTACCTTCAGTGCATACAGCCACACCCACACACACATGCACTCACATAGAATTTGCCATAAAATTTGGTTTATACCTGCACCAACGTACTAAGTTAAGGTGTCCTGGAAGAAACCTTGTTTTCTATAGTTGCAATGTTATGTTCTATACCATTTGTTATAATGTGCTTACAAAGTAAATCAAAGTAAATTTGAAAATAAGATGAAATATTAACATATTATTTTCAAACATACATTTTCTATGTAAAATAAAATACTTCATACAAAATCTGTCAGTATATTTCTTTGGCAGAATTTGTGTTTGTGCTGTCCTTACTGAGGACATTTAAATGTGAACTTGTCAGATTTTGGGCTAGAGATCTACTTATTCTTCCTGATACGTTTTTATGTGACATGAATAAGCATTTTTAGGGACCTTAATCAATTTAGAGTCCCTTATAATTGAGTTTTATCTTTAATTCTTATTCAAAAGTCTTTCAATGGCAGCATTCTACGAGGAGGTCAGTTTCATAGAAATAACTTTCAACAGCAAACAACTCCCAGACAATTTCCAAGAGTTGTTTTTCTTTCTTTTATTTCTGCTTCTATTCTTTTTCTTATTGTCTTTCGGTTCCAACTACTTGTCTTCCTGTTCCCACTTTTCTTCTTGTTTTCAATACTCTTATTTTTTCCTTTTCTTATTCCTTTTATTGTTTATTTTCTTCTGTTACACACTTTCATTTTAATATGTTTATCAATATTAAGTTCCTGTGAATAAGATTTCAACAGTCTCTTGAGGAGAAAATTCTTGTTTCATTCAATTTACTTAATCAGGTTTGGAGATGCTTATTACTGGGTTTCATACAAATTTTTCTTAAATTGCCTGATTAAAACAAATAATATTCTTTAACATTCTTTTAATAATATTTCAGTGACAAACTTTTAAGCTTGGAGGAGCTACCCCACGCCCCCATGCCTGAGGCCAGGGGCAGTGGTCGGGAGGAGCAACCCATGCCCAAGGCCAGGGGCAGCGACCAGAGGAGTTACCTGGAGCTGCGCGGGTGCAGGAGGGCCTAGAGGAGCTATCCCACATTGAAGGTCAGGAAGGGCAGTGGTGAGGAGATACCCCCTCGTCCAAGGTAAGGAGCAATGGCTGCGCTTTGCTGGAGCAGCCGTGAAGAGATACCCCACGCCCAAGGTAAGAGAAACCCAAGTAAGACGGTAGGTATTGCAAGAGGGCATCAGGGGGCAAACACACTGAAACCATGCTCACAGAAAACTAGTCAATCTAATCACACTAGGACCACAGCCTGTCTAACTCAATGAAACTAAGCCATGCCCGTGGGGCAACCCAAGACGGGCCGGTCATGGTGGAGAGATTTGACAGAATGTGGTCCCCTAGAGAAGGGAATGGCAAACCACTTCAGTATTCTTGCCTTGAGAACCCCATGAACAGTATGAAAAGGCAAAATGATAGGATACTGAAAGAGAAACTCCCAAGGTCAGTAGGTGCCTAATATGCTACTGGAGATCAGTGGAGAAATAACTCCAGAAAGAATGAAGGGATGGAGCCAAAGCAAAAAGAATACCCAGCTGTGGATGTGACTGGTAATAGAAGCAAGGTCGGATGCTGTAAAGAGCAATATGGCATAGGAACCTGGAATGTCAGGTCCATGAATCAAGGCAAATTGGAAGTGGTCCAATGAGAGATGGCAAGAGTGAATGTCGATATTCGAGGAATCAGCGAACTGAAATGGACTGGAATGGGTGAATTTAACTCAGATGACCATTATATCTACTACTGCAGGCAGGAATCCCTCAGAAGAAATGGAGCGGCCATCATGGTCAACAAGAGAGTCCAAAATACAGTACTTGGATGCAATCTCAAAAACGACAGAATGATCTCTGTTCGTTTCCAAGGCAACCCATTCAATATCACAGTAATCCAAGTCTATGCCCCAACCAGTAACGCTGAAGAAGCTGAAGCTGAATGGTTCTATGAAGACCTACAAGACCTTTTAGAACTAACACCCAAAAAAGATGTCCTTTTCATTATAAGGGACTGGAATGCAAAAGTAGGAAGTCAAGAAACACCTGGAGTAACAGGCAAATTTGGCCTTGGAATACGGAATGAAGCAGGGCAAAGACTAACAGAGTTTTGCCAAGAAAATGCACTGGGCATAACAAACACCCTCCATGGACATCACCAGATGGTCAACACCAAAATCAGATTGATTATATTCTTTGCAGCCAAAGATGGAGAAGCTCTATACAGTCAGCAAAAACAAGACCAGGAGCTGATTGTGGCTCAGACCATGAACTCCTTATTGCCAAATTCAGACTTAAATTGAAGAAAGTAGGGAAAACCACTAGACCATTCAGGTATGACCTAAATCAAATCCCTTATGATTATACAGTGGAAGTGAGAAATAGATTTAAGGGCCTAGATCTGATAGATAGAGTGCCTGATGAACTATGGAATGAGGTTCTTGACATTGTACAGGAGACAGGGATCAAGACCATTCCCATAGAAAAGAAATGCAAAAAAGCAAAATGGCTGTCTGGGGAGGCCTTACAAATAGCTGTGAAAAGAAGAGAAGCAAAAAGCAAAGGAGAAAAGCAAAGATATAAACATCTGAATGCAGAGTTCCAAAGAAGAGCAAGAAGAGATAAGAAAGCCTTCTTCAGCAATCAATGCAAAGAAATAGAGGAAAACAACAGAATGGGAAAGACTAGGGATCTCTTCAAGAAAATCAGAGATACCAAAGGAACATTTCATGCAAAGATGAGCTCGATAAAGGACAGAAATGGTATGGACCTAACAGAAGCAGAAGATATTAAGAAGACATGGCAAGAATACACAGAAGAACTGTACAAAAAAGATCTTCATGACTCAGATAATCACGATAGTGTGATCACTGACCTAGAGCCAGACATTCTGGAATGTGAAGTCAAGTGGGCCTTAGAAAGCATCACTACAAACAAAGCTAGTGGAGGTGATGGAATTCCAATTGAGCTCTTTCAAATCCTGAAAGATGATGCTGTGAAAGTGCTGCACTCAATATGCCAGCAAATTTGGAAAACTCAGCAGTGGCCACAGGACTGGAAAAGGTCAGTTTTCATTCCAAACCCAAAGAAAGGCAATGCCAAAGAATGCTCAAACTACCGCACAATTGCACTAATCTCACACGCTAGTAAAGTAATGCTCAAAATTCTCCAAGCCAGGCTTCAGCAATATGTGAACCGTGAACTTCCTGATGTTCAAGCTGGTTTTAGAAAAGGCAGAGGAACCAGAGATCAAATTGCCAACATCTGCTGGATCATAGAAAAAGCAAGAGAGTTCCAGAAAAACACCTATTTCTGCTTTATTGACTATGCCAAAGCCTTTGACTGTGTGGATCACAATAAACTGTGGAAAATTCTTCAAGATATGGGAATACCAGACCACCTGATCTGCCTCTTGAGAAATTTGTATGCAGGTCAGGAAGCAACAGTTAGAACTGGACATGGAACAACAGACTGGTTCCACATAGGAAAAGGAGTTCGTCAAGGCTGTATATTGTCACCCTGTTTATTTAACTTATATGGAGAGTACATCATGAGAAACGCTGGACTGGAAAAGACACAAGCTGGAGTCAAGATTGCCGGGAGAAATATCAATAACCTCAGATAGGCAGAAGACACCACCCTTATGGCAGAAAGTGAAGAGGAACTCAAAAGTCTCTTGATGAAAGTGAAAGTGGAGAGTGAAAAAGTTGGCTTAAAGCTCAACATTCAGAAAACGAAGATCATGGCATCCGGTCCCACCACTTCATGGGAAATAGATGGGGAAACAGTGGAAACAGTGTCAGACTTTATTTTTTTGGGCTCCAAAATCACTGCATATGGTGACTGCAGCCATGAAATTAAAAGACGCTTACTCCTTGCAAGGAAAGTTATGACCAACCTAGATAGCATATTCAAAAGCAGAGACATTACTTTGCCAACAAAGGTTCATCTAGTCAAGGCTGTGGTTTTTCCTGTGGTCATGTATGGATGAAAATTGGACTATGAAGAAGGCTGAGCACTGAAGAATTGATGCTTTTGAACTGTGGTGTTGGAGAAGACTCTTGAGAGTCCCATGGACTGCAAGGAGAGCCAACCAGTCCATTCTGAAGGAGATCAGCCCTGGGATTTCTTTGAAAGGAATGATGCTAAAGCTGAAACTCCAGTACTTTGGCCACCTCATGCGAAGAGTTGACTCATTGGAAAAGTCTCTGATGCTAGGAGGGATTGGGGGCAGGAGGAGAAGGGGATGACAGAGGATGAGATGGCTGGATGGCATCACTGACTCGATGGACGTGAGTCTGAGTGAACTCCGGGAGTTGGTGATGGACAGGGAGGCCTATGTGCTGTGCTGCGATTCATGGGGTCGCAAAGAGTCGGACATGACTGAGAGATTGATCTGATCTGATCTGAAGAATATAAATATAAAATACTCATTGAATATCTTTCACAGCCCTTTGATCCTTGCTCTGTTTTTCTTGATTAATACAGACATGCTTTTAAAAGCTTGTTGTAGAAAAATGGACTCTGAGGACAGTATGAGATTAATTCATACTTGATACAGTTGGGAGACATGAAAATTATCTTCAAGTTAGAACTCTGCTTGTGAAAATTGAGAATGATTTGAGGTGTAGTTCTAAACCAGTTTTGTTTTAAAATAATGGTTATTTCAGTAATATATGTAGTGACATCTAGAATAAAATGATAAAATATACTTTCGTAGTCTTACATTCATTACCTTAGAATTTGTGACTCAAATTTATTTGACTTAACTCTTAAATGCTCTAGGACTCTCAGAACAAAGGTGAACAGTAATTTTAATTTGTTCACACTTGCTGCATCTGTCCCCAACAACACAAGCAACACAATCAATCATTTTCCCTGTTTAGACAAGCTTTGAATTATTCTTTGACTTTTACAATCTTGCAAATACTTATCCACAAAATAAAAAAATAAGATAAATATTAATATCTTACTTTGTGTTAGGCTTTATTCTACATCCTTTACACATCCCATTTCAGTTAATCTTCCTAGCAATCAATCCTAAATATTTATTTAGGGACTGATGCTGAGGCTGAAACTCCAATGCTTTGGCCACTTGATGCAAAGAGCTGACTCATTGGAAAAGTTCCTGATGCTGGGGAAGATTGAAGGCAGCAGGAGGAGGAGATTACAGAGGATGAGATGGTTGGATGGCACCACCAACTGGATGGACATGAGTTTAAGCAAGCTCTGGCAGTTGGCGATGGACAGGGAAGCCTGGTGTGCTGCAGTCCATGGGGTCACCAAAAGTTAGACATGACTGAACAACAAAAGCAAACAAAATATACATGTACTAATATTGCCCCATCTCAAAGGATGGGCTGAGACCAAGTATCCTGATAAACATGAACAAGATACTCCCCACAACAAAGACATCATCCCAAATGTCAGCAGTGCTGAGGTCAAGAAACCCTGGTTTAATTCATCATTCTCCTGCATCTTAATACAGACAGCAAAAGGAATCCAACTGAGATTTCCAATTTTCTGCATAGAAAGCATGTTGCAAAGTTCTACCATTAGGTACATTTTCTAATTTCCAGATTATTGTGGGTGTTACATTTACCTGCTCTTCTACTGTACATCTTGGGTTGCCACATTCCCAATATACTTTAGATGTTTCCTCACCTCATCTTCTGCTTCCACCCATAGTTTAGGCTTTTCTTACAGTAGCACACTCCATCTTCAGGTTTCTATTTCTGTGTCAGTTATCTATTGTTGCATTATCTATTATTGTTGCAAATAATTTTGAAAAAACAATGGCTCAAAACAGCATCTTTATTTTGTTCATAACTGAACTGAATTCAGTCGAGAATTTTCTTTGGTAACCTTAGCTGGGCTCACTCATGAATCTACAATCACTTGAGGGTCATTTATTCTGCCTGGCATCTGCAAGGTGGCTTGCTGCCAGCTGGGGTGACTCTGGTGACTAGACCATATATCTCTCATAACCCATAAGGGCTAGTTTTGGCTTGCTCATATGGCAAAGTGTCCAAAACATCAATAGATCAAGCCCTGATATGCAAATATTTTAAAAGTATTAGCTTGCATCACATTTATTATTGTTCCATTGATTTAAGCAAGTCACAAGGCCAGAAAAGATTCAAGGCTTGGAGAACAATATCAACTATTTACATATAAGAGGGAGAATTTTTGCAATTTACCACATTCTATTATCTGGGAATCTATTTTATTTATAAAGAAATATGTTACACATATTAATGGTGTGACCTATACAAGAATATTTAATAAATCATAATTATGGTGTTACAATGCTAAAGTGAAGTATTCACCTTTAATACAGGGTGCAGATGAAATATTTGAAATGCACCTCATAATACTCCTTCGAGCTGTATCTAGAAGGAGTAGATGAGACATATATATATATATATAGCAATACTCATGGCTTTAAAATCGATGCTGAACAATAAATGAAAAGTGAAAAAAAGAGAAAGAAGTCGCTATCATGATGCAATCTGCCAAAGTTAGAAATAGGTAATATTTTACAAGCAGCATATAAACAGGGTGCACACAAGATACAATAGACTGTGTGCCTGTGGTTTGCATCGCATGGGAGTGGGAATAAGTTTCTGAGAGGGAGGACAGGTTTTGAGGTGATCATATTTGTGGTTCTGCCTTCTGCATGCTTTGGCTTCATCTCATCCCTTTAGCTTCACACCTTTCACTTCCTTGACTTCCTTGAACATGCATTTTGCCCACACTTGCTTTCAAAAATGCCATGCTCCTTACACCTCTTGGTTCTTTCACTTGATACTCTCTATATATTAAAAGCTTTCTGCCTCTTTGTCTACTTAACTCCAAATTATTCTTCAAATTTCAATAGACATATCACTTCCTCTGTGAAGCCTGTCTAACCCCTCAGATGAGGTCAAGTGTCCTCTTATAGACATTTACTGAACCCTGAATATTTCCTTCAGAGCACTCAACAGAGCTATTTTACATTTAAATTAATATCTCTCCCTTGAGACTGTAAGTTTCATTAGAATAAGGATTATCTTCTTAGTCATCCTTTTACTCCTCTCCTATAGTGCACTGTATGATGCAATGTAGGGACTTGAAAATGTTTGCTAAATTAAGGAAAGAATAGAGAGGTCCAATATCATCCGTGTTATTCAGAAATACAGATACACACATGCACGTGCACATATGAAACTGGTATGTGGAAAGATGCTGGCATTTGATTATTTGGTCATGCATTTACATGTTTCAGATCCTATGTTGGGAAATAATTTCCAGCATTCCATTGATTTGGTGAAACTGACAGTGATACATTCTCATTTTGGATAATTATAAGGCTTTATACCTCATTGTTTTTGAAGAAAACACTAGGGTCACTTTAAAATTGAATTATATGCATGCATGCAGATTGATTTTTTTGCCCTCCTTAATACTATTATTAGGCTCTACTTTCACCCTTCCAGAGATCTGAAGTGGTTAAAGGATTTTCCCAGAAGGAGACTGAGAAAAAATTGCTTGTGTAATGATGGGGTTATTTGAGAAATGTACCGTGCTCTACTTATTCTTTGATCTGGGGCATGGTGCATATCCTAGCTATGATTTGAGGCTATTAAGGAAGAAAATTATGTGAAAATTGGAAGCAAATGCTAAGCCAAGCTACTATGAACATATTTAGAAAGTACTCAGCCTGAGGAACTTCTGTGGTTTTGGGCAAAGACTGGAGCAAATGTGGTGACTCAGTCTGGTGACAAGAGTTGCTGAGAGTGAAGACCTGATGATTTGTGCTTTTGAGTAGGATCAGTTATAAGCACTTAGTCTTAGGGGTACCTGGAGTTAAGCTTATAGCAATGATCTGATTGCTTGTAATTTGTAGAAGAGACTCAGCTATAACTTGAAAACAGAGGAGAGGGGATGGAGCAGACTATGCCAGCAATTCATTGAATGTGTTACTGTCTAGCTAGCTTTCCCTCTATTAGGGAGTATCTGTATCAGGAAGATCCACTGATGAAGGAAATGGCAACCCACTTCAGTATTCTTGTTTGGAAATCTCATGGACAGAAGAGCCTGGAAGTCTACAGTCCATGTGGTCACAAAGAATCAGACACGACTGAGTATGCACACATGTATTAGAGAGTATCTTGTTCAGGGCCACATCACAACTACATGAAAAAAAAAATTATATAAAGAAAGTGTTTAGCAGATGTGTTATCTTTGCAACAAATGAAACAAACACGTAGGCTCCTTGAAATCTTAGTTTTAAATCTCTTCTGTAATCTCTATTTTTAGATCTAGTTGCCACTTAGATACACTGAAATGAATAATTGTGATGCACCATGCTCCTGAATGAGTAGAATGCATACAAATACTCTTCAAACAAATAAATTTAAATTTAAAAGTCTACATATAGATAGGGGCTTCCCTCATAGCTCAGTTGATAAATTGCCTGCCTGCAATGCAGGAGGCCTGGGTTCGATTCCTGGGTCAGGGAGATCCCCTGGGGAAGAATATGGCAACCTACTCCAGTATTCTTGCCTGGAGAATTCCATGGACAGAGGAGCCTGGCAGGCTACAGTCCACAGGACCACAAGAGTTGGATATGACTTAGCGACTAAATCACCACCACCACACAGAGATAGACAAAGGTCCGTATAGTCAAGGCTATGGTCTTCCCAGTGGTCACATATGGTTGTGAGAGCTGTAGAGTCAAGAAGGCAGAACGCCAAAGAATTAATGCCTTCAAACTGTGGTACTGGAGAAGACTGCTGAAAGTCCCTTGGACAGCAAGGAGATCAACCAGTCAATCTTAAGGGAGATCAACCCTGAATATTCACTGGAGGGACTGATGCTAAACCTGAAGCTCCAGTATTTTGGTCATCTGATGTGCACAGATTACTCATTGGAAAAGTGCCTGATGCTAGGAAAGATTGAGGACAGAGGATAAGAGGGTGTCAGAGGATGAGATAGCTGGATGGTATCACTGATGCAATGAACATGAACTTGGGGAAATTCCAGGATATGGTGAGGGACAGGGAGGCCTGGCGTGCTGCAGTCCATGGGGTCACAAAGAGTTGGACACAACTGGGCAACTGAACAACAACATCAACAACATGTAGATAAAAATAGGACAAAAAAAAAAATTGAGAATTGACCTCAAAAAATGGCCTTAGTGTGGAAAGAATTAAAGTGTAAACTGTGGCACTTGGAATAATAATAAGACTACTCATGGTTCATGCCATTTGCAGACCAGGGCATGACTGGGATAAATAAAGAAGCTTGAAGAGAGCACACAGGAACCCTGGTTTCTGATTTGACCTGGTATCTCTATATTGTGCATAGTCCTAGACTAGTAGTTAGATTTACCTTTTTGATAAAAATCTGTTCCATTGCCACATAAAAATAATTTCCTAGCCTAAATGTCATCTCATTGGAAAAGACCCTGATGCTGAGAAAGACAGAAGGTAGGAGGAGAAGGGGATGACAGAGGATAAGATGGTGGTATGGTATCATCAACTCAATGGATGTGAGTTTAAGCAAACTCCAGAAGATGGTAAAGGACAGGGAAGCCTTGCATGTTGCATGCAGTCCATGGGGTCTCAAAGTGTCAGACATGACTGAGTGACAAAATAACAACAAGCCTAAATGCTTATTCAATGTTGCTTTAAAATACTCTCCTGGATGGTACTTTATGCTCATGCAGAACTGAGGACTCAGTGTAAATGGCATGCACAAGAAACATGAGAACATGAGCAAATAAATAAAATTTATGTGATAAGATGTGTTTTAGAGATAGCAATGATATTATAGAAGATTTATTTTTATAAGTTTCTACTTTATCTGGGTCATATAATTCTTAGAATTTCTTCCTCAGCATACTTTTTCTATGCTTCTTCAACCCTGAGGTAATTTTCTTTTATGATTAAGAGAAATCTATTCAGCTCTTTGAAAGCTAAGTGAGAATTGGACCATAAAGAAGATCAAGCACCAAAGAATTGATACTTTCAAACTGGTGCTGGAGAAGACTCTTGAGAGTCCCTTGGACTTCAAGGAGATGAAACCAGTCAATCCTAAAGGAAATCAGTCCTGAATATTCATTGAAAGGACTGATGCTGAAGCTGTCCAGTACTTTAGCCATCTGATGAGAAGAGTCGACTCATTGGTAAAGACCCTCCCTGATGCTGGAAAAAATTGAAGGCAGGATAAGGAGAGGACAACAGAGGACAAGATGGTTGGATGGCATCACCAATTCAGTGGACATGAGTTTAAGCAGGCTCTGGGAGAAGGTGAAAGACAGGGAGGCCTGGCATGCTGCAGTTCATGGGGTAGCAGAGTCAGACATAACTGAGTGACTGAACTGTATATATATATACATATATATGTGTATATATAATTATGAGGGCTTCCCAGGTTGTGCTAGTGCCAAAGAACCTTTCCGCCAATGCAGCAGCAGGAGGCCAAGAGACACAGGTTTGGTCTCTAGGTTGGGAAGATTCGCTGGAGGAGGGCATGGCAACCCATTGCATCATTCTTGCCTGGAGAATCCTCATGGACAGGGAGCCTGGCAGGGTCCCCATGCTGTGGCAAAGAGTCAGACTCTACTGAAGCGATTTATCACACACATATATATGTTCATAGGAAAGGCAATCTATTATAATAATTTTCTCAGTAAATCTCATAAAGGCTTCTTTCTGAAAACTTCAATCCAAACACAAACACAAATGATACTAGATACTTTGCTGGATATAAGAAAGAAAATTTTTCCTATATTTCTATACAAAAAGGTCCCATTGTCTAGAAAACTGTTGAGACTTAGGATGATAAATCAATGAGTGATTTATTCATATAGGCACTTTGCGTTATGATTCCCATAAAAAATATACAGAATCCTTCAGCCATTATATCAAGGGAACTAATAACTGTGTGTGTGTGTGTGTTAAGTTGCTTCAGTTGTATTTGATTCTTTGAGACCCTGTGGACTATAGCCCTCCAGGCTATAACACTAGCAGCACTAGCAGATGATATAAGAACATGTGAAAGAAGAAACAGATGGCAGACGCTTATTAAAATTTAAAGCTGGAAAAGATTTTGATGATCATGAGTTTTGGTTGTCCTCAAAACTAATCATGAGGTAAAGAGTCTGGAGGTCACAGTGTTCCTTAAAGAATATACTACATCATGAGTTACTGATGTAGGACTTTTATGTGACGATCATGGGAACAATTTAATGATAAAGTAGGCAGAAGAACGGAATGCTAATGTTTTGAAGACAAGAATATTAGGGGATGAAAACAAAATTGAGCACACTGTATTTCTCTTTGTAAAGAAACAAAAACAAACAAAAATTGTTTGGATCAAGAGTCTGAATATTTTAGTGCAAATCAAGGAATAAAACTTTCATTAAAAATCATAGTTTTAAAACCACAACTAATGTGTAGTTTAAAACTTTCTGCACGAGAAAACTTAAAGCCCACCAGAAAAAGGAAATTATGGGATCATATTTCAAGTGCCGAGTCTCTTAGATGGTACAATCTTCAAATTATCTAAAAATGCAAAGATGATGATTCTCTTCATAGCCACATTTACTTCAGCAGTCTAACAAAAAGCAGATAGAATATAAAAGATTGAAATTGTACTACTAGACAATTTACTAAGAACTCACTTTTTATATAAAAATTGGGGGATGAAAAGTACACATTCTCAGAATGGGTCTAATTAGGTTCAATAAGTATCACTATTCCTACTTTTTTCCCTAATGTGTGGTTACTGAACCCATGTGTAATACCTTCTGGGGACACAGTACCACATAACTGGCATGAGTATAAGAGCTATTCTTATCCTGAAGAACTGTGTTGCTTTTGCAGAATGTCATCTTTAACACATCTGATTTGCACCTCTCAGAGGCCAATTGGTCACTATTAATTGGCAGCTTCTAGATGTTATATGGTAGGACCAATGGATTCATAGGATGTGTCCACAGCTGTACCATGCTGAAATATTGGCAAGGGAAGTTTAGTGACACCTTGGTCTTTTCTTCTACAATAGCTCTTATACAGTTGTATCCGACTCCGCGACTCTATGGACGCTAGCCCACCAGGTTCCTTTGTCCTTGGGATTCTTCGGGCAAGAATACTGGAGTAGGTTGCCATTTCCTTTTCCAGGGGATCTTCCCAACCCAGGGATCAAACTTGTGTCTCCTGCATTGGCAGGTGGATTCTTTACCACTGAGTCACCAGGGAAGCATACTTAGGCCTATCATACTGCTGTATAATTTTTTTTCTTCCCATCTTCTGTCTATTTTTCTTTTAATCTTAAAGAAGTGACAAATGTTAATTTAGGAAAATGTGTATCCATATTTTATTTACTGTTTCAATTGTATCAAAAAATCCTTTCCTGCAAGAACTTCATAGGTAATTCTGTTCTATTTTCTCCTAATGTATTTATTGCTTCTGTTTCTATTGTTTGGGGGAGAAGGAAATGGCAACCCAATCCAGTATTCTTGCCTAGAGAATTTTGTGGACAGAGGAGCATGGTGGGTTGCTGTCTATGGGGTTGCACAGAGTTGGACATGACTGAAGTGACTTAGCAGCAGCAGCAGCTATTGTTTCAATTCTTATAAAGTGGAGGTGTCTTTTTACATTTTTCCAAGTGAAAACCAGGTGGCTCCAACATCAGGTATTGTTAGACTATCCTTTTCCCATCTCTTTGAGATGGACTACTAATCATCTACTACTTAAATTCATTACTAAATCCTCTTTTTATTGGATTGATATATTTTCCCATATCTGTACCAAAATTTTGTTTCATCAGTGACTACATTTAGTAAACATCAATGTTTCATAGGACAATTACCTTGTTTTTAGTTTTTTTTTTTTAAACACCTGCTATAATGCTTACTTATCTTTCTACATCGATTATGAATTCAGCTTGTTAAGTTTCTTAAAAAATGTTTATAATTTTATCAGAAACTCACTGAATTTATATATTAATTAAAAATTTAAAACCTTTTACAAATGTGATTCTTAAATTTGGAATCCCAATATATTAAAAAGGTAAAAGAAGGAACATATTAATTGATGAGCTAGAACATATACATGATTCAGAGAAAGCTTGTGAGATGAAGTTCACAACCCACCTTTAACATCACTTTCAAACCAGCAACTATTAACATATAAGAACTAGAGATCTAATGTACAGTATAGTGAATATAGAAAATATTATAATCACTAAACTTGCTGAGATAGCATCTTTATTCCATCTGCAAAAATATGCAATTATGTGACATGACATAAATGTTAACTTTTGGTACAATGGCAGTCACATTACTTTCTATCTATATGACACATGCTGCACCTTAAATTATAAAGTGTTATATTTCAAGTATATTGTAACAAAAAGGTTAAAGAAATATAAAAAGTTTCTTTAGGAAAGAAATGGCACAATGTATATTTTCTTATCAGACTTGGTATCAAAACTTGCTAGGTTGAGATTTTCAAAGAATGAAAGCAATGGAAAATTCAATGAAGATTTAGGGAGGGGATGAGTCACTCACGAGGGACTTGACTGACCTTTGGCAAGAGAGCTTTGGTCACTTGCTGAGCAGATGTTAAGATCCCTGTTCCAGTAATATACTAAGTACCGTCTGTCTGCATTTAGGATAAGGGCATAACCATATCTCACAAACATGACAATCTTGTTTTTGTTAAAAACATAATTGAATAAGCAATATTTTTGAGGACATTATTTTGAAGGTCATTGATGTATGACTAAGTTTATTACAATTTATGTGCTTTGTTTACCTTTAAAAGTATTTTAAAATTGTACTGAATGGAATTCAAAAGTCCACACAATGAACCTCATTTGATTCTCATTGATAAGTTGGCAGCTCAGATCTCTAGATTCTAAGAATAAATAAAATTAATAACATATTGAGAATTGTCTAGCACATCTGATTAGAACTTTTTAATAAACAAATAAAGCTTGACCTTAACTTTGATAGTGAGGGCTAAAACAAAGATTATTTTTAAAAGGCAAAGAGGTAAAAACCAAATTTTAAAAATAAACTGTTGAATGTCAGCCTCATTTTCATTTTTTATTTGACTCCCATACCTCAAATTTCTATCTTAGTTTTGAATTTAAATGTTCATTATTATTTCCTCTAAGTAAAAACTGCAAAATGATTTGGTTTGATATTAATAGTAAAATCAAATTAGTGCTAAAATAGGAAAAAGTGATGGTGCATTGGCATTATTATTTGGAAGTATTATTTTGTGTTATTCTTTTAAATAATTTTGAAAGGGCAATGTTATATGATATTAAAGTCAAACTTTACAAACATTCATTATTTATTACTCATAGTTCTTATTCTGCAGAGATTACCCTTTTGGCAACAAATGGAAAACACACCATAGATACTATAATTATACACAGCAGTAATTCCTGATCTACTTGAGCATAAAGATATATGTGGTAAGCTTTAACAGACACATTCAAGGCAATAGATATTATAAGCATTTATATATTTTGAAAAAATTATATATGCTGGAAAATGCTATTCAAACATTCTACAAAAGATGGTTGGTGAATGCTTGGATTTACTGTTTGATTGCATTATTCTAAAGGTTCCCTCGGCATAGAAGTCCATAGGTTGGGGACCAAGACATAGGGGTTCTTTTTTCCCTTTTGGTCTCTGTCTTACATACCTCAAACTCTTATTCTTCTACTCAGAATTCATTATCAGTAAATCTTCTCTGGGCTTCAGTATATCTAGAATAAAGGACATGATTTTTGTCAAAACAGGTTTAATAAAAATTTATGAAGTCATTCAGCAAAAACTAAATCTGAGCGGCCCACCTACAAAATCACACTCTGTGAAGTAGTTAGCAAAGGTCAATTGACAACATCTGTTACCTAAGAAGGCATAGGAATTAAGTATCATAAATGTTTACCACTAATGTGTAAAAACAAAATCATCTATAAAAAAGCTTTTCTACTTAGACGAATATGTGCTAACCATAGATGCACTCAGAACCTGACAGCTAGATAATTTTAATTTCTGAGTAGTTGATACCTTAGTAAAAACAGAATAAACATCTTAAAAGTTTTAATCAGCTGAAGGTTTCCTCTGATTGCAGTCTTCTTCTGAAAGTTAATTTTCTAATTTAAAAATGATGATTGAACTTAACTATCTAAGACATGTACATCCATCCACTCTATATTATGAACATTCCAGTGATGCAAAAAATTTTTTCAGGCAAACAATGTGTTTCATTCAGATGGTATTAAACTAGCAGGGGAAATTAGCCATAGAAACAACCATAACAAAAGGTATAAAACAGTGATTCTACATAGTGTGTATATGTGTGTGTGTGTGTATATATATATATATACAAAATTTATTATATTGAAAGGAGAAATCACCACCAACTTTAGCAGTTTAAAAGTTTTTGAAAGTCCACTTCTAAGGAAATATAAGATTAGATATTACAGCTGACTAAATTCTCAAGAAATGATTATGTGCTCAACACTATGCTTAACATTAGTGGAACAATCACAATCAGAAAACAAAATGTCCAAAAAGAAGATATCAGTATTGTTGAGCCAGATATTCAATGTTTTATTTGTTAATAGATACAACAAAATCAGAATCAAGCTAAAAACACAAACTAAAATGAAACTTAGATAGTAAATGATACTATCAATGGCTAGTATGATTAGAAGTCTTCATGAAATGGCATATGAATCAATATTTTAAAGGATGTATGAGAGTTCAACAAGTAGATACAAGTAAGAAAAGAACTGTCAGAATTATACGTAGAGGGAATAACATAAAACCACAAGGTCATTATATCATGTCTGATTTGTCAGATTAAGTAGACGTAAGTTCAAGCTGGTTTTAGAAAAGGCAGAGGAACTAGAGATCAAATTGCTAACATCCGATGCATCGTCAAAAAAAACAAGAGAGTACCAGAAAAACATCAATTTCTGCTTTATTGACTATGCCAAAGTCTTTGACTGTGTGGATCACAATAAACTGTGAAAAATTCAGAAAGAGATGGGAATACCAGACCACCTGAACTGCCTCTTGAGGAATCTGTATGCAGGTCAAGAAGCAACAATTAGAACTGGACATGGAACAACAGACTGGTTCCAAATAGGAAAAGGAGTACATCAAGACTGTATATTGTCACCCTGCTTATTTAACTTATATGCAGAGTACATCACGAGAAACGCTGGGCTGGGGAGGAAGCCCAAGCTGGAATCAAGATTGCCAGTAGATATATCAATAACCTCCGATATGCAGATGACACCACCCTTATGGCAGAAAGTGAAGAAGAACTAAAGAGCCTCTTGATGAAGGTGAACGAGGAGAGTGAAAAAGTTGGCTTAAAGCTCAAAATTCAGAAAACTAAGATCATAGCATCTGGTCCCATCACTTCCTAGTAAATAGATGGGGAAACAGTGGAAACAGTGTCAGACTTTATTTTTCTGGGCTCCAAAATCACTGAAGATGGTGATTGCAGCCATGAAATTAAAAGATGCTTACTCCTTGGAAGGAAAGTTATGACCAACCTAGATAGCATATTCAAAAGCAGAGACATTACTTTGCCAACAAAGGTCCGTCTAGTCAAGGCTATGGTTTTTCCTGTGGTCGTGTATGGATGTGAGAGCTGGACTGTGAAGAAGGCTGAGCACTGAAGAATTGATGCTTTTGAACTGTGGTGTTGGAGAAGACTCTTGAGAGTCCCTTGGACTGCAAGGAGAGCCAACCAGTCCATTCTCAAGGAGATCAGCCCTGGGATTTCTTTGGAGGGAATGATGCTGAAGCTGAAAACTCCAGTACTTTGGCCACCTCATGTGAAGAGTTGACTCATTGAGAAAGACTCTGATGCTGGGAGGGATTGGGGGCAGGAGGAGAAGGGGACGACAGAGAATGAGATGGTTGGATGGCATCACTGACTCGATGGATGTGAGTCTGAGTGAACTCTGGGAGTTGGTGATGGACAGGGAGGCCTGGCGTGCTGGGATTCATAGGGTTGCAAAGAGTCGGACACGACTGAGCGACTGAACTGAACTGAACTGAGACAGTATACTGAAAAACAGAGACATTACTTTGTCAACAATGGTCCATTTAATCAAGGCTATGGTTTTCCCAGTGGTCATATATGGATGTGAGATTTGGACTACAAAGAAAGCTGAGCACCGAAGAATTGATGCTTTTGAACTGTGGTGTTGGAGAAGACTCTTGAGAGTCCCTTGGACTGCAAGGACATCCAACCAGTCCATCCTAAAGGAGATCAGTCATGGTTATTCATTGGAAGGACTAATATTGAAGCTGAAACTCCAGCATTTGGCCACCTGATGTGAAGAGCTGACTCATTTGAAAAGACCCCGATGCTGGGAAAGATTTAGGGCAGGAGGAGAAGGGGACGATGGAGGATGAGATGGTTGGATGGCATCACTGACTCAATGGACATGAGTTTGGGTGGACTTTGGGATTAGGTGGACAGGGAGGCTGGCATGCTGCAGTTCATGGGGTTGCAAAGAGTTGGACATGATTGAACGACTTAACTGACTGAAGATTATGAAGGTCCTAAAATCATCTTTATCAATTAAAGTTCAACTAAGTAAGCCAGAAATGGTATGAGTATTATAAGCAAAAGATCGAACTCATCTGTAGGACAAATCTGGGAATTGTAAGAATTAAGGAGAATTTGAAGGTATATTATAAAATCATTGGCTGCTATTTCTCCACAAGACTGGCAATCAGAAAGGAGGGCTGGTCATGGAATGTCGTAGAGTAAGGACAAAATAAGCACAGTACTTCGGTATTTCTGTGCCATCACATCTAACCATGATGACCTTCAGACAGGTCTGTCTGTTTCCATAATTCCTCATTACTGTTTTTCTTCTTTCTTTTATGTTTTTATAATAGAAGCATAAATTTTAATTGTGGATGGCTGGAGGGGACAGGCTATTTAAGCTATGAGGGATGTGAAAGAAGTAAAAACAGGGCAGTCATTGTGTACAAATTAATTATAGGTCATCCTCAAGAAGGCCAAATTGAGGGATTGAAATAAAAATATAGACATACTTGAGTAAAAATTAATTGTTTTTCTTTATGGCCCTACTTCCCTCCTATACAACACTCATATTTTCACTAAAATTATACCTGACAAGCTTCAGTGATAATTTAAATTATCTCAGTTTTCCCCACCACATCTCAATACAAATTAACAAATGATCCTATCAAGGCAGAAGTTCATTCTTAAAGTTATAGGCTTGAAAATAAAGTTCCAGTCTTTTACCATATTTTCCCTGCTATGGGAGATCTCTGTGATTTTCAGCTTATTAACTTATGCTGAGAAGTAATGTGCTTAGTTGCTCAGTCATGTCTGACTCTTTGTGACCCATGGACCAGGCTCCTCTGTCCATGAGGATTCTCCAGGCAAGAATACTGGAGTGGGTTGCCATGCAACCCAGGGGAACTCCAGGGGATATTCCTAACCCAGGGACTGAAGCCAAGTCTCCTGCATTGCAGCTGGATCCTTTACCCACTGAGCCACCAGGTAAGTGCACATGGGCAAATCTGAAAGAGCAATCCCTTCTCTGTATTAATAGGTAGATTTTCCTCCACAAGAGTAATACACACTGTTACACTTGAAACACTTCTCATTTAGCAGTCAAGATAAAAAGAACTCATAATTTTACATATAACTTATGATGGCTCATTTAATTTTGATTTTCATCCTAAGACAATATCCTGTTGAAAATATTGAGGAGTAATGCAAATAGCAAGGGAGTCTGGTAGTACTGAATGTTAAATCACTTCATTTCAAAAAATTTAAGTTAAATAGATATAACTGTTTTACACTATCAGTTCAGTCAGTTCAGTTGCTCAGTCCTGTGTCTGATTCTGTGACCCCATGGACTGCAGCCTACCAGGCTTCCCTGTCCATCACCAACTCTGGGAGCTTGCTCAAACTTTACACTATACTCTTTGAAAAATATGTTTAAAATTTTTGATAAAGACTGAAAATACACAATTAAGAAAAGAAACTTAAAGTCATAATCAGAACTTTCCAGAATAGTTGACTATTTAGGATATTAACCAGATTTTGACATTTAACCCAGTAACTTCATTGAAGAGTGTGCTAACAGAATTGTTTTAACAGGAAGTAAAATTACATTTATGTAGGTGGTGGAAGAATAGTGAGTATAATGCACACAGAACAATTTGAATGAAAATATATTCAAGTATTACAGTGTATTTGTATGTGTGTGTGTAGACTTTATGCCTGAAACTGATTGTTAAGTGCTTCCTACACTACTTTGAACATAAATAAATACATTTCCTTGGCAAACAGCACCTAGATCTCTAGCCTCATATATACTCAAAGTAGGCAAAGGCAATTTGTATTATATCCTGTTGCTGAAATGGACAATAATAAGCAAGTATGGAAGATCACTGTATCTTCAGAATTCTCCTAAATCCAATGAAGGTTCATTTCAGTATAGTCACTAATGGGTATCATTGGTTTTTAAATTGTATTATCATAAAAGAAGAAACTGGAAGACAATTTGTCTATCCTTGATGTCCACCAGTGAAGGACATATGAATCAGTACAATAGAACAATTTTATAACAATTACATCCTTGGCTTTAATCCAAACATGTGGGAGTTCAGGCAATGGTTGAGCTAATGTCTCTCTGTTGCCCTACAAATAGAATAACATAGGGGGCAGTCCTAAGATGGTGGAGGAATAGGATGAGGAGACCACTTTCTCCCCCACAAATTCATCAAAAGAACATTTGAACGCTGAGAAAGTTCCACAAAACAACTTCTGAATGCTGGCAATTCTCATTTCAGATAAAATAGACTTTAAAACAAAGGCTGTGAAAAGAGACAAAGAAGGACACTACATAATGATCAAAGGATCAATCCAAGAAGAACATATAACAATTATAAATATATATGCACCCAACATAGGAGCACCGCAATATGTAAGACAAATGCTAACAAGTATGAAAGGGGAAATTAATAATAACACAATAACAGTGGGAGACTTTAATACCCCATTCACACCTATGGATAGATCAACTAAACAGAAAATTAACAAGGAAACACAAACTTTAAATGATACAATAGACCAGTTAGACCTAATTGATATCTACAGGACATTTCACCCCAAAACAAAGAATTTAACCTTTTTCTCAAGTGCACATGGAACCTTCTCCAGGACAGATCACATCCTGGGCCATAAATCTAGCCTTGGCAAATTCAGAAAAATTAAAATCATTCTAAGCATCTTTTCTGACCACAATACAATAAGATTAGATGTCAATTACAGGAGAAAAACTATTAAAAATTCCAACATATCGAGGCTGAACAACACGCTGTTGAATAACCAACAAATCACAGAAAAATCAAAATATGCATAGAAACAAATGAAAACGGAAACACAACAACCCAAAACCTATGGGACACTGTAAAAGCAGTGCTAAGGGGAAGGTTCATAGCAATACAGGCTTACCTCAAGAAACAAGAAAAAAGTCAAATAAATAACCTAACTCTTCACCTAAAGCAACTAGAAAAGGAAGAAATGAAGAACCCCAGGGTTAGTAGAAGGAAAGAAATCTTTAAAATTAGGGCAGAAATAAATGCAAAAGAAACAAAAGAGACCATAGCAAAAATCACCAAAGTCAAAAGCTGGTTCTTTGAGAAGGTAAATAAAATCGACAAACCGTTAGACAGACTCATCAAGAAACAAAGGGAGAAAAATCAAATCAACAAAATTAGAAATGAAAATGGAGAGATCACACCAGACAACACAGAAATACAAAGGATCATAAGAGACTACTATCAGCAACTATAAGCCAATAAAATGGACAACTTGGAAGAAATGGACAAATTCTTAGAAAAGTACAACTTTCCAAAACTGAACCAGGAAGATATAGAAAATCTTAACAGACCCATCATAAGCATGGAAATTGAAACTGTAATCAGAAATCTTCCAGCAAACAAAAGCCCAAGACCAGATAGCTTCACAGCTGAATTCTACCAAAAATTTAGAGAAGAGCTAACACCTATCCTACTCAAACTCTTCCAGAAAATTGCAGAGGAAGGTAAACTTCCAAACTCATTCTATGAGGCCACCATCATCCTAATATCAAAACCTGACAAATATGCCACAAAAAAAGAAAACTACAGGCCAATATCACTGATTAACCAAGATGCAAAAATCCTTAACAAATTCTAGCAAACAGAATCCAACAACATATTAAAAAGATTATATATCATGACCAAGTGGGCTTTATCCCACGGATGCAACGATTCTTCAATATCTGCAAATCAATCAGTGCAATACACCACATTAACAAACTGAAAAATAAAAACCATATGATTATCTCAATAGATGCAGAGAAAGCCTTTGACAAAATTCAACAACCATTTATGATAAAAACCCCCCAAGAAAGCAGGAATAGAAGGAAAATACCTCAACATAATAAAATCTATATATGACAAATCCACAGCAAACATTATCCTCAATGGTGAAAAACTGAAAGCATTTCCCCTAACATCAGAAACAAGACAAAGGTGCCCACTCTCACCACTGCTAATCAACATAGTTTTGGAAGTTTTGGCCACAGCAATCAGAGAAGTAAAAGAAATAAAAGGAATCCAGATTGGAAGAGAAGAAGTAAAACTCACTGTTTGCAGATGACATGATCCTCTACATAGAAAACCCTAAAGACTCCACCAGAAAATTACTAGAGCTAATCAATGAATATAGTAAAGTTGCAGGATATAAAATCAACACACAGAAATCCCTTGCATTCCTATACACTAACAATGAGAAAACAGAAAGAGAAATTAAGGAAACAATTCCATTCACCATTGCAAGGAAAAGAATAAAATACTTAGGAATATATCTAGCTAAAGAAATGAAAGACCTTTGTATATAAAACTATAAAATACAGGTGAAAGAAATCAAAGAGGACACAAATAGATGGAGAAATATACTATGTTCATGGATCAGAAGAATCAATATATTGAAAATGAGTATAGTACCCAAAGCAATCTATAGATTCAATGCAATCCCTATCAAGCTACCAATGGTATTCTTCAGAGAACTAGAACAAATAATTTCACAATTTGTATGGAAATACAAAAAACCTTGAATAGCCAAAGCAATCTTGAGAAAGAATAATGGAACTGGAGGAATCATCCTGCCTGACTTCAGTCTCTACTACAAAGCCACAGTCATCAAGACAGTATGGTACTGGCACAAAGACAGAAATATAGATCAATGGAACAAAATAGAAAACCCAGAGATAAATCCACAAACCTAGGGACACCTTATCTTCAACAAAGGAGGCAAGAATATACAATGGAGAAAAGATAATCTTTTTAACAAGTGGTGCTGGGAAAACTGGTCAACCACTTGTGAAAGAATGAAACTAGAACACTTTCTAACACCTTACACAAAAATAAACTCAAAATGGATTAATGATCTAAGCATAAGAGCATAAACTATAAAACTCCTAGAGGAAAACATAGGCAAAACACTCTCCGACATACATCACAGCAGGATCATCTATGACAAACCTCCCAGAATATTGGAAATAAAAGCAAAAATAAACAAATGGGGCCTACTTAAAATTAAAAGCTTCTGCACAACAAAGGAAACTATAAGCAAGGTGAAAAGACAGCCTTCAGAATGGGAGAAAATAATAGCAAATGAAGTAACTGACAAAGAATTAATCTCAAAAATATACAAGCATATCCTGCAACTCAATTCCAGAAAAATAAATGACCCAATCAAAAAGTGGGTCAAAGAACTAAACAGAGATGTCTCCAAAGAAGACATACAGATGGCTAACAAACACATGAAAAGATGCTCAATATCACTCATTATCAGACAAATGCAAATCAAAACCACAGTGAAGTACCATTTCATGCCAGTCAGAATGGCTGCTACCTAAAAGTCTACAGGCAATAAATGCTGGAGAGGGTGTGGAGAAAAGGGAACCCTCTTACACTGTTGGTGAGAATGCAAACTAGTACAGCCACTATGGAGAACAGTGTGGAGATTCCTTAAAAAAACTGGAAATAGAACTGCCATATGACCTAGCCATCCCACTGCTGGGCATACACACCAGGGAAACCAGAATTGAAAGTGACACGTGTACCCCAATGTCCATTGCAGCACTGTTTATAACAGCCAGGACATGGAAGCAACTTTGATGTCCATCAGCAGACAAATGGATAAGAAAGCTGTGGTACATATACACAATGGAATATTACTCAGCCTTTAAAAATAATACATTTGAATCAGTTCTAATGAAGTGGATGAAACTGGAGCCTATGATACAGAGTGAAGTAAGCCAGAAAGAAAAACACCAATACAGTATACTAACGCATATATATGGAATTTAGAAAGATGGTAATGATAACCCTGTATGCGAGGCAGCAAAAGAGACACAGATGTACAGAACAGTTTTTGCACTCTGTGGGAAAGGGTGAGGGTGGGATGGTTTGGGAGAATGGCATTGAAACATGTATATTATCATATGTGAAACGAATCACCAGCCCAGGTTCATTGCATGGTACAGGGTGCTTGGGGCTGGTGCACTGGGATGACCCAGAGGGATGGGATGGGGAGGGAGCTGGGAAGGGGGTTCAAGATGGGTAACACAGATATATCCATGGCAGATTCATGTCAATGTATGGCAAATCCAATACAATATTGTAAAGTAATTAGCCTCCAATTAAAATAAATATTTTTTTTTGTTGTTGTTCTACCAGTTTATTGCTACCAACACATCACCCTCCACCCTCATGCACACATGCTCAGTCATGTAACCCCATGGACTGCAGCCTGCCAGACTCCTCTGTGCATGGACTTTTCCAGGCAAGAATACTGGAGAGGGTTACCATTTCCTTCTCCAAAAAATAAATAAATTTATATTAAAAAGAAAAAAAATAAGAAAAAAGAATAACATAGTAATGTGTGAGAATAAAATAATAGCTACAGTGCATGTCAAATATGATTAGGGTAATTTTCATATATTTATCGTTTCTTTGTTATCATTGAAAAATAGCTATGGGTTAATTATTAATACTAAGGTCATATTAATTCATAGGATAAACTATGTTTAATATTCTATTGCTATCATTAAAGCCCAAAACAAATTAAACTCCTTAACATTGCCATAACAACTGGTGGCCCAAGAATGCAGTGTTGACATTGTATTTTGTTTTTAACATTTACATTGCTATAACATTTTAGTTGTAAAAGTGAGCAATGACAACAACAGTTAATATATTCCATTTTCATGTGATAATGCAACACTTAACAATCTGTTTTGCATATCTACATAATGTCAAAATAAATAAATTGCTCCTATGTAGCATAATCACTGTAAACTTGCTATTGAAACAAGAGGGAAGGCATAGAATGACTTGACACTGGATGAATGAAGCAGTTCTTAATGTGTTATATTGAAATGGCTCTAGTGTCTAAGATATAACTAGAAGTTTATGACTTGACAATAACATTGTTCAATCCATTGAAAATCCTGTCCCCAAACAACTTTTTTTTTAATCTTTATTTTTTTACTTCATTTGTTTTTTAAAAAGAGATTAAAAAACAAATCTTCACACTACTGTATCTCAGAGATTGATAAGGATGGCATAGCACTAAACTATTTGCACTGTGATGGGAGACATATCAATAACCTCAGATATGCAGATGATACCACCCTAATGGCAGAAAGGGAAGAAGAACTAAAGAGCCTCTTGATGAAAGTGAAAGAGGAGAGTGAAAACACTGGTGAAACAAGTCAACATTCAGAAAACTAAGATCATGGCATCTGGTCCCATCACTTCATGGCAAATAGATGGGGAAACAATGGAAAGAGTGAGAGACTTTCTTTTCTTGGGCTCCAAAGTCCCTACAAATAATGACTGCAACCATGAAAGTAAAATGCTTGCTCCTTTGAAGAAAAGTTATGCCCAATCTAGACAGCATAATAAAAAGCAGAGACATTGCCAAGAAAGGTCTGTCTAGTCAAAGCTTTGGTTTTTCCAGTAGTCATGTATTGATGTGAGAGTTGGACTATAAATAAAGCTGAGTGCTGAAGAATTGATGCTTTTGAACTGTGGTGTTAGAGAAAACTCTTGAGAGTCCCTTGGACTGCAAGGACATCCAACCAGTCCATCCTAAAGGAAATCAGTCCTGAATATTCATTGGAAGGACTGGTGCTGAAGCTGAAACTCCAATACTTTGGCCACCTGATGTGAAGAGCTGACTCATTGGAAAAGACCCTAATGCTGGGTAAGATTGAAGGCAGGAGGAGAAGAGGATGACAGAGAATGAGATGGTTGGATGGCATCACTGAATCAATGGACATGAGTTTGAGCAAGCTCTGGGAGTTTGTGATGGACAGGGAGGCCTGGCGTATTGCAGTCCATGGGATCGCAAAGAGTCGGACATGACTGAGCAACTGAAGTGAAATGAAGAGATAGATTATGATGAAGGAATATGAAAAGTTGCATGAATACACATGGATGCATAGTCAGTCTTCTTCACCAGAGGGATATTTGTATCTTCCAAGGAGAGATGTTCAACCTAAATCTTGAATTCTGAATATAAGTCTCCAGATATGATGGTAAGCAAAAACATTTTGAGAAAGTGTGGCACTTATGAGAAGAAACTTTCCAGGTGATATTCAAGATGAAATGAAGAAAAAATGGATACAGTTTAGGAGAGCTAATCAAAATAAACTATATGAACATCACACACACACATCAGTTTCTTTTAATGACAAAATCTAGTTAAGTAATTTTGTGTGATTAGAGCTTAAAATATATGGTTATGCCTAGGGGAAGAAGGAGGTAGATTTTGGAATATTTTAAAGGAAGATTCTCATTTCTCTTTTTATTCACATGGAGAGGCTACCACTGGCTAGTAGCATATTTATTTTATGATCAGTTTCTTTCATTTTCTATATTTGAATTAATAGGTTTATACATATTATTGATTAATTATGGATTTTAGTTATATTATTGTATTGAATTTATTATAATTCAAATATTTAGTGCATGGAATTTCAATAGGAAGATAATTTGGAATAAAATTAAATATAAATAATTAATATATTAGCAATATTATTATATTTAAATAATCAAGATTTAGAGCTGGGAAAATAAACTGGGTTTTTATCTAGGATTGGCACTTCATTTTACAAATGAGTAAACTGAAGACTAAAGAGATTATGCAACTTATCTATGAATAGGCACTTTGTAGGCAATAACTAAAATTTGAATAATTATGCAGTTTTCTAGAATTCTTTCTTCTGTGTCACACTGGTATTAATAAAAAAAGTCTATTCACCTTCATTTAGTTTTATATTTTTAATCAGTCTTAACATTATCCATATTATTATCTAAGTCACAAATTTGAAAGACATACTTCATTATTTCCTTTCCTGTATAACATATTTCAGTTCAGTTCAGTTCAGTACTCAGTCATGTCCAACTCTTCACGACCCCATGAATCACAGCACGCCAGGCCTCCCTGTCCATCACCAACTCCCAGAGTTGAGTAAACTCCTTATAAATAATAAAATTCTGTTTACATACAAAGCAAATATTATGTAACAAATATCTTCTCTTCATTTCTTTATGCTTACTTGCATTCCAAACTTATATTAATGCCATAATATCTTTATTAGTCTTTGTATTTCTAGATCCACTTCCCTTTCCACTAGTGTACTTTCACCAGAGTGATCCTTCACAATGAAAATCTATAGTTATTAAGTACACATCCATACACTAGTCAGCATCACAATTAGCATCAACACTAGATTATGCTTGAGTTCCTTAGTATATATGGCTGGTTCCAAAGTAAAGCTGGTTAAATTCATGCTCCTAGGCATATCATAGTAAAACTGCAGAAAATCTAAGATAAACCTTAAAGGAGACAATAAAATATCATATTGCTTTAGAAGTTAAAACAATAATGGACATATAGATGGTCAATAAACACATAAAAAATGTTCAGCATCACTATCAGAAGATACAAATCAAAACTACAAAGAGGTGTCACCTCACTCTGGTCAGAAAGGCCATCATCAAAAAAATCTACAAACAATAAATGCTGATGAGGGTGTGGAGAAAAGGGAACCCTCCCATTGTTGGTGGGAATTTAAACTTGTACAGCCAATATGGAGGACAGTATGAAGGTCCTTAAAAAACTAAACATAGAGCTACTGTATGACCCAGCAATTCCACTACTAAGTGTACAATTCAAAGGAAACCAGAATTTGAAAGGATGCCTGTAACCTGATGTTCATTGCATCACAAGGTACAATAGCTAGGATATAGAAGCAACCTAAATGTCCATTGACAGAGAAATGGATGAAGAAGATGTGGTACATATATACAATGGAGTATCACTCAGCCATAAAAATGAATGAAATAGTGCCATCTGCAAAGACATGAATGGACCTAGATACTGTCATACAGAAAGTAAAGTAAGTCAGAAAGAGAAAAACAAATATTACGTATCACTTGTACATGGAATCTAGAAACCTGGTAGAGATGAATTTATTTGCAAAGCAGAATAGAACCACAGTTGTAGAGAACAAACTTATAGTTATCAAGGGGAGAAGAGGGGGTGGGATGACTTGGGAGATTGAGATTGACATATATACACTACTATACATAAAAAGATAACTAATGAGAACCTACTGTATAGCACAGGGAACTCTACTCAGTGCTCCATGGTGACCTAAGTGGGAAGGAAATCTAAAAAAGAGTGGACGTATGTACAATTGGTTCACTTTGCTGTACAGCAGAAATTAATATTGTAAAGCAACTGTACTCCAATAAAAATTAAAAATAAAAAGATGGAAGCCTCAGAAAAACGCCATGACATCTTAAAACACTGAAAGAATACTACTAGTTTTCAATTACGTAGAGTGAAAGTCCGTCTCTTTGCGACCACATGGACTGAATTCTCCAGGCCAGAATACTGGAGTGGATAGCTTTTCTCTTCTCCAGGGGAATCTTCCCAACCCAGGGATAGAACCCAGGTCTCCTGCATTGCAGGCAGATTCTTTACCAGCTGAGCCACAGGGAAGCCCAAGAATGCTGGAGTGGGTAGCCTATTCCTTCTGCAGTCTGTAGTCTATTCCTTCTCCAGTGGATCTTCCCAACCCAGGAATGAAACTGGGGTCTCCTGCATTGCAGGCAGATTCTTTACCAACTGAGCTATCAGGGAAGCCTAATTACACAACTTCTAAACTATTCTTTAAACTTAAATAAAAGTATTTCTATATAATTAGTACAATTCATCATGATTTTTTTCCCCAAAGTCTATCTGTGAAAGTTCTTCAAATCAAAGAAAACTTTACACGGAATAACAGGAATTAAAGAAGGAATAAAGGGCAAAAAAAAAAAAAAAGGATTATATTAATACATGTTAACTTAAAAATACAATAACAGTAATATATTTTAGGACTAAAGTTGTTCACATATGCAAAATATATGTTAAGAATAGCATAAAAGGAAGAAGGGTAGCAGAAAGGAATAAGGGTCCTAACATCAACTGGTAAACTGAAAAAGTAACAATTCATATTAGGTAGCTCAATGGCAAGAATAAATGAATGTATTATTTAGTATAACTGAAAGGATAGAAAGAATCATTAACTAGTCAGTACAGGAGGAAGAATAAAATGATAAAAATATATACAATCAATTCTAGAAAGATTTTTAAAAGAGAGAATAAATAAAAACAAAGCAGAAAATAATTATGATTAATTTAAACTTTAATCAATAATTATATTTCAGTAATCACACTGAAAGTAAATAAACAAAATACCAGGAAGTAAGAGTCTTCACGCGTGTAGTTTTACTGAACTTCATTTCCTTTACAAATCACAGCCTTGAGATTCCCTTCTTATACTACTGCTGCTGCTGCTGCTGCTGCTGCTAAGTCGCTTCAATCATGTCTGACTCTGTGTGACCCAATGGACGGCAGCCCACCAGCCTCCCCTGTCCCTGGGATTCTCCAGGCAAGAACACTGGAGTGGGTTGCCATTTCCTTCTCCAATGCATGAAAGTGAAAAGTGAAAGTGAAGTCGCTTAGTTGTGTGCGACCCTCAGCGACCCCATGGACTGCAGCCCACCAGGCTGTTCCATCCATGGGATTTTCCAGGAAGAGTACTGGAGTGGGGTGCCATTGTAGACAAATTGTGTCCCTTCAAAATTCATACATTGATGGCTAAGACATCAGCCCTAGTACCTCTGAATGTAGCTGTATTTGTAGATGGAGTCCTTGTAGATGTAATTAACATTAAATGAGATCGCATCGGTGGGCCTCAATCTAGTCTGACTAGTGTCCTTGCTAGAGAAGGAAATTTAGGCTTACATTGAGAAACCAGGAAAGTACATGCGTAGAGGAAAGATCACCTTCAGGCCAAGGAGATGGGTCTCAGAAGAAATCACACTTTGTGGTCAACTTGGCTGGAAGTCTAATATCAAGTGAGAGTTAGGTGTGATTTCTTCTGAGGCCCCTCCCCTTGGCTTGTAGATGGCCAGCCTCTCCTTGTCCTCACATGGTCTTTCCTCTCTGCATGCACATTCTGGGGAGTAAATATATATTTTAGAACAATCAGTTATTTACCTGATTCTTGCATACTGATTTATCTACACCAGGTTTTTTATCTGATTCTTGTATATTGCTTTATCAATGCTTCATGCATAACAATGACTCGATAATACTGGCTAAGTGAAGTAATGCTTCTTATGACTTAAGTATTAACACCAGGATTTTAAAATCTAAATATAGTAAAATAGAATTAATATTGCTATAATACTGAATGTGAGAGGGAAGAGACATGAGTGTACCTATGGCTGATTCTTGTTGATGTTTGACAGAAAACAAAAAATTCTATAAAGCAGTTATCCTTCAATAAAAAAATAATAAAGTGGCCAAAAAAAAAAGACGAAAAAAAAATACTGAATTTTAATCAGAGTTTGAGATGACCTGTGATTTTGTTGGTACTTAGAGACATTTTAATGTTATTTATTAGAGATATCAGCTAATACTGACTTATGATTGTCACAGACTACCAAAATTCTCAATGTACAGTCCTATATTTTAATTATCAATAATGTTAGCCAGTGCTGGTATAGTGCTTTATAGATTTCAGAGATCTACTTCTATTGAGGTTCTCATGATGGTCCTGTGAGAAACTGGATCAACATAGCTCTCCATTTGATATTTCAAAAATAAGAAAGGTTTGGGGTCTTGGTAATGTCAAAGAGCTAACTGAGGACATAACTGTCCCAAGTGTCACAGGACTATCATCTCAGTCCCAATGTGTTGGGAAGAGTGGTAATTCCCCCTCTACCCTTTTTGAGTTCTTATGACTGGATTAATAATAAAATTTACACAAGACATTAACGGGAGAGAAAGAAACAAATTTTATTTGAGCACATAGAAGTCTCACAGACGTGGGACCTAAGAAGTGACTAAAGCAGGCAGCTACTACACTTTTTAGATAAAGATACAGTAAATTTGTGAGGAATTGACAGAACAAAGAAACAGACTTTGAATGCTTAGTTAGTGAAGAATTTCAACAGAATTTGGGCTTGGGGTAGAAATTTTAAAAGTAACAAGGTTTGTTTATAAAGGCTTCTTGGCCCAAATTCCCTGTCTCTGGGGATAAGGGTGTCCTTCCACCTTCAGTTGCAGGGAGTACACCTTTCATATGAGAGATTTATTTCCTGCTCTCAGGGAGACAGGAGGGTCAAAGTGTCCCTCTTGCATCTGACCATCTCTAACTTTAATTCAAAACAATCAATATGCCATTGAGGCACATTCTGGGGCATCTCGCCCTGGGCCCTAACATTCGTTTTTCTCTAATCAACTTCTCATGCTGAAGAATAGGAACTAGCGTTGAATTAATTAAAAGTGAAAGTCAAATGCTTCAGGTGATATTCCCATTGAGATACTTCACTTGGCCAATAAATTGTACTGAGATGCTGAAGGACTCAGATGTTCTCTCTCTCTTAGGATGTAGCTCCTCAATTCAAACAATGAATTTCTCTGACTCAACCTTCTGGAGCTCCAATTAAGTTACTTACATTTCTATCTGATTAAGTCTGCATGTACTACTTGTGTCTTAATAAAATTTAAGTAACACACATCTAAATGTAGCTATATGATTATATAGTTACCTGCCAAAAAGTAAAATACAGCACGTGATCATCACACATTCATATTAGATCAGAGGGATGTTTTAAGACACAACAATGAAGATATTTTTAAAACATTATTAACATATATCCCCTCATACCTCCATAACAATGAAATGTTATAAAGCAAATAAACTTTATGGTCATTTTTATCATTAAACAGAGAAAGAAAAAGCATGCCCGTGCTAAAAATGAAAGTGACATATCCTCTGCTTCTAAATACAGTCACTTGTGATGCTTGGATTAACTATTCATTTCTACCTAATTCATGTGCCCACCATTTCTTTGATAGCCAACACATTGTTCCTGAACACATCCATAAGGGCTTTTTCCACATACCAGAGAAAAGGGAATCATACAAGAGGGTGGAAAAAAAAAAAAAGCAGAATAACCCTTCATCACTGAAATGGGCTATTTCTTTCAGTGACATTTCTGAGGTTCCATAATTAGACACCGCACAGAGAAATTACTTCAAGGTTTAAGGCAATTTTTTAGTCGTTATTACTTTTAAAATCACACATTTGCTCATATATTTCTCACAGAAATAAATTCAAAGCTTTCAAAAATAACTTTTTTTGAGTCCTGAAAGAGTTAATTAATTTTGCAATATGATTAGTGATCCTGTGGATTTCTTTCCCCTGTATAGATAAATAAACCACATTTGTTAAAATTCTAAAAGAACCAGTTTTGGGTGAAAGAAGATAATGTAAACATAAGTTAAATTTTACAGAAATTTAGGAAATTTTATGACTACCATTGTATTATTATCTTGTTTAAAGATATAATGCTAATCTTTTCTTTGTCTTTACATTTCCAAAATGATTCTACTTTGTCTTAAGAAATGGAAAATTTAGAAGTATTCTAATATCTGTTTGTGAAACAAAGCCTTTGTTATACTTGTCTAGAGGGAAGAGCATGCAATATTCATAAGATTTTAAAGGATTTTTAACAAAGTATTTTATAGAGAAGCATATCTCAGAAGGAGATCAAATCAGTCAATCTTAAAGGAAATCAACCCTGAATATCCATTGGAAGGACTGATGGTGAAGTGGAATACTTTGGCCACCTAATGTGAAGAGCTGACTCACTGGAAAAGACCCTGACACTGGGAAAGAATGAAGACAAAAGAAGCGGGCAGAAGAGGATGAGATGGCTAGATAGCATCACCAACTCAATGGATGTGAATCTGAGCCAACTCAGGGAGACAGTGAAGGACAGAGAAACCTGGTATGCTGCAGTCCATGGGGTCACAAAGAGTCAGACTTGACTTAGCAACTGAACAACAACATCTCAGAAATCAGATTTGCCAATAAATTTGGGTTTTGAATATATAACTAACTAGAGGTTGCTATGCAAAAATTGATTTTAAAAAGTCACTAACTGATTCCTTCATATTTAATATGAAGGATAATGACATAATAAGAGCTTCTGCTAATTAGAATTGCACTTGGTACCGGGTTGATCCTCTCAGTACAGTTCAGTTTGTTCAGCCGCTCAGTCGTGTCCGACTCTTTGCGACCCCATAAATCGCAGCACGCCAGGGCTCCCTGTTCATCACCAACTCCCAGAGTTCACCCAGACCCACGTCCATCGAGTCAGTGATACCATCCAGCCATCTCATCCTCTGTCGTCTCCTTCTCCTCCTGCCCCCAATCCCTCCCAGCATCAGACTCTTTTCCAATGAGTCAACTCTTTGCATGAGGTGGCCAAAGTACTGGAGATTCAGTTTCAGCATCATTCCCTCCAAGGAAATCCTAGGGCTGATCTCCTTCAGAATGGACCAGTGGGATCTCCTTGCAATCCAAGGGACTCTCAAGAGTCTTCTCCAACACCACAGTTCAAAGGCATCAATTCTTTGGCACTCAGCCATCTTCACAGTCCAACTCTCACATCCATACATGACCACTGGAAAAACCATAGCCTTGACTAGACAGACCTTTGTTGGCAAAGTAATGTCTCTGCTTTTGAATATGCTGTCTAGGTTGGTCATAACTTTCCTTCCAAACTTTATGAATGTGGCAAAAAACAGCTTTTAGCTGAGAAGTTGACTTCCTCCAAAAACAAAACAGCAACAGTATCTAATCTTAAATCCACATCTCTATGTTTATTGAGATGTCTGTCTGAGGAGGCCTTACAAAAAACTGTGAAAAGAAGAGAAGTGAAAAGCAAAGGAGAAAAGGAAAGATATAAGCATCTGAATGCAGAGTTCCAAAGAAAAGCAAGAAGAGATAAGAAAGCCTTCCTCAGTGATCAATGCAAAGAAATAGAGGAACACAACAGAATGGGAAAGACTAGAGATTTCTTCAAGAAAATTAGAGATACCAAGGGAACATTTCATGCAAAGATGGGCTCGGTAAAGGACAGAAATGGTATGGACCTAACAGAAACAGAAGATACTAAGAAGAGGTGGCAGGAATACACAGAAGAACTGTACAAAAAAGATCTTCATGACCAACATAATCACCATGGTGTAATCACTGACCTAGAGCTAGACATCCTGGAATGTGAAGTCAAGTGGGCCTTAGAAAGCATCACTATGAACAAAGCTAGTTGGAGGTGATGGAATTCCAGTTGAGCTATTTCAAATCCTGAAAGATGATGCTGTGAAAGTGCTGCACTCAATATGCCAGCAAATTTGGAAAACTCAGCAGTGGCCACAGGACTGGAAAAGGTCAGTTTTCATTCTAATCCCAAAGAAAGGCAATGCCAAAGAATGCTCAAACTACCTCACAATTGCACTCATCTCACACGCTAGTAAAGTAATGCTCAAAATTCTTCAAGCCAGGCTTCAGCAATACGTGAACCGTGAACTTCCAGATGTTCAATGTTCAAGCTGGTTTTAGAAAAGGCAGAGGAGGCAGAGATCAACTTGCCAACATCCGGTGGATCATCGAAAAAGCAAGGGAGTTACAGAAAAACATCTATTTCTGCTTTATTGACTATGCCAAAGCCTTTGACTGTGTGGATCACAATAAACTGTGGAAAAGTCTGAAAGAGATGGGAATATCAGATCACCTGAACTGCCTCTTGAGAAACCTGTATGCAGGTTAGGAAGCAACAGTTAGAACTGGACATGGAACAACAGAATGGTTCCAAATAGGAAAAGGAGTTCGTTAAGGCTGTATATTGTCACCCTGCTTATTTAACTTATATGCAGAATACATCATGAGAAACGCTGGGCTGGAAGAAGCACAAGCTGGAATCAAGATTACAGGGAGAAATATCAATAACCTCAGATATGTAGATGATACCATCCTTATGGCAGAAAGTGAAGAGGAACTAAAAAGCCTCTAGATGAAAGTCAAAGAGGAGAGTGAAAAAGTTGGCTTAAAGCTCAACATTCAGGAAACGAAGATCATGGCTTCTGGTCCCATCACTTCATGGGAAATAGATGGGGAAACAGTGGAAACAGTGTCAGGCTTTATTTTTTTGTGCTCCAAAATCACTGTGGATGGTGACTGCAGCCATGAAATTATAAGACGCTTACTCCTTGGAAGGAAAGTTATGACCAACCTAGATAGCATATTGAAAAGCAGAGACATTACTTTGCCAACAAAGGTTCGTCTAGTCAAGGCTATGGTTTTTCCTGTGGTCATGTATGGGTGTGAGAGTTGGACTGTGAAGAAAACTGAGCGCCAAAGAATTGATGCTTTTGAACTGTGGTGTTGGAGAAGACTCTTGAGAGTCCCTTGGACTGCAAGGAGATCCCACCAGTCCATTCTCAAGGAGATCAGCCCTGGGATTTCTTTGGAAGGAATGATGCTAAACTTGAAATTCCAGTACTTTGGCCACCTCATTTGAAGAGTTGACTCATTGGAAAAGACTCTGATGCTGGAAGGGATTGGGGGCAGGAGAAGAAGGGGATGACAGAGGATGAGATGGCTGGATGGCATCACTGACTCGATGGATGTGAGTCTGAGTGAACTCCAGGAGTTGGTGATGGATAGGGAATCCTGGCGTGCTGCGATTCATAGGGTCGCAAAGAGTTGGACATGACTGAGCAACTGATCTGAACTGAACTGAAGTCTATTGATTGTCGTTTCATCTCATTATACCCTAATGTTTGGCATAACTTTGTCCTTAGTCTAACATTTCAGAAAACATTAAAATGTTTTTATGTTTTATAGTTAGCATTTCATTAAAGGTCTTATAATTAAAATTAATCCAGTGATGTGGTGTCTTTGATCCTAGATTACCAGGAAAGAGACAAAAAGCAAAGGTCACATATCTAGAATGTAGGAGAGTAGAATGTTTCTCTGAAAAGTTATAGACTGCCTTTGCTTCTTTGCCTTAGAATATAGGCCTGGGTGATCCAGATGGTTTTTAGGAACCTAGGGGAAAAGAGGCATACATTCCATCATCCTGGAAATGATTCACTTTTCCCTCTGTTTGAATGGGTCCTAGCACAGGAAAGAGTTTTTAATCACCAAGTTGAAGTGAATAGTTAAGGTAGCACTTGTGCTAAAGTGAGCAAAAATGCAATAGGAACATGAAGGACTCTTTTTCTCATTCGACTGGGTTTAGATTTTCTACTACAATGCTCCTCCTCATCACTCTCTCACTTTGGAATGGTTATATATTGGTATTTAAAGCAAAGATGCAGAGAAGGCACCTATCTAGTTAATATCTCCAATTACTGCTTAGTTCATTGATCTGCATGGGAGATAGAGGGCAACATTTGGTCTGAGAGAAAGGACAGAGCCCACATAGTGATACCTGGAAACCATGTTATAATCAATAGCTCCACATCTTTCAAAATAGTCTTTTTAAAAAGATTTAGAAAAGGCAGGAACTAACACATTTTCCAATATTCACTAGATGTAAACATTTTCAATGTGCTACCTTTTTTCACAGAATTTTTTTTCAGAGAACAACAGCATTGCCTCAGCAATAGAACATGGCTTGTCATTATAAAAACAAAACATTTTTCTGGGCTTTTCAAAGTTTTTAATATAATTTCTTTATGTATAACAAGAAGACTACAATGGCAGTGTTACTTCTATTGCTTTGTTATATAAACACGTCTGCAGTTTAATATGTAATTATTAATATTAAGCAATATTAAGATCATTATGTATATGATTAATTTATTTTTCATGGTAATCCTGGGGGAAAAGGAGAAAATCTAATATCTACACAAATATATAGAAAGAATAAGATATCCTCGCCCTTTCAGCAGGATATGATATCAGGTCTAATGTCTCCAAGTACATTTTTTTTGTATTATAAGTTTCATTATGGCTCAATCATTCTCTGACTCCTCTCTCTTTTTTCTAATTCTCTCTCTATTGCTCCTGCTCTCACTGCTGGAGCTGAGAACTGGTGTTCATTAAAGAGCCCAGTAAAGCCTTTAGAACAAAGCAAAACCATTTTTTCCTAACATGGCTGGCCAGAGCAAGACTGGCTTATCTCCATATGTAATGTATTTCAAACGTTGCACTGTTCTCCAAGAAAAACATCTATACTTCCTTTACTGCTAAATATAAAATTCAATGTATTTCAATTTTCAAAGACATAGTGATAAATTTGCAAACGAGAAAGAGCTGTGTTTTTAATAATTTAGTCTAAAATATTTGTTCAATGGGAAATAGATGGGGAAACAGTGGAAACAGTGTCAGACTTTATTTTTTGGGGCTCCAAAATCACTGAGGATGGTGACTGCAGCCATGACATTAAAAGACGCTTACTCCTTGGAAGGAAAGTTATGACCAACTTAGATAGCATATTCAAAAGCAGAGACATTACTTTGCCAACAAAGGTCCATCTAGTCAAGGCTATGATTTTTCCTGTGGTCATGTATGGATGTGAGAGTTGGACTGTGAAGAAGGCTGAGCACTGAAGTATTGATGCTTTTGAACTGTGGTGTTGGAGAGGACTCTTGAGAGTCCTATGGACTGCAAGGAGATCCAACCAGTCCATTCTGAAGGAGAGAAGCCCTGGGATTTCTTTGGAGGGAATGATGGTGAAGCTGAAACTCCAGTACTTTGGCCACCTCATGTGAAGAGTTGACTCATTGGAAAAGACCCTGATGCTAGGAGAGATTGGGGGCAGGAGGAAAAGGGGATGACAGAGGATGAGAGTAGAACAAGTGTCTAGCCATGACTACAAAGAACCTAATTTAGCTTAAACTATATATAATACAATCTCAAGCATTCACTGTCAAACACGCTGAGAGAAATGCTAGGCAAACTGCATGGCAAAGCTAAAATCAGAGCTATTTTGGCACTTATTCCCAGGGAATAATACATTGTCCCAAACAGAAAATGCTTCATACTTCTTAATGATCTGCTTACTATAGATTAAATTAGAATTACAAATGCCTGTTCCTATGAACACAGTCTGGCTTCCCAGGAGGATCTGAGAATCTGCCTGCAATTCAGGAGACCCTGGTTTGATTCCTGGGTCGGGTAGATCTCCTGGAGAAGGGATAAGCTGCCCACATCAGTATTTTTAGGCTTCCCTTTTGACTCAGGTGGTAAAGAAACTGCCTGCAATGTGGGAGACCTGGGTTCTATCCCTGGGTTTGGAAGACCCCCTGGAGGAGACCATGGGAACTCACTCTCAGTATTCTTGCCTAGAGAATTCCCATGGACAGAGGAACCTGGCTAGCTACAGTCCATGGAGTCACAAAGAATTGAACAGACTGAGTGACTAAGCACAGCACAGCACAGCACAGCACATGTACACAATCCCATTATGATCATAACCCAGTATTCGAAGTACACTAGATTTAAGCTGATGAATAAGAACGTCAACTTTTTCCCATTAACAGCAGGTTTGGAAGTACCAGTTATATAAGTTTGGATCAGTTATGCAAGTTTGGATGAGATACTCTCTCAGGGAAACTGATTTCTAGACTAGTACAGGAAATATCTCTAGCCCTTTCATCAGCACATACACAACTGCTGGGAAAGTTCTTCATATCTTCCTATCATCAGATTTGTGATGAAGAAAACAGCATAATCAACATGTAGAAATATTTAAAGTATCTTGAAAATGGATACAGATGAGCAACTTTTTATGGAAAATTCTCTCAGTTATAAAATGAAATTTTTCCTAACCTACATGATAAGACCATTAATCAGATCAGGGGTTTTCATTGCAATGCATGGAGGGCCTCTGTAGTCACTGTTGAACAGCTTTCTGTAAGAGGAAAAAAAAAATCCGGCAAATTTACTGGATTTACTGAATCATTAGCTTCCTGTAACTGTAAAAAGGAAGCTTTTATAACACTTCATTAAAATTGGCAATAATACAGCAAAATATACTGTTCCTAAATGCCCTGTGCATGGGTGGCTAATGGGGGTGAAGAAGAAAGCCTCCCAACCTATTACTATTTCATACATCCATTTTCTTCTGTAGGGCAATTGATTTCATGCATATAGAATTCAGACTCTAAACTCATAGATCATATAAGTGATTTCAGTATGGGTCCTATGCAAATTTTGGCCAGTTCATATTTTTAAATTACATTTTAAAATTATACTGCCCAAGATTACTCTGGGTGATTCAGTGAACATATGAAACCTCTAAGACTTAAAGTATGCTTTAAAATCTGACTAGCAAAGAGTAGCCCATCAATGTTAATGGATAAAAAATTCTGAAAGAAACAAAATGTATATATGAATCCCATAGTATTTGCTATCACTTGCATATGACCAGGCTTATGTGTATCCTGAAAACAATACAAAGACAAAAATTATTCAAATGAATAATATACCATCATATGGCTAAAATAAACTTTCAAATGTCTTCACCATGGCATTCTTTTTTAAAAAATTAAGGTCTAATAAACAGAAAATAAAGTGTACAATTCTTAAGTGATCTATTTTATACAGTTTGAAAATTGAATACACCTCTCTATCTCCCTATTATTGAATGAGTTATGATCCCCACCTCCCTTCAAAATCCTGGTTTCAAATTCTAATCCCCAGTGTGTATTTGGAGATAGAGCCTTTAAAAAGTCAATTAAGATTAAATCACTGCAGATGGTGACTGCAGCCATGAAATTAAAACACGCTTGCTCCTTGGAAGAAAAGCTATGACCAACCTAGGCAGGATATTAAAAAGCATAGCCATATTAAAAAAAACTTGGCTTGACAAAGGTCTGTCTAGTCAAAGCTTTGGTTTTTCCAGTAGTCATGTATGGATGTGAGAGTTGGACTATAAAGCTGAGCACTGAAGAATTGATGCTTCTGAACTGTGGTGTTATAGAAGACTTTTGAGAGTCCCTTGGACTGCAAGGAGATCAAACTGATATTAAAGGAAATCAGTCCTGAATACTCACTGGAAGGACTGATGTTGAAGCTGAAACTCCAACATTTTGGGCATCTGATGCAAAGAACCAACTCATTGGAAAGACCCTGATGTTGGGAAAGATTGAGGGCAGGAAGAGAAGGGGATGACAGAAGATGAGATGGTTGGATGGCATCACCAACTCAATGGACATGAGTTTGAGCAAGCTCTGGGGAGTTGGTGATGGACAGGTAAGCCTGGAGTGCTGCAGTGCATGGGGTCACAAAGAGTCAGACAGGACTGAGCCACTGAACTGAAGATTAAATGAGGTAATAGAGTGGGGCCCTAATCCAAAAGTCCTGGGGTCTTTATAAAAAGAAAGAGACATCTGGAGTGCACAGAGAAAAAGATCATGTGAGAATGATCATCCATAAGCCAAGTAGAGAGGCCTCAGGAGAAATGGGAACTGCTGGCAACTTGATCTTGGAATTCTAGTCTCCAGAACTGTGAGAAAATAAATTTTTGCGATTTAAGCCATTCAGTCTTTGTTATTTTATTAAAGCAGTCCCAGCCTACAAATATACCACCTCACATATCATTTTATATACCCAAGACATTGCCTTCTTGCTCCTTTAGAGTAAATTTCTCTTTACCTACCTTCCCCCTACCTTTCAAATCCTAAAATATGATGCTGTAAAAGTGCTGCACTCAATATGCCAGCAAATTTGGAAAACTCAGCAGTGGCAACTGGAAAAGGACTGGAAAAGGTCAGTTTTCATTCCAATCCCTAAGGAAGGCAATGCCAAAGAATGCTCAAACTACCACACAATTGCATTCATCTCACACGCTAGTAAAGTAATCCTCAAAATTCTCCAAGCCAGGCTTCAGCAATATGTGAACCATGAACTTCCAGACATTCAAGCTGGTTTTCGAAAAAGCAGAGGAATCAGAGACCAAATTTCCCAACATCTGCTGAATCATCGAAAAAGCAAGAGAGTTCTAGAAAAATGTCTATTTCTGTTTTATTGTCTATGCCAAGCCTTTGACTGTGTGGATCACAATAAACTGTGGAAAATATGAAAGAGATGGGAATGCCAGACCACCGAACTGCCTCTTGAGAAACCTGTGTGCAGGTCAAGAAGGAACAGTTAGAACTGGACATGGAACAACAGACTGGTTCCAAATAGGAAAAGGAGTCTGTCAAGGCTGTATATTGTTACCCTGCTTATTTAACTTATATGCAGAGTACATCATGAGAAAAGCTGGGCTGGATGAAGCACAAGCTGGAGTCAAGATTGCCGGGAGAAATATCAATAAGCTCAGACATGCAAATGATACCACCCTTATTGCAGAAAGTGAAGAAAACTAAAGAGCCTCATGATGAAAATGAAAGAGGAGTGTGAAAAAATTGGCTTAAAACTCAACATTCAGAAAACGAAGATCATGGCATCCAGTCCCATCACTTCATGGCAAATAGATGGAGAATATTGGAAATATGGCAAATAGATGGCAAGTAGTGGAAAAAGTGGCAGACTTTATTTTGGGGGGCTCCAAAATCACTGCAGATGGTGACTGCAACCATGAAATGAAAAGACTCTTACTCCTTGGAAGGAAAGTTATGACCAACCTAGACAGTGTATTAAAAAGCAGAGACATTACTTTGCCAACAAAGATCCTTATCATCAAGGCCATGGTTTTTCCAGTAGTCATGTATGGATGTGAGAGTTGGACTATAAATAAAGCTAAGCAATGAAGAATTGATGCTTTTGAACTGTGGTATTGGAGAAGACTCTCGAGAGTCTCTTGGACTGCAAGGAGATCCAACAAGTCCATGCTAAAGGAAATCAGTCCTGAATATTCATTGGAAGGACTGATGTTGAATTTGAAATTCCAATACTTTGGCCACCTGATGCAAAGAGCTGACTCATTTGAAAAGACCCTGATGCTGGGAAAGATTGAGGTCAGGAGGAGAAGGGGACAACAGAGGATAAGATGGTTGGATGGCATCACCAACACAGTGGACATGAATTTGAGTAAACTCTGGGAGTTGGTGATGGACAGGGAGGCCTGGCATGCTGCAGTCCATGGGGTCACAAAGAGTCAGACATGCCTGAGCTACTTAACTGAACTGAACGTTCCGCCCACCGCCACCCAATGCTTTATGCTTTATATTACCAAAATTTAGTACGTGGATTCCATGTGAATGGAGTCCTGTGGTTTGTAATTCTGGTCTAGTTTGTTGTTGTTGTTGTTTTTCTTAGTATTTGAGAATCATTAATTTTGTTGTATTAGTTTTGTTCCTCTGTCACAAATTGCCTTAGGAAATGTAGATTGTCATTTGATACCTAAGTTTTAGATCTGTAAAATAAGAAGGTAGATGTAGGTATCCACAGAACAAAATTTCTGTATGATTTCCTAGCATTCTAAAGTATTGCCATTATCCACTTCACTTTCTTTTTGCTTTTCATATCATTGATCACAGAGGAACTTGACACACTTTGAAAAAAGATGAGCATTTAGAAGGCTGGAGGAGTGTTTTAGATAAAATATGAGACCTGGAGGGATAAAATCTAAAATTCAGTTTAGAAAGAGAGTTTTGTTTATAAGTGAAATAAGCAGTAGAAGTTAAAACTGAACTGCAGGTGGAAATAAATTACAATGGGTAAATGTTAAATTGTTAACTATGATTTGCTAATAAATTAATTCACGCTATATATAACTTTGAGAAGAAAATAGTTAGCTCTATATTAAAACTGCAAAATATACTTTTAATTAAAATAATAACAAGGAAGTAGAACAGAAACTTGGTGTGGTGGAAGTTCCGCACTTACACGTGAAGTAAGTTCACATATAGTCCATGTGAACATATCATCAGTATGTGTTTTGAATTGCTCAGTCATGTTTTACTGTTTGTGATCCCATGAATTGTAACCCACCAGGCTCCTCTGTCCTTGGGCAAGAATACTAGAGTGGGTTGCCATGCCCTCCTCCAGGGGATCTTCCCAACCCAGGGATCAAACCCAGGTCTCCTGCATTGCAGGTAGATTCTTTACTATCTGAGAACCAGGGAAGCCCATCGTTAGTATACCAATACATTAATTATAATTGCAATAATAATAGAAAATAACTCAATACTACCTAGAGCCCAAAGGATCACTCATAATTTCTTAAACATTTTTTAATGTATAATAATTTGGATGATTCTTCAAAATATTTTTGAATTTATATACTAGGTTTATTAACAATTACACATAGATAAATAAATAGAGAGTAAATAGATAGAAGGTAGAAAGTAATTTTAATGACCTAAGGATTTCAAAAAGTATGAACCTTATCCATATTTATAGCATTAATCTTGATTAATAATGAATACATATGGAGATTAAAAAATGAATATATTGTAGAAACAAAAATAAATTATTAGATAATCTAATCTTACAAAATAAAGTCATATTAGTTTTCTCTGTATCTAAAATACTGCTTTGAATCTGTTTTAACATTTTTTCATATGTATTTGTAGTTGTTATTTATTTCCATCATTAAAGTGTTATTAATTCCACACTTTATATCAGTGTGGATTTAATTTTAATTTTTCTAAAATAAAGCATTAGGAACAAAATTTTTAAAGAAAAAGATTTGCAATAAAATTTTTTTCATACATAATTATCTCACATTAACATTTTCCCACATGTTTATATCTTTGTTCTTCAATATAATCTAGAAAATCTGCATCTGGAAGGTGATAATTCCCATATCCACATTTCAAAGCAAAGCAAATTAAGGTGCTAATTGCAGAAACCTAATTTCAGTTATCACCATATACTTAGAAATGCAAACTTCACATAAAGAGCAAATATCACTAGATTTCATTTAGGAATAAAAATATTCTAGAATTCTCTTTTAAAACTTTTTTCATCTACTTATCCTGAGATCCTCTGGGAAAAGTTCATTAGGCAAGAGTGTTTTTGAACTTTTAACTTATTATGTGCACATTAATGAAATGCCAGAGAAAGTAAGGAAGGAAAGAGAACATCACATGAATTCATTATTGATTTGACCATAGCTAAGTTTATCTGATGGCTTGATATGGAGGTACCATGCTTCAAAAGCCACATTTCCTCCTTTTCAGGACTATCCTGCAAAGGGAAGAGGGAGAAAGAATTGATTCACCTGCCTATTTCTCCCATTGTTCAAAGCTTTTCTTCATGGTGGTAACTTCTCTGAACTTCTATACTGTTGCAAGTGTGGCTGGGTGCTGAGATTTACAGCATTGAGGTCAGCAGGGAGGGTTAGGGGCACGAGGTGAGAGGCGATCAGATTACACATGTGTTAGGCTGTGGGCACCACATAAACAGAATTGATGCTATGCTGGTAGTTGGTATTGCTTCTTCATAATACAGTGGGTGTCTTCTTCTAGAGAAACACTCTTAATTGCAAGGAATGTGGATAAAATTACTGTTTTGCTGACAAAATGGGACAGCATAAAATTTTATAACACATTAAATCCAAATATTAGAGGCTTCCAGTTTCTGCTTCAACTTATAAACAGTTTGGAAGTTCTCACTCCCATTCTCATAACAAAAACAGCTAATCACACTAAGAAAAAACAACAACTCTTCTTAGACCCATTAGAGAATTGAAGTCACTTAGCAAACTACTATCCTGAAAGCTGGAGAGAAAGGCAGAAAGAATCACAGCTTAGCGGGCAGTAGAAAACCAGGAGCAGAAACACCCTGTATCTAGTGCCCATAGAAACACAAACTGTAATTGACAAATCATCAGATGCTCAGAATGGGACTGGCCTACAGCATACACATAGACCAGTGCAATATCATAGAGAGCACAGAAATAAATCCAGACATAATGTGGTCAAATAATTCTTGACATTGATGCCAAGAATACATAATGAAGAAAGAATAGTAGCAATAAATGAAGCTCAGAAGATAGGACATTTGCATACAAAGGATGAAACTGTATGTACCCTTATCTTACATCACACACAAAAATCAGCTCAAAATGGATCGAAGTCTTAAATGTAGGATTGGAAATCATGAAACTCCTTAGATAAAAACATAGAGGAAGATCTCAATACTGATCTTAGCAATGATTTCCTAGACATGCTACCAAAAGCACAGGAAACAAAAGCAAAAGTAATATATGCGGTTTACATTTACCTAAGAAAGTTTCTGGTGAATCTTATGCTCAGTCATGTCCAACTTTTTGCAATCCCATGGACTGTAGCCCACCAGGCTTCCCTGTCCATTAGCAACTCCCAGAGCTTGCTCACATTCATGTCTATCAAGTCAGTGATGCCATCCAACCATCCCATCCTCTGTTGTCCCCTTCTCCCTTTTTCTAACCATTAGCAACCCTCACTCACTTTGCTTCTTTGAGTTCAACTATTTCAGATTCATCAATAAGTCTTATATAGTGTATGTCTTCTGTGTCTGGCTTATTTCACTTAGCATAAGATTCATCAGATTGATCCATATTGTTGCAAATGACAGGACTCCCTTACTTCTGAAGGTTGAACAATACTTTACTGTAGTTATTTTACTGTAGGTAAGACATTTTCTTTTCCACTCGTCTGTCAATGGACATTTAGTTGAAAAGATTAATGTGAAAGTATTAATCACAAAGTACAAAGTTTCAATTAAACTAGATGAAACATCCTATGATCTACTGTATAGCATACTGCCTATATTTAATTATACTATATTCTATACTTAAACATTTGCTAAAGGGATTAATCTTATATTAGGTGTTTTCTTACACACACACAATGATGAAGAAAGGCAACCTTTAGAGGTGATGAATATGTCTATGGCATAGATGACAGTGATACTTTCATAGATGTATATTTTATCTACAAATTCAGCAAGTGGAATACACCAAGTATGAACAGTTCATATTGGGTCATACCTCAATAAAGTAGTTTTAAAAGAAAAAATAAAATAAAAAACAATCTAGTCCTCATATCAAGGAGAAGGCAATAGCAACCCACTCCAGTACTCTTGCCTGGAAAATCCCATGGATGGAGGAGCCTGGTGGGCTGCAGTCCATGAGGTTGCTAAGAGTCGGAGACGACTGAGCGACTTCACTTTCACTTTTCACTTTCATGCATTGGAGAAGGAAATGGCAACCCACTCTAGTGTTCTTGCCTGGAGAATCCCAGGGACAGAGGAGCCTGGTAGGAGGCCATCTATGGGGTCGCAAAGAGTTGGACACAACTGAAGCGACTTAGCAGCAGCAGCAGCAGTCCTCATATCAACAGACTAAAGAACAATGATATGATTACTTTTACTGATGCAGGAAAAAAAAAAAAAAACATTTAAAAAATTCAGTTGCCATTCACAATAAAAACTTGACCAACTAGGAATAGAGGGAAACTTCCTCAACTTAATTAACGCTATCTACCCAAATCCTTCTATCAGACTCAGTAGTGAGAAGCTAATTGATTTCTTCCTAATACTGAGAACAGGCAATCATTCCCCCATTTACATCTCTGTTGAATATTATATTGGAAGTCCTAGACTGTGAAATAGAGAAATAAAAGGAAATAAAGGAACACAGATTGGTAAGGAAAATAAAACTGCGTTCAAAGATAACACGACAGTCTATAGTTTAAAAAAGAGGAAGAAAAAAATTTGTCACATCACTATGAAGACACCTGGGAAAACTGCTTCAGCCACCCATCTTAAATTATATAGATAGTATGCTTTCTTACATAATATGAAAATAGAAGTTTGGCTGTGATCTTTTCTCGAAAACCCTGTAACTCTAGTCTAACCATGAGAAAAACTTGAGACAATATTAACAGAATTTCATTAAAAATGTATATTATTATTATTTTTATAAAGGAGTATAAAGAAATATAAAAAAGTATAAAGCTAAGGAGAATACATTATGGTTAATGACTAGCTAAATATAGTACTTTCAGTTATTCAATTTAACTATCTTTATGTAAATTTGGTAGCAGAACTCTAAATTAAATCTAAATCAGTGTGTCATAGTCACTCCAATTCATTTATAAATAGAAAACATTAAATTGATTGAAATCAACTAAAACAATTTTGACAGGTCTTGATGAAGTCTTTGTCAGCTTTCATTTCAATGCTTTTAATAAAATGCATTGAATGAAATGAAATCTAAATGAAACATAATATCAAAAGAAACTTTAAATCCAAGTGAAATTTTATAATCATAACTGCTGTATCAATGTGAAGAATATGATACAATCTAATTCATGCCCAAATAGGTCCATTTTAGAGCACACAATATGCACCCACCAAGTATGAAATTGGATGAAATTTCCCTTTGAAATCAGGCTATTACATGGTGAGTGAACTATTTAAAATATTTTCATTAACATTTTGTTTATGAACATTTTGATAATGTTCTATTTAGGCACACTTTTCATCATCACAAACAGAAAAACTCTTTGTAATACAGGAATTTTTTTAACAACAAAATAAATTTCTTATGATTAAAAGGAAAATGAAAGGGGAGATCTTGGTAAGGATATCCTTTACATTGCTTAAGGAAACTATCATTAGCAAATAGAAAAACGCCTGCTCAGTATGCCTTTCAGTAAAAATATTTGAAAAATAAACAAATTTAATTATGTATTCTCTCTTCTTTTGAGAAAAATATACTTTTCCATGTGGATAGGTTTTTGAGGAGCTAAAATTTATGAAATATGTTCTTTTTAACAGAGGACATGAATAAACAAAAGCTCAGATTCCAAAATCTAAATGAGCAAGTGGTAAGGTGGTGGGGGGAGAAAAAACAAAGTGAAAGAGGAATAAACTACAAACTTCAGTCTGAAAGAGGGAGCATCTCTATAGGCCCTGCAGACATTAATAGACTAATAAGATAATACAATGAAAATTTTTATTTCAATAAATTCAACCAATCAAATGATGTTATGGGTTAAATTATGTCCCATCAAAATTCATGAAATTCATGTGTTGAAGTCCTAACCCCTAGTATCTTGAAAGTGTTAGTTGTTCAGTTGTGTCTGACTCTTTGTGATGCCATGGACTGTAGCCTGCCAGGCTCCTCTGTCCATGGAATTCTCCAGGCAAGAATGCTGGAATGGGTAGCCATTGCCTTCTCCAGGGGACCTTCCCAAACCAGGGATTGAACCCCGGTCTCCTGCATTGCAGGCAGACTTTTTACCATCTGAGCCACCAGGAAAGCCCTAGTGCCTTATTTGTAGCCTTATTTGGAAAGTAGGGTCATTTAGATGTAATTACTTAAGATGAGGGCTTTCTCCATGGTCAGTGGTAAAGAATTAGCCTGCAATGCAGGAGGAGCAGGAGACATGGGTTTGATTCCCAGGGTTGGGGAAATCCTCTGGAGGAGGGCATGGCAACCCACTCTAGTGTTCTTGCCTTGAAATGCCCATGGACAGAGGAGCCTGGAGGGCTACAGTCCATAGGATTGCAGAGTTGGACACAACTGCAGTGATTCAGCATGCATACACACAGTTAAGATGAAGTTGCATCGGAATGGGGTGGGCTCTTAATTCAGTATAACTGGTGTTCTTACAAAAAGAATATCATTTGAAGAGAAAGAGTCATGAACAGAGGGAAAATGATAAAAAAAACATACAAGTTCTAGTACTAGTTATGGTTACCTACAAGAGAGGGAAGGAGGCACAGGGCAGATATTCTCCCACAACTCTCAAAGGAACTAACACTGCCAAATCTTGATCTTGGACCTGTAGTCCCCAAAAGTAAAAGAAGAAATTTCTGTTTTCTAAGCCACTCAGATATGATACTTTATTATAGAAGTCCTAGAAAACTAATACAGATGAAATATACTCATTTTTTTGAAAGACTAAAGTTACCAAACCTAGAAAGAAGAAACATCAAAATTGAACAGGGCAATATCAATTTAAAAATTTACTTTTAGAATTAAAGTCAAAAGCAAGTTCTTTGCAAGTGAAGAGATCTTTACAAATTTATAAAATTGATAGGGTACTAGCAAAGATAAAAAATTAAAAAGTAAATATTACCAATATTAACAATAAAACATTGGATTTTACTACAAATATTGAAAAATTATTGAGTGGATAGTATACATATACACAATTTTGATAAAATATATATGAAAAATTAGAAAATTTGAATTGCTTCCTTGGTGTAGCCTGTTAAATTACCACATAAGTGGAAAATATGAAATAATAATTCTATATTTTTAAACCAATATAAGTGATATAAATATGGTACGAAAGCAAAACTCTATTTAAAGGTGATATGGTTGCATAAGAAGAAAATCCAAAAGAATGTACAGATAACTGAATGCATAAGTAGCTTTTGCAATGTTATCAACTCTGAAATCATAAATTCCTAGGAATAAATCTACTAAAATATTCTGAAGATATTTAAACCTATAAAATACTGCTGTGACTTTCATGCACTAGAAAACTCAATATTTCTACATAAATCTCACAAATTGGTCTATAGATTCCAAGCAATCTCTATTAAACCCCCAGAAGCAGTATGTGTGTACATGTTTTTGTCTTTGCCTGTGTGTTAAAATTAATAAGCTGAACCATAACTCTGCATGAAAATGCAGAGATAAAGCATAGCCGAAAATAAATCTGGAGGACTTTACCACTAAAGTTTAGCATCTATTCTATAATAGAATATAACTATGTGCTATTAACATAAGGAAAGATAATAGGTTGATAAACAGATATAGAAATAAGTTCATATATATCAGATCACTTATGTTTTCACTAGTTTATAAACACAGAAAATTGGTCCATTTAATGTATGCAACTTGATGAGTATGCATACACCTATAAAGCCATTATATAATCAAGGTAATAAAGATATCTGTCACCTTCAATATTTCCTTGAGCTCCTTTGTTTACTTTTTTACGGTAAGACTACAACTTCAGATGTACTCTCTTATAAAAATAGGAGGGTACATCTTACTTTTATAAAAATACAAAATATTGAATTGCTAACTATATTCACTCTGATGCTAGGGGTCCTTTGAATTATTCATTTCGTGTAACTGAAAATTTATATCCGTTGAACAGTAAGGCTCCATTTCCCATCCCCCTTCACCCTAGCAGTCCCCATTCTGTTGTCTGCTTCTTTAAGTTTGACTATTCTAGGCGCTTCATGTAGGAGGAATCAAGTAGTATTTGACCATTTGTGATTCATTTCACTTAGCATGGCTTCTGCTGTTGCTGCTGCTGCTAAGTTGCTTCAGTCGTGGCTGACTCTGTGTGACCCCATAAAGGGCAGCCTACCAGGCTCCCCGGTCCCTGGGATTCTCCAGGCAAGAACACTGCAGTGGGTTGCCATTTCCTTCTCCAATGCATGAAAGTGAAAAGTGAAAGTGAAGTCACTCAGCCGTGTCCGATTCTTAGCAACTTCATGGACTGCAGCCTACCAGGCTCCTCCGTCCATGGGATTTTCTAGGCAAGAGTACTGGAGTGGGGTGCCATCGCCTTCTCCGAGCATGTCTTCTATGTTGTTACAAATGGCATCATTCCTTCCTAAGTTTAATATTCTATTGTTTGTTTATACCACATTTATAAATGGTATCATTCCTTTCCTAAGTTTAATATTCTATTGTTTGTTTATGCCACATTTTCTTTTTTCATTCACCTGTCCATGGACATTTCAGTTGCTTTCATATCTTCATTAGGTACTGTGAATAATGCTGCAATGAATACAGGGGTGCAGCTATCACTTCAAGATTCTGATTTCAGTTATTTTGAATTTATATGCAGATGTGGGAATGCTGGATCATATGGTAATACCACTTTTAATTTTCTGAGGGGCCTCCATATTGTTTTTATGATAGCTGCCGCATTTTACATTCCCACCAACAGTACAAAAGAATTACAATTTCCCCACATTCTCATTTAACACTTATCCTTTTTATTTTCATAATAGTCAAATGAATAGGTGTGATGTCATATCTCATTGTGGTTGGCATTTCCTTGATGCTTAGTGGTTATTGAATACCTTTTCATATACCTGTTATATATCTGTATGTCTTTGGAAAAGTGTTTACTCATTTCCCTTGTCCATTTTTTTTTGCCCAGGTTTATTGAGAAATAACTGAAATACATCACAAATACTGTCATCTGCCCATTTTGTAATCATGTTATTTGATTTTTTGCTATTAAATTTTAGTAATTATACACTTAGGATTTTGAGTCTCACTCAGATATACAGATACTATACTGAAAGCACTGGCAACAAAAACAAAAACACACAAGTAGGACAACATCAGACTTTTCTGCTCAGCAAAGGAAATCATTAGCAGAATAAAACAGCAGCTTAGGAAGTAGGAAGAAATATTTGCAAACTGTACATTGGATAAAGAGCTAATATCTGAAACATCCAAAAGTCACTAAATTTATGACAAAGCCGCCACTATAATTCATGAGGGAAAAAATAATGATTTCAATAAGTGATGACAATTTTCTAATCCTCTCTGCTTGGAAGATTGTCATGTGTCATAATTTTTACATTCTTACAAAGTATTTTCCAGCTTCTTAATGACTAGATTACCAACTGAATGCTCATTTACTTTTTCTACCTATTTCCCTCTTTCTGTTCTCTTTCCCATTTTCTTTTGTACCTTTCTGTATACCCTTTCCCCTAGAGTTTATATTTTTTCATTTAAAAAATGTGCTCAATTGGTAGTTCACTGCCATCTACAAGCATTTCTTGAATCTATTTTTTAATGGGAGCTAAAAATGATTGATCCTACTATAGACTTATTTCCAAAGCAGTAGTTTTGATGATGACAATCCAAAATCATTACATTTTCTTAAACGATTACACAAAATTTATGGAACTATTCCCCCATGTTCTTTAAAAACCTGAGTTAAACTATATGTATGAACACTGAAAAAAATCATGTGACTTTATTTATTAGTATAAGTGTGCTAATTTCAGTTGAAATAATATTACCTTCCTGCACTATGTTTCTCAGTCAGTAAGTTCCTTCTTTTATAATCTATGTAGTATTCATATATTTTTCACCCAAGGCAGGGGAAAAAAAAACAGGCAATACAGACCTAAGTGGTGTTTGATAACATCACTACCTGTTAATATGCCTATAATAAATTCTTAGCCTTGATAACAAGTCATTTTTAAAGCCTGAGGCTTTAAGATCTGATCCAAGCAAGACTTTAAGTAACATATAATTCCATATTGGAGAAGGGAATGGCTACCCAATCCAAGATTCTTGCCTGGAGAATTTCATGGACAGAGGAGCCTGGTGGGCTACAGTCCATTGGGTCACAGAGTCCAACATGACTGAGGCTACTGAGCACACACATAATTCTATATATGATATATATCATATAATAAATTAATACTTTTAATTTATCTAGTATTCATTTTAAATAAATTACAATACAGATCCTACTTTTACATTTATTTGAAGGGGGAAAAAAACCAAAGACTAAACACTGTGAAAGTTAGACATATGCATATATACTCTTTCTATTGTATTTACATTTTAAAGGGAATTTGAAATAATATTGACCATGCCACAATTTCGGGATGAGTTAAAACTTAAGTTCCTTTTACTATTCAACTCTAAATTCATATCAGGACATTTTGCTTTTCAAACAAAATAGGCCCAATCCATCATAATTACCAAAATTTTTCATATTTGTCTGTATTCAAAGGCAAAAAAATGCTATACTGTATTTTATTTAAACTTAGAAACAGCTGTTCTGCCATATGTTTCATCATTTAGAAGATGCCCTGTACATTTTTATCAGAGAGAACAAATACCATGACATCATTATAAACCAATAAGATTTTGTCCATCAAATACATGCAGGCAAAAAAGTATATACATATTGTTTAATCATTTGTTTAATCAAGGCTTAAGGCAGGCATTGAAGAAGATGATATCAAAATTCCTTTACAGTTATAATACCTTATATATCCATTGACATACTCAATTTATACTGTAACTTTTCCTCTTACATATTCCTCATTCCAGTGTTTCCTTTAAGCATTTAGTCTTCCTTTAAACTTGTACATATACCCTGCTTGTCATGCTTTTAACCTACTGTAAGCTCTGTCTAAATAAACTATCCTTTCACATTTCTGTCAATTCAGGAAACTGAGTTACTCTCTCAAATTCCTTGATAATTTGACACTTATACCATACTAAGCCCATCATCATGGGTACATAAAAAGTCTACATCTGTGTCCTACTGCTCATTATTTATTGCCTTTTAGTTACTATCTTCAATGATAACTGCTGGCACACCATTCTAGCCACCTGCACCTGTGGCCACAAATGTCAAGCCTGAAATTCTCTGAAAACATTTTCATTTTGTCCTTTATAGATTTTCACTGGAAATATTGCCTATTTTTCAGGTTACACAGTTTCTACTCCAGTCTCTATTGCAGTTACAGAGTTTCTATTTCAGCACTCCATTGGAATTAGGGCCCAGCAACTAACTCTGGGCACACTGTTTTAAATATTGAAATTACTCTATGTTGTATTTTTCAGATTTATCATCAATATTTAGCCTGACAATATCACATCTTTCATCAGAAAAGCAAAGAAAAAATGAGCTAATAGACAAAATAAACAGTTCATTCTAAACTCCTGACTATCCACAGCATCTTCTGGTTTTGAGAGTTAGAATGTACTTCTCAAAAATTAATTCAATATGATTTTGGACAAAACCTTCTTCATCTCCTTTTGCTCCACACCTAAATGAGGCAGTCCAGTTATTCAATGTGCTATCAACCACTTCCTAAGAAATAATGAGGAAAATGGATTGAATATATACCCTGTTTGAAATTTCAGAATTTCATCCCACATTTTCTGCCCACGATGTTTCTTTATTTCTTCTAATGGCAACCCTAGCCTACTCTGTGGTTACAACCAACAGGAGGTAGCTTAGGCAAAGCAAGCTTAGGGCAATGAATTTAATCTGGTTTAGCTGTTTGTGTGCATGCTAAATCACTTCAGTTCAGTTCAGTTGCTCAATTGTGTCCGACTCTTTGCGACCCCATGAATTGCAGCACGCCAGACCTTCCTGTCCATCACCAACTCCTGGAGTCCACCCAACCCATGTGCATTGTGTTGCTGATGCCATCCAGCCATCTCATTCTCTGTCGTCCGCTTCTCCTCCTGCCCTCAATCTTTCCCAGGATCAGGGTCTTTTCAAATGAGTCAGCTCCCCACTTCAGGTGGCCAAAGTATTGGAGTTTCAGTTTCAACATCAGTACTCCAATGAACACCCAGGACTGATCTCCTTTAGGATGGACTGGTTGGATCTCCTTGCAGTCCAAGGGACTCTCAAGAGTCTTCTCCAACACCACGGTTCAAAAGCATCAATTCTTCAGTGCTCAGCTTTCTTTATAGTCCAACTCTCACATCCATACATGACCACTGGAAAAACCATAGCCTTGACTAGATGGACCTTTGTTGGCAAAGTAATGTCTCTGCTTTTGAATATGCTGTCAAGGTTGGTTATAACTTTCCATCCAAGGAGTGTCTTTTAATTTTATGGCTGCAATCACCATCTGCAGTGATTTTGGAGCCGAGAAAAATAAAGTCAGCCACTGTTCTCACTGTTTTCCCATCTATTTGCCATGAAGTGAGAGAGTCCCTTGGACTGCACGGAGATCCCACCAGTCCATTCTGAAGGAGATCAGCCCTGGGATTTCTTTGGAAGGAATGATGCTAAAGCTGAAACTCCAGTACTTTGGCCACCTCATGCGAAGAGTTGACTCATTGGAAAAGACTCTGATGCTGGGAGGGGTTGGGGGCAGGAGAATAAGGGGACAACAGAGGATGAGATGGCTGGATGGCATCACTGACTCGATGGACATGAGTCTGGGTGAACTCCAGGAGTTGGTGGTGGACAGGGAGGCCTTGTGTGCTGCGATTGATTCATGGGGTCGCAAAGAGTCGGACACGACTGAGCGACTGAACTGAACTGAACTGAACTGATGGGACGGGATTACATGATCTTAGTTTTCTGAATGTTGAGCTTTAAGCCAACTTTTTCACTCTCCTCTTTCACTTTCATCAAGAGGTTCTTTAGTTCTTCCTCACTTTCTGCCATAAGGGTGGTGTCATCTGCATATCTGAGTTTATTGATATTTCTCCCAGCAATCTTGATTCCAGCTTGTGCTTCTTCCAGCCCAGCGTTTCTCATGATGTATTCTGCATATAAGTTAAATAAGTAGGGTGATAATATACAGCCTTCACATACTCTTTTTCCTATTTGGAACCAGTTTGTTGCTCCATGTCCAGTTCTAACTGTTGCTTCCTGACCTGCATACAGGTTTCTCAAGAGGCAGGTCAGGTGGTCTGGTATTCCCATCTCTTTTAGAATATTCCACAGTTTATTGTGATCCACACAGTCAAAGGCTTTGGCATACTCAATAAAGCAGAAATAGATGTTTTTCTGGAACTCTCTTGCTTTTTCCATGATCCAGCGGATGTTGGCAATTTGATCTCTGGTTCCTCTGCCTTTTCTAAAACCATCTTGAACATCTGGAAGTTCACGGTTCACATATTGCTGAAGCCCAGCTGGCTTGGAGAATTTTGAGAATGACTTTACTAGCATGTAGAGAAGGCAATGGCACCCCACTCCAGTACTCTTGCCCGGAAAATCCCATGGGCGGAGGAGCCTGGTGGGCTGCAATCCGTGGGGTTTCAAAGAGTCGGATACGAGTGAGTGACTTCACTTTCACTTTTCACTTTCATGCATTGGAGAAGGAAATGGCAACCCACTCCAGTGTTCTTGCCTGGAGAATCCCAGGGACAGGGGAGCCTGGTGTGCTGCTTTCTATGGGGTCGCACAGAGTCGGACACGACTGAAGTGACTTAGCAGTTACTAGCATGTGAGACGAGTACAACTGTGCAGTAGTTTGAGCATTCTTTGGCATTACCTTTTTTTGGGATTGGATTGAAAACTGACATTTTCAGTCCTGTGGCCACTGCTGAGTTTTCAAATTTGCTGGCATACTGAGTACAGCAGTTTCACAGCATCATCTTTTAGGGTTTGAAATAGCTCAACTGGAATTCCATCACCTCCACTAGCTTTGTTCATAGTGATACTTCCTAAGGCCCACCTGACTACACATTCCAGGATATCTGGCTCTAGGTGAGTGTGAGTGATCACACCTTTGTGATTATCTTGGTCATGAAGATCTTTTTGTACAGTTCTTCTGTGTATTCTTGTCGCCTATTCTTAACATCTTCTGTTTCAGTTAGGTCCATATCATTTCTGTCCTTTATTAAGCCCATCTTTGCATGAAATGTTCCCTTGGTATCTCTAATTTCTTGAAGAGGTCTCTAGTCTTTCCCATTCTATTGTTTTCCTCTATTTCTTTTCACTGATTGCTGAGGAAGGCTTTCTTATGTCTCCTTGCTGTTCTTTGGAACTCTGCATTCAAATGGGTATATCTTACCTTTGCTACTTTGCTCTTCACTTCTCTTCTTTTCACAGCTATTTGTACGGCCTCTTCAGACAGCCATTTTGGTTTTTTGCATTTCTTTTTCTTGGGGATGGTCTTGATCCCTGTTTCCTGTATAATGTCATGAACCTCCATCCAAAGTTCATCAGGCACTCTGTCAGATCTAGTCCCTTAAATCTATTTCTCAGTTCCACTGTATAATCATAAGGGATTTTATTAAGGTCATTCCTGAATGGTCTAGTGTTTTACCCAACTTTCTTCAATTTAAGTCTGAATTTTTCAATAAGGAGTTCATGATCTGAGCCACAGTCCACTCCCAGTCTTTTTTTGCTGACTGTATAGTTTCTCCATCTTTGGCTGCAAAGGATATAATAAACCAGATTTCAGTGTTGACCATCTGCTGATGTCCATGTGTAGAGTCTTCTCTTGTGTTGTTGCAAGAGTTTGTTTGCTATGACCAGGTGTTCTCTTGGCAGAACTCTGTTAGCCTTTGCCCTGCTTCATTCTGTACTCCAAGGCCAAATTCGCCTGTTACTCCAGGTGTTTCTTGACTTCCTACTTTTGCATTCCAGTCCCCTATAATGAAAAGGACATCTTTTTGGGGTGTTAGTTCTAGAAGGTCTTGTACGTCTTCATAGAACCGTTCAACTTCAGCTTCTTCAGCATTATTGGTTGTGGCATAGACTTGGATTACCATGATATTGAATGGTTTGCCTTGGAAACGAACAGTCACTTCAGTCATGACCAACTTGCAACCCTATGGACTGTAGGCCACCAGGTCCTCTATCCATGGCATTCTCCATGGAATACTGGAAGTGGGTTGCCAGGCCTTCCTCCAGGGTATCTTCCTGACCTACAGAGTTGCATCTCTTAGGTCTCCTGCATTGGCAGGTAGGTCCATTTACCCCTATTGCAACCTGGGAAGCCTCTCTGTTTTAGCTCCCTAGATGCTTTTGTTGGATTGACATGATAATAGATAAAAAAGAATAATAAGCACTTGATTAAGAACTCTGTTCATCAAGTTCCATTATAGTGGTCCACATGGTCCAAAGTGGGGTACATAATGTGTCTCTGTAAATTTTATAAAAATGTTCTCAGCATTTCTTCAGTTAACTCTTTTGAACAAAAAATATAGGTGAAAATAGGGATAATTGAGAAAAAGGTAAAGTTACAGGTACTGTAATGGCTTACATTGATTTTGGAACAGTGGAGAGAGAATAGGAATCCATTCACCCAGGAAGGGAATATCATAGATTTCTAAAAATATGAAGAAGGGAAGAATATTAATTATCTTTGTAATTCAAAGCTATTTCTGTAGCCTTCTTTAGGAGGAAAACAAATTGGATCTTACAAACTGTTTCAAGTACCTTAAGTATAATTCTTGGTTCTGCTATTCTAGTAGGATGGTTCTAACATGACTTGGTAGCTGCTGCTGCCGCTGCTAAGTCGCTTCAGTCGTGTCCGACTCTGTGCAACCCCAGAGACGGCAGCCCACCAGGCTTCCCCGTCCCTGGGATTCTCCAGGCAAGAACACTGGAGTGGGTTGCCATTTCCTTCTCCAATGTGTGAAAGTGAAAAATGAAAGTGAAATCGCTCAGTCGTGTCCGACTCTTCACGACCCCATGGACTGCAGCCTACGAGGCTCCTCCATTCATGGGATTTTCTAGGCAAGAGTACTGGAGTGGCTTGCTATTGCCTGTTCCCTTAATGTTGTTATCAGAAACACTAAGGTATGACCCCAGCTCTGGTATCTGTCACAGAAAACAAACAAAGAATAAAATCATCACTGTATTCCACCAGATATTTTCCCTACTCCTATTCCTTATACATCATTCATCCATTTTGTACAGCAATCAAATGCAACAAATGTTAGGTATGGACAAATATGTGATTTGACTCCTGCCCATAGGGAATTCCTCTAAGAACATTCAACTAGTTCAACTAGTTCAACTGAACTAGGAACCCTGAAGCCTATCAGTCAGGAGGCCACATTTAAGGCACTGGCACTATCAACCTCTAACTCCTGGCAAATATCCCATTTGTAATAATTATTATCAATACATTCTTTCCAGGATTGTTATATGTATTCTCAGAATTGTGCTTTCATGTGGAATCCAGGCATTGCCTTTCTTCCCAAAACATAATGGCTTGCACGCTATGGGTTTTCATAAGAGACCATAAGTATTTACAGAAACACCACCTCTGCCGTGGAAGACATTTGAAAGTGAAAGTTGCTCAGTCATATCCAAAGCTTTGCAACCCCATGGGCTATACAGTCCATTGAATTCTGCAGGCCAGAATACTGGAATGGGTAGCTGTTCCCTTCTCCAGGGGATCTCCTCAACCCAGGGATTGAACCCAGGTCTCCCACATTTCAGGCAGATTCTTTACCATCTGAGCACTGGGAAAGCCCAAGAATACTGGTGTGGTTGCCTATCCCTTCTCTAGGGGATCTTCCTGACTCAGAAATCAAACTGGGGTCTCCTGCATTGCAGATGGATTCTTTACCAACTGAGCTATGAGGGAAGCTGTTTGGGTCAACCTAAACTCACTGGAAAGGGCTTCCCAAGTAGCTCAGTGGTAAGAATCCACCTGCCAATACAGGAGATGTGGGTTTGAAACCTGGGTTGGTTGGGAAGATTCCCTGGAGTAGGAAATGGCAAACCACTCCAGTATTCTTGCCTGGAAAATTCTATGCTGAGAGGAGCCTGGTGGACAACAGTCCATGGGGTTGCAAAGAGTTGGACATTACTGAGCACACATGCACACAAACTCCCTGGCCAAGTTCATTTTGGGTAGTAAAACTGCTCTACTCTTCTTCCCTGAGAGTCAAGGGAGCTTGTGTTTTTTTTCATCTGGTTGGGTCTGAGACAGTAGGGTCATGTTTGAGGTTAATAAGGCATGTCGACCTCATTTTTCCTTGAAATTCTGCTAATAATAGCCTGAATTAAATCCTGTATAATATAAATGTAATGATTTTTGTTCTATATTCTTTTAGTCTGATGAATTAGATTGGGTGATAAAATAGCATACTCATGGGATAATTTTTTCTCCCCAGAAACCAAGATATTTTAGAAAGGAGGATTGGATATTATTGGCAACAGTTCTCCATGGATCTCTCACCTTTTTGCATATCTTATAAACAGAGACACTGTCTTGTTCAGAATTTTTTTTTTCTCTTATACAGTAAAAATACTTAAAAGATAGAGATTTTGCCTTCTTTAAGAATTGAAAGTCAGTTTGTTTACGTAAGAAAGATAATGTCTGCAGCTGGGACAAAGTTCAGGTAGGTATGCTTGTGGCCCATAGGCCTAGGCATATACATAAGCAGCATCTTTCTGGGCCATTCTGCATCACCCCGGTAGTACTTGACAAAGAAAATGGGCATGAACTTGAAGATTATACTGCCCAGTCTGCAACAAGCAATGAAGTTCTTTGATTCTGACCCAGAAGTTGCAAATCTTCTAACAGCATTTATGAACCAATAGCAGGCTAACATGTTAGCTTGTAAACAACAAATTTCAGTCTCTTCACTCCTTTGGGCATTAACTTCATATATTTAACCTCAGTATTTAAGGGGGAAATTCATCATCTCCTGATATTAGGACACTATAGCTATGACTTACAAATATTTGTGGTGAAATATATGCAGAAGCAGGCTTCCCAGCTGGTGCTAATGGTAAAGAACCTGCCTACTAAAGCAAGAGACTCAAGAGATAAGATTTTGATCCCTGGGTCAGGAAGATCCCCTGGAGGAGGGCATGGCAACCCACTCCAGTGTTCTTGCCTGGAGAATCCCATGGACAGAAGAGCCTGGAGGGCTACAGTCCATAGGGTCTCAAAGAGTTGGACATGAGTGAAGCGACTGAACATACATGCCCACATATGCAGAGGCAAGTAAATATATTTTATCTTAGAGAGCTGATAGTACAATCTGAAATTTGATTTCTTTTCCCTATACCTTGAAATCTATCTTAAATCATATTTTCATGTGAAAAAAGTCATATTAATTTTGTTTTCCTCTTTGTAATAAATGTGTATTTGCTTTTACATAAAAATGACACATTATTTATTACACTGTTTATCATTTCCACTACTTAACTTGCTCTCTAAGCCTCCCACCCCATCCAATTTTCATATATTAACAAACTTGAATGCTCACTGGCACAAGGCTCTTTATTAAACTATTGGACACCACTCATCAATCCTTTGATAGTTGGTTTGGCTAACATTCCAAATGGTTATTACATGGTAGTTGCAATATTCACAAGCTCATCCCCAAATTTCCTGATTCTCTGGAGTCATGTGGAGATTCAGTAATTTCACTCTGAGGAATGAATGCCTCACATGGTATTTTCTCTTTGCCTGACTGTCTGCTAATTTTTAATGTATTTAATGACTTACACTGGAGAAGGCGATGGCACCCCACTCCAGTACTCTTGCCTGGAAAATCCCATGGATGGAGAAGCCTGCTAGGCTGCAGTCCATGGGGTTGCGAAGAGTTGGACACGACTGAGCGACTTCACTTTCACTTTTCACTTTCATGCATTGGAGAAGGCAATGGCAACCGACTCCAGTGTTCTTGCCTGGAGAATCCCAGGGACGGGGGAGCCTGGTGGGCTGCCATCTATGGGGTTGAACAGAGTCGGACACGACTGAAGCGACTTAGCAGTAGCAGCAATGACTTACATCATCATATTTTAGAATAGAAAAATGCAGAGACCATCATTATTTTTATTCATTATTAATCTAGAAATAATTTCCAAAATCATTTGCAATTTTACTGTTTTAAGTCATTCTCTTATAATTTTTTTGAGACAGATCAAGTATGGAATAAAGTCCCTGAATTACTCTATTATGAAGATACAGTTAATGTATTCTAAAGTATAAGTCTAAAAATTCTTAATAGAAATAAAATTTACTTAGAAATGATCAATGAGTTATTTTAAGTTTGTTCAATACAGCATTTATTGGGGATATATTATTACCAAAGTGATTTTGACAATTTGGAATTGGTTCACATGAATATGGAATAAATATCTGTCCTTAAAAATATTATAGATTAGTAATAAAAGTTCATGGGACACAGTAATATATGATAATTGACACTTGAGACAGTGGAGGAAAAAAAACACACATATGGGTGTTCAAAGAACAGAATCAAGGAGTGATTGATGAAGGATGTGGCATTTAAGATACATCCTGATATATGCCAGGATTGTGAAACTTAGGAATTTAGAGTGTGTTCTTCTAGGGGTGAATATTAACAGCCATCAATATTTAGGCCAATTATCATATAGTTTTAATCATAAGAATATAAGAATAAGGGAAAAAACAAACTCCCTCAATGAAAACTGACCTCTAAGAAATTACTTTGGGGAGAGTATAGAAGAGTGATTTTTTTGTTTTTGTTTTTTCCACTACTGAGGCAGTTGAAGGCAACAGGCACAATATGGGGAAGAGAAGCTAGCATAAGGTAAGGAGACAGCAACTAGGCACCAGATTGGAGGTGATGTACTGGAAAGTAATTTTAGTCTGTTGGTGTTTTGTGCTACTCAGGAGATTCCTTTAAGCCAACTGTCGCTGCTCAGAGGATGTTGCTTGTAAATTAGAATATATGGCAAAGATTATTTTATTTTCCTTTCATTTTAATCAGGTACTTAATGTTTTAAAGGCTGCTTAAAAAGATGGTTTGGCATTTTCAAGTGTAATTTTAGGTGAATAAAATTGAGTGGTTATCATATTCAGTCAATTAATAACCTGTATTTTTTTTTATCTACTTCAGTGACTTGTGGGCAGTAACATATACACCCTGGACCTGATATGTTACTACCACAGGGCCATCTGGCTAATCAGATGTCAGTTTTCCTTTTCTATCAGAAAATTAATTTTTCTGCTGGAAAGGAAGTGAATATTGCTAGCACACCTTCAGAGATATGATTACCAAACCCTTATCAGAGTTCTTGTGTAATAATACTATTGCTTCGCATTTCTATTAGTTTTATGTTTCCTTTTCATTTAGAGTAGTTGAAGATGAATCAATTGCTTGAATAAAAGTATATATAATTATATATAATATAATATACAATAAAAAGGAAATTATGGCATTTAAAATACACAGTGTAGGGAAATTTACAATTACTCCTGGGTATGATTATAAGCTCTGCCTCTTAAAATTCATGACATTGAAAGGGATTTCCTTCCCCTTTTTTAAACTTCAGTTTCCACAGACTGTAAATCCCCTACACACGAACCTTCAAATTATGAACTTTCAATGATGAAAATGTGTATCTGGTTCTAGCAAGGAACCGGAACCTGTGCCATCAATGTCAGGCATGAGTGAAACTGCAGCTTGCCCTCCACCTCCTATTGCTGATGATACATCAGCTCTCCCTTCTTCCACCTCTGTCCCTCCTCCAGTCGGTAACTTTGTGCCTGTTCAGTGGATGCCAGTTCCTGTGCGCCAGCTGTTGTACTGTAGTACTGTACTTTTTAAGGTATTGTACTGAAGCATTAAAAATGTCTTATCTTTTGTTTGTTTTATATGTCTTATTTGTATGAAAGTATTACAAACCTATTACAGTTCAGGACTGTATAGCTAATTGTGTTAGTTGCGTACCTAGGCTAACTTTGTTGGACTTACAAACAAATTGGACTTATGGATGTACTCTCAGAACAGAACTTGTTCGTATATAGATTTACTGTACATAACTCACATCAACCTTACCCAAAATGTAAGATAACATATTTTAACTTACTGAGCAACTAACACACACACACACACACACACACACAACATATTTGAAGCACTCCTCAGAGACTTCCTGGCCAGATAGTTGTGTAGTACAGATCTCAGCCTACAAATTTAGTGAAGGTAGGAAGTGCATTGTTATTCTCATTACTATCTCTTGGTTTCATAGTACACATAGCAGGGGCTCCATATCAATATTTGTGTAGGAACAAATGAATAATGCAATGACCCAAATTCAATTTTAAAGTTAGAAAGTGTTTATATTATTTCTCCAAGTTAAATTCTGAAATCCATTTAGTAAAATTGATTGAGGATTTTCTATTTTGATGTTCCAGAAAAATAGAATTGCAGTGGAACATATATCTGCATGACTTACTTTAAGTTTCTGGGTGAAGAAATCACATAGGAAATTCTCTACAAATATTTGTGAAATGAATAATGCAATCATTCAGTTTCAGTTCTAAATCTGGAAAGCTTACATTTTAATCTCTGTAAGTTCAACTCTATTCCTTTTTGTTAAATTGATTGTGGATATTTGGTTTTGATATTCTAGATACTTGGTTATGGAGTACTCTATTGAGCCTTCTAAGTATATTTCTTTTTATCATATCTTCAGTTTGTACCAATGTCACATAATAATTTTTCATCACTTTTTATTTAATGTGTATAACTATTTTCCCATTATAATCAAGAACTGGCTCTGGAAAAGCAGAAAGTTAAAAAGTGATATAAAATAGAAACATGCTAAATTTCTATAAATGCTGACAGTCACATTTTGCAGTACAGATGAAGGGAAAGTTGTGTATCAACATATATTTAGACACCTTGTTAAAATACATATGCATATTAATGATAAAGATTAGAAATCACACTGTTGTATTCACTGATCAGTTCATTCCTTTATGCATAGCTTTGGGAACTCCCCTCTTACCCATCTCTCCTCTTTCTGCTTTAGTGAAGATATCTCTTGTCTACATTACCTTAACAACCTACTGATTGGATCATCTCCTCTAGTGGTTCCTGCCAATAATGCATTATTCATGCTCTTGCCAAGTAATCTTTCAAAGGCCCACGTGAGATCCTCTGGTATTCCTATTTGTATCTTTCAAAAGTAGATTTCAGGGGAAAATAAAATCTAAATTTTCAGTTTGTGATGCAAAGTCATTTATAATTTGGCGTCTGTTTAACACTCCAACTTCAGAACCATCTTCTAACCTGAGTACACACAACCCTTGAGATGCCCTGCTCATATTCAATATATCACAGGGCTTTGAGTGGTTCAAGCTTTTCCACATCTCCATACCTTGGCATACATTTTTCTTTCTATTAGGAACACATCATCTTTACCCTACCATTTCTTTCTTTGACCTACAATAATTTATTCTCTAAGATGCAGTATAAATGTCACCCCTCAGGTTTCACAGAGACTCCAAGACTGTCTTATTTGTTTCTATCTTATTTCCTGATAACACTTGATACATGTGTGTTGATTGAGCATTTCAAAAATGAGTAGTAATACTGGAGAACATAGCTTTTAATTTTATTTATTTTTATGAATTTAAATTTACATAGACATATGTGGATAGTGATTACTCTATTGGATATCACAGAATTAGAAGAAAGGTATACTTTCCTGTTTTTGCTACTAACATATATATTAGTTTGAGTAAGTAATTTAATAAATTACTTTGTTAAGTCTCAAAATGCTACTTACTTCAATCATAAAGTGAATACTTCAAAATTAATATTCCTCACAAAGTTTATAGCAATCTCAAATAAAATCATGTATGTGAAAACATAATTAATTTCAATGCATTATTTAAGTGCTAGTTATCCTGAAAAGACTAGGAAACCAACCTTTAAAAAATTTGTTGTTCTGTTATCAAAACTTCAGTCTTAAGTAATGAATAAACTGTTGAGAAATGTATTGATTTAATAATGACAAATTAGTATTTCCCTACATGAGGTCATTGTACTGTGCTGCCAGTGCATAATTCAATATTTCATACATTGTTGGAGATAGATTGAATATAAAAGCAATATATAAATAGGAAATCCAGTTTCTCTCATTAACATTATCTTCCCCTCACTGAATAGCTCCATGTTTTTCACACTCTATTGAATTTTCAATAAAACTAAATTTGAAATATATGTAAATAAACTAGAGTTTTCAAATGAGTTAGTTTTATTATATATGTCACTTCATATGTTTCTCTGTTTTATACAGCCACATGAGGAAAACCATATAATATTAAATTTAAATGGGGTCTTCAGTTTTCTTCAGAATAAAATATTCTATTGAAAATATTACATTTTATTTAAACATTATAAAGCAATTATCCTCCAATTAAAAATAAGCAAATTAGAAAAAAAATACTACATTGTGTTCAGTAACTGTTGAACATAATTTAACTTTGTCAATTGTGGGAAAATATAAAATAGTTTGAAATCTCTTAATAGGAGTCATTAAATAAAGGAGTAGCAGAATGAATATTCAAACAAATTTTTCAAAATTCCAGACTTAGTAAAGAAAATCAACCCCTGGATCAAGTAAGCTCAATGAATTATGCAAAATGAACACAAAGAAATACATACCAACACACATTAAAATAAAATTATGAAAAACCATGAAGAAAATTAAGATCTTAAATGAAGTTAGAAATAAAAAAGATAAAATTACATGTGGGGAAATAAAAGAAAGTAACTAATAGAAATTTATTAGCTAATATGTCAACAAAGAGGTAATGAAATGATAATTTGAAGTGCTTAATGACAAAAAAAATGTATCAACATAAAACTATATATAGTCAATATGCTCTTGCATTATCTATTGCTGTTATAAGAATACAGTAAAAATGTGAAGATATCAGTTGAGAAATCTGTTGGAATTAGTCATTTCTTCAAATTGGTTCAAATTCCTTTTTACCTTTAAGTGGAGGTGTAAGCTCAGTACCCCATTGTCCACTGCTAAAACCAGAGGAAAGTCAGGGAAAGTAGAGTGTCACTACCAGCCACCTTGCTTAGCCTTATTGATGTTAAATGGATGTGTAGACCCAGTTTTTACTGGACCCTGCTGACACCAAGAGACAGGGTAAAACTTAGTGTCAATTAACCCTGTCTCTACCTACCTCATGTATTGCTTACCTAATGTATTGATATTATAGCAATAATAATATAGCTAATTATAACTACCTAATGTATTGCTTAACTACATTAAGCAGTGTAACTGTTGAACGGAGGTGGAGGCTCAGCTTACTGGTGGATGATCCATAGATCATCTGTGATTGATGACAGATGTCTTTGATTAAAACATAAGCGATAAAGAGGTAGGTATCTGAGACATCCAATTTTATTTTTATTTATGACAATTTTATTGACTTAATATTAATGTTTATAACTATGTATTACGTTTATCAAGTATATCTGAAAGTTAGTTTTGACAAGTTAAAAGTATAGGTCAGTCACTTTAAACATGTTTTTACAACAGCAGTTTCATTTTAAAAAGATCATACATGATAGAAATAGTGGGAACCAAAACAAGGAAATGGTTTTAATCATTTAAAATCACACAAAATAAAAAGTGAAAATTCCAGTACTTTTAAGAGAATTTAGCTTAAATTCATAAGTAAATGTATTTTTCAGGCTCTCAAATGCCATATGTCAAAATTCAGCTAAGATACAAAAAAAGAAAGATATCTGAAGTGCCTTCAGTGTATTGCCATTGATCATATTGAGCTCAGAGAGTTTTCAAGATTGACTTAAATGAATGACTATGTTTAGTCACTGATGGCTAGTGGGAAAAAAGGAAAGATAATTATACTTATTCGAAAGATTTAGGGTTTCTGCAACATCTCTTTAGAACTAATGTCTGCACAAAGCATCTATATTGTTATTATTTTCTTAATCAAATTGTTGTCAGTAACAATGGAATTGTCACAGATGAACATTATTGGTTTTGTATCTAAAGGAAATAACACTTTTTCTAAAACTTTCATTTCATACATGAGTGAAAAGCAAAATATAAAACCAAGTAACAGATGACATTTAAGGCATTCTATCAAACTGAATGGTCTTAAGCTGCTAATGTCAAAATGTCAAATAGAAAACAGATGTTTCACTAGTATTTATCAAATTCCTTCTATCCTATTAAAAAACAATAAAAATGAAGATGGATTCATTAGAAGCAAGATTTCTGATAGAATACATGTAGCTTTATTAGTAAGATTCCTTTCTAAGAGCAATTTTTGTAAAGTATTAGATGTCAACATACATAAAAGCCTTGTTTTTTTCTGAAAAAAGTCATGCTGGTAAGCCTTTGCTGGTAAGTCTTCTAAAAATAATGCAGGTGAAACTATAACAAATTGTTCTATCTGAATTGCAGTGTGTCATCCAATCAGATAAAAGTTAAATACATCAAAATTGTATTATTCATAAGGAATCAGTAGAGACGATAATTATTTACTATTTTTCTTTAATAGAAAATATTTATTTACATAATTGCAGGATGATGGTACAGTTTTGGAGAAGGCAATGGCACCCCACTCCAGTACTCTTGCCTGGAAAATCCCATGGACGGAGGGGCCTGGTAGGCTGCAGTCCATGGGGTCGCTAAGAGTGGACATGACTGAGTGACTTCACTTTCAGCTTTCACTTTCATGCATTGGAGAAGGAAATGGCAACCCACTCCAGTGTTCTTGCCTGGAAAATCCCAGGGACGGGGGAGCCTGGTGGGCTGCTGTCTCTGGGGTCACACAGAGTCGGACACGACTGAAGTGACTTAGCAGCAGCAATACAGTTTGAGTGGCTACTATAGTTGTGATTTCGAACAAAAAATAATCAGAGTTACATTTTGTCCAATATCTGCTGTTTATGGTCTTGATGACAATCATAGATAGCTAGATAAAGAGAAAGGCAGAGAGGTAGATGGATGGACGGACAGGCAGATAACTAGATTTCATATGTATATCAACTATGAATCTATATTTAAAATGGTTTCTTAGTAAGATCCTCTAGGTACCTCAAAAATTTAAGAAAATATATGCGCTAACATTGTGCTTCATGTGTGAAAAGTTAAAAAGGGGTCATCCAATTATTACTCATATATTAAAGCTGGAGAAGGAAATGGCAGCCCACTCCAGTATTTGCATCTGAAGAATCCCATGGACAGAGGAGCCTGGTAGGCTACAGTCCATGGGGTTGCAGAGTTGGACAGGACTGAAGCAACCTAGCATGCACACACACTTATTAAAGCATCTTACAGCTTTAATTATCAATGAGAATGTAAAAATATTTTGAGATGAATGATAAAAAATTTAAATGTTAAAAAGATTAATATTTTTCATATTTTATTGAAATAAAAGGAATTATTTTGAATTATCAGAGAAAAATGTCATTAGAGCAAAATTAATAATCACTTTGTGCTTTTTTGAAATATATGTTATCAATTCAACTTATATCAAAAATAGAGTAAATGAAGAAACAAACATTATTTTGATCTTGAACTTATTTTTAGAGACCGTATTAAAGAACTGAGTAAAATAATATATTAAGTTAGTCAGCCTATTATGGAAATGGCCATTTATAAAGACTTCTTGTCTTTTAGCTAAAAGTTTATATTCAGAAAAATATTAAAGCATTCCAAGTACCAGGTATAAAAGCACTGTTTAAGAATTTTTTCTTTGTTAATTTTCTTCATTAACATTTGCATATTTTCTAAAGAGAACATATAGACATTTGTCCACAAAGTGATGTCTCTGCCTTTTAATATGCTGGCTAGGTTTGTCATAGATTTCCTACCAAGGAACAAATAAATGCCTTTTTAATTTCATGGCAGCAGTCACAGTCTGCAATGATTTTGGAGCCCAAGAAAATAAAATCTGTCATTGCTTTCACTTTTTCCCCTTTAATTTACAATGAAGTGATGGGATTGGATGCCATGATCTTAGTTTTTTTTTTTTTTTTTTAATGTTGCCCTTCAAGTCAATCCTAAAGGAATTCAACCCTGAATATTCATTAGAAGGACTGGTGCTTAAGGTGAAGCTCCAATATTTTGGCTACCTGACGCAAAGAGCTGACTCACTGGAAAAGACCCTGATGCTGGGAAAGGTTGAAGGCAAAAAGAGAAAGGGGCAGCAGAGGATGAGATGGGTATATAGCATCACCAATTCAAAGGATGTAAATTTGAGCAAACTGCAATAGTGGAGGGCAGAGGAACCTGGTGTGCTGCAGTCCATGGGGTCACAAAGAATCAGACATGACTTAGCAACTGAGCAACAACAACCAAAGAGGACAATTTCAAATGTCATTTATGAATACTGTTTTCATTTTTATGAGTTATCAGTGCAAATACAGCCTAAGGTGTCTCTCATCTCTGATTCTGAAATGCTCCTTTAATGTACTGTAGCAAATGGGGTTAACCTGGAGGTACCTGATAGAGAGTTTATTGTTGAAACAGAGAAAATTTTGTACGTGGGCTTATATGAAGCCCTAGATGTCACTGTGTGGTTTGTCTAAAGTAATAAACTTGTCTAGGCACTATACCTCATGGCTATATTATCTGGAGAAAATCTGTAAAGATAATGTCTGTATAAAGGAAATAAAGCAGTTTTATTCATGAAGAACACTGTGAAACATAAAAGAAAGGAGAGTTCTTCCCACTTCTATGTGGAAGAGGACATGGGTTGACACCTTACAATATTGGTGAGTTGAGTTCAGTTCACTTCAGTCACTCAGTCGTGTCCGACTCTTTGTGACCCCATGAATCGCAGCACGCCAGGCCTCCCTGTCCATCACCAACTCCTGTTTACCCAAACTCATATCCACTGAGTTGGTGATACCATCCAACCATCTCATCCTCTGTCGTCCCCTTCTCCTCCTGCCTTCAATCTTTCCCAGCATCAGGGTCTTTTCAAATGAGTCAGTTCTTTGCATCAGATGGCTAAAGTATTGGAGTTTCAGCTTCAACATCAGTCCTTCCAATGAACACTCAGGACTGGCCCTTCTCCTTTAGGATGGACTGGTTGGATCTCCTTGCAGTCCAAGGGACTCTAAGTCTTCTCCACCACCACAGTTGAGAACCCCATGAACAGTATGAAAAGACAATATCAGTGAACAAAAGGACTTTTGCCAGTGTCATCCATTGTTTTAATGGAGAATACCAGCAGTGACAGAAATACCATTTCAGATGACTTACGAGGAGAAGTCAGTGAAGAAAACTCGAGCAAAAGGACACAAGAGAACTATGTGTATGACATACTCTTGAGAGACTAAAAAATATTTTGAAGTGAGGAAACTGAAGGAATCTGATATTCTACCTTATGCAGATAGGGAAATATTTCTGTGAAATTTACCTGGTTACTTTTAATGTGACTCAGTTTATACCTATTTATGAAAAAATAGTAGATCACATCAGTAGTTATAATTGCACTCATTAATTATATCATCAAAATACTTTCTTCTTTAGTCACATTTAATTTGGATAAGATTTCAAATGTACACATAGTAATGGGTATCACTCCATTTTGCCACCTAATATCCTGAGCGTGGATACATAGAGTATTCTTACTCTGTTTTCATAACTATAAATATGATCACACTGGCCTTAAGTTATACCACTAACATGATTAGCAAAATATGTAAAAAAAATATAGTAATATTGTCTCAGTACATTGGATAAAAGTTGTGTGAGTCAATTTAATTCTTATATACTACATATATATTTCCTTCAGAATTTGATATAAATTTATACCATTCATTCATTTGTTCATTCATTCATCATGTAAACTGCTTGACGACTGTACATCATTAAAAACATTCCATCTTACACTAAAAAAGTAATGCTACTTGTGTATATTCCATTTTAAAACAGAAATGGGGATACCAGACCACCTGACCTGCCTCTTGAGAAATTTGTATGCAGGTCAGGAAGCAACAGTTAGAACTAGACATGGAACAACAGACTGGTTCCAAATAGGAAAAGGAGTACGTCAAGGCTGTATATTGTCACCTTGCTTATTTAACTTATATGCAGAGTACATCATGAGAAACGCTGGACTGGAAGAAGCACAAGCTGGAATTAAGATTGCCGGTAGAAATATCAATAACCTCAGATATGCAGATGACACCACCCTTATGGCAGAAAGTGAAGAGGAACTAAAAAGCTTCTTGATGAAAGTAAAAGTGGAGAGTGAAATGACACTTGAGATCCAGATCCACAGGGAAGGTCTTACAGTGAATACCATAGAGTCAAATATGAAAGATGGATTGTTATTGCTTTGGAAAAATATAACAAAATTTTATAGTAATCAAATTTTATCCCTCTGACTCTGACCCTCTTGCTTCCCTCATTCACTTGTAAGGACCCTTGAGATTTTATTAGGTTAATTTTCATAACCCAATATAATCCTTCCATTTCAAGATTCCTTATTAGACCTGCAAAGTTCTTTTACCAGGTAAGGTAACATTTTCAAAGTTTTGGGGGATTTAAAAGTGGATATTTTTGGGTGTAGGGGGATAATTATTATGCCTACTACAGGGCCTGTGGTGGATTCAATACTGGCTTTATTCCTTCTAATAAACTCAGTATGATACATAAACATCAGTAGTGATGATATGGGTTTCCTGGTGGCTCAGATGGTAAAGAATCCACCTGTAATGCAGGAGACCTGGGTTCGACCCCTGGGTTGGGAAGATTCCCTGGAGGAGGGCATGGCAACCCATTCCAGTATTCTTGCCTGGAGAACCCCCATGGACAGAGGAGCCTGGTGGGTTACAGTCCATGGGGTCACAAACAGTCGGACAGGATTGAATGACTAAGCACACAGTGATGAGATATATTAAGTTCACTACTACAATATAGATGATTGCTTATCGTGATTAGATACCTATTTTGGTGTATTTTAAATAGTTATTTAAGTGTAGAGTATTTAATACAGGATATAAACCATTTTGTAGTTTCTCTAAAGCAACACAACTGCTAAAGGTAAGCTGAGATTGATTAAGTGCACAAGCATGAAATCTTAATGGCATCTCATTGATACCCACTTAATTGTTCCTATATCCTGGGGATGTCTCTGTGAGTGTTACTCCATTATTCAATAGGGGAAGGAGGTACTTTGTGAATGCCATCAAAATCAATTACTGTTTGTCCACTTTGGGGGGCCAATGAGGCAGAGAATTAACCTCCAACTAATTTCCAAAGTCATTTATGAGCTGATGGTTAAATCATTCACTCCCACAGGCACTAGGGCTGGGGAGCATTTGCAAAAATCCAAGTTGTAGGATGTAAGAAATATATGAGCTGTGTCATGGCATTATTTAAAGCATATTTGGTTATTTATTTTAAGCCATCAAAATTTCCTGAAATCTAGGACCTATATATTTTAATTTTATTATTAAATATGTCTCTAAAGCCAACAAGAGGTTGCTATGTTCTTTAAAGCAAATTAAAATCCTCCAGTCACTTGGTTAAATCATTCCAAAATGTGCATTACTATTAAAGTTAAATGTTAAGGTCAAAATCTGAATCTAGACTAATATCACATTACATTCCTTTAATAATAAGCATGGAACACTGGTGAATTTTGGCTTCTATAGAAGATGAATCATATTTTAAAAAGCAACTCTGTAACACAAAAACAAATTTTGTAATATAATAGATTTCATGGTCCAGTAACCTTTTAGCTTCTAAGATATTGCAGCAGATAATATAAATATATTAAATGAAATTATAATTGGTAAATAAAATCATTTTTGAATTTTATAATTTGGTTTGAAATTTTAAGTATTAAAAGAAATACCTGGTGTTTTCCGCTGTGACAAGTATTGAGCTTGGAAGTTATCATTTCCATTCTCATAACAAGGAAAAAACTGAACAACTGAAAATCAATTTTTTCTTAGATCCATCAGAGAACTGAGGTCAAAGAACAAACTAATAGCCCCAAACAGGCGAGATAGAAAGTCAGATAGCTATCTGTCTACAACCTACCAGAAGCAGAACTCCAGGAGCGGAAGCCCACAGCTGCAGCCAGTACTAATAGGATGACTAAACTATAAATTGAAATTGCTGAAGGCTCAGTGCAGACTAGGGAGAAGGCAATGGCACCCCACTCCAGTACTCTTGCCTGGAAAGTCCTATGGACGGAGGAGCCTGGTAGGTTGCAGTCCATGGGGTCGCTAAGAGTCGGACATGACTGAGCGACTTCACTTTCACTTTTCACTTCCATGGATTGGAGAAGGAAATGGCAACCCACTCCAGTATTCTTGCCTGGAGAATCCCAGGGATGGGGGAGCCTGGTGGGCTGCCGTCTATGGGGTCGCACAGAGTCGGACATGACTGAAGTGCCTTAGCAGCAGTGCAGACTAGCTTGAAACTTAAGCATAGGACTACACAATGCTTCTCCTCCCTCTCACACCTACCACTACATCAATGGGTATTATATAACAGGGAATAGCATCTTAAAAATTACAAGCTTTAGACTCCATGAGTCTCTAGAAAATTCAATAGCAGGTGACAAAAGCAAGGACAATAGAGAAAAATTAAGTTTCTGATACTACAGCTACAACAAACAGTATACATAGTTTAACTCCTAGCTAGATAAACAAAACCTCACACTAAAGGTCAATATGCTTCCATTCCTTTAATGCAATACATCATTTTCAGCTTTCAAGGACAAGTAAATGATCAGATCAGATCAGTCGCTCAGTTGTGTCCAACTCTGCGACCCCATGAATCGCAGCACACCAGGCCTCCCTGTCCATCACCAACTCCCGGAGTTCACTCAGACTCACGTCCATCGAGTCAGTGATGCCATCCAGCCATCTCATCCACTGTCATCCCCTTCTCCTCTTGCCCCCAATCCCTCCCAGCATCAGACTCTTTTCCAATGAGTCCACTCTTCGCATGAGGTGGCCAAAGTACTGGAGTTTCAGCTTTAGCATCATTCCTTCCAAAGAAATCCCAGGGCTGATCTCCTTCAGAATGGACTGGTTGGCTCTCCTTGCAGTCCAAGGGACTCTCAAGAGTCTTCTCCAACACCACAGTTCAAAAGCATCAATTCTTCGGCTCTGAGCCTTCTTCACAGTCCAACTCTCACATCCATACATGACCACTGGAAAAACCATAGCCTTGACTAGACGAACCTTTGTTGGCAAAGTAATGTCTCTGCTTTTGAATATGCTATCTAGGTTAATTATAAGGACTATCAAAAGACAAACAACAAAATCTGAAAAAGCAATGCAAACATCAAATCCAGAATCAGATATGGCAGAAATTTTAGAATTATATCAGACAGGGCATTTAAAATAGCTAAGATTAATATGTTAAGGAATCCAATTCAAAAAGTGGACAACATGGATGATGTAAGCAGAGACATAGAAATCAGAAGAAAGCATGAAAAGGAAATGCTGGAAATTTAAACACTGGAACAAAAATGAAAAATACATTTTTGAGCTCACTGATAGACTGGATATGACCAAGGAAAGAATCAGTGAGCTAGAAGAGATATCAATAGAAACTTCCAGAACTGAAGTGCAAAAAGAAAAAAGAATGGAAAAGATGGAAGATAATACTTTCACACAGGGCAACAATTCCAAAAGTATATTTGTGATGAGAATATCAGAAAGAGATAAAACAAAGGAAAATAAGTACTTGAAATAATAATGGCTGGGAGTTTTGCAAAATTAATGACAGACCTCAGAGTACAGACACAGGAAATTTTGAAAATAGTTAAATTCACTTTCTAGCTATTTTATTTCTTAAAAATCTCTGTCATTTTCTTTAAAATCTCATGAGATAAACACTATTATCACTATCTCACAGAGAAAATCACTGAACTTAGAGATGTGATGTGATATGAAGTTGCTCAGTCATGTCCGACTCTTTGCGACCCTGTGGACTGTAGCCCACCAGGCTCCTCCGTCCATGGGATTCTCCAGGCAAGAATACTGGAGTGGGTTGCCATTTCCTTCTCCACTCAACTTAGAGAGGTAATGAGCAACTACAAGGAAACCACAACATAAGTAACCTTGTTACTTCTAGCCTTACAATTATATTTTAAATTGATGTTACTATGGTTACTGATTTTCCTTGTGGCTTTTCCCCAAATGACTCAATACTGACTAGTAATTTAAGACTTTCAATATTTAAAATTTCAGAAAACTAAAGATAATCAATAATATGTTTCATTTTTCCTACAGGCATTCTCAGATTTATTTCTTATGTTTATAATTTGTGAATTTAGGATTAGTGCATATGAAATTCTTCACACTGCTTTTCAACTCTTTCAATAAATCACTTCATAAAGACACAAATTCTGAACATACAATGAAATATTAAAAAGAACTAAATTGCTTTTTATCACTAGAGAGTGAAAATGTGCCTCATATACTTTGGGCTCCAAATTTGTAGAGATGTGGATTTTGGAGCAAAGAAATATTTGAAAATAAAGTTATCCTGGCAACATACAGGCCATTTAAGAATAAAAGCTTCAGTCTGTTTGAATATCTCTATACAACTCAACATCCCATTTCTTCTATATAAAGGTCATTTCTACTCTTGTATAGGGTAATACAGAGAAGGCAATGGCAACCCACTCCAGTACTCTTGCCTGGAAAATTCCATGGACCGAGGAACCTGGTAGGCTGCAGTCCATTTGGTCACTAAGAGTCGGGCACAAATGAAGCGACTTAGCAGCAGCATCAGCATAGGGTAATAAATAATTATTCATATAAAAATGTTTATTGAATAAAAATAGGCTAGGGATAAATATGAATAAAATGTCTGTCAGTTTAGGATTAAAGAATGAGAGCATTTACACTGTGACCATTATCAGTATTTCTATGAAATCTTCCTTATGAATTCTGACAGAAAGCTAAATTGTTCCATATTCTCCAGAAGAAGAAAGATAAACTAATGAGGACACAAGTGAAAGAAAATTGATATCAGGTCAGAAAAAAAAAAAGAATGAACGAAGCATTTAGTTGGAATGTCTTCAGACTACTCTTGCCACAATTGGGGAATCAAATGATTTCAAATATTTACAATTTCAAGAATCTGGAAGTACTTCAATAGCATTTTTTTAAATATAAAATTACCAGATACAGTGTTTCCTAAATCCTTCTGGTGAATTTTTATTTAATGAATTTAGGGATTTTAGTTACCTATTATGGAAGATTTTTTTCTGCTTAAAATTATCAGGTTGTGTATGTAGAAAGTACTTTCAAGACAGTTACTACATCAGGTAAATATATTTGGAAAGATGGTTAGTGAAATTAGAAATGCTAAATAATAGAGCTAGAGGAAATGGACAGAATGATTTGAGGATTACTGTGAAATCTTCATTTCCCTGCATATCTTCTTCAACACATGACATACTCAAAATTAAAATCAATAACATATTACTGAATAAACTTTGGGACTAAACTCAGCATGTCTATGAGAAAGTTGCATTTAAAATGCCTGAAAACTCACAGCAGTGGGACAATTCAATCTGTGTTGGGATAGGAAAGTCAGAGGCTAGGCTAGTAGCCTAGCCTTGATGCTAGCAAGATTCCAAGATGCTAGGAAGGTTAGGCTTTTCTCCAAATGGCAGAGAGTAACAACACAAATACTATATGTCTTATAAGCATTGTGCCAAAAGTGTTTTTTACTATTTAGTTTTCTCTGGATCAGTGGATGGGAATTTTAGTCACTTCACTTTAGTAAAATAATATTCACTAATACAAAATTAATGACAATGTAATTAGTGTAGTAATATTGATAAACAAACACACTAATAAGAATGAAACATGTCTTAACTTTTTATACTCAGATATTTACACTCACACACATGCATCCCATCAATACAGGCTATTATGCTCCAACTAAACAGTTACATAAAAAAAGTGCAAATCATTTTCAAGGTAATCTCTAGAATAGGAATTCAGTAGATCTTAAGAGGAAATTTATCTTGCGGTATTTAAAATACGCATTCTAACATGTAATTCTAACATGTTTACATTCTAACATATAATCTGAAATTGTGCCATCATTAAATAATACATCTACAAAGATTTTACACACTTAAGATCATAGGAAGAATTATTATAAACATTAAAAATATAAGCAGCTGTCTAAGATATTCAAATCCTTCCCATTTGATGTAATATCATCACTGAATTTGATCCTTTAAAGTGAAACAGATGGCAAAAACAAATTGCTTATACCAACACATATCATGTGTAAAAGGTTAATTGAATTACCCCATTATCAATTCAGAAAACAAATATGCAATACCAGACTCAAAACATTAGACATAAGTCAAGATTCTTTTTCTTTATAATCAATTCAACTAGCGTGGTTACATTAATTATAATGAGCTTAGCTCCATTAGAAATGAACATTTAAAAGATTAGTTCATTTGAAAAATCAAATGTTTTTTGACCTCTTAAAGGAGCATGTTATGCTCAGGACATTGCAAATGACCTTCAGATATGCTTTCAGTCACTTAATATGATTAAAGAGCAACCTTTAGCCAATGATAGTGACAATTTGTTGATCTGCTCCCTATGAAAAAGCTAAAAAATATTCCAGCCTGGGAAACTCTCTCAGACACCAGAAATAATACTGAAGCTATTCAAAACTGTGAGAAGATGATAGTGGTAATGTGGCTCTACTCTACCAAAGATGTGAAAACAAATTAGTGGAGAAAACCAACCCCATGTCACAAATTTCAGTGCTACAGTCAGTAAACATCTTACTTTCCACATTTTCATATTTTCCTTTTCCTTTAATAGTTTTATATCATATCCTTTTATATGTTACATTTTAAAATTTTAATTAGTTCTATAAACGGAAATATCCTATACAATTCTCATCTCTATGTGTAAAATTTGAAATGGGTATATTGTTTTAGTGTGTGTGTGTATATATGCATATGTGAGTCTTTAAGCTTGAACCCTTCAAATTCCTTATGAAGAAACTCCTAACCATACTCATATTTATATCTTCAATGTCTGTGATAATGACTGATACCTAATTGTTGGTTTAAGTGATTTTCAAATAAATAATTATTTATGTTTTTAGGTGCATCAAATTCTAGAATACTTAGCAGTATCATCTGCGTGTGCATGTGTGTGTGTGCTCAGTCACTCCCAACTCTGCAACCTCATGGACTGAAGTCCACCATGTTCCTCTATCTGTGGAATTTCCCAGACAAGAATACTGCAGTGGATTGCCTTTTCCTTCTCCAGGGGATCATATTGACCCAAGGATTGAACCTGTGTCTCCTGCATTGGCAGGCAGGTTCTTTACTGCTGCACCACCCAGGAAGCCTACTTCAGCAGTACTATATGATCATGTTAATCAAATTGACCTCACAATATCTTTCCCAAGCTCCACATTCACATTTTGGAATTACTAATGGACATTATATAAATGGACTTCCTCAAAGAATCCACCTGCAATGCAGGAGACACTGGAGATGTGAGAGACATGGGTTCATTCCCTAGGTTGGGAAGATCCCCTGGAGGAGGACATAGCAATCCACTCCAGAATTCTTGCTTGGAAAATCCCATGGACAGAGGAGCCTGGCAGGTTACAGTCCATGGGGTCACAAAGAGTCAGACACAACTGAGTGACTACACACACACATATAAATAAATCAGCTGAATCTCAAACTTGAAGCTAACTAAACTAAAACATACTACTTCCCCTACCCCCCCAAATAAGCTGTATTCCCTTGGTGTCCTAGGGTTAAATCTTTAGTCACTCACCATGAGTTTCCCAACTACTGCTGAAATAGACCTAAAAATAAATCTGTTCAGTGCATTCTACTTACCAAAGTTTTGATTTGGTTTCTACAATGTGTCCCAGATTAACTGGAACCACATTTTCTCTTCTTTATGTACTTCTACTTCCAGCCACCATAATTTTTGCATAAAATGTTTTGTAATTTTTCACTCCTAAGCCTTTCCTCAAAGTGCTCTTTCTAAGTGGAAAATTATCTTTCTCTTTACCTCTATACCTTTGATTTATAATCATACCACTCTTTTACTATCCATTTAAAATGTCACTGTCAGCTTGCCATTCATCTCTTTAGCTCTAAGTAGTTACTGCTGCTGCTGCTGTTGCTAAGTCGCTTCAGTTGTGTCCAGCTCTGTGTGGCCCCAGAGACGGCAGCCTACCAGGCTCCTCCATCCCTGGGATTCTCCAGGCAAGAACACCGGAGTGGGTTGCCACTGCCTTCTCCAATGCATGAAAGTGAAAAGTGAAAGTGAAGTCGCTCAGTCGTGTCCAACTCCCAGTGACCCCATGGACTGCAGTCCACCAGGCTCCTCTGTCCATGGGATTTTTCAGGCAAGAGTACTGGAGTGGGGTGCCATTGCCTTCTCCGAGTTTTTATTATGTCAGAAGCTCTGGATACTCTACTTGCATTATAAGGATAAAAAGCCATGCTTCCACTCTGCAAATCTTACAATTTAATAAGAGGATATATATATGAAAATACAAAACTGAAACTCAACACTTTTTATCATGTTAAATAATTGTTTCAAAGGACTATATACTAAATCTAATCAGTAAGACACTAACTAGATCTCAAACTTTTTATTAATTTCAGCAAACTCTGACATATTTCAAAGATGTTTTTCCAAAACAACAAGTTTGTAGATGCTGTATATACTTTGTTCTAAATCACCCAGGTATTGTGCCAGGGGATATTTTTAGGGAGACCATCAGTAGGGATTGTTAAAATACAACACATATGTGAGAAGCCTAGTATTAAAGTATTTTTTTAGTCCATTCCATTAGAACAAATATTCATATAACCACACGATTACAGGAAAAAATATGTGACAAAACCAAAAGCTCTTTTTATGGGAATCCTACATTAACATCTTCAGTTTGACTATATCTCTCTTTCTTTCATGTTACATAGTAATTTGTTATACTACACAATTACTTTGGCTTTTCTTTCCTCTCTTAACTGCAAACTCCTAGAAGAAATAACTGTCCACTCTTATTTTATAGAAACAACTCTTGTCAAAATCATCAGTCATGCTTTTCTCTGTCTTTATTTCATTTGGTCATTCCGGAGCTATTATTAGAGTAAGTATTGCTTACTTATTATAGTAAATACTGCTTCTTCTTGGCACTATTATCTCTTGACCTTGCTGGAAGTATTTTTCTTATTTTCTCCTTTCCCTGATTTATTACTTTTTTCTACAAAATATTTAATATTCTTTTTTTTTGATTTTTTTTGTATTTTTTTAATTTTATTTTATTTTTAAACTTTACATAATTGTATTAGTTTTGCCAAATATCAAAATGAATCCATCACAGGTATACATGTGCTCCCCATCCTGAACCCTCCTCCCTCCTCCCTCCCCATACCATCCCTCTGGGTCGTCCCAGTGCACTAGCCCCAAGCATCCAGTATTGTGCATTGAACCTGGACTGGCATCTCGTTTCATACATATTTTACATGTTTCAATGCCATTCTCCCAATCTTCCCACCCTCTCCCTCTCCCACAGAGTCCATAAGACTGTTCCATCAGTGTCTCTTTTGCTGTCTCGTACACAAGGTTATTGTTATCATCTTTCTAAATTCCATATATATGCATTAGTATACTGTATTGGTGTTTTTCCTTCTGGCTTACTTCACTCGGTATAATAGGCTCCAGTTTCATCCACCTCATTAGAACTGATTCAAATGAATTCTTTTTAATGGCTGAGTAATACTCCATCGTGTATATGTACCACCGATTTCTTATCCATTCATCTGCTGATGGACATCTAGGTTGCTTCCATGTCCTGGCTATTATAAACAGTGCTGCAATGAATATTGGGGTACACGTGTCTCTTTCCCTTCTGGTTTCCTCAGTGTGTATGCCCAGCAGTGGGATTGCTGGATCATAAGGCAGTTCTATTTCCAGTTTTTTAAGGAATCTCCACACTGTTCTCCATAGTGGCTGTACTAGTTTGCATTCCCACCAACAGTGTAAGAGGGTTCCCTTTTCTCCACACCCTCTCCAACATTTATTATTTGTAGACTTTTGGATCACAGCCATTCTGACTGGTGTGATAATGAGTGATGTTGAGCATCTTTTCATGTGTTTGTTAGCCATCTGTATGTCTTCTTGATTTTGCTGAACTCTTTGTTCTTTGTCTTCCTCCTCTCTCTCTTTCAGGCTCTCACTCTCTTCCTATTAGGTCATTTTCTTATGGACTTCTTATATCCTTATGGCTGATGATTGACAAATTAAAAAACTTTCTAACATCCATATTAAATATGTAATTGTATTTACTTGTCTCCACTTTGATATCTAACAAAATACCAGCATTTAGATAGCTACAGAACTCTTTTACCCTCAAATTACTCTCAAAGTTCCATTCTGCATTGTTTCATCAAAAAAATCTTTATCCAACCAGTTTTTCATGCACAAATATATTCTTTCTTGTGTTTCATACTTCTTCTATTCTTCCTCCACCCCGTGTTCAATTCATGAAAAATTTATCAATTTACACCAAATTTAATCTTAAAAATACATCCTTGTTTGTTTGTTATATATGCTGCTGTTAAGTCGCTTCAGTTGTGTCCGACTCTATGCAACCCCACAGACAGCAGCCCACCAGGCTCTCCCATCCCTGGGAGTCTCAAGGCAAGAACACTGGAGTGGGTTGCCATTTCCTTCTCCAATGCATGAAAGTGAGGAGTGAAAGTGAAGTCGCTCAGTCATGTCCAACTCTTAGTGACCCCATGGACTGCAGCCTACCAGGCTCTTCCGTCTCTCTCTCTCTCTCTCTATATATATATATATATATGTATATATATATTTCTACCATTTTAGTTTTGTTACTATCATTGCATATGTGTCTGAATCAATTGCATCTTAACTAATCTCCTTGCCTCTTTGTTGCTTCTCTCCAATTGATTATTTGAACAAAGGCAGAAGTTACTATCGATATAAATTAGAATATGACTCATGCATTTTAGAACAAATTGCTTCAATGGCTTCTCAATGCAACCAGAAAAAAAATCCTAGCTCATTTCCATGGCCTATAAACTACTGAGCACCGAAAAATTGATGCTTTTGAACTGTGTTGTTGGAAAAGACTCTTGAGAGTCCCTTGGATGATATGGCAAGGATATCAAACCAGTCAATCCTAAAGGAAATCTATCTTGAATATTCATTGGAAGGACTGATGCTGAAGCTGAAGCTCTAATACTTTGCCCACCTGATGCGAAGAACTGACTCCCTGGAAAAGACCCTGATACTGGGAAAGATTGAAGGCAGGAGGAGAAGGGGATGACAGAGGATGAGATGGTTGGATAGTATCATCAACTCAAGGGATATGAGTTTGAGCCAGCTCCCAGAGTGTGCCAGTTTATTATTGCACATCTTCAAAGGCATTAATTACTAACTTCTGCTGTACATTCTTGTTCAGAATATGTGCATAGCAGGCAGCCATAGATAGTAAAGACAGATATATTTCATTCCCTTACAGCTGATTTTTATAATATTCCAGATTAATAATGTCTCTCTCCAGAATGTGGGGATAAACAAATTCACCAGCAATCCCTAAACAATGTTGAGCTTTGTAATATTCTTTCTGATACTCTAATATTCCTTTCCTGTGGCACAACTCACTGAGTACAGGGAACATTTGACCCTTAGCACATTGCTTGGTTGGAACTGACACTTAGGGAACTGACACTTATTCTGGCTCCTGTTACTGCTGTGGGTGATAAAGCTGTCTGTCTCAGACCCAGGAGTCTTGTGTCTTCTGCTGTACCTATACACGCTGGAAGACTAATTTGTCAGCTTGCAAGTAGGTTAATAATCTTAGATGCCTTCTCACTTCCTGACTTGACAATCTCTGCATCAGAGTATCTAAATTTCAGTTTCACAAACAACTATCTTTTTTTTTATATATGTTCAGTATATTTGTACATGGTTTCTTTTCAGCTAGATTTTTTCCCCCCTCTCTTTTTAACATATTTAACTCTATTTTGGTCTTAGTTTAATGATATCACCTCAGATGGCTCTTCTCCAACAATCTTACCTAAATTGTTATTATTTTATTCTACCTATTTCAAACCACGTTCATGACTCTACTTCACAATTCTTTTTCCCATTTTTGCTCTTTCTGTAGCAACAATTAGCATAAGAAGCAAACAAGGTCAGGAAGCTATTTTGGCTTCTTCACACCACATCCCCCAACAGAGTCTGACATTCACCAAGGAACACAATTCTGTGAAGGATGATACAAATTATTATAAATGCTAAGTAGATGCTTATAATTTTTATGTCAATTTCAATTGAAATCAAGTCTATAATAATTTTTTAAAATTATATATATATATATATATATTAATTTTAAAAAAACCAAGAAAAAACTGTAAAATATATTCTGGTTGGATTTTATATAGTATACATAATAGAGTATATTTCTAAATTGTTAGTAATAAATAAATGTTTTTCCTTCAGCTAGAAATTAAATGACTCTTTTTGTTAGTTTTATAAGGATTTTACAAAGGAAAATTTACAATATCAAGTCTTTTATTTACCAAGAATTTAATATTTCATCTGTTAAACATTTTTAATTAATGAAATTAAGATACCTTGATTTTCTGTCATGCCAATTTATCATTATGCTAGCAAAATGATTTGGTTTTATCATATGCTTTGGTGTGTAAAATCAAACTTTATCTTTGGTGCACTTTCTGGGGTGTTATTGGTAATCTAGTTTATCAAACATCTAGGCTCTCCCTAGGATATAACTACCTCAATTTGTGATTTCTTTTATTCTAGAGTAGAGATTTCCCTTACTCAGTTGACTATACTTTGTTACTACATTCCACCCCAACAAAATCCTAGATGATGAGTAAATTCCAGTTCTTCCTAAGTCAACCTCATCATTCTATAATTCTATAAGTAAACTATATGCTCTGCCTGACATAACTGGGAAAAATGAGCCCCAAGCACTAAGTATATTGTAGGTATCTCTACTTGAGGCTTCCCTGGTGGCTCAGACGTTAAAGCGTCTGCCTCCAATGCGGGAGACCTGGGTTCGATCCCTGGGTTGGGAAGATCCTGTGGAGAAGGAGATGGCAACCAACTCCAGTACTCTTGCCTAGGGAATCCCATGGACGGAGGAGCCTGGTAGGCTACAGTCCACGGGGTCGCAAAGAGTCGGACACAGTTGAGCAACTTCACTTTCACTTCCTATACTTTTAAAAAAGTTTTGTGGGTCATGATGTATCATTTGGTATTAGACACACCCACTTACCATAAACAAAAACAAAAAAAAAAAACTGGACAAGAATAGTGTTGGTTGAATAAGCATTTATAGTCAAGAAGGTAAAAGAATGTTCCTCTTGGAACTACCAGGAATCAGTACTGAGTTAGGCTGGAGACTGAAAATAAGGATCGGGACAAGTGAAAGCCTTGGTAGGCTACAGTCCATGGGGTCGCAAAGAGTCGGAAACGACTGAGCAACTTCACTTTCACTTTCACTTTTCAGTTATGCTCAATTTATAGACTAACCCCTTGGAAACTTAACAACTCAACTGGATTTAAAGAGAAATAAAGGATGATGATGAAGAGGAGGTGGAACTGGCAGAGGAGCAGTAGCAGCCTTAGTGGAATCATATTGGGATAATAAGATTCCTTGTCATATAAAACTATTTTTAATACAAAAAAATAAGAGACTTAATCAATACCCAAACTGAATCAATTACTAGTCTAAACAGAATTGGTAGGCCATTAAATACCATGATAGGAGTTACTAGATCACATTCAGCCAACCACAAAAAGCAGCTAAACTGTTAGCAAATGAGTAGTTTCCTATGACTTATTATTTTGTGCATGTGTGTATATAAAATACACATACCTGAGCATACTTGTACATTGTTATGTTTCCTTACAATCAAATTCCAATGGTGTAAATGTTTCATTAATATTGTTAAATTTAATATTATTGACAATGGTGATAATACTATTAATAAATAGTATGTGAAATATCTTTGAAAAGAAAACAAATCTTATACTATACAAAACTCAGTAGACTCAACTTTATTATTGCCAATCTTGCACTCAAAGGACCAAATTGGAAGGCTTTTTTTTTTTTTCACACTCCAAGACATTTTAGTGTTTGAATTACCAGAATGTGAATTACACATCTACTCACAAGTACTCTGCATCATTAAATGTTAGAATAAGTGCATCTGAACTTCATCTGAAAAAAGAATGTGAAAAACCCTTAGGCAGTATTCTGTGCACTGAAAAGAGAGAAGCATTTCAAACAAAGTGAATGTTCTCCTGATAACCAGGAGAACATTGTATTGCTTCCTAGCAATACAATATCTTATTTTTGAGGTATAATTAGAATTTTTCAAGCAGTAAGAGCTTAGAAAGGTAATGTAACTTTGAACTATATCTGCTTACTGAAACTCTAAAAAATGAAAATAGTAGCACTGTCCGAAACCAAAAGGAGTGCTTGCAATTTGAAATATGTTTGCAATGTTAAATTTCTTCAAGTCAAAATAAAAATGGCTTTTTACAAGAAAATATCTTGGCATTATTAGTGTTAGCTTACCCTAAGTTCATGTCAAAATGGCAAAAAAAGTTACCCCTGAAAATGTTCTTAAATCACTGCAGATGGTGACTGCAGCCATGAAGTTAAAAGTCGCTTACTCCTTGGAAGGAAAGTTATGACCAACCTGGGTAGCATATTGAAAAGCAGAGACATTACTTTGCCAACAAAGGTCCGTCTAGTCAAGGCTATGGTTTTTCCAGTGGTCATGTATGGATGTGAGAGTTGGACTGTGACGAAAGCTGAGTGCTGAAGAATTGATGCTTTTGAACTGTGGTGTTGGAGAAGACTCTTGAGAGTCCCTTGGACTGCAAGGAGATCCAACCAGTCCATTCTGAAGGAGATCAGCCCTGGGTGTTCTTTGGAAGGAATGATGCTAAAACTGAGACTCCAGTTCTTCGGCCACCTCATGCGAAGAGTTGACTCATTGGAAAAGACTCTGATGCTGGGAGGGATTTGGGGCAGGAGGAGAAGGGGACGACAGAGGATGAGATGGCTGGATGGCATCACCGACTCGATGGACGTGAGTGAGTTTGAGTGAACTCCGGGAGTTGGTGTTAGACAGGGAGGCCTAGCGTGCTGTGATTCATGGGGTTGCAAACAGTTGGACACGACTGAGCGACTGAACTGAACTGACTGATTTTTATATAAATATATTATTTGTGCCTCTACTCTAACTTCCATTTCATTAAAATAGCATTATGAACATGATCCAATGTATTTAATTTTCTTAGTTGAACATTTAAAAAATAATTCATTTCCTGATGAGAACATTCTTGGTATCATTAAAAACATCACTTTAGCACACCTTTATATAAGATAATAAGACACAACTGAGTGACTCATATTTTTTTTACTTAATACTCAGTGATCAAAATAGAGAATTATATTATATGTTTTTCCATCTGTTCAAAATTCCCAAGTGTTTCATTAGAAAAGTAATCCCTTCATTTTCTCTCTACATTTCTGTGCATATCTTATAATAGTCACATATATCCTCATCCTTTCTCCATTTTATAGATAAGAAAGCCATGTCTCAGCTTACTAGGTCAAACATCTATTAAGTTTAAGGATTAGAATATAATCATGCTTCTATCTCACATTCTTCCTGACAGATCACATGAGCCTTCATATTTTATGAGATAAGCATCGCCACTCTAGTGTAACTAAGTATCAGTTGCTCTTTATTACTACAACATATTTTAAAAGCAAATTTGTTTTTCTTTAATATAAAGGATGCAATGGCAGGCACTGTTATTTGCCAACTCAGTGTCCATTCCTTCCTTATATTCTGGTAGCATCTTAGTTTTATTGTTTGAAGAAACCAAACAATACTGTGCCAAACACAGTATGACAAATAAAAAAATAAATTAGGTCATGTATGCAGTGGGTTTTCTTGGAAAAAATTATTTCCCTAATTAAGGAATAAGATGAAATCAACAAGAAAATAATGAAGAAGAAGAAGAAAAAAAAAGAATAAGAGGAGGAGAAAATCAGTCTCTTGTCTCTCTGGATGACTTTGGGCCATTGATACTCTGAAATGATCAGCCCTACAGCAGCCAACTACAAGTTTGAGATCAGAAAGTAGCCATGATGGTAAGATATTGTAGATGTATATTCTTTGCCTTGCAATTAATGGCTAACTGAACCTGATGCTTATGATTAAGAATTTATAAATAACATGGTAAAATATCTCAAGGAAAGTAACTTTTCTGAATTGGAAGAATTTGATTACACATTTTCTTTTTTTTTTTTCTATATTTTTAGGTATACATGTGTTCCCCATCCTGGACCCTTCTCCCTCCTCCCTCCCCATGTCAGTAATAACTATATCACTGAGCCATTACTTAGCTCCTGAATGAAAGCTTTTACATCCTTGAGATCTCCACGATTTAATATTTGGCTTCTATATTGTAATGACTGTTTCTTAAACAACTCTTTGGGCTTAAAAATCTAAAAAAATTTGAAAGTTAACAATTTATATAAAATAATCCTATAAACAGTATATATGCTTTTAAATTTGTTTTCATTTATCAGTTCCTAATAGCTAAATTCAAATTCTTTTTGCTAAGGATAATTTCATGTACCTATTCATTTTTGGCCATCATACTTCTGTGGATACAACATTACACATAAAATAAGTAACAAAATCTTCTTGAGTATCTCCTCAATGAGAATTTATGCCTCCTTATAATAATTTTATTCTCAGAAGGAAGGAGAGAAGTAAAAATTAGAGAAGATGTAAGAAAAATAAATGTATTGCAGAATAGGTGGGAAGGAGGAAAAACAAAGTAAATGAGGGAGAAAGTACAGTGACTTGGATTCTTTTTTTGCTTTGTTTTATAATTTCTGTAAAGTCAAGGCAGTATTAGACATAGGATAGCTTATTAATAAACATATTTGCATTAACTTTAAAAGTGCAAAAGTATCCAAATGCTCATCTTGATGAGTAAAAACTTAGAGCAAAATTTTGTCCATATATAAAGTCATGATTGAAGATAATTTTGAGTGGGCAAAGACTGTTATAGACACATGAGTTGGGTGTGAGTACACTTTTGTGTGTGTGCGTGTGTCTGTGTTTGTGTGTGTAGAGAGAGAGATTGTGTCCATGCATATTTAATTCTCAAGAAATGGCATTTAAAGAAAGGGCATGAAAAATTTTGAGTACTGCTAGCAGGTATAATTCAATAAACATAGGTTAAAGGTTAAAGTATGATTCATTTGTATCTCTTTCATTTCTTTGGAAAAGGCTATTTCTGGTTAATTGATTTTCACAGCTCATTGATTCATGCTCACCAGCTAAATGTCACCTTATTTTTTTCAGTGATGGTTTGCACTTGAATGGTTTATGTCACCAGATTAAGCTTAGTTTGTATCAGTGCTAATTGTAATTCCTGTTGAAGGTGTAACTATTCCAGATTTACTATGTTTACCTTTCCTTGAAACATTAACACATCTCTATCTTTGCTGGGTCAAACAAGCTTTCCTGGTCATGATTACTTGGTATCAAATTGAGTACAGAAAACCCTCTGGAGGTATACAGCTTCATCAAATCTGAAATATACAAGAACTTTTAAAAGAAAACTAGCTAAAAAATTCTAAGATGTTTTGCATCACCTAATGTTATGCTTAAAGTAAAATGATTTGCATCAATCTTGGTAACAATGGCAAAATTTCATCTCTTTGGATGGTGTAACTGACTAATATAAAGAACTAGAGGAAAATGTAAAGAAAACAATATTGAATGAGTGGAATATCAAATATCACAATTTGAAGTACTGTTGCCTTTTAAGAAGAGGGTGTTCAACACTGGACATGTCAGAGTGTTATAAACAGTTTTGATAACTTCAAATGGTTTCAATGGTCATAAAATGTCCTTGAAATTCACTGATACTTGGCTTGTAAATGGATTATCTCATTTCTAAATGCTTGATAAAATGGTAAGCTGTATGACTGTAAGTGACACAGACATGTGGGAACATATTAGAAGCTGGACTAAAGAATCAAAAAAAGCAAATTGAGGAAAAAAAGTTATTTTCTTTCCATAAATAAAATAAATAGAATTGAAAGATGAAGGGACATAAGTGAAAACATAGTTTGTGTATCTTCAATCAATAGGCACTGCTATAGGAAAAAGCAAAACATTTCATCAATAGCTAATTCATAATTAATAGTGGTGACCATGTCTTCTGTGATTGGGCTCTGTGAAGAAAATTTTGCTTCCTTGCTCAATATGAGCAGAGAAAATCCTTTTACAATATATAATTTTGTGAGTTCTTGCTGACCATCTACACATCTGCTCTTGCCCCAGGTATAATTGTTCACCTTTCCTTTGTATTACCTCATAAAACTCTGATAGATTTTTATTATAGCTTCATCCACAAAATAATTGCAACAACAGATTTACGTAGGCCTTTTTTTTTTCCTGTAAAGCCCATGAAGGTTGAGACTATTTCATACTCTTTTTCAGACCTTTTAACACTTACATAATGCCTGATAAATTAGATATCAGTAAATAACTATTAAATATATATGTATGAAATAAGTCTATTTACCCAGGAAATATTCATCTTCATTTTCAGGACTAACTGAACTTGCTGCCCTTGTCAATACATTTACTCTCTATCTGTAAATGTGTCTTTTGAAATGCTGATACAGACAAACTGCAGGTTCAAATTCTACTTCTCCTCCCTAATTTCTCTCATTATTACCTTGTTGGAGACAAACCAATGATTAATTAAATCTTAGTAGGTTTTTTAGGAAATAAAGCAATGTTTTTTTTGTTTGTTTGTTTTGTTTTGTTTTTTAGCTATCATCCAGTATTGTATGGGGCATTCCTCAAGTCAGTGTCAGAAACTAACATCCAAATTCATGCCCAAGTTAAAACACTTCTAGACATTGATGTTGACATGGTGATGATACCGTGACTGAAAGAATAGGTCATTGTACTTTGGAATATTTTCAAAGCCTAATTCATCCCAAGTTAGACTTAATGGTAACTTTCTAAGCTGCTGGAAATAAAAAAAAGGTGACTACCTGATTGAGCTGTCTTGTATATTCTACCTCTGGAAAAGCCATATCTGTCCATAACATTTTACACAACCTCAGTTACTCTGAATTATTCAAGGTCTTCTAAATTATGATCCAAAGGTACTGGGAAGGGATCTTCCACCATGTGTAAGTGAGATGGTCAATAATCCCTTTCACCCCCCAAAAAAATACAGACACAAAATTAAAAAGATAATCCTTTCATCATTCTAGATATCAACCAAAGGCTTACAAATTGTATGAAAAACATTTGTTCTTAAAATTGCTTAAATGCAGATAAGAGCATTGGTAGTCTGTGATATTCTTGTCGGGTCCATTCTTCTCAAGTTCCCTCTATCCGCAGCTCAGTCAGACAGAAGTTCAGCCAGGACAGAGCAGTCAATCTTCACAGTCAAGAGACTGTTGTTGTTTAGTAACTGTTGTGTCTGACTCTTTTGAGACCCTAAAGATGGTGGCCTGCCAGGCTCCTCTGACCATGGGATTTACCAGCAAGAATACTGGAATGGATTGCCATTTCCTTCTCCAGAGGTTTAGATTTGGAAATGATACTCACACCCAGAGGCACTGTGACTGGAAGTGACAATATAGATGCAAATGATCAGGGAACATCAATGACTGTATTAGCCTGAGGATGCTGTGATTGCTAGACTAAGGATATTCCTGGTCGATGTTGTGTGTGTACACAGTGAAGAAAAGATGTATATTTTTATTCCTTGAGAAACCACCAAAAAGTAACTAAAAATACAGTACAAAAAATGAATAGAAATTTGAAAGGTACACTAAAATAATTACAGAACATAAAGGCAGTAAACAAGAACAAATAAACAAAACAGAGAGAAAACAGAGAACAGAGTAAACTGTAAATGAAAATCCACCCATATAAATAGTTACCTTAAATATGAAGTTCTCAAAAGGCAGAAATTATTAGACTAGGTAAAAAAGCAAGCGTCAACTACATACTATCTGTAAAAGACATACAATAGATTCAAAGTGCAAAGAGATTGAAAGCCAAATATGGGAAAATGTATATCAAATAACAGATACATTTTAGAAGGCTAGAGTGGCTTTATTATTATCAGTCAAAATACACATATTACTATATATAGACAATATAATTATACTATATATAGACATAATATTCTTAGGGAGTAACTTTTTAAAAACCATTTTTTAAAATATAGTTTATTACAATGTTGTGTTAGTTTCAGATGAATAGCAAAGTGATCCAGCTATATATATATATATATATATTGTTTTTGAAATTCTTTCCCATTATAGGTTATTATAACATTGAATATAGCTCTTTCCTATGCTATATAGTTGGTCCTCTTTATTTAATCCCAAACTCCTAATTTATCTCTCCCCGTCCAATGCACTGCTATCCACTTGGGAATTATAAGCTTATTTTCTATGTCTATAAGTCAATTTCTGTTTTGTAAATAAATTCATCTGCATCATTTTTTAAAGATCCATATATAAGTAGTATCATATAATATTTGTCTTTTCCTACTCAAACTACTTCACTAAATTTAATAATCTCTAGGTTCACCCAAGTTGCTGCAAATGACATTATTTCATTCTTTTTTATAGCTGAGTAATCAATTCATTAATAATTGATATAATAATTGTAATAAGATATAATAATTGTAAAAGTATACACAGCCAAAAAATGTGTCAAACTATGTGAAACAAAAATGGATGAAACAAACGAGAAAGAAAAAATTTGATAGTAATTATTGGAGATTTCAACACCCCACTCTCAGTAACTGATAAAGAAAACTAGAATTATTATCAGCAAGAATACCAGAAAAGCATTGACATATATAGAATACACAACTCAGCAACTGTAGGACATGCATTCTTTTCAAGTACTAGTGGGACATATTCCAGAATAGATCATATGCTAAGTTATAAAACAATTCTCGATATAATTGAAATAACAAATCATACAAAGTATGCTCTGACCTGATTTGTCATTCTTGCTTCAGATAGAATTATCACTTCTTTCCAAAATCACAAACCCAATATCTTTCTTGATTTTAATTTTCTTTTCTTATTCACATCAACAGCACAAACATTCAATAGCCAGTATATATTTTTACAACTCTTACTATTCCTCTGTCTTAGTTATTCATAGCCTATTCAAAACACCTCATATTTTACAGAACAACCTTATGGTCTTTGGCCTTTGGATTTTCCCCATTCTATTCATTTATTACTCTAGAGCTGGAGTGATTTTTGTAAAATGCTAATCTGCTTATTGTATGCAGGACAAGAAGCAACATTTAGAACTGGACATGGAACATGTCAAACCTGTCTATTGTCACCCTGCTTATTTAACTTATATGCAAAGAACATCATGCAAAATGTCCAGCTGGATGAAGCACAAGCTAGAATCAAGATTGCTGATAGAAATAACAACCTGAGATATGCAGATGACATCACCCTAATAGCAGAAAGTGAAGAGAAATAAAAGAACCTCATGATGAAGGTGAAAGAGGAGAGTGAAAAAGCTGGCTTAAAACTCAACATTCAAAAAAATAAGATTGTGACATCTGGTCACATCACTTCATGGCAAATAGATGGGGGGAAAATAGTAACAAACCTTATTTTTTGTACTCCAGAATCACTGTGGACCGTGCCTGTAGCCATGAAATTAAAAGATGTTTTCTCTTTGGAAGAAAGTTATAACAAACCTAGACAGCATAATAAAAACAGAGACATTACTTTGTCAACAAATGTCCATATAGTCCAGGCTATGGTTTTTATAGTAGTCATGTATGGATGTGAGAGTTGCACCATGAAGAAGGCTGAACACCCAAGAACTGGTGCATTCAAACTGTGGTGCTGTAGAAGATTCTTGAGAGTCCCTTGGACAGTAAGGAGATCAAACCAGTCAATCCTAAAGGAAATCACCCTGAATATTAATTGGAAGGATTGGTGCTGAGACGGAAGCTCCAATGCTTTGGCCACCTGATGCAAAGAGCAGACTCTTTGGAAAACACCCTGATGCTGGGAAAGATTGAGGGCAGGAGGAGAAGGTTGGATGAGATAGTTGGATGACATCAGTGATTCATTGGGCATGAGTCTGAGCAAATTCCGGGAGAGAGTGAAGGACAAGGAAGCCTGGCATGCTGCAGTCCATGGGGCTGCAAGGATTCAGAGTGACTGAACAACAACAATCTGCTTATTGGGGCTTCCCTGGTGGCTCAGATGGAAAAGAATTTGCCTGCAATGCAAGAGACCCAGGTTCCATTCCTGGGTTGGGAAGATTCCCTAGAGAAGGGAATGGCTACCTGCTCCAGTATTCTTGCGTGGTCTGCTCTAGTATTCCTCCCTGAGAATTCCATGTAGCCTCATGGGCTACAGTCTGTGGGGTTGCAGTCAACCCCACAGTTAGTGACTGAGCAACTAACACTTTCACTTTTCAATCTGCTTATACATTTCACAAATAAAAACTCGTCCTTGGCTTCCTATTTCAGTCATCAAACATTCTAATTTTTCTTTTATGGCTGAAATGCTACTTGTATCTTGTTCCACCTCCCAACCCACAGGCCAGCCAGCTGAAATCAGAATGTGCTATATTCTTGCTTGCTCTGGATCTTTATATTTGTTGATTATTCTACCTTAAACATCCAGTTTCCTATCTCATCCAACATTTTCTCCCCTATCCTTGCTGACTCTACCGGGATAATTCCTACTCATCTCTTTAGACTTAGCAGAGATATAATTTTGTCTGGAAAGTCTTTCTTGAAGTCCTTCAGAACAAATCTCCTATTAGGTACTCCCTCCCACTGTATTATAATCTGTGGAGTAATAAGATCTCCAAAGCATTGTACATAGCAAATGTTCAATAATTGTTTAGCAGGTGAATGAATAAAAGAATAAATGAATGAAAAACATGAATAACACTTTGAAGATAGTATTAATGTTTTAGTTGAGCAAAGTTTAATTTAGACCTTTGAATCTTGGCATATTGGTTAAAGTATGTGCACATTTCCTAGCTCTGGCCAACTTTCTATGATTAAAACCATAAATTAAAGAAGCAACTTGCTGACACTTTGTCAGCATTCAATCAACTCCCTCCAGTGATTATCTAATTTTCTTCTCAAATAAATTTTCTCCTTCCACACTCCCTCAGGCAATAGACTGAGTAAACAGATGAACCTTGAACTGAATTTTGTAGGATATTTAGACAATTTTAATACGGAAAACCAATTTTAAAGTTTAAAAATTCACATTCTTACTTCATTTATATCTCTGTACCTGAAAATGAAACAAGTATCACAATCTAATTCTGTCATCAGTGGATTAAACATTTGTCTTAATTTTATCCATTAATAATTTACTTTGGTATTATGGATAAGTAGGAGTTGGTATTTGGGTATATTCTTTTTTGGCAATAAATATGTCCTGAAGGACAAGTCATCAAGTGACTTTATTAGCACAGGAAAAAATTATAGCTTAATACATTCTAATTTTCATAACTAAGGTATTTAAGAGCTCCAGAGTAAATATATCTGGAATGCAGTAGGGTAAGTGTTGATTAATGAGCACTTCTATGTGGGAAATGATAGCTTTTACTATAATTATATAGCAAATAAATCTTAGGTATTAATATAACAGCCATATATGTTATTAAAATCTGAGAAGTCCAGGTGTGTCTATTAGTAGTGACTACATAGTGCATTGCACTAGAGTAGATATTCCCATTTAAATGTATTTTTTTAATTGTTTATGTACATGATAAGAGGCATTTCCTCTAGAAAATGAAATGATACTGAAAGGATGCAATAGCAATTTTACAAAGCTTACAAAAGGAAATAGACTCAAATAATACTTTTGTATATTCCATTCTATTTATGCATATTATAAATGTATATACATACACACACACATATACACACTCAGTGAAAGTAAGGCAAAATAGTGTAGCCTGCCGGGATCTTCTGTCCACGGGATTTCTCAGGCAAGAATACTGGAGTGGGTTACCACTGTCTTCTCCAGGGGATATTTCCAATCCAGGGATCAAACCCAGATCTTCTGCATTACAGACTGATTCTTTACTATCTGAGCCACAAGGGAAGCCCCAAATACTAACTTACATTTGAGATACATTCTGCTATCTTTAATAGATGCTGAATGACAAGTTGATGTTAAGATGATGGTTATGAGTTGAACTGTGTTCTGTTAATGGAGAAGGCAATGGCACCCCACTCCAGTACTCTTGCCTGGAGAATCCCATGGATGGAGGAGCCTGGTGGGCTGCAGTCCATGGGGTCGCTGGGAGTCGGACACGACTGAGTGACTTCACTTTCACTTTCATGCATTGGAGAATGCATTGGAGAATGACAAGTTGATGTTAAGATGGCACCCCACTCTAGTGTTCTTGCCTGGAGAATCCCAGGGATGGGGGAGCCGGGTGGGCTGCCACCTACGGGGTCGCACAGAGTCGGACACGACTGAAGCGACTTAGCAGTAGCAGCAGCAGTGTTCTTTTAAAATATATATATTGAAATCCTAGCCCAAAGTACCTCAGAATAAGATCTTATTTGGAAATATGGTCATTTCAGATGCAATTTGTTAAGGTGAGGTCACACTGGAGTGGGGCAGGTTCCTAAATCAATATGAGGTAACCTTATAAAAAGAAAGACATATGAAGAAAAAAGACACATACAGGAAGACCATGGAAAGGAACAGTAATAATGCTACCTACAAGCCAGGAATGACAAAGTTTGTCAGCAAGCCACCAGAAGCTAGGAGGTAAAGATGGAAGAGACCAACCCTGTGTACATATTGATCTCAAGACTTCTAGCCTACAGAACTTGAAATACACTTCTACTGTGTAAGTCAGCTGGTTTGTGGTACACTGTTACAAGCAGCCCCAGCAATTCAATAGAATGGCTAAATATGATGCTTTATATGTATGACAGCTGGCTAAGAAAAACTAGTTGTGTTGAGAACCAAGTACTTTATTCAAAGAGATGTTAACTCAAGAATACTGAGGGTGTGATTAGCTTGAGCAACATGCATGCACTTGTGTGAGGTGCACATCAACCTTCTGTATGAGAGAGTTAATTGGAATGATCATCTGTGCTAGCTTTGTCTCTTCAAATTATGTTTCAGGCCTCTTAGTATGCCTTGTGATTTTCTTGATAGCAGGACATGATGTCCTGGATAAAACAAATTGCTTAAATAGGCCTTTAGTAAAGTGGTATAAAGTGTGTGTGGGGTGGAATCATTCTACTGTCCTCTGATTAGGTCTATCTCTTAGTGAGCGTATGCCTTTGGACTGTGAACTTCACAAGTGCCCCTCGATTTTTCCTTTCTCCCTTAGTTGGGACAGACTGCTAAATACAATAGGCTATACATGGAAATATGGAAACTTCCCTTCTCCCTCATGGAAGGCTAAAGTGGGCCAGAGTTGGGTATTTCCCTTCCCACATGTCTATTATGCTCTGATAATACCCCCACAGGTTAGGCTTTGGTTACTTAGTTTCTTCTTATTGAGAACAAAATGTTCTGGCATACTTCAAAATGGTTCCTTTCCCCCACTCCTGTTGGATGCTTCAGGAGATTTTTGTATTGTATTTAACTGTAAGAACCTGGTAGTATATCCCCCCAAACTGTAGGAACCTCTCTCTGAATAGATCCCCATGGAGTTTTCAACTCTCACTGTTCACCCTAAACCTCCAGAAATTCATTGATTACAGTTCAGGTTTTCCTATGCCAGCACTGGTTCCTGTAGAAGTTTACACTCAACTCCAGTAAGCTGTGATTCCCAGTATCCACCTGTCTCTCTTAAACCATGGGGACAGTGGTTTGCCCTGTGTTCTCCCTTCTCTTATGGATTCAAGAAGAGTTGTTTGTGTTTCATTCTGTTCAGCTTTTTACTTTTATTAGAAGGGATCCATGACTCCCAAGCTCCTAACATGTGGAAGCATAGCCTAGAAGTCCATTTATTTGGTTTATAAACACTAATAAAATAAGAGGTCTGTTCTAAAAATTATAGAGCTTCCCTGGTGGCTCAGATGGTAAAGCATCTGCCTGCAATGCGGGAAACCCAGGTTCGATCCCTGGGTTGGGAAGATCCCCTGGATTAGGAAATGGCAACCCACTCCAGTACTCTTGCCTGGAAAATTCCATGGACAGAGGAGCCTGGTAGGCTACCCCTGGTAGTCCAAGGGGTCACAAAGTGTCAGACATGACTAAGCAACTTCACTTTCTTTCACTTTGTAAAAATTATGGATGGTATATAGCAACATCACACTTTTTAATATTTAGAGTTATACATTTGTGTCCAGAAAATGCTTCAGTTGCATAAAAATAAAATACAAATCTTATTTTAAAATTTTTGCTGAAAAATCATCATAAATATAACAGCATAGAATTACAGTTCTATACTTATTTCTAGTTTGTCATCTTTTGCCCAATTTTTATACAGTGTTCCTAGTTATTTAAACATCTTTCTCCTCTTAAAAATAACTATTAAATTAAAAGTATGTGAGAAAAATGCAGTAAAAATAGTAAGTGAAAGTACAATCAAGATGAGTGCTACACTATGTGAAACTGTTTCACTTCAATTTGTAACAAATTGCAACCACTGTGAATTTTCTTACATGTTTTTCTTTCTTTCTTTTTCATTGCTTAGAACTGGGTTATAAGACTATGGCTATTTAGTAAATGTGAAAAATGAAAATAGACATTAAGTGAGTATGTTATGACAGATTTAAAACTAGTACATATAAAACATCTATTTTAAATAATGCCATTTTTCACATATCTTCTTAATTCTTAAAGTTCTTGTAAAGAAATGGTCAATATTACAAATTCTTCACTAGTAGCAACATTATTAGCTTATGAGGTTATAAAATAGTATCTTCTTTTCTTTGATTTGATGATCACAACTTTGTGAAGGATAAGCAAGCCCAGAGAAATTATATGACTCATCAAATTTCTAAATCTAGAGGGACAAAGGTTAGGCTGAAACTAAGATTTTCTGATTCCAATTCTAGCCTCTGTCTGTGCCAATTTCATCTTTATATACAGAAGCATCCAGGTGGCAGGATCAGAGGTAGAAGAAAAGCAAGTATATCTAGTGGTTCCATCATAGCATTTAAACATATTTCCAAAGCAGTTTTGTGTAACTATTAGGACTCTATGTAGCAGTATACATACCTATTCTTAAGCAATAGTGGGGAGATTAATTAAGATGCAAATAAATAAAATATTGATTCAAGGAAAGAGCACATTTCAGCTATGTGACATTATTCACTACTTTCCAGTTCAAATTGCTCTGGCTTTAGTTATTTATTAATAGTAAAGCTGTTTGCAAAATTAGTGTATATTAAAGTAGTGCAAAAGTTATTATAGAGACTGGGGGAAAAGCCCTTCAGAGACACAAGATGGGGGAGTAGAAACGTGTGCTTAACTTCTGCAAGAACTCCAAAATTACAACTGGCTGCTGAACAACCGTTGACAGGAGAATGTTGGATCCCACCAAAAAAGATACCCAAGTCCAAGAGCAAAGGAGAAGCCTCAGCAAGATGGTAGGAGGGGCAAAATCACATTTAGAATCAAAGTTATTATACACTAGAGTATGCGAAGAACTGACTCATTGTAAAAGACCCTGATACTGGGAAAGATTGAAGGTGGTAAGAAAAGGGGATGAAAGAGGATGAGATGATTGGATGGCATCACCAACTCAATGGGCATGAGTTTGAGTAAGCTCTAGGAGTTGCTGATGGACAGGGAAGCCTGGCATACTGCAGTCCATGGGGTTGCAAACAGTCAGACACAACTAACTACTGAACTGAAATGAACTGATAAACCAACTACTAAGTAGGTTCATAGGGATGTTTCTAGTTAACAGAATCCAATTGTTGAGATAATGAGAGCTGTTTCAGGAGATCTTTAGAAGTAAGTATTAGGAAGGTTGATTATGAAATACCCCTTCCTTGTTGAAATCTTCTTGATCCCCATGCACAAAGTTAATTTATAATTCCTTTCTGCTCTGTCATCACAGTGATTTGCAAATCTCTCTGTTATAACCTGTGGGCTTTTAGGGGAACTTATCTTTTTCTGTTATCTCTCTCTCTTTCTCTCCCCTCTCTCCCTACCTCATTCTACTCCAGAGTATGTAGGAGTGTGAATTGTGCAAGTGCCATGCTTGGCCTTCCAAATGGTATCTTAAATGACTTGTGTTTTCTTGTTCCTAGAAGGCTGGTGAAATGGGCATAGCCATTCAAGCAACCCCTATCCCCACTCCTAGCCTCTTGCTCTCCTGACTCTGTGTCACCTAAACCCTTCCTTCTATGAAGCCTAAGTACACAAGACTGGGGCTGGTTCTCCATCCTTCTGTCCTGTAGTCCAGGGCAGTGACTGGAAGCCAGCACTGTGCGAGGAAAGAGCAAAGCTTCTCGGCTCTCTCAGCTTTGCATTTTATTTCTACATGGTATGTTCTTTCTGCACAGATGTTTTTTTATCGTGTGTTGAAATACAAAGGGCTAAAGTCCAAGTGTAATTTTTTTTTAAAATAAACCAAAGCTTACTTTGTTTCTTTGGCCTAATGGAAACACTAACCCCACAAGAGAGATGGTCTCTATAGTTTCCAATGTTCACCACCTGAACCTATCTTAAGATTTTACTCAAAAAACATACTAGTCAGTAAAGTGCAAGTAGAAACTATTTGCATTTTTTTCACTTTGTCATATATATATATATATATATATATATATATATATATATACACACACACACACATATAAAATATAAAAATTGTATGCACACATTTATGTAACATAAGTGAACTATGAAGGATGAAATTTAAGGATTTAGAAATCTGTGCCTTAGGCTCTATTTTTTCATACTCTAAACATTCTACTTGTGAGTCATGTTACCATTTTTTGTTCACATGGTTACCTTTTCCCTGCACTAAACTCTGAAAAGTTATGGACCATACATTACCTATACACTTTTCCCAGATACCTACATTTCTGACAGGTAGTTGATTCTTGCTGAACGAAAATTCTAAACACGGACTGAACTGAATGAGCTACTGTGTGAACAAATAAAGGGATATGAGAGTAACCTGACCAGTTTGATATCAGCATTTATAGTATTCTCTGTAGGTGCTGAGGGAACCTTAGAAAGCTGTTACAAAGTCATTGTAATCGTGTAGCTGTGCTGCATTTTAGAGATTACTGCTAAATAAAGATCAAGTTAGTGTTTGCGTTTCCCCAGAGAAAATAAAGAATTGAATCTCAAAGACAAGCTGTTGCCTTAGAGGTAGTAGATGGGTTTTAATCTGCAAAGCGGAGTAAAAGAGTAAGAAATTTAATCTTATATCCTATTTCCAAGCTAAATCGTTTTACCCCTTCAGACAGATTCCTTTCACTGTTCACAGAGGGAAAAGGGGAGAAGTAATTCCCAGCACTGCTTTCCTCTCCCTGGCAGTCTCTGTATCAATGTCACGAGCCTGCAGATCTTCATTGCTGAGGGAAAACATTAACCTCATTCTCTCCAAACATAGCAAAGGCCTAGCATGTCTTTCTTCGCTTTGGCACATCAGGCTACTTTCAGAACAGTCCTGCAATGACAGTGTTCAGACTGCAGGAAATCAGGATGATGTAAGCCTTCATGAGGTAGCCACAGAGCTGATGTTTGAAAAGATTGCTGCCTATGAGTTTGGAAGTACATCATCTTGTCCTGAAAGGTCTAATGCACTTTTTGAGTTGTGAAATGCTGGTGTCATATTTGGCATAGTGGGTTGCATATTTTAAAAAAGAAGTTGAGAATTATCTCCAGTCATTTTATTTGTATTCACATTTAGGTGTGTGAAATCATTCTCAGTGATATTTATACTTTTATCTTGAAGTTTCATAAAATCAGGTAATCTATTTTAGATACGAAAAGCACAATGACAACCTATTTCATCATTTAAGTATAAAGCCAAAAGATGCTGATTTCAATGTTAAGTAATTCATAGCTTACATTATTTAAAAACTACATGTAAAATGCTTTAGAATTATTAAAAAAAATTAGCGGAGAGTTGCTATTCAGGATGACATTTTTCTGTTCTGAATATAAAATGACTAAATGTTAGTCCATCAGATCCATCCTTTACAATTTGGGGAAACAAGGTACTGGAATGAGAGAACTTAATCACAGTTTCGCACAGGAAGTATCTCATTCTCAGATCCCAACTCCTCTGGCTGTAGTAGAATGACAAAGGACACATAATTGCTCCTCCAAATGTCTCTAAATATCATGTCTCACCTTGCACTTTTTAAGATTTTTGGTTTCTTTATTATTGGCCCTTAGAAAATAGAAAGTATTGATAGTCACTGTTTCATTGTCGCCTAGATCTGAGTGAGATCTCTACATCCGTAAACTCTTCTCACTCATTTTCCATCTGCTAACATCTTAGGCCAGACAAAATAGAGAGGAAGCAGTCAACCTGGTGAGTATTCGACAGGGGGCATTCAAAAAGTCCTGCTTGAATGGTCACCTCATACAAAAACACACTTTAAATAAAATCCTTGGCTAATTATAGTTTACCTCATGAGGTTTGTGAAGTATGGTGTAATGTACTTGCTATTCATTTTTTCTTCCTACTTATGTATCTCAGAGAAGCACTTCTCATACGATAATTGACAGAAGATTGAGTTTAAATGTGCAAAGATAAAACAAAGTTTATTATCAAAGAGAATATAAAAATCTACTATGAAGTTCCTGTTTTCCAGGTCAAGCACTACATACTATTTATGTATTATTTTTTTCACCATATGCTAATGAATCAGAATAAACACTGCATCTGTGCACTCTCTCTCTTTAAGGTATAAGAATCAGGTGTTTCAGGAAATGATGCTTCTTTTGTATTTAGTTATACAGTAATGGCTCATTCATTCAAGCACTACACTAGAATAAAATATATAATTTTGGAAGAGCAAAAGAGTACCAGAAAGGGAATTTAATTTAGAACAGCTTTATCTGACATGTTACCTGTAGTGGGATACTGGTAAAAATTTTAAAAATTGGAAATTTAATAATTTCTCTAAAAGTTTCTTTTTGTCTTTTAACAAATGACTATTTATATCTGTGTTTCACAGGGTATATTTTATTTATTTCAGAGAATATATATATATATTATATATAATATATATATAGAATAATCACTTTCTACTAAGTATCATGAAATAAAGATATAAACTTAGCATAAATAGAAATGAGGGCTCTAAGTAAGTTAAAGTGAAAGTTTCTCAGTCATGTCTGACTCTTTGCTGAGCCCATGGACTATAGTCCACTAGGTTGCTCTGTCCAAGGAATTCTCCAGGCAAAAATACTGAAGTGGGTAGCCATTCCCTTCTCCAGGGGATCTTCCCAACCCAGGGATCAAACCTGGGTGTCCCGCATTGCAGGCAGATCCTTTACTGTTTGAGCCACCAGGGAATCCCTTCAGCTGGTTAAAAACAAAGACAATCCTTTGCCAACTCTAAAAAAAAAAAAAAAGTCAATGCTAACTACAGGAAAAGACACAGTTGATGGCTGCAGTATTCACCTGTGCTGTTCTTAGTTGCTCATTCATGTCCGACTCTTTGCAACTCCATGGACTGTAGCCTGCCAGGCTCCTCTGTCCATGGGGATTCTCCAGGCAAGAATGCTGGAGTGGGTTGCCATGCCCTCCTCCAGGGGATCTTCCCAACCCAGGGATCAAATCCAGACATTGCAGGTGGATTCTTTACCATCTAAGCCACCAGAGAAGCCCACAAGTTATTTAAGATACCATTTGGAAGGCCAAGCATGGCACTTACACAATTCAGAGTATCACTCTGACATACTTTAGAGTAGAATGAGGTAGGGATGGGATAATGGAGAGAGATGAGCTCTCCTAAAAGCCCACATGTTATAACAGAGAGATCTGCAAATTGCTGTGATGATCGAACAGAAAGGAATTATAAATTAACTGTGTGCACAGGGATCAAGAAAGACTTCAGCAAGGAAGGAGTATTTCATAATCGACTTCCTTAATACTTCTAAGGATGTCCTGAAACAGTTCTCTGTATCTCAACAATTGGATTCTGTTAACTAGAAACATCCCTATGGATCTACTTAGTAGTGTGCTTATATTTTTCCAATTTGGGTCTTCTAAAAAATGTGCAATAACTGAATCTCCATTTTATCATGCAATAATTATTTTTTCAGCATTTAATAAGGATAATCTGTATGAATTAACTGTATACTGGCTCACCTTAGATATGTTAAAATCAACCTCAACACCTTATTAATGTATTTTTAAAATATTCTTATAAATTTTACTTATTGCAAACCTCCTTTTAGAGGAAAACAGTTGCATTAATTTCAGGAGAAGAAATGACTTTCTTAGTTTGAGAGGTTAGTAATTCAGTTTTTACAAAGGCAATACCTACTGAAGACATGCATAGAACTGTTTTCTTCTTATTTGATTTAGTGTCATAAACAAAAAGGGAAAAAATAATGCACAGGCTTAAGTCACATAGCCACAGTGGCTGAAAGCCCAAACTTAATCCTTTCCATATTGTGTGTGTGCAGAAAGGTGTATACTTTTCCTGTGTCAACTTGTTCATGTAAGACTTGGAGATACTGGGTTGTGTGGTGATAATAAATATTATGATAATTATCCCAGTATTAAGATCAAATATCAGGCTTATGAGAGTACTATTACAGGATTCTATGAAAAGTGAAATTTGCTCAGTCGTGTCCTACTCTTTGCAACCCCATGGACTATACAGTCCATGAATTTTCCAGGCCAGAATACTGGAGTTCCCTTCTCCAGTGGATCTCCCCAACCCAAGAATTGAACCGGGGTTTCCTGCTTTGCAAGGGGATTCTTTACCAGCTGCACTACCTTCATATTACCACAATACGCATTAGAGAAATTTGGAAGGGGTCTTGTGATATAACAAGAAATATATTTGGTCTTTGTTCCTGATTTTAGCACAGAACTCCTAAAATCCCAGGAATTTCCTGAGTGATAAAAGCATCATTTTTATTCATAATAAGCCCCTTTTGTTCACATAACTTTATGTTAATAAATTGGCTAAGGGTAGAGCTCCTAGATAGGCTCCAGATGGGGCTGGTCACCTGAAAAAACAAGTGATGAGAGTTGGAACTTTAGGCCATCTACCAACTTCCCCTGGGAAAGGGAGAGGGGGCCGGGAGATTTAAAAATAGGTAAATAACTAGCACTCTTGAATAATGGGATTTGGCTTTTCCAGTAGTCATGTATGGATGTGAGGGTTGGGCCATAAACACCAATACAGTATACTAACGCATATATATGGAATTTAGAAAGATGGTCACAGTAACCCTGTGTACGAGACAGCAAAAGAGACACTGATGTATAGAACAGTCTTATGGACTCTGTGGGAGAGGGAGAGGGTGGGAAGATTTGGGAGAATGGCATTGAAACATGTAAAATATCATGTGTGAAACGAGATGCCAGTCCAGGTTTGATGCACGATACTGGATGCCTGGGGCTAGTGCACTGGGACGACCCAGAGGGATGGTATGGGGAGGGAGGAGGGAGGAGGGAGGAGGGTTCAGGATGGGGAACACATGTATACCTGTGGTGGATTCATTTTGATATTTGGCAAAACTAATACAATTATGTAAAGTTTCAAAATAAAATAAAATTAAAAAAAAAATTTCAAAAAAAAAAGAAGGCTGAGTTCTGAAGAATTGATGCTTTTGAACTGTGGTGTTAGAGAAGACTCTTGAGAGTCCCTTGGACTGCAAGGTTACCAAACCAGTCAATCCCAAAGGAAATCAATGCTGAATATTCATTGGAGGGACTGATGCTGAAGCTCCAAAACTTTGGCCACCTGATGAGAAGAGTCAACTCATTGGAAAAAACCCTGATGCTGGGAAAGACTGAAGGCAGGAGGAGAAGGTGATGACAGAGGACAAGATGGTTGGATGGCATCACCAATTCAATGGACATGAGTTTGAGCAAGCTTTGGGACTTAGTGAAGGACAGGGAAGACTGGCATGCTTCAGTCTATGGGGTTACAAAGAGCTGGACACAACTAAGTGACTAAACAACAACAGTGGGATTTGTAGAGTTTCTGGGTTGGTAAACAGATAAAGGGGGTGGTGGTCATAGTTGTGGTGGGGGGTGACAGTACCAGAAAATGCATGGAAACTCTGCACACACATACACACACCACACATTTTGACGTATACCTCTCTGCCATTAGACTGCTACTGAGATACATTCTTTATAATAAACCAGTAAATACGTTAATTATCTTCCTGTGTTCTGTGAGCATTTCTAGCATATTCTCAACCTGATAGAGGTGGAGAGGGTTTTGAGACACACCAAAATTGGAGATAAATCTGACAGAAGTGCAGGCAATCTTAGGCCTTAGTCCTCGGACAGACATCTTAAGTGAGGACAAACTTGTAGAACTGAACCCTTATATCTGGGGGTCTGAGGCTAACTCCAGGTAGTTGGTGCTAACTGGGTTGAACTGTAGGACACCCAGTTGGTCTCTGGAGAACTGGAAAGTAATTATTGAAAACACCCCTAAGGGCTATTTGCTTTATTTGGAAACAGAGGGAATGGAGCTTAAATTTTTCTTTCAGTTCAGTTTAGTTCAGTTACTTAGTTCTGTTCAACTATTTGCAACCCCATGGACTGCAGCTTGCCAGGCCTCCCTGTCCATTGCCAACTCCTGGAGTTACTCAAACTCATGTCCATTGAGTCAGTGATGTCATTCAACCATCTCATCCTCTGTTGTCCCCTTCTCCTCCTGCCTTCAATCTTTCCCAGCATCAAGGTCTTTTCAAATGAGTCAGTTCTTCACATCAGGTGGTCAAAGTATTGGAGTTTCAGATTCAACATCAATCCTTCCAATGAATGTTCAGGACTGATTTCCTTTAGGATGGACTGGTTGGATAGCCTTGCAGTCCAAGGGACTCTCAAGAGTCTTCTTCAACATCACATTTCAAAAGCATCAATTCTCCAGTGCTCAGCTGTATTTGTAGTCCAACTCTTATATTCATACATGACTACTGGAAAAAAGCATAGCTTTGACTAGACGGACCTTTGTTGGGAAAGTAATATCTCTGCTTTTTACTATGCTGTCTAGGTTGCTCATAACTTTTCTTCTAAGCAGCAAACGTCTTTTAATTTCATGGCTGTAATCACCATCTGCAGGGATTTTGGAGCCCCCCAAAATACAGTCTGCCACTGTTTCCCCATCTGTTTGGCATGAAGTGATGGGACCAAAGGCCATGATCTTCATCTTCTTAATGTTGAGTTTTAAGCCAACTTTTTCACTCTCCTCTTTCATTTTCTTCAAGAAGCTCTCTAGTTCTTCACTTTCAGCCATAAGGGTGGTGTCATCTGCATATCTGAGATTATTGATATTTCTCCCAGCAATCTTAATTCCAGCTTGTGCTTACTCCAGCCCAGCATTTCTCATGATGTACTTTGAATATAAGTTAAATAAGCAGGGTGACAATATACAGCCTTGATGTACTCCTTTTCCTATTTGGAACCAGTCTGTTGTTTCATGTCCAGTTCTAACAGTTGCTTCTTGACCTGTATACAGATTTCTCAGGAGGCAGGTCAGTGGTCTGGTATTCCCATCTCTCTAAGAATTTTCCACAGTTTTTGTGATCCACACAGTCAAAGACTTTGGGGTAGTCAATAAAGCAGAAGTAGATATTTTTCTGGAACTCTTTTTCTTTTTCAATGATCCAGTTGATGTTGGCAGTTTGATCTCTGGTTCCTCTGCCTTTACTAAATCCAGCTTGAACATCTGTAAGTTCACAGTTCACATACTGCTGAAGCCTGGCTTGGAGAATTTTGAGCATTGCTTTACTAGGGTGTGAGTTGAGTGCCACTGTGTGGTAGTTTGTGCATGCAGCACTTTCACAGCATCATCTTTTAGAATTTGAAATAGCTCAACAGGAATGCCATCACCTGCACTAGCTTTGTTCAAAGTGATGCTTCCTAAGACCCACTTGACTTCGCATTCCAGGATGTCTGGCTCTGGGTGAGTGAGCATATGATTGTGATTATCTGGGTCACGAAGATCTTTTTTGTTCAGTTCTTCTGTGTATTCTTTCCACCTCTTGTTAATATCTTCTGCTTCTGTTAGGTTCATACCATTTCTGTCTTTTATTGTGCCCATCTTTGTATGAAATATTCCCTTGGTATCTCTAATTTTCTTGAAGAGATCTCTAGTCTTTCTTATTCTATTGTTTTCCTTTTTTTTTTTTTTAACATTGATCACTGAGAAATAACTTTCTTATAAGAAAGATAACTTTCTTATCTCATTGCTATTTTTTGGATTGTGCATTCAAATGAGTGTATCTTTCCTTTTCTCCTTTGCCTTTAGCTTCTCTTCTTTTCTCAGCTATTTGTAAGGCCTCCTCAGACAACCATTTTGCTTTTTTACATTTCTTTTTTGGGGATGGTCTTGATCACTGCCTCCTGTACAATGTCACGAACCTCCTTCCCTAGTTCTTCAGGCATTCTGCCTATCAGATCTAATCCCTTCAATCTGTTTGTCACTTCTACTGTATAATCATAAGGGATTTGATTTAGGTCATACCTGAATGGTCTAGTGGTTTTCCCTATTTTATTCAATTTGAGTCTGAATTTGGCAATAAGGAGTTCATGATCTGAGCCACAGTCAGCTCCAGCCTTTTGCTGACTATATAGAACTTCTCCATCTTTGGTTCAAAGAATATAATCAATCTGATTTCAGTATTGACCATCTGGTGATGTCCATGTGTAGAGTCTTCTCTTGTGTTGTTGCAAGAGGGTGTTCTGTATGACCAGTGTGTTCTCTTGACAAAACTCTGTGAGCCTTTGCCCTACCTTGTTTTATACTCCAAAAGAATTGTATACCTTGATACAAATATACATGTGTTCTTGATATAATTTTTCTCACACAATTACTGTACTACAAAAATATGCTTTAGTTCATGAAATATACTTAACTGCAAACTGTTATAAAATGTCCTGTATTTAAACATTTGTATCTTTTCTAAAGAATGTTTATACTGGTACCCATCTATGCTCATATCTTGTTTACCCACATAGCTCTGTCATAAGATTTAGAAATTGCCAAATAAACTAAATAATTACAGTGAGCTTTGCATTTGTATTGTTAACTATAAATTGTCACTTACCATGAACAATGCCAATGAGTGAACAACAAAGGCATTTACCATCTACCTCTATGGAGATGGAACCAGGTGCTGATATAGCTCTTGACCTTCAACAACCCCTGAAGGAGTTTAGGGTGGCATGAGGCACTCTGTGCTGCAGGGAATCTGGTGAGACAGGTCTTTAGATAGTTGGATGTTTGTAGACACAGATTTTATGATCTCTGTTTAGAAACAGATTTTGAGATCATAAAATTTTATTGAGATCATAAAATCCTTGCATCTCCTCATATCTAGAGAAGCACCTAATCCCTTCATGGTGACATCAGATCCTCATGACTAACAAAAAACCTTTAGTGAAATGAGTGCTTCATGGTATTGAACTCCCCCTTCACCAGAACCTTATTTATTGACCTTCGCCCACTGCAGCTTCGGAGCAGTCTCTCAGAGTTATCTGAGATGCCTCCTCCCAGACTGCAGTCCTCATGTTGCCCCAAATAAAACTTAGCTCACAAGTCTCAAGTTGTACATCTTTTTTAGTCGACAGTATTTCTACAGGAAACATGATTTCTACAGATGAATCAAATCAATAACTTGGAAACCTATGTAAATCATACCTTTATTATAAAAAATTATACTTTTAATAAGTTTAGTCCTGTTTGGAGAGATTATTTAAATATTACTAATCTTATAAATTCTTAGATTTGTTTTATGTTTTAAAATTAATATGTATGTCTTAAGGCTATTCGTATGCATATTTGGAAAGGTGATTGAGTTTTAATGTCTAAAGTTATATATGTATAAACAAGGAATATGTTTGGATTAAAGTTCTAAAAGTTCTAAAGTTCTAAAAGCTAAAAAAAATTTGGAGAAAACAGACAGTGGGTGGAAATACTGAATTCCATTAACAACATATATGTTGAGAAAGGATTGTAAATAATAAGCTGGGTGAGTATAAGCATTTTGGTGGAAAGCACCGTGGGAACTTTGGCTCAGGGGAGGTGTGATTAGATATGAAGTGTCTAGGCTGGAATTAGACACCTCACCCTTACGAGGAAGGCAGCCTCATGGGAAGCCTGGCTGAGGAGAATGAAGAGCAGTGTCATGACAGAGAACAGCCCAGGTGCTGTGACTTTTCCACATGGCAGAGCTGTCCTCCTGCATAGCACATTTGCACAGTCGACACGACTGAAGTGACTTAGCAGCAGCATTCCCATTTTCAGGTGCAGTTATATATCATTCCCTTATTTAAATGATGCTTCTTTCATGAAAGACCCTCTACTCTAAGGAAAAAACGTATGCAAAAATGCTTATGACAATTTTCTTAATCTGAATCAGTTCCAAATAGTCTTGAAGTAAAATCACAGTGGAAGAAGAAAAAGACAAACATTGTTAATCTTTTAACTAATATGGGATTAGTTTAATTCTTTTATTTCTTATTCCGTTCTTCAATTGATGTAATAAATAGACTGAACTTTAATTCAAGATTTACATTGATTCTATCTTCTGAAGTTACACTCTTAGAGGTAACTAGATTTCACCAAGCATAACTATACTAGCATGGGTAGCAGAGAGGACTATTTCCTTGTAGTATGTTGTAAAAATCAAATGTAATTTGCAAAAAACTTGGCACAAATTTCCTTAAAAGTATACTTTCTATTTTCCATTCCTCATCAATTTGTGCATTTTCAGGAATGATATGTAGTTGGCATACACCAATATAATGCTACACGCATGCTCAGTTGCTTCAGTCGTGTGTGACTCTTTGTGACCCTATGGACTGTAGCCCACCAGGCTCCTCTGTCAATGGGATTCTCCAGGCAAGAATACTGAGGTTGCCATGCCCTCTTCCATGGGATCTTCTGAACCCAGGAATATACCCATGTCTCCTGGGTCTCCTGCACTGCAGATAGATTCTTTACTGCTGAGCTACACAGGGAAGCCCAACAAATATAGGAATACAATTTTCTGCAAAGTCTTTTCTAAGACTAAAATTACAAACTCATTTCTCAACATTGACTATTCTCTAGGCATCAGATTTACAACTGAGATAATAATCCATGTAATAAAAAGGAGAAAGATGAACCAGACACTTCATTTTATTAAGGACATTTAGGTCTATTTAAAGAGATCAGTTGTATAACCTTGAAGTGAAATCTCAATCATTATTAAATTATGAATATCATCCATGAAACAATCTCAAGAATGAACACACAACTCCATTACTCATGGGAATAGAAATATTAGTTCTTCAAGAATGTAGCTCTGGATACACACCCATGGAAATACCCCAATGACCCTGCTATAACACACACACACACACACACACACACACACACATACTGTCGTTGTTTAGTCACTAAGTTATGTATGACACTTTTGTGGCCCATAGTCTTTTGGACCCCACCAGACTCCTCTGTCCATGAGATTTCCTAGTCAAGAATACTGGAGTGGGTTGCCACTTCCTTCTCCAGGGAATCTTCCTAACCCAGGGACTGAGCCCTGGGTTTTCTGCATTGGCAGGTGGATTCTTTACCACTGAGTCACCAGGGAAGCCAGCCTCTGGTATATTAGGCAAAAGGTACTGGTAGTGAAAATGAAAACAATATTGGAGTTAAAAATAGCTGATTTTTCTTGTTCTTAGAAAGAGATATTTTCTCTAGAATCTATTTACGCTGATACATTCCTGTATCAAAACCATTCTCCTTTCATTCTTCTACTCAAAAAAGTATATATATATATATATATATATATATATATATATATATATAAATGATTAATGTCTGGATTAAATAGACATGATTTCCTACAAAAAAATTCTCATACAAGAAGAGTTTATTGTTTCTTTTTGAATTTTTAAAAATACTAAAAATGTAAATAGTATTCAAAAAGTGATGGAAAACACAAGTACTTTTTCTTAAAATATAAAAGTGCTTGGCTATTCCTCCCTTGGCTAAAAGAAAATAAAGTGAGCTGAAGGAGCAGAAAAGTAAAACTATGATAATCTCTAAAATGTTTTGGAAAAAATACACTTTTTACAATATTTGGAAAAAATATTATACTACGAGAAATCCTCAGAAGGTAAAGCAGATACTTTGTTGGGTCAGTAATTTGTGATTACTTTTATTCCATAGGAAAAAAAGCATCATGCTTTTTAGTGAATTGTGTCACTACTGTTTTTAAAAAAATGGAGACTATGGCAAATGTTTCAAAATCTATTCTTCAAATTCCTAAATAAATTTGTGTGGAATAGAAGAACAATTGCACATCCTGTAGCCTACTATGATATAGGTCAATTTTCAATTTTTTTTAACTTCTGAAAAAAATCTAATTGGACATAATTGATATCAAGATCCTTTAACCAGGAGACATTTAACAAGAGGAGTAGTGATTTTTCATAAGAATAAAGAATCTTGAGCTGTCCAATACAGTAGCAGGCACACACACACACACACACACACACACACACACACACACACTTCATCATTGCCTATATCTGTTGTTTCTGGAGGCTTGATCAAAACATACAAGTGGCTTACATGGCATGCGTGTTTTGATATGCAGTTCAGTATTCAGTAGAGATAATACATGTTGTTGTTTTGGTACTTGCCTAAAGTTCTTTGTATCTAAGTAAATTTACACTAAGCAGATGGTATATCACAGAAGATTCTACAGATATTTAATGAATTAAAAGGAGATATTAGGAAATAATTTACACCAAAAAATTTGAAAACCTAGTTGAAATGGACAAAACCTTGACATCCAAAACTTACCAAAACAGACGTAGGAAGACCAGAGAATCTGAATAATCTCATCTGTTTGAATTTCAACAACAACAAAAACTTCCCTAAATACACCTGTAGGCCTGATTGACTTCATAATGAATCTGATTAAATATTTAAGGAGAAAATAATATTTTTATGTAAACTCTTTCAGAAAACAGAGAAGGAAACAAATCCAGACTTATATTCATAAGCCAGCAGTACAATGACTCTAAATTCCCCAAACAAATTTACAAGAATAGCAAATGACCAAACAATGTATTTGATGAACAGAGAAACACAGTTCTTAATAAAGTTTTAAAAGTGAAATGAATGCACCAGTTTATAAAAAGGGGAAATAACTCATGCCAAGCAGTTTTATCATAGGAATGCACAGCTGGGTAGCATATGAAAAGCAATCAATGTCAGGAACCATATCAAACCTGGATGGCTCAGCAGGCTACATCCATGGGGTCATATAGAGTAGGACATGACTGATGATAAGTGTGTGTGTGTGTGTGTGTGTATATATGTATATGTGTGTATGTATATATGTGTGTATATATATATATATATATATATATCAGATCAGTCCTCAGTCGTGTCTGGCTTTTTGCGACCCCATGAATCACAGCACGCCAGGCCTCCCTTCCATTACCAACTCCCGGAGTTCACCCAGATTCACGTCCATCGAGTCAGTGATGCCATCCAGCCATCTCATCCTTTGTCGTCCCCTTCTCCTCTTGCCCCCAATCCCTCCCAGCATCAGAGTCTTTTCCAATGAGTCAACTCTTCGCATGAGGTGGCCAAAGTACTGGAGTTTCAGCTTTCACATCATTCCTTCCAAAGAAATCCCAGGGCTGATCTCCTTTAGAATGGACTGGTTGGATCTCCTTGCAGTCCAAGGGACTCTTAAGAGTCTTTTCCAACACCACAGTTCAAAAGCATCAAGTCTTCGGCGCTCAGCCTTCTTCACAGTCCAACTCTCACATCCATACATGACCACAGGAAAAACCATAGCCTTGACTAGACGAACCTTTGTTGGCAAAGTAACGTCTCTGCTTTTGAATATGCTATCTAGGTTGGTCATAACTTTCCTTTCAAGGAGTAAGCGTCTTTTAATTTGATGGCTGCAGTCACCATCTGCAGTGATTTTGGAGCCCAGAAAAATAAAGTCTGACACTGTTTCCACTGTTTCCCCATCTATCTATCTATCTATCCATCTATCTATCTATCTATCTATCTATATATATATATAAAGTGAAAGTGAAGTCACTCAGTCGTGTCTGACACTGTGACTCCATGGACTGTAGCCCACTAGCCTCCTCTGTCCATGGGATTCTCCAGGCAAGAATATTGGAGTGCGTTGCCATTTCCTTTTCCAGGGATCTTCCTGACCCAGGGATTGAACCCAGGTCTCCCACATTGCAAGCAGATGCTTAAACCTCTGAGCCACCAGGGAAACCCATATATATATGTTCATATCAAATCCATTTAAAGAAGAAAAATCATATAATTTTCTCAATAGCTGCAGAAAATATACTTCCCCAAACCAAATATTATTCATGATAAAAAATGTTATATAAACTGAGATCAGAAGGAAATACTCCCAGTCTGATTAAAAGTATCCATGAAACAATCATTTGTGACTTTTCTCATAGGGTTTAATATCAATACATAGAATGATGTTCTTTAGGAATAACTTTTCCCTCTAGATGAAAGTTTAAATCCTATTTAATTCATTTCTTGTGTTTTGGTTTAGACTTCAAGATATTGAACACAATTTCTTGTTCCTAATTATACTCAACATTAACATTAAAATGAGTATAAAAAGGACTTTGTGTCCACATTTTCTTTATCAGGCAATGTTCCAATAGCTTTGGAAATACAGGGAATTAAAATCTATTAGCAATAAACATTGCCCCTTGGGAAATCCAGCTCTTGGAAATGCCGTCTTAAATATCTATTTTATCTTTACAAACACTAATTTCAAAACTTCCATAAATTAAATTGTAAATTCAGTAAACCAAATGCCTCCTTGTTACATTTTAAAACCCAGTTTTTAGTACGTTTTTTCTTCCCTAAAAACCACTCTACTAAAGTGAGTGATCAAGCACATTATCACCATTACCAGTAGGTTCATTTTCTTATGCTGCAGGGCACTGTAGGTTCATTATAAAGCAATTGCTGTCCCTATAAGATGGATTTATTTTTGATAGGATTCCCTCTTTTATAGATAATCATGTGGGAATCATGTAGTTACCACATAATTGCAAGACACTCATTAAATTATGTAGTTTGCTAGTGGTTTATTAAATTAATACCTGGAGGTAGTCTGAACGTGTTCAGTGCATCAGAAAAGTGTCAGAAAAAAAGAGCACTACCTTCTAATATTTTTCTTAGCCAAAAACTCAATGGTTTGGTCAGCATTACATACACTTGTTAAAACAGCTAAAAGTTCAAATTAGTTCTTATTGTAGTGGCACTTAAACAACTATAAATTAATTTCCCAAAGATTTTTAAAGTACTCAGCCTGAAATCCTTGTATTTTTAGCATTTTTATTTTGATAATAAGGTTGAATTAAATGGACACATAAGTCATTTTCAGACTCATGAATCAGTCAATTTTTTCAGTTTTCCTTAAAATTTTTAATATCAAAACAATCTAATTGTGAGGTTTTACAATTTACTTTTCAACAGTCTACTTTTGAGACATGAATTTTGAGGAAATACCTGAATCATTGTACTTCTTTGGAACTCAATTTCAGTTATCATTATCATTATAAGTAATTTTAAATTCATTTATCAAACCCGGGCTGAGGAAAATAAACAGTTTGGTGCAACTTTTAGATCGAAACATGAGACCACAAATACAGTTACTGATTCGTAGACAGTTTCATTTCCCTCAGTAGCAGTTTTCATGAAGGAAATAGTAATAGATTAGTTGTTCCAAAGATGGAATGAAAACTCATAAAACAGATATAAAGCTCAAAGAAGAGTTGAACAAAAGTGCTAGGAAGGCATCTATGGCCTAAAAATAAAACCCTGAGAGAATCACATTAAATGATAAGTGGAATGGCTCTTGACTATTTCCTAATAGCTATATTCCATCTGCATTGCCTAAATTCCATCTGTATTCCTGCATTCTGTCTTGATGATTTGCAGAGCTATGGACATTTATAAAATAAAAACTTTCAGCTTTCCCTGGAGAAAGTACTGACCCACTAGCTTATAGTGACAGTACTGACCCACAAGCTTATAATATTGTTATTTATTCATATAATACATGGATAGGGGACAAAACTTTCAGCTTAATGACCAATTATCAGAAAAGAAACAAACATTATGCAATGAAAGCCTAACTTTCCTTTGTTATTTTCCTGTTTTGGGCTTTGAACTAAGTCATTTTAAGAGTGGCAAACTTGTCTTATTCTTATTTGGATTACAAAAAGGTAAGGAAAATTTGTTGGTTATTGAGTTTTTATTTTCCTTTTAATACCTGGTTCATACATAACTTTGATCATCCGATTATTTCTTTTAAGTATCTGGAAATGACAGCCTAAGGTAACGTTGGGTGCTTGGATTTTCTAATTAATCTCCAATGATAACAAAATTGACATTAAATACAACTAGAAAAGTCACAAGTGATGTGATATATAAATATATCTACATCTATATCTATACCTGTAACTATATCACAGAACCAAAGTTGAATTATGTTCTCTGAAAGAGAATTACTATCTTTCAGGATATTTTGATGATATTTTCACAAATATAGACTTAATCATGTGTTCTGGTTTAATGAAAGAGCAAGAGGTGACTGAATTGGAACATTCTGAAAGAGGTAATCAATAATGAAAAAAAATGAATTATTCTTTTTTACTTCAGTATCACGTCTAAAGTGCTATATATAATAAAATAAAAATACATGATCTTAATGTGAGTCACTTCTATTAGAATAACTGACACTTAATGAGGAAACTGGGCACAGCAATAGTCAGTTTCCACTAGAGTGAAGAAACCACCTTGTTCATGACACTGGTTATTGCCTAAGAAGTTAGGCAAAGAACTATGTAGTTCTAATAGATTATTGTCTGTGAAAGGAATGGCAACCCACTCCAGTATTCTTGCCTGGTGAATCCCATGGACAGAGGAGCCTGGTGGACTACAGTCCAGGAGGTCTCAAAGAGTTGGACACGACTGAAGCGACTTAGCACAACAGATTATTCTAGGCTGGTTCTATCTTCAGATGGTTACACATAACAAATAATTATTTTCAAAGAAAGTACCAGAGGTATAAAATTCCTCTTTAAGTATATTTTCTATACCTAATACCTATATATAAATTTATATGTATACAATGTATCTGAGAAAAGGTATAAACTACTGATAAAAATAAAAGAATGAAATAATTGGAGAGAATGTGTGTTTATGCATCAGATGATTCAATATTGTTAAGATGTTAATTCTTCTCAATCTGATCTATAGATCCAATGCAATACCAATCCAAATTTCAGTAGGCTATTCTTCAGATACCATTAAACTAATTCTAAACTTTACATTGAAATAAAGTATTTAGAATAGTCAAGACAATACTAAGAGGAACAAAGCCGCATGACTCACAGTGCTCTAAAATTTAATATAAAGCTATAATAATAGACATAGTATTTTTTGTGGATATAAGTTACACAGATAAAGGGAACAGAACAGAGAACCCAGAAATAGAGCTGCAAAAATGCAGTCAACCAATTTTTGATAGAGGTAAAAATGAAATTCAATAGAGAAAGTAAAGCCTTGAAGGAAAAATGATGAAACACTTGAATAGCCATTTCAAAAATAAAATTTAGCATAGATTATATCCTACATAAAATCCCTTAATGTGGACCATGTATTATTTATATGTCAAAAAACTATAAAATTTTTAAAGAAAACATAGGTGAAAGTTTGTGACCTTGGATTTGGTGATGAGTTTTTAGATACAATTATAAAAGCATAACCCATGAATGAAAAAATTGGCAAGTTGGAATTCATTAAAATTCACATCCTTTACTCTGCGAAAAATACTGTTAAAATAATGGAAACATAAGTCACCACTTGGAGAAATATTTGGAAATCACATATTGGATTTGTATCCAAAATATACAATGAGATCTTAAAGGTCAACAATAAAAAAATTAAAAATACATAAATGATACCACAGCACAGGAAAATATATGGGTATAAGTATATAAAAATAAACTTGACATCATTTGGCTTCAGCGAACTGCAAATTCAAATAACTATTTGTCAATCATTACTATTGGAATTGGAAAAATGCAGAAATAATCCTCACAGTATCAACCGCTGTTGATTTAGCAGTCACAATTCTTCATATTTACCCAACTGATTCTAAAACATATGCCCACATAAAAACTTAGTTGTGGATGTTGTGGCAGCCATATTCTTAATTACATGAAAATGGAAGCAATTAAAGTGGCCTTTTAGGACAATCCATAGGATGGACAAATAAGCTGTGGGGGAAAAAAAATAAATCAAACAATGGAGTATTATCCAGCAGGTAAAAATGCACTAGCATTAGACTGTGGACTCTATCAACAGATTAGCGATTTCCAGGGATAAGTGGTGGTGTGTAAGTTGAATGGATGAAGCATAGGTGATTTTTTTTGGAGGTGGTGAAACTGTCGCATGACATTGTAATGATGGGTACTCAACACTATGCCTTTGTCAAAACCCATAGAATGTTATAGCACACAAACTTGAATTATAGTGTATACACATTTAAAAAAGTCTTCTTGGACACAAAAGGATCCCAGAGCAGAATGCATCTGAGACAAATGCATCTTGCTGCAGAGTAGAAGTTTTATATCACCTCATCTAAGAGGGTAGGCTGAAATCATGATGACCTAAGTAACAAGGGACCGTGGTGTCCCAAGGACAAAAGAACAAGGTGATAAAGAAGGGTCTTGAAATGCAAGAACAGGAAACAAATAAACAGGCCCTTATTGTCCTTCTATCCCCCATGTTGTAACCGTTGAAGAATTTTTAGGCCCCCCAGAGAAGTATTGAGTATAGCACTTTCACAGTATCATCTTTTAGGATTTGAAATAGCTCAACTAGAATTCCATCATCTGCACTAGCTTTGTTCGTAGTGATGCTTCCTAAGGCCCACTTGACTTCACACACCAGAATGTTGGGCTCTAGGTTGGTGATCAGGTCATCACAATTATCTGTGTCATGGAGATCTTTTTTGTATAGCTCTTCTGTGTATTATTGCCACCTCTTCTTAATATCTTCTGCTTCTGTTGGATGGATAACATTTCTGTCTTTTATTGTATCCATCTTTGAATTAAATGTTCCCTTGGTATCACTAATTTTCTTGAAGAGATCTTTAGAGTTTCCATTCTACTGTTTTCCTCTATTTCCTCTACTCTTTTCCTCTGGAGGAAGGCTTTCTTATCTCTCCTTGCTATTCTTTAGAATTCCGCATTCAAATGAGTATCTCTTTATTTTCCTTCTTTGCCTTTCCCTTCTCTTCTTTTCACAGCTATTTGTAAGGCCTCCTCAGACAATCATTATGCCTTTTTGCATTTCTTTTTCTTGGAGATGGTCTTGATCCCTGTCTCCTGTTTAATGTCACAAACCTCTGTCCATAGTTCTTCAGGCAGGCATAGTTCTTCTATCTATCAGATCTAATCCCTTGAATCTATTTTTCACTTCCACTGTATTATTGTAAGGGGTTTGATTTAAGTCATACCTGAATGGTCTGCTGGTTTTCCCTACTTTCTTCAATTTGAGTCTGAATTTGGCAATAAGGCGTTCATGATCTGAGCCAGAGTCAGCCTTGTTTTTGCTGACCGTATAGAGCTTCCCCATCTTTGGCTGCAAAGAATATAATCAATCTGATTTTGGTATTGACCATCTGGTGAAGTCCATGTGTAGAGTCTTCTCTTGTGTTGTTGCAAGAGGGTGTTTGCTATGATCAGTGCGTTCTCTTGGCAAAACTCTATTAGCCTATTTGCCCTGCTTCATTCTGTGCTCTAAGGCCAAATTTGCCTGTTACTCCAGGTGTTTCTTGACTCCCTACTTTTGCATTCCAGTCCCCTATACTGAAAAGGACATCTTTTCTTGGTGTTAGTTCTAGAAGATCTTGTAGGTCCTCAGAAAACAATTCAGCTTCAGCTTCTTCAGCATTTACTGATAGGGGCATAGACTTGGATTACTGTGATATTGAATGGTTTGCCTTGGAAAGTAACAGAGATCATTCTGTCACTTTTGAGACTGCATCCAGGTACTGCGTTTTGAACTCTTTTGTTGTCTATGATGGCTATACCATTTCTTCTAAGAGATTCTTGCCCACAATAGTAGATATAATGGTCATCTGTGTTAAATTCACCCATTCCAGTCCATTTTAGTTCACTGATTCCTAAAATGTCAATGTTCACTCTTGCCATCTCCTGTTTGACCACTTCCAATTTGCCTTGATTCATGGACCTAACATTCCAGGTTCCTATGCAATATTGCTCTTTACAGCATCGAACTTTACTTCCATCACCAGTCACATCCACAACTTGGGTGTTTTTTTGCTTTGGCTCCATCTCTTCCTTCTCTCTTGAGTTATTTCTCCATTGATTTCCAGTAGCATATTGGGCACCTACCAACCTACGGAGTTCATCTTTCAGTTTCCTATATTTTTGCCTTTTCATACTGTTCATGGGGTTCTCAAGGCAAGAATGCCGAAGTGATTTGCCATTCCATTCTCCAGGGGATCACGTTTTGTCAGAACTCTCCAGCACAGCTCGTCCATCTTGGGTGGCCCTACACGGCATGGCTTATAGTTTCATTCAGTTATACAAGGCTGTGGTCCATGTGATCAGATTGGAAAAGGTCAGTTTTCATACCAATCCCAAAGAAAGGCAATGCCAAAGAATGCTCAAACTACCACACAATTGCACTCATCTCACACGCTAGTAAATTAATGATCAAAATTTTCCAAGCCAGGCTTCAACAGTACATGAACCATGAACTTCCAGATGTTCAAACTGGTTTTAGAAAAGGCAGAGGAACCAGAGATCAAATGTCCAGTATCCATTGGATCTTGGAAAAAGCATGAGAGTTCCAGAAAATTATCTATTTCTGCTTTATTGATTATGCCAAAGCCTTTGATTGTGTGGACTACAACAAACACTGGAAAATTCTGAAAGAGATGGGAATACCAGACCACCTGACCTGGCTCTTGAGAAATCTGTATGCAGGTTAGGAAGCAACAGTTAGAACTGGACGTGGAACAACAGACTGGTTCCAAATTGGGAAAACAGTATGTCAAGGCTGTATACTGTCACCCTGCTTATTTAACTTATATGCAGAGTACATCATAAGAAATACTGGGCTGGATGAAGCACAAGCTTTGATTAAGATTGCTGGGAGAAATATCAATAACCTCAGATATGCAGATGACTCCACCATTATGTCAGAAAGTGAAGAAGAGCTAAACAGCCTCTTGATGAAAGTGAAAGAGGAGAGTGAAAAAGTTGGCTTAAAGCTCAACATTCAGAAAACTAAGATCATGGTATCTGGCCCCATCACTTCCTAGGAAATAGATGGGGAAACAGTGGAAACATTGTCAGATTTTATGTTTGGGGGCTCCAAAGTCACTTCAGATGGTGACTGCAGCTACAAAATTACAAGTTGCTTGCTCCTTGGAAGAAAAGTTATGACCAACCGAGACAGCATATTAAAAACCAGAAACATTACTTTGCCAACAAAGTCTGTCTAGTCAAAACTACGTTTTTTCCAGTAGTCATGTATGGATGTGACAGCTGGACTATAAAGAGCTGTGCTCTGAAGAATTGATGCTTTTGAACTGTACTGTTGAAGACTCTTGAGAATCCTTTGGACAGCAAGGAGATCCAACCGGTCCATCCTAAAGAAAATCAGTCCTGAATAGTCATTGGAAGGACTGATACTGAAGCTGAAGTTCCAATACTTTGTCCACCTGATGCAAAGAGCTGACTCATTGGAAGAGATCCTGATGCTGGGAAAGATTGAAGCGGGACGAGAAGGAGACAGCAGAGGATGAGATGGTTGGATGGCATCACCGACTCAATGGACATGAATTTGGTTAAACTCTGGGAGTTGGTGATGGACAGGGAGGCCTGGCATGCTGCTATACATGGGCTCACAAAAAGTCAGACAGGACTGAGCGACTGAACTGAACTGAACTGAGCAGTATAACCTGTGTTCCATCCTGCTCCATGTAAGAAGGTATTTGCCTTACTCTTTCCCTACCTAGTATATGTACCTCATCCTATCAGCAAATAACCTGCAAGACCCCTATCCCTTTCCTTGTACTGGCTATAAAAATGGACCAAGGACCCATGTTCAACATCGAGTTGCTCAATGTTGGCTCATAGCGACTTTCAGGAACCTGGCCTGCTTGAGGCCAGCAAATCTCCCCTCTCCCACTCCAATAAACTGTATTCTCCTTTCATTCTACCTTGTGTCTGGAAATTCTTTTCTAATATGTGCACAGACCATGACAGAAATGAGTGGGACATATACTAAATGATTGTAGAGAGTCTTGTAGTGCCCCAAATAAGGAAGTGCTAATTTTTTTTTTTTTTTAAAGCACTGTTATGGAGTTATGTCAAGGGGCTTGGGACCCAACTGATAGGGCTTCCAGTGGATGAAGTTAGAACAATTTCAGCAACAAACAACGCACAACTTGATTATAACCCAAGTTATAAACCAAATATCATTGAAACAATACTGAAAGAAATAAATGATTGAATAAATAAGTAAACAGGGAAGAGAAACAAATATCCTTTGAATAAGAATTCCAAATAATTTATGTAGATATACTCCCCTCAATGAGATAAAGCATACCATACTTTTTATGTGTGAGGTGCTCATACTGACTTTGTCCCAAAAAATACAATATTGAAAGGGTGAAAAAAAAAGAATGACTTCACAGTGAAGAAATCTGACAAAGACTACCTCATTCAGGTGATTAAATTTACATCTATAAATCTAAAAGTCTCCTAAAATAAGAAGCAAATAGAGATGCCACCAATTTCTCTTTCTCCTATCTTCCACCTGTGCCTGGTGAAAGATATTCAGATGCAGATCTTCCATATCAGCATGACTGTACTGTAGATACAATTGATGTTCATGACTTCTTTTGTAAGGCATTATCTGAAACTGTACTCTCATTTTTAACTGCTTGATTTAATCTTCATGGAACAATCACTAAGGTAGAACTTTGGCCTAAGTACATTACCTGATTAAACAAATCTGCACTGTAGGGGTTCTTACCCTTGAGCTGTCTGGAGCTCAACCCTTGTATTTTAAAGTCAGAGTGAAATCTCACTGGCCATTTACTTTCTTCAAATTATAAACTATCATAAGTGGGGCTAGGAGGGAATCTTTGAGACAGTAAATGGATCCTGTTTTAAACTGCTACATTTGAATTTATTATACTACAGTAAAAACTTTAATGCCATTCAAGTTATGTCTTACTATTATTCAAATTAAGTATGTATCTTTCAATAGAGTTTATAAGAACTGTGATTTTCTTCTTAAATATATTTCTTAATTATTTAAGACTTGGAGAAGGAAAGACTAATGAAAATAAAATGCTATTATCTCAATTTCTAGATTGTTTTTGTTGTTGTTTAGTCACTCAGTCATGTCTGACAAAATTTGCCATCCCATGGACTGTAGCCCACCAGGCTCCTCTGTCCATGGGGTTTCCCAGGCAAGAAAACTGGAGTGGGTTGCCATTTCCTTTGCCAGGGATTTTTCCTGATCCAGAGATTGAACCCCTGGTCTCCTGCATTGTAGGCAGATTCTTTACCACTGAGCCACTGGGAAAGCCCAGACTTCTAGATTGCTAATTACCAAGTGTTAGGGCTCATGTGCCAGAAGTATGCTGGGAGAACACATCTTTCACATTTCTAGGATGTAATTTCCTTAAATACGACTAACCCAGTGTGAAAGTTACTCAGTCATATCCAACTCTTTGTGACCCCATGGATAATACAGTCCATGGAATTCTCCAGGCCATAATACTGGAGTGGGTAGCCTTTCCCTTCTCCAGGAGATCTTCCCAACCTAGAGATTGAACCCAGGTCTCCTGCATTGCAGGCAGATTCTTTACCAGCTGAGTCAAGAGGGAAGCCCAAGAATATTCGAGTGGGTAGAATATCCCTTCTCCAGCAGATCTTCCCAATCCAGGAATTGAACTGGGGTTTCCAGCATTGCAGGCAAATTCTTTACCAACCGAGCTATCAGGGAAGCCCTGCTAACCCACTGTCCCATCCTTATTCTTTCATTACACAGGTAGAATGAATTACCTGATCACTGAATATTGGAAATAACTGGCATGTGTAACTCAGCTCTCTCCATCCTCCTACCTTCCAGAAGTTTGACACATATAGAAAAGATTCATTCTTATCAACTCAAGTTTAACAGAGACAGATGTTTATGTAGAGAGCTTAGTCATTGACCACTGGTACCTAAGTGTATGCTGCTGCTGCTGCTGCTGCTAAGTCGCTTCAGTCGTGTCCGACTCTGTGTGACCCCATAGACAGCAGCCCACCAGGCTCCCCCGTCCCTGGGATTCTCCAGGCAAGAACACTGGAGTGGGTTGCCATTTCCTTCTCCAATGCATGAAAGTGAAAAGTGAAAGTGAAGTCGCTCAGTTGTGTCCAACTCTTAGTGACCCCATGGACTGCAGCCTACCAGGCTTCTCCTTCCATGGGATTTTCCAGGCAAGAGTACTGGAGTGGGGTGCCATTGCCTTCTCTGACCTAAGTGTATAGGGAAGTTTATTTAATTTTAGGTTTCAACATTAGCATGTCTATTTTTTGTATATCTAAACTTCATTCTGTAATATCAGCATTTTAAATAAAATAAATGATACTTAGTTTCCCATTTTGTCAATATCAATTGATTCTAAACCAAGATGAGGAACAAACTTGTGATATTAATCATGCCTTCAGACTAGGGGAAAAAAAAAAACCCATGAATTTGTGCTCCTTCATTTTTTAAATGTATTTTTAGTTATCCTGTTCTTTAGAAATTAGGTTCTGATGTTAGGTGACTTACATTGTGTTTTGTGGTAGCTGGAAGGCACAACAGACCATGATCTATGGCTGAATTTGTTCAGCCAGTGACTGCCCAGACACAAGAAGGAAGATTCTCTCCTCTCTGATCGTTGTGCCATCTTTCAGGTCTAGAGCCAGGGAGGAGAAGACAGAAAATTTGTGGTGCTTGTCTCCATTCCAGTATGCCAAGAGACCAGAGACACGAAGAAAAATTCACTCTGAGGGCACTGTTCAGACAGGATTTGTTCCCTTCTGATAGTCTGGGCCTTTAACTCACACTCACATTTTTATTTGTATCAGAGTGAAGAGGGGGAAAAAAATGCCTGCACTTATTACCCATAAGAGATCCTAGCAAGCTCTGAGTTCTCACTCACACGCTGCAGGTCTAGCACAGTGACCTGCTGGGGAAAGGCTGCTTTCTTGGGAGATGTAGATGAGATGGAGTTAAAAATGAAGAGAAAGTAAGAAATACTTGGGCTGCTGTGTATGTACTCAGTTGTGTTCGACTCTTTGCAATCCATGGACTGTAGCCCACCAGGCTCTTCTGTCTATGGGGTTCTTCAGGCAAGAATACTGGAGCGGGTTGCCATTTCCTTCTCCAGAGAATCTTCCCAACCCAGGAATCAAACCCGCACTGCCTGTATTGGCAGGTGATTCTTTACCACTGCGCCACCTGGGCAGCCCCACTTCAGCCGCTACCTTCACGGATTCCTCTCCTTTCCCTCACCGCATTTTACTTACGTTAAAACAAATCGTTATTTTTTTATGAAACCTGGTCATAATCATGGCCTATGACTTCTCAGTGAAGGTGGGGGGCTGCAAGGGAATGGAGCATTGAAACAATTAGAAGAGTAAGGAAGCCCCCTAGTCAGACTGACACCATTTTACTTTTCTTATCTCTATCAGGCATTTATAAACAGACATTTAAGATTCTGTTGATAGGATGACTATTTGCCTAAAAGTTCCCATTTTATCCTCAAATAAGTCAATTAGTACCTGCTAATTGTTTTTAGCACATTTTTAAATTTCTTAAGTGTCCTTGTTTGGAAGATAGATTCATAGTCACCTTAAATACAGAGGATTTCTCTTAATTGTTTCTTAACAAAGTGTAGGAAAAAATAATTATGGTAGTAGACATTGATTTTTTTTTGGCAATTAACCTTTAGCTAAAACATTCTGAATATATTTATGTTAAATTAATTGTGGGGCAGCAGTTATGTTTTGACCAGAAGTTTAATATATGACTTATATTTGGGCTTATCAGTATATATATTTTCTACATTCATAATTAGTAATATTTAAAATATATGTAGTCATAATCCTTTGTATATACTTCATATTAATATTCATTTTTGCTAGATCCACAAAGCTGAGTTTTTCTTAACACATTTATAATAATTATTTTAATCCTTACTTTGTCATTAAGGCCTGTGTGATGGCCAGTACATTCTTATCCTCTCACAACAAACCTAAGAAAATATTTTATCATTATTTTCATTTTACAGGTTGAAAGATTATAGATAAACTCTGAACTGCCATCTCTGCATATTTACCCTCCCTCAGAAATTTCCAGAAACTATGGAGCCTGGTGAGCAACTCATGCTCTACATTCCTCACCTTGCAAAATTCCAACCTCTGTATCAATCTGTCTAATCCAGCACCTAAGACTCCTTTCTCTGACAAATCTGAACGGTTTTTCTCTTTTTGGACTCTCCTAACTGTGCTCTTGGGAGAAGGCAATGACACCCCACTCCAGTACTCTTGCCTGGAAAATCCCATGGATGGAGGAGCCTGGTAGGCTGCAGTCCATGGGGTTGCGAAGAGTTGGACACGACTGAGGGATTTCACTTTCACGCATTGGAGAAGGAAATGGCAACCCACTCCAGTGTTCTTGCCTGGAGAATCCCAGGGACAGCAGAGCTGGGTGGGAGGCCGTCTATGGGGTCATGCTGAGTTGGACATGACTAAAGCGACTTAGCAGCAGCAGCAGCAACTGTGCTGATGCTTCTTGTATGCTCAGTCTCTTGACTTAAGTTCTTTCCCATTTGTGGGCATAGCTGAAATTCAACTCTTCTATACCTCTCTCCTCTCCTTCCCAGTGTTGTTGAACAGTCTCTGTGGATCTTTATCCCTGTACAAAGTAGATGCTCCATTAGCTACAGTATTCCTCTCTTTTCCTTGTCTCATCAGAATATAGAATATCTTGTAGAAAACTAGGTCAGGCTTTAGCAATGTACTTGAATAAAGTTTGAACAACCATAGGAAAATACAAAGTATCCACTCCTGATTACCAATGCCCCCATAATGAAATAGAATTTGTTACAGTTCTTGAGTTTTACATTTCTGTCATTCCAAATCTGCAATGAATGTGATTTTTCCAATTCTCATAAAGACACTTTGGACCAGGCAGGATGAATACTCTCCTTCATCCTAACTACTGTGAACAGGATAATTGATTATTGAATCCTTGTACATTTGTCTGGAGCTCCACGTATAGATGATCTCTCAGCTCAGTTCAGTTGCTCAGTGGTGTGACTGCAACCCCATGGCCTGCCACACACTAGGCTTCTCTGTCCATCACCAACTCCAAGAGTTTGCTCAAATTCATGTCCATCAAGTTGGTGATGCCATCCAACCATCTCATCCTCTGTTGTCCCCTCCTCCTCTTCTGGGTAGGGCTAAACAGATAGCTCACTAGCTGCTTGGTACTAAATGAGCACAGAGGAATTGCCCACTTTTATCTAACCATTTATATTTCCTTTCTAATTCTTAGCCAAAGATCTTACTTCCTCTATCATTGAGGACATCTACACATTAGGGGAGAGATGTCATAAAGCACTCTTCACTAGAATTAAAAACCATTTCCAATTGTTGCCATATTTATTACTTTTCATTGCTGTATAACAATCACGAATTTAGCCTCTTGAAATGATACTCATTTATCAGTATCTGTTCCTATAGGACAGAAGTCCAGCATAGCATGATTAGATTCTCTGATAAGGATCTAAGGAGGCTGAAATCAAGGTGTCAGCTGTGTCTACTGTTCTCATCTGGGACTCTGGCTCCTGTTCCACAATCACTGGTTATTAGCAGAATTCACTCCCTTCTAACATTTTCCATGGGGTCCTCTCCATCTTCATGTAGGCAACAGTGGGTCCTTTTCACACTTAGAATCTCTTTGATATCCCCTTCTATTACATCTCCCTGGTTTTTTTTTTTTTTTTTGGCTTTCTCATCTTCCTTTCGAAGATGACATACAGATGAGTGCTCAGCTGCTAACTCATGTCTGACTCTTTGCAGCTCCATGGTCTGTAGCCTCCTAGGCTCCTCTGTCCACGGCATTCCCCAGGAAAGAACAGGAGTAGGTTGCCATTTCCTTCTCCAGAGTATCTTCTGGACCCAGGGATTGAACCCATGTCTCCTGCACTGCAGGTAGATTCTTTACCACTGAGCCACCAAGGAAGTCTGATATAGATAATCTATATAGTTATATAATCTGGGAAACTTTTCTCTTTTAAGGCCAGTGGATTAGTAACTTTCATTATATATTCACAGTTTCTTGTATAATGTAACATACTGTAATTATGGGAGTGGCATTCAGTGTGTAGATAAGGGGCAAAGTCCTGCCTATCACATTAAAATATGAAAGGGTGTCCTCAACAGGAAAAAAATGATTTTATGAATTAAGCATAAAGTCAAATTGATAAAAGAAATAGCATTAGAAATTAAAGGACACTTGCTTCTTGAAATAAAAGTTATGACAAACTATACAGCATATTAAAAAGCAGAGACATCTGCTGACAAAGGTCCATATAGTCATAACTATGGATTTTACAATAGTCATGTATGGATGTGAGAGTTGGACCATAAAGAAGGCTGAGCACCGAAGAATTGATGCCTTCGAACTATGGTGCTGAAGACTCTTAAGAGTCCCTTGGACAGCCAGGAGATCAAGCCAGTCAATCCTAAAGGAAATCAACCCTGAATATTCATTGGAAGGACTGATGCTGAAGCTGAATCTCCAATACTTTGGCCACTTAATATGAAGAGCCGACTCACTAGAAAAGACCCTGATTCTGGGAAAGATTGAGGGCATGAGGAGAAGGGGGCAACAGAAGATGAGATAGTTGTATGGCATCACTGACTCAATGGACAGGAGTTTGAGCAAACTCTGAGAGATAGTGAAGGACAAGGAAGCCTGGCATCTGTAGTTCATGGGGGTCACAAAAAGTCAAACACTTAGTGAGTGAACAAGAATAAAGCATGAGAACTATGATAGCTGACCTGGAGCTAATAAAGTGGGGGAGAGTATTGTTTGTAGACTGTACTCACCTTCCCTTTGGACTTTTCAAAATTATCACCCACATGAAGCATAAAGCCTATCTGAAATTCCCTCTCTTTCTTTCTTTCCTTCTCTTCCCACATCCCTCTTCCCCTCCTCCGCCTTTCTCTAATCTCTCTTTCATGCTTAGACTTATTTTAGAGGAAACTAGGCATCAAGTTAATGTTTATTAATGTCTTTATTCATTTATTTATTCAATGAATATATCGTATTATTTTAATTTAGATGTGTGTTTCTTTGTGTGTTAAGTAAATCTTCTTTGTGTGTTAAGATCCCAGAGCCTGTGATCTGTAACAAGAGAAGCTATTGTAATGAGAAGCCTTCTCTCCACAACTAGAGGGTAGCCGTGCTTGCCACAACTAGAGAAAAGCCCACACAGTGACAGAGACCCAGTACAGACAAAACTAGTGATAAAATAACTAAATGAAATATATGGCCAGTAAGGAATTTGTGTATCGCTGCTTCCATTTCTGTTGTTTCTGGCATATTTGTTCTGAGCAGTAGAGGCGATGTTACTTAGACCTTGGCTCTATGCTCCTATACATTCAATCAGGGAAATATAACTTAGGTAAAAACACAAGTAATGAAACCAAAAACCCCATTTCCTATATTTGGTTTCCTTATATCTTTATGCTTCATAATAATTCTGAGGAACACAGATTAGCAGTACAGCATTATGTTATTTCTGAGTTCTCTGATAATTCCAACATTATAACAACAAGACTTCCAACAATTACCTGTAAGTTGTGGAATCACTAGTAATTTTTGGGGGGAATTTTTTCAAATCATTATAAACATAATATTCATGCACAACTTTTAGCATGAACCAAACTACAGAGGTAGAAGATCAACAAAAATTAAAGAGATGAACAATTTTAATGAGCCTTGACCTTATTCTCTCTAAAGCTTCATAGAAAAGATATTCATAGAACTTAAAAAAGATATTTATAAAACATAATTTGAAGGTTATGTACCATACAATTGCACAGTCATATTTCCAATTATTCTAATATGCATCTATCTTTATCATGATATATCTATATATATATATGTAGATGTTATATTTATGCTTGTATCCATGTATATATGTGCATCCATATATATATATGTGTGTGTGTGTGTGTGTATATATATATGTATATATATATTATACCATATACCACATTAGCTTAACTGTCCTTACAGAGATACATTTTAACTCAGCAATTATTTATCTTCATTAAAACAAATAGCCATTTGAAATACCTCACTGCATTTACTTCCTAATAATGATTCTGTTATCCATAGTATTATACAATGTATCCTATATTAATTTGAAAATGATTTTTTTTCTTTTTTCAGCAATATGAATATTTGTTTCCAATGAGAAGCTACATTTTCTAATTTCCAAAACGTATTTGCCATAATTGCAGGAATGTTTTCCAAAGACTACTTTCACAAATCATGGTTGACCTTTGTGGTAGGTATTATACAGAAACTTTAAAATTCAAAGGTCAGAACCAAATTCAAACCAGCTTATTCAAGCCATGGAAAGAAAGAATTTGATCATACTTTTGGCTGTTAGGACTTGAGTTATGGTATGACTTATATGCTAGTTTTTGGCTCTGGTGTGTTGACCTTATTTTCCAGGCTATCTTCACTATGATGTGAATGTTGCCCAACATTTGTTCTAGTCTCAAATAGCCTAAATGCCTAGAAGGGAGAAGTTCTTTCCTATATTTAAGACAGACAGACAGATATTACAGGGAAGGCCTTTTGCCTAGCTTTGATGTCATGCTTTCCTTCATAGTAACAGCAAGGCCAGTGTGGATGAGCTATGAAAACAGAAGGCACTTCTGTCTGGTGGATATGGTTAGAGTTTGGGTCAAACAAGAAGGTTTCTGAAAGAAGGGGGCAGGTGCATTCAGAAAAGTCATTTGAAGTCATCATAGCAGTCAGATGGCGTTGAATCGACATCTACTAGAGCACACCTTTCATTCTCTTCACTCTCTTTTATCTTCAGTTTTTCAATGTCAAAAAATAATTATTTTCCCTTTCACAACACATTGCTTCAGAAGTGTTATGAAGGGAATGAAAAGATCTGGGAAAAAGGTCCAGCTTGACTGGGGACTGAGACTTTTTTGAAATAAGGGGTTTAATGTGGGATTTAATAATATGAAGAATATTTAAAGAACAAAATATACCTAGGAAATCAAATCCAGGAAACATGATATGACTAACCCTCATGGAGCTGTTTGTATAACCATGAATATACTGATTGGACAGCACAACTGAGTTAGCAGAATGAACTGAGGATTGTAGGGAATTTTTCAATGAATTAGAATGACAGACAGATGGTTGCAATTGTCAGGTTAGAAATCAAATCTTGACCCCATGAGATCCACTTTAATCCTTAGAAAATGTCTAGGGATTCTGCATATGCTGGGTAACATAGATGGTTAACAAGACATAATCAAAATTTCAAAAGGCAAATAATACTTATCCATTATTATGTACCTTTAAGTAAGGATTTATCACTTACCATGGGAGAACCATCATAGGTACTCTGTTATAACAATGCAAGTCAAGCTCACATTGCTTCTTATTATAGTATAAAATGTCACTTTAAGAAAAATCTTGGGGTATAGTTGCAGAAGGAGAGGTACAATTTTATAAACTAACTGATGGTCTTTACAGTGAGTGTATATTATCGGACAATATGCATTTCAAAATGCAAGGACTGATATGTATGTAAAGAAAAGAGCCTGGGGCTAGAAAACCACTTCTCAGAGTTTTACTTTCACAGGTCCTTTTGCCTTATTATTATTATTTTTTCCTACCAGCCCTGAGTTAAAAAGGCACAGAATGAATGCTTGGCAGTTTGGAGTGCATTGTCTATTGTTCCTGAAGTGCCATCTGGCACAGCAATCTCGACTGCAGAAAGTGCTTAATGACCATCCTGACTGATGGTTATAATGGATACATCTCTGCTACTCTTGCAAGATCTATGAGTAATTCTAGCCAGACGGATGACAGTCACAAATCTCAACAGAGTGTTTAGTTGTTTCCAACTTCCAAGACCTTTTAAGACTGTGAAATTTAGCAAAAGGAAGCAGACTGGTAAACAAAGTTAGAACATGTCCTCATACATAATGAAATATTCAATAAACAGCAAAGGCACATTTTTGAGAATTGAAATCTTGTTCAGAGCAGCACTGCTGCATGACTTCTTTGCAGAAAGCTAAAGTGAACAATTTGTTTGCTCATATTTCATGAACAGAAGCCAGCTTTGCCCTGAACTTTCTCAAATATTAGCACTTCTAACAGATTCTTTGTGTGAAGTAGGATGTTAATAGGGGCAAAAGTAGAAAGGAAACAAAGGAAACCAATTGGAGATAATAGCACAGTGTATGGTAAGACTCTTGAAACCACAGAAGTCATACTTGGATACTAACTATTACTTAAATACTTCTGACTTTAGTGTTCCCAGCTCAGAAGCCTCAGAAGATTTGCAGAAACCAAAAAATCGATACTTTCAAACGGATTCATAAATGGCCTAATGGAAAGAAATCTTATATTTTGCATACTCCACTTGGCATTGATAAATTGATGTTAGATCTTAAAAAGCCAATAAAAATTATGCCTAAATAGATAAATCACTTTTTAATAAAAATCTTCACTGGAATGATAATTGACATAATAAAGGGAAGCACCTTAAGCATTTAATTAATATTTTCTAACCTCAGTGCAATAAAACTGCACTTAAATACTTACAGTAAAAATATTGAATGAACATACTGATACTAGTAAAGTTGTATGAAATGACTTGTTCATATCTGTAGATATGGTCTTCTATTCTATCCTTCTGACAGAATGTGGTCCACTGGAGAGGGGAATGACAAACCACTTCAATATTCTTGCCTTGAGAACCCCATGAACAGTATGAAAAGGCAAAATGATAGGATACTGAAAGGGGAACTCCCTGGGTCGGTAGGTGCCCAATATGCTACTGGAGATCAGTGGAGAAATAACTTCAGATAGAATGAAGGGATGGAGCTAAAGCAAAAACAGTACCCAGTTGTGGATGTGACTGGTGATAGAAGCAAGGACCAATGCTGTAAAGAGCAATATTCCATTGGAACCTGGAATGTCAGGTCCATGAATCAAGGCAAATTGGAAGTGGTCAAACAGGAGATGGCAAGAGTGAATGTTGACATTCTAGGAATCAGAGAACTAAAATGAAATGGAATGGGTGAATTTAACTCAGATGACCATTATATCTACTACTGCAGGCAGGAATCCCTTAGAAGAAATGGAGTAGCCATCATGGTCAACAACAGAGTCCGAAATGCAGTACTTGGATGCAATCTCAAAAACAACAGAATGATCTCTGTTCATTTCCAAGGTAAAGTATTCATTATCACGGTAATCCAAGCCTATGCCCCAACCAGTAACACTGAAGAAGCTGAAGTTGAATGGTTCTATGAAGACCTACAAGCCCATTTAGAACTAACACCCCAAAAAGATGTCCTTTTCATTATAGGGGACTGGAATGCAAAAGTAGGAAGTCAAGAAACACCTGGGGTAACAGGCAAATTTGGCTTTTGAGTAAGGAATGAAGTAGGGCAAAGACTAATAGAGTTTTGCCAAGAGAACACACTGGTCATAGCAAACAATGTCTTCCAACAACACAAGAGAAGACTCTAACATGGACATCACCAGATGGTCAACACCAAAATCAGATTGATTATATTCTTTGCAGCCAAAGATAGAGAAGCTCTATACAGTCAGCAAAAGAAAGACCAGGAGCTGACTGTGGCTCAGATCATTAACCCCTTATTGCCAAAATCAGACTTAAATTGAAGAAAGTAGGGAAAACCACTAGACCATTCAGGTATGACCTAAATCAAATCCCTTATGATTATACAGTGGAAGTGAGAAATAGATTTAAGGGCCTAGATCTGATAGACAGAGTGCCTGATGAACTATGGATGGTCATGACATTATACAGGAGATGGGGATCAAGACCATCCCAGTGGAAAAGAAATGCAAAAAAGCAAAATGGCTGTCTGAGGAGGCCTTATAGATAGCTGTGAAAAGAAGAGAAGCAAAAAGCAAAGGAGAAAAGGAAAGATACAAGCATCTGAATGAAGAGTTCCAAAGAATAGAAAGGACAGATAAGAAAGCCTTCCTCAAGATCAATGCAAAGAAATAGAGGAAAAAACAAAATGGGAAAGACTAGAGATCTCTTCATGAAAATTAGAGATACCAAGGGAACATTTCAAGCAAAAATGGGCTCAATAATGGACAGAAATGGTATGGACCTAACAGAAGCAGAAGATATTAAGAAGAGGTGGCAAGAATACACAAAGAACTGTACAAAAACTAGCTTCACAACTCAGATAATGATGATGGTGTGATCACTCACCTAGAGCCAGACATCCTGGAATGTGAAGTTAAGTGGGCCTTAGGAAGCATCACTACAAACAAAGGTAGTGGAGGTGATGGAATTCCAGTTGAGCTATTCCAAATCCTGAAAGATGATGCTGTGAAAGTGCTGCACTCAATATGCCAGCAAATTTGGAAAACTTAGTTATGAAGCCACAGTTAGAACTAGACATGGAACAACAGACTGGTTCCAAATAGGAAAAGGAGTACATCAAGGCTTTTTATTGTCACCCTGCTTATTTAACTTATATGCAGAGTACATTCACAAGACTGGAAAAGGTCACTTTTCATTCCAATCCTAAAGAAAAGCAATTCCACAGAATGCTCAAACTATCTCACAATTGCACTCATCTCACACGCTAATAAAGTAATGCTCAAAATTCTCCAAGACAGGCTTCAGCAGTACGTGTACCGTGAACTTCCAGATGTTCAAGCCGGTTTTAGAAAAGGCAGAGGAACCAGAGATCAAATTGCCAATATCTGCTGGATCGTGGAAAAAGCAAGAGAGTTCCAGAAAAACATCTATTTCTGCTTTATTGACTATGCCAAAGCCTTTGACTGTGTGGATCACAATAAACTGTGGACAATTCTGAAAGAGATGGGAATACCAGACCACCTGACCTGCCTCTTAAGAAACTTGTATGCAGGTCAGGAAGCAACAGTTAGAACTGGACATGAAACTGGTTCCAAATAGGAAAAGGAGTATGTCAAGGCTACATAATGTCACCCTGCTTATTTAACTTATATTCAGAGTACATCATGAGAAACGCTGGGCTGGAAGAAGCACAAGCTGGAATCAAGACTGCTGGGAGAAATATCAATAACTTCAGATATGCAGATAACACCACCCTTATGACAGAAAGTGAAGAAGAACTAAAAAGCCTCTTGATGAAAGTGAAAGAGGAGAGTGAAAAAGTTGCCTTAAAGCTCAACATTCAGAAAACTAAAACCATGGCATCTGGTCCCATCACTTCATGGCAAATAGATGGGGAAACACTGGAAACAGTGTCAGACTTTATTTTTTGGGGCTCCAAAATCACTGCAGATGGTGACTGAAGCCATGAAATTAAAAGATGCTACTCCTTGGAAGGACAGTTATGACCGACCTAGATAGCATATTGAAAAGCAGAAATATTACTTTGCCAACAAAGTCTGTCTAGTCAAGCCTATGGTTTTTCCAGTGGTCATATATGGATGTGAGAGTTGGACTGTGAAGAAAGCTGAGCACTGAAGAATTGATGCTTTTGAACTGTGGTGTTGGAGAAGACTCTTGAGAGTCCCTTGGACTGCAAGGAGATCCAACCAGTCCATCCTAAAGGAGATCAGTCCTGGGTGTTCATTGGAAGGACTAATGCTGAAGCTGAAACTCCAATACTTTGGCCACCTCATGCAAAGAACTGACTCATTGGAAAAGACCCTGATGCTGGGAGGGATTGGGGGCAGGAGGATAAGCAGACAACAGAGGATGAGATGGCTGGATGGCATCACCAACTCGATGGATATGAGTTTGAGTGAACTCCGGAAGTCGGTGATGGACAGGGAGGCCTGGTGTGCTGTGATTCATGGGGTCACAAATAGACATGACTGAGTGACTGAACTGAACTGACTGATTCTATCCTTCAAGGATGACCTTCTATAAGCACGTACTAGATCAAGCACAAATAAAAAAGACATTACTCTTGCCGTAAGAAAACAGTTAAGAGATATGCAGCCTGAATTTTTTCCAGTCACGTGGGCTAGATGGATACACTGAATCATCCATCTTCTCTAAAGATTTGTCATCATGACCAACATTTAGTTTGCAGCGATCAAAATGGGCATATACCAGGGAAGAAAGTTTGCTGTCATTAGAGAGAGATTTGTTTTCAGATGTTCAAGGTATCTTTGCACTCTATTTTGTACTAATTTTCTTTATAACATACTCTAGAGAGAGTCACACAACAGAGCTTTCTAATACATGAAAGCCTGAAATTGGCTCAACTTACAGAAGGCAACATTCCAAATCGTACAGATGTTCTTGGAGCTGCTGTTTCAACTGGTAATGTCAGTCACTAAAATTTTTGATTAAGGTAACAGTCTTTGGTCACCCTAGCAATCTACTGAAGTTAAAATCACTTTCAAAGACTGTGAGTCTGGATATAGAACTGGCTCTATATTTCATACAACCACCCTTCTCCAACCTGACCACATGCACCATCTGGTAAGATCCTAAAGAGACTCCATGTCTTATTCATTAACTTTGTATTTGAGGCATTGAGCAGAGTATCTAAATTGGAAGGGTAGTACATGATTAAGTCCAATCTGAGGATAGACTATAATATGAATGAGGCAAAATCTATGGTTAGAAATCTACTCACACTGGATTATATAAATTGCATGTGCATCTCTTTTCTTCTTCTGTATATAATTCTAAGACAAGTCATTTTATCACTGGTTGATTTCCACATACATCAGTTCACATATGTCAGAATATAATAATTACTAAATAATAATGATTATAAGTATGTTCTACATATACAAATTTTATATTTTCTAAGATGACCCATTAGGATGATTCTATATTTGTACTTAATTAATTTTTTGTAAAGAGGAACTAAAAAGCCTCTTGATGAAAGTGAAAGTGGAGAGTGAAAAAGTTGGCTTAAAGCTCAACATTCAGAAAACTAAGATCATGGCGTCCGGTCCTATCACTTCGTGGCAAATAGATGGGGAAACACTGGAAACAGTGTCAGACTTTATTTTGGGGGGCTCCAAAATCACTGCAGATGGTGACTGCAGCCATGAAATTAAAAGACGCTTATTCCTTGGAAGGAAAGTTATGACCAACCTAGATAGCATATTCAAAAGCAGAGACATTACTTTGCCAACAAAGGTCCGGCTAGTCAAGGCTATGCTTTTTCCTGTGGTCATGTATGGATGTGAGAGTTGGACTGTGAAGAAGGCTGAGCGCCGAAGAATTGATGCTTTTGAACTGTGGTGTTGGAGAAGACTCTTGAGAGTCCCTTGGACTGCAAGGAGATCCAACCAGTCCATTCTGAAGGAGATCAGCCCTGGGATTTCTTTAGAAGGAATGATGCTAAAGCTGAAACTCCAGTACTTTGGCCACCTCATGCGAAGAGTTAACTCATTGGAAAAGACTCATGCTGGGAGGGATTTGGGGCAGGAGGAGAAGGGAACGACAGAGGATGAGATGGCTGGATGGCATCACTGACTGGATGGACGTGAGTCTGGGTGAACTCCGGGAGTTGGTGATGGACAGGGAGGCCTGGCGTGCTGCGATTCATGGGGTCACAAAGAGTCGGACATGACTGAGCGACTGAACTGAACTGAAGTTTTTGTTTTAGTTTTAAGTTTTACAATAGCTCTACTTTTCTCTAGGTTTGCATCTCTTGTACATGCGTGTTTGAAAAATGTTTGTATGTTAGGATTCAAACACATCTATGTTTTTGAATGTCCTCCTTAAAAATTTAATGTTTTGTCATAAAATTTATTATAATGCTATATGTTCACATTTCATTTATTCCACAGTTTAGACTATAAGATTGCATTAAGATTGCATTACATTAAGATTTCTTTAATTTAAAAATATTACCAAACTATTATATAAGTATCTCAAAATTTACATATACTCTTCTTACTTATTAATATAATCTAAGTACTGTAATATAATCTAAGGGGATGACAGAGGATGAGATGGCTGGATTGCATAACCGACTCGATGGACATGAGTTTGAGTGAACTCCAGGAGTTGGTGATGGACAGGGAGGCCTGACGTGCTGTAATTCATGGGGTCGCAAAGAACTGAGCGAATGAACTGAACTGAAGTACTATTTAAGTATGTGTATATATGCATACCACACATGCTCAGTGATTCATTCATGTCTGGCTCTTTGTGACCCCATGGACTGTAGCCCGTCAGCCTTCTCTTTCCAGGCAAGAATACTGGACTGGGTTGCCATTTCCTACTCTGGGGAATCTTCTCAACTGAGGGACTGAACCTACGTCTCCTGCCTGGCAGTCATATTCTTTACCCTGTATCACATGGGAAGCTCTATGTATGTATATGCATATGCGTACTGTGACTATTATGTTCTGTATTTTCTTCTATTACCTCTTCGATTCATAGTCATAGTAGCCTATATTACAGCTGTCACCCCTTTATTCTCCAATCTACTATCATAAGCGTTTTCCCATGCCAGTATATTATAGCTCCTAAATATATTTTTCAATAGCAGAAAATTGAATAGAAATATATTAAACAGAAAAATAGATTTGCAAAAATAGAAAAATCATACAATACACCCAAAGCCTAAAACATCTTTATATTTCACATATTGACTAAACAATAAAGTCCACATTACTTAGCGAGATATACAAAATTCCTTACTTCTCTATATGCTTTATAGTTGGCTCTGTACTGAGACAGAAGCCATTTTTTAAAATTATTATTTCTTGGAGTTTAGGTCCCAGGAGAAAGTGGAATTTTTCATAAGGTCCATCACATGAAGAAGGTGTACATGTAGAGAACACCCGTGGACTCCAAACTAAGAAAGGAACCTGTAAGTGAACTGAAGAAGGAATTCTGAATCTCTTGATAATGACAAAGAAAACAATGGTGTCTAGCACATGATGTTTGCTTAGGAATTGCTGAAATGGTAATTTCCAATATGGTAAATGGGCAGGAATTTGGAGGTAAAAGGTTATAAACTCTGGAGTCAAAGGGAAATCATAGAAACATGAGTTGGTTGGCATAGATCCTCAAAATCTGAGGACATGTTATGAGAAATCAGAGGTATTTTGTAAACTTAAATAAATAGTTGCTTTGGTTCATAACATTTATTTTCAATAGTTTTTCTTTGTATTTAGGAAGACTGAAAATAACAGATTTCTCAGCTAAACCAAGAGGAACAAAAAGAAGTTTTTTGTTCATACTTAAGCCAGAGCTCTAACTTAGAATCGCCCAAAGGTGAGATAAAACTTCTGGAGACAGAATTGGTCTCACAGATTAGTAGCTTTCCTACTCTTATATTTTATTTCAATCCATGGGAAGTCCAAATTTTATTTTTCTTGGAAATTGGGCAATATATTATATTCTCTCTTTAGTTTCTTAACAGTAGTTCTTCAAAGGTCTGTGTTATATTTGTTGTGACTTAGTAATAATATTTTTCTGGTCCTTTCTACATAGGTTCTCAAAATAATTTATTAAAAATATAAATAAATGTATCAAGGTTTTAACATTTTACATCGGAACCTCTGATATACTTTTATGTAATAACAATATTCATAAAACCTACTGAGGGAAGTGGGACTATGCAAATCTATGTCAGCATATAATAATAATGCAAATGGATATGTTTTGTTTTTTTCTTAAGTTACTGATTTGCTTTTTGCTTTTTCTAGATGTTAAATGAGTCATCTTTCCTTTTAACTACTGCCAGACAAATTTCTTTTAAAAATAAAGATCAGCCTCTTTGATTTATTGTTTGCTCATTTGGAAATCAGGGAGTCAATCTTTTGTAGAAGGAATTAAAATGCTCTAGAAGAAACAGATATAGTGGTATCAGTTTGACTATTTACAGACTATTTAAGTTACTTTTTCCATTATCTCAATTGGGGTTTGCCTATTGAGATGGACAAGAAGGTGTCAGTTTAGTTAGTGAGGTCCCTAGGAGTTAAGAAATAGAAAATAAATAACATCTGTATCAACTTAAAAAAAACAAAATAAAGGTTGATGTTGATTATTTCATATGTTTTATTCAGGGAATTTTGTGCTATTAAAGAGAATAAATATTACTATTGATAGTTGGTAATAAACACTGCTCTGCTATTTACACAACTCCATGAATTGATAATTCTATTTTATTCTTTTAAGAGGAGTAAATTAATCACTTCTGTACTTTCCATGAAATACTGTCCACAAATTTCTAGGAACAGAGATTCTTCTAGATAAGTTAGAATGTCAAACTGATTAATTTTGCCTCTAGTTTTATTATAAAAAATATGTTCTAATATTATGGACAGTTCTTCATTTTTGTAGGTGATGGCCCATGTCTGCATATATTAGACTGTTATCTGAGCTGACATATAGATTGAGTTTGGTTGAATTTGTGTCATTATTGATACTGCAACATGTGCCAGTTTACTTATTGAAACTGGAAAGGAATACTAAGAAGAGAATTCTAAAGTTTCATTTAGAAGTATTTGTCTCTCCTCAGTGCAGTTTTTATATTTCTATGACTACAGTTTCCCAGGTGGTTCAGTGATAAAGAATTTGCCTGCAAATACCAGAGCCACAGGAGATGTGGGTTCAAGCCCTGTGTCGGGAAGATCCCCTGGAGGAGGAAAAGGTAACCCAGTATTCTTGTATTCCAGTATTCTTGCCTGGAAAATTCCATGGACAGAGGAGCCTTGTGGGCCTCAGTCCATGGGGTTGCAAACAGTTGGAAGCAACTGAACACATATACACACATTTTCTTACTTGTTATTTATAACTTCAAATGTTTATGACACTTAGCTGATGCACCTTGAGATGCTGTTTTCCAGGATCTGTCATATGACTACTGCATGCTCTGAGCCATATATGTGCATTTCTTGGTGGTGATAGCTAAAGTTACTTATTTTACCAAAATCTCTATTGATTTAGTCTCTCTTACACAGTTGATTCTCTTTCCTTGCAGAGGAGTCTGAGTGGAACAACTGTATCAAGTCTTATTCCAGAACTGAATAGCAGTTGCAAGCCCACCTCTATGTGCCTCTGTCAGGCGGAAGGGACATATGAACTTGTAATGTGACTACTTTTCTCACATTCAATTGAATAGCCACTTACTAGAGAAGGAGACAAAATAGATTTAGGTGATCAACTGTTTTTGGGGCTTCATTCAAATGTAGAGAATGCTTAACAATATCAACACCAACAAACATTTTTGCTCTAAAATTTCAGTGTTTTCCTTTTGAAATGGCCTGGTTAAAGGTTTTACATTTCACACTCTGGCCCATTTCTGTACAGTTTAAGTAACTAGAAATGCATTTCAAAAATACTGCAGTTAGCTGCTGGCCTAGGCCAAATTAATCTAACCACTTGGCCAGGATCCCTTGTCTTTGCTCCATTGGTCTTTCATGCAAAAGGTGGAGTTACACTGTTCTGCAATATAGGGTTACAAAAGGAGTGAATGAGCTTTGATCTTGTCTGTTAAAATAGCAATTAGAGAAGCTTTGCTGGAGAGTAAAAGTCATTGTTCAAGACAATCTGAACTTAATTTCTTAAATTCTCAATTTTGCAGAGCAGACTTCTTAAAAGGGATTATTTATCTGATGTTAACATTATTTTGAAGGAATTATTAATAAATGATTTATTCCATTCTTCTTTTTGAGGTTGTCAAAATATCTTCCCTGGTGGCTCAGATGGTAAAGAATCCTCCTGCAGCATGGGAGTCCTGAGTTTGATCGCTGCATTGGGAAGGTCCCCTGGAGGAGGGACTGGCAACCCATTCCGTATTCTTTCCTGAAGAATTCCATGGACAGAGGAGCCTGGCGGGCTATAGTCCATGGGTAGCAAAGAGTCAGACATGACTGAGCAACTAAGCACAAATATTCTAATAAACACTTATGTGTCAACTTTCTCCACTTGATTTTTACAGTCACTTATTTTGTTACTCCTAAGAAACTAAGTCTATTAGTTTCTTAAAAATTGGTATTAACAAATAAATGTGCCTATGTGAATGCAACCAACTTACCAGTGCAATTATAGTTTTGTTAGAGATTTACACAGTTATGCCAAAATCAGTCATATTCATTGCTTTCTACCCTTACAGAACATGAGAGAGAGAGAAGAAACCATAAAACCTATGTAAACAGTGTCAAACTCTATCTAAAATACTTGTTGAATAGTAAAACTATAGTAAAACACTTTCTAGAAATGAATTTGGTTTTAATAGCACAGGGCTCTAGGGATCTCTTGGTTGCCTGATTTAGAATGCTAACCTAAGCAGTGTGGAAATTAAAGATTGAAATAGCTTGGTTATCCATGACATTTTACTGCAGTGTTACTGCTATGGATATATAATAGATTATTAAAATATTTGCTTCCCCAGTGGGATTTTCAGTCCTGGTGTTTTGATTGCGATAAGAGCTGTAATCCTTTAACTTTCTCTTTGGGTATAATAAAAATTCTTCCACGTAAATGAGAATCAATCATGGATTTCATACAAGCTGGACAACCTTAAAACATTGTAAAAAGAGTTGGCAACTGACATTGACATTTCTTGCTTCCCCTTGTCTACTAATTTTATTTTTCACCTATGATTATGTAGTGCATACTATTTTTGTTTTATTGTGATAGGGCTACTCCTCTTATATGATAGTTTCTTTTCTACCCTGTGGGCAAAACTATTCTCTGAGTATTGATTATAAATGGACTTTTACTGGTTTATTTCTGTTAAAATAAGTCAGCTTTCCTGTGCAATAGTAGTTAACATAAAAATGAAGCTTCCCTGGAAGTTGGAATATCTTAACTGGAATATCAGAACAACTATGCATGCATGTGTATACATACACATACACACACAGTTTCCTTTGAAGCCCTCTCTAACAATCTGTTCAGTTTTAAATCATCCTGTGAATAAAAAAAAGTTCCATGAATCTGCTGAGTTTTGTTTTTTTTTTTTTTTGCAGTAAGTAAATTGTCATAACTTTTTCTTCATTCCTGGTAATAAATTCACTAATTACTGACATAGGTTCTCATTTTCCTTAGGGTGTGCAACATGTTTACCTAGTATCTTGCTTCAAAGGGTTGGACCATTCATTCATTCATTCATTCATTTCTTCATCCATCCATTCATACACTCATCTGTTTGTGCTTGTTAAGTCACTTCATGACCCATGGATTGAACCTGTGTCTCTTAAGTCTCCTGCACTGGCAAGCAGGTTCCTTACCACTAGTGCCACTTGGGAAGCCCACTCATCCATTCAGCATCCCTTTATGTACTTGTACTAAGTACTTGATAGTAATAGAGGCATTTTTAATCAATGTTGAGCAATTGCTCTTTTTAGAAGTGAAGTTTTTTTTCCTTGGCATGAGAGTGTTACATGTAATACCACTATGAACTGAATATAAAAGGCTAGAAGATGTCTACTTTCACCAGGCATAGTTAAAATGTAGTTTTCCTCTAAAGGATATAGTCTCTGTGAATTTTTATAAATAGATATTTTTTTTTGCTAATAGGATGTAAATATTCCCCAAATCCAACTCCATAATAAATGCCAATGGAATGGTGCTGAGCATATAGAATAAAAATCACATATAAATTCCAGACTACTGTATAGATCTGAATCGGGATATCTATACTAGAGTTGGAAACTACAGGAAGCCATATGTTGTAGTGGTTAAGAACATGGAACTGAACTTAGCTTGCCTGGATCGGAACCTGAGTCCTTTATTAATTGATGTGATCTTGAAAAATGAGTTAACGCTTCTGCATCTTCATACATTACGGGAATGGTTGTAATAACTAGAGCCAAAGGATTATGAAAATTGAATGCAATCATGTAGGTAAGTGGGCTTCTCTGGTGGATCAGATGGTAAAGAATCACTGCAATGCAGGAAATCCAGTTTTGATCCCTGGGTTAGAAAGATCCCCTGGAGAAGGAAATGGCTACCCACTCTAGTACACTTGCGTAGAGAATTGCATAGATAGAGGAGCCTGGTGGGCTATGGTCCATGGGGTCACAAAGAGTTGGACATGACTGAAGCAACTTAGCACAGGTGCATATATATTACAAATACATATAGCAACTTCAAAAGAACTTTCAGTTTAACTAGTATTTACAGATATTCAGTGTCACATTTTTAAAGATCAAGAAAAAATGAAAACTATGGTAGCACCGACATAGCTTTTTATGTAACGGTAAATAATAAATAGAACATAATACCCTTTGGAAAATATGATGTAATAGGTAATTCAGTCAGTAGAAAAAAAAAGGCGGGGGGGAGCTGACTATGGCTTAGATCATGAACTCCTTATTGCCAAATTCAGACTTAAATTGAAGAAAGTAGGGAAAACCACTAGACCATTCAAGTATGACCTAAATCAAATCCCTTATGATTATATAATGGGAGTGACAAATAGATTTAAGGGACTAGATCTGATAAAGTGCCTGATGAACTATAGACTGAGGTTCCTGACATTGTACAGGAGACAGGGATCAAGACCATCCCCATGGAAAAGAAATGCAAAAAAGCAAGAATTGTCTGAAGAGGCCTTACAAATAGCTGTGAAAAGAAAAGTTGAAAGCAAAGGAAAAAAGGAAAGGTATATCTATTTGAATGCAGAGTTCCAAAGAACAGCAAGGAGAGAAGGAAAGCCTTTCTCAGTAATCAGTGCAAAGAAATAGAGGAAAACAACAGAATGGGAAAGACTAGAGATTTCTTCAAGAAAATTAGAGATACAAAAGGAACATTTCTGGCAAAGATGGGCACAATAAAGGACATAAATGTTATGGATCTAAAAGAAGCAGAAAATACTAGGAAGAGGTGGCAAAAATACACAGAGGAACTGTACAAAAAAGATCTTCATGACCCAGATAATCACGACGGTGTGATCATTCACCTAGAGCCAGACGTCATGGAATGTGACGTCAAGTGGGCCTTAGGAAGCACCACTACAAATAAAGCTAGGGCAGTGATGGACCTCCAGTTGAGCTATTTCAAATCCTGAGAGATGATGCTGTGAAAGTGCTGCATGCAATATGCCAGCAAATTTGGAAAACTCAGCAGTGGCCACAGGACTGGAAAAGGTCAGTTTTCATTCCAATCCCAAAGAAAGGCAATGCCAAAGAATGCTCAGACTACCACACAATTGCACTCATCTCACACACCAGTAAAGTAATGCTCAAAATTCTCCAAGCCAGGCTTCAGCAATACATGAACTGGGATCTACCAGATGTTCAGGCTGGATTTAGAAAAGGCAGAGGAACTAGAGATCAAATTGCCAACATCTGCTGGATCATCAAAAAAGTAAGAGTTCCAGAAAAAACATCTATTTCTTCTTTATTGGCTATGCCAAAGGCTTTGACTGTGTGGATCACAATAAACTGTGAACAATTCTGAAAGAGATGGGAATACCATACCACCTGACCTATCCCTTGAGAAATCTGTATGCAGGTCAGGAAGCAACAGTTAGAACTGAACATGGAGCAACAGACTGGTTCCAAATAGGAAAAGGAGTACATCAAGGCTGTAAATTTTCACCCTGCTTATTTAACTTATATGCAGAATACATCATGAGAAATGCTGGGCTGGAGTAAGCACAAGCTGAAATCAAGATTGTCGGGAGAAATATCAATAACCTCAGGTATGCAGAAGACAACACCCCTATGGCAGAAAGTGAAGAAGAATAAGACAGCCTCTTGATAAAAGTGAAAGGAGAGTGAAAAAGTTGGCTTAAAACTCAACATTCATAAACTAAGATCATGGAATCTGGTCCCATCACTTCATGGCAAATAGATGGGGAAACAGTGGAAACAGTGGCAGACCTTATATTTTTGGACTCCAAAATCACTGCAGATGGTGACTGCAACCATGGAATTAAAAGAAACTTACCCCTTGGAAGGAATGTTATGACCAACCTACATGGCATATTAAAAATAGAGATATTACTTTCCCAGCCAAGGTCCTTCTAGTCAGGCTATGTTTTTTTCCAGTAGTTATGTATGGATGTGAGCTTTCTTATAAAGAAAGCTGAGTGCTGAATAATTGATGCTTTTGACTGTTGGAGAAGACTTTTTAGAGTCACAAGGACTGCAAAGAGATCCAACCAGTCCATCCTGTAGGAAATCAGTCTTGAATATTCATTGGAAGGACTGATGTTGAAGCTGAAACTCTAAAACTTTGGCCACCTGATGCGAAGAGCTGGCTTATTTGAAAAGACCCTGATGCTGGGAAAAATTGAAGGCAGAAAGAGAAGGGGATGACAGAGGATGAGATGGTTGGATGGCGTCACTGACTCTATGGACATGAGTTTGGGTAAACTCCATTAGTTGGTGATGGACAGGGAGGCCTGGGGTGCTGCAGTCCCTGGGGTCACAAAGAGTTGGACACAACTGATCGACTGAACTGAACTGAACTCACCATGGGACTTTCACTGATAAAATTTCCATTTTTACCATAAAAATACCCTAAAAGGAGTAGTTGAAGATAGGTAATCACGAGGATTGTTTTATCTTAAAGCAACATGGTAATCAAATTTTCATATTGATTTCTCTAGAATTATTTCAATAGGTGGGTTTTAATTATAAATGGGTAATTAAGAATGATAGTAATGGACCATGTTTCCAATTATAGGGGAGATGAAATGCACCAATGAAGTCCTATGTATTTAAGTTTCAAGTCAAATATTATCTTCACCTTTAAACTTTATCTAGTTACTTTCTAATAAGAATATTCTATTTCTTAGCCCATTTTCATAATTTCAGTGGATATGCTTCTATTATAGCATTTACAGTTCTTTCTTAAATGCTTGTCTTCATGATGCCCAAGACAGAAATTAATCATGCTTCAACAGTTTTTATAGCTCTAGCTTCTCATCAAGCTTTGTAGATCCAGCTTCTGAGATTTCTTCTAACTACTTTAATTTAGGAATCTGCTATTTCTTTCTCTCTACTTCCATGATACATTATTCACTTCTTGTTTATAGCATGTATAGCTCTCTTTTGATATACCTGTCTTTCAGATCTCAAGGACATAAATTAATCATGTTTTAATGGGCTTTGTAGCTCCAGTTTCTAATTTGTGCATATAGTATGGATGCTTTTGTATAAAGGATCTGGGGATATTAAACACAATATAAAATACTTTTAGAATGGATACTTCCTATCTTACATACATACCTAATGTTGGGAAAGATTGAAGGCAAGAGGAGAAGGGGATAACAGGTTAAGTTTGTTGGATGGCATCACTGACTCAATGGGCATGAGTCTGAGCAAATTCTGAGACAGTGAAGGACAGGGAAGATTGGCAGGTGCTGCAGTCCATAGCGTCAAGAAGAATCAGACACAACTTAGCAACGAACAACAACAAAAACCTTACATACAAAATGCTGGTATAAGTGTGTGAAATATATGCCCCCAATACAAATACAAAATGTACAAAGAAATGGTTGTTAAAAATTGTTTCAGTCTTTGGAATCTCTCAGTTAGGTCAAATGTTTTATGGAGAAATTGATGATTGGAGAAAAAAAATGTCCTAGAGATCTATCTGGGCTTCCCTGATAGCTCAGTTGGTAAAGAATCTGTCTACAATGCAGGAGACCCCAGTTCAATTCCTGGGTTGAGAAGATCCACTGGAGAAGGGCTAGGCTACCCACTCCAATATTCTTGGGCTTCCCTGGTGGCTCAGCTGGTAGAGAATCTACCTGCAATCTATCTGGAGGTCTGTTGTTCTGAATCTCACACCCATAGTACAGGAAAGATGGTTGGGGCGACACTACCCGCTAACATCAATGTTTCAAGGGAATTGCTTGTAAAGTTATGAAATGTCTTCCCTCTACTGTGTATAGAATTCAGTCGTGACTGCCTAATGCCTAAGAAGATTAAAGCACAACTCTGGGATCTGATCTCCATGGAAATCTAGAGGTTAAAAGAAGGGCCAGATTGATTAAATGCTTGAAGGCAGGGGAAGTAAGAGAGTCATGTTGTTTTGGTATTAGCCTGGGATCCTGGAAATTATTAAGGCATGGGGTAAGTTTATGGTGGGCAAGATATGGCAGTGAAAGAGAAATGAGTGTGGCCATCTCTTATACTGGCTAATAGGACTGCCTGGAAGGGATGAAATCCTCAAGAGAAATAAAAAGAGTTTTGACAAAGTTGAGAAAAGTGTCATACAAGGCCTCTACCAAGATTATTAGACCAGAGCAGACAGGAGCTCAACAGAGAACTTTGGAAGGAATAGTGATAATGCACCAAGTTAGAATTGCCCTAACTGTATCTCTCTGCCATCTTCTGGTTTACTTCCCATAGGAGAATGTAACTGCAACTGAACTAGCAAACCTGTTAGAGTTGTGCCAGGCAAGAGTAAAAAGCAGGACAATTAAATCTTCATTGTTACTTTAATCTGTCATCCTTCAATCTGGAGGAGGGGAGAAGATTTAACACGGATTCAAGTGTTTGATTAAAATTAACATGCAGGATTGGACATTTTCATGTATTAGCAACTTTGAGACTGCTAGTATGTAGTGCTCAGTTGCTCAGTTGTGTCCAACTCTTTGAGGCCCCATTGACTATAGCTCGCCAGGCTTCTCTGTCCATGGAATTTTCCAGGTGAGAATATGGAGTAGGATGATCATACAGCAAGGGATCTTTCCAACCAAGCAATGGAACTGGTATCTCTTGCATCTCCTGCATTGGCAGATGGATTCTTTGCCACTGTGCCACTTGGGAAGCTCACTACTGCAGTATTTGAGTGTAAAAAGGGAAAGCAAAAGGCCAGAATTTTCATCCAGGGATGAGGAAAATTATCCTCTCTAAATTAAATTTTAAAAGGTAATATAAAGAAAATAATTTGGGGTCTCATTTTTCATGGGTCATACTGGTTCAATACAACTTGCTTGCAGACTAGGGCATGAAACAGTGGGGCAAGCAGGCCAAAGGCCAGATAATCTTTATGTGTAATAAAAGTAAGTCCCATACCATGTTGAATAGTCACCAGAGGTAAGCAAGTTTGCCTCTCTGCTAGGCTACCTTGATTTTGGAAAATCTCACTGAAAATTTTCATCATAACCAAAAGTAATCTGCCGGTCTTCTTCCCTAAAGTGTGGCCCTTTTCCTAACAAATAAAATCATTTTTAAAATTCATGATACTTATCTACTCCCCTATTCTTATCTAAAATTCCAGCTCCCTTTCAACTCCTGTCAATTATACATCCTAGTCACCTCCTGGATCATTTGATTTCTCATACTCCCCATGCCTAATTCCTTAATTTAGCCTTCTACCACCTTTCATAACTGGTCCCCCACGTTCAAGTTGTTCTTCACACCACTTCCACTCACTACCTAAGCAGAGTGAATTAACCACACGATATCCTGTTCAAACTGAATCATTTGATAACTTTGTTTAAAATCATAAAGAAGATTATTATTACCCTCCACATGGATAATAACCACGTGACTCACAAATTCATTAAAGACTTGCCCTTGTTTGCCTATGTATAATCTTTTCTCCCCACTCAACTCTTACCTTCTGTTGCCATGTTGTCTTTTATCTCTGGGTATTCACCAGGGCTGTGGTATAAACTGAAATGTGGTATTCATAGCCTGTTTGTTCATCTGGATAATTGTATAATTCTTCAGGATTTTACTTCTATCTCATATCCCCTGTGAAGCCCTTTCTTGTCTCCTATAATTGAAACATGCTCACTCATGTCCTCCCTTACCCCTTAGACTCACATTTCAAAAACACCATTTCATTGCACTATTAAACCTTCTGCCTGTCCCCAACTTGTGGAGTGTAAGCCCTAAGGAAGCACAGAATGTATTAACACATATTCCTCACACTACATGTGACGTGTATTTTATCTACAACATGGAATCGAATGCTTTGGGATACTGTAATTAAAAAGGCCAAACAAAGTGTGCCCAAAAGAATGGCCTTTAGTCATGATCTGGGGCCTGCTTTAGCACTGCTTTAGCACTCTGAAAAGGAGTTTATATTTACTGAATATTTACTAAATGCTAGACTCCATGCTATAAAAAGTTTATAGCTATCACTTTTAACTCCATAAGAATCTAAAAGATAAGTACTAACACTGTCCATAATTTGCAAATGAGAAAAATTCTTATATAGGCTAAATGACCTAAAAAAAATTATTTTCCCAGAATTAAAACTCACACAACACAAGTCTGTGTTACTTGGTCAACCCATGGAGAAAATTCAGTTGGCTTTCCTTCTAAGTTAAAGTATATTTTGAATGTTTTCCAGTGTCTGAAACCTTAGTTAAATGGCACTAATTCAAGCTGATTTGGGTTCTACAAAGATTAATTCTTGGTGTTCCTTATTATATCTGACATCACTTCCCATTTATATCCTTATTTTAGTTGCAATTTTTTAGAAACCCTCAAAACACTAGACACTTTTGACTTTTGAACACACTTATGTACCTTCTTATGAGACTGCAGCAAATGTTAATTAATACAATCTTAATACACAAGGTCTGTTTCCTAGGAAACCTAATCTAAGCTGCTGCTGCTGCTGCTGCTGCTAAGTTGCTTCAGTCGTGTCCAAATCTGTGTGACCCCATAGACGGCAGCCCACCAGGCTCCTCCGTCCCTGGGATTCTCCAGGCAAGAACATTGAAGTGGGTTGCCATTTCCTTCTCCTAACCTAAGCTACATGTGTGCAGTTCTGGGTTGTACAACTCAGGAGCCTTCTAATTCCCATAGTTATTCTATAGTTATTAACTCCTATTCATGGAAACAGTGAGGGACTTTATTTTCTTGGGCTCCAAAATCATGCAGATGGTGACCACAGCTGTGAATTTAAAAGACGCTTGCTCCTTGGAAGAAAAGCTATGACAAACATAGAATATTAAGAAGCAGAGCCATTACTTTGCTGACAAAGGTCCGCCTAGTGAAAGCTATGGTTTTTCCAGTAATCATGTATGGATGTGAGAGTTGGACTATAAAGAAAGCTGAGTGCTGAAGAACTGAGGCTTTTAAACTGTGGTTTTGGAGAAGACTCTTGAGAGTCACTTGGACTGCAAGAAGATCCAACCAGTCCACCCTAAAGGAAATCAGTCCTGAATATTCAGTGGAAGGACTGATGAGGAAGCTGAAACTCCAATACTTTGGCCACCTGATGGGAAGAAGTGACTCATAGGAAAAGACCCTGATGTTAGGAAGGACTGAAGGCAGAAAGAGAAGGGGATGACAGAGGATGAGATGGTTGGATGGCATCACTGACACTATGGGCTTGAATTTGAGCAAGCTCTGAGTTGGTGCTGGATAGGAAAGCCTGGCATTCTGCAGTCCATGGGGTCACAAAGAGTCAGATATGACTGAGCAACTGAACTAAGTATTCTTTACTATTATATGAACTATAAATAGTTTCTAATAAAATTTGGTTTCCCTACTTAAACTCTTAAGAGTCATAAATTACAGCTTTTTTTTTTCCCCCCCACAGGAGTAGTGTGGAAGACCAACTTCACCCCATGCTGTTACCATCTAGCCACTAAGGTTAAGCAGCTGGCTACTGCTTTGAGTAAAGCTCAAAATTCTCCAACCAGGCTTCAGCAGTACGTGAACATTGAACTTCCAGATGTTCAAGCTGGTTTTAGAAAAGGCAGAGGAACCAGAGATAAAATTGCCAACATCTGCTGGATCATCAAAAAAGCAAGAGAGATCCAGAAAAACATCTATTTCTGCTTTATTGACTAGCCAAAGCCTTTGACTGTGTGGATCACAATAAACTGTGGAAAATTCTGAAAGAGATAGGAATACCAGACCACCTGACCTGCCTCTTGAGAAACCTATATGCAGGTCAGAAAGCAACAGCTAGAATTGGACATGGAACAACAGACTGGTTCCAAATAGGAAAAGGAATACGTCAAAGCTGTAAATTGTCACCCTGCTTATTTAACTTAAATGCAGAGTACATCATGAGAAATGCTTGGCTGAAGGAAGCACAAGTTGGAATCAAGATTGCCAGGAGAAATATCAATAACCTCAGATATGCAGATGACACCACCCTTATGGCAGAAAGTGAAGAGGAACTAAAAAGCCTCCTGATGAAAGTGAAAGAGGAGAGTGAAAAAGTTGGCTTAAAATTCAACATTCGGAAAACTAAGATCATGGCATGCAGTCCCATCATGTTATGGCAAATAGATGGGAAAACAGTGGGAACAGTGGCTGACTTTATTTTCTTGGGCTCCAAAATCACTGCAGATGGTGATTGCAGCCAAGAATTTAAAAGACACTTACTCCTTAGAAGGAAAGTTATGACCAACCTAGACAGCATATTAAAAAGCAGAGACATTACTTTGCCAACAAAGGTCCATCTAGTCAAGGCTATGGTTTTTCCAGTGGTCATGTATGGATGTGAGAGTTGGACTATAAAGAAAGCTGAGTGCCGAAGAACTGATGCTTTTAAACTGTGGTGTTGGAGAAGACTCTTGTGAGTCCCTTGGTCTGAAAGGAGGTCCAACTAGTCCATCCTAAAGGAAATCAGTCCTGAGTGTTCATTGGAAGGACTGATGTTGAAGCTGAAACTCCAATACTTTGGCCACCTGATGTGAAGAGCTGAATCATTTGAAAACACCCTGATGTTGGGAAAGATTGAAGGCAGGAGGAGGAGATGACAGAGGATGAGATGGTTGGATGGCATCACCAACTCAATGGACATGGGTTTTGGTGGACTCTGGGAGTTGGTGATGGACAGGAAGGCCTGGCGTGCTGTGGTTCATGGGGTCACAAAGAGTTGGACATGACTGAGTGACTGAACCGACTGACTGGCTGACTGCTTTGAGAATTAAAAATTCTTGTTGGCGGCATGCCTGGGAAGTGGGGTCTTACTTACTTCTTAAGTGCTTCCATTTGTCTGGTAGCTTGCATGTTAGAGCGTTACTGTGTCAGATGGAAAATGCTCAGGAATCTGCTGGGACAATTCCCAAACCTATGTTGCCTTAGTGCTCAGAGGCACTGTCCTCTAGAAGCCGGTGCCCCTCCATCCCTGGGGCTCATGGCTTGTCCCAGGCAGGTCCCTCTATCTGAGACCTCTCCTATGCTCCTTTATCTGCCTCATTCTCAGCCATCTGGCCAGGGACAGAGCCTATTTTGATACTACCTACCTGTCATTTCCAGAAACTTATGTTTATTCTACAGCATTGAGGTAAAACTTGCTCCACAAATTCAATTTGTATATTTGGCAGATTAAACTTAATATTATCAATTTGTATATTTGGCAGATTAAATTTAAGATTAGTGAAAGTTAAAGTATCTCAGTTGTGTCTGATTCTTTGTGACCCCATGACTCTAGAGTCCATGGCATTCTCCAGGCCAGAATAGTGGAGTGGGTAGCCTTTCCCTTCTCCAGGGGATCTTCCCAACCCAGGGATCAAACCCAGGTCTCCCACATTGCAGGTAAATTATTTACCAGCTGAGCCAAGAGGGAAGCCCAGGAATACTGGAGTGGGTAGCCTATCCCTTCTCCAGTGGATCTTCCCAACCCAGAAATTGAACGGGGGTCTCCTGCATGGCAGGCAGATTCTTTACCCACTGAGCTATCAGGGAAGCCATATATTTGGCAGATTAAATTTAATATTATCATTTTAAAAATTACAGACACAATTACTGTTATTTCTTACTCCCAGAAATTTATAATTCTTCACAGTTGTGCCTTACTGCATATTTTGATATCACTTATAATAATACACACTGATCTCAGTGCATGAAAGTGGAATAAAAAATTTTTCACTATGAAAATGCTTTACTGGTAGTGTCTTGTGATGTTGAGACAGGAAATAGTGCAAATGTAGCCATAGTGAGACATGGCTATCAGATGCAGGTTGTGAGTGAATAAAGAGTTCACATGGCTTCCATGCTTTCTCTTATAAAAGACGTCTTTAAGTCACAAAGAGTCAGACACGGCTTAGTGACTAAACATGACAATCACCACCAAGCCTACCTCCACCATTTCCTCCTTCTCAAATTTTCTGTCCTTACTAGCCATAGCGTCTGGGGACTGCTGGTTTGGGCAGTTGGTTGTTCGCGATGCTCTTGGCCTCAATGAACTCCACCTTATCCATGTCTTCACCCACGTGCGGGAAGGGTTTATTCCCAAACATGACTGTGAACTCCTCCGAGATGCTTTTGATAAAGCCTCAAAGATCAACTGGGTTCTGGTTATAATTCTAAGTAACTGAATTCTTTGACATGCTATACAAAGCACGTTAGAATTTCGGCTAATTAGGTTTTTAAGACATGTACACAAAAGTAACGAACATAATTTCTGAGTAATTTATATCGTTAGTGAGTCTTTCTAGAAATAATTGATTGTTGTGTTGATTATCTGTTTAGACCATTTCCAGTGTTCAATAATAAAGTTATAGCATCAGCAGTGAGAACAAATGGCTCACATTTCTAGCCTCCAGAGCTTTGAAATATCTGTTTAGCTTATCTCATATCAAATTATCTCATGATCTGATTCAAATAACATGATTATAGAAACCTACAAGATTAAGGATCAAAAAGTACATTTCTATTTGTTAACCAGAGACAAATAGACTGCCAGATATTTCTCCAGCAAAGACGGGTTTATTTTGGCAGAAAATTGCAATTTGGAATCCACAACCTTGGAAAGTCAAATGCAAGTTCCCCTATAGACAAGGGAAGGAGAGCCCTTTTATAGACAGGTAAAGGAAATTGGGATTACCTGGAGTAGGAAATGGGAACCCACTCCAGTATTCTTGCCTGGAAAATTGCATGGACAGAGAAGCTTGGTGGGCTACAGTCTTTGGGGTCTCAAAGAGTTGGATATGACTGAGCACAAACACATGCATAGGAAGTTGGGAGGGCTACCATAAGGAGTGTCATGGCTTAGACCTTGCCAGGAAAGAAGAGTCTCTTATTCTTGTTGGGCAATGATATCATCTCTGGGCATGAAAACTTCCCTTTCTGACCTCTCAACTCTATTTAACTGAGGTTTCTGTTTATTAATAATTTATATTTTATATATTATTCAGTATATTATTTTTCCTTCAATGTAATTAAAACCAATACTGACCCTTGTAGTAAAAAGCATGAGCTGTTATTATCTCTAACTGGGTGCCAATACTGAATTAGTTTTATTCAACAGTGAATATTCATATAATTCATTACCACTTCTGATTTACAAAATAAAGTTAGAATGTAATGACTTTACTGAGTGATGCCTCTATCATGCTGAAATAATAACAATAAGTAGTTTTGAAATAGCCATGACTAAAAGGCATCTGGCCTTTATAATGAATATTGGCCTGAGAAACCTGATTTTGCAATTTGTGAAGGTAGAGTATGATGGACAAAAGACCTATAATTTTAGATGACTGCCCCTTGAAAAACTGGGATTGTAAGTACTTTCCCATTCAGGCACTCCTTGGGTTAATTGGGTTACACATATAGGTAAGAATTCAAAATTATTACATGAAGTGAAGATTAAAATCTTCTGGCTATAGAAAATCTTTAAAGTTTGAAATCATGGCAGATAAAAGATGACTTACTCCATCCAATCAGAAAGGTGTCTGAGCATTTCAAAATTTAGGGTAGTTGTCATAGTATCAGTTCAGTTTAGTCGCTCAGTCGTGTCCAACTTTTTGTGATCCCATGGACTGCAGCAGGCCAGGCTTCCCTGTCCATCACCAACTCCTGGAACTTGCTCAAACTCAAGTGTGTTGAGTCAGTGATGCCATCCAACCATCTCATCCTCTGTCGTCCCCTTCTCCTCCTGCCTTCAATATTTCCCAGCATCAAAGTTTTTTCCAATGAGTTGGTTCTTTGCATCAGGTGGCCAAAGTATTGGAGCTTCAGCATCAGTCCTTCCAATGAATATTCAGGACTGATTTCCTTTAAGATTGACTGGTTTGATCTCCTTGTAGTCCAAAGGATATATCATATATGTTACAGTATAAAACATAAGAAAACTGAGAGTGGCAGATATTAACTGGGATCTGGGATTTGACCATTTTACAAGATATGTTACATTTCCAAATTTTCCCTTGTTCCCCAACATGATACCTGAGGTGAGTTTGTTCCACAGGACTGATTTCTCTTGACATTTTGAGGAGATAACATGGTTAAAGTACACTATAAATTTGATCTGATTTTGAGTAAGTTTTAAAAATTCCATATTCCTTCACAAAATTGGAAAATAGTTTGCTGTAGTTTATATTAGTTTGCTCTATTCTTTTGTTCACAATTCTGTTTATAAAACCTTGAGCAGTAGAAGCAAATCTTATTTTACCCAATATAAACCTATTTTATTTTATCTACTGATGAGTACTATGAAGGAAAACTTTTTTCCCAAGAAAACTGAATACACTTTCAATAGATCTCAAATAGCACTCAAACAGGTCATGCCTGGGATTTTTCTGGTAATAAATTGGCAATAATTCAGAGGCTGTTTGACCAGCTGCTCAGAGGTATCATCTGGTGTTTGTATCTTATTACCATCTTCTAAGTTTTACACTGGTCTTCAGGTTGTCAAATTTAGAATATCAACTTCATCCATTCATCTAAAGGCACTGAATTCATACTTATTTAACTAACTTATAAAGAGAAAATCAATGTATTAATTTGTAGTTTATTTATAAAAAGAGATAGCTATTTCTAATTTTTCCCAGTGCATAGGTTATGAAGGAATCTAAACTACAAGATATGTGTGCATAATTTTTAGCAAAAAAATATGATTATTTATGAGAACAACATGAACTGTCTTTGTCAAAACTAGGGAGATATTGATTTAGAAAACTGGCATCTCTTTACACTAATGGGAATACTTTGTTATACTGATACACCATCAGTCATAGCCATGCTGCAAACTATTTACTTTCATCTATTTTTAAATATTTAACATTGCTAACTTTAGTGGAATTTTTGAGAACCCCACAGTCCTTGGAGAAATCACAATGGTGATATGCCCATGTCCATAGGCTTTTCTACAGTTACCCAATATCATCCTTCTTATGCTTATTCTTATTGAATTCAGCTTCATCATGCAACATTTAGTAATAAATTAAATTTTAGAATTGTATTCTATTTGGTCATGTTGTCTCACAAATTGTTTTATGTTCAATTTTATAAACAATGTTATGATAAGCAATCTTGATCATATATCTGTTGGACTTGTGCAAATTTCCCTTTAGGGAACATTTTAACAAAATAAATTGATGAGATAAGGAATATAAATATAACTTGAAAGGCTACTTGTTAAATCACTCTCAAAATATGCTTTTCTTTTTCATTCCAACAACACACCATACCAGAGGCCTTTTGTTTCATATCATATATTCTTACTAGCTATTATTTTGAACTCAGATAGGCAGAAAGTGGCATGAAATGGATTTTAAGCATATTTTGCTGAAACACAAGTCATTATCATACAAGGCAAATATATCTTCCTCTTTGTCTTCCTTTTCACTTTCTCTTTTCTCTTTTCCTTTTTCTTCATTATCATATTCCTTTTTAAATTATATATACATATAACTCAGTATATTACTTCAGTTCAGTTCAGTTGCTCACTCGTGTCCGACTCTTTGTGACCCCATGAATCGCAGCACACCAGGCCTCCCTGTCCATCACCAACTCCCTGGGTTCACCCAGACTCATGTCCATAGAGTCAGTGATGCCATCCAGCCATCTCATCCTCTGTCGTCCTCTTCTCCTCCTGCCCCCAATCCCTCCCAGCATCAGGGTCTTTTCCAATGAGTCAATTCTTTGCATGAGGTGGCCAAAGTTCTGGAGTTTCAGCTTTAGCAACATTCCTTCCAAAGAAATCCCAGGGCTGATCTCCTTCAGAATGGACTGGTTGGATCTCCTTGCAGTCCAAGGGACTCTCAAGAGTCTTCTCCAACACCACAGTTCAAAACCATCAATTCTTCGGCACTCAGTCTTCTTCACAGTCTAACTCTCACATCCATACATGACTACAGGAAAAACCATAGCCTTGACTAGATGAACCTTTGTTGGCAAAGCAATGTCTCTGCGTTTGAATATGCTATCTAGGTTGGTCATAACTTTCCTTCCAAAGAGTAAGCGTCTTTTAATTTCATGGCTACAGTCACCATCTGCAGTGATTTTGGAGCCCAAAAAAATAAAGTCTGACACTGTTTCCACTGTTTCCCCATCTATTTGCCATGAATGATGGGACCAGATGCCATGATCTTCGTTTTCTGAATGCTGAGCTTTAAGCCAACTTTTTCACTCTCCACTTTCACTTTCATCAAGAGGCTTTTGAGTTCCTCTTCACTTTCTGCTATAAGGGTGGTGTCATCTGCATATCTGAGGTTATTGATATTTCTCCCGGCAATCTTGATTCCAGCTTGCGTTTCTTCCAGTCCAGCGTTTCTCACGATGTACTCTGCATATAAGTTAGATAAGCAGGGTGACAATATACAGCCTTAACCTACTCCTTTTCCTATTTGGAACCAGTCTGTTGTTACATGTCCAGTTCTAACTGTCGCTCCTGACCTGCATACAAATTTCTCAAGAGGCAGTTCAGGTGGTCTGGTATTCCCATCTCTTTCAGAATTGTCCACAGGTTACTGTGATCCACACAGTCAAAGGCTTTGGCATAGTCAATAAAGAGGAAATAGATGTTTTACTGGAACTCTCTTCCTTTTTCCATGATCCAGCAGATGTTGGCAATTTGATTTCTGGTTCCTCTGCCTTTTCTAAAACCAGCTTGAACATCAGGAAGTTCACGGTTCACATATTGCTGAAGCTTGGCTTGGAGAATTTTGAGCATTACTTTACTAGCATGTGAGATGACTGCAATTGTGCGGTAGTTTGAGCATTCTTTGGCATTGCCTTTCTTTGGGGTTGGAATGAAAACTGACCTTTATAGTACATATACACAATGGAGTATTACTCAACCATTAAAAAGAATACATTTGAATCAGTTCTAATGAGGTGGATGAAACTGGAGCCTATTATACAGAGTGAAGTAAGCCAGAAAGAAAAACACCAATACAGTATACTAACGCATATATATGGAATTTAGAAAGATGGTAATGATAACCCTGTATACAAGACAGCAAAAGAGACACTGATGTATAGAACAGTATTATGGGCTCTGTGGGAGAGGGAGAGGGTGGGAAGATTTGGGAGAATGACATTGAAACATGTATAATATCATGTAAGAAACGAGTCGCCAGTCCAGGTTCGATGCATGATACTGGATACTTGGGGTTGGTGCACTGGGACAGCCCAGAGGGATGGTATGGGGAGGGAGGAGGGAGGAGGGTTCAGGGTGGGGAACGCATGTATACCTGTGGCAGATTCATTTCAATATTTGGCAAAACCAATACAATATTGTAAATTTTAAAAATAAAATAAAATTAAAAAAAGAAAAAAAGAAAACACCTTTTCCAGTCCTGTGGCCACTGCTGAGTTTTCCAAATTTGCTGGCATATTGAGTGCAGCACTTTCACAGCTTCATCTTCCAGGATTTGAAATGGCTCAACTGGAATTCCATCACCTCCACTAGCTTTGTTTGTAGTGATGCTTTCTAAGGCCCCCTTTACTTCACATTCCAGGATGTCTGGCTCTAGGTCAGTGATCACACCATCGTGATTATCTGGGTCGTGAAGATCTTTTTTGTACAGTTCTTTTGTGTATTCTTGCCACCTCTTCTTAATACTTTCTGCTTCTGTTAGGTCCATACCATATCTGTCCTTTATCGAGCCCATCTTTGCATGAAATGTTCCCTTAGTATCTTTAATTTTCTTGAAGAGATCTCTAGTCTCTCCCATTCTGTTGTTTTCCTCTATTTCTTTGCATTGATCGCTGAAGAAGGCTTTCTTATCTCTTCTTGCTATTCTTTGGAACTCTGCATTAAGATGCTTATATCTTTCCTTTTCTCCTTTGCTTTTCGCTTCTCTTCTTTTCACAGCTATTTGTAAGGCCTCCCCAGACAGCCATTTTGCTTTTTTGCATTTCTTTTGCATGGGGATGGTCTTGATCCCTGTCAACTGTACGTCATGAACCTCATTCCATAGTTCATCAGGACCTCTATCTATCAGATCTAGGCCCTTAAATCTATTTCTCACTTCCACTGTATAATCATAAGGGATTTGATTAGGTCATACCTGAATGGTCTAGTGGTTTTCCCTACTTTCTTCAATTTCAGTCTGAATTTGGCAATAAGGAGTTCATGGTTTGAGCCACAGTCAGCTCCTGGTCTTGTTTTTGCTGACTGTATAGAGCTTCTCCATCTTTGGCTGCAAAGAATATAATCAATCTGATTTCGGTATTGACCATCTGGTGATGTCCATGTATAGAGTCTTCTCTTATGTTGTTGGAAGTGGGTGTTTGTTATGACCAGTGCATTTTCTTGGCATATTACTTAATAACAATAATTCATGATATTTGATTTTTATTTTATAATTTTAATCATAAAATCTATTTATTTAAAAATCAGATAAATTTACAGTAATAGAGATGTGTTCATAAAATTTTTCTTTGGCTTATCATACTAAGTACAATATTAGTCAAAAGGAACAATACGATTTGGAAAAGCAAAAATAATGCAGATCTGTTATTAGATAATTATTCAGTCTTTTGGGGTAAGAATACTAGGTCGGTTTACTTACAACATCACATGATATGCTACCTTTATTTACAAAATTCATACTTTCCTCAGGGATTCTCTGAAATAGGGAAAGAGATCTTCATACATAATGTGTTGGAATTGTCCATGCATTCTTTATGCTTATTTGAGATGTACATCTATCTGAGAACATCTATGGAGTAAGAATGTATACAGAGCACTATTATGCTGTTGTTGTTATTATGATGGCTATTTTGTGCAGGTTTAAATTTTGGTAAAAATAAATAAAAAATAATTACTTAAAAATCATGAGAAATGAAGCTGAATATTAAAATTATACTCAAGTCTAAAGAGGCATAACTAGGTTCTAACATTTTAAATAACCTCTGGTCAGATTATATAACAAATTAAAGTGGGCAGTTTGGTGCTATCATAAAGTTAATTCATTCAGTACTTTAATTCAAGGGAAAATGTTTATAAATATACTATTTAATAACTAATCAGATGTGATTATTTACTTGACAGATAAATACACTCTTGGCACTTGGCAGAACCAATAGTAGGAAATATAATATGTATGCAAAGTGGGTTTCAAAGTTTTTTCTTCTCCAAAGCCAAAATATCATATAACAAGCATATAACACTTCTATATTGCTTATTGGATTGTGAGAAGTAGTACATTAGTGCTTTTTCTAACTTGGAATGTGAGCCAACAATTGAGTCATGTACCTAAGCAATCATTCTGGTTTAAATCTGCACTCATCTCAACAATTGGCTAGTCATTAGTGAGACTGCTAATCCCCTAGATGGAAAGGATATCTGAGTCCAATTCCTCTCAGTAAACAGGTTTGCATTAACAAGCCAATTCCAGGAAACGTTATAAAAGGTTTAATGTTGCATGAACTTGCTCATTTAAAGATACATTAAAATAAACTTTCCTTTTCCTTCAACAGAATTAATTTGTTTAATGTTATATTTGCTTTTTAGATGTTCGTAAATCTTGCAGAAAAGTAGATCTGCTGAAAATTCTATAGAGCTATTTATTTTGTTCTGGCTGTCAGAGATGGGAAATCTACATTACACAAAGAACAAGATCTTGAGGAAAATGATTCTAAATTTGGACATCTATTTCATATATCAATTAATTATTTCAACAACTTCTGCCTTTAATTAATGTTATGGGATTGTGATGAATTTTTCTTTATTGACCTGTGATGCTTTCATATGTGCGTGTGTGCTTAGCTGCTCAGTCATGTTTGACTATTTGCGACCCCATGGACTGTAGCTTGCCAGGCTCCTCTGTTCATGAGATTCTCCAGGCAAGAATACTGAAGTGGGTAGCCATTCCCTTCTGCAGGGAATCTTTCCAATCCAGAGATGGAACTCCGGTCTCCTGTTTTGAGGCAGATTCTTTACCAACTGAGCCACCAGAGAGGTCCCTTCATAATGTTTACATATGTCATAACTTTATCAAGTTGTACATTTTAAATAAGTATACTTGATTAGATGGCCTAATGAAGATGTAAAATATGCACACTAATATTTGTTCTGCTTTGTTTTTAAGTGGCAAAACCCATTTTTCTCAAAAATCCTATGGAACTTTATTGTTTAAACAGCTACATAAAATTTACGGACTGAAGCAGGGATGTGGGTGTAATGTTTTTCTTTCCTTTTGTTTATATTCCTTGGGACTGCCCTAACAAAGCCAGGGTCCTTTTAACCCAGTGAAGAATTCTGATATGTTACTGTGTTTGTGAAGGACATAAAGCACAATCTTTTTTGTAGAAATATCTGCAATAATATATACTTAAAAAATAGTAAAAGTTTTGATAGATGAAGGCCTAAACTTCAACTCTGGCCAAATAGTTATTTTGAAAAGCCACCTTTTTATAGTCCCTAATGTATGACCTCCATAATTCTCAAAATTTTATATGAATACTCTGCAAATTCCATAAGAACTCTGTAAAACATTAGTTTTACACACAGATGAGAACCCAAAGGTTCTGAGAGGTTATGTAATTTTCCCAGTCATACAGATAGTAAATGTTAAAGCCAGGATTCAATCCCTATTTATCTCCTCAAATGTTATTGTCCTATGACTTGCATACATATGATATTCTAACTTTCAAAGACACCAAGATGTCAACTTAAAGAACATGAGTTAAAAGAAAGATTAAATCTTTTTTAAAATAAATCTCCTAAAAAGATTTTTTTTTTTTCGCTCAGTTGTATCCGACTCTTTGAGACCCCATGGACTGTAGCCTATCAGACTCCTCTGTCCGTGGGATTTTTTAGGCAAGAGTGCTGGAGTGGATTGCCATTTCCTTCTCCAGAAGAAGAAGAAGATTTAAAAAGAGATTAAAAGTCATTAAATCTCTTAAAAAATAAAATGGAGAGAAACAAAATGTCTGTTTAAGATCAAACTTGTTATGATGGAGCTATCTTGGGTTCACTGCACTCAATCTACCAGTTGTCAAAAAAAATTTAAGATCCTGCAGATGGATATAAAAAGTAATATAAGTGTATGAATTAGAAGCCACGTGATTGAATTGTTAGTTTATTTAATTTTTTGTTTGTTTGCTTATTTGTTTGTGTAGACTTCAGTAGTATTAATTTCATGAAACAGGGATATTAGACTTGAAATTTTCCATTTCCTTTTCTGTTCTCAGTTTTTTTTTCTTTTTCCTTATCTTCTAGATGATCATTTCTCCCACCACTGCTACTGCTAAACTTGATTAGAGACAACTGTTTTAGCTGATGACAACAGAGCAATGGCTATGAAAGTTTTTTGAAAAATTAAGTTGAATTTATGCTTCCTTACTTGGAGAAGGCAATGGCTCCCCACTCCAGTACTCTTGTCTGGAAAATCCCATGGGCGGAGGAGCCTGGTAGGCTGCAGTGCATGGGGTCACGAAGAGTCAGTCACGACTGAGCGACTTCAATTTCACTTTTCACTTTCCACTTTCCACTTTCATGCATTGGAGAAGGAAATGGCAACCCACTCCAGTGTTCTTGCCTGGAGAATCCCAGGGATGGGGGAGCCTAGTGGGCTGCCGTCTATGGGGTTGCACAGAGTCGGACACGACTGAGGCGACTTAGCAGCAGCAGCAGCATGCTTCCTTACTAAACGATTAAGTGGACTCAGAAGATAAAAATACTTTCAGATTTTCAATAACTCAGAAAGTTTACTAGCTTCCAGTATTCCTGGAAGAATATACTGAATTTACCTCATAATGTTTGTTCAAAACTTAAATTCACTTAATGCAAAAATGTGCAACATATAGACATTCTCTAATGTCTCCTCTTAGTGCTTATTCTTACTCATATTTCAGTCTATATTTTCTCTAGCACATTAAATAGAGTTAAATATCACATAAAAATCCCATTTACACAAAGTGTGTGTACTCTCTCTCTCACACACACAGTTGGCTCTCTGACAGATATGCGTCAGTACTACTTCTTTGTAGGTTTTAAGTTGTTATCGCACACTGGATCTTTGGTATTGATTAATTCACTGGGCAAATGTATTTTTGAAGTAGAAAAATGGAACTATTCAAACTAAGTTCATATGTATTTTACCCAAAGCTAAAGATAATTCTTCATTCCTTTTTCCACCCTGACCAACTTAATATAGAAATACAGTCTTTAAACAAAGATATGAAGCAATATAAATAACCAAGAGGAGTTTCTACAGAGTACAAGCTGGCATCTCAAAATATTGATCTCAAAAAGTAAACGGAAAAATACATTGATCTAGGAAGAATGAAAAGCAGGTGAGAGCCAGAGAGTGGACACGGTGTTAGTCCTCACACAGAGTAGGATACACCTTGCACAGAAAATCGAAGGAAAACTGAAAAGGTGAAAGTGTGGAGCTTTTAAAGTGAAACTAAAAGAATTTTGATCATATAATCTCCCTTTAAAAGTGCAAGTTAAAGCTAAGAACAGAGAATAGTTTGGAGGAAAGTCCTAAAAGAGGAGAAAAACAGTAGTTCGCGTTTGTGTCTGAACAGAGAGGACTTGAGAGAGTCACCCAGTTTCACTAGGTTAATTTTCTTATATATTCATTAAGAACTTAGTCCATTCTAGTGATTGCCAGGTGCTATCGCCCATATAAGTGGCCCTGAATCCAACCTACAGAGTTTATCTTAGGTAAAATCCACTGGACCAAAAAACTTACAAAGTTATTGTCAATTCTAAAGCATCAGTGTGTTTCCCAGGATAAGCTCTATTGGTCGTTTAGTCACTAAGTTGTGTCCGACTCTTGCGACCAGGGTCCTCTGTCCATGGGATTCTCCAAGTAAGAATACTGGAGTTGGTTGACATTTCTTTCTCCAGAGGATCTTCCTGACCCAGGGATTGAACCCATGCCTCCCGCATTGCAAGAAGATTCTTTATTGAATGAGCTACAAGGGAAGCTGATTAGAACTTTAAGCTCTATTGGAACATTACTAAATCAAGCACTATTTCAATAACTTGATAATAACAGAATATAAGTTGTCAACCTAAAAAAAAAAATAAAAAAAAGACTGAAAGTATATTATGGCTGTCATTCTGGATACATTAACTTAATGAGCAGCACCACCATCCACCCAATGGCCATGTCCACAAACCTTGCAATCTGCTCTAATCCCTTTCATTTCTGTTTCCTCTTTACCAATACCACTAAACACTTATAAGCAGTGTCCAAGTCATAGGGCTCAATGGCATCACCGACTCAATGGACATAAGTTTGAGTGAACTCCAGGAGTTGGTGATGGACAGGGAGGCCTGGCGTACTGCTATTCATGGGGTCGCAAAGAGTCAGACACGACTGAGTGACTGAAATGAACTGAACTGAAGTCATAATGATTCTATCCATTTACACTCATCTCTGCCCTTCTTGCAATCCAAAAAGCTAATGTTTCTCCCTCCTTCCAACCTCACTCTCTGAATCACTGACAGAGTGAGAGCTTTCTAAAAGTCAAATTGGATCTCATAAACACTAGCATGAAACCTCCTAGTATTTCCCACATTTAGAGCCACATTTTCCAATATGGTGATGACAAATTCCATATGACTATTGACTAATCTAAATTCAGATAGTTCAAAATAATATGATCAGTAAGTACAATTTACATCATATCTTAAACACTTGGTAGGAATAAAACTAAAATATTCCATTAGCATTTTATATTCAATTATTAATTAATTTGCTAATGTTTTGGATAATTAGGTTAAATAAACATATTAAAATACTTTTACTTTTTTTTTATTTTTAGGTGTATCTACTAGAAAATTTTAAATCACATATGTGGCTTGCACAGTATTTCTATTGGAAATGGTTTCTGAACAAAAGGAAACCATTTGGGGAGCAAATGAAAATTGCAAATGTGGTACTTCTTGTTCTAAAAGTAAGGGAAAAAGTGCTCTTAACAGTACTACAATTTCTTTTCTTCCATTGTCTCTCTCTCAGCCTGTCATGGATTTTCTTATTTGCTGTTTAATATTGCCCTCTCTCTGGAACATGCAAATGCCATGCAGTATGCTTCCAGGCAAGGACAAGTGCAGACCCCCAGCTCATGTACTGCCTACCAGCTGCTGGGTTACCCCTCCTGACAGCACTAGTTGGACCCTCATGAAGTTGGTTAAGTTCTCTAGGGAAATGGTTGTCAAATTGTGGGTTATGGTCAATTGATGTGTCAAGAAATAAATCCACTAGTTTCAATATCAGCATTTCAATAAAATAAACCGAAATAGAATATTTTAGAAAAAAGTAAGAAAAATATTAGTGTACAAATGAGAAACGGTGGGCTGGAGGAAGCACAAGCTGGAATTAAGATTGCCAAGAGAAATATCAATAACCTCAGATATGCAGATGACACCATCCTTATGGCAGAAAGTGAAGAGGAATTAAAAAGCCGCTTGATGAAAGAGAAAGAGGAGAGTGAAAAAGTTGGCTTAAAACTCAACATTCAGAAAACAAAGATCATGGAAACTGGTCCCATCACTTCATGGCAAATGGATGGGGAAACAGTGGAAACAGTGTCAGACTTTATTTTTGGGGCTCCAAAATCACTGCAGATGGTGACTGCAGCCATGAAATTAAAAGACGCTTACTCTTTGGAAGGAAAGTTATGACCAACCCAGATAGCATATTAAAATGCAGAGATATTACTTTGCCAGCAAAGGTCCATCTAGTCAAGCCTATGGTTTTCCGGTGGTCATGTATGGATGTGAGAGTTGGACTGTGAAGAAATCTGAGCGCCGAAGAATTGATGCTTTTGACCTGTGGTGTTGGAGAAGACTCTTGAGAGTCCCTTGGAGTGCAAGGAGATCCAACCAGGCCATCCTAAAGGAGATCAGTCCTGGGTGTTCATTGGAAGGACCGATGCTGAAGCTGAACCTCCAATACTTTGGCCATCTCATGGGAAGAGTTGACTCATTGGAAAAGACCCTGATGCTGAGAGGGATTGGGGGCAGGAGGAGAAAGGGATGACAGAGGATGAGATGGCCGGATGGCATCATCAACTCGATGGACATGAGTTTGAATAACCTCTGGGAGTTGGTGAAGGACAGGGAGGCCTGACATGCTGTGATTCATGGGGTTGCAAAGAGTCGGACACGACTGAGTGACTGAACTGAACTGAACTAGATTGTTCATAACTCTCCTTTCAAGGAGTAAGCATCTTTTAATTTCATGGCTGCAGTCACCATCTTAAGTGATTTTGGAGCACCAAAAAATAAACTCTGACACTGTTTCCACTATTTCCCCATCTATTTCCCATGAAGTGATGGGACCAGATGCCATGATCTTAGTTTTCTGAATGTTGAGCTATAAGCTAACTTTTTCATTCTCTTCTTTCACCCTCATCAAGAGGCTTTTTAGTTCTTTTTCACTTTCTGCCATTAGGGTGGTGTCATCTACATATCTGCGGTTATTGATATTTCTCCTGGCAATCTTGATTCTGGCTTGTGCTTCTTCCAGCCCAGCATTTCTCATGATGTACTCTGCATATAAGTTAAATAAGCAGGGTGACAATACTTAGCCTTGATGTACTCCTTTTCCTATTTTGAACCAGTCTGTTGTTCCATGTCCAATTCTAACTGTTGCTTCCTGACCTGCATACAGGTTTCTTAAGAGGCAGGTCAGGTGGTCTGGTATGCCCATCTCTTTCAGAATTTTCCACAGTTTATTGTGATCCACACATTCAAAGGCTTTGGCATAGTCAATAAACAGAAGCAGATGTTTTTCTGGAACTCTCTTGCTTTTTTGATGATCCAGCAGATGTTGGCAATTTGATCTCTGGTTCCTCTGCCTTTTCTTAAACCAGCTTGAACATGAGGAAGTTCACGGTTCAGGTATTGCTGTAGCCTGGCTTGGAGAAGTTTGAGCATGACTTTACTAGCGTGTGAGATGAGTGCAATTGTGTGGTAGTTTGAGCATTCTTTGGCATTACCTTTTTTGGGGATTGGAATAAAACCTGACCTTTTCCAGTCCTGTGGCCATTGCTGAGTTTTCCAAATTAGCTGGCATATTGAGTGCATTACTTTCACAGTATCATCTTTCAGGATTTGAAATAGCTCAACTGGAATTCCATCACCTGCACTAGCTTTGTTCATAGTGATGCTTTCTAAGGCCCACTTGACTTCACATTCCAGGATGTCTGGCTCTAGGTGAGTGATCACACCATTGTGATTATCTGGGTCATGAAGATCTTTTTGTACAGTTCTTCTGTGTATTCTTGCCACCTCTTCTTAATATCTTCTGCTTCTGTAAGTTCCATACGATTTCTGTCTTTTATCAAGCCCATCTTTGCATGAAATGTTCCTTTGGTATCTCTAATTTTCTTGAAGAGATCTCTAGTCTTTCCCATTGTGTTTTTTTCCTCTATTTCTTTGCACTGATCGCTGAGGAAGGCTTTCTTATCCCTCCTTGCTAGTTTTTGGAACTCTGCATTCAGATGCTTATATATTTTCTTTTCTACTTTGCTTTTTGCTTCTCTTCTTTTCACAGCTATTTGTAAGGCCTCCTCAGACAACCATTTTGCTTTTTTGCATTTTTTTCCCGTGGGGATGGTCTTGATCTCTGTCTCCTGTACAGTGTTACAAGGAACTCTCAAAAGTGTTCTCCAGCACCACCATATGAAAGCATCAGTTCTTCGGTGTTCTGCCTTGTTTATTGTCCAACTCGCATATCCATACATGACTATTAGAAAAACCATATCTTTGACTATACAGATCTTTGTCAGCAAAGTGATATCTCTGCTGTTTAACTCACTGTCTTGGTTGGTCATAGCTTTTCTTCCAAGGAGTAAGTGTCTTTTAATTTCATGATGCAGTCACTGTTCGTAGTGATTTTGGAGCCCCAAAAAATAAAGTCTGTCACTGTTTCCATTTTTTCCCATTCATTTGCCATAAAGTGATGGGACCAGATTGTTATAGTCAATGTTCTTAACTTCTGGAAGTCAATAATGATATGTTTTAAAATTTACTCAGCACATGGGTACATTAGAACTGATAGTAAACATGGGAACATTCACTTAATACATACATACATCAGTAATCTCCCACTATATATGATTTAAAGATTAAAAAAAAAAAGATTTTTCTCAAAGTTCTTCATACTATTAAACTTATGTTCTAACTCCTGGAAAATTATACTGTTCCCCTTAAATCTCCAAATATTATGTTTATTCCATGATGACACTTATTTAAAAATGAAATAGTATTAGAATATAATATTTACTTCTCAGTACTGGTTAATTTTTAATTGTATACGTGTTATAATAGCAAGATGAGTGTAAGTAGAACATCTGATCCTTCTATGAAAAACAACAATATTTACCAGAGCCTCTTCCATGTCTAATGAAAAGTTAAAATAGAGAAACTGGTAAATAATTTTATTTGGAGAGGGATGTCACCCTCACTAGAACACTCTGCTTTCTGTGAAAGGAGAAAATATGTCCTTAAATTCTAAACCAGGTGAAACTTAAAGGAGCAGGGAGTCCCTCGAAGAGCTTGAAAAGTGTTCTTTGTCCTTGGAATACATCAAAGAAAAAAGCCTGAGTCCTAACTGAAAGTCAAAGCAGACAGAAAGCAGGGTGCTTCTAACAGATAAAGGAAGGACTGACCACCTGCTTTGGAAGTAAAGCCATAGAATGTAGGGTGCTGCTCTGTTGGAATCGGTTTGTCAGGGCAAGGGGTGGATGAATGCTTCCTGCGGACACAAGAGAGAAATCCCTGTAGAGCCAGTCATCACATGCCCTGTTCAATGAAGTCAGTGGTGGTGGGAGGTGGACAAGGAGAACTCAATAAAAGAGCCAGGAAATATAGCACTCAATGTCCAGGGGCTACAGAAAGAGCCCACAAAGGCCACTCAAAGTAGATATTCTTCTGCTTGAGTTAAAGACACTGTTGGAGAGAAAGCCCCACAAGAAATTTTTGCAGAACACAGGGATGGCTAGGGAGAGTTAATTTGTCTCATAAGCCAGAAGCATTCAAGGAGGAAGGTTTAAACCTCTGTGTGTTCTGGAGCAGTAAAGCAGGCAGCCATACACTATAGTATCTCCTAACATTGCCAACGAGTATATCATCTAAACAATACATTTTGTTCATTGCCTGAAACAAATTAGGTGAAAAGATCAAAAGCAATGATTATTCACATATTACAAGAATTCCTCTAATTCTTAAATATAGTTTATTGTTACTGAAATGTTAAATTGTTAAAATAAAATGCAAAATATCCTAGGGGAAAACTTTATTATGATTTAATTACTTCTATACATTTTATTTTTCTTTAATAAAACATGTCCTATTTTTCATTCTTATATATACATCACTGTGTTTCCACTAAATATTTGCTTTGAATAATTCCCAAGAGAGTTACTGTGTTACTGCCACAGTGGTGTTTTTCATCTTTTCTTCCCCAAGACTTTGCATAGTATCCAGAGATTAAAAGAACTTTTCCTAAATGTCATTCTGCTGATTTATAAAATACTTTACTTTGTTAATATTATATCTAAAGTTTTCAATACCATTAGAAATTATTTATGATTTCTATATAATAAACACAGCAAACTTCAGCTTTCTTAGAAAATTTGTATCAAGATTGTATCTAAGATTTATTGTATCTAAGATTGTATTTAAGATTTAAAGTATATTCATGAGTGATAATGAAATATCTCTTAACATTTTTCTTTTGCATTACCATTTTTTAAAATATGATACTTCCATATATCTAACAGCACAATACAATTATTCCCAAAGTGTTTATAATGTTTAGCTTGGAATATATTATAAATTCCTAGAAACATTTAAAATTACATTCTAAATTCTATAAAAGATTGAATTATCTCCTAGCTGTGTAATAGATAAAGTTATATATAACTCAATGAATATATTTTAAATTTTGAATAAGGCTTTGTCCCATGAATCATTTTAATAAAGTTGCATTAACATACAGTATAGGAGCGTTCACTTTACTCCACATCCTCTCCAGCATTTGTTACTTCTAGACATTATATTAATGGACATTCTAACCAGTGTCAAGTGATACCTCATTGTAGTTTTGCCTTTCTCTAATAATTCTTAATGTTGAGCATCTTTTCATGTGACTATTGGCTATCTGTACAACATGACTTTAAAGTATCACTTTTTCTTAATAAGACTAGCAAAGATTAGAACTTTCCTTTTGTTGTTTTTCAATTGCCCAGCTGTGTCTGACTATTTGTGACCCCATGGACTGCATCATGCCAGGCCTCCCTATCCCTCACCATCTCCCAGAGTTTGCTCAAGTTCATGTTCATTGCATCAGTGATGCCATCCAGCCATCTCATGTTCTGATGCCCTCTTCTCCTTTTGCCCTCCATTTTTCCCAGCATCAGGGACTTTTCCAATGAGTCATCTGTTTGTGTCAGATGACCAAAATCCTGAAGCTTCAGTATCAGTACTTCCAGGGAATATTCAGGGTTGATCTTCCTTAAGATTGACTGGTTTGATCTCCTTGCTGTCCAAGGGACTTTCAGGAATCTTCTCCACCATCACAGTTCAAAGGAATCAATTAGTTTGCATTCTGCCTTCTTTATGGTCCAGCTTTCACAACCGCATGTGACTACTGGGAAGACCATAACCTTGAGTATATTGAACTATGTTGGAAGAGTAATATCCCTGCTTTTCAACACACTGCCTAGGTTTGTCATCACTTTCCTGTCAAGAAAGAATTGTCTTTTGATTTCAGAAGAGCAAATAGAAGCAAAAAGCAAGGGAGAGAGGGAAAGGTACATCCAATTAAATGCAGAGTTTCAAAGAACAGCTAGAAGAGACAAGAAGGCCTTCTTCAATGAACAGTGTTTAATACTAGAAGAAAACAACAAAAGGAAAAAGACTAGAGATCTTTTCAGGAAAATTGGAAACATTGAGGGAGCATTCTTCCCAAAGATGTGCACAATAAAGGATAAAAATGGTAGAGACATAGTATGCTGAAAAGATCAAGAAAAGATGGAAAGAATACACAGAAGAATTGTGTAGAAAAGATCTTGGTGAGCCAGATTACTACTATGCTATATTTAGTCACCCAGAGCCAGACATTCTGGGGTGCGAAGTCAAGTGGGCCTTAAGAAGCGCTGCTGCTAATAAAGCTAGTGGATGTGATGAAATTCCAGGAGAACTATCCAAATCCCTAAAAGAGGATGCCATCAAGGTTTTGCATTCATTATGTCAGCAAATTTGGAAGACCCAGCACTCGCCACAGGACTGGAAAAGGTCAATCCTCATCCCAATTCCCAAGAAGGGTAATACCAAAGAATGTGCTAACCATCAGACAATTGCACTCATCCCCCTTGCTATTAAAGTCATACTTAAAATCTTGCATGCTAGGCTCAACATTATGTGAACCAAGAACTTCCAGATGTCTAAGCTGGGTTTAGAAAAGGAAGAGGAACTTGATATCAAATTGCCAACATTTGCTGGATTATAGAGAAAGCAAGGGGATTTCAGAAAAACATCTATCTCTGTTTCATCGACTACATTAAAGCCTTTGACTGTGGATCATTACAAACTGTGGAATGCTCTTAGAGAGATGAGAATATTAGATCCTCTTACCTGTCTCCTGAGAAACCTGTATGTGGGTTAAGAAGCAACAGGTAGAACTTTGTATGGAACAACTGATTGGTTTGAGATTGAGAAAGGAGTATGACAGGGTTATCTGCTGTCATCTGCTGTTTGTTTAACCTACACACTGAGCACATCTTGAGAAATGCTGGACTGGATGAGTTACAAGCCAGAATCAAGATAGGAGGGAAGAACAAAAACAACCTCAGATATGTGGATGATACCACTCTAATGGCAGAAAGTGAAGAGGAATTAAAGATCCTCTTGATAGGGTGAAGAAGGAGTGAAAGAACCAGCTTAAAACTAAATATATAAAAAAAAAAAAAAAAACAACTAAGACCATGGCATCTGGGCCCATTACTACATGGCAAATAGAATGGGAAAATGTGGAAGTGGTGAAAGTCAGAGAAAATTAGGTGTTTGGAATTAGCATATATACAAACTACTATATATAAAACAGATAAACAGAAAGTTTCTACTGTGCATCACCGGAAATTATTAGGTTAGTGAAAAATTAATTGTAGTTTTGCACTGTTGAAGTTTGCCATTTGATACTGGAATGCATTCTTAAGTAAATGTGGTTATGCTATACATAATTTTAATGCACATTTCTTGCTTTACACTTTTTTGGTAGTGACATTACTTGCTGTTTATTTATGTTTATTTTAGACTATAGAAATAATGTTAGACAAAAACAAATTCAAGCAATTTTTTAATTTGAGTTCAAAATGGGTTGTTAAGCAGTGGAGACAATTCAGAACATCAACAACCTTTGGCCCAGGAACTGCTAATGAAAATACAGTGCACTGTTGGCTCAAGAAGTTTTGCAAAGTATATGAGCGTCTTGAAGATGAGCCTTGAAGCATGGTGGCCGGCCATCAGAAGTTGACAACAACCAATTGAGAGCCATCACTGAAACTGATCCTCTTATGTCTTGAGAAGTTGCTGAAGAACTCAAAATTGACCATTCTATGGCCATTTGGCATTTGAAGCAAATTGGAAAGCTGAAAAACTACAATAAGTGGGTATCTCATGAACTGATGAAAAAAAAAAAAATCATCACTTTGAAGTGTCATCTTCTCTTACTCTATGCAACAATGAACCATTTCTCGATTGGATTGTGATGTGTGACAGAAAGCGGATTTTATACGACAACCAGTGATGACCAGTTCAGTGGTTGGACTGAGAAGAAGCTCCAAAGCAGTTCCCAAAGCCAAACTTGTACCACAAAAGATCATGGTCACTGTTTGGTTGTCTGTTGCCCATCTGATCCACTACAGCTTTCTGAATACCAGTGAAACCATTACATCTGAGAAGTATGCTCAGCAAATCAATGAAATGCACTGAAAACTGCAATGCCTGCATCTGGTATTGGTAAACAGAATAGACCAAATTCTCCCACATGACAAAGCCCAACCACATGACAACCATTTCAAAAGTTGAATAAATTAGGTTACAAAGTTTTACCTTATCCTGCATATTCATCTGACCTCTCACCAACTGACCTCTCACCACTTCTTCAAGTGTCTCAACAAATGTTTTCAGGGAAAATGCTTCCACAACCTTGGAGGCAGAAAATGCTTTCCAAGAGTTCATCAAATCTTAAAGTATGGATTTTTTACAGTACAGGAATAAACAAACTTTTTCTCACTGGCAAAAATGTGTTGATTGTAATGGTTCCTATTTTGATTAATAAAGGTGTATTTGAGCCCAGTTATAATGATTTAAAATTCATGGTCCAAAACTGCAGTTTTTTTTTTCATTAACCCAATATCTTGTAAAAACCAATAATGGAAAAGAATCTAAAAGAAAATATGTATATGTATGTATAACTTATTCACTTTGCTGTACATCAGAAATTAATACAATGTTGTAAATCAACAATTTTTGTTAAAAAAAAATAAATAGAGTCATATTAATAGAAAAGTTCCTGCCTGATTTCATTGAAAAAGAAACATTTTTTACATATTAACATAATTTTGCCTATATGTTCATATACTAAAATCAACAAATTTATTGTCAACCTTCCTATATCTATTATATTTTATTTAGCACCATTTAACTTGGTAATGGCTAAATCAGGAGTAGGAGCATGAACTTTGAGATAAATCCTCCAGTATTCTGGCTTCCAAAATAAGCAATAAAATTATAAATAAAAAAAGAGAAGTTACAAAAGACAACACAGAAATGCAAAGGATCATAAGCGACTACTCTGGGAAACTGTATACCTATAAAACCGATGACTTGGAATAATGGATGAAATTCTTAGAAAAGTATAACCTTCCAAAACTGAATCAGAAGGAAATACAAAATGTGAACAGACCAGTCACAAGAATGGAAATCAGAAATGTAACCAAAAATCATCCAACAAACAAAAGCCCAGGGCCATATGGCTTCACAAGTGAATTCAACCAAAAGTTTAGAGATGAGCTAACACCTATCCTGCTCAAACGTTTCCAGAAAGTTGCAGAGGAATGCAATCTGATATAGCCACTATAGAGAACAGTATGGAGAGTTCTTAAAAAACTAAAAATAAAACCACCATTTGAGCCAGTAATCCTACTACTGGGCATATATCCCGAGGAACCCAGATTGGGAAACAACACATGCACCCCAATGTTCATTGCAGCACTATTTACTATAGTTGGGACATGGAAGCAGCCTAGTTGTCCACTGACAGACGAATGGATAAGGAAGTAGTAATACATTTACACAACAAATATTACTCAGTTGTAAGGAATGTATTTGAGTCAGTTCTAAGGAGGTGGATGAAGCCAGAGCCTGTTTTACAGAGTGAAGTAAGTCAGAAAGAGAAAGATAAACATTGTATATTAGCACATATTTATGGAATCTAGAAAGATGGTACTAACAATCCTACTTGCAGGGCAGCAAAGACATGACGAAGAACATTTTGGACATAGTGGGAGAAGAGGGTGGGATGATTAGAAAGAATGCTGATACATGTTGATGTATGGCAAAACCATCACAATATTGTAAAGTAATTATCCTCTAGGTAAATAATTTTTAAAAAGACAGAAAAAAGGAAGAAAACAAACAGAAACAAACACCATGGTTAACACAATGAAACAAAATCCTGGTTCGTTAAGAAAATCAGAAATATCAGACTGATTAAGGAAAACAGAGAGAAGACACAAATTACAATATCAGGAATTAAAAGGTAGAGGGGACTTCTAAAGGTCTTATAGATATCAAAAGAAAAATCAAGAAATATGGCATCAGGAAACATGAAATACTTAGATGTACACTTAACAAAATATGCAATCTGAGTATGAAAAAATAAATAAACCACTGATGACAAGATTCAAAGGAAAAATGTACATAGAGAGATACGTCCTACATGTGGATTAAATCCTCAATGCAAATGCCAATTTCCCCAAAATCAGTCCATCAATTTCACTCAGTTTCAATGAAAATCACAGAGGCTTTTTTGTGTATGTGACATGCAAATTGATTCCAATCTTTACAAGGAAAGGGAGAGAAACTAAATGTGTCAATGTAGTTTTGAAATAGAAGAAAACATTTAGAGGATTCTCATTATTTAATTTCAAGGCTCGCCATAAGCTACCATAAACAAGTTAATGGGATATCGACAAAAGGAAGGGCACAACAATCAATGGAAGAGAAATTACAGCCCAGAAAGATCCTCTACATATACTGTCAATTGATTTTCAGAGAATTTGTGAAATAAACTGCATGTGAAAAGTATAGCCTTTTCCAGAAATTGTGCTGGAACATCTTGACAACATATTAAAAAACTGAACTTTGGTAAATTTCTTATATCACACAAAATGGAAAATAAATCTAAGCATGGACATAAAACTATATATCTTTTCCAAGAAAATATAAAAAAATATTTTTTCCTCGGCTACGGCAAAGATTTCTTAGTAAAACCTCAAAAAGAAAAAAAAAAATACTCAATCAAAACAGCAAAAGGAAAAACAAAGTTTAAAAATTAAGAGTAGTTTAGGGGACTCCAGAACAATGTCAAACACATTCACATTTGCATTATAGGCGTTTCAGAAGGAGAAGAGAGAAAGAAGTTGAAAATGATTTGATAAGATTATGGTTATAAAATTCCCAAACATGAAGACACAAAACAGATACTCAGGTACAGGAAGAACATAGAGTTTGACATAAGAGACCCACATCAAGACTTATTATGATTAAAATGGCATAAGTTAAAGAAAGAATCCTAAATGCAGCAAAAAGAAAAAGCCACATAGGAAGGAACCCCAATAAGCCTATGAGCTGATTTTTCTTTTTTTTTTTTTTTTATTTTTATTCTTCCAATTTTATTTTATTTTTAAACTTTACATAATTGTATTAGTTTTGCCAAATATCAAAATGAATCCGCCACAGGTATACATGTGTTCCCCATCCCGAACCCTCCTCCCTCCTCCCTCCCCATACCATCCCTCTGGGCCATCCCAGTGCACCAGCCCCAAACATCCAGCATCGTGCATCGAACCTGGACTGGCAACTCGTTTCCTACATGATATTTTACATGTTTCATTCCATTCTCCCAAATCTTCCCACCCTCTCCCTCTCCCACAGAGTTCATCAGAAACTTTGCATGTCAGAAGGGAGTAGAATAATATATTTCATATGGTGAAAGAAAAAAAAAACAAAAAAAAAACATACTGTCTAGGATACTTTACCCTAAAAGGTTATCATTCAGAATTGAAGAAAAGATAAAATGCTTCTTAGACAAGAGTTCATTTATACTAAACTGACCTTATAAGTAGTGTCAAAGTTTCTTCTTTAAGTGAAAGAGAAAGGTCTGTAACAAGAAATAGGAAATTGTAGGAAGGAAAACAATAGAAAAAAGAGGATAACCAACAAGGATATATTGTATAGCTCAGGGAATTCTGCTCAATGTTATACGGCAGCCCAGATGGGAGGGGAGTCTGAGGGAGAATGGGTACATGTATATGTGGCTAAGTCCCTTTGCTGTCCACCTGAAACCATCACAGCATTGTTAATCACCTATATTCCAAAACAAAATAAGAAAGTTCAATAAAAAATTAATATTATGAGCACACTTATGGAAAAAAATTGGACAGTCTTAGAAGAAATGGATACATTCCTAGAAATAGATAATTTTCCAAGACTGAATCAGGATGAGGTATATAATCTGAATAGACAAAATACTAGTACTGAAATAAAATTTGTAATTGAAGTCAAATCAGCTACCAATAAACAGAAGTTAAGAATTGGATGGCTTCACAGGGGGATTGTACCAAGCACATAAAGAAGAGTTAATATCTACCCTTCTCAAACTACTGCAAAAATTTTAAGAGGGAACATTCCCATTTTTACTTTATCAGGCCATATTAGGCCATTAAACTAATATGAAAATAAGAGAAAAAGTTCAGGATGGGGAACACATGTATGCCTGTGGCGGATTCATTTCGATATATGGCAGAATTAATACAATATTGTAAAGTTTAAAAATAAAATTAAAAAAAAAGAAAAGGAAAATTACAAGCCAATAATCCTGATGAATACGGAAGCAAGACTACTCAATAAAATATTAGCATGCCAAATTCAACTCTATTTCTCTTTTTATGGCTGAGTAATATTCCACTAGCTTGTTCTCTGTATCTTAGTCTGCTTAAGTTTGTTATATTTGTTTTATTTTTAGGTTCTACAACATAAGTGAAAAAATTTATACAGTATTTTTCTTTTTCTATCTGACTTAATTTACTAAATATTATACCCTTCAGGTCCATCCATGCTGTTGTAAACAGCAAAATTTGTCCTTTTTAGGTTAAGTAATATTCCATTTGGGGCTTCTCTCATAGCTCAGTTGGTAAAGAATCTGCCTGTAATGCAGGAGATCTGGGTTTGATCTTTGGGTTGGGAATATCCCCTGGAGAAGGGAATGGCAACCCACTCCAGTATTCTTGTTGGAGAATCCCATGGACAGAGGAGCCTGGCAGGCTACAGTCCATGGGATCACAAAAGTCAGGCACAGCCTAGTGACTAAACTACCACCAATATTACGCTTATATATGTATGTATATAATTATAGGTAATAGAATATTAAGCTTCCCTTGTAGCTCAGTTGGTAAAGAATTTGCCTGCAGTGCAGGAGACACGGGTTCAATCCCTGGGTTGGGAATATCCCCTGGAGAAGGAAATGGCAACCCACCCCAGTATCCTTGCTTGGAAAATCTCATCGACAGAGAAGCCTGGTGGGCTGCAGTCCATGTGGTCACAAAGAGTTGGGCACGACTGAGCAACTAACACTTAATAGAATATTATTCAGCTATATATTTATATATATCAGATCAGATCAAATCAGTCGCTCAGTCGTGGCTGACTCTGCGACCAGATGAATTGCAGCACGCCAGGCCTCCCTGTCAATTACCATCTCCCGGAGTTCACTGAGACTCACGTCCATCGAGTCAATTATGCCATCCAGCCACCTCATCCTCTGTTGTCCCCTTCTCCTCTTGCCCCCAATCCCTCCCAGCATCAGAGTCTTTTCCAAAGAGTCAACTCTTCACAGGAGGTGGCCAAAGTACTGGAGTTTCAGCTTTAGCATCATTCCTTCCAAAGAACATCCAGGACTCATCTCCTTTAGAATGGACTGGTTGGATCTCCTTGCAGTCCAAGGGACTCTCAAGAGTCTTCTCCAACACCACAGTTCAAAAGCATCAATTCTTCGGTGCTCAGCCTTCTTCACAGTCCAACTCTTACATCCATACATGACCACAGAAAAAACCATAGCCTTGACTAGACGAACATTTCTTGGCAAAGTAATATCTCTGCTTTTGAATATGCTATCTAGGTTGGTCATAACTTTCCTTCCAAGGAGTAAGCGTCTTTTAATTTCATGGCTGCAGTCACCATCTGCAGAGATTTTGGAGCCCCCAAAAATAAAGTCAGCCACTGTTTCCACTGTTTCCCCATCTATTTCCCATGAAGTGATGGGACCAGATGCCATGATCTTCGTTTTCTGAATGTTGAGCTTTAAGCCAACTTTTTCACTCTCCTCTTTCACTTTGATCAAGAGGCTTTTGAGTTCCTCTTCACTTACTGCCATAAGGGTGGTGTCATCTGCATATCTGAGGTTATTGATATTTCTCCTGGCAATCTTGATTCCAGCTTGTGTTTCTTCCAGTCCAGCGTTTCTCATGATGTACTCTGCATATAAGTTAAATAAACAGGGTGACAATATACAGCCTTGACGAACTCCTTTTCCTATTTGGAAACAGTCTGCTGTTCCATGTCCAGTTCTAACTGTTGCTTCCTGACCTGCATGCAGATTTCTCAAGAGGCAGATCAGGTGGTCTGGTATTCCCATCTCTTTCAGAATTTTCCACAGTTTATTGTGATCCACACAGTCAAAGGCTTTGAATAGTCAATAAAGCAGAAATAGATGCTTTTCTGGAACTCTCTTGCTTTTTCTATAATCCAGCAGATGTTGGCAATTTGATCTCTGGTTCCTTTGCCTTTTCTAAAACCAGCTTGAACATCAGGAAGTTCACGGTTCACATATTGCTGAAGCCTGGCTTGGAGAATTTTGAGCATGACTTTACTAGCGTGTGAGATGAGTGCAATTGTGCGGTAGTTTGAGCATTCTTTGGCATTGCCTTTCTTTGGGATTGGAATGAAAACTGACCTTTTCCAGTCCTGTGGCCATTGCTGAGTTTTCCAAATTTGCTGGCATATTGAGTGCAGCACTTTCACAGCATCATCTTTCAGGATTTGGAATAGCTCAACTGGAATTCCATCACCTCCACTAGCTTTGTTCATAGTGATGGTTTCTAAGGCCCACTTGACTTCACATTCCAGGATGTCTGGCTCTAGGTTAGTGATCACACCATCGTGATTATCTGGGTCGTGAAGATCTTTTTTGTACAGTTCTTCTGTGTATTCTTACCATCTCTTCTTAATATCTTCTACTTCTGTTAGGTCCATACCATTTCTGTCCTTTATCGAGCCCATCTTTGCATGAAATATTCCTTTGGTATCTCTGATTTTCTTGAAGAGATCCCTAGTCTTTCCCATTCTGTTGTTTTCCTCTAGTTCTTTGCATTGATCGCTGAGGAAGGCTTTCTTATTTCTCTTTGCTATTCTTTGGAACTCTGCATTCAGATGTTTATATCTTTCCTTTTCTCCTTTGCTTTTTGCTTCTCTTCTTTTCACAGCTATTTGTAAGGCCTCCCCAGACAGCCATTTTGCTTTTTTGCATTTCTTTTCCATGGGGATGGTCTTGATCCCTGTCTCCTGTACAATGTCACAAACCTCATTCCATATTTCATTAGGCACTCTATCTATCAGATCTAGGCCCTTAAATCTATTTCTCACTTCCACTGTATAATCATAAGGGATTTGATTTAGGTCATACCTGAATGGTCTAGTAGTTTTCCCTACTTTCTTCAATTTCAGTCTGAATTTGGCAATAAGGAGTTCATGTTCTGAGCCACAGTCAGCTCCTAGTCTTGTTTTTGCTGACTGTATAGAGCTTCTCCATCTTTGGCTGCAAAGAATATAATCAATCTGATTTCGGTGTTGACCATCTGGTGATGTCCATGTATAGGGTCTTCTCTTGTGTTATTGGAAGAGGGTGTTTGTTATGACCAGTGCATTTTTTTGGCAAAACTCTATTAGTCTTTGCCCTGTTTCATTTGGTATTCCAAGGCCAAATTTGCCTGTTACTCCAGGTGTTTCTTGACTTCCTACTTTTGCATTCCAGTCCCCTATAATGAAAAGGACATCTTTTTTTGGGTGTTAGTTCTAAAAGATCTTGTAGGACTTCATGGAACTGTTCAACTTCAGCTTCTTCAGCGTTACTGGTTGGGGCATAGACTTGGATTACTGTGATATTGAATGCTTTGCCTTGGAAACGAACAGAGATCATTCTGTTGTTTTTGAGATTGCATCCAAGTACTGCATTTCAGACTCTATTGTTGACCATGATGGCTACTCCATTTCTTCTGAGGGATTCCTGCCCGCAGTAGTAGATATAATGGTCATCTGAGTTAAATTCACCCATTCCAGTCCATTTCAGTTCACTGATTCCTAGAATGTAGACATTCACTCTTGCCATCTCTTCTTTGACCACTTCCAATTTGCCTTGATTCATGGACCTAACATTCCAGGTTCCTATGCAATACTGCTCTTTACAGCATTGGACCTTGCTTCTATCACCAGTCACATCCACAGCTGGGTATTGTTTTTGCTTTGGCTCCATCCCTTCATTCTTTCTGGAGTTATTTCTCCACTTATCTCCAGTAGCATATTGGGCATCTACTGACCTGGGGAGTTTCTCTTTCAGTATCCTATCATTTTGCCTTTTAATACTGTTCATGGGGTTCTCAAGACAAGAATACTGAAGTGGTTTGCCATTCCCTTCTCCAGTGGACCACATTCTGCCAGATCTCTCCACCATGACCCACCCGTCTTGGGTTGCCCCACGGGCATGGCTTAGTTCATTGAGTTAGACAAGGCCGTGGTCCTAGTGTGATTAGACTAATCAGTTTTCTGTGAGTATGGTTTCAGTTTGTTTGCCCTCTGATGCCCTCTTGCAACATCTACCGTCTTACTCAGGTTTCTCTTACCTTGGGCGTGGGGTATCTCCTCACGGCTGCTCCAGCAAAGTGCAGCCATTGCTCCTTACCTTGGACGAGGGGTATCTCCTCACTGCCACCCTTCCTGACCTTCAACGTGGGATAGCTCCTCTAGGCCCTCCTGCACCCGCGCAGTCACAGCTCCTTGGACATGGGGTTGGTCCTCCCGGCATATATATTTATTTATATATATACATATAAAATAAAATATCATACCCCATGATCAAGTGAGATTTATTCCAGGGATGCAATCAATGTGATAAACCACATTAACAAGACAAAGGATAAAAATCTCATGACCATCTTGATAGGTGAAACAAATGCCTTTAACAAAATTAACACTCATTCATGATGATAGCTTTCAATGTAGTTGGTAGATAGGGAATATATCTCAACATAATAAAGGCTTGCATGCATCTGTGCTCAGTTGCTTCAGTCATATCTGACACTTTGTGACCCTATGGACTGTAGCCCACCAAGCTCCTCTTGTCCCTCATGTCTCCTCCAAATACCGAAGTCCATCAGATTTTCCAGGCAAGAATGCTGGGGTGGGTTGCCATGCCCTCCTTCAGAGGATCTTTCCAACCCAGGAATCGAACCCCTGTCTCCTGCACCTCCTGTACTTCAGGTGGATCCTTTATAATTCAGCTACCACGGAATCCCAATAATAAAGGCCCTCTATGTCAACCTAGACAGAGTATTAAAAAGCATAGACATTCTTTTGCCAACAAAGGTCCGTCTAGTCAAAGCTATGGTTTTTCCAGTAGTCATGTATGGATGTGAGAGTTGGACTGTGAAGAAAGCTGAGTACCGAAGAATTGATGCTTTTGAACTGTGGTGTTGGAGAAGACTCTTGAGAGTCCCTTGGACTGCAAGGAGATCAAACCAGCCAATCCTAAAGGAAATCAGTTCTGAATATTCATTGGAAGGACTGATGCTGAATATGAAACTCCAATACTTTGGCCACCTGATGTTAAGAACTGACTCATTGGAAAAGACCCTGATGCTGGGAAAGATTTAAGGTGGGAGAAGAAGGGGACGACAGAGGATGAGATGGTTTGATGGTGTCACCAACTTGATGGACATGAGTTTAAGCAAGTTCTGGGAGTTGGTAATGGACAGGGAAGCCTGGCATGCTGCAGTCCATGGAGTCACAGAGTCAGGCATGACTGAGCAACTGAACTGAACTGATGTCAAATCCACAGCCAACATCTCACTCAATGGTGCAAAACTGAAAGCTTTTCCTCTAAAATCAACAACAAGGTAAGGATGATCACTCTCACCATTTCTATTTAATACAGTATTGGAAGTTTTAGTCATAGTAATTAGACAAGACAAAGTTATGAAAGGCATCTAAACTGGAAAGGAAGAAGTAAAGCTATCACTATTTGCTGATGACATAGTACTATGCATAGAACATCCTAAAGTTCTACCAAAAAATTATTAGAAATAATGCATGAAAAAAAACTGATACACTTTTAATTTTAAATCTTTATAGACCATTTTTATTTTAAAAATTTAATATGGATACTAAAATTTTATTAAGGTGTGTTTTGCTGTATATTAGTTTCACATTCTTCCTGGTATTCATTGAGCCTTTTAATTTGATAATTGGTCTTTCTTCAGAATTAGCAAGCGTTATTCTATTATTACAAATTTCTTACATCTGTCTCCTTTCTCTTTTATCTCCTCTTGTTGACTTCTATTTGATGAATTATGTGATTAAAAAAAAATTACCCTTTTTTTCCCTAACTTTCCTCAAATATATTTTTATATTGGTAAAGTTGCCCTGAGTTATGGAAGGATTCTCTGGTTCAAGTTTCTAGATTACTATTTTCTCTTCAGCATTTTCCATTCAACTGTCAGTCTCTTTCCTGCTGCTAAGTTGTGTCAGTCGTGTCCGACTCTGTGCGACCCCATAGACGGCAGCCCACCAGGCTCCCCGTCCTTGGGATTCTCCAGGCAAGAGCACTGGAGTGGGGTGCCATTGCCTTCTCCGATCAGTCTCTTTATTATTTGCTATTGGTTTTTCCTCTTCTACCTGTGTTTTAATTTCTAAGAAATCTAACAGTTTTCTTACGGATGCAACATTAAAAAAAAAAAAAACAACTTTTAAATACTGAACCAATAATTTCCTTGAGAAAATAACGTTATGTGGAAAAACACATTGATTATTAAGAACTGAAAAATTATTCCCATGGATTTATCTCAGAAGGTTAAAAATTTTTAAGCATACCACAGCCAATTAATTTTACATACCATTTCCTTTTAACATATGTAATATATAGTACATTTTAAATCTGCAATTACATATTTTATATAAAATAATCTATATGCCTTATGACCAAAATTAATTTTTTCAAAAAGAGGAAATAGAATTTTAAATTATAAGTAATGTGTCATTTAAAACCTCATAATGTCTTTGCTCTTAGTGGCTTATAAAATAGTGGTGAATCATAGATTCAGTGAAATACTACCTTCAAAGTAAATGTCACAGGAAAGGACAGTTACGTACTTAAAAATATGATGTAATGTTATTAACATTGCAATTAGAGTATGCCTAATTTATTAAGTAGTAATTTCTTGGTTCATATGCAAAGCTACTCTTGATATGCATGATCCTATATCCTTCTGGTGCTGTACTCAAATCGTGTCAAAGAGGGGCAATTTATTTATGTGTGTTCATAGAGTTAGTATTTGAATAGGCTTCAAGTGGGTTCATAGACATAGTATTAAGTTTGTATATAATCTTTTTATCCAAGTAAAATCATTAATCTCTTTATATTACTCAGAAGTCTATTAATAGGGCACAAATTTAAATAGGTGAATTCAATGCAGGAGATTCATTTTGTATGGGAGTGATACTTTAGGTGTGTGTGAGGAAAGACTGAAATCTAGAAAATCTCTTATTTTGCTTCTGTTTCAGAAGTCCATTTGAGTTTGGTTAGACAAAACACGTAATTCAATTAAATTTTAAGTGAACACTTTTACCCTACAAACAGTAAAACATTTGATCCTAAGGAGTTTTATTCTTTCCATGTTGTTCATTATCCTGGCCTGGTGTCCAGAGAAAGTGAAATCATACCTAGGCTACTTCTGTTTTTTATTTGGAAAAAAAAAATATCTGAGGCTTACTAGAGCTATAATGTTGGGGCATGAAAAATGACCACAGTTAAGTAGTCTTAGGTGCAAATTGGTGTTTGCACTGAATGTGGTAAAGTACCTGCTTTGACACAAGGAAGAATCTTTATAAGGCCCTTCTTTTTAACTATTTTCAGATTGTTGTCTAGGAAATCCTGACTGATTTAAGTCTCCCTACAGGAGCCTGAATCTGCCACTAGAAATTCATTAACAGTAGAAACTTGGTCTTGCTTTAAAGTCAATTTAGGAATCATTAACTATAGTAGACTTTGAATGTGCCCCAGTTCAGTACAGTTCAGTCACTCAGACATGTCCGACTCTTTGCAACCCCATGAATTGCAGCACGCCAGGCCTCCCTGTCCATCACCAACTCCCGGAGTTCACTCAGACTCACGTCCATTGAGTCAGTGATGCCATCCAGCCATTTCATCCTCTGTGGTCCCCTTCTGCTCCTGCCCCCAATCCCTCCCAGCATCAGGGCCTTTTCCAGTGAGTCAACTCTTCACATGAGGTGGCAAAAGTACTGGAGGTTCGGCTTCAGCATCAACCTTTCCAAAGAACACCCAGGACTTATCTCTTTTAGAATGGACTGGTTGGATCTCCTTGCAGTCCAAGGGACTCTCAAGAGTCTTCTCCAACACCACAGTTCAAAAGCATCAATTCTTTGGTGCTCAGCTTTCTTCACAGTTCAACTCTCACATCCATACATGACCGCTGGAAAAACCATAGCTTTGACTAGATGGACCTTTGTTGGCAAAGTAACGTCTGTGCTTTTGAATATGTTATCTAGGTAGGTCATAACTTTCCTTCCAAGGAGTAAGCATCTTTTAATTTCATGGCTGCAGTCACCATCTGCAGTGATTTTGGAGCCCCCCAAAAATAAAATCTGACACTGTTTTGACTGTTCCAAGGAGTAAGAGTCTTTTAATTTCATGGCTGCAATCACCATCTGCAATGATATGGAGGCCCAAAACATAAAATCTGGCACTGTTTCCCATCTATTTGCCAATATGTGATGTGACCAGATGCCATGATCTTAGTTTTCCGAATGCTGAGCTTTAAGCCAACTTTTCCACTCTCCTCTTTCAATTTCAACAAGAGGCTCTTTAGTTCCTCTTCACTTTCTGCCATAAGGGTGATGTCATCTGCATATCTGAGGTTATTGATATTTCTCCCGGCAGTCTTGGTTCCAGCTTGTGCTTCCTCCAGCCCAGCATTTCTCATGATGTACTCTGCATAAGGTTAAATAAGCAGGGTGACAATATACAGCCTTGACGTACTCCTTTTCTTATTTAGAACCAGTCTGTTGTTCCATGTCCAGTTTTAACTGTTGCTTCCTGACCTGCATATAGATTTCTCAAGAGGCAGGCCAGGTGGTCTGGTTTCCCATCTCTTTCAGAATTTTTCACAGTTTATTGAGATCCTCACAAAGGCTTTGACATAGTCAATAAACAGAAGCAGATGTTTTTCTGGAACTCTCTTGCTTTTTCGATGATCCAGCAGATGTTGGCAATTTGATCTCTGGTTCCTGTGCCTTTTCTAAAACCAGCTGGAACATCTGGAAGTTCACGGTTCACCTATTGCTGAAGCCTGGCTTGGAGAATTTTGAGCATTACTTCACTAGCGTGTGAGATCAGTGCAGTTGTGCGGTAGTTTGAGCATTCTTTCACATTGCCTTTCTTTGGGATTGGAATGAAAACTGAACTTTTCCAGTCCTGTGGCCACTGCTGAGTTTTCCAAATTTGCTGGCACATTGAGTGCAGCACTTTCACAGCATCATCTTTCAGGATTTGAAATAGCTGAACTGGAATTCCATCACCTCCACTAGCTTTGTTCATAGTGATGTTTCCTAAGGCCCACTTGACTTCACATTCCAGGATGTCTGGCTCTACATGAGTGATCACACCATTGTGATTATCTGGGTCGTGAAGCTATTTTTTGTACAGTTCTTCTGTGTATTCCTGCCACCTCTTCTTAATATCTTCTGCTTCTGTTAGGTCCATACCATTTCTGTCCTTCATAGAGCCCATCTTTGCATGAAATGTTCCCTTGGTATCTTTAATTTTCTTGAAGAGATCTCTACTCTTTCCCATTATATTGTTTTCCTCTATTTCTTTGCATTGATTGCTGAGGAAGGCTTTCTTATCTCTCCTTGCTATTCTTTGGAACTCTGCATTCAAATGGGTATATCTTTTCTTTTCTCCTTTGCTTTTCACTTCTCTTCTTTTCACAGCTATTTGTAAGACAGCCATTTTACTTTTTTGTATTTCTTTTTCTTGGGGATGGTCTTGATCCCTGTCTCCTGTACAATGTCACAAACCTCCATCCATAGTTCATCAGGCATTCTGTCTATCAGATCTAGGCCCTTAAATCTATTTCTCACTTCCACTGTATAATCATAAGGGATTTGATTTAGGTCATACCTGAATGGTCTAGTGGTTTTCCCTACTTTCTTCAATTTAAGTCTAAATTTGGCAATAAGGAGTTCATAAGGACTGATCTGAGCCACAGTCAGCTCCTGGTCTTGCTTTTGCTGACTGTATAGAGCTTCTCCATCCTTGGCTGCAAAGAATATAATCAATCTGATTTTGTTGTTGACCATCTGGTGATGTCCACGTGTAGAGTATTCTCTTGTGTTGTTGCAAGAGGGTGTTTGCTATGACCAGTGTGTTCTCTTGGCAAAACTCTATTAGCCTTTGCCCTGCGTCATTCTATACTCCAAGGCCAAATTTGCCTGTTACCCCAGGTGTTTCTTGACTTCCTACTTTTTCACTCCAGTCCTCTGTAATGAAAAGGACATCTTTTTTGGGTGTTAGGTCTAAAAGGTCTTGTAGGTATTCATAGAACCGTTCAACTTCAGCTTCTTCAGCATTATTTGTTGGGGCATAGGCTTGGATTACCGTGATATTGAATGGCTTGCCTTGGAAACGAACAAAGATCATTCTGTTGTTTTTGAGATTGCATCCAAGTACTGCATTTCAGACTCTATTGTTGACCGTTATGGCTACTCCATTTCTTCTAAGGGATTCCTGCCCACTGTAGTAGATATAATGGTCATTTGAGTTAAATTCACCCATTCCAGTCCATTTTAATTTGCTGATTCCTAGAATGTCAATGTTCACTCTTGCCATCTCCTGTTTGACCACTTCCAATTTGCCTTGATTCATGGACCTAACATTCCAGTTTCCTATGCAATATTGCTCTTTACAGCATTGGACTTTGCTTATATCACCAGTCATATCTACAACTGGGTATTGTTTTTGCTTTGGCTTCATCCCTTCATTCTTTCTGGAGTTATTTCTCCACTGGTCTCCAGTAGCATATTGGGCACTTACCAACCTGGGAAGTTCCTCTTTCAGTATCCTATCGTTTTGCCTTTTCATACTGTTCAAACCTAGTAAGACTTTAGGTGTTGCGATAGGGCATCAGAGGGCAGACACACTGAAACCATAATCACAGAAAACTAGCCAGTCTGATCACATAGACCACAGACTTGTCTAACTCAATGAAAGTAAGCCATGCTGTGTGGGGCCACCCAAGATGGACGGGTCATGGTGGAGAGGTCTGACTGAATGTGGTCCACCGGAGAAGGGAATGGCAAACCACTTCAGTATTCTTGCCTTGAGAACCCCATGGACAGTATGAACAGTATGAATGTGCCTAGAAGGTAAAATTTAATTGTTCAAAACTAGAATCCGATGGTCAATCATTATCTAAGGTTGATAGGCTGGGATACTGTGTTGGATAAACACATTAATATTAAAAGGTTTTATATGTCATTCACAAGTAGTGCTGCATGAATTAAGATGTCTTTCTCAAAAAAGTCTAAATTGTCTTCAAGGCTTCCTGCTGCAGGTAAATGTTCTATTAGATCATTGCTTATAACAAGGACAATCAATGCTTTGCCAGCATTCATACATAAGCCAATGTTTGGAATATGTGTTTACTCTTGTATAACCCTGGAAGATGTTAGTGACCTCTTTCATTCTCTCAACCTGTAGAATGTCTCTCTCTCTATGACCAGATTTCTGGGTACCTTTCCTACACTGAAGCTGAAGATATAGCCCTGTTCTTGTTCTTTATCAACTTTATTTTAGGCAGAAATTCTAAATGACTCAAGTATCTGTCAGTCCCTTCTTTTTCACTCCAGAAGCATACACTTCCTTGTCTACTAACAGCCAACATCCTTCCCATTCTTTCTGTGTTTTCAGTGCTAGCTTAGCATTGAACCAGATTCAACAAATAATTTCTCAAACATGATCTCATTATTTTGGCGTCTTCTCAGGGACTAATATTTATGTTCTGTCATTGCTTCAGCTACCACTCTACTTGAGGATCTTTGGATTTTTTTTTTCTTTCTTTTTTTTTTTTTTGCATTCTGTGTTGCTTTTATTTCATGGAAAATTATATCAAACCAACATTAAACTAAGCTGAATTCAAAGTCTGAATAAATGAGGCCTGTTGGTCTCATATACAAAAGCATATATATACAAAAACTCATATAGAAAAACTGCCCTTTGCACTTAAAATTTCAGGAAGGGAACTTCAAACAGCTTCATGTTTACATGTTTCAGCTCCAGAGCATAGGAAAGACGGTGACATTCACTGTCACATGTTTTCCAGTCACTTTAGCATCAGGTCTCTTCAAGAGGTTATTTTTTGGCAAAATATTTACTTCCACAAATTCTCCATTCCCTGGCTTTGGATTAAGTTTTACATTTTCAGCATCCTTCCCATTAATAGTTATTGTCACAATGTATATAGTACCATTGACAACCTTGGATCTATACCTACAGCTGGAGAATAGTCAGTATCACCTTTTATTGTCAGTTTCTTCCTTAAGCTCTCAAAGTGCAGGTGCTTCTGGACTTTCATTATCAGCTATGAGATCTGTGGGGAATTCTAGGCCTTAGTCTCCCACTGGCAGTCATAGATGCTTCACCATGGTATGTCGTTAATGAACAGCTCTTTGCAGCACTGGGATAACTGCCACATGATCAGCTGACTATCCTTCCCAGGTACATGTTTCAACTTTCCCAAGTTCTAATTTTAGCAATAAGACCCATGGACAGTTTCTTCAAGCTTGACCCATTTTCCTTCCGGAATTCACACCTTTGAAATAATAGACTGGCATGTTGGGACAATTTTGTTGGTGCTTAGTTTTTCATTACTAATCTAGTTAGTCTTTTCAGCCCTCAGGCAAGAAGCTCATGTCCAAGATGTGGGGTGAAGAGAAGGATATTCTTTTGGCAAAAGACTGAAAAAAGGAAGGACCATTCTGAAGCAGCACTCTCAGGGTATGCCAGTGCAACACAGCCCTTCTGAACCATTTTAAACTTCTCCAGAATGATAAACAATAATTTGTATTAAGTCACCAAATTTGCAGTCATTGGTCAGGGCAGCGATGGAAAACTAATCCAGATGGGAAAGACATTCTAAGAAGAATCTGCAAAGCGCATAGACTTGAGATATTACCTATTAGATAATGAAGGGAGGTTTGGAGTGTTTTGGAGAAGGCAATGGCATCCCACTCCAGTACTCTTGCCTGGAAACTCCCATGGATGGTGAAGCCTGGTGGGCTGCAGTCCATGCGGTCCCTGAGGGTTGGACATGACTGAGCGACTTCACTTTCACTTTTCACTTTCATGCACTGGAGAAGGAAATGGCACCCCACTCCAGTGTTCTTGCTTGGAGAATCCCAGGGACGGGGACCCTGGTGGGCTGCCATCTATGGGGTCACACAGAGTCGGACACGACTGAAGTGACTTAGCAGTAGCAGTTGGAATGTTTTGATACACAGTCTGGTAGAAGAAGGGCTGAGGAAGAGATTCATATCAATTGAGACAGGCAATGTTATTGAATCCTGGAATGTGAAGTCAAGTGGGCCTTAGGAACCATCACTACAAACAAAACTAGTGGACATGATGGAATTCCAGTCGAGCTATTTCAAATCCTGAAAGATGATGCTGTGAAAGTGCTTCACTCAATATGCCAGCAAATTTGGAAAACTCAGCAGTGGCCAAAGGGCTGGAAAAGGTCAGTTTTCATTCCAATCCAAAAGAAAGACAATGCCAAAGAATGCTCAAACTACCGCACAATTGCACTCATTTCACACACTAGTAAAATGATGCTTAAAATTCTCTAAGCCAGGCTTCAGCAATATGTGAACCGTGAACATCCAGATGTTCAAGCTGGTTTTAGAAAAGGCAGAGGAACCAGAGATCAAATTGCCAACATCTGCTGGATCATCGAAAAAGCAAGAGAGTTCCAGAAAAATATCTGCTTCTGCTTTATTGACTATGCCAAAGCCTTTAACTGTGTGGATCACAATAAACTGTGGACAATTCTGAGAGAGATGGGAATACCAGTCCACTTGACCTGCCTCTTGAGAAACCTATATGCAGGTCAGGAAGCAACAGTAAGAACTGGACATGGAACAACACACTGGTTCCAAATAGGAAAGGAGTACGTCAAGGCTGTATATTGTCACCCTGCTTATTTAACCTATACGCAGAGTACATCATGAGAAATGCTGGGCTGGAGGAAGCACAAGCTGGAATCAAGATTGCTGGGAGAAATATCAATAACCTCAGATATGCAGATGATACCACCCTTATGAAAGTGAAGAAGAACTAAAGAGCCTCTTGATGAAAGTGAAAGAGGAGAGTGAAAAAGTTGGCTTAAAGCTCAACATTCAGAAAACTAAGATCAAGGCATTCAATCCCATCACTTCATGGCAAATAGATGGAGAAACCGCGTCAGACTTTATTCTTCTGTGCTCCAAACTCACTGCAGATGGTGATTGCAGCCATGAAATTAAAAGATGCTTACTCCTCGGAAGGAAAGTTAGAACCAACTGAGACAGCATATTAAAAAGCAGAGACATTACTTTATCCACAAAGGTCCATCTAGTCAAGTCTATGGTTTTTCCAGTGGTCATGTATGGATGTGAGAGTTGGACTATAAAGAAAACTGAGCACCGAAGAATTGATGCTTTTGAACTGTGGTGTTGGAGAAGACTCTTGTGAGTCCCTTGGACTGCAAGGAGAGCCAACCAGTCCATCCTAAAGGAGATCAGTCCTGGGTGTTCATTGGGAGGACTGATGCTGAAGCTGAAACTTCAATATTTTGGCTACCTGATGCTAAGAGCTGACTCATTTGAAAACACCCTGATGCTGGGAAAGATTGAGGGCAGGAGGAGAAGGGGATGACAGAGGATGAGACGGTTGGATGGCATCACTGACTCAGTGGACATGGTTTGGGTGGACTCCGAGAGTTGGTGATGGACAGGCAGGCCTGGTGTGCTGCCATTCATGGGGTTGCAAAGAATCGGACACAACTGAGTGACTGAATTGAACTGAATGTTATTGAAAGCCAGACAAAGGTCTTCTGTATTATAAAATAATTCTAGTATTAATGAGCTGGAAACACTAGAGGTATAAGTTCAAGAGGATCTTTACATTGCATATTATTTTACTATATTCTAGCCATAGCCTTCCACAAATTCTTAAATTAGATAAGTGGAAGACTATAGGTTTCATTAAGTCTAACAGTGTTCTCTAACATGCTTTTTTCTTTGCTCATAATGATTTCTCATGTTCTCTTCTTTCATACAATAATGAGCATGAGAAATCATTATCATAAAAGTAGCAGTGTACTTTAATTTCTCCTAGGGAGCCTTACCATATGGCACCTGTCTCTGTTATTAAACTTGATCTGTTAAAAATCAGTCTTGTAAGGGCTTGTGTCATACTCATTAAAGTGTCATATTCTGTAAAGTATCTGATCCCAAAGTGACATACATCCCTTTGATAAGACAAGAAACATTTTTATGTTCTAAAACTAAGAGGTAAAATCTCAACAAATGTACAAGGAATACAATTAAATGCATTTAAAATATTAATAGTATTAAAGATCATTTTTTATGAATAATCTTTGTTTTAATAATTCATTTGTCTATAAAAATGCAACTGAGTTTAAATGAATGAAATTAGGCATCTAATTTGCTTACCTATAATTATAAAATTTTAAAAATAATTGTATCAAAGAAAATGAAAGTAAAGAGTATCGATGCTCATCAATATTGTAATAAATGAAATTAACAATTTTGAGATATTATTTTACTAAAAGTTCTAAATTAAAAAAAAAACACCTCTAATTTAGGAAATACTGCAACGAAATTTGTATACATATTCCTTACAAGAAGGATTTACTAACTATGCAGCATTTCAGCAAAACAAGATGCAATTACGCAGCAAGATTCATAAGACATCCCTCAATGATGTCATTCTATAGTATATAGTAAATAAAATTTACAAACTTTAAAGTGCTAAAAAACCATCGTGATTATATTGGTCATGAAGATCTTTTTTGCACAGTTCTTCTGTGTATTCTTACGAATTGTATTCGTAATATCTTCTGCTTCTGTTAGGTCCATACCATTTCTGTCCTTTATCAAGACCATCTTTGCATGAACTGTTCCCTTGATATCTCTAATTTTCTTGAAGAGGTCTCTAGTCTTTCCCATTCTGTTGTTTTCCTCTATTTCTTTGCATTGACTGCTGAGGAAGGCTTTCTTAACTTGGAACTCTGCATTCAGATGCTTATATCTTTCCTTTTCTCCTTTGCTTTTTGCTTCTCTTCTTTTCACAGCTATTTGTAAGGCCTCCCCAGACAGCCATTTTGCTTTTTTGCATTTCTTTTGCATGGGGATGGTCTTGATCTCTGTCTCCTGTACAATGTCACGTACCTTAGTCCATAGTTCATCAGGCCATCTGTCAGATCTAGGCCCTTAAATCTATTTCTCACTTCCACTGTATAATCATAAGGGATTTGATTTAGGTCATACCTGAATGGTCTAGTGGTTTTCCCTACTTTCTTCAATTTAAGTCTGAATTTGGCAATAAGGAGTTCATGATCTGAGCCACGGTCAGCTCCCAGTCTTATTTTTGCTGACTGTATAGAGCTTCTCCATCTTTGGCTGCAAAGAATATAATCAATCTGATTTTCATGTTGACCATCTGGAGATGGTCCATGTACACAGTCTTCTCTTGTGTTTACTCCTTGGAAGGAAAGTTATGACCAACCTAGATACCATATTCAAAAGCAGAGACATTACTTTGCCAACAAAGGTCCATCTAGTCAAGGCTATGGTTTTTCCAGTAGTCATGTATGGATGTGAAAGTTGGACTGTGAAGAAAGCTGAGCACCGAAGAATTGATGCTTTTGAACTGTGGTGTTGGAGAAGACTCTTGAGAGTCCCTTGGACTGCAAGGAGATGCAACCAGTCCATTCTGAAGGAGATCAGCCCTGGGTGTTCTTTGGAAGGAATGATGCTAAAGCTGAAACTCCAGTACTTTGGCCACCTCATGAGAAGAGTTGACTCATTGGAAAAGTCTCTGATGCTGGGAGGGATTGGGGGCAGGAGGAGAAGGGGACGACAGAGGATGAGATGGCTGGATGGCATCACCGACTTGATGGACGTGAGTCTGAGTGAACTCCAGGAGTTGGTGATGGACAGGGAGGCCTGGCGTGCTGCAATTCATGGGGTTGCAAAGAGTCGGACAAGTCTGAGTGACTGAACTGAACTGAAATGAAAGTGCTAAATCATCATATACTATCACTTTATGCTGGGATAACTGTAATTGAATTGAATCTATAGATCACATTGCAAAGAACTGACATTTTGACATTAAGTTTTCATGTATATGAATATGGACCATATCTCTATTTTGTTCTTTGATTTCCTTCATCAGAATTTCTTGATTTTCCCATTATAAATCATACACGTTTTGTCAGATTTATTCCCATGGATATCATTTTATGTGTGCTTGTGCTTAGTGGCTCAGTCGTGTCTGACTCTTTGTGATCCTGTGGATTGTAGCCCGCCAGGCTCCTCTGTCCAGTGGATTTTTCAGGCAAGAATAACGGAGTGGGTTGCCATTTTCCTCATTCTGAGGATCTTCCTGACCCAGGGTTTGAACCATAAATTCTGTGTCTCCAGCATTGCAGGTGGATTCTTTACCTGCTGAGCCATCAGGGAAGCCCATTTTTTGTGTGTACTATGGTAAACAGTTTTAATTTCAAATTCCAGTTTTTCATTTACAGTTCTGTATGTTAATCTGGTATACCGAAACCTTACTATAATTCAGAAGGTCTTTTCTTTTTTGGTTAGGTTTTTTTTTCTTTTTCTTTTTTTTTTTTTTTCAGAATTTCTGCAAAGAAAACCGTATCACCTACAAAGACAGTTTTAAGTTTTCCTTTATAATTTTAATACAGTTTAATTCCTTTTCTTATTGCATTGCCTAGAACTTCCATATGTGGAAAAGTAGTGGTAAGGTGGACATATTTGCCTTGTACCTGGTCTTTGTGGGAAAGTTTCAAGTTTCTCACCCTTAAGAATTATATTAGCTGTAAGAGTTTTTGTAGATATTTTATCAAATTGATGAAACTCTCCCTGTACACTGATTTAAAAAGGTTTTTGGTATTAATGCATTCAAATTAGAAAGGAAAACTTAAAGTTGTCTTTGCAGATGACATGGTTTTCTTTGCAGAAATAAATGTACAAAAGTTATTCCATTTTAGTGACTACATGTGTGCCCTTTTTCCTTTATTATTTTTATTATTTATGGTTTATTTTTCCCTTAAGTTATATGGTAATTTGTCTTTTTTGTGAATTTTCCCAAAAATATAATTTTCAGTATTTATATATTAGCTATTTCCCAGTCTCTACTTCATTGAATTTTGTCAACTCTTTTCTCATTTCATTCCACTTGTTTTTCTTTGTCCATCTTTTTTTTCGTGCTGACATTTCATTCATTTATATTTTTAATTTTTTTGACAAAAATTTTTAAGGCTATAAAATTTTGTCTGGTCACTTCCTTAAAATGTCTTTATATTCTGATATAGAAACCTCTATTATTTTTAACTTTAAAAAATTCATCAACTTGGTATCACATTTAACTTTTTATCCAAGAGTTTAAAAAGAAATAGAAAAGTTATAGAAATAACAGAGATATACCTGCTGTTCAACCTGGTTTTAGAAAAGGCAGAGGAACCAGAGATCAAATTGCCAACATCTGCTGGATCATCGAAAAAGCAAGAGAGTTCCAGAAAAGCATCTATTTCTGCTTTATTGACTATGCCAAAGCCTTTGACTGTGTGGATCACAATAAACTGTGGAAAATTCTGAAAGAGATGGGAATACCAGACCACCTGACTGGCCTCTTGAAAAACCTATATGCAGGTCAGGAAGCAACAGTTAGAACTGGACATGGAACAACAGACTGGTTCCAAATAGGAAAAGGAGTATGTAAAGGCTGTATATTGTCACCCTGCTTATTTAACTTATATGCAGAGTACGTCATGAGAAATGCTGGGCTGGAAGAAGCACAAGCTGGAACCAAGATTGCCGGGAGAAGTATCAATAACCTCAGATATGCAGATGACATCACTCTTATGGCAGAAAGTGAAGAGAAACTAAAAAGCCTCTTGATGAAAGTAAAAGAGGAGAGTGAAAAAGTTAGCTTAAAGCTCAACATTTAGAAAATGAAGATCATATCATCTGGTCCCATCACTTCATGGGAAATAGATGGGGAAACAGTGGAAACAGTGTCAGACTTTATTTTTTGGGCTCCAAATTCACTGCCGATGGTGATTGCAGCCATGAAATTAAAAGATGCTTGCTCCTTGGAAGGAAAGTTATGACCAACCTAGACAGTGTATTCAAAAGCAGAGACATTACTTTGCCAACAAAGATCTGTCTAGTCAAAGCTATGGTTTTTCCAGTAGTCATGTATTGATGTGAGAGTTGGACTGTGAAGAAAGCTGAGCACCGAAGAATTGATGCTTTTGAACTGTGGTGCTGGAGAAGACTCTTGAGAGTCCCTTGGACTGCAAGGAGGTTCAACCAGTCCATTCTGAAGGAGATAAGTCCTGGATGTTCTTTGGAAGGAATGATGCTAAAGCTGAAACTCCAGTACTTTGGCTACCTCATGCAAAGAGTTGACTCATTGGAAAAGACTGTGATGCTGGGAGGGATTGGGGGCAGGAGGAGGAGGGGACGACAGAGGATGAGATGGCTGGATGGTATCATCAACTCGATGGACATGAGTTTGAGTGAACTCCAGGAGTTGGTGATGGACAGGGAGGCCTGGCGTGCTGCGGTTCATGGGGTTGCAAAGAATCGGACAAGACTGAGTGACTGAACTGAACTGAACTGATAGTTTACATACAATTATGATATATTATAAATACAAAATACTTGTTAAAATCTCTAGATTAACCATAAATAGCTACAATAGGTGTATAGTATAACAGCTGTAAATAGCCTTAACTTTTCACTAGAAAACTTCATAAAACCAAATATGAAACAAACAGAGCTTCTTGACTTTTCTATTTCTACCAGATAAAGGCCAAAACACTTCAATAGTTCAGGCTATGCTGAGACAAATTAGAAAAGAAACATAAAACAGAGGTATCTATGTACAGTGCATTTCCCAGGGATGCAACAAAGTGGTCTTTCTAAAAATGATATGGCAATGGAGACAGTAAGAGCTTGTTAGCGATTCCTACAGGTCTCAAGGGGTTCAAACTCGAAACAGAACAGAACATCGTTCAGTTTATTTTCACAGAGATTCAAAAGTTTTTGCAAAACTCACTCTGGAAATCTTCAGGGAAAAACATACTTCACTACTGCTTTCTGGCAACTTTCTATATTCTCAGAATAATCCTCAAACCCATTTGGGTTGTGCGGGGAGCGTGCTCCGCCTCTGGCAAAGGTCATGAGGAAGGAGGCTTGGCATACGCAAAGGCGGGATCAAGCCTCAGGAGTCTCCCTGGAAATTCTCGAGCATATACCCCCAAAACCAGAGTCTGCCTACTTTCTGCTTTGTGCTTTCACCTACACCTCTGACTGTACGGGGGGCTGTCCCCCACTACCTCTCTGAAAAAAGTTAGCTTACAGCTCCACTTAATAATTCCTGGGTGTGACAGTGTTTAACCTACAAACTCCTTTGGAAATCCTCTAGCCTGCCTGAATAGGTTTTTCCGGCCACATGTGATTGTTCAGAGCCTCCCAACTGTGAGAGGCAGGAGATGTTCTAAACTGTCTAAACACAGATTCTTTTGACTAGTTAAAAGATTGATTAGAAATTGTATTGGTGAAGGGATTTTCACTTGTTGGGCCAATGTTTGCTGCTAAGTTTCCATATCCCTTACCTGCTGTGTCCCTGGCAGTGTATTGATTAATATAATTGGTGTAAGTAGTAGCTTTAATGTTTGTAACCTGGGACCCTTGAGTTAATTCTTTTTCTTGTTATAGCCCACCACACCTTTGCTCTGTAGGAATGCAACTTTATCTAATGCTTTTGGAGGGTGGCTCCTGACCAATCACCTTTAGAGAAAAATAAGTTTTCTGAAGAAAAGGTCTTAAATTGTTAACAGGCCTCCGGGCCAGAAGATGATGCAAATCACCTAAGCTTTTGCATATGATAAGTTTGCAGGAAGAAAGCCTGGTTTGCTGCAAGACTCTACCCCTTCCCCCATTATCCTCTGTGCATAACTTAAGGTATAAAAACTACTTTGAAAAATAAAGTGCGGGCCTTGTTCACCGAAACTTGGTCTCACCATGTCGTTCTTTCTCTTACCTTCTGGCTGAATTATTCAGCCTCTTTTCTACACTGAATTTCCTCACTGAGCTATCCTTATTTCAACTGCTTTTCTCCACTAAATTTCCTCACTGAGCTATCCTCATTCTATTACTCTTTATATCCTTAATTAACATTTAATTAAGCAATTGTTGCCTGATCTTCGCCTACCCCGTCTCTCCTTCGAATACCCTGGATCAGCCGGGGCTGGTCCCCGGCAGGGTTGTCCTAATGGCTCATGAATCTGGCAACAGTGATGGGAGTCAGACCACAAAGATAGGTGGACATGACTGGAACCATGATTATGGACAAGAGAGTCCATCAGTTTTAATTATGGTAGGGAGATCTCCTGAAGTGATGTCTGGTGTAAAGCTTGTTCTGCATATTTTTAATTCTCCTTTATGGCAAAATATGTCTTGTGTGTGCATATGCTAGTTGCTCAGTCGAGTCTGACTCTTTGTGACCCCATGGACTGTAGCTCTCCAGGCCCCACTATCCATGGAATTTTCCAGACAAGAATACTGGAGTGGATTGCCATTCCCTTCTCCAGGAGTCTTCCTAATGCAGGGATTAAACTCAGATCTCCCCATTTCAGGCACAGCCTTTACCATCTGAGTCACCAAGGAACCATTAGTATCCCTTGTCTTATTTTTGCTTTTTGTTACTTATCTACATGCAAACATCTAGTATTTTAATGACTCCTATCTTTATAGGGAGATAAAAAATATCTTTATCATTTATCCTTATATTTCTCTATTCTCTTCATTTTCCCTACATTTTCTCTCACATAAGTACTTATTCATATATAACACTGCAAAACTTTTCCCTGAGTCCATGTAATTTTCCCCCCAGTAATCGGTTAATTGATTGTGTATGCCTTCCTGGTCAAGACTCCATTTTCTCTCACCCAAATTATGATGGCAGTCTCCTAACTTGCTTTTCTGATTTTTGTTCTTCCTGTATAATCTATTTGTAACGTGGCATATGGTGTGAGAATAAACAAAGAATAAACAAACAGTCTCTCTCATTTGTTGAAATTTCTCTAATTCAATGGCTTCCAGTGTCTCCAAGAGATACAGACAAATGAATTAAAATGGCCACCAATGTCCAAAATGATTTGAGTCTTTCTTGTAGCTCCTTGACTTTTTCTCCTACCATTTCTTTCCTCTTTTGAACATTTCTCACTCCCTGGATGAAGTGCTTTAAGTATTATTTAATTATTTTTTCCTAAAGAAAATATATATTTCTTATAATAATAATGCAGACATTTAAGCAAATTTAGTGGTCCTTTTCCTTTTAATAAGTGACTGAAAATAAATAATGCAGTTTCAGAAAAAAAATGTTGAGATAAGAAATCTGTTTATGATTATGTATAGTCACTTAAAGAATAAATTTAAATTTCTGTTCCTCAGCTTATATTGTATAAGTATTACCTTCAAGTCAAAACCTACTTAATCATATTGGTCTTAAAGGATAAAGTACCAATACAAGTAGCTAAAATGAATTTTGTCAATAATTATATTTAATTTGAGCCAACTGTGTGATTTAGTACATTTTAGGTATATATAGTGTATGTTAGTCCAAATTTCTGGGCCTTTTTGAAAACATATGCAAAAATTGCCAGTAACTTAGAAACCCCTGGGACTTTGAAATTGCTTCAGAAAACACTGTTTAAGAAAAGGAAGGAAATAATATTTTAAGGAAAAAATTGATATTGAGGTTCTAAGATAGCATTATCTTATTTAATTATTCTAATAAACAAAGCAAGTGAATATTTTAATGCCATTTCCAAGGAAAGCAAGTCCCCAAAAGGCAGTATGTTTTGTTTGATCACTTACAGCAACTCTATTTTGGAACTATGTATTAGATTCATTTCCTTCTAACTGCAAAGGTTCTACTTTCTGCTGTGTTGCAACCTTGGTTTCTTAAACAATAGTTTATGTACCCTTGATATAATGACCACAAATTTGTATTTACTGGTATAAAATCTTTACATATCTGTTATCATATTATATTGATCTTGTTAAAGAGAGGTGTTTAAATATGTACTTTATGATAGATCATTTAGTAGTTGATGTGATAATTTTAGAGAAAAATGGTTTTTAAAATCTAATTTCCATAGAGTAAACATTCGTTTTGATGTACAGTGTTGTGAATTTTGAAAAACATACTCTGAAGTGTCGCTATCACCACAGTTAAGATACAGAACTGTTCTACCTTTTCAAAATATTTCATTCTGCCTCTTTATGTTTCAACCATTATCCTCACCTTCATCTCATAATAACCACTGATCTGTTTTTATATATTCTCTCTTCCTACAGCTTTTCTTTTTCCTTTTCAAGAATGTCATATAATTGGAATCATGTAAATGCAGCTTTTTAAATCTGGCCTTTTCACTTAACATATTGTAGTGGAGATTTGTGCATGCAGTTGCATGTTTCAGTAGCTTGCTCCTTTTCATTGCTGAATAAATATTTCATTTCATGGATTTATCACAGTTTATTTATTTACCCATTGAAGGATTTTTCCAGTTTTGATGATAACAAATTGAGAAACTCTGAAATTTGTGGGAAGATTTTTGTTTGAACATAAATTTCATTCCTCTTGGTTAAATATCTAAAAATGAGATTTGTGAGTGTTTTAGTAAGTGTGTGTTTCACTTTACAAGAATTCCAAGCCATTTGTAGAGTGGTTGTACTTTAAAGGTACATTTAATATCATAGTGTGGCTATATCTGTTAAATAATATAGTTCCTAATTACTAAATCTGTATTTTAGTCTATTAAGAAGACCTATGATCTAGAAAATTTTACCATTCAGCTTAAACATATTCCATGTTGCTGCTAAGTTGCTTCAGTCGTGTCCGACTCTGTGCGACCCCATGGACTGCAGCCCACCAGGCTCCTCCGTCCATGGGATTTTCCAGGCAAGAGTGCTGGAGTGGGTTGCCATTGCCTTCTGTGTTCAAACATAATAATAATGGTGACTAGAGCCAATAATCAAATTACAGGTTAGTAGTTAGACAACTTTTTTTAAAAAAATTAATGTATTCTTCAGTACTTACCTTGTTTAAATGCAGTTCAAATATTTAAATAAAAACTAATATTAAAGTATTGTGATTAAACATAAATCTTACAAGTAATTAGAGCAATTATATTAAATTTGGACTGTAGATTTTTTTTTAATTTATTTATTTTAATTGGAGGCTAATTACTTTACAATATTGTATTGGTTTTGCCATACATCAACATGAATCTGCCATGGGTGCACACGTGTTCCCCATCCTGAACCCCCCTCCCACCTCCCTCCCCGTACCATCCCTCTGGGTCATCCCAGTGCACCAGCCCCAAGCATCCTGTTTCCTGCATCGAACCTAGACTGGCGATTTGTTTCATATATGATATTATACATGTTTCAATGCCATTCTCCCAAATCATTCCACCCTCTCCCTCTCCCACAGAGTCCAAAAAACTGTTCTATACATCTATGTCTCTTTTGCTGTCTCACACACAGGGTTATCATTACCATCTTTCTAAATCCCATATATATGCATTAGTATACTGTATTGGTGTTTTTCTTTCTGGCTTACTTCACTTGAAATAAAGTGACAGTATAGAGTTTACTGTGCAGAACAAATTTAACAACACTGATTTGACAGTCTTTCAAAACTATATTTTGTTTTCAGATTTTCATTCTAAAAGCACCTTAATATTATAATTGGTTTTCTGCTAGAAAACTTCAAAACATAGAATACTAATTAAGGGGTTTAAATGGAAATATCGCAACTTCTTCAGGTGGAGTAACCATTCCCCAAGTGGATCTAAGTTAGGTATATGCTTCTGTCTCTGATAAATGATCTCCTGAGGGACTTCCCTGGTTCTCCAGTGGTTAAGAATTCTCCTGCAATACAGGGCACACAGGTTCCATCGCTGGTCCAGGAAGATCCCACATGCTGTGGAACAACTAAGCCCATGTGCTACAATGGCTGAGCCCTGTGCATCACAAGAATAGAATTCACTGCGATGAGAAGCCCACACCCCACAGCAAAGAGTAAACCCCACTGGCCACCTAGTGTAAACCTGCGTGTAGCAGTGAAAATACAGCACCGCCAAAGAATAAAGAATTAAAAAATAAAAGAGCCAAATGTTAAATTAAAAAAGAAAATCTCATGATGATCACCTGAGTGTCAGTCCTTCACTGATTCACTGTCATTTCCACATGGTATGAACAAGAAAGTCTCGCTGAATGTAAAATATATCATGAATATAATGGCCAACTCAAATGTCTTTCCACCTCCAAAACTTCCTCATAGTATTTGTGACAGTTGACCAACCACTTTGTCCTAAAATATAACAACCATTTAAGTCATTTTTCTCTGTGAACATTCCTTATACTTGATTAAATCTCTTTATCACTTTATACTTTTAGTATACTGATAAGTTTTAGCATAGATCATATTCTGTTTTCTATATACTCATAACAATTTAAAATCTTTTATTTTTTGATTTTTCTTTTGTTTTAGCATTCCGGCCTTTTGTTTGTTTGTTTGTTTATTTTTTAATTTTTTTCAGTTTTATTTATTTATTTTTTACTGTACAATATTGTATGGGTTTTGCCATATATTGACATGAATCTGCCATGGGTGTACATGTGTTCCCCATCCTGAAACCCCCTCACACCTCCCTCCCCATCCCATCCCTCTGGGTCATCCCAGTGCACCAACCCCAAGCACCCTGTATCATGCATTGAACCTGGACTGGCAATTTGTTTCACATGTGATAATTTACTTTTCAATACCATTCTCCCATATCATACCATCCTTGCCCTCTCCCACAGAGTCCAAACCCTAACCCTAGATGCCCATCAGCAGATGAATGGATAAGAAAGCTGTGGTACATATACACAATGGAGTATTACTCAGCCATTAAAAAGAATACATTTGAATCAGTTCTAATGAGGTGGATGAAACTGGAACCTATTATACAGAGTGAAGTAAGCCAGAAAGAAAAATATCAATACAGTATACTAATGCATATATATGGAATTTAGAAAGATGGTAACAATAACCCTGTGCACGAGACAGAAATAGAGACACTGATGTATAGATCAGTCTTATGGACTCTGTGGGAGAGGGAGAGGGTGGGGAGATTTGGGAGAATGGCATTGAAAATGTATAATATCATGTATGAAACGAGTCGCCAGTCCAGGTTCGATGCATGATACTGGATGCTTGGGGCTGGTGCACTGGGACGACCTAGAGGGAGGGTATGGGGAGGGAGGAGGGAGGAGGGTTCAGGATGGGGAGCATGGGTATACCTGTGGCGGATTCATTTTGATATTTGGCAAAACCAATACAATATTGTAAAGTTAAAAAAAAAAAAAAAAGACTGTTCTATACATCTGTGTCTCTTTTGCTGTCTCACTTACAGGGTTATTGTTGCCATCTTTCTAAATTCCAAATATATTCATTAGTATACTGTAGTGGTATTTTTCGTTCTGGCTTACTTCAGTCTGTATAATATGCTCCAGTTTCATCCACCTCATTAGAACTGATTCAAATGTATTCTTTCTAATGGTTGAGTAATATTCCATTGTGTATATGTACCACAGCTTTCTTATTCATTCATCTGCTAACGGACATCTAGGTGCTTCCATGTCCTGGCTATTATTAAGAGTGCTGCGATGAACATTGGGGTACATGTGTCTCTTTCAATTCTGGTTTCCCTGGTGTGTATGCCCAGCAGTGGGATTGCTGGGTCATATGGCAGTTCTATTTCCAGTTTTTTAAGGAAACTCCACATTGTTCTCCATAGTGGCTGTACCAGTTTGCATTCCCACCAATAGTGTAAAAGGGTTCCCTTTCCTCCACACCCTCTCCAGCATTATTGCTTGTAGACTTTAGGATAGCAGCCATTCTGACTTGCGTGAAATGGTACGTCATTGTGGTTTTCATTTGCATTTCTCTGATAATGAGTGATGCTGAGTATCTTTTCATGTGTTTGTTAGCCATCTGTTTGTCTTCTTTGGAGAAATCTCTGTTTAGTTATTTGGCCCACTTTTTGATTGGGTTGTTTATTTTTCTGGAATTGAGCTGCAGGATATGCTTGTATATTTTTGAGATTAACTCTTGGTCCATTGCTTCATTTGCTATTATTTTCTCCCATTCTGAAGGCTGTCTTTTCACTTTGCTTATAGTTTCCTTTTTTGTGCAGAAACTTTTAATTTTAATTAGGTCCCATTTGTTTATTTTTGCTTTTATTTCCAATATTCTGGGAGGTGGGTCATAGAGGATCCTGCTGTGGTTTATGTTAGAGAGTGTTTTGCCTATGTTCTCCTCTAGGAGTTTTATAGTTTCTGGTCTTACATTTAGATCTTTAATCCATTTTGAGTTTATTTTTTTGTAAGGTGTTAGAAAGTGTTCTAGTTTCATTCTTTTACAAGTGGTTGACCAGTTTTCCCAGCACCACTTGTTATGACCAGTTTTCCCAGCACTACTTGTTAAGGAGATTGTCTTTTCTCCATTGTATATTCTTGCCTCCTTTGTTGAAGATAAGGTGTCCATAGGTATGTGGATTTATCTCTGGGCTTTCAATTTTGTTCCATTTATCTATATTTCTGTCTTTGTGCCATTACCATACTGTCTTGATGACTGTGGCTTTGTAGTAGAGCCTGAAGTCAGGCAGGTTGATTCCTCCAGTTCCATTCTTGTTTCTCAAGATTGCTTTGGCTATTTGAGGTTTTTTGTATTTCCATACAAATTGTGAAATCATTTGTTCTAGTTCTCTGAAAAATACCGTTGGTAGCTTGATAGGGATTGCATTGCATCAATAGATTGCTTTGGGTAGTATACTCATTTTCATTCTATTGATTCTTCCAATTCATGGACACAGTATATTTCTCCATCTATTTCTGTCTTCCTTGATTTCTTTCACCAGTGTATTATAGCTTTCTATATATAGGTCTTTTCTTTCTTTAGGTAGATATATTCTTAAGTATTTCATTCTTTTCCTTGCAATGGTGAATGGAATTTTTTCCTTATTTTCTCTTTCTGCTTTCTCATTGTTAGTGTATAGGAATGCAAGTGATTTCTGTGTGTTGATTTTATATCCTGCAAAGTTACTATATTCATTAATTAGCTCTAGTAATTTTCTGGTGGAGTCTTTAGGGTTTTCTATGTAGAGGATCATGTCATCTGCAAACAGTGAGAATTTTACTTCTTCTTTTCCAATCTGGATTCCTTGTTTTCTTTTTCTGCTCTGATTGCTGTGGCCAAAACTTCCAAAACTATGTTGAATAGTAGTGGTGAGAGTGGGCACCCTTGTCTTGTTCCTGACTTTAGGGGGAATGCTTTCAATTTTTAACCACTGAGGATAATGTTTCCTGTGGGTTTGTCATATATAGTTTTTATTATGTTGAGGTATGTTCCTTCTATTCCTGGTTTCTGGAGTGTTTTTATCATAAATGGATGTTGAATTTTTCACAGGATTTCTCTGCATCTATTGAGATAATTATATGGTTTTTATTTTTCAATTTGTTAATGTGATGTATTACATTGATTGATTTGCACTTATTGAAGAATCCTTGCATCCCTGGGATAAAGCCCACTTGGTCATGATGTATGATCTTATTAATATGTTGTTGGATTCTGTTTGCTAGGATTTTGTTAAGGATTTTTGTATCTATGTTCATCAGTGATATTGGCCTGTAGTTTCCTTTTTTTGTGGCATCTTTGTCAGGTTTTGGTATTAGGGTGATGGTGGCCTCATAGAATGAATTTGGAAGTTTACCTTCCTCTGCAATTTTCTGGAAGAGTTTGAGTAGGATAGTTGTTAGCTCTTCTCTAAATTTTTGGTAGAATTCAGCTGTGAAGCCGTCTGGACCTGGGCTTTTGTTTGCTGGAAGATTTCTGATTACAGTTTCAATTTCCATGCTTGTGATGGGTCTGCTAAGATTTTCTATTTCTTCCTGGTATAGTTTTGGAAAGTTTTACTTTTTTAAGAATTTGTCCATTTCTTCCAAGTTGTCCATTTTATTTGCATATAGTTGCTGATAATAGTCTCCAATGATCCTTTGTATTTCTGTGTTGTCTGGAGTGATCTCTCCATTTTCATTTTTAGTTTTGTTGATTTGATTTTTCTCCCTTTGTTTCTTAATGAGTCTGGCTAATGGTTTATCAATTTTATCTATCTTCTCAAAGAACCAGCTTTTGGCTTTGTTGATTTTTGCTATAGTCTGTTTCTTTTGCGTTTATTTCTGCCCTAATTTTTAAGATTTCTTTCCTTCTACTAACCCTGGGGTTCTTCATTTCTTCCTTTTCTAGTTGCTTTAGTTGTAGAGTTAGGTTATTTATTTAGCTTTTTTCTTGTTTCTTGAGGTAAGCCTATATCGCTATGAACCTTTCCCTTAGCACTGCTTTTACAGTGTCCCATAGGTTTTGGGTTGTTGTGTTTTCATTTTCATTTATTTCTATGCATATTTTGATTTCTTTTTTTATTTCGTTTGTGATTTGTTGGTTATTCAGCAGCGTGTTGTTCAGCCTCCATATGTTGGAATTTTTAATAGTTTTTCTCCTGTCATTTCCTCCTTTTAAACGAGTCTCTATTTTTATCTCTAATGATGTTCTGTGCTCATCTCATAGTCCTTCAGGTTTAGAGTCTGTCTATTGTTTGCTCATTGGCAGCAGAAACTTGCAATCCAAACTGAACACATGATCTTATCCCATGAAATATGATTCTTCTCCAGAAACAGCAAAATTCACCATTTCCCAGGCTTGAAACATTGATTCCTAGCATTCCCTTCTTGCTTATATCCATCTAATAATTATCATTTTCTTTTACCGAGGCAAATCACTTCCAGTTCTTTCTCTCTTCCTTCAAAAAGAACACTCTAGTTCAAGCTTTCATGCCTGTTTCCTTGATTATTCAGTGTTCTAACTGGCCTCCTTTTTTCAGCCTTTATCCACTCGTATTCATTTTACATAATCCTCCAAGGGAAACACTCATTTTACTCAGTTATATTTTAGCAACTGCATTGGTTTCATATTTATAACCAAGTGAGGAACAAATTCCATCATCTGTCATCATGATATGTCAGCTTTTTTTCCCAGCCTTAACTTCTCTTAGCTTTCAAAATCTCTGTGCTCAAGGAAAATTATAGTGTTTAATGTGTTTTAAGTCTTTACTATTTCTCTGTGCCTTTCTTATGTTTTTTCACTGATTCTACTATATTTTTCTTGTGTGTGTGTGTATGTGTATGTAAAATGCTATTTATTCTTCCTCCTGGTACTATTTATGAAAGCAAATCAAAATTGGAATTATGTATATGTGTAGTAATTGTAGATTGGCAAGTAATTTGATTGTTAAGCACATTAAAATAATCCACTTATAATAGGCTTATAATATTAAAATACATTACTGCTTATAATATTAAATAATAATTTATAGTTAAAATATTGTTTATAATATTAAATGTTAAAATAATATGTTCACAGTGTGATTCTAATGTCTTATACAGCCATATGCCTGCATCGCAGGTTTTTTTTAAGGCATACTGGCATATTTTGCTTCCTTTTGTGTATTTTTCATATTTACTGAGCTCTATACAATGGATGGAGAAGGAAATGGCAACCCACTCCAGTGTTCTTGCCTGGAGAATCCCAGGGATGGGGGAGCCTGGTGGGCTGCCGTCTATGGGATCGCACAGAGTCGGACACGACTGAAGCGACTTAGCAGCAGCAGCAGCATACAATGGATACTATTTATCATAAGAAGTAATACATGATTCCTGTTGATAAGGAAACTAGGATAAGCAATATTCTTGAGTACAAAAAAAATACTTATCCATCTTAAAGTCAATTTCATTATAATGAATCTTCCACTAATTTCTCTCTTTGAAACTCCCACAATTCATTATTAAAGAATTATTGACACTGACTCACAGATACATTTCTTTGGCAAGGTTAAGAGTCATTAATGACTCTTTTCTGCACTCTTACCACAAACAACTTGTCACTCTTTCTTGTTGATTTTTATTTTTAAACATTTTTCAGACCTTCCAGTTTCAAATATCAATTGTCCATATGCGCATGTCTAATCTTTCTTTGCCTGAGTGACTATACTAATCTTCGAAATGGTGCTATTTCCTCTGCTTTCTTTTTTCTCCAAAAGCATCCTCTGTGTAAACTATGATTTTGCATATATTTTTAACTGTACACCACACAATGTGATTGGTAAATAATGAATCAAAATGAATGGAAGAAAACAAAAAAATAAATTGAATTTGCTTATTCATTGGTCAGATAATTAAATCCAAATTCATGAGTACTTTGAAAAACAGTCTTCATGACAAGCCATTACTATAAATATCTTTATGCACCTGGTTGAAGTTTTACAAATAGATTATCATTATCATTTTGCTGAACCATACTGAAGTCTAAAGACTGATCATCTAAAACAGAGTTCTTCAATATATTTTTCATGTACCTGAGAACATGCAAAGACTTTCCAAGATATACATATGTAGGTATGGTCAGTTTTAATAGAAAAATGTCCACATTCTCATATCTTATGTGTGACACTTTCCTACTATTCTAAGAATTAATCTGATATCCGGTAAGATCTCTCTTATTTTTTTCATATTTTCCTTTTACTTACCCAATCTAAATCATATGGAACATTGTTTCAAGGTATAGAAATCTTCTACAACACTCAGAAATATTGATGGTCTTGTTAGGAAATAGCTAAAATAGACCTATTAATATAAAGAGGTAAACCTATTCATATAAATAGATAAATCTCCAAATTAATGTTAAATGTAAAGCAAGTTGATGAGAATTCCTGCAGGGTATTATCATTTATATAAACATTTCAAACATAAGATAGTATCATAAATGATTTACAGATACAGAAAAATGTTGGAGAAGGAAATGGCGACCTACTCCAATCTTGCCGGAGAATTCCATGGACAGAGGAGCCTGGCAGGTTACAGTCCATATAGTTGTAAAGATTTGGACATGACTGATCAACTAAGCACAAACACATACATATGTACTATGTGCCCAGACTATGTAAGGGAACAATTAAATGTGTAATCTCTGGAACCAAAATGCCAGACTGCTCAAATTCCAGTCACACACGTCTTACTGGCTGTGTGACTTCAAAGGGCTCCTTACTCTTTAAGATCTAGTTCCTAATATGTTAAGAGGAGAATACTACAGCTGCTAGTTTAATGAACTTAAATAATGATATAAAATACTTAGAATAATTTCTGGCACATGGCAAAACAGTAAATATTTATTTGATGATTGTTTTATTAACTTACAAATAAAACTAAATGATATATAGTGACTTTAATAAGATTATGGTTACTTTTCAAGAGGAAAAAAAATGATGGTCATAGGTTTTATTTGTATCTGTAACATTTCATTTTTTTAAAAACCGTAACATCACTTTTAATATTTATTTTTTAATGGAGGAAAATTGCTTCACAATGTGCTGGTTTCTGCCCTACAGCAATATTAATCAAGCATAATTATAAATATATCCCTTTCCTTTTAAGTCTCCTTCTCCCCTTCCTCTCCTACTGCTATATGACTGAATCTTGAGTTAGCTAATTACTAATTCAACTACTCTGTTATGTAATTCAACTACTGTATTCCAAACAAGGTCACCCCGTGGGGAACTGGGGATTAGGACTTACATGAATGTTGTGAAGACACAATTTAAACCATAACAGGAATACATCTCTAAAAATGTACAAGGAATGAAAACTCATTTAGGTCCTTTTTAGTAAGAGTGTGAGGAGTCTTCATTAAGGAGTTTGGAAGTTTCTTGAATCAACTCTTCTGGCTTTAGGTATATTATATAAAAATGAGAGCAAAATGACTGCGCTGAATTCACTCAAGTTTTACCCCATCACCACCACCTGGGGCCAAAAGCGGAAAGAGAAGGGAAGGGAAAGATTAGCTCTCCAGTGAGTGTTTCCTATGAGGGAAAAAAAAAAAAAAAAAGACACACAAGAAAAGAGAAAGCTTATGCTGTATTTCCCAGAAGGCTTCTCAGGGAAGGGAATATGTTTGCTTATGGCAACAAAGAAATAAGAGAAAATGTTTCAGCAATGGTAGTAGGAAATAAGATTTGATTTAGAAATTTTTTTCTGTCTTGAAAGAATGGTTTCTATACTTTTTTGTCTTAAAAAAAATTGAGAGCCATGTGACCAATTTATAAAGAGCATTAGTGAAACAGTGAAAAGAACTCTGCCTTTGTATTTTTCATTAAATGAAACCATCACAACCTGCCACCAGGGTTGTAGGGCACTTTTGGAAGACCAGAAATTACACCAGCTGAACTTGAATAGTGTTAATATAAATTATGTAGTGAATAATTCTTGCTGTTGTTGGGTATGATTTGGGCATAGGAGAGAAAGCTTAATTTACCATCAGGAATAAAGTCAGCTAATGGTGTAGCTATCTAAGACATTCAGAAGAGCTGATCAGTTAGATTGGTGCTACTATGGCTCCTTCCCTTGAATCAACACTTGAGTTAAAACAGTCATGCAAGCAGATGAAAGGAGATCCCTGAATTTGGTCAGGAGAGCTCAGAGTCAGGGTAAGTTTAAGACAGGAGTTCCTAACATGCCCCCCAGTATAACAGTGTGGTTCATAAGGGAGACTGCCTTGGTCATTAAGACACTATTTTCTTAAATGATTCAGAGACTACAATAAGGAGGGTGATGACCTCATATACAGTAAGAGGAGTGAATTAAATGCCATTGTAAAGTGTCCATTCCTTAAGATATCACGCATTTTCTAGACCCAAGTTTTAAAGAAACCCCTCCTCCCCCATCTAGGAAATACCTGCAGGTAGAAGTGGATTGCATTCTTCAGCTGAAGAAGCAAAGGGAAGCATAGAACTAAAAGTGAATTTGAAGAAATGAAAGAGAAAATGAGAATGGGAGACATAAGATATTGGTCTTCTCTTATCTGGGATCTACCAAAATTGAGCAGGAGGATATATAAGGAAAAGAAAAAAAAAAATCATGGATTTGTGAACTCTGTAAGCCCAGCTCTTGATATTTCCAAATTTGAGGAGAGAGGATTTGGGGGAGAAGAGGGGATTTGGGTAGATAGGGAGGAACAAAATAATTGTTCATAAGATTTTCTATGTACTACGTATTTCCACCCTATCAAAAATGCACAAAAAATGTTTTATTTGTATCTAAATTATTTCTTCTTATCATGCTTTCTTAATGATAGAGCCCCCAAATTAAACCCCAGTGGAATGTCTACTTCTAAACAACTTCTGGGCCTCAAGTGCTTCTTAAAATATTAGGAGCACAGGGTAATACGTACTTTCAAAAGTCCCAGTGTGGTTCTGAAAGACTTGGTTAGGACAGCAAGCTCCTTGCCTCCACTTCCTAGAGTATCACTATGGAAAGCAATCAACTTTTTAGGAAAATATGATTATTAAAAAGTTAAATTATTTATCTTTTCAAACATTCTAATCCTCTATCAAAGGAAAAGAGAGAGTTTACACTGTATTTCCTGAAGGTTTCTCAGAGATACGATGCAAGCCAAGGAAGAAAGCCAATGGTTAAGGAACAGCAGTGAGAAATGAGCTTTGATTGATTTTTTTTCTGCTCTTACATGAATGGTTTCTAAATTTTTTTTTAATCTTCAGAAAATAGTCATGCAACCAATTTATAAACAGAATCAGTGACACAGTGAAAAGAACTCTGACTATGTAGTTTTGGGCATATTTTTGATGAAAGTAGTCAAAAGGTACAAGATAAGTTATAAGATAAAGAAATACTAAAGGTATAATATTCAACATCATTAATACAACTAAACAGAGCTGAATTTTATATGTAAAAGGTAAGAGAGTAAATAAGAGCGCTCATCACAAGGGAAAAGCTTTTTCTTCTGTATCTATATGAGATGAAGGATGCTCACTAAACTTATGGTGATAATCATTTCATGATGAATGGAAGTCAAATCATTATACTCTACACCTTAAACTTACAGTGCTGTACATCAACTATATCTCAATAAAACTGGAATAAAAACAAACAAAAAAAACTGAGCAAACACAAATATATTTTTTTAAACTCTAATCCTCCACTGTTCAATAGATTCCAAAGACTTGATATAAAAATTATTTTGTCAAGAGTTTTTAACATTGTTTACATTTTGAATGGTACTATTGATATTTTGGATATATTGATTTAAATTTTAAAATAATTTCATTTTTTGTTACTTTTGGGTATAGCTGCTAGAAAGTTTAAAACTAGATATGTGGTTCACATTATATTCCTATTTCTGTTGCTGTAGCCTAATAAAAATTGTATTTGAAATGATATTCAATACTTTATCCAAGGTCCATTTGTGAGATTGTAATTAAACTCACTTGAATAGAATCTCCATTTTACTTAATATTGGTCAATATCTCTGCTAAAATGAAGTTCCAGTTTCAAAGATCCTTGCATATATAAATATAAGTTTCTTTGTTTTTATGTGGTTGGCTTTATATTTGTTCCCAAGATACCATAAGAGAGAAAAATTTAGGAAATGGGGCTTACCAAACACTATAGTAAATAAAGTCACTTTTGAGGACAGAGTAAAGCGTATTGCATTTTTTTCAGAAATTATTGTCTTGATTTCTTGTAATACTTTAAACCTGCTGGGTAAACTAAATACAAATTATGTGAGAAACTGACAAGATGAAATTTTCCACTCAGGTTTGGATTTTAGTCTTTGATGAAAACTGGATTTGGGCTTTGAAACTGCATAAACACACTCAGATATTCACTCAGGGATAAAAATACAAACCTCTGGAACAACATGTAAAACTATTCAAAACAGAGCACAAAATCACAGGTATTTTTAAATTCATTATTTTTCCAAGACAGGCCTACTTAAGAAATATATAGTATTTTTAAAGATATATTTAAATGATTTTATGTGTGTTTTCAAAGATTTTCCCCTAAGTGTAAATCACATTTTCTTTGTAAAAACAATGTATACAAATAAATATAACTCAGAAAAGTTTGAGAAAGATAATTCCAATCAAATACAGATAAAAGAAAGAATTGATTTGAAGATAAACAAGATTTGGTTCACATATTTATCCCTCTTACTGCATTAATAGTTTCAGTTGATAAGTAAATTTTTTAAGTATCAATATCTAACACAGACCTCGGAATAAATTTAAGAGCCAGCTCTTTAAAGAAAATAATCAAATTATTGTCATCTAATGAAGGCTTTGAATCCCCTGTTAAGATTAGATCCATCCCCAGTGTATCATGTACTTGACGGTGATTTGTTCATCAGATTTAATTGCCTCTGGGATGACACAGCTACCATTTTTTTCAAAAGATTATTTTGCTCTCTATTTGTTCTCAATCTTGTGAACTTTGCCATTCTAAAAATGATGCAATGTCAGAGCTTAGCAAACAAACAAACAAAAAAAACAGAAAAAAAAAATACCAAAAACAGAAAAAAGCAAAAACCTTCACCATTCTATAATGCTAGAGTTCCATTTATATAGATTACAACTAGTTGTTAACACTAGTAACAACTTGGATGGATAGGCATTAATAATAAAGGACAATCTTACTTATAATCAGGAACTTGAATATCTATGGGAAAGTGTGATGATCTTTTTTTCACACAAATTTTAACAATCAGGTGAATCATTCTTTCCTGAACATCAGGAACTTACACATCATCAACTCTAATTATGCTGACTTCAACTCCTATAAATAATACTGATATTAATAAGAATGAATAAAGCTCATGTGACCAAAGCACTGTCTCAGGAAATATTGAAAGGGTCACTACATTTCCCTTGCATTAAAATAGATGTAATATGTGACCCAATACATTTCACATGTTTTTCACCCTACACTTGGCCACATGTTCTTATTTACTGGATCCATTTATGCATCTTCCCCTTCTTTCATGGTTGGTCTTACTTCTCCCAGGAAGAGAATATAATAGGGATTCACACATTTCCTGAGAGACAAGAAAATACAAATCAAACAAAAAGAATGTCCCTGCCTACTCACAGAGTCACTGACACACAAAGGAAAAAAGACAGAAGACAGAAAAGAATTTCTGATCACTGTGGAGCTACTCTGATTTGAAAACAGTGGCTTATTAAAAAAACCTATTACAAGTGAAAACAAATAGGACTTCATTCATAAATTTCCTCATCTGCTACAAACAGAAAGTGAAAACTTAGAGAGTCTGCGGCTTATGATCATGGTTTTCTAAATCTATTATATTTGCAAAAAGGGTAAGTGAGCCTGTTTTGAAGGCTAAGCAGTGATAGACATTGTTTCCTTAGGTATTTATAGAAATGACTATTTAACTCAATTTAATTTTTATTTGCATATTTTTATATTTGGCTTATGTTGAATTAATATTATCTTTTCTATCTCTATTGGTATATTTAATATGCCTATTTATTATGAACTTTACATTTAATTTCTGGGGTGCTTATTCTCTCTTCTAGATCATTGGGAAAGATTCTAAGTAAGTATAATGATGGTCTTTCTGGTTATGGCCTAATCACTTTTTGCCTATTAAATTTATAGGAGCTAGCTTAATTTAGTCAAAATTTGAATATCTTAAACTCATTTTTAGAGTTTGAACTTTGCAACTCAAATTTAGTTTTCTACAACTGATAGTGATTTATAATACTGAAATTAAAAAGAAAAAAAGTTATTTTTGTTAAAAAATGAACTCCAAACACAAACAAAAAATCAAATAAATATTTGATTCTGTGATTTATTACATGGCTTTATGGGTAACAGACTTGAATGAATTATAAAGAACCAAATTAATTTCCTGTTCTTCTGTAGGAATAGTAGTAGCAAGAAGAGGAATTAAAAAAAAAAATATGACAAGGAAATGATACAATGGAAGACTAAATGAGGATTACTTATAGTATTTAAAAAGTAAATTTTGACAAAAGCCCACAGTTACCTCCAGCAAGGAAAAAGAATAAGGTTCATTTATGCATCATTTATTGGCTATAAAATATTTTGACAGATCTTGTTTTACTTTATTTTTTAATTTTTAAAAATTGCTTGATGTGAATATAATCCATATGCTATAGAGCAAGAATATGTTTAATTTTGTAAGAAACTACATACAACACTATCTTTGCTAGTGGCTGTGCTGTTTGCATTTCCTCCACTAATGAAAAATAATTCCTCTTCACCTTATGCTTTTTAACACTCAAACTCCTAGGAAAGTGTCATTATCTCCATTGGCTTAAAAAATTGTGTTTAACGAAGTCACAAGAAGAGTTAAATGATAATAGCAGCTTGTTACAAAACCGTTCTTGATCCTGCTGATCCTGTCTTCAGCTTCATAGGAATATTAGGATCCCCTAATTTGCTCTTGCACACAAATGTGGTAGCTTTACCCTAATCATGAGAACCATTGTTGACTAAAGGGGATAATTTTGCCTATGTCAGATGAGTTGACCGATACTCTGGGAGAGAGAGATGCAAAACTGAATAGAAAGAAGACAATGGAAAAAATATCTCAACATCCCTGTCCGATAACAAAATGCTAAGTCTGGAGGAAGCATCACTATTGGATGTAGGAAGTACAAGAAAAATATAGTTTCTTAAAAAAGATAAGGATATCTTAAAAATAATGACCATTATATCCACTACTGTGGCCAGGAATCCCTTAGAAGAAATGGAGTAGCCATCATGGTCAACAAAAGAGTCTGAAATGCAGTACTTGGATGCAATCAAAAAACGACAGAATGATCTCTGTTCGTTTCCAAGGCAAACCATTCAATACCACGGTAATCCAAGCCTATGCCCCAACCAGTAATGCTGAAGAAGCTGAAGATGGAACCGTTCTATGAAGACCTATAAGACCTTTAAAACTAACACCGAAACGTCCTTTTCATTACAGGGGACTGGAATGCAAAAGTAGGAAGTCAAGAAATACCTGGGGTAACAGGCAAATTTGGCCTTGCAGTACAGAATGAAGCAGGGCAAAGGCTAATAGAGTTTTCCCAAGAGAACATACTGGTCATAGCAAACACCCTCTTCCAACAAAACAAGAGAAGACTCTACACATGGACATTGCCAGATGGTCAACACCAAAATCAGACTGATTACATTCTTTGCAGGCAAAGATGGAGAAGCTCTATACAGTCAGCAAAAACAAGACTGGGAGCTAACTGTGGCTCAGATCATGAACTCATTATTGCCAAATTCAGACTTAAATTGAAGAAAGAAGAGAAAACCACGAGACCATTCAGATATGACCTAAATCAAACCCCATATGATTATACAGTGGAAGTGAGAAATAGATTTAAGGGACTAGATCTGATAGACAGAGTGCCTGATGAACTATGGACAGAGGTTCATGACATTGTACAGGAGACAGGGATCAAGACCATCCCCATGGAAAAGAAATGCAAAAAAGCAAAATGGCTGTCTGGGGAGGCCTCACAAATAGCCGTGAAAAGAAGAGAAGTGAAAAGCAAAGGAAAAAAGGAAAGATATAAGCATCTGAATGCAGAGTTCCAAAGAATAGCAAGGAGAGATAAGAAAGCCTTCCTCGGCAATCTGTGTAAAGAAATAGAAGAAAACAACAGAATGGGAAATTCTACAAATCTCTTCAAGAAAATTAGATATACCAAGGGAACATTTCATGCAAAGATGGGCTCAATAAAGGACAGAAATGGTATGGACCTAACAGAAGGCAGAAAATATTAAAAACAGATGGCAAGAATAAACTGAAGAACTGCACAAAAAAAGACCTTCATGACCCAGATAATCATGATGGTGTGGTCACTCACTGAAAGCCAGACATCCTGGAATGTGAAGTCAAGTGGGCCTTAGAGAGCATAACTAGGAACAAAGCTAGTGGAGGTGATGGAATTCCAGTTGAGCTATTCCAAATCCTGAAACATGATGCTGTGAAAGTGCTGCAGTCAATATGCCAGCAAATTTGGAAAACTCAGCAGTGGCCACAGGACTGGAACAGATCAGTTTTCATCCCAATCCCAAAGAAAGGCAATGCCAAAGAATGCACAAACAACCACAGAAATGCACTGATCTTACATGCTAATAAAGTAATGCTCAAAATTCTCCAAGCCAGGCTTCAGCAATATGTGAACCATGAACCTCCATATGTTCAAGCTGGTTTTAGAAAAGGCAGAGGAACCAGGGAGCAAATTGCCAACATCTGCTGGCTCATTAAAAAAGCAAGAGAGATCCAGAAAAACATCTATTTCTGCTTTATTGACTATGCCAAAGCCCTTGACTGTATGGATCACAATAAATTGTGGAAAATTCTGAAAGAGACGGGAATACAAGACCACCTGACCTGCCTCTTGAGAAACCTATATGTAGGTCAGGAAGCAACAGTTAGAACTGGACATGGAACAACAGACTCTTTCCAAATAGGAAAAGGAGTATGTGAAGGCTGTATACCATCACCCTGCTTATTTAACTTATATGCAGAGTATATCATTAGAAACGCTGGGCTGGAGGAAGCACAAGCTGGAACCAAGATTGCTGGGAGAAATATCAATAACCTCAGATATGCAGATGAAACCACCCTTATGGCAGAAAGTGAAGAGAACTAAAGAGCCTATTGATGAAAGTCAAAGAGGAGAGTGAAAAAGTTGGCCTAAAGCTCAACATTCAGAAAACTAAGATCATGGCATCTAGTCCCATCACATCATGGCAATTAGATGGTGAAACAGTGGAAACAGTGTCATTTTTTATTTTGGGGGGCTCCAAAATCACGGTGGATGGTGAGTGCATCCACGAAATTAAAAGACGCTTACTCCTTGGAAGGAGAGTTATGACCAACCTAGATAGCAGAGATATTACTTTGCCAACAAAGGTCTGTCTAGTCAAGGCTACGGTTTTTCCAGTGGTCATGTATGGATGTGAGACTTGGACTGTGAAGAAAGCTGAGCGATGAAAAACTGATGCTTTTGAACTGTGGTGTTGGAGAAGACTCTTGATATTCCCTTGGACTGCAAGGAGATCCAACCAGTCCATCCGAAAGGAGATCAGTCCTGGGTGTTCATTGGAAGGACAGATGCCAAAGCTGAAACTCCAATACTTTGGCCACCTCATGGGAAGAGTTTACTTATTGGAAAAGACCCTGATGCTGGGAGGATTTGGGGGCAGGAGGAGAAGGGGATAACTGAGGATGATATGGCTGGATGGCATCACCGATTCAATGGACATGAGTTTGAGTAACTCCGGGAGTTGGTGATGGATAGGGAGGCCTGGCGTGCTGCGATTCATGGGGTGGCAAAGAGTTGAACACGACTGAGCGACTGAACTGAACTGAAAAAATAAGAGAGATCTTTTTCAGTAAACATCATCTGAACAAAGGACACAAACCGGAGAGTTTCTCATTGTTCCAAAGATCAGTGGGTGCAAGTTTTGCAGATACTCATAGAAAGTTTGCCAGAAGTTGCAAGGATCAAAGAAGAAGCCTTAGAACTGACAAAGTTTGAGAGAAGTGCATGACAAAGAATAAAATACGACAAGAATTGACATATCTAAAAAGTTGGTATTTTTTCAATGTACTGATATCACAATATTTTTCCTTGCAAAACCATATGTTACAGAGAACTTCAATTGATAGTTTTTAAAGGTCAGGAAGCAACAGTTAGAACTGGACATGGAACAACAGACTGGTTCCAAATAGCAAAAGGAGTACATCAAGGCTGTATATTGTCACCCTGCTTATTTAATTTATCTGCAGAGTACATCATGAGAAATGCTGGGCTGGAAGAAGCACAAGCTGGAATCAAGAGTGCTGGGAGAAATATCAATAACCTCAGATATGCAGATGACACCACCCTTATGGCAGAAAGTGAAGAGGAACTCAAAAGCCTCTTGATGAAAGTGAAAGAGGAGAGTGAAAAAGTTGGCTTAAAGCTCAACATTCAGAAAACGAAGATCATGGCATCCGGTCCCACCACTTCATGGGAAATAGATGGGGAAACAGTGGAAACAGTGTCAGACTTTATTTTTCTGGGCTCCAAAATCACTACAGATGGTGACTGCAGCCATGAAATTAAAAGACGCTTACTCCTTGGAAGGAAAGTTATGACCAACCTAGATAGCATATTCAAAAGCAGAGACATTTCTTTGCCCACAAAGGTTTGTCTAGTCAAGGCTATGGTTTTTCCAGTGGTCATGTATGGATGCGAGAGTTGGACTGTGAAGAAAGCTGAGTGCCAAAAAATTGATGCTTTTGAACTGTGGTGTTGGAGAAGACTCTTGAGAGTCCCTTGGACTGCAAGGAGATCCAACCAGTCCATCCTAAAGGAGATCAGCCCTGGGTGTTCTTTGTAAGGAATGATGCTAAAGCTGAAACTCCAGTACTTTGGCCACCTCATGCGAAGAATTGACTCATTGGAAAAGACTCTGATGCTGGGAGGCATTGGGGGCAAGAGAAGAAGAGGACGACAGAGGATGAGATGGCTGGATGGCATCACTGACTCTATGGATGCGAGTTTGAGTGAACTCCGGGAGATGGTGATGGACAGGGAGGTTGGAGTGCTGTGATTCATGGGGTTGCAAAGAGTCGGACACGACTGAGTGACTGGACTGGACTGAACTGAACTGAACTGACTGAAAGGGATACTGAAGATAGGGAAAATAATGATTATTTGCAAGGATTGTGTCTTCTAAGAAAACTCTTCTCTACTCATGCTTCTTACTTATAGAAAGCTTAACAGAACAATATTATTTACATTCAGAATCAGGTTATTCTGTATCCAACTATATCATAAAGGTATATACAATCAATATGATAAAGGGTATGATGGGAATAATTTTATACTACATTATTAAAAAGGGTACCAATTCCTTTTCTTCAATAATCTAATATCATAGCCAAATGTATAACCATGATTTTCCACTATATAAATATGATAACACATTTCAGTGATTTTAATTCAATTAATCATGTTAAGGTGCCAGGAGCCGGCATATTGCATACTGAGTGCATATTGCAAATTGAGTGCAGCACTTTCCACAGCATCATCTTTCAGGATCTGGAATAGCTCAACTAGAATTCTATCACTGCTGGGAGCCAGCGTGAGGAGCTCCACCCATGACAAAGGTCATGAGGAAGGAGGCTCGGCATACGCAAAGGCGGGATTGAGCTTCAGGAGTTCCCCTGGAAATTCTCGAGCATCTACCCCCCAAACCAGAGTCTGCCTACTTTCTGCTTTGTGCTTTCACGTACACCTCTGACTTTACGGGGGGCTGTCCCCCACTACCTCTCTCTGAAATAAGAGTTAGCTTACAGCTCCAGTTAATAATTCCTGGGTGTGACAGTGTTTCAACCTACAAACTCCTTTGGAAATCCTCTAGCCTGCCTGAATAGGTTTTTCCGGCAACATGTGATTGCTCAGAGCCTCCCAACTGTGAGAGGCATGAGATGTTCTAAACTGTCTAAATACAAAGTCCTTTGAGCAGTTAAAAGATTGATTAGAAATTGTATTGGTGAAGGGTTTTTCACTTATTGGGCCAATGTTTGCTGCTAAGTCTCCATACCCCTTACCTACTGTGTCCTTGGCAGTGTATTGATTGATATAATGGGTGTATAGAAATGTAAGTAGTAGCCTCAATGTTTGTAACCTTGGACCCTTGAGTTAATTCTTTTCTTGATTGAGCCCACCTCACCTTTGCCCTATAGGAATGCAGCTTTGTCCAATGCTTTTTTGGAGGCTGGTGCCTGACTTTGGAATAATCACCTTTAGAGAAAAGTAAGTCTCTTAAAATGTTAACAGGCCTCCTGGCCCGAAGATGATGTAAATCAACTGAACTTTTGCATATGATAAGTTTGAAAGCCTGGCTTCTATTAGGACCAGGAACTGCTGTCCTTGCATGACTCCACCCCTTCCCCCATTATCCTCTATGCATAACTTAAGGTATAAAAACTACTTTGGAAAATAAAGTGCGGGCCTTTTTCACCGAAACTTGGTCTCCCCATGTCGCTCTCTCACCCAAATTCTGGCTGTCTCCACATGGAGCGTGGAACCCGCCATACTTGCTAATTATGCCTGGGCTTCTAAGATCCGACCAGGGAGGCCTCAGTGTCTCCTCTCCTTCGGGAGAACGGAAAGATGCCTGCGGCCTACATAAGTGGTGCAAACTTCTTGTCTTGAAGTTTTATTGGTCTCCCGCGTAAACCAAGCTACTCAGCCTCTTTTCTCCACTGAATTTCCTCACTGAGCTATCCTCATTCTATTACTCTTTATATCTTTGATAAATATTTAAGTAAATAGGTCGCCTATGCCATCTCTCCTTTGAATACCCTGTCTCAGCTGGGGCTGGACCCCGGCATTAAGGTAACAAGATAAAGTATTTTCATCAAGGAGCTCCTAGTCTTGCAATGAAATATAACCAGATAAGTAAATATATTAAAAAATGTGATTGTTGCTTTGAAAATGACTATATGAATTCCACTAGAAACATATTTAAAGTATCATATTTAATTTTGATTACCAAATTTTAAGAAAGCTATTGAAATTTTAGAACTAACACCCAAAAAAGATGTCCTTTTCATTATAGGGGACTGGAATGCAAAAGTAGGAAGTCAAGAAACACATGGAGTAACAGGCAAATTTGGCCTTGGAAAACCAAATGAAGCAGGGCAAAGACTAATAGAGTTTTGCCAAAAAAATGCACTGGTCATAACAAAAACCCTCTTCCAACAACACAAGAGAAGACTCTATACGTGGACATCACCAGATGGTCAAAACTGAAATCAGATTAATTATATTCTTTGCAGCCAAAGATGAAGAAGCTCTATGCAGTCAGCAAAAACAAGACTGGGAGCTGACTGTGGCTCAGACCATGAAATCCTTATTGCCAAATTCAGACTTAAATTGAAGAAAGTAGGGAAAACCACTAGACCATTCAGGTATAACCTAAATCAAATCCCTTATGATTATACAGTGGAAGTGAGAAATAGATTTAAGGGCCTAGATCTGATAGATAGAGTGCCTGATGAACTATGGAATGAGGTTCTTGACATTGTACAGGAGACAGGGATCAAGACTATCCCCATGGAAAAGAAATGCAAAAAAGCAAAATGGCTGTTCTGGGAGGCCTTACAAATAGCTGTGAAAAGAAGAAAAGTGAAAAGCAAAGGAGAAAAGGAAAGATATAAACATCTGAATGCAGAGTTCCAAAGAATAGCAAGAAGAGATAAGAAAGCCTTCTTCAGTGATCAATGCAAAGAAATAGAGGAAAACAACAGAATGGGAAAGACTAGGGATCTCTTCAAGAAAATCAGAGATACCAAAGGAACATTTCATGCAAAGATGGGCTCGATAAAGGACAGAAACGGCATGGACCTAACAGAAGCAGAAGATATTAAGAAGAGATGGCAAGAATACACAGAAGAACTGTACCAAAAAAATCTTCACGACCCAGATAATCACAATGGTGTGATCACTAACCTAGAGCCAGACATTCTGGAACATGAAGTCAAGTGGGCCTTAGAAAGCATCACTATGAACAAAGCTAGTGGAGGTGATGGAATTCCAGTTGAGCTCTTTCAAATCCTGAAAGATGATGCTGTGAAAATGCTGCACTCAATATGCCAGCAAATTTGGAAAACTCAGCAATGGTCACAGGACTGGAAAAGGTCAGTTTTCATTCCAATCCCAAAGTAAGGCAATGCCAAAGAATGCTCAAACTACCGTACAATTGCACTCATCTCACACGCTAGTAAAGTAATGCTCAAAATTCTCCAAGCCAGGCTTCAGCAATATGTGAACCGTGAACTTCCTGATGTTTAAGCTGGTTTTAAAAAAGGCAGAGGAACCAGAGATCGAATTGCTAACAACCGCTGGATCATGGGAAAAGCATGAGAGTTCCAGAAAATTATCTACTTCTGCTTTATTGACTATGCCAAAGCCTTTGAATATGTGGATCACAATAAACTGTGGAAAATTCTGAAAGAGATGGGAATACCAGACCACCTGATCTGCCTCTTGAGAAATCTGTATGCAGGTCAGGAAGCAACGGTTAGAACTGGACATGGAACAACAGACTGGTTCCAAATAGCAAAAGGAGTTCATCAAGGCTGTATATTGTCACCCTGTTTATTTAACTTATATGCAGAGTACATCATGAGAAATGCTGGACTGGAAGAAACACAAACTGGAGTCAAGATTGCCAGGAGAAATATCAATAACCTCAGATATGCAGATGACACCACCCTTATGGCAGAAAGTGAAGAGGAACTCAAAAGCCTCTTGATGAAAGTGAAAGTGCAGAGTGAAAAAGTTGGCTTAAAGCTCAACATTCAGAAAATGAAGATCATGGCATCCGGTCCCACCACTTAATGGGAAATAGATGGGGAAACAGTGGAAACAGTGTCAGACTTTATTTTTCTGGGCTCCAAAATCACTACAGATGGTGACTGCAGCCATGAAATTAAAAGACGCTTACTCCTTGGAAGGAAAGTTATGACCAACCTAGATAGCATATTCAAAAGCAGAGACATTACTTTGCCAACAAAGGTTCGTCTAGTCAAGGCTATGGTTTTTCCTGTGGTCATGTATGGATGTGAGAGTTGGACTGTGAAGAAGGCTGAGCGACGAAGAATTGATGCTTTTGAACTGTGGTGCTGGAGAAGACTCTTGAGATTCCCTTGGACTGCAAGGAGATCCAACCAGTCTATTCTGAAGGAGATCAGCCCTGGGATTTCTTTGGAAGGTATGATGCTGAAGCTGAAACTCTAGTACTTTGGTCACCTCATGCGAAGAGTTGACTCATTGGAAAAGATTCTGATGCTGGGAGGGATTGGGGGCAGGAGGAGAAGGGGACGACAGAGGATGAGATGGCTGGGTGGCATCACTGACTCGATGGACGTGAGTCTCAGTGAACTCCGGGAGCTGATGATGGACAGAGAGGCCTGGCGTGTTGTCATTCATGGGGTCGCTAAGAGTCGGACAGGACTGAGCAACTGATCTCATCTGATCTGATTGAAATTTTAAACAGTTCAGAAAAAGGTGACCAGGCTGATTAAGGATTAACAATTAAACTAAGAAAATTAAAATTATGGGATTTTTGTGCCTGAAGAAGAGAATGCCATGGGAAATGTTATAGCTGAATTTGCATATATAACAAGCTATTATTTCAATATTGGAAGCAAATTATACTCCTCTAGAGGGCAAACATATGACTAAATATGATTAGATAAAAGTAGACACACTTAAATTAACTATTTAAATATTTATGGCTTCCCAACAAAACAAAGGGCTGCTTTCTCAAGTACTCATGTCTATTAAGTTTATTAACCATGAGTAGAGGGTTTAAACTGCACAGATAGCCTTGTGAGTCATTCTATAGATGGGGTATTTTTTAATTGATTAATTAAACTATATGATGTCCATGATCTCTACCAATTCAAAGACATTTAAAGTCAAACTGAGATACTCTTTCAACTAAAAAAAAAAAAAATTCTGCCACTTAACCCTTGGTCTTCATTTTCTCAAGCTTTAAAATGAAGTCCATGAGCCCCTTAACTTGTCTCAACAATATGCTAATTTTAAATTTATCCAAGGTTTCATTCATAATGGGCTTCCCTTGTGGCTTCCCTTGTGGCTCAACTCGTAAAGAATCTGCCTGCTGGAGCGAGACCTGCATTCAACCCCTGGGTTGGGAAGATCCCCTGGAGAAGGGAAAGGCTACCCACTCCAGTATTCTGGCCTGGAGAATTCCATGGACTGTATAGTCCATGGGGTCGCAAAGAGTCGTACATGACTAAGTGACAATTATTGTTTCATTCATGATACAGTAATTTAATAGACATACTGAATGCTTGGATGTCATGTACTGTGCTAGGCCCTGGAAAGAATAAGACATACCATCTCTCTGGGAACACACAGGCTCAGACATTAATTATAGCAAAGAAAGATTTACAGCAAAGCATGATAATATATGGAGAATTTTAAAAAAATACAGTCTTATGGGGTTTCCATAAAGATTAGTGAGAGGATGCTTCTAGAACTTGGTATACTAGAACCAAGGACACCAGATATTCTACCAAATCCAACATAAATGTTCTCTACCATACAAAGTTTTGAATAACTTGCCAAACATTCACAGACATCAAAAACTTGCTAGAATCATCTAAATGTAAATCCACACATTTTAACTCAAATAACACATATATTATTGCTACAGCTAATTCAGTGTAATTTCCAGTATAAACCATCTTTATCTACTGGAGCATTTTAAATGGTTTATATCAGGGTCACAATAAATTTTAAAAACTACATTTCTATATAATAGCAATGAAAATCTGAAAGCAAATATTTCCATTCACAATATCTTAAAAAAACATACTTAGGATCAAATTTAACAAAAGAAATGCAAAATGTATACAAGAGAACTATAAAATACTGCTGAGAAAAATCTTTTAAAATCTAAATTAACATTTAAACATATATAGTCATGGTTTGGAAGACTTACTACACGTTAGCATACAGATGAATCTCCAAAACATCGTACTACGTGGATGAAACTCAGAAGGTCACACGTTGTGTGATTCTATCAATATGAAATATCCAGAAAAGATAATTCCCTTCAGAAATTAAGAATGGGGATTTGACAAACTGCAAATGAACACAAGACACCTTTCATTGGTGATAAAAATGTTCTCATATTGGATCGTGGTACTGAACTGCACAATTACTGAAATAAGTGAATTTTATAGCAAGTGAACAATACTTTAATGAAGCTGCCAAATATTCAGACACCCACTTACATAAAGCAACATCTGGCAATTTACATTTTTATATTTTGAAATGAGTAAAATTTTTCTAAGCCTGACCACAAGTCCAGAAGCTGGAAAGGAAACAGCTGATTATTTTGACACCCTAAAATAACAACCAAATAAAACAAATTCTTCTGCATAAAAAACATGCCATACATAAAGTTACATATAAGGGGAGGAGAATGGAGTACCTATGAGATAATTAGCTATATATTTAATAATATAATCAATGAGAAATAGAGTAGCAAAATCATTAGGAAAAAATTAAACACAAAAATAATGTTTTTATGACAAGAAATGCAAACGGTCAATAAGGATCTGAAAAGATGTGCTACCTTGTAATTAAATCTGTATAAACAAAAATCCTGGTCCCTTTTACAGTAACCTCATTGGTAAATATCAGAGAAGGCGATGGTACCCCACTCCAGTACTCTTGCCTTGAAAATCACAAGGATGGAGGAGCCTGGTAGGCTGCAGTCCATGGGGCCGCTAAAAGTCAGACACAACTGAGAGATTTCACTTTTACTTTTCACTTTCATGCACTGGAGAAGGAAATGGCAACCCACTCCAGTGTTCTTGCCTGGAGAATCCCAGAGATGGGGGAGCCTGGTGGGCTGCCATCTATGGGGTCGCACAGAGTCTGACATGACTGAAGTGACTTAGCAGCAGCAGCAGCATTGATAAATATAATTTTTTGAAGTCTATTAGCCTGTAGTAAGTCGATATTTCAGATGTCTTGGTCAACATTTTCTGGAACTGTTTTGAAGGACAATTTGTCAATAGTTATTAAAATTAACCCCTTCATGGATCACAGCCTTGTCTTGGTGAAGGTGCACTCAGTGATGCTATGTCCCCATGACGTGCAAGGATACCCAAGACAGATTGGTCATAGTGAAGAATTCTGACAAAACATGGTCCACTGGAGAAGGAAATGGCAAACAACTACAGTATTCTTGCCTGGAGAACCCCACGGACACTGGAAGATGAGTCCCCTAAGTCAGAAGTAAATTTGGAAACTCAGCAGTGGCCACAGGATTGGAGAAGTTCAGTTTTCATTCCAGTCCCCAAAAAGCACAATGCCAAAGAACTACCATGCGATTGCTGTCATTTCACATGTTAGTGAGTTATGCCCCAAATCCTTAAGGTTAGTTTTCAGCAGTATGTGAACCGAGAACTTCCAGATATACAATCTGGGTTTCTAAGAGGCAATGGAACCAGAGATCAAACTGTCAACATTCTTTGGATCATAGAGAAAGCAAGGGAGTTCCAGAAAAATCTTCTTCTGTTTCATTGACTACGCAAAAGACTCTGTGTGAATCACAACAAACTTTGGAAAATTCTTAAAGAGATAGGAATACTAGAACACCTTACCTGTCTACTGAGAAACCTGTATGCAGGTCAAGAAGCAGACATGGAAGAACAAACTGGCTCAAAATTGGGAAAGGAGTGCATCAAGGCTGTATACTGTTACCCTGCTTATTTAACTTATATGCAGATTACATCATGCAAATGCTGGACTGGATGAATCACAAGCTGGAATTAAGATTGCTGGGAGAAATATTGATAACTTCAGATATGAAGATGATACCACACAAATGACAGGGAGTGAAGAGGAACTAAGAGCCTCTTCATGAAACTAAAAGAGGAGAATGAGAAAGCTAGCTTAAAGTGCAACATTCAAAAACTTAATCATGGCATCTGGTCCCATCACCTCAAGGCCAAAAGATGGGGGAAAAAATGGAAATAGTGACAGATTGTATTTTCTTGGGCTCCAAAATCACTGCAGACGGTGACTGCAGCCATGACTCTTGAAAGCCCCTTGGACAGCAAAGAGACCAAACCACCAGTCAATCCTAAAGTAAATCAACCCTTCATTGGAAGGATTGAGGTTGAAGCTCTAATACTTTGGCCACCTGAGGGGAAGAGCCAACTCATTGGAGAAGATGATGCTGGGAAAGACTGAGGGCATAAGGAGAAGGGGGTGACAGAGGATGAGATGGGTGGATGGCATCATCAACTCAATGGACATGAGTTTGAGCAAACTCAGGGAGATAGTGAAGGACAGGGAAGCCTGGTGTGCTGTAGTCCATGGGGTCACAAAGAGTCAGACATGACGAGTGACTAAACAGCAACAACCTCTGGAATGGCGGAGAGCATAGAGGAACCAAAGAGCCTCTTGATGAGAGTAAAAGAGAAGAGTGAAAAAGCTGTCTTAAAACTTGACATTAAAAAAAACTCAGATCATGGCATATAGTCCTATCACTTCATGGCAAATAGAAGAGGAAAAAGTGGAAGCAGTGAGAGATTTTATTTTCTTGGGGTCCAAAATCACTGCAGATGTTGGCTGTAGCCATGACATTAAAAGATGCTTGCTCCTTGGAAGGAAAGCTATGACAAACCTAAAGAGCATATTAAAAAGCAGAGGTGTCATTTGCCCAAAAGCTTCATATAATCAAAGTTATGCTTTTTCCAGTAGTCATGTATGGATGTGAGAGTTGGACTATGAAGAAAGCTGAGTGCTGAAGAACTGATGTTTTTGAACTGTGGTACTGAAGAAGACTCTTGAAAGTCCCTTGGATAACCAAGAGATCAAACCAATCAATCCTAAAGGAAATCAACCCTGAATATTAATTGGAAGGATTGAGGCTGCAGCTCCAATACTTTGGCCACTTGATGTCAAGAGCAAACTCATTGGAAAAGACTATGATGCTTTGAAGGAATGACTGAAGCCAAGGGGAGAAGACAGCAACAAAGGATGAGATGGTTAGATAGCATCACCAACTCAATGAACATGAATTTGAGCGAATGCTGGAAGATAGTGAAGAAAGAGGAGTCTGGCATGTTGCAGTCCATGGGGTCGCAAGGAATCAGATACGACTTAGGGATGTAACAACAACAACAAACTGAAATTAAATGCACTTATCATTTTCCCAACTCTTAGAAATAACCACTACACATTTTTCTTAATAGATCTCTTGCATAATCTGTCAGCATTTATGGCTTTGAAAAAAATGAAAATAAATAAAACTGGACTATGAACTTAAAACCTGTAAACTAAATAACAGTGTGTCCATAAATGGAAGACATAGCTGACAATAGAATAGAATGTATAAAACATAATTCTATGTATAAATTATTGAAATGTTTGTAACAAGGAAAAAGTACAAAGGAGAAAAAAATATTGTTTCCTTTTTTCTAAAAGCATTCTCAAGAAACTCTTTAACAGTGATATAATTTGGGGTTAACTGGTATAAGCAAAAGAAAGAAAATGGTTGTTTTTCTTAAAAAAATTAATTTGAATTAATATTAAGATTCATTTTATTGTAACTTTTACATTAAAATAAATAGTGTAAAACAGTATATTAAGAAGTTAATTTGAAATGGTCTTTATGGAACTCTTGACATTTTAATATTAACATTACAAATACTGAGTTCCAGATTAAAAGCTCATACGTGAAAATTTGAAAATATGTTTTTTAGGAAGAGATATATGTACTGGTATGATATAATTAGCAATCCTTTGTCCATCTTTTAAAATAAATCACTAGCTTTTTGCCAAATGAATTTAAATGTATGCTTTTCAAAACAATTGTAAATTACTCACCTAGGTAGACAAAGATATTTTAAAAAGAAGACTGCTCATTTCTTTTGTTTGCATTAAAAACAGTAATGACTCTGTTGTAAATGTATTTTTTATGCTGGAAAAGAGTATGGTTTAAAGGAGAGAACAACATTTAAAACTGTACATGGAACAGTAGACTGGTTCCAAATTGAGAAAGGAGTATGTCAAGGCTGTATATTGTTATCCTGCTTATTTAACTTATATGCAGAGTACATCATGCAAAAGGCTGGGCTGCATGAAGCACAAGCTGGAATCAAGATTGCCAGGAGAAATATCAATAACCTCAGATATGCAGATGACACCACCCTTATGGACAAAAGCAAAGAACTAAAGAGCTTCTTGATGAAAGTGAAAGAAGAGAATGAAAAGGTTGGCTTAAAACTGACCATTCAGAAAACTATGATCATTGCATCCAGTCCCATCACTTCATGGAAAATAGACAGGGAAACAAAGGAAACAGTGCGAGATTTTATTTTTGGGGGCTCCAAAATCACTGCAGATGGTGACTGCAGCCATGAAATTAAAAGACACTTGCTCCTTAGAAAAAAAAGCTATGACCAATCTAGACAGCATATTAAAAAGCAGAGACATTACTTTGCCAACAAAGGTCCATCTAGTCAAAGCTTTGGTTTTTACAGTAGTCATGTATGGATGTGAGAGTTGGACTATAAAGAAAGCTGAAAAGAATCGATGCTTTTGAACCGTGGTGTTGAAGAAGACTCTTGAGAATCTCTTGGACTGCAAGGAAATCCAACCAGTCTATCCTAAAGGAAATCAGTCCTGAATATTCATTGGAAGCACTGATGCTGAAGCTCAAACTCCAATACTTTGGCCACCTGATGCAAAGAACTCATTTGAAAAGACGCTGATGCTGGGAAAGATTGAAGGTCGGAGGAGAAGGGCACAACAGAGCGTGAGATGGTTGGATGGCATCACCAACTCAACAGAGATGAGTTTGAGTAAACTCGGGGAGTTGGTGATGGACAGGGAGGCCTGGCCTGCTGCATTCCATGGGGCTGCAAACAGCTGGACATGACTGAGCGACTGAACTGACTGAAAGGAGAGAGCCCAGGACTTAGGGACGTAGGATCAATGTCTCCTGGATATATAAGCAAGCTGTTTAATCTCTTTGAATCTCAGTTTCAGCAGCATTATATTAGTGATAACAGTCTTCACAAGTTGTATAACAGTACTGAAAATTGATATTAAAAATTTAGCCATTGAATCCTATAACAGAAAAAGAGTAATAGTGGAAAAAGTGGTCAAATTCAAATAAAATGTGTAGTTTCGTTATGATGATGCTGATTTCTTAGTTACAGGAAGTGTTCTAGAGACATATAAGATGTCAGTTTGAGGGGAATTATATGAAGGGTGAATTGGAAGAAACCACATGCATATCAGAACAGAAAAGGAGTTAATCTGTGATTTGATACTCTTTTGCCTTTGCTCCTTTCTACTCGGTGCATAACATCCCTGAGAAGAGTGACTGTGATTGTTTATAAACATTTACTGATGACAAAGGTCCTGGCTGTTGCCTTGAGACTCAAGGGTTTTACTGTATAAATAATGAAAGGAAAAAATAAAATTGAGTCTCTCTGTCCAAACTGATGCAATAATAGCAGTGCTATGGACCTCATGGGTTTGAAGTAAATTGCAGAGTAAGCCAGCTCAGCTGAGGTGCAAATAGCAAAGAGCAACCACCACTGCCCACCACCTGACCATGCTGCAGGGCACACTGAAGGCCCATGGGCAGTGCTATTTACTGAAAGTGTCCAGCATCTACCCAGGCAATGACTCTCTCCCAGAGAGTCTCTAGGATAGATCAAGCTGCATGGTTTCTCCTTTAAGTTATTCATTTTCTTCTTTCCCTTTTGCTTCTAGAGCTATTTCATAAGGTCTTTGATTATTTAAGAGCAAAGAGAAAACTCAGTGAATGAATAATTTTAGTGATCCATAATTCAGTTAGCTGAGAAAGATATTTCTCCCCAAGAGATGTACAACAATTTTATATATATTATATATATATATATGTAAAATAAAAAAACAATATTTGTAAACATAGAAACATTGACAGGTTTCAAAACTTCTTCCATTCATGTATGAGGTAAAATGTGTCTTATTACAATTTTGCTTTATGAAATCACAGGTTTTTATCTCAAAGTCTAAAGAATAATCATAATTTCATTTAAGCTTAAAATTCTAAATTATTCAAAAAATGAAGGTAATAATCCACTGTTAAGATTTCTAAGATATTTATCATGTGTTACCTCTGAATTAACATGCATTATCTCTTGTAGTTTTCACAAGGACATCATGAATTGGGTAATATTATTTCCCCAGTTTACAGGAGGAAATGGAAATACTAGGTGTCAGAACTTTAGTATTCTCAAATAAACTTTATTATAAAAAAAAAACACTGCAAGCTAATACCATTTGTTATCACAAAAACATAGGTAAATTTTTATCTTCTTGCTCTAACACGAAAGTAAACATTTTGGTTTTAACTTATATATGAGACCTACTGTTTTATCAACAAGACAAATGCTAAATAAAAGTAAATAAATAAATAAAAAGCTAAATAAATAAAAAGCATGATGTTAAGAAATTTGGAGCAAAATATGTACATGTACAATTATGAAACACATCCACTAAACTTTTAAGTTATCTTTAAAATATATATTAACTTATCTTTAAGTAACAAACTTGTAGCTATACGTAATGCTACATTAATTCTAAGAGAAAGAATCAAATTTTCCACAGCTTAATTAGTTGGAAAGAAATATGAAGGAGTCTTCTAGAACTACTTCATAATTACCCATTTAGTAATTTCAGGTTCAGGCTTCCTTGGTGGCTCAATGGCAATGAATCTGCCTTACAATGCAGGAGACGTTGGTTCAGTCCCTGGGTTGTGAGGATCCCAGTATTTTGCCTGGGAAATCCCATGGAGAAGAGCCTGGAGGGCTACAGTCCATGGGGTCACAAAAGAATTCATCAGGACTGAGCAACTAACAACAACAACTGCAGGTTCACTTTTCTGTAATTATTTTGGAAGTTTCATTACTAAGAGAAATTGAAAAGATTAACAGATCAGCAACTGAGTTTGAGAAAGAAGAGTTCCAAAGGCAGTTTCCTCTTCTTTCTGCCCACTTTTCTATCAATCTACATGCAGATTAACCCCATATGCACGTGCCAACCATGCTAGGCAATATTAATGGTTATGAGGGAAGCAGCAAAGCATGTAAGGATATTCGGATGCAATGAACAGAACTCTAGCCACCGTCTTGTGGCTGTGGAAGGATTTAAGCCTGAATTTATTTTTCTTGATTTGTAAAACTGAGTCTATGGTAAATTCAATCTATCCTGTTGGGTTTTTCTTTTGAGAATTAAAAAATAAGAATTCATGTAAAACAATTAAAGCTTGCTTTAGATACCACACACTGACATAAATAGAACAATTATTTTTGTTATTTAAAATTCTTTCAGGTATTTTTGGTCAAAAGAAAGGACCCTGATGAAAATAAAGTGTCTAAGTGAATATTATGGATAAAATAATACTGCAAGGCAAACAAAGTTTGGCAATATTTCTCATATTAAAGTCATTTTTAAAAATTCTGTATAGTCTTCTAAGCTGGAATAATTCATCCCATCAACCTTGTATAATAAATAGAAGGTATACTAAAAGGGAAGCCTGTAGCATATGTCTGGTATCATGTACTTGTTTTGTGTTGTGCTAAGTCACTTGAATCATGTTTGACTCTTTGCAACCCCATGGGCTGTAGCCTGCCAGACTCCTCTGTCCATGGGATTCTCCAGGAAAGAATACTGGAGTGGTTTCTCATGACCTCCTATAGAGGATCTTCCCAACCCATGGATCGAACCCTCATCTCCTGCGACTCCTGCATTGCAGAGAGATTCTTTAACACTGAATCACCAGGGAAACTCCATCATGTACTTAGCTGATCCTCAGTAACCAGAATGCATCTAGTTCTGACCCATTCATTTAGGGATGGCAGGTGCATTTTTCTAAAAGGAAATGTATTTGGTATTAATTATAGCAGAAACATCCCTGAATTATAAACTAAAATATGTCTTAAGCAGAAAATACTCATTGAAAGAGATATGAGATATTTTACAAAATAAAAATATGACCACAACAAAAGTATGCAATCTGATATTTTGTTCTATCCCATTTTAAGATGAATATTAATATAGTCTGTAGGTCTTAAAATTAAAGATTTTGAAACAACTACCAAACCCTGTCAGGTAAAGCATGAAACAATAATGATCAGAAATCATTCTTGAGGACTCATTGGATGAGTCCAGTGAATTTCCCTAGTTAGTGCAAACCTGTTGGTCTCTATTCATTTAATGAAACTATGGCTGTCCGAGCACAAAAATTACTTTGCAGAGACATTACTTTGCTGACAAAAGTCCGTCTAGTCAAAGCTATGGTTTTTCCAATAGTCATGTATGAATGTGAGGTTGGACTATAAAGAAAGCTGAGCACCAAAGAATTGTGCTTTTGAGCTGTGGTTTTGGAAAAGACTCTTCAGAGTCCCTTGGACTGCAAGGACATCCAATTAGTCAATCCTCAGAGAAATCAGTCCTGAATATTCATTGGAAGAACTAACGCTGAAGCTGAAGCTCCAATACTTTGGCCACCTGAGGTGAAGAACTGACTCCTTGGAAAAGACCCTGATGGGAGGTAGATTGAAGGCAGGAGGAGAAGGGGACGACAGAGGAGGAGATGGTTGGATGGCATCACTGACTCAATGAACATGAGTTTGAGCAAGCTCCGGGAGTTGGTGATAGACAGGGAAGCCTGATGTGCTACAGCCCATGAGTCTCAGAGAGTCAGATATGACTGAGCTACTGAACTGAACTGATGGCTGTCTGAATAGTGACGTAGCTAACTGATGAGTCAACCAATTTACATGAACAGGACTTCTTTTTATTCAAGATACAAAGGAGTCAGAGTCAAAGGGCATTCTAAACTTAATTTTTACGGAAGAAAAATAACAGGTGGCTCCTATATCTTTGAGAGTAAACTTGACCAAGAGGTCAATTAAAGAGTACATTGGCAAACTGGTTCTACAAATATATACTCATAAAAGCCAATATAGACAATATCATCATTAAAAAGTAGTTCTAACAGAAATTAGCCTAGGAGCATTAAAATTCTATGAATCCTTGGGTTATTAGATAATTTTCTGCATGCTAATATTAGTTTAGTAGCTTGAAAGTTTGTAATTTGCACATGTATACACCACACACACCCCCTATGTATTTAGCTAAGTTCATCAATCTTTAATGTCTAAAGATGTATCACAGAACCTTATGTATTAGATAGGAAAGGGATAATGAAGTGTCATTCTGACAGATAAATTATTATTTTATAAATAGACTGAGATCTATAGAGGGGTAAGGAACTTTAGTGAAATCTCCAAATGTACAGTGAGATGAGTACTTCATATTTTCTGTTTATTGATGTTGTATTTTTTCTCTATCAGATATAAATTTCTGGTATTAGAGAAATTTTGTCTATATAACTTCCTTTCCATAATTTAATTACAAAATGAGGCCTATTTGTTTCTGTAATCATTTTTATTAAATATATACTTTTTTTCACGTTTTTGACAAAGGATTTATTTGCTGATCCCCAAGAAGCATTTCACACCAATCAGAATGGCTGCGATCCAAAAGTCTACAAGCAATAAATGCTGGAGAGGGTGTGGAGAAAAGGGAACTCTCTTACACTGTTGGTGGGAATGCAAATTAGTACAGCCACTTTGCAGAACAGTGTGGAGATTCCTTAAAAAACTGGAAATAGAGCTGCCTTATGATCTAGCAATCCCACTGCTGGGCATACACACTGAGGAAACCAGAAGGGAAAGAGACACGTGTACCCCAATGTTCATTGCAGCACTGTTTATAATAGCCAGGACATGGAAGCAACCTAGATGCCCATCAGCAGATGAATGGATAAGAAAGCTGTGGTACATATACACAATGGAGTATTACTCAGCCATTAAAAAGAATACATTTGAATCAGTTCTAATGAGATGGATGAAACTGGAACCTATTATACAGAGTGAAGCAAGCCAGAAAGAAAAACACCAATACAGTATACTAACGCATATATATGGAATTTAGAAAGATGGTAACAATAACCCTGTGTACGAGACAGCAAAAGAGACACCGATGTATAGATCAGTCTTATGGACTCTGTGGGAGAGGGAGAGGGTGGGGAGATTTGGGAGAATAGCATTGAAACATGTATAATATCATGTATGAAACGAGTCGCCAGGCCAGGTTCAATGCACGGTACTGGATGCTTGGGGCTGGTGCACTGGGACGACCCAGAGGGAGGGTAGGGGAGGGAGGAGGGAGGAGGGTTCAGGAGGGTTCATGCAGGTATACCTGTGGCGGACTCATTTCGATATTTGGCAAAACTAATACAATATTGTAAAGTTTAAAAATAAAATTTAAAAAAAAAAAGCCAAATGAACATTTTGGTCAACACAGTATGATGGAGCAAAGCAGGCTTTTTCAACCATACACTGATACCACCTCTTGGTCATAAACCCTGCAGAGATCCAAGATAAGTCCCATATTTCGAAGAAAGTCAGCAGAGAGTGTGAAGATATATGAACAGAGGAGAAAGCTGCTGAAGGCACAAAGGATCCCAAGGAATTTTTAATGCTGTTTTCATTTAATAAGCCAGTAGTATAGCAACCTAAAGACCTTGGCTGTGATCACACCAGAACGTTTTTAATGGACTGCTGCAGGGAAACATGATGGACAGCTGGCATCCTCTGGCTCATGGTGCTAAGTGGGCAGCTCCAGAACCAACTCCATGGCGAGCCTATGGCTGGGGTGTGTAGCGGAGGTATTTCTTGCCAGATGGGAGCTCTTTGGTGAAGACTCCTTTAGGGAAAAGTTTTTTGGCTTCCTCTTCAGGGATGGTTGGAAGGACCATCACGCTGTCCCCATTCTTCCAGTCAACCGGGGTGGCCACCCTCTTTTCTGCCGTCAGCAGGAGAGAGATAATTACTCTGAGAATCTCATCAAAGTTCCTGCCAGTGGTAGCTGGGTAGAGGATGGACAGTTTCAGTTTCTTATCAGGACCAAAAATAAACACCACACGAGCAGTCACAGGCATGTCCTTTTCGTCTTTCTCTGCTGGGTCCAGCATGCCCAACTGGATGGCAAGGTCCCGATTCTTATCATCAATGATGGGAAAAGGTAACTTTTCTGTGGGCCCTTCACCATTGTAAGCATTGATATCCTTGCTCCATGCAAGATGGTCTTCCACACTGTCTATGGAAAGAGCAATCATCTTAACATTTCTCTTGGCAAACTCTGGTGCCAGCTTTGCTGCTCTGCCGAGCTCCGTGGTACACACAGTGGTAAAGTCCCGAGGATGGGAGGATAGAATGCCCCATGAGTCTCCCAGATAGTCGTGGAAACGGATGTGGCCGATGGGAGTATTTGCCTCGAAGTTGGGAGCCTCGTCCCTGAGGAGGAGACCTCCTGGCATGGTGGCAGCAGTGACGCGGGGAGTAAGAGGAGATGCAGTACCAACAGCCACTAGCCTGCTGGTTCTATTAAATATATTTTTAAAAGAGGCAAAAATTATCATTACTGAGCTTCTTCATATCATTTCTATTTTTTTGTGGACATTCTTATAAACAGGTAACCCATAATAGTTAGATGAGTCAAAATGAAACCCTCAAATACAAGTCCAAGTTGTTTTGAAATCTGCTTAAAATGAGCCATTTGAGTTGCTTGCTTTTTGATTGATAGGTATCCAAGATTTAGATATTATAATCTACTCAGAGAGAGACTATTACACTGATGAAACTATTATATTTTTGAAATAGCAACAACACAACTTAACTGCCTTTGAAAGTCAGGACTATCAATGGCTGTAGCACAAAGTTGTGGATTACCCTCTCAAGAATCAAGGATATATTTAAGTATCTTGAGGGCAAAATACTATTTCTCCTGATATGTCAAATTAACCTACATGTGTCCCATATTGCCTTCTCACCATTACATGTTCTGCAGAATGTTACTAAAGCTGATAACAAAATACATGTTGGGCATGAGGAGCTCTGCAGACATAAGGGCAGCCTCCCAAGCAAATCCAAATGTGACTAGAGAGACTAGCTTGGCTTTCATTGTGATTAGAGGTTTATGAGAATGGGAGCCAGAATGGATGTTGTCTGAACTTCCCACTAGCATGAAAACAGAGAGTGCTCATACTTTGACATCAGCTTTGTCAGATGGGAGAGAAGTGGAGGGTGAGTGGTGGGGCTTGAAACCCATTAACAGTCAAACATCAAAAATAGAGTCAAATGTTTCATTACATTTATCTACCCCAAATAATACCAGATCTATTTACCTTGGGTGAGCAAATCTATAGAGCTTCCCAGGTGGCACCGTGGTAAAGAATCTGCCTGCAATGCAGGAGACACGGGCTGGATCCCTGGGTCAGGAAGACAACTTAGAACAGGAAATGGTAATCCACTCTAGTATTCTTGCCTGGAAAATCCCATGGATAGAGAAGCCTGGGGGGCTACAGTCCATGGGGTTGCAAAGAGTTGGACATGACTGAGCACACACACACTCACACTCTCTCACACACACACACACACACACAAATCTATAGGGGATTCAATAAAATATACTTCTTCTAATGAATAACTAAAATATTTCTATTTTCTCATAGTTTTACATATGTCTGTTAAGGACAAAGTCTCAACATAAAAACAGAGTCTTCTGAATTCAGATATTTGGCAGCATAGGAATGTTCAAGTAAAGAAAATTTTATTTTAATAAGTTTACATGTTCCATTTGGGGATATAAAAGCAAATCTCTTGAGAGAGAAGCCCCTGAGACAAAGCAAAGACAGTATCAATAAAACATACTTAATGTACAACAGAGGATGAGATGGCTGGATGGCATCACTGACTCGATGGACGTGAGTCTGGGTGAACTCCGGGAGTTGGTGATGGACAGGGAGGCCTTGCGTGCTGCGATTCATGGGCTCGCAAAGAGTCGAACACGACTGAGCAACTGAACTGAACTGAACTGAACTGAATGTACAAACACATACACACCCAAACACATGGGTTTGTTTCTAGAATATGTCATTAGAAAGTACAGTTGAAAGTGAAAGAATTCATTTGGTGATGCTGATTTAAGTGAAATAGTAATAATTTGAATATATCCCTGTGTCTCTTGAATTTTCTAAATAAAATAGGTGAAATGTTTTTATTTTTTCAATATTTGTCATGTATTGGTCACTAAGGCACTTAAAGGTGATGTGATATTGAGTTAAAAGAGTTGCCCCAGTAGAGAATAATAAGTAGAATTATCATTTTATTGATAAACCTTATGAAAAATACTTTTGGTTTGGTTCTGAGAAATTAAGATAGGGAATTGCTTTAGAGATGAAGTAATAAATATTTTGAAAGTTGAGTAATTTTCAGTAATTTGATTTCAATAAAATTGAACGATATCACAATAAAGCAATGAGTAGATATCTTATTAAAATAACTTTTAGTAATATCAATTTAAGAATTTTGTTCTATAAATCAAGACATTTTAAATAATAGTATGCAATGAAGATTTCCCTCTATTAAATATACTTATATGTAAAAGGCTTACTACATAAGTGAAAAATAAGAGTAATGCTGTGTTTTTTTTATTTCTAGCAAGAATTTCATATTCGGCCGTGATTTATGATTTATTGAAGAAAAGCTGCTGCTGCTGCTAAGTCGCTTCAGTCATGTCCGACTCTGTGCAACCCCATAGACGGCAGCCCACCAAGCTCCCCCATCCCTGGGATTCTCCAGGCAAGAGCACTGGAGTGGGTTGCCATTTCCTTCTCCAGTACATGAAAGTAAAAAGTGAAATTGAAGTCGCTCAGTCATATCCAACTCTTCGAGACCCCATGGACTGCAGCCTACCAGGCTCCTCTGCCCATGGGATTTTCCAGGAAAGAGTACTGCAGTGGGTTGCCATTGCCTTCTCCGAAGAAAAGCTACATTTATTCAATTAGAAGAATTTGGCATAAAATTTTATGCTTTTATGTTAAATAAAGATTTTTTAAAATTTACTATTTTTATACTGATTTCAATTCAGGTTATATTTAAATTCTAAAAGTTTACTTTAAGAAACATATTTTTAATATCAGAGAAAATAACTGATTGAATTGAATTTTGTGGTAATTATAGGCAAAAAGTTGGCTTAAAACTCAGCATTCAGAAAACTAAGATCATGGCATCTGGTCCCATCACTTTAGATGGGGAAACAGTGGAAACACTGACAAACTTTATTTTGGGGGGCTCCAAAATCACTGCAGATGGTGACTGCAGCCATGAAATTAAAAGATGCTTGCTCCTTGGAAGAAAAGCTATGACCAACCTAGACAGCATATTAAAAAGTAGAGATGCTACTTTGCCAACAAAGGTCCATCTAGTCAAAGCTATGGTTTTTCCAGTAGTCATGTATGGATGTGAGAGTTGGACCATAAAGAAAGCTGAGCACCAAAGAACTGATGGTTTTGAACTGTGGTGTTGGAGAAGACTCGAGAGTCCCTTGGACTTCAAGGAGATCCAACCAGTTAACCCTAAAGGAAATCAGTCCTGAATATTCATTGGAAGGACTGATGCTGAAGCTCAAACTCTGATACTTTGGCCACCTGATGCAAAGAATTGGCTCGTTGAAAAGAGCCTGATGCTGGGAAAGATTGAAGGCAGGAGGAGAAGGGGATGACAGAGGATGAGATGCTTGGATGGCATCACTGATTCAATGGACATGAGTTTGAGTAAACTCCAGGAATTGGTAATGGACAGGGAGGCCTGATGTGGTGCAGTCCATAGGTTTGCAAAGAGTTGGACAGGACTGAGAGACTGACCTGAACTGAGAGGGAAATCAGATACCATCAGAGACTGACCCTTGACCTTTTGCACACCTCAGGGTCTTCTGCACTTTGATGTACATATTTCATCCACAGTGACAACTTCTCACCTCAAGACTTGTATCTTTCTGCCTATGAGCTTCTTCTGAGTGTTGCAGCTTTCTTGACTCAAAATGGGGGCGGTGCAGAAGTGCCCTAGAATTATCGTCTCCAGGAGAAATCTTCTCCCAGTGAGGGAAGGAGGTGGGTAAACAAGTCATATTTCTCGCCTTTCAGTGAGATAATTATGGTATTTTACTAGTTAGTCTCTCCAAATGATTTCAATAGAATCTGAAACAGTTACTCCTGTTACCCACAGTAGGAACTCATCACATGAACACCCTACACCGATTCCTTCCTTCCCTTGCCTCACTTCCCCAATTCTTCACCATGCTTTCCTGAAGATCTCTGAAATAAAATAATTAACACCACATAATTGTCTAAAAGTCTACTGAAATCATTATTCAATCTTAAAAAGAAATGTGGCAGTTTATATTTATCATCAATCATAACACGTGTAGGTGTCCCAGTTGGCACAGTGTTAAAGACTCTGCTGTAATGCAGGAGACTTGCAGGAGAAATGGGTTTGACCCCAGGGTGGGGAAAATAACCTGAGGGAGGAAACGACAACCCACTCCAGTATTCTTGCCTGAATAATCCCAATGACAGAGGAAATGGAGGACTACAGTCCATGGAGTTGCAGAGTCTGGTAGGACTGAGCAGCTGCGTACACACACATGCACAATATGCCTGAATTAGAAGCTTTCAAAGGAGTACGTCAAGGTTGTATATTGTTACCGTGCTTATTTAACTTATATGCAGAGTACATCATGAGAAACGCTGGGCTGGAAGAAACACAAGCTAGAATCAAGATTGCCAGGAGAAATATCAATAACCTCAGATATGCAGATGACACCACCCTTATGGCAGAAAGTGAAGAGGAACTCAAAAGCGTCTTGATGAGAGTGAAAGTGGAGAGTGAAAAAGTTGGCTTAAAGCTCAATATTCAGAAAACGAAGATCATGGCATCCGGTCCCATCACTTCATGGGAAATAGATGGGGAAACAGTGGAAACAGTGTCAGGCTTTATTTTGGGGGGCTCCAAAATCACAGCAGATGGTGACCGCAGCCATGAAATTAAAAGACGCTTACTCCTTGGAAGGGAAGTTATGACCAACCTAGATAGCATATTCTAAAGCAGAGACATTACTTTGCCAACAAAGGTCCAGCTAGTCAAAGCTATGGATTTTCCTGTGGTCATGTATGGATGTGAGAGTTGGGCTGTGAAGAAGGCTGAGCGCCGAAGAACTGATGCTTTTGAACTGTGGTGTTGGAGAAGACTCTTGAGAGTCCCTTGGACTGCAAGGAGATCCAACCAGTCCATTCTGAAGGAGATCAGCCCTGGGATTTCTTTGGAGGGAATGATGCTAAAGCTGAAACTCCAGTACTTTGGCCACCTCATGTGAAGAATTGACCCATTGGAAAAGACTCTGATGCTGGGAGGGATTGGGGGCAGGAGGAGAAGGGGACGACAGAAGATGAGATGGCTGGATGGCATCACTGACTCGATGGACATGAGTCTGAGTGAACTCCCGGAGTTTGTGATGGACAGGGAGGCCTGGTGTGCTGCGTTTCATGGGGTCGCAAAGAGTCAGACAGGACTGGGCGACTGAACTGAACTGAACTGAAACTTTAATAATGAAACATTATAGAAGTCAACTAAAACATAGAATATGATTTTTCAAAGTTGTTTTAGGGGACACATTAATAATGTCCCAGTCAAACTGAAAAATATTTTGTCTATTTGTGAGGAAGGAGCCAAAATTGGATTAAAAACGTTCAGGGTGGACACCGGACAAAGGCATACAGGAGCAGATCATGTAGTAGAGGGGAAAAATGCATATTCTTAGGTTTGGGCTTTCCATTCTCCATTTTCTACCTTTCATTTTGGGGAAGTTAATTATACAGTGAAGGAGGGAAAAAGGAAAAGAAAATGAATGAGAAGGATATGAAGAAAATTCCAATTGTTCACTCAGTTTCAGTCAGCAAGTACCCACCAGCAGGTTACTTAATTTCCTTAAAATCTAATCAGAACTTTTAATAAGGAAAAATTCTTAACATATCTGGCTTTTTCATGTAATTTTTTGAAATATTATTTATTTTAATAGTAAGAAGGAAAATCATACCAGTAACATTTCATATTATGATATGGCAAAATATGGATAATTTCATAGGCATATGGTGATGGTTAAATGAGTTAATTCATTTAATGTGCTTGGCCCAGTGCCTGGGATAGGGTAAGTGCTAAAAATGTTATATAAACAAATAAACAGAAGACATTCAGGAGAGTATATATATATATTTTTTTTCATAAACACATTTTAATTTATTTTATTTTTAAACTTTACAACATTGTATTAGTTTTGCCAAATATCGAAATGAATCTGGAAGGGAAAGAGACATGTGTACCCCAATGTTCATCGCAGCACTGTTTATAATAGCCAGGACATGGAAGCAACCTAGATGTCCATCAACAGATGAATGGATAAGAAAGCTATGGTACATATACACGATGGAGTATTACTCAGCCATTAAAAAGAATACATTTGAACCACTTCTAATGAGGTGGATGAAAAGGAGAGTATATTTAAACTTAAACTTCTAGAGGTAAATTACTTTGCCTCCCATAGGACAGTGATACTATCTGAGACCAGTATTAGGATGAGTTAACTTTAGTTCTGAAGTCATGAGTTCCTATGACATTTTCAAAGTAAATTATTAAGTAGCCTGCCAGGCTCCTCTGTCCCCAGGGATTCTCCAGGCAAGAATACTGGAATAGGTTGCCACGTCTTCCTCCAGGGTATCTTTCCAACCCAAGGATTGAAGCCAGGTCTCTCTCACTGCACGTGGATTCTTTATCATCTGAGCCAACAGGGAAGCCCAAGAATACTGGAGTAGGTAGTCTATCCCCTCTCCAGGGGAACTTCCCGACCCAGGAATTGAACCAGGGTCTCCTTCATTGCAGGTGGACTCTTTACCAACTGAGCTACCTGGGAATCACTATATACTAATAAGTGACCATAAAATTTAATTATCTTTTAACATGTAAAACAGCAGAACTTAAAAACTATGTATTGGTTCAAAACCCTTATCTTTTAATATCATAATGTTGAGTTTTCACCTACATTTCTGTGTAACAGGTGTTTGTGCCATTGAGATACTATAATACAAAGAATATGTATTATCTTTCAACATAGTATGTATGCAAGACCTTTTGCCAAGCTTCAGTAACTAAGGATATAAGTAATGCTGTATTTATATGTGATTTTATCTCTAGTACTGATGTTATAGTTGGGTGATATAAATAGTATCTATCATTTTGAAGATAAGTGCTAATATTAACAAATGCCAAAATCTATACTCATTTATTTATACAAAGAAATGAGTTTTAGAAATAATGAATCGATTCATTTCTGAACTGGAATGCTACATTTGAAAGGAAATGAGTTTAAAATTCTCTATTGTAGATAGAATTCAAAGATGGCCCCCCAAGATTTTACCATTCAGTATATATACTCTATACAATTTATATCTATAAAATGTAATATATATGATACATTGATATATATGGAATAGAGTAATATGATATATATTATTTAGCCATAAAAATTAAATCCTACCATTTGCTACATAGACATATGTCAAGAGCATTATGGTAAGTGAAATAAGTCAGACAGAGAAATACAAATATTTTATCATCTCACATGCAGAATCTAAAAAATATCAAATTCATAGAAACAAGAAGCATAGTTGTTGCCAATAGCTAGTGGGTGCAGGAGATGGGAAGATACTGATCAAAGGGTACAAACTAGAAGTTATAAGATGAATAAATCCCAGGATCTAAAGCATAGTACAGTGATTACAGTTAATAACACTGCATTGTGTACTTGTGAGTTGCTAGAAGAGTACAACTTTGTGTTCTCATCATTAAAAATAACAGCATAATGGTAAAATTATGCAGGGTGAAGGATGTATTAACTAGCCTTACTGTAGAGATCAGTTCATAACACCTGTATCAAACCATCACATTGTGCACCTTAAGCTACAGACTTATCTTAAGCTATGGACTTTAATATGTCAATTAAATCCCAATAAATTTGGAGGGAAAAAACAAACATAGGCAAACTATCATTCAGGATATATATATATATATATATATATATATATATGTATGTATATATGAGTCATGTTCAACCCTTTGCAACCCCATGGACTGTAGCCCACCAGGCTGCTTACATAGATCATTCACTGCTCAGGAGACTGAGCCTTGTCTGTATGAAGTGTCCTAACCAAGGTCATATATTGTTAGAAGAAGCCATTTCAACACAGATCTGAATGTTTCAATGTCCATATAACTGACCAAATTTTGATGCAGTACCCCTGCACATGCTTTTGCACCTTCAAAATAAAAAGAAAGCAAAATGGATTCAAGAAAAAAATGTATACTGTCTGCTATTACTATTATTTTCTAGGTTTATTTTAAAATTTATGCTATATAATATCATATATAAATTTAGTAAAAAATAATTTTTATAAAATTAATACTAAAAATATCCTGTTAAAATGTATCTTTCAAATATTTTTGGTTAATTATCTCTAAACCATTCTGAATAGAATAATGTCATTTTCTTTTAAAATATCTCTAGACAATGTAAAAACAGTTCTTAGAAAATTAAGAGTGGGATGACTTGGGAGAATGGAATTGAAACATGTATAATATCATATATGAAACGAGTTGCCAGTCCAGGTTTAATGCACAATACTGGATGCTTGGGGCTGGTGCATTGGGACGACCCAGAGGGATGGTACGGGGAGGGAGAAGGGAGGAGGGTTCAGGATGGGGAACATGTGTATACCTGTGGTGGATTCATGTTGATATTTGGCAAAACCAATACAATATTGTAAAGTTAAAAAATAAAATAAAATAATTAAAATAAATAAATAAAATGCAATTTAAATACTTTTCCTCATTGTGAGAAACAATAGGTTTTCTGGTTTAAACTCTCCAAATAGCACATTTCTGTAATAGCCTCTTCTAAGCCACTATTCTACTTCCAAGCAAAGACTGTGATTGGTATGTCTCATTTTGTTTCAGACCACTATGTAAATTTCTTAGACTTCAATACTGATACTGTGTAAGTTAACCTGTGAAATACTTATAAAGGGCCTATAAAAATAAAATACCTCTAAAAAACCAAATTTATATTGTGTCTGTTTTACTACCATAGAATAGACGAGACACTATGTTTTCAGTGAAGTAAAACAAAACATGAAGAAAAATACCCTAACCTCCTACTACACAGAGAGATTCTAGGGTAAGTGATACATGGTAGACAATATTAACCATCCCTATAGTTGTGGACATTCTGAAGGAGATTAGCCCTGGGATTTCTTTGGAGGGAATGATGCTAAAGCTGAAACTCCAGTACTTTGGACACCTCATGTGAAGAGTTGACTCATTGGAAAAGACTCTGATGCTGGGAGGGATTGGGGGCAGGAGGAGAAGGGGATGACAGAGGATGAGATGGCTGGATGTCATCACTGACTCGATGGACGTGAGTCTGAGTGAACTCCAGGAGTTGGTGATGGACAGGGAGGCCTGGCGTGCTGCGATTCATTGGGTCGCAGAGTCGGACACTACTGAGTGCCTGAACTGAACTGAACTGAAATGATACTTGTGGATGATACTATTTTCCACTTCTGCATTCCAGTCCCCTATAATGAAAAGGACATAATTTTTGGCTGTTAGTTCTAGAAGGTCTTGTAAGTCCTCATAGAACCGTTCAACTTCAGCTTCTTCAACATTATTGGTTGGGACATAGACTGGGATTACTGTAATACTGAATGGTTTCCCTTGGAAACCAACAGAGATCATTCTGTCGTTTTTGAGATTGCATCCAAATACTGCATTTCAGTACTGGAACACAAAAGTAGGAAGTCAAGAGATACCTGGAGTAAGAGACAAGTTTGGTCTTCAAGTACAAAATGAAGCAGGGCAAAGGTTAACAGAGTTTTGAAAAAAGAATGCATTGGTCATAGCAAATACCCTCTTCCAACATCACAAGAGAAGACTACACATGGACATCACCAGATGGTCAATACCGAAATCAGACTGATTATATTCTTTGCAGCCAAAAATGGAGAGGCTCTATACAGTCAGCAAAAACAAGACCCGGAGATGACTGTGGCACAGATCATGAACTCCTTATTGCCAAATTCAGACTTAAATTGAAGACAATAGGGAAAACCACTAGACCATTCAGGTATGACCTAAATCAAATCCCTTATGATTATGCAGAGGAAGTGACAAATAGATTCAAGGGATTAGATCTGATAGAGTGTCTGAAGAACTATGGACAGAGGTTCGTGACATTGTACAGGAGGCAGTGATCAAGACCATCTCCAAGAAAAAGAAATGCAAAAAGGCATAATGGTTGTCTGAGGAGGCCTTACAAATAGCTGTAAAAAGAAGAAAAGCAAAAGGCAAAGAAGAAAAGGAAGGAGATACCCATTTGAATGCAGAATTCCAAAGAATAGCAAGGAGAGAGAAGAAAGCCTTCCTCAAGGATCAATGCAAAGAAACAGAGGAAAACAGTAGAATGGAAAGTTTAGAGAGCTCTTCAAGAAAATTAGAGATACCAAGGGAATATTTCACGCAAAAATGGGCACAATAAAGGAAAGAAATAGTATGGACCTAAAGGAAGCAGAAGATATTAAGAAGAGGTGGCAAGAATACACAGAAGAACTATAGAGAAAGGATCTTCATGACCTAGATAATCATGATGGTGTGATCACTCACCTAGAGCCAGACATCCTGGAATGTGAAGTCAAGTGGGCCTTAGGAAGCATCACTAGGAACAAAGGTAGTGGAGATGACGGAATTCGAGTTGAGCTATTCCAAATCCTAAAAGATGACACTGTGAAAGTGCTGCACTCAATATGCCAGCAAATTTGGAAAACTCAGCAGTGGCCACAGGACTGGAACAGATCAGTTTTTATTCCAATCCCACAGAAAGCCAATGCCAAAGAATGTTCAAACTAAGGCACAATTGCACTCATCTCACACACTAGTAAAGTAATGCTCAAAATTCTCCAAGTCAGGCTTCAAAAATACATGAACCATGAAGTTCCAGATGTTCAAACTGGATTTTGAAAAGGCAGAGGAACCAGAGATCAAATTGCCAACATTGGCTGGATCATTGAAAAAGCAAGAGAGTTCCAGGAAAATATCTACTTCTGCTTTATTGACTATGCCAAAGCCTTTGACTGTGTGGATCACAACAAATTGTGGAAAATTTTTAAACAGATAGGAATAGCAGGCCATGTTACCTGCCTCTTGAGAAACCTGTATGTAGATCAAGAAGCAACAGTTAGAACTGGACATGGAACAACAGACTGGTTCCAAATCAGGATAGGAGTGTGTCAAGGATGTATATTGTCACCCTGCTTATTTAACTTATATGCAGAGTACATCATGCGAAATGCTGGGATGGATAAAGCACAAGTTGGAATCAACATTGAAAGGAGAAATAATAACCTCAGATATGCAGTTGACACCACCTTTATGGCAAAAAGCAAACAAGAACTAAAGAGCCTTTTAATGAAAGTGAAAGAGGAGAGTGAAAAAGTTGGCTTAAAACTCAACATTCAGTTAACTAAGATCATGGCATCCAGTCTCATCTCTTCATGGCAAATAGATGGGGAAACAATGGAACAGTGGCAGACCTTTTTGGGGGGGCTCCAAAATCACTGCGGATGATGACTGCAGTCATGAAATTAAAAGACGCTTATTCCTTGGAATAAAAGCCATGATCAACCTAGACTGCTGCTGCTGCTAAGTCGCTTCAGTCGTGTCTGACTCTATGCAACCCCATAGATGGCAGCCCACCAGGCTCCCCCGTCCCTGGGATTCTCCAGGCAAGAACACTGGAGTGGGTTGCCATTTCCTTCTCCAATGCATGAAAGGGAAAAGTGAAAGTGAAGTCGCTCAGTCATGTCCGACTCTTAGCGACCCCATGGACTGCAGCCCACCAGGCTCCTCCGTCCATGGGATTTTCCAGGCAAGAGTACTAGAGTGTGGTGCCATTGCCTTCTCCGACCAACCTAGCCAACATATTAAAAAGCAGAGACATTACTTTGGCAACAAAGGTCCATCTCGTCAAAGCTATGGCTTTTCCAGTAGTCACATATGGATGTGAGAGTTGGACTATAAAGAAAGCTGAGCACAAAAAATTGATGATTTTGAACTTGTGTTAGAGAAGACTCTTGAGAGTCCCTTGGACTGCAAGGAGATCCAACCAGTCAACCCTAAAGGAAATCGGTTCTGATTATTCATTGGAAGGACTGATGCTGAAGCTCAGACTCCAATACTTTGGCCACCTGATGTGAAGAACTGACTCATTAGAAAAGACCCTGATGCAGAGAAAGATTGAAGGCAGGAGGAGAAGGGGTTGACAGAGGATGAGATGATTGGATTGCATTACTGATTTAAATGACATGAGTTTGAGTAAATTCCGGGAGTTGGTGATGGACAGGAAAGCCTGGCATCCTGCATTTCATGGGGTCACAAAGAGTCGGACAGGACTGAGCAACTGAACTGTACTGACACTATTTTTCCCACTTTGGTCAATAATGCCAACATTCACAACTGCATGAGGATAAGACCATGGTGTGACTCGAAAGACATAGGAGGCAATTCCCTTATGCAAGATACAGGAGGCTTGGGGCTGGTGCACTGGGATGACCCAGAGGGATGGTATGGGGAGGGAGGTGGGAGGGGGGTTCAGGATGGGAACATGTGTACACCCATGGCGGATGCATGTTGATGTATGGCAAAACCAATACAATATTGTAAAGTAAAAAAAATAATAATAAAATTTAAAAAAATCTGATTAGAAAAAAAAATAAAGAAAACAAAGGAGAAAACTCAGCTTTAAAGTCAGAAAACTGACTGAACTTATATCATAAGGGTTATACTACATTATTTTAAGTCATCAGTCCTTACAAAAAATAAGTTAAAGGGAGAAAAAAGCACATATAAATAACTTTCCAGGATAACAGATGTTTGCTTGTCTATTTAAGCAAACATATTTTTGCAACAATGGCATTTATTTAATAATCTAGAGAACATATAGCTAAATTTAGTGCAATTATTTACATTTTTTTTCAGAATCCTATTATTTACGGGTTAGAAATTATAATCTGAAATAGAAAACTAATGCATTAGATTGTTATTTTACAAGCCATAGATTTTTATAATTATGGCTAAATGAAATATATTTAAACTTTGGAGAACATATAAACTACCTACATCAAACACTTGAAAATTGAGGGTTAATTTAGAAATACTGCATACTGAAATATTTATAGAAACAACTGATATCATAGTATGTTTAAAGGAAGGCATAACAAACACAGAGTGTTTGCTTAGAACACAAGTAAATTAACTTTTATCAAGAATGTTCAAGGATTGTTTATTTTAAACTGTAAGATGCAGCCAATTATCTTTCCACTGATTTGCAGAAGCTTTCTGGTTAAATTAGGGAACTCAATATGATTGCGAGGCTATTGATGGAAGTTAGGAGTAGTCCTGGCACAGTTGCATTGGACTCTTTCCTGGTGGCCCTCTTGGAAAGAGATACATTTTGCCTCCCACACATTTGCTGTCCAATCATCCACCAGGCATCTGGTACAACAGATGGGCTCTGTGTATACCTGGAACAGTGACGCAAGTACAATCAGTACCTTCTCCACTTCTGCATGAATTTACTTATACTTTACTAGTTAGAGAGCATTTTTCCACCCTGGAAATACGTACTGAGTATCAAATATGTGGAACAATGTGGTGGTGAAGAAGTTGGATACAGACAGGAATCCTGACCTCTGCAAGTTTTATTCTAATTTAAGATGAATGCTTTGTCCAGCTTTACATTTAAATCCACTTTGATGTTTTCCTTATCAGGCCTACTTCTGGTCTGGTAATTCAGTTACTTTATATCATACTACTTTCAGCTTCACTCTATGTCAGACTACTTTATGTGTTTCTTGTTTTCTTTTCTTATTGTATAGTCTGTGATTTATATCCTCTTTTTGTTTTATCATCTATCCCCATCTCCATGCTTTATTGCACCTTCTAATCCTGTTTCCTTTCCTGAGAATATTATTAAATACCAGCTCGAGGGTTTTCTTAATCATTCCAAAACATCTGAAGAACCTCTTTTCAACATGTACATGCTATAATTAATTGCCCCAGGATTTTTCTGATTAAGTAGGTCTACAATGTGCCTTAGGTGTGTGATTTCTATACAGTTCTGTCTGTGTGGTTGGCAATGACTAATTGTAATTCAAAAATGACCATAAGGCTATGACAATATACTGTCTCCTTGAATTTTAAGAATTAAGTATCCTTGTGTTGGGAGCAACAGTAAAAATACCCTATATTTTCATAGTGCATGCGTGCTCAGGCACTTCAGTTGTGCCTGACCCTCTGCGACCCCATGGACCATGGCACGCCAGGGTCTTCTGTCCATGGGGATTTCCAGGCAAGAATACTGGAGTGGGTTGCCATTTCCTTCTCCAGTGATAAAGTATGAAGTGAGTGACGTGAGTGAAGTCACTCAGTCATGTCCGACTCTGCGACCACATGGACTGCAGCCCACCAGGCTCCCCTGTCCATGGGATTTTCTAGGCAAGAGCACCAGAGTGGGTTACCATTGCTGTCTCCATATTTTCATAGTAACCTTGTATATTTTTATGACATGGAGTGGTGGGAGACTATATGCAAGGAGGAGACTGTATGCAAGATTCTAATGCAATACCTATATGTGTGTATGTATATATGTATATATATGTGTATATATATATATATATATATATATATCAATACTGCACTCTCTCTATATATATATATATACACACACATATGTCTGAATGGACAAGAAAGAAACATGCTTATCGGACAACTGTTTACTATTCCTAGATATATTTGGACAGAGCAAGATCTTATTTTTATAGTTACTAACGGTTTTAGACTGAACATGTTCAATAAGTTGCAATCAGATCAGATCAGATCACTCAGTCATGTCCAACTCTTTGCGACCCCATGAATCGCAGCATGCCAGGCCTCCCGGTCCATCACCAACTCCCGGAGTTCACTGAGACTCACGTCCATCGAGTCAGTGATGCCATCAAGCCATCTCATCCTCTGCCGTCCCCTTCTCCTCTTGTCCCCAATCCCTCCCAGCATCAGAGTCTTTTCCAATGAGTCAACTCTTCTCATGAGGTGGCCAAAGTACTGGAGTTTCAGCTTTAGCATCATTCTTTCCAAAGAAATCCCAGGGCTGATCTCCTTCAGAATGGACTGGTTTTGGATCTCCTTGCAGTCCAAGGGACTCTCAAGAGTCTTCTCCAACACCACAGTTCAAAAACATCAATTCTTCGGTGCTCAGCCTTCTTCACAGTCCAACTCTCACATCCATACATGACCACAGGAAAAACCATAGCCTTAACTAGATGAACCTTTGTTCGCAAAGTAATGTCTCTGCTTTTGAATATGCTATCTAGGTTGGTCATAACTTTCCTTCCAAGGAGTAAGCGTCTTTTAATTTCATGGTTGCAGTCACCATCTGCAGTGATTTTGGAGCCCCAAAAAATAAAGTCTGACACTGTTTCCACTGTTTCCCCATCTATTTCCCATGAAGTGATGGGACTGGATGCCATGATCTTTGTTTTCTGAATGTTGAGCTTTAAGCCAACTTTTTCACTCTCCACTTTCACTTTCATCAAGAGGCTTTTGAGTTCCTCTTCACTTTCTGCCATAAGGGTGGTGTCATCTGCATATCTGAGGTTATTGATATTTCCCCTGGCAATATATTGAAATATATATAAAATTCACAAAAAGGACTAATTTAATCAGTTTTGCTTTATGAAACAAGTAAAATAAGATACAAAGCAAATAATACCAGAGATCTTTGATATTTTAACTGGGGACATAATTTTTTTTAAAAAAATAGAGCCAAAATTAACCAGTATTTCTTTCACTTACAAAAAAGAAATAAAAAAAATGCTGCCAAAATCATACACATTCCTAGTCATCTCTACGTCTTTCTGTAGCTTATTATATACTTAAGTTGAAGAACCCATGCAGTTGCCTTACTGAATTGTGCACATTGTTCTCCCTTGACCCATGAATTCAGAGTCCTATGAAAATGTAGCTTAGTAAATTTGAGGGAGAAAATATCACATTTTATTAATCTTGATTAGTCACATAATTAAAGGGAATCAAATAGAAATTATCTTTATTTAATGAGCTTAGACAGGAGATAAGAACATATGACTCTTCCCTGATTTGTCTAGAAGCTATCATAAAAATAACCGTGTTAAGTCATCAGCAAAAGTCAGGCAGGGAAAAGCAGATGAGCATCAGAATTGTTTATTACTTTTAAAAATAAAATAATAACTGTTACTAATCTACATCCCATGGACAGAGGAGCCTGGCAGGCTACAGTCCATAGGGTCACAAAGAGTTGGACATGACTGAAGCAGCTTAGCATGCATTCTACATACTGCTGAACTTAATATTTACTACTATTTCTGACTATGCTTCAGAGAGGAATGAAATGTTTAACCGATGTTTTCATCATTTCATACAGTTCTGCTTTAAATGCAGTGATAAGAGCATCCTAAAAATCACACTTATTTACTGTGAATTTGATAGTAGTCTATATGCTTAGATTTTCAGGTGTACTGGCAAAATGTCACTGCTAAAACAAAAACAACAAAAACAACATGTGCATTCACATGCACACATGAATGGTGAGTTTGTTATTTCAAAATTAGCAAAGTTTAATGAGCAATATATGTTAAGAAATTGATACACTTTGCAAAGTTTACACTCCCCAGGTTTTGAGTACCAAAGTGAAGGATATTTTACTAATGAAAGGCCCAGATTTACTGCCTCTTATGAATAACCTTCTTCTCCACCCCTCGCCCCTTTTCCCCTGACACACAACACCTTGGTCTCTGATAGTTTGAACCTGATTGTTCTCACTCTGTTGAAAGCAGATGATCTGGTCTAGCCACAGTCCAATCCATGACTGCTGAGCACTTTCTCTTTCTTATCAGGGCATCCTCACAAAGATGTGTTCTGTTTTTAAAACTGCTTTACCTTGCTGCTTCTAACTCCATTCTTGCATTGCTTTTAATGGTTTGAGTGTTTATCCTACATTAAAAATTTCTATAATAATGTATCACATATTCACTATAGAATTATTGTAATGTATATTAGGTAATATTACCACCATATTATTTACAATGTCTTATATAACAATTTTGGAGAAGGCGATGGCACCCCACTCCAGTACTCTTGCCTGGAAAATCCCATGGACAGAGGAGCCTGGTGGGCTGCAGTCCATGGGGTCGGTAGCGACTGAGTGACTTCACTTTCACTTTTCATTTTTATGCATTGGAGAAGGAAATGGCAACCCATTCCAGTGTTCTTGCCCGGAGAATCCCAGGGACGGGGGAGCCTGGTGGGCTGCCGTCATTGGGGTCGCACAGAGTCGGACACGACGGAAGCGACTTAGCAGCAGCAGCAGCATATAACAATTTATAAAAGTAAAAGGTTTTATATACTGAGAAATAAAGGACATCTTTTTCTTCATCTCAGTATCTGTTTCAATTTTTTTCCTTAAGTAACATAATTGAGATTTTCCCCATTTAACTTTGGATAGTTCAGAGCCTAATTTGTAGCCCTATACTAGAATACTGTAAGAGCATATCTACATGCCCCCCTCATTAATGATACTTTCTATCTTATATACACTTTCCCTGCACTGATTATATATTTGTATTTTTCAATTTTATTTCACATATTTAAATACTTCTGTAAATGACCTCTCCCCTTTTGTATAATATGGGAGAAGATTATATATAAAGAAACAACACAAGGATGCCTCTTGAACCATTGCTATTCAATATTGTACTGGAACTTCTAGCCAGAACAATTAGAAAACAGAAAGAAATAAAAGACAGCCAAAATGAGAAAGAAGAAGTAAAATAATCTCTACTCACAGATGACATATTCCTAAATACAGGAAATGCAATGACTACAAACAAATAGCACTAGAGCTAATGAAAAAATCAGCAAAATATCAGGGTAAAAGATTAATGCACAAAAATCTATTATATTTCTGAAAACATGCAGTGAGCAATCTGAGGAGAAAATTACAAAAGCAATTTCATTAATAGCATACAAGTGAACAAAATACCTAGGAATAAATTTAGTCAATAAAATGAAGTAATTGTACACTAAATACTACAAAAATAGCTGACAGAAATTAAAGGCCTAAATAAATGAAGGCAACCCATGTTCATCTGTTGAAAGAGATAATATTGTTTACAAGGTAATAGGCGCCAAATACTCTCAATCCCTATCAAAATTTCAACAATCTTTCTGTAGAAATGAAAAACCCAATTATCAAATTCATATGGAATTTACAGGGACACCAAATAATCAAAACAAGACTTATAAAGATCAAATTTGGAGGACTTTTTTTTTAATTTCAAAACTTAATACAAAGCTATAGTAATCAAAATAATGTGGTACTGACATAAACATGGAATAGAATTGATAGTCAAAAACTAACACATATATGGTTAGTTAACTTTCCAAGAGGGTACCAAGATCATTCAATGGGGAAAGAATATTATCCTCAACAAATTGTAGTGGGACAACTGGACATCAGCATGCAAAAGAATAAAATTGGACCTCTACCTCATATCATGTAAAACTTCACTATGGTGGATTAACAATATAAGCACAAGACCTAAATCCATAAGAATATTATAATAAATTCTGTATCAATTACTAGCACCTTGGGTTGGGCAATGAATTCTTAGTTATGGAACAAAAAGTACAAGTAACAAGAGTAGATAAACTGTGTTTTATCAAAATCAAAAGCTTTTGTATATCAAAGGATACTATCAAGAAAATGTAAAACATCCTATAAAATAGAAAATATTTGAAAATAATAATGGTCTAATATTCATACATAAACCTTTTATCATTGAGTAGTGAAAAGCTACCAACTCAATCTAGATATGGGCAAATAACTTGAATATATTTCTCCAAATAAGAAATCCAAGTGGCCAACATTTGAAAAGATGTTCAGTTTTAATTATTAGGGAAACACAAATCAAAATAACAGTTAACTACTACTTCAATCTAGGATGACTGAAACAAACAAAATTTAAAAATACATGGAATCTTACAAGTGTTGGCAAGGAAGTGGAGAAACTGGATACGTAATACATTACTATTGAGAATGAAAAATGGTTCACCTGTAAAGAAAGCAGCTTGGAGTTTTTTCAATGAAGTTAACATGGAATTATATATACCCAGGAATTCCATTTTGAAATACTAAAAACACATACTCATTCAAGTGTACACAAGTTCATGGCAGCAGTATTTACAATATCCAAAAAAGTGGAAGCAATCTTAATGTCCATAATCTGATGAACTGATATACAAATTGTTGAATAAACCTATGATGAAGTATCTTACATCTGTAAAAAGGAATGAAGTATTGATAAATCTTACAACCTGAGGTTTCCAACTGAAAGTCATACAGAAACCAGGTGAAATTATAGAGTGTTCAGAGTAAGCCTCCATGAAGAATGGAGACAAAGCAGATTTGAAAGCTCTTGCAGAGATAGTTTAGCAGTTCTTTCAGGCAAGAACAACAAGCAAATATTGCCATGTTTTCCATGGAAATAAGGATAGCTTAAAAGGTGTGCTTAAAAGAAAGAACAGTGGGAGAAAATACCACAGAGCTAATGGGAATCCAGAATATGTAGATAATTTTAGGCCATTTTAAGGACACAAGACAGAAATCCTGTGAGGTGCCCCAGAGGCCCTGTACAGAATGGCATATTTATTTCAAGGTCAAAAAGTCTTCATTTAAAGCTTGATTTTTTTTTTTGGGGGGGGGGGGCGGGCGTGGAGTTTGCCAAAAACATCCAGATAAGCAAAGTGGCAAATATCTCAAAGGCAAATACAGAAAGTTTCATAGTTGTGAACAAAACTTAACTCTTTTAATACTGACAAGAAAGTAAGTAATCAAAGATTTGATAAATTCAACATGAAGCACAGTAAATTATTTTGGTAAGACATAAAATCTTTGCTCTTCAGGGAGATTACTTAAAAGCTAAAGGAAAATTTCTTTATATATATATATATATATTTATTAATAATAGACCAATAACCTAAAAAAACTGGCCTTTTAACAGAGAAAAAAGGAAATTCCAATTTTGCACCAGCATAGTTAGATATTAAAACTCATTTTTTTAAAAAAAGTTAAATCCATTCCAATCTTAGTCAGCCTGACCACACATAAAATTTCCTTCCCATGATTCCTTTTCCAGAAACCTTCTACAGCTTTTTTTTCTATCCATTCAGATTTTGTCTTGTTTTTCTTATTCTGAAACAACGAGGTCATTTTACTTTTCTTATTTACTTTTCACACACGGTTGTCTCATTTTAACCTTATCATTTCTAAATAGAATTGTTTACCTATAGTGAAAACTGAGTAGTAAGCAATTGTGGATTGTCTGTTTATATTAGCATTCTATAGACTTGGCAAATTTATAAATATATTTCATAATTTCTAGAAGTATATTCTTCCTCCCTGTAAATTTTTCAATGTCACACAAAATATGTTTGCTAAAACACCAAAATATTTGTGAAGCCAAAAGTGGATAAAACTATGTTCAGTAATTAATTTTCAGTATTTTATCTCATTTGGAAATGATCTAAATGTTTAATAAATATCTATCAATTAGCTTAGCTTTGTACTTTTAAGGTCATCAAAAGGATTTGGAATCTTTTTAAATAAATACACTATCAAACATAATTATTGTTGAAAAGTTCATTTTTAAACTATTATTTGTAAGCATTTACTTGTCATTAACAATTATATTTACACTGCTTATGAAAATTTGATGAGACATTAAAAAGCTAACCATCATCTTAACTTTGTTGCTGACAAATTCTGAAATAGAGATAACAAAAGATACCTTCCTCCGAAGATCCAGAGCCACTCCTAAAGACAATGACAATTCCCCTAAAGACTGGCAACATTCAATAGGACCCTAGCCACAAAACAAGCACAACTCACATTTTTGTCTTGCCAAAAGGTTGTTTATTACTTTTGTAGTTTTCAAGTTGCTAGCTGATAGTTTTGTTGTCTGCATATGCAAGAATCAACAACCTGTGTGCACCAGGCAGGCAGAAAGCCGAGCCAAATTCTCACGACATAAAATCAGACAAATAAGACTTCAAAAGTTGTCCTTGGGAGAGAAAAGATTAATAACCAAAGAGGACCCCAAAACCAAATTCACAAGAGGCTGGGTTAGAAAGGAAGGGATAATGAGAAATTTTACATTCAGAGATACAGGGGAGCTAACTCTGATAAGAATGCTCACTTTTTGCTGGCTTCTGCCAGGTTTTCCAGGGTCTCATCTGCAGATTCCTAACCAAGAGGGGTTCAAAGTAGACACACTAGCCCTGGTATCCACCAGAATGTGGCAAGGTTGTCTATTAGTTTTCATGTTTCCAGACATAAAATAAGCAGGTCTTCTGGAAGCTGGCACACACGATTCTTTGAACTTGAGGATCCATATCCTTGGCCAAGCCTTGGATCTTCTGGAACCAAATGAATGTCTAAGCTGGATGTATCACTAGTTTGGGGACTTTTTGTTGTTTTATAATATCTTTTATTGCCCTGACATGTTGAAGTTGATGAGTGACCTAGTAACAATCCAACCCATTCCATGACCAACTTTTCCTGGCACAGGAGCCTTAGGGCTAGGAGGCAAGGGTTCCAACATCTTTTAAGTGCTTAGTCTGTATCTACCAATTTTGCTGCTTTGGCTTCTGAGATTCCCATCAGCAATGGCTCTGTTACTTCTTTCACTGGAGGATTTCTTTATAGTTGTGGATGCCCTAATGGATTTTAATAGTTTGACTTGTGACTCTATTTTGATTCTGATAATCAAGTATGTCTGAATTTCTTGTCTTTATTTTCCCGAATCCTCCAATTATGCTGCTGATTTACCTCAAAGCATTTTAGTTCCCTAATGGTGAGCACCTGTTACACAGCACCAGTCGCAGACTCCCAATTTAACTACCCCAGAACCTTTCCAGGACCCTGGAAGTTTTAACAAACTCTGAAAACATCCTAGGATCTAGTTAAATATGTGTTTTAAATAGTTTGTTTGGATCAGATTGCTGCACACAAGGAAGGGGAACTGAAATCTGAGAATGACTTACCCACCGTCCATGGGAACAACAAGAGGAACACAGCACAAAGGGTTTAATGGTCACTTTACCTACGCACCTCCTCATCCCATAGATCTTTAGTAGTCAGCTTCAGATTCCACCCTCATCACCAACAACTGTTGGAAAAACATTAAAGAAAACAACTTCAGTGATACAAACTAATTTTATTTAATACTTCATGAAGTGAAAAGTCTCCTTTCAGAGAACTTCAAAATGGGATGGAAGGTAGAAACTTTTACAGGATAAAGAATAAAGAACAAGGAAGAGGAAAATAGAAAATATCTGATTTGCTGGGGCTACATAGTCAACCTTGTTTGGGATAAGAAGGAAGAAGGAAATAAATATAGAACCCACAGGGAGCTTGGAGTTTGAGGATTTGCTGACTGAATAAACTGCATTTCCAGTGAAGTGGGGCATTTGCAGGGGCATGAAAGTTATCTAGGATTCCATGGAAGTGGAAGTGAACTCACAGAGTACTTTTCATTCTCTGTCAGACTTATTTTACCTACATAAGGTAAAATCTAGGTCCACCCATGTTGTTGCAAATGATATTATTTCATTCTTTCTAAAGCTGAGTAATATTTCATTACATATGTAAATATTATATTCATTATATATACATACATAAATAAATACACACATCTTCCTTACCCATTCATCTATTGATGGCAGATTGCTTTTGTATCTTCTCTATTGTAAAAAATGCAGCCATGAACAGACAGGTGCAGATATCTTTTCCAATTAGTATTTTTGGATAAATACCCAGAAGTGAATTGATGGATAACATGCTAATTCAGGGCTTCTCTGGTGGCTCGGTGATAAAGAATCCACCCGCTAACACAGGAGATGTGGGTTCGATTCCTGGGTCAGGAAGATCCCCTGGAGAAGGAAATGGCAACCCACTCCAGTATTCTTGCCTGGAAAATCCCATTGACAGAGGAGACTGGTATGCTATAACCCACTGGATCGCAAAAGAGTCAGACAAAACTTAGTGACTAAACAACAAAAACAGTGCTAGTTCAACTATGGGTTTTTGAAGAAAACCCATACTGTTTTCCATAGCAGCTGCACCAATTTATATTCCCACCAACAGTGCTCAAGAGTTCCCTTTTCTCCACATCCTAGTCACAGGTATTATTGTTTTTTAGATAAGAGTCATTCTCACATGTGTGAGGTGATATCTCACTGTGGTTTTGATTTGCATTTCCCTGATAATTAATGATGCTGAGCCTTTTTTCATGTACCTGTTGGCTATCTGTATATTTTATTTGAAAACAATGTCTATGCAGATCCTCTGCCCATTTTCTATTGGACCTGCTTGCATTTTTGATGTTGCAGCTCTGTGATCTAACTTATATGTGGAATCTAGAAAGTAAAGCAAATGAACAAACACAACAGAAACAGAGTTATAGATATAAAGAACAAATAGGTAGTTGCCAAGGGTAAGGGTGGGGAGAGAAAAAAAAAACAGTTGAGAAAGATTAAAAGGTACAAACTTCCACTTGCAAAATAAGTGAATCATAGTATTACCGAAGCAGGTTTGCTTTGCTTGATATGCAGCAAGCCAAACTGCCAAGATGCCGAGGTTTGAAGCAGAGATTTAGTCAACAGATAGCCAAGCAAGGAAATTGAAGAACACTCAGAGCCACCTCCTCCAAGTCAAGGGACTCTGGGTGTTTGTGAGATAAAGAGTAAAGAAACCAGTCCATCTGGGATCTGGGGAGCGTAGAAACGTGAGGACCATGGAGAACATGAGGGAAGGTAATTGGAAACAGGTGAGGTAATGGCCATTCTGCTCATAGGTATAACTACACTACAGGCTCTGCACCACGTTCTCCTACGTGCCCAGTGGGAGGGTGGTTCATCCTATCCAGTCTTAACCAGTTCAGCTAGAACTAGATACAGCTGACTCCAATATCCTGGAATACAAGGTCAGCAAACACCTTCTTGTTAAGGCTACAGGCTGCTAGCGGGATATGCAAGTCTTTGTAGCAACAATTAAAATGAATAATAAGTATTAGGATAAAATATGCAGTATGAGAAGTTGCCTATGCAGACTGCTGAAAGTGCATATTACTAACTAGTCCCAACTTAAATTGTTAATAGGATTTTATTTCCATAATGGAATATTGAAAATTTCTGAGGAAAACCCACAAATGGGCAAAGTAAAACACACATACACACACCCCTCCCACATCTAACATACAATGTACTTATGTGTGTGTGTGTGTGTGTGTATGAAATTTTAGACACAGCTGAAGAGCGTGTGTGTGTGTGTGTTTGTATATATGTATATGCATATGTAAACTGACAAATAAATGTGCTCTGTGTGTCCTGTCACGGCCGACTCTTTGTGTCCCTTCAGACTATAGTCTGCCAGGCTCCTCTGTCCATGGGATTTTTCAGGCAAGAACTGGAGTGGGTTGTCATCTCCTCCTCTAGGGGATCTTGCTGACCCAGGAATCGAACCTGCATCTCCTTTGTTTCCTGCACTGCAGGCAGAATCTTTACTGCTGAGTCATCGAGGGAAGCCTGACAAATCAATATAAAATATTAAAAACGTAGCACAGAGACAAAGAATGCATGAAAAAGATTGCAAAGCATGGAGAACTAAGTATAGATGGCATTACATATATCTAATTTTTTTAAAGTAACTAGAAATAATTGGGTAGAGAATATATGAAAGATAAGAGTTTTTTCTAGAAATATAAAATATCTTTTCTCATTTTAAAAAGCCAAATCCTCTTAATTATTAGTAACAATAAGATCTCCACATACACTTAATTGTAAGAAGCCATGGAGTCAAAATGAAAACAAACAAAAAAATTAAAAGCTTCTAGAAAGAAAAGAATGATTACACAATAAAGGATGATATTCTTAGAATTTATTTTTAAGCCATTTTAGTGAGTTATGATTGACCCACAAAACTTTGTGGATATTTAATTTATACAACTTTACGTGTTTGTGTATAGTTTTATGTTCATAAAACCATCACCACAATCTATGTCATAAACACATACATATACATCACCACCAAAAATGTCTTCCTATACTCTTTATTCATTATTATTACATTTTATATAAATGAATATGATTTTATAATGAGGGTAAAAATAAGACATTTTCGGACAAACATAAACCGAGAGAATTTAATACAACTTTGAAAACAATTCTCTTTTTTGGTAGGTTTATAAATCAAGAAGTGCAATAAAACTAAAATCTTGAGCAAATACTATATAAATCTGGAAAAGCAATTAAATAAAAGTGAAGCAAGACAAAGATAATTAAGAGCAAATTTTAAGAAATAAATCTATATATACCAGAAATAATAATTTTGTACTTAAGAGAAATGGCAAAAATCGACTGTATATTTTAAAAACCTGCTATATTTCAGACACTTCTAAAACATAAAGTTCAGAAAAGTAATAATAAATGGATAGGAATAAAGCAGTGTACAAGGTAAAAATTAACGAAATGACAGTACATTAATAACAGACAAAATAGAATTAAAGTGAAAAAAATCATGCCAGAAATAAAAGATAATGATCACATATATTTGACAAGTGATTAAACTGTCTCAGAACATGTAAGTTTTCTAAACATATACACATCTAACACCAAAATATCAATAGTAAAAGATGAAGTATATGTACTGTTTGAATAACAAAAACATAAACTTGATCAAAGGTCTTCCCCCAGTGGCTCAGTGGTAAAGAATCTGTTGGCTATTCAGAAGATGCAAAGATACCAGTTGGGTCCCTGGGTGAGGAAGATCCCCTGGAGGAGGGCATGGCAACCCACTCCAGTATTCTTGTCTGGGAGAATCCCATGGCCTGAGGAGCCTGGCGGGCTATGAGCCATGGGGTTGCGAAGAATCAGACACGACTGAAATGACAGCACTCATGCCAACTTGATCAAAATGCCAAATGCACTATTCAGTTTTGGATGCAGGGTCTATTAGATTTAACTCAAATAGACATAAAATATTTATACATTTGACCAAATTCCTGGCAATAAAATTAATTTTAAAAAATGTAAAAAAATAGCTTATTTGATAATAAAACTCTGAATACATTGCCAAAATGGTAATACTCAGAAACAAAGAGAAAACTAAAATACATTACATAAAATAAAATCTCTAATCTTTGCGTCAACAGAGGAATTATGATGCTAATTATAACATATATAGAAATTTAAAAATAATTCAAATTAATACAGCATTTTACATTAGAGTTTATTTAATATTTAGAAGAAAAGTTATAGACAATACATTTATTAATAAAAAACAAAAAATAAAAACAAATGGTCTAACACTTAGATACAGAAAGCAGAGAAGTGACTAGCAGAGGGGAGGGGGCAAGGGGGTTGGAGGGTAAAATGGTAAGTAGAATCAACTCTATGGTGGTGGAAGGAAACTAATTTATCTGTGGTGAGCATTTTAGGGTATACAGAAGTAGAAATATAATATATTGTACACATAAAACTTACATAATGCTATAAGTCAATGTTACTTTAATAAGGAAGGAAGGAAGGGGAGGAAGGAGAGAAGGAGGAAGGGAAGAAAGTTAATGCTCAAACTGCCCGGTATATTACCAGATAACCTCAGCATTTTCATGAGAATGCTGAATTCGTTCCATCTACTCTGTTGTTGTTGTTGTTTTCCCTTCAGTGTCCAACATTTAATTTCCTTATGCATTTCCAATGTTTCACACATTATATATTCATTTTAAAGATGTTTGCGTGTGTTTGCGTGTGTGCCTGCTCAGTCGTGTCTGACTCTGGCGACCCCATAGCCGGCTAGGCTCCTCTGTCAGTGGGATTTTCCCGGCAGGAATACTGGAAGAACGTTAAAGTCAAGTTGCTCAGTCGTGTCCGACTCTTTGCGACCCCATGGACTGTAGCCTACCAGGTTCCTCCGTCATCCATGGGATTTTCCAGGCAAGAATACTGGAGTGGATTGCCATTTCCTTCTCCAGGAGATCTTCCCGACCCGGGGATTGAACCCCAGTCTCCCACATCGTAGGCAGATACTTCACCATCTGAGCCACCAGGGAAATCTAGAACAGTCCCTAGGAATACTGGAGTAGGTTGCTATTTCCTTCCCCATTAAAGGTGTTTACCTATTCTCTTAATTGAGTCCATGGAAATTATTTTTCTGAATACCTCACAAATACCATTCCAACCTAAATAGTAATAAAATGTAATGTTGCCATTACTACAAACAGGGATTGCACTTGAGCATTTTTTGTGCAATTCCTTTGTACAATAAAATAGCCACTTTTTAAAATGATGGATAAAAATATTCCCTTACATCACCTCATATGTTTTACAACACTGTTTCAGGCTAAGTTCCTTTATGACTCTGATTTTGTTTTTGTTTTTTTAATAGCAGTTAAGAGTATCTGCTATTTTCAACCAAAATTTAAACTTCAAGTAAAACTTTATGTTTTACATCATTGAAAAATCTGTTAAAATGGAAATGTCATAATAATTTGCAAACCAATGTCAAATAACTATTCCATTTCTCTCTTCATAGTTTGTTTTTAATGTATATTTTATTTAAGCTTCAGGTTTTCTTTCAGCACTTCATCATTTGCTGTATTACCTCAACGTCATTTCCATTTCTGCCTATCTATTAACATCACCTTCTCTCTCAGGAAGTGGGCTATATGTAAGAGCCTGATCTTCAAAGAATAAAGTAGGTCCTGAAATATCTCTGTAGCTACTATTCAATATCACTTATCACTTCTGAGCCCAGTAGTGTTGACTCAGATAAATAATGAATAATTAAACATAGTTGAACTTGTTTCAAATATTGTGGTTTTAAATCTTTTTATGGCAAAAACGAGCATATTATATAATCAAGGATCTGAACAACTAATATCATAGCTTCCAATTTTCCTTTACAAATAAAGCCAGGCAAAATTACAGAAAGTTCTGCAATAGCATTTTTATTTAGGTTTTTAAAACTAAATATGTTTTATCAAGTTATGGCCTTGTATTTTAAATCATAGCTCACTATCACTATGTTTAGTCATAAAAGTGTACATACTTATGAATTAATGTCAGCTATAATAATATTTCTTGGGCTTTTAAATGTAATCTCATTTCAAGCTTTAGAAATGCAACCCAATGTTGTAGTAATCTATTTGGCATTTTTAAAAAGACATTTTAGAAATACTTATTGGTAATTTGGAAATGATATAGTTCTTAAGCTACAATTTAGAACATTTAAAATTGCAAGAATTAAGTAGAAGTTCATTTCACTGAGCCACTGATCATGTGATGTTATACTGTGTGTGTGTGTCTGTCTGTCAGAGAGAGACAGGGAGAAGAAGGGGAAGAGACTGAGAGGGGGAAAGGGAAAGGGAAAATGATGGAGCAAATAATATTGATTATTGACTGATGTTCTGAATTTAAAGTGCTTTTTACCCAGTCTTCCATATTTGATGCATCTTATAATCAATTGTGAAGAATGTTCAAGGCCAAAATTTCACCAAGGTCAAGCACATAGTCAAAAACCTAATTTGTCACTAGTAAAGAGAATCGAGATATATGGGACGTTTCATTTTATTTCTCAAAGTATTGAATTACATATCATTAAACATTTTATTAATATGGGAACCTTCCATAGTGCTTGTATTTAAATTTCCTATGTGATAATTTACTTTGAAATACTGCATATAGAGAGTGTGATATATGTGTATATAATATTGTTTATTTGTTTAAGTAGTGTTAAAAGATATACTGAGCCCTATTAAACATTTGAGGGGTTTATTTGAATAAAAATCCATTGGAACTGGGAAGCATCTAACCAGGAGTGTTTAGGAACACTTTTTCCATAGGAGCTAGAGCGATGATTAGAGAAGTAATGGAAGCAAATGTAGTGAATGTATGCTCAGTGGTATTTTACTCTTTGCTACCCCATGGAGTGTAGCCAGCCAGGCTTCTCTGTCCATGGAATTTTCCAGCTTAAGAATATTGGAGTGGGTTGCCATTTCCTACTCCAGGGTATCTTCCCCAGCCAAGGATGGAACCCACATCTCTTGCATCTTCTACAGTGTTAGGCAGATTCTTTACCACTGCACCACTTCGGCAGCCCTGTGGAAACAAAGGGGGGAAGTTATTTGTTTGCCTATGGCTTAAAAGCCTTGTTGTCTGAGCCTGATTGTACTTAGGTTTCCATCTTTTACCCTTGAGGCATTTACAGATTTAGATTTCAGTTTGCTTAGTAGGTCTTCGGAGAAGGCAATGGCATCATTCTTGCCTGGAAAATTCCATGGACAGAGGAGCCTGGTAGGCTGCAGTCCATGGGATCGTGAAGAGTCGGGCACGACTGAGCGACTTCACTTTCACTTTTCACTTTCATGCATTGGAGAGGGAAATGGCAGTATTCTTGCCTAGAGAATCCCAGGGACAGAGGAGCCTAGTGGGCTGCCGTCTATGGGGTCGCACAGAGTCAGACATGACTGAAGCGACGTAGCAGCAGCAGCAGCAGTAGGTCTTCATGGCATCAGAGCTTCCTCATCTAATAGCTTCCTTGTTTAATTAATTAAACAGTAGTTAGTGTTTAAATATACTGAATAGGATTAAAAATTTTAGAGATGGCTAATGGAAATTTATTAAAATATTAAATATATGTTTACATAAGAGTTCATTAACAAATAACTTGAGAAATAATTTTATTAAGGAAATTACAGATATTTAATTGTTGTATTTACAGGTATTCAATTACAGATATATAGTTATTTAGAAAGATTTTCTGAGCTCCAGTGAACATGTATGGATAAGGTTTATTAATCTGGTAAGACCAATAGCCTAACAATTACAAAATATATCTGTAGTTCAACAGAAGTCTTTTCCTGGGTCTCATGCTTAACAAGTCTCTGTTCCTATTCTCTCTGTTCTTCCTGATTCTGGAGACACATGTCTTCATATAGAAATGTGTTTTCATTTTACTTGATTATATTCCTAGGAGTGTAAATTACTAGATGTACAGTAGTTTAATTTTTAACTTTTAATTAAAAACATTTTATACATAGAATTTCAATTTCTGCCATCATTGTTTTGTAGTTTTCAGTGTACAACTCTGCATTTCTTCTGTTAATTTCATTCTCAAGACATATTTTTTTTGGTGCTATTGTGAATAAAATATTTTCTTAATTTTTATTTTCAAATGACTCATTGCTAGTACATAGGAAGACTTCTTTGCATATTAATCTTCTCTCTTACAGAAGTACTCATGTAAACACATATCATTTGTGAAATAAGCCAGTTTTATTTTTTCCTTTCTATGGGTGTTTCTTTCTGTTTTCTTTTTCTCTCTCTTTTTGCCTCTTTTCACTGACTAGAACCTTTAGTGCAACATCAGTAGAGTTGGTGAGACCAGTGGACCTCCTTGTTCTGTTGAAAAATATTCATTGGCAAGTATGACATTAGCTCTAGTTTTTTGTTTGTTTTCCATACGGTTTTTATGTTGACTAAGAAGGTCCTTTTCTTTTCTAATTTGTTATGAATTTTGTCTTTGTCTTCAATAGAGTTTGTCAAATGCTTCTTCTTCCTCTTTTGAGATGACCATGTGGCTTTTGTCATTCATTGAAGCAATATGATATATAACATGAAATTATTTTGTTTGTTAAACCATCTTTGTCTTCTTGAGATAAATATGTAGCAATAGTTTTAAAAATCTTTTAATCTATTGCTGTATTTGCTTTGATATTTTTATTATAGTATTTTTATAATATGTTGTCTGTATTTTTCTAACCCTGTCTATACTTATCAGGGATATCTGTCACTTTTATTTTTCTTGTTATGTCTTGGTTTTGCACTGTTATCATGGTAATACCGACTTAGTAGAATAATACAGATTTATATCCTCTTCTTCCATTTTGCTTAAATTTTATGGATTGATGTTATTTTATCATTAAATATCTTCTGTATTTTAGCAATGAACTCATTTGCACCTGGGAGAGTTTATGAAGAGATTTTAAATTAGTAATTCAATTTATTTATTTGATGTTTACTAAGTGTGAACTTCGTTTATATTCTCTATTGTTTTTCTGTTGTCTATTGATTTCTATTCTGATCTTTAATATTTCTTTTCCTGCTTATATTTGATTTAGTTTCTTCTTTTTTTACCAGTATCTCAAGACTGCTACTGAGATTATTTAGTTGTTTTAACCATAGGCATTTAGAGCTTATTCAGAACTCAAATATATATCCTATAAAAACTCATATATTGAAACCCTAATCCCAAATGTGGCTGTATATAGAGATAGGGCTTTTAAAGAGGTTGTTATTGCTGTTGTTCAGTCACCAAGTCTTGTCACTTCTTAATCTCTTCTGCTTCTGCTAGGTCCTTACTCTTTCTGTTCTTTACTGTGCCCATTTTTGCATGAAATGTTTCCTTGGTTTGTCTAATTTTCTTGATGATATCTCTAGTCTTTCCCATTCTATTGTTTCCCTCTGTTTTTTTTTGCATTGCTGACTTAAGATGGTTTTCTTATTTCTCCTTGCTATTCTTTGGAAATCTGCATTCAGTTGGGTATATATTTCCCTTTCTCCTTTGTCTTTCACTTTTCTTCTTTTCTCCACTGTATGTAATGCCTCCTCAAACAACCGTTTTGCCTTCCTGCATTTTTTTTTTCTTGAGGATGGTTTTGTTCACTGCCTCCTGTACAATGTTATGAACCTCTGTCCATAGTTCTGGCATTCTATCAAATTTAATCCTTTGCATCTATTTGTCAATTCCACTGTATAATCATAAGGGATTTGATTTAGGTCATACCTGAATGGCCTAGTTGAGGTTAAATGAGAGTAAAAGGATGGAGCCTTAACTTAATCCAAAAGAACTGGCGTCCTTTAAGATGAGGAAGAGACAACAGAGATGTAACATGCACGAGGAAATGCCCCTTGAGGACACAGCAAGAAGATAGCCATATGCACCAAAGAGAGAGACCTCAGCAGAAAACAAATCTTCCAACAGTTGTATCTTCAGTTTCCAGAGCTGTGAGAAAATAAACCTGTGGTGTTTAAGCCACCCATTTTGTGGTATTTTGTATGCAGTCCCAGAAGACTAATTCAAAGCTCCACATTTTCCCTATAACCTTACATTTAGCTGAATCCTACAAATTGTAATATGTTGTGGTTGTGTTTTCATTTAGCTCATAACATTTTCTAAATTCTCCATGATTTTCTCCTTAACCTATAAATTATTTTAAAATGTGTTGTTTATTTTCCATATTTACATGTCAATTTTCCCAGTTTCCTTCAGTTGTTGCTTTCCAATTTAACACTAATTTAGTCAAAGGACATACTTTGTATGATTTCAATGGTTTTATATTTATTGAGGTTTGTTTTTTGGCTTGCCACATTATTTATATTTATTTATATTTATATGGAGAGTTGTTTATCAACTTTAGAATAATGTGCTTTCTTCTCTTGTTGGGTAGAGAGTTCTATACAGGTGAGTTAGGTCCTTTAGGTTGATAGTGTTTTACCTTTCACTATGAACAAAGCTAGGAGATATGATGGAATTCCAGCTGAGCTATTTCAAATACTAAAAGATGATGCTGTGAAAGTGCTGCATGCAATATGCCAGCAAATTTGAAAAACTCATCAGTTGCCACAGGACTGGAAAAAGTCAGTTTTCATTCCAATGCCAAAGAAGGGCAATGCCAAAGAATGTTCAAATTACCACCAATTGCACTCATTTTGCATGCTATCAAAGAAATGGTCAAAATTTTCCAAGTGAGACCTCAATAGTACGTGAATCAAGAAACTCCAGTTCTTTAAGCTGGATATAGAAAAGACAGAAGAACCAGAGGTCAAATGGCCAACATCTGTTGGATCATAGAAAAAGCAAGAGAATTCCAGAAAAACATCCACTTCTGCTTCATTGACTATGCAAAAGCCTTTGACTGTGTGGATCACAGCAAATTATGGAAAATTCTTCAATAGATGGGAATACCAGACCACCTTACTTGTCTCCTGAGAAACCTGTGTGCAAGTCAAGAAGGAACAATTAGAACCGGACTGAAACAATGGAACAATGGACTGGTTTCAAATTGGGAAAGGAGTAAGTCGAGGCTGCATACTATCACCCTGCTTATTTAACTGATATGCAGAGTACATCATGTGAAATGCCAGGTTGGATCAAGCAAAAACTGAAATCAAGATTGCAGGGAGAAATATCAACAACCTCAGATATGCACATGACACCAACCATATGGCAGAAAGTGAAGAAGAACTAAGTAGCCTCTTGATGAAAGTGAAAGGGGAGAGTGAAAAATCTGACTTAAAACTCAACATTCAAAAACTAAGATCATGGCATCTGGTCCCATCATTTTATGGCAAATAGATGGGGAAACAACAGAAACAGTGACAGACTTTTTATTTTCTTGGGCTCCAAAATCACTTCAGATGGTGACTGCAGCCATGAAATTAAAAGGTGCTTACTCCTTGGAAGAGAAGCTATGGCAAACCTACACAGCACATTAAAAAAAACTGAGACATTTCTTTGCTGACAAAGGTCCATATAGTCAAAGGTATGCTTTTTCCAGTAGTCATGTATGGACGTGAGAGCTGGACCATAAAGAAGGCTGAACACTGAAGAATTGATGCTTTTGAACTGTGATGTTGGAAAAGACTCTTGAGAGTCCCTTGGATTGCAAAGAGATCAAACCAGTCAATCCTAAAGAAAATCAGTCTTGAATATTCATTAGAAGGACTGATGTGAAGCTGAAAATATAATACTTTGGCCACCTGAGGTGAACACCTAACTCATTAGAAAAGAGCCTGATGCTGGGAAGGATTGAAGGCAAGAGGAGAAGCGGGCAGCAGAGGATGAAACGGTTGGATGGCATCACCAACTCAATCGACATGAATTTGAGCAAACTTTGGGAGATGGTGAAGGACAGAGAAGCCTGGCATGCTGCAGTCCATAGGGTCACAAAGAGTCAGACATGACTGAGAGACTGAACAACAACAACAATATTTACACTTACAGATTTTTGTTTCTACCTTCTACTTATTTTTAGAATGGAATTATTTGTGTCTTTTGGTAGTATTGTTGAATTACCTGTTATTTCAACCTGTTCTGCCAGGTTCTGTTTCATACATTTTGGGGCTCTTTTGTTAGATGCACGTATATTCATAAGTTTTATATCTTCCTGATATAAATTAACCCTTTCACATTCTAAAATGTCTTTTGGTCCCTCGCGGCGGGCGGCGGGCGTCTGGACTGAGCCGCGCACTCGGATCCGAGGCTTCGCGGTCAACGGCTTCTTTGCGGGCCCCGCCGCAGCCGACCCGGCTCCTCAGTGGAGAGAAGATGGTGGGCCGGAACAGCGCCATCGCCGCCGGCGTGTGCGGGGCCCTTTTCATCGGTTACTGCATTTACTTCGACCGCAAGAGACGGAGTGACCCCAACTTCAAGAACAGGCTGCGAGAACGAAGAAAGAAACAGAAGCTTGCCAAGGAGAGAGCTGGGCTTTTCAAGTTACCTGACCTTAAAGATGCTGAAGCTGTTCAGAAATTCTTTCTAGAAGAAATACAGCTTGGTGAAGAATTACTAGCTCAAGGTGAATATGAGAAGGGTGTGAACCATCTGACAAATGGGATTGCTGTGTGTGGACAGCCACAGCAGTTACTGCAAGTATTGCAACAAACTCTTCGGCCACCAGTGTTCCGGATGCTTCTGACTAAGCTCCCAACAATTAGTCAGAGAATTGTAAGTGCTCAGAGCTTGGCTGAAGATGATGTGGAATGAGAAACAAATGTCAACATAATGATCTCAATTAAAACATATTTTTAAAATCTTAACTCAGAAGATGATCGGCTCTGGGGGAGTAAGGGCAGATAAGCTTGTTATGGACTGTCCTCCACAGTGAAGTCTACCAAAGTTAATTTTTACTTTGTGTAGATCCATTTGTCTGTTTTATTTATTTTTCCCAGTGAAAAGTGTATTTTGATAGAGAGCTTTTCATTTTATAAATACACTATGAATTACTGAAATACGCATTTTGTTTATTCTTAAAATGTGTGATTAGAATGTACATATAACATCCCATTACTTATGTTAAAAATACCCGGTGCTCAGTTTTGAAAGATAGGCCCCCAAAAATGTAGAAGAAAATTGAAGAATATACTTGTTTTGCTCTACATCAGAAAGTTGGCTGGAAACTTGTGTTGATCAAAACTGAGCGTTAAGAGATTATTTCTTTCCATTTAATCTCTTAAATATGTGTAATGTGCTGCTATGCTATAATAACAACTTCACCCCCTCCCTTGAAATGTTTTCTTTAAATCAGTGGGTTTGATGTATTCTGGATATTTACATCCTTGTATTTTAGATACATATAGTTGTGGATGGCACCAGGAATTGGATGTCTATACATTCTTAATCTGGCTGAGTAAGCTTTACCAGTTAATGTCTGCCCACTTGCCTCATATATAAACTGAGGAAATGGGTGTGCTAATTCAGCTTCTAATTCCTTTGGTTCTGTGCAGCATTTTCAAATCCCTCTTTCTGAGGGAAATACCTGTTTGGGCAGCCAGCCCTTGCGTTTTTTTATACTCTGAATTTTGCATGCTTGCCTGACGTAGTATTTCTGGTTTTTTAAAAGGTATAACATGTTGATTTTCACTGAAATCATGGTTCTGTCACTACTTTTGTAAATTAACCCGAAACGTAACCTTCACGGTGACTGGGACGATATGCTTGTAAAAGTGTTTGTTCCCTTTTGCTTTTATCCTCAGTGTACCTCCTTAATCCCCTACCAACCCTTATCTTGTATGAGAATAAGGTGTAACTTTGTGGCTGAAGACTTGAATGAAGATAATGGGACCTTTTATTCTCTAAATAGTGACATATTATCTGCAGCCACAGATTAAATATCAGACCTAAGAATAAAGATCCTTGGTACTTAAAAAAATAATAATAATAAAATAAAATGTCTTTTATCCCCAATGATATTTTTGTCTTAAAATCTGATCATTTTTTAAGATCTCTTACTTTATGGTATTGATAGTAATACAACAAACCTCCTCAGATTTGGAAATAATAGGAGTCTTAGACAAGTGAACTTATTTTCCTTTGTTTTTATTGATTCTCCTCGAGGATGTTGTAAGGAATATATGTTGTGATGAAAAATTCTTTGTGTTTAGACTTATAATATCACTTTCAAAGAATTCTCAGTTTCATGTCTGCAGAGTGTTCTGTTATTTTAATCCTTTTTAGATCCACACACTGCTATTCTGTTTTGCACAGATTTGCAAAATGCTAAATTTAAATAATTTTGTTTCTTTCTGTTTTTTTTTTTTTCAAAGTGCCAAGTTGCATCTACTTAACAAGAATTGATGCTACCAGTCATGCTTCCTAATTTTTCTTCTGACTTATCAGTATTGGCTCTCTGATTTGTTTTGGAGTGAACCAATGTTTTTTTTTTTTTTTTAAATCAGGAAACAAGTAGCTTTGAGATTAACTATAAACAGAAAGAACCTTTCACATTAAAAAAAATCTAAAGTTTCTTTGTTTCATTGTTTTCTATAGGATGCAACACTCCTATTGGCTGACATATAATTCTGATTTTTTTCCATGTAACCGCTTCATGAACATCTTCATGTAAACTTGGTTTCAAATACAGGCCACCCTTCATTTGGTTGATTATAATCTTTTACTTTTTAATCACTTTTTAAATTCCCCTTGAGAGTGTATGCAGAGTACATCATGAGAAACGTAGGGCTGGAAGAAGCACAAGCTGGAATCAAGATTGCTGGGAGAAATATCAATAACCTCAGATATGCAGATGACACGACCCTTATGGCAGAAAGTGAAGAGGAACTAAAAAGCCTCTTGATGAAAGTGAAAGTGGAGAGTGAAAAAGTTGGCTTAAAGCTCAACATTCAGAAAATGAAGATCATGGCATCCGGTCCCATCACTTCATGGGAAATAGATGGGGAAACAGTGGAAACAGTGTCAGACTTTATTTTTCTGGGCTCCAAATTCACTGCAGATGGTGACTGCAGCCATGAAATTAAAAGACACTTACTCCTTGGAAGAAAAGTTATGACCAACCTAGATATTATACTGAAAAGCAGAGACAGTACTTTGCCAACAAAGGTCCGTCTAGTCAAGGCTATAGTTTTTCCAGCGGTCATGTATGGATGTTGACAGTTGGACTGTGAAGAAGGCTGAGCGAAGAAGAATTGATGCTTTTGAACTGTCGTGTTGGAGAAGACACTTGAGAGTCCCCAGGACTGCAAGGAGATCCAACCAGTCCATTCTAAAGGAGATCAGCCCTGGGTGTGCTTTGGAAGGAATGATGCTAAAGCTGAAACTCCAGTACTTTGGCCACCTCATGTGAAGAGTTGACTCATTGGAAAAGACTCTGATGCTGGGAGGGATTGGGGGCACGAAGAAGAGGGGACGACAGAGGACGAGATGGCTGGATGGGATCACTGACTCGATGGACATGAATTTGAGTGAACTCTGGGAGATGGTGATGGACAGAGAGACCTGGTGTACAGCGATTCATGGGGTCGCAAAGAGTCGGACATGACTGAGCGACTGAACTGAACTAAACTGAACTAAGTATATACCATGTTTCCAGCAAGGTGCTATGCTCAGGGGGGCTACTGATAAGTAACTACTCCTCTTGCATGCATGGCTATATTAAAAAAAAATGAGATTCACAAACAGCTGATTTCTAGAAACCTGCAGCACTTTTCATTGAATATACACACTCCATTTTATGTTATGAAATTCTAATGGACACCGATTATTTGTCTAAAATTCTTATGTACAATTGGTTATCAGTTTTAATTTTAATACAAGCATTGAAAGAGAAAACATTCTAAGTTTTAATGCAGTCCAAGAAGTTCGTATGTAGACATATAACTATAAATATTCAAATTCAATTCCATGATGAATATTTCCATTAGAGAATATAACTGCTAAGTCTGCTGCTAAGTCGCTTCAGTCGTGTCCGACTCTGTACGACCCCATAGACAGCAGCCCACCAGGCTCCCCTGTCCCTGGGATTCTCCAGGCAAGAACACTGGAGTGGGTTGCCATTTTCTTCTCCAAGAGAATATAACAAAACCTATTAAACTTGATAAGATCTCTAAGAGTATCCTACTTGTGGTCTTTGTCCAACAATTTTTTAAATTAAATAATTTAAATACTCTGATTGTTAGGTTTTATATTGGTAAAATAGAGTTGTGTGCATTATGCTCTTCCAAGAGTAAATTTGGGAGAATAAAATCTTTTTTTCAAAATGCATAAGTATGAAGATAGCATGTCAATTTGAATTTTTACAAAAATATCACAGTAATATAGTAATTTTTCTTTTTATCTGGATGTTTTTATTTCATATGTGTGTTTATGTACATTAGTCACTTAGTCATTTCTGACTCTTTGTGACCCCTGCCAGGCTCCTCTGTCCATGGAATTCTCTAGCCAAGAATACTGGAGTGGGTAGCTATTCCCTTCTCCTGGGGATCTTCCTGACCCAGAGATCGAACCTTGGTCTCCTGCATCACAAGCAGATTCTCTACTGTCTAAGCCACCCCAGAAGATTTTATATCATGTACTGTTTTCAAATTTAAAACATTAATAACATTTAAAAAAGAATAATACTCCAATGACATGATTTGAATTCAAATTTTGTTTTAAAAACATGTTTTCTTTATTTTAACAAATTCTCTTCCATCATTGTAATCAGCATGTTTAAGTTGGATACATTTTTTAAAAAACAATCTCAAATGAAAGCAGAACTCTGGGGATGCTGTCATTTCTGGACAAAATATACAAAACCCTTGGATTTCTCCAAATTTTAGCTATGGCCCTCTAGTTTTGAGCTCTTTGCTATGATGACAGAGTCTATTCTTTCCAAAAGTCTCTGCTTTCCACTGCTGCCACTTCTGTCCATAGTCTTTGTTACTCTGTCAGTTCTTCCTCTGCTAAATTTAAAACTGAATAATGAGGTCACCCAAAAGACCTCCTTCTCCTAGGACTTCTGAAAGCTAAGACTCCTTTTTATGTTCAAACTGTGTCTCAAATTCAGTTCTTACGATGACATTATGACATTTTCAATGAAATTAAAAATAGCTTGCCTGGAATTTTATATTGAATCTTAATAAGACATGTATCTCATGGTATTTTGGTTTTGAGAAAATTTTTGTTAAACAGAAGAAGTAGTCTGATTTTTATCTGGGTACACTTTTCTCTGAATAGATCATTTCAGTAGATCAGAGATTTTTTTAAAGATATGTGGGGCTATAGATTTCTTAAAGAGAAGTACACATGCATTATTTCTTAGAGTTTTACTTGAATTACTGTCCTACTTTGGGAAAGTATTTCACCTTACACTAAAGAAAATATGATTGTGCTTCCTAGTAATGCTCTAAATTTTTATAATAGAAAGACAAATGACTTTTTCAGAAGTGACACTGAGTTACAAAGAGAAACAGGCTTTTCCCTTTGGGTTATATCAAAATCTGGGATCTATGAACATCATACCTGACACATTCAGTAGAGTGAACATGTGGCTAGACATAGTTTAGACCTGTGTGTTTAATGGATTCAACAACTGTTTTCATTTGATCAACCATCCTAGGGAAACACTAATTGAATTGCTTTTTAGAAATGCAAGAGGCTTAAGTTAATGGATTTCAGCTTTCAGCTTTATCTCTCTCTTCAAAGGATGCAGAAGTCCAACTATTGTCGAGATTTAATGCTTATGAAATATTGTGAGAAGATGCATGAAACCCCTTTAATTTAAATGAGACAAAGGTATAAATGGATCTTATTTCATTTCTAGTTTCTTTTTTGGTTTCTTATCTCCTAATGTGACACTACCCTTTAACTGTGGAACTCTGAAGAGTGATGTCCAAGTCTTAGAATAAAACATTCTAGGCTTGGTATTATGTGCAATTAAACTTAAATATATTATTCTTTGGTGTGTATCTAAGTGGTTTCTCATGCTCAATAAACCTAGACCTAACTGAGATGAGTTAATAAGCTTGGGATTCCCTTAGTATATATATATTTTTTTAATTTTATTTTTAAACTTTACATAATTGTATTAGTTTTGCCAAATATCAAAATGAATCCACCACAGGTATACATGTGTTCCCCATCCTGAACCCTCCTCCCTCCTCCCTCCTCCCTCCCCATACCATCCCTCTGGGTCGTCCCAGTGCACTAGCCTCAAGCATCCAGTATCGTGCATTGAACCTGGATTTGAATCTGGGATTTGAATGGGATTTCATGGGATTTGAATCTGCATTCATCAGTGGAAAGTATATCCCTATTTGAGATGATAAAGACTGAAACAAAGCTATTTTTATATTTCTGTCTGACCATACAGTTATGGTAAATTAAACTCAACAATTATTTTGTATTGATTGAATAGTGGGTGGAATTATAGGTCATTATAGGTGGACAGAAGCTCAGTGTTTACCACACACGTTATGCATGATGGTGTATTCATACACATAAACTGAGATAAGCAGAAGTCAACTGACCTGATCAACACCAAGTTTTGTAAAAATAATTTAAATTCCATCTTCTTTCTAATACACATGATTACTTATTTTTAGCTCAGAGTGTTAATAATATGATTATTGCATCTATATTTATTGAGCATTTAATGTGAGTTATGCATTTTGCTATACAAAATGATATTAAGTGTGAATTTTTATATATTATCTAACAATAATTTGCTAATAATTTTATGTAAGATATGCTAAATGATAGGCAAATTAATTAAGCAATCATCACCCCAAATCTAGTCCATATGAGAGAAGGCTAAAGAGCTAATAGAAGGCTTATTGATTGACTGATGTGAGTAGAGAATGCTAAACAATTTCCTTTCCCTTTCCATTCTTGCACTCATGTCTACCTCCAAGCCAAGTGAAATAGCATCAAGACAAGTCCTTGAGATTTTGGGAATGATGATATCCAAGAGGGAAATCTGTATTTTATCCCTGGGTCAAAGCCTGATAAGCTTCAGAAACTCTTACATTGATTCCTTGCAGAGAATATAAGGGAATTATCAATAAAAACTGGCATATGTCCTTGAAATTTGAGAGGCCTAGAAACTCCTGTCTGACTCTCTCCTGGAAAATTCAAATGGCACGGACTGTCTGTATCAGCTTTCAATGCATGAAAAGAAATGAGTACATAAATGAGTATGGTTTGCTCTTCCAGATTGTGGTATTTTTTCTTTTAGGTAAACCATACACACAATGAAGAAGGTAGTCAGGCTTAATTTATCTGGAAAATATCCCACCAAACAGAATTGGCTGATGAAGTAAGGAACATAAGGTCATAGACTCTGGTCAAAAGCAGAGTTAAGAGTACAACTATGAGGAATAATGTGTACATCAAGGAATAGCTGAGAAAAGAGGGCCTAAATTAAGGATATCAAAAGAAAAGAGGGAAACTTTTTTCTTCATTGAGGACTTTTAAACCAATAGTCTGGAATTTAGCTAAAAGAAAATTTTTTAAATGAATTATTTGATTTATAATAATAATAATTGATTTTTAATACTGAAATATAAAGCTGTTACAATATTTCAAAACTAATAGGAAAAAGTATAGAATATCTGGCTGATATAATCCAAGACAGGGAAAAGGTGATCCCAGTAGGTTTGAGGATAGTAGTGAGAGAAGTATGAAGCAAAGTTAATGAAACAATGGGCAAGATGTATCTGCAGAAACTTATAAAATATTACTAAAAACAACTGAAAATATTTGAAAAGAGAAACTTTTATACCATATAATTTAATAGAAGTTTCAGTATTTTAAAAATGTCAATTTTCCCCAAACTTACCACAGCTTCAATGAAATCCTATCAGGAATTGTGCAAAGCATTTTTATTTTTTGACTGTTTTTTAAATTCCAAACTCTGATCTTAAAATGAATATGTAAAGTCAAAGGACTAAAAATAGCCAAGACAATCCTGAGGAAGGATAAAGTTGGACTTCTACTATCTCATTTTGTATAAGTTAGCTAACTTTGTGTAAGATGAAAGAGAATAACAATGTGGTGCTGGCAAGGGTAGAAAATAGACCAACAATTGACTTTATAGCAAAGCATCACTGGAGTACAATAGAGAGATCAGAGTGTTTTAAATACAAGTATTTAATTAAATAATTATTAAAAATAAACCTTGATCACGTTCCATAAATAAAGAACTATTCTAAATGGGTTTAAATCTTCTATAAACTACTAAAAGTAAACTTAGCAGTATATCTTGCCCATTTTGGCAAGGCATATATATGGAGGAGAAATCTTAGGCATGCACTCTATCTACCTTGAAGTGGATATATACTAAACAGAACACACCCACCCACACAAATACTAACCATAAATAAGAACTCTGATGAACTAAATTAAATAAAAACTAAGCCATTATTTTTATTAAAATATTAAAGATTGAAAATTTAAGTACTGTCAGCTCTTTGAAGAGCAGCTTAGTCTACTGTCATTGTTTCAGGTATGATAATATTAAGACCTATAATGTGAACTGACTTATCAACATCAACCACCTAATCATAGCTAACTTTAATCTAGACCTGCTTAGTGCCTTTCACTAGTCTATTGCCTAGATTATCATCATAAAAGTAATGAAATGAAGAAGGAATCAAACATATCTGTTCCAAAAATAGTTAGCTTGGGAACTAGTATGATCATAGTACTATGATAAAAAAAAAAAAATGTAGGGAGGAAGGGAAGTCAGTTTGGTATAAGAGATAATGAGCACAGCTTTAAACATATGGATTTTGAAGTGAGAACAAAAACAATATCTCATGAATACACAATATATTTGGGGCTTCCTCAATGTTTTAGCACGTAAAGAATCCACCTGCAATGCAAGAGACATGAGTTTGATCCCTGGGTCAGGAAGATCCTATGGAAGAGGACAGGACAACCCATTCCAGTACTCTTGTCTGGAGAATCCCACAGATAGAATGCCACCTGGCGGACCGTGGTGCACAGGGTCGTAAAGTGTCAGACATGGCTGAAGTGACTGAGCATGCACACCTAAAGTATATGTAGATTTTTACGAAGGAATTTGTCATGAGATATAATTTTTAGAAAAAATGTAATTACTGAATTGGTAAAGATTGATTATCAAGTAATAGAGTTACTATAGGGAAAAGGGAACAAATTGCTCACTGACCATTTTAGTAGGCAGAATAAAGAGATAAATAACAAATGGAAGATATTTGAAACATAATAGTAAATATAAGAAACTTTAATGCCATGGACAAGAAAATTTCAAGAACATAAATAACAGAAGTGACATAAATTAAAGAAATATTCAGAGTAAAGTTATTCAAATACAGTCATTTACAACCCAAAAACATTTGATTTCTCAAAGCAGGCTTCATAAAATTTGATATGCCCAAAGGGGAATACAGGGGAAAACAAGCACCAGTGAAAACAGATCACATGATACTTTAACAAGTTAACAATACATACATTTCTTTTCACATTTTCTATTTAACTACTTTTCTTTACTCAGTTTATTACCTTGATGTTCTCTAGTAATGTCTATATGTTCATGTACACTCTCTAATATATTAGACAAATACAGCAATAATCAGTTCAGTTCAGTTCAGTCACTCAGTCATGTACGACTCTTTGTGACCCCATGAAGTACAGAACACAAGGCCTCCCTGTCCATCACCAGCTCCCCAAGTTTACTCAAACTCATGTCCATTGAGTCAGTGATGCCATCCAACCATCTCATCTTCTTCTGTCAGCTTCTTCTCCCACCTTCAATCTTTCCCAGCATCAGGGTCTTATCCTTTGAGTCAGTTCTTTGCATCAGGTGGGCAAAGTATTGGAGTTTCAGCTTCAGCATCAGTCCTTCCAATGAATACCCAGGACTGATCTCCTTTAGGATGGACTGGTTGGATCTCCTTGCAATTCAAGGGACTCTCAAGAGTCTTCTCCAACACCACAGTTCAAAAGCATCAATTCTTCGGTGCTCAGTTTTCTTTAGTGTCCAATACTCACATCCATACATGACTACTGGAAAAACCATAGCCTTGACTAGATGGACTTTTATTGGCAAAGTAATGTCTCCGTTTTTTAATATGCTGTCTAGGTTGGTCATAACTTTTTGCCAAAGAGTAAGCATCTTTTAATTTCATGGCTGTAGTCACCATCTGCCATGATTTGGGAGCCCCCCCCCCAAATAAAGTCTGCCACTGTTTACACTGATTCCCTATCTATTTCCCATGAAGTAATGGGACCAGATGCCATGATCTTAGTTTTCCTAATGTTGAGCTTAAAGCCAACTTTTTCACTCTCCTCTTTCACTTTCATCAAGAAGCTCTTTAGTTCCTCTTTGCTTTTGCCATAAGTGTGTTGTCATCTGCATATCTAAGGTTATTGATATTTCTCCCAGCAATCTTGATTCCAGCTTGATGCAGAGATGATGATCTCTGCATATAAGATAAATAAGCAGGGTGACAATATACAGCCTTGATGTACTCCTTTCCCAATTTGAAACTAGTCTGTTGTTCCATGTCCTAACATGGAACAGTTCTAACAGTTCTAACTGTTGCTTCCTGACCTGCATACAGATTTCTCAAGAGGCAGGTCAGGTGGTCTGGTATTCCCATCTTTTCCAGAACTTTCCACAGTTTATTGTGATCCATACAATCAAAGGCTTTGGCATAGTTCATCTGCAATAAGTCAGATGAACATTTAAATCTTCAACTTTTTAATATATTGAATTATAAATATTGTTTACATACAATAAATCAGTTTAATCAACAAATGTGCTTTTAATTATTTTTTTCTAATGGACAATTACTATTAGTTTTCTTTTCCTTGATTTCTGCTTTATATTGTTTTTTCCTTCTACTCTCATTGGATTTATTTTCAGTGAGGATATTAGTCTTATTCTAAAACAACATTTCACAATTAGAAGCTGAAAACTTCAACTTTTTTTGTTTAAAATTTCAGGCAGTTAGTAAACTGCTTACCTTGGAATTAAAGGATGACAGGTTTTAAGACTAAAATGTCCTAACAAGAATGAAAATGAGCAAAATGTGTTAGTTGTATATAATTTTCTTATTAGTCATTCTGTAGATGTGAATATCAGCGTATACAATTCCACAGTGAAGGATATTGTTCATACCAGATTTTATATGTATGCATGCTACTATATGAAAAATGGATACTAGAAACTGAAATTTTATGTTTTGAAAGTTTCTTTGTCTTTGTTATTATCTTTTTATGGCCTCTAGGTAAAAATGTTATTTTGTTTGTATAGAAATTTGCTTGAGTTTGCAGATGGATTAACATACATTTTTGGAGAGAAAATTACCATGTCTCGAAGATTTTATAGTCAGCAAGTGGTAGAGGTAAGACTTAAAGCCAAGCCAATCTAAATCTAATGACTTCTTTGATTTTCTAATTAACTCCTTTGTAGTGTGTTTTTCCTTTGTTTTTGACATGTAGCTGTTGCTATCTAACATCTGTCCATGTATTTTCCATCATCCATTGAAAACTTTCACATGTGGCTCATAGTACCTAAGCTTCCACCATTGCCATCATCCAAGGCGACATCAAAAGTTATGCTAATTATAAAGTAAAATGCAAAAATTATGCTTGGTACTTTTACCAATTTTAACTTCCAATGTTCTTAATTTCTATTCTAATTCTACTGCTCAATTTCAATACCTCATCTTGAAACTCGTCTATAGTTGAAGGTGTACCAACTTCAAAATTATAAAGTCCAGCACCATAATATTTGCCTTGAATTACAAACAGTTCTTGTTCTCAACTATTTCATTATTTTAATAATTCTATTATTATTACAAATAATTATTTATAAGCTCTTGTCTATTTCTATATACCATCACCTTTGTATAACATGATGTTTTTTACCTATCCAGAGCAGATGACATAACACAACTTTGTAACTACTCATTTAAAGTCAGTGGCAAAGTAATTACATTCTCTGCTAAACTAGGAATTAGTGACCATGGTTTGCTTTAAAACCTTTTTTAACTTCCATGATATTTTTACAAGTTTCTGAACTACCTTCATTTATTTTCCTTAACATTATTCAGTTCAGTTTCTCAGTCCTGTCTGACTCTTTGCAACCCCATGGATTGATGTAGGTCAGGCCTCCCTGTCCATCACCAACTCCCAGCTTGCTCAAATTCATGTCCATCGAGCCAGTGATGTCATCCAACCATCTCATCCTCTGTCATTCCCTTCTCCTTCCACCTTCAGTCTTTCTCAGCATCAGGGTTTTTGCCAATGAGTCGGTTCTTTCCATCAGGTGGCCAAGGTACTGGAGTTTCTGTTTCAGCATCAGTCCTTCCAATGAATATTCAGGGATGATTTCTAGGATGGACTGGTTAGATCTTCTTGTACAAGGGGCTCTCAAGAGTTTTCTCCAACACCACAGTTCAAAAGTATCAATCCTTGGTGCTCAGCTTTCTTTATAGTCCAACTCTCACATCCATGCATGACTACTGGAAAAACCACAGCTTTGACTAGATGGACCTTTGTTGTCAAACTAGTCTCTGCTTTTTAATATGCGGTCTAGGTTGGTCATAACTTTTCTCCCAAGGAGCAAGAGTCTTTTAATTTTATGGCTGCAGTCACCATTTGCAGTGATTTGAGAGCCCCCCAAAAAATAGTCTGTCACTATTTCCATTGTTTCCCCATCTATTTGCCATGAAGTAGTAGGACCAGATTCTATGATCTTAATTATCTGAATGTTGAGCTTTAAGCCAACTTTTTCACTCTCCTCTTTCATTTTCATCAAGAGGTTCTTTAGTTCTTCTTCTCTTTCTGCCATAAGGCTGGTGTCATCTGCATATCTGAGGTTATTGATATTTCTCCAGGCAATCTTGATTCCAGCTTGTGCTTCATCCAGTCCAGTGTTTCCCATGATGATCTCTGCATATAAGTTAAATAAGCAGGGTGACAATATACAGACTTGATATACATACTCCTTTCCCAATTTGGAACCAGTCTGTTGTTCCATGTCCAGTTCTAACTGTTGCTTCCTAATCTGCATACAGGTTTCTCAAGAGGCAGGTCGGGTGGTCTGGTATTCCCATCTCTTTCAGAATTTTCCACAGTTTGTTGTGGTCCACACAGTCAAAGGCTTTGGCATAGTCAATAAAGCAGAAATCAATGTTTTTCTGGAACTCTCTTGCTTTTTCCATGATCTAGCGGATGTTGGCAATTTGATCTCTGGTTCCTCTGTCTTTTCTAAATTCAGCTTGAATATATGGAAGTTCATGGTTCATGTACTGTTGAAGCCTGACTTGGAGTATTTTGAGTATTACTTTGCTAACATGTGAGATAAGTGTAATTGTGCAGTAGTTTGAGCATTCTTTGGCATTGCCTTTCTTTGGGATTGGAATGAAAACTGATCTGTTCAAGTCCTGTGGACAATGTTGAGTTTTCCAAATGTGCTGGCATAATGAGTGCAGCATTTCAACAGCATCATCTTTTAAGATTTGAAATAGCTTACCTGGAATTCCATCACCGCCACTAGCTTTGTTCGTAGTGATGCTTCCTAAGGCCCACTTGACTTTGCTTTCCAGGATGTCTGACTCTAGGTGAGTGATCACACCATCGAGACTATCTGGGTCATGAAGATCCTTTTTGTACAATTCTCCTGTGTATTCTTTCCACCTCATCTTAATATCTTCTTCTGTTAGGTCCTCCTTTATTGTGCCCATCTTTGCATAAAATGTTCCCTTGGTATCTCTAATTTTCTTGAAGAGATCTCTAGTCTTTGCCATTCTATTGTTTTCTTCTATTTCTTTGCACTGATCACTGAAGAAGGCTTTCTCATCTCTCCTTGCTATTCTTTGGAACTCTTCATTCAAATGGGTATATCTTTCCATTTCTCCTTTGCCTTTCACTACTCTTCTTTTCACAGCTATTTGTAAGGCCTCCTTAGACAACCATTATGTCTTTTTGCCTTTCTTTTTCTTGGGGCTGATCTTGATCCCTGCCTCCTGTACAATGTCATGAACCTCTGTACATAGTTCTTCAGGCACTCTGCCTATCATATCTAATCCCTTGAATCTATTTGTCACTTCCACTGTATTATAGTAAGGGATTTGATTTAGGTCATACCTGAATGGTCTAGTGGTTTTGCCTACTTTCTTCAATTTAAGTCTGAATTTGGCAATAAGGAGTTCACAATCTGAGCCAGAGTTAGCTCCCAGTCTTGTTTTCACTGGCTGTATAGCGCTTCTCCATCTTTGGCTGCAAAAAATATAATCAATCTGATTTTGGTACGACCATCTGGTGATGTCCATGTGTAGAGTCTTCTCTTGTGCTGTTGGAAAAGGGTGTTTGCTCTGACCAATGTGTTCTCTTGGTGGAACTCTATTAGGCTTTGCCCTGCTTCATTCTGTACTACAACACTAAATTTGCCTGTTATTCCAGGTATTTCTTGTCTTCCTACTTTTGCATTCCAGTCCCCTATACTGAAAAGGGCATCTTTTTAGGATGTTAATTCTAGGTCTTTTAGGTCTTCATAGAACCTTTCAACTTCAGCTTCTTCAGCGTTTCTGGTTGGGTCATAGACTTGGATTACTGCGATATTGAATGTAACATTCTTATGTACCTACTTTGAGATTTCATCTTTTAAACATAACATAAAATTTTGTATCTCACAGATTTTCTCATTTTGTTTTATCTCAATAATCAGTTCAGCTCAGTTCAGTCACTCAGTTGTGTCCGACTATTTGTGACCCCATGAACCGCAGCACATCAGACCTCCCTGTCCATCACCAACTCCCAGAGTCCACCCAAACCCATGTCCATTGTGTTGGTGATGCCATCCAACTATCTCATCATCTGTCATCCCCTTCTCCTCCTGCCCTCAATATTTCCTAGCATCTCAATAATAATAATAAATAAATATGTAAATATATATATATATAAAATGTATAGTGGGTTCAGTCAATTTAAATGCTCCCTTGTCAAGCTCTCTTGACCCTTAAATCCAATATCTGTACATCAGAACTAATCATTGGCTATCTATGTAAAATGGGTATCTCACATTTACCTCAAACTCATTATCTTTTGTTGCATACATATTCATGCCAGAGATAGATAAACTCAGTGAAAATCACCATTGGCCTGAGTGCCCGAGCCAAAGAACCACATGTCACAATCACCATTATGTCTTGGACATTAGCAATGGTATTCTAGTCTTTTAACAGTTATCTCTGTCTAGTGCAAACTTTTACATCTACATTTCCATTTCATCTGCTATTGTACACATCTTTTAAAAACTTAAGAGTTTTTGTTGTTGTTCATTCACTAAATCATGTCCAACTCCTTGTGAACCCATGGAATGTAGCATACCAGGCTTCCCTGTGCTTCACTATCTCTCAGAGTTTTCTCATATTCATGTCCATTGAGTCGGATGCTATCTAAACATCTTATCCCCTGCCACTCCCTTCTCCATTTGCATTCAGTCTTTCCCAGCATCATTGTCTTTTCCAGTGAGTCTTCTGTTTGCATCAGGTTACCAAAGTATTGGAGCTACAGTTTCACCTTCCAGTGAATATTCAGGGTTGATTTCCTTTAGGATTGACTGTTTGATCTCCTTGCAATAAAACTTAAGATACTATCTACTTAAAATTGTTCAATGGTTTACTTCATTACAGGTAATATTTCAAATGTCTTAATTAGTATAGCATACACGTCCCTGTAATCTGAACCTTACTCAGCTCATTTCAGTAACAATTCTGAAAAATGCCTAACATGTTCTCTCATAAGCAGCCATTCATTACAAACACACTTTTCATTATTTATCAACATATAACTAAAATATCAACCTCTCTATCAAGTTTTATAAACTTCTCCTTCACAACCAGTTTTACTGGGCTTATACATTCACATTCCCTCATCATGCTTAACTAATGTCCATTCACATTTGTGTAATAATGATATAAAATGTGTTTTTGCACTTGCTTATCTACCTATGTATCCAAATAGTACCTACCATTGTTTTTAAAGTCATGAATCCAGAATAAGATGCCAATTGAGAAGAAAGAAAAATATATTTTTAAAAACTCTTTTTTATAGTACTTACAAACTAGTCTATAGAGATAATAAGAAATTCTATTCAATAATGGTGAGAAAATGAACTCCTAGCCCATAGAATATGAATACTTTGAGTGATGTAATTAGTATGATTACTCAATAATTTCTAGCTATAAGAATTATAGATAAAATAGTTAAAGTAAAACACATTAAGCATAATGATTTTGATATACTAATGATGATATTTTGGTTTCAGTCTTAAGTGAAAAGTAAGTGACTTGTAAAATCGTTTCATTTGATTAATAGTGGGTGGTGGCACTTTCTCATCTAAATTCTAGCTTAATTTATTTGACATAAGTATACTGGAAACATTGCAATTAAACCAATTGTAAGAATTGAATTGCTGACCAGTAGAAGTTGAGAAATATATGAACTAAAATACAGTGGTCTGTTATGAGAACTAAATTCTCCCATAGCTTTTACAATATGCTATATGTATATATTTTTACTCTTAATAATGATTACTAACAACTACATGATTTATGAGTTACTTTGCCTCACATTTAAAACTGTTTTGAAAGTACAAGTTATGTATTTTAATTTTATTTTTTATTTGAGTTCACAATCCTACTAGGTCTGAATCAAAAAACTACAGGTTTCATGATACATAAATGCTTTTGATGTTTCTTTCAACTTCTACACAAAAAACTATATGGTGCCAAATCTATGTGTCAATAACAATAGAGTTATAAGTGAATTCTTAAATACTGACATCTGGGCATTTGGCATCAGATTTTATGTTTATTTGAAATCAGCAAGTCAGATATGAGTAAAGATTCAAAAGCACTGAAATAAATTCTGTGGAAGTTTAACCCAGCTGTCAACAGCAGACAGGGTCACAAGATGCCTGACTGAGCTGGAATGCAGAAATTGAGAAATGAGCAGCTGAGTTGAAAATGAAAATGCTATGCTTTCTTAGAGGCAGAAACCCAAATATGACATAGTGATAAGCTCTGAAAGTGGGATCTGAGGAAGTACTGATTTTTTACATTGTGCAACTGTGCTGCCTTCCATTCGTGACATGAAGTTAATATTGAAAATGAATTCCACATGCTACAAAATAAGCCACAACTTTAAAGCCTCTTTGAAAAGCATCACTGGATAAGGATAGAGGCCAAGGAACAATAAATATAGGTGTATTGCAAAGATGAAAGTTCTGGCCGATTGAATATGTCCAAAAACCCAAATGTGATTTCTATTGATCAATTGTTTAGAACAAGAGGAAAAGAAGTAAAAATGAAATACATATCAAAATAGTATTGATTTACTGTTTTGTTTAATATTTACACCTTACTAAGTAAATGATGCTTGATATTCTATTTAGTAGAAATCACTTTATGATGTTTTAATACAATTTTTTATGCACAATTTTATGCATGTTTTAATATGCACAACTATTATTTAAAATCTCAAATTTACCTTAAATATTATTTCTCATCATGTATCAGAAAAAAAAACAGTCTTTAACAGAATTCATGTAAAAAGATTCAAAAGCCTTTTGTGTTTGTGTACCTAATATATCATAATTATATTGATAGATAATTATTTCCTAGAAATTTAGAGTAGCTTATCCCAAAATCAGTTAAAAGTTCTAGCTAGGATTAATTTTGAATAATAATATTCTTGTGACATTGAAATTCACAGTCAACTCAAGTACTCTCATTCCTTATTTTGGCTTTCTTCATAAAAATTCTATATATTAAATTATGATGCAGTGCATGACTATTTAAAAATTAGATTAACTGCCATATTCACTTAACAATTGCATCATAACCCATCACAATAATGAATAACTGAATAACTATTGAATGTAAATGATAACCAAGCAAAATGAATAATTTCATTAGGAATATCTTTACACTCAAATTGAGTACTTCTGAAATTGCATTGGAGAAAAGGCAGTTTAATGAGGTCTAACAAAGTAATGCTCTAAAGCCCCACTGAAATTGTCTAGATTTGTAAATCAAAAGGCCATTAATAGTCAGATCTCACAGCTCCTCCAGCAACATATGTTTGAAGCAGGTTTCAAACTACATATCAAGGAATTGAAGATTTAATACTCTATATAATCATACAAATAAAATTGTGTAGAACTAAAAATAAACATAAGAAAGCATTGATGTATTCCTCTAAGAAAGGCTCATATCTAATATCATGTGACCTAAAAGGCTACATGAGATTTTTTTCCTTCTAAAATTTTAACAAGTGAATAGTGTTTGCCAGATTTTTATATTCTACACACACTTTTTAGAAAATCACTCAATTTTCTTAAATGTGGACTGTGTATACCTATACTGGAAAAAAACAAAAACAAAAAACCCTTCAAAGTCCCAAACTTTTGGCTGTCTAGAAATTATCTTTTCATTGCAAGGGTATTAATTTCTGTAATGATATATGCAGTTCTACTTTTTTATGGTGTATTTTCTACTAATTAAATTGAAATATATTCCATGCAATGGAATTGTATCTGTAGTCTTATCTTTACAATTCATAATAGATTTTTTTCTAGTTACCATACTTTGTTCATGTTATCTTACTTTCTGTGCTGTCTTATATTAGGTCCATTATCTTGTAACATATCATTTTCATTTATACTTTGGACTGATGGTTTTAGTATGTGATTTTTTCTCCTAGTCTTTTAAATACTAGTGTTCCATTGAATAACATGTTACTTTACTAGATAGGAAATCTAAGTAGTAAATTTTTAATAGTTGAAAATGACAGAGCTTCCAGTTCAAGATGATGGAGTAGAGAAGGACATGTGCTTATCTCCTCCTGTGAGAGCACCAAAATTGCAAATAGCTGTTGGACAATCATTGACAAGAGAATGCTGAAACCCACCAAAAAAAGATATTCCATGTGCAAAGACAAAGAAGAAGCTGCAGTGAGACTGTAGGAGGGGCACAATCACGATAAAATCAAATCCCATACCTGCCAGGTAAGTGACCCACAAACTGGAGATCAATAATACCAAAGAAGTTCTTCCACTCTTGTGAAGGTTCTAAATGCCTCGTCAGTCATTTCATCCTGGGGATCTGACAAAGGGACTGGGAGTTCCCAGTGAATCTAATGGATTCCTGATGAAGGCCATCGGGATTTGATTACAGGACTTGCACAGGACTAGGGGAAACAGAGACTCCAGTCTTGGCACAAACAAAATCTTGCGTGCACCAAGACCTAGAGGAAAGGTGCAATAATGCCACAAGAGACTGAACTGAAACTACTTGCTAGTGTTGAGGGTCTCCTGTGGAGAAGTGGGTTGACAGGGGCTCACCACAGGGATGGGGGCACTGACAGCAGCAGTCCTAGAAGGACTTAAAGCAAGTCCCTTGGTGTAAGCCCTCTCGGAGGTTACCATTAACTTTACCATAGAGTGGGGTTGTCTCAGGCCAAACAACTAGCAGGGAGGGAGTGCAGCATCAGATAATTGGATTAAGGTTTTACTGAGCAAGGCTGTACCCACCAGAGCAAGTCCTAGATTTTCCCACTGCCAGTCTTTCCCATCAGGAAGCTCATACAAGCTGCTTAGCCTCCTTCATCAGAGGGCAGACAGAAGAAGCAAGAACAACAATCCCACAGTGGCTAGAACAAAAACCAAATGACAGAAAGTTAATCAGCATGAAAAAGAAGAAAGTTATTTCCCAAATGAGGGACAAGATAAAATCCCAGAAAAACAACTAAATGAAGTGGATATAAGCAACATTCTGGAAAAAGAATTTAGAATAATGATAGTGAAGATGATCTAAGATCTCAGGAAAACACTTGAGAAGACGTAAGAAAAGTTTACCAAAGACCTAGAAGAGCTAAAGAATAAACAGAGATGAATAATACATTAGGAGAAATCAGTATCAGAATAACCAAGACAGAAAGACAGATAAATGACCTAGAAGACAGGGTGGTGGAAATCACTGCCACAGAACACAATATAGAAAAAAGAATTTTAAAAAATGAAGTCTGAGACCTCTGGGACAACATTAAATGCACAAACATTCACATGATAGGGGTCCCAGAAGGAGAAGAAAGAGAGAAAGGACCTGAGAAAATATTTGAAGAAATAATAGCTCAAAACTTCCTGAACGTGGGAAAGGAAAAAGCCAGCCAAGTCCGTGAAGCACTGAGAGTACCAGGTCGGATAAACCCAAGAAGGAAAACACCGAGACACACTGCAATCAAACAGAGAAAAATTAAAGACAGATAAAATATTAAAATCAACAAGGGAAAAGGGACAAATAACATACAAAGGAACTCCCATTAGGTTATCAGCTTATTTCTCAACAGAAACTCTACAAGCCAGAAGGGAATGGCATAATATATTTAAAGTGATGAAAGGGAAGAACCTACAACTAAGAATACTCTACCCCACAAGACTCTCATTCAGATTTGATGGAAAAATCAAAAGTTTTCCAGACAATCAAAAGTTAAGAGAATTCAGCACCACCAAACCAGCTTTACAACATGCTAAAGGAACTTCTCTAAGCAGGAAACACAAGCAAAGGAAAAGACCTACACAAAATAAGCACAAAACAATTAAGAAAATGGAAATAGAATCACACATATCAATTACTTTAAATATAAATGGATTAAATGCATCAGCTAAAAGACATAGACTGGCTGGGCAGATGAAAACATGTGAATGTATATACTCCCACTTAAGATATCACTCTGCTTGACCCCTCCAAATTCTATGTAATTATTTTGTTAGGTTAATCATGTTCCCATTATGGCTTACAATTGTAATTATCTTTTGTTTTTTGTTTGATTATTGATTGTGAAAACTTGAAAACAGCTAAACATCTTCTACTATTATAATTATGTAATTATTACTCAATACCATTGTACCATGATGGTCAACAAAAAAATGATAAAATTCTATATCACCAAAACTACGATTTCATAGAAAAACCTGTAATTACTTTTTTCCCCTATTTAGATTTTTAAATAATTTATTTTTTATTGAATGATAATTGCTTTACAGGATTTTGCTGTTTTCTGCTAAAGCTCAAAATGAATCATCCATAGGTATACATATATTCCCTCCCTTTTGAAACTCCCTCCCATCTGCCTCCCCATCCCACCCCTCTAAGTTGTTACAGATCCCCTGTTTGAGTTTCCTGAGCCATATAGCAAATCCCACTGGCTACCTATTTCACATATGGTAATGTCAGTTTCCACATTACACTTCCCATACATCTCACCCTTTCCTCCCCTCTCCCCATGTCATAAAGATGCATCTCAGAATTATCATGGAACTTTTTGAAAAATACAAATGCCTCAGTATTGCTTTTTTATATCTAAAACTCCAGATATGTTTCTAATGAGCAGCCATGTTTTAAATGATCTTTTACTTTTATCTGGTTTGTTTCACTTTTTCTATTTCATATCCAGTGTTCTTATTTCATTTTTTCATTTAGTTTATGTTTTCCAGTTTCTCCATCTCTTCCTTTTTTTTTTTAAGTTCTTTCTCAAGCCTTTAACAAGCATAGTAGAAAAGCTTTTGTGTGTGTGTGTGTGTATATATATATATAAATATATATATATATATATATATATATATATATATATATATATATATATATATATCTTGAGAGTCCCTTGGACTGCAAGAAGATCCAACCAGTCCATTCTAAAGGAGATCAGTCCTGGGTGTTCTTTGGAAGGACTGATGCTAAAGCTGAAACTCCAGTACTTTGGCCACCTCATATGAAGAGTTGACTCATTGGAAAAGGCTCTGATGCTGGGAGGGATTGGGAGCAGGAGGAGAAGGGGATGACAGAGGATGAGATGGCTGGATGGCATCACCGACTAGATGGACGTGAGTTTGGGTAAACTATGGGAGTTGGTGATGGACAGGGAGGCCTAGCATGCTGCGATTCATGGGATCACAAAGAGTCGGACATGACTGAGAAACTGAACTGAACTGAACTGATATATATATGTACACACACACACACACAAAATTTGGCCATCTGATGTGAAAAACTGACACACTGGAAAAGACCCTGATACTGAAAAGCACTGAAAACAGGTGGAGAAAGGGACAAGAGAGGATTAAATGGTTGGATGGCATCACAGACTCAATGGACATGAATTCCCGCAAACTCTGGGAGATGGTGAAGGATAGGGAAGCATGGTATGTTGCATTCCATGGGGTCACAAAGAACTGGACATGACCAAGTGACTGAACATATATATATATATATATATATATATAATATATAAGATATATGTTTTAGAAAACTTATGGAAAACTCAGCAGTGGCCACAGGACTGGAAAAGGTCGGTTTTCATTCCAATCCCAAAGAAACGTAATGCCAAAGAATGTGCAAGCTACTGCATAATTGCATTCATCTAACACGCTAGCAAAGTAATATTCAAAACTCTCCAAGCCAGGCTTCAGCAATAGGTAAACCTTGAACTTCCAGATGTTCAAGTTGGTTTCAGAAAAGGCAGAGGAACCAGGGATCAAATTGCCAACACCTGCTAGATCATTGAAAAAGCAAGAGAGTTCCAGAAAAAAAAAACATCTATTTCTGCTTTATTGACTATGCCAAAGCCTTTGACTGTGGATCACAATAAACTGTGGAAAATTCTGAAAGAGATGGGACTACCAGACCACCTGACCTGCCTCTTTAGAAACCTGTATGCAGGTCAGGAAGTGACAGTTAGAACTGGACATGGAACAACAGACTGGTTCCAAATAGGAAAAGAAGTACATCAAGGCTGTATATTGTCACCCTGCTTATTTAATTGATATGCAGAGTACATCATGAGAAACGCTGGACTGGATGAAGCACAAGCTGGAATCAAGATTTTCAGGAAAAATATCACTAACATTAGATAGGCAAATGATACCACACTTATGGCAAAAGCAAAGAGGAACTAAAGAGCCTCTTGATGAAGGTGAAAAAGGAGAGTAAAAAAGCTGGCTTGAAACTCAGCATTCAAGACACTAAGGTCCACTCTCATCACTTCATGGAAAATAAATGGAGAAACAATGGAAAAAGTGACAGACTTTATTTTCTTGGGCTCCAAAATCACTGCAGATGGTGACTACCTAGACTGCCAAGCCTTAGACACATGCCTAAGAGAAGAAAACCTATGCGAAACCTAGACAGTGTATTAAAAATGGAAAGACATAACTTTTGCTGACAAAGGTCCGTATAGACAAAGCTATGTTTTTTCCAGTAGTCATGTATGGATGTGAGAGTTGAACCATAGAGGAGGCTGAAGGCTGAAGACTTTATGCTTTGAACTGTGGTGTTGGAGAAGACTCTTGAGAAACCTGAGAAACTCTTGGACTGCAAAGAGATCAAACCAGTCAATCCTAAAGGAAATCAATCCTGAATATTCATTAGATAGACTGATGCTGAAGCTGAAGCTCCACTACTTTGGTACCTGATATGAAGAGCCAATACATTAAAAAAAAAAAAAAAAAACCTGACACTGGGAAAGATTGAAGGCAGAAAGAGAAGGGGACAACAGAGGATGGTTGAATGGAATCAGAGACTCAATGGACATGAGTTTCAGCAAGTTATGGGAGATGGTGAAGGACAGGGAAGCCTGATGTGTTCACAAATAGTCAGACACGACTGAGCAAATGAACAACAGCACATTAAGAGAAAAAGAAAATGACAGATTAGAACAATGAAATAATTTGTCTCTCAACTTTGATTGCCTGGAAAGAAATGGAATTTTGTAAAAAGAACACATTTGAAAATGGTTATATCAAAAGGATAATTTATCTTCCATGAATCCTAGTTAATTTATATATCAGTTTGTCTAAGACAGTTCACTTTATTAAGAATATTAGATCAATCTCATTTTCAGAGAATCCGTGGCAATCTCCATTGTATTTAATGAAAAATAAAATCTAAATGACTGGGAAAATTAATTAAGTTTTAATTATTTTTCTCAATTCTTTGCTAGGTATCTATATTTGCATAAATATAATCCAGATCAGGATAGGTGTATAAATTTTGAAACAGTGCTATGTAAATAAGTAATTTTCATCTTTCTAAAGTTAAACTGGAAGATGATGCTATGAAAGTGCTGCACTCAATATGCCAGCAAATTTGGAAAACTCAGCAGTGGCCACAGGACTGGAAAAGGTCAGTTTTCATTCCAATCCCAAAGAAAGGAAATGCCAAAGAATGCTCAAACTAACGCACAATTGCACTCATCTCACACGCTAGTAAAGTAATACTCAAAATTCTCCAAGCCAGGCTTCAGCAATATGTGAACCGTGAACTTCCTGATGTTCAAGCTAGTTTTAGAAAAAGCAGAGGAACCAGAGATCAAATTGCCAACATCCGCTGGATCATAGAAAAAGCAAGAGTGTTCCAGAAAAACACCTATTTCTGCTTTATTGACTATGCCAAAGCCTTTGACTGTGTGGATCACAATAAACTGTGGAAAATTCTGAAAGAGATGGGAGTACCAGACCACCTGATCTGCCTCTTGAGAAATTTGTATGCAGGTCAGGAAGCAACAGTTAGAACTGGACATGTAACAACAGACTGGTTCCAAATAGGAAAAGGAGTACGTCAAGGCTGTATATTGTCACCCTGTTTATTTAACTTATATGCAGAGTACATCATGAGAAACGCTGGACTGGAAGAAACACAAGCTGGAATCAAGATTGCCGGGAGAAATATCAATAACCTCAGATATGCAGATGACACCACCCTTATGGCAGAAAGTGAAGAGGAACTCAAAAGCCTCTTGATGAAAGTGAAAGAGGAGGGTGAAAAAGTTGGCTTCAAGCTCAACATTCAGAAAACAAAGATCATGGCATCTGGTCCCATCACTTCATGGGAAATAGATGGGGAAACAGTAGAAACAGTGTCAGACTTTATTTTTGGGGTCTCCAAAATCACTGCAGATGGTGACTGCAGCCATGAAATTAAAAGATGTTTACCCCTTGAAAGAAAAGTTATGACCAACCTAGATAGCTTATTGAAAAGCAGAGACATTACTTTGCCAACAAAGGTCCATCTACTCAAGGCTATATTTTCCAGTGGTCATGTATGGATGTGAGAGTTGAACTGTGAAAAAAGCTGAGTGCAGAAGAATTCATGGTTTTGAACTGTAGTGTTGGAGAAGACTCTTGAAAGTCCCTTGGACAGCAAGGAGATCCAACCAGTCCATTCTGAAGGAGATCAGCCCTGGGTGTTCTTTGGAAGGAATGATGCTAAAGCTGAAACTCCAGTACTTTGGCCACCTCATGGAAAGCAGTGACTCATTGGAAAAGACTCTGATGCTGGGAGGGATTGGGGACAGGAAGAGAGGAGGACGACAGAGGATGAGATGGCTGGATAGCATCACTGACTTGATGGACGTGAGTCTGGGTGAACTCTGGGAGTTGGTGATGGACAGGGAGGCCTGGCGTGCTGCAATTCATGGGGTTGCAAAGAGTTGGACACGACTGAGCGACTGAACTGAACTGAACTGAAATTAAACTCTGAATGCTTTGCTTTTCCTCTTTTCTTCATCCTTTGTTCTTATAGTTGTATATGACACATAATAACTTGCCTTCACTATGTGTTCATATTTATAGTAATGTCAACCAGAGGATGTGAGTCAGATGTGATTTTTAAAACAGTCAATAGTTGGAGAGATGATCTTTGGGAGATGTCTTCAGATGCCTTGTATGTAAGTTACTGGCTAGTTCATTTTGAAGCACTGCAGTTGCCTTGAAGTTTTCATTTTGTATGGTTAAGTACTTAAGGAGCAGCCTCATCTACATTTGAGTAAGACTACATATAATACGATAAATGCCATGAAAAACAAGATTGATGCCTGATTCAAACTACAAAAGTCTTTCACATCATGGTAGAAGCATCATAATTCATCTGCAAAAACAGCAGTTTCAGTTATGGATATCCAAAATGTGTGTAAAGTATGCTTAATAATAATATATTTATCCTGCACAATGGGATTCCCTGTTTCAGTTCAGTTCAGTCGCTTAGTCTTTGACTCTTTGTGACCCCATGAATCGCAGCACGCCAGGCTTCCCTGTCCATCACCAACTCCCGGAGTTCACTCAAACTCACGTCCATCGAATCAGTGATGCTATCCAGCCATCTCATCCTCTGTCGTCCTCTTCTCCTCCTGCCCCCAATCCCTCCCAGCATCAGAGTCTTTTCCAATGAGTCAACACTTCGCATGAGGTGGCCAAAGTACTGGAGTTTCAGCTTTAGCATCATTCCTTCCAAAGAACACCCAGGACTGATCTCCTTTAGAATGGACTGGTTGGATCTCCTTGCACTCCAAGGGACTCTCAAAAGTCTTCTCCAACACCACAGTTCAAAAGCATCAATTCTTCAGTGCTCAGCCTTCTTCACAGTCTAACTCTCACATCCATACACGACTACTGGAAAAACCATAGCCTTGAGTAGACAGACCTTTGTTGGCAAAGTAATGTCTCTGCTTTTCAATATGCTATCTAGGTTGGTCATAACTTTCCTTCCAAGGAGTAAGCGTCTTTTAATTTTATGGCTGCAATCACCATCTGCAGTGATTTTGGAGCCCAAAAAATAAAGTCTGACACTGTTTCCACTGTTTCCCTATCTATTTCCCATGAAGTGATGAGACCAGATGCCATGATCTTCGTTTTCTGAATGTTGAGCTCTAAGCCAACTTTTTCACTCTCCTCTTTCACTTTCATCAAGAGGCTTTTTAGTTCTTCTTCACTTTCTGCCATAAGGGTGGTGTCATCTTCATATCTGAGGTTATTGATATTTCTCCCGGCAATCTTGATTCCAGCTTGTGCTTCTCCCTGTTTAAATTACTTCAAATATTGGATTTTAATAATAATTAATATTAATTATTTCCCAGATCGAAGCACATGTTATTCATTTGCTTGAATTGTGTGTACAGTAGATGCATCCACAGATATAGAAGTTTATAGGTTTTACATACAGTGTAAAGCTTTTATACACAGAGATAATATCTAAAGAAAGATCATTTAATTTGGAAGACTGCCTTGAAATCAACCAATCAATAACAAATTGCTTTGCAAGGATTATTTGTCCTTGGCTAATTGTTTAGTTTATAGAATGTTATTAGTCTGAAATTTTATTTGGGGGTATATTTCATTTTTTCATAAACTTATAATTCTATGCACTTCTAAATTTATTACTTAACATAAATTTATCTAATTTCTAATTCATTGAAACACTGGAGTCTAATTTATGAATGCTGAGCTCCCAATATATACTCACTAAAGTAGGCTTTCAAAGATGTATAAAGTTAAGGACCATACCATTAAGGTGTTTAAATGGGAGAAAAAAATAAGAATACATTATTATAAAAGTGTGTGCTTTGTGAATGAATAAGATTGAAAATGGCAGAGAGTTGTCTAATTTCCTTTCCTGAGAAAACAGTATGAAACTGGGTAGTATCCTTTCCATGCTGACCCTGAGATCTGGGCAATGGACAATGAGGAAATAAAATTCAAACTTTTGGTAGTGATAGAAAATATGGAAAGCAAACAACAACAACAAAACAAACAAACAAACAAACAAAAACTATAGCAAAGTTCCAGGTAAGTAGATACAGTATAAATAGATCCTGAAGAAAAAAGAAGGAAACACAGAAGATGGTGTACATGCTGCATGCATGCTAAATTGCTTCCATCGTGTCCAACTCCAGGCACAGTAGCCCGCCACACTCCTCCCTCCATGGGATTCTCCAGGCAAGAATACTGGAGTGGGTCACTTTTTATTCCTCCAGGGGATCTTTTCCACCCAGGGATCAAATCCACATCTCTTACATCTCCTTCATTAGAAATCTGGGCAGAAATTTCAAATTTTTGAAAAATATACTCAGAAGGAATGAGATTCAAAGATGGTTTTTGAATATTGTATAAAAGTAAATGCGGTTTCCAGGTGGCTCAGTGGTAAAGAATCTGCCTGCCAATGGAGAAGCCGAAAGAAATGCAGCTTAGATCCCTGGGTCAGAAAGATCCCCTGGAGTAGGAAATGACAACCTGCTCCAGGATTCTTGCCTGGAAAATCCCATAGACAGAGGACTCTGGCAGGCTGCAGTCCATGGAGTTGCAGAGTGGGACATAACTGAGCAACTGCATATAGACACATATATTAAAAAAATAAGACTTCGAATGCAACTCCAATAATTTGAATTGAAATTATTTTCCAAAGATTTCTTAGTAGTTTTCTAAATGAGAACTGTTAAAAATATTACATTTAATAACTGTAAAAGTTATTAAAACCTATAAAATGTAATTCTTATTAGACTTCATTAATATCAGTTCAGTTCAGTCTCTCAGTCGTGTCCTGCTCTTTGCGACCCCATGAATTGCAGCACGCCAGGCCTCCCTGTCCATCACCAACTCCCGGAGTTCACTCAAACTCAGTCCATCGAGTCGGTGATGCCATCCAGCCATCTCATCCTCTGTCGTCCTCTTCTCCTCCTGCCCCCAATCCTTCCCAGCATCAGAGTCTTTTCCAATGAGTCAATGCTTTGCATGAGGTGGCCAAAGTACTGGAGTTTCAGCTTTAGCATCATTCCTTCCAAAGAACACCCAGGACTGATCTCCTTTAGAATGGACTGGTTGGATCTCCTTGCAGTACAAGGGACTCTCAAGAGTCTTCTCCAAATGTAAAAAGTCATTAGTAATATAAATCTAATTTTATACCATTAGTAAATGTGTATTTTAAATTAATGTAATCTGCTCACATATTTTTTGTTATATAAATGTGGCATTCAAAACAACATCTATAGTACACCAATTTTCATTTTAAAAAATATTTTTTCATTACACAATCTGTGAATGATAATCCTTGTTTACTTTAAGGGCATTTCTCAAACATTATTTCTATTAAATGGCCCTCAGATATCTTCTATTCTCTACTTTCTTCAGTTCATTTTAATCATATGTATTCATTTGATACATATATTTCTGAATAGCATTTTAAATTAAGATTTGCAAATAATTGCTTTTATATCTTATATCTTCCTCAGAGATTAGCTAAATGTATTAGACATGGTAGACCTATGCCATAATGCATCAATAAATACATCAATGATTTGAATATTTAAATATGAAGACTATATTTTATGACCTCTAAGTCAATGAACAATGACATTTTGAAGAATAAAAGTAAAATTTAACATTGTTTTGGTATTACATGATCAGTCTAACTGGATAGTTTCACTTTGTTTCATAGCAATGGGCATGTCTGAACAGCCAACATACATTGCAAACTAAAAAACAAATTTTCTTAAAGACAAAGAACTCCAGAGAGGTCTGAAGCCTTCTGCTTCCTTCTCTGAATGGAGACACCATGCTTATATTCTTACATTCTAGATTACGAAAGCAACAGATACTTTCCCTCTGTCACTTGGAAGGAGAAATTTACTTAATGAGTAATCTGTTTCTCTCCCTATCTCCCTCTTCTTCAATCCCTCCCTTCTTTTTCACAGGAAAGGCAATATTATTGCAATATATTAAAAAACTGAGTTTCTTAAATTTTGCAGCTCCTCTTTTGCGATGTAATTTCATTGTGTATATAGGAAATATACAGTCTACATTTATGTTATTCTGTGGGAAATGGGTGCTAAAATGCTATTCTAACATTTTTTTTTCCTATGAGAAATAAAGTTGTAAACATATGTACATAAAATGTTGCTCACTCACTAAGTCATATCTGACTCTTTGTGACCCAATGGACTGCAGCATGCCAGGGTTCCTTGTCCTTCACCATCTCCCAGAGTTTGCTCAAACTCATGTCCATTGAGTCAGTGATGCCATCCAACCATTTAATCCTCAGTCTTCCCCTTCTGTTTCTGCCTTTGATCTTTCCCAGCATCAGGGTCTTTTCAAATGAGTTATCTCTTCTCATCAGGTGGCCAAAGTATTGGAGCTTCAGCATCTATCTTTCCAATGAATATTAAGGGTTGATTTCCTTTAGGATTAACTGATTTTATCTCCTTGCTGTCCAAGGGACTCTCACAAGTCTTCTCTAGCACCGCAGTTTGAAAGCATCAGTTCTTCAGTGCTCAGCCTTCTTTATGGTCCAACTCTCACATCTGTACATGACTACTGGAAAACTATAGCTTTGACTATATGGACCTTTGTCAGCAAATTGATGTCTCTGCTTTTTAATGCACTGCCCAGGTTTGTCATTACTTTCTTTCCAAGGAGCAAGTATCTTTTAATTTCAAGGCTGCAGTCACTGTCCACAGTGATTTTGGAGCCCAAGAAAAGAAAATCTGTCACTGCTTCCACTCTTTTCCCATCTATTTGCCATGAAGTGATGGGACAAGATGCCACGATCTTAGTTTTTTGAATGTTGAGTTTTAAGACAACTTTTTCACTCTCGTTTTTCACCTTCATCAAGAGTCTCTTTTGTCAACCTAATTTGCCAGCTAGAATGTAGCAGCATAATCTCAGATTCTCCACAATTTCAGACTTTTCAACCTGATGACAAGGATGGATCTGTGGATCCATTGACTCAGGCAGTTCTTGGCAATCAATGACACGTTGACCAACCTGTATGGTGTGTTAGACAATATGTAGTCCTCTACTTCATTGTATTTTAATGACAATAACTTACAGAAGTGGTTAAAAAAGTACTAAGAGGTATTTTGAAATAAATGTCAAACAAAAATTGCACCCTACAAAGTTAAACAGGCAAGGGAGTCTATTCAAGACTATTCCAATAAGAAATAGGAATTGAACTTAACTCCACTGAAGCAAAACACAGAGGGTTTTTAAGCTGTGGGTGAACTAGTGGGAAAGTGTGGGAGGCTGCTGAGTTGGAATTTGGTCAATGTGATTAGATTTTTTGTGTTTGCCAGTTAGCATTTATTGCAATCTCACAGACACTGGGAGATAGAGGCACTAAATTCCTTGATAATTATATCTCAAAGAGTTTGCTCCCAGACACTTGAGTGAGAAATTCCTAGGTAGGAAAACTGGTAAGACATGGAGAGACAATGTATTTACATTACAGATGGCAGAAATAAATTTTGCAATTTCAAGATTTCTCAAAACGTTCTACGAAAAGGAGGGTCAGGAGGCTATAATCAGGAAGAAACCTGCCTAAAGGTTAATTAAACTGAAGGAAATAAGGTTGGTCACAAGCAGTCCAACTAGTGCATTTGTTTTTTTTCCTCTCTCCTCCAGGTAGGAGGAGAAAAGATTCAGCAATTTCAGGCAGATCTGAAAGCAAATTTGTTTTGCTGACTGACATGGGTAAACTTTCTCAGAGAATCCCAGATTTTTTATTTCTGTATGCTGACCTTAGCTACTTTAAGATCAGGGTGGAATCAAGATCTCCTTACCCTCAACAGGACATAAGGTCCTACAAATCATTTGAATATGCTGGTGGAACTTCAAGGAGGGGAGAATCTCATACTTTCATAGCTCTGTTATATGGTATAAATGGTCTTATTGGGGGAAGGGATCCTGGGCCCAGAACTGACTGAATATACCAAGGAATATACACTTAAGCCTCACCCTGCTTATTTAATTTATATGCAGAGTACATCATGCGAAATGCTGGGCTGGATGAAGAACAAACTAGAATCAAGATTGCCAGGAGAAATATCAATAATCTCAGATATGCAGATGACATCACCCTTATGGCAGAAATCAAGAAGTAGAGCCTTTTGATGAAAGTGAAAGAGGAGAGTGAAAAAGTTGGCTTAAAAAATCAACATTCAGAAAACTAAGATCATGGCATCTGGTCCCATCAGTTCTGTTCAGTTCAGTTCAGTCGCTCAGTTGTGTCCGACTCTTTGTGACCCCATGACATCACTTCATGGCAAACAGATGGGGAAACAATGCAAACAGTGACAGACTTTATTTTCTTGGACTGCAAAATCACTGGAGATGGTCATTGCAGCCATGAAATTAAAAGATGCTTGCTCCTTGGAAGAAAAGCTATGACCAGTCTAGATAGGATATTAAAAAGGAGAGACATTACCTTGCCAACAGAGGTCCATCTAGTCAAGGCTACAATGTTTCCAGTAGTCATGTATGGATGTGAGAGTTGGACTATAAAGAAAGCTGAGTGCTGAAGAATTGATGCTTTAAACTGTGGTGTTGGAGAAGACTCCTGAGAGTCCCTTGGACTGCATGGCGATCCAACCAGCCCATCCTAAAGGAAACCAGTCCTGAATATTCATTGGAAGGACTGATGCTGAAGCTAAAACTCCAATACTTTGGCCACCTGATGTTAAGAACTGACTCATTGGAAAAGACCCCGATGCTAGAAAAGATTGAAGATGGGAGGAAAGGGGGAAGACAGAGGATGAGATGGTTGGATGGCATCATCGATTCGATGGACATGAGTTTGTTCAAGCTCCGGGAGTTGCTGATGGACAGGGTAGTCTGGCATGTTGCAGTCCATGGGGTCACAAATCATAGGACATGACTGAATGACTGAACTGAACTGAAATGAACATGTAAAGGGATATAATGAAAGATGAAAGAGTTCAGCCAGATAGTTCTTAGATTCTGGGGAGAGTACAGTTGTGAAAGGAGACTCTAAAAATGTACAGTGGAAAAAAGAAAAAGGCTGCAATGACTATTGGATGACTATAGGTGGAGTCCTTTGCTCTATTTCATGGTTTTACTGTGTCTACATCTGGATGTATTTAAGAATTTGTCGGAGAAGGCAATGGCACCCCACTCCAGTACTCTTGCCTGGAAAATCCCATGGATGGAGGAGCCTGGTAGGCTGAAGTCCAGCATGTTAATGCCATACTTCCTACCTCATAACTGTCAGAGGAAATCACCATCCTGACTGGCGGAGAGCAGCAAACAGAGAAGTTTGTTTCTTCTGACTGATACAAATCACCTTGCCATTTTTCCAGTGAGTCAGGATTTAGTGTGACTGCTTCTCACTACATTGAACTCTTTTCTAATTGGAGATAGTTTAAGACTCTGAAAATAATGATTATTTCCTCTTAAAGCCTTTGCAAGGGAGGCAGAAACCAACGGAAGGCAGTATCTACCTGGAAGCCTGTCTTTGCGATTTTGGACTTGGAGTTTTGGCATGGCTACTAGATAATACCACTTTTGAAAAGGAACTGTTGATTTTCCTACTGAGTTCTTACTTAAAGTGAATGCCTGATTCACAGAGTTTGGGGATTTTTCAGCTTGATAGGCCTATTTTGGAGGTTGGCCAACTTACATTGTATGAATGGCACAGTGGGATGAGTTCTAAGAGTCTCCTTTGTCAAATGAATGTATTATATTGATGAATGCATCCAGGCTGGCCCCAGCAGTCCACTGGCTTTCAGTGAAAAAGTGACAGCTATCCCTATGCAGGAAAACATGATTTCCCACTGTGCTGCCTAAGTCAAATTAGAGTCACTGATTTTTTTTTTTTTTTTTTTTTTGGTGCCCCAGATTCACAGTCTCTCTTTAATGCCTAGGCCTGGTTTATAGATGGTTCAGCTCAGCGGAAAACTGATGATGTCTGCTGTGGCTGTTCAATCAACACCAGCAGCTGTGCAAAAACAAAATTGGACATGATTGCTGCACTCAGTGGGGAGAACTCAACATTTTAGACTATTGCAGATTAAAGATTAGAGACTCTAGGCATCTTATTTAGGACCAAGAACTGTGTTAAAAGATATGGTTGCTTGCCAAATTATCTAGGCCATTAATTTAGATGCTCATGGCAAGGGCCTATTTATTCTCTGATGAGACTAAATGCTATCAAACCTGTAATATCCAAATTGCTACAATCACTATAAGAATTCATCACTATGGCAATAGTTGGACATGGCAATATACCTCCACCTATAATAGTCTGAGCACAAGGAAATGACTCTATATTTCTGAGGCATATAATAAACTGCATGCCAATCTTGTGACTGCCGCCAAAGGGACCTGCTTAGCCACTGAACCATTGGCGGGGGAATTCACATCATATAGAGGGTGGTCCGTGCTAACTCTGACACACTGACTAAATCAATGGCAAGGCTATTGTGGTACTTCACCAGAAGTGACTTTTGACTTTTTCTTTATTTTATTTTTTTAATTAATTAATTTACTTTTGGAGGCTAATTACTTTACAATATTGTATTGGTTTTGCCATACATTGAAATGAATCCTCCATGGGTGTACATGTGTTCCCTATCCTAAACCTCCCTCCCACTTCCCTCCCTATCCCACCCCTCTGGGTCTTCCCAGTGCACCAGCCCTGAGCATCCTGTATCATGCATCAAACCTGGACTGGCAATCCATTTCACATATGATAATATACATGTTTCAATGTCATTCTCCCAAACCATCCCACCCTTGTCCTCTCCCACAGACTCCAAAAGACTGTTATATATATATATCTGTGTCTCTTTTGCTGTCTCTTGTATGGGGTTATTGTTATTATCTTTCTAAATTCCATATATATGCATTAGTATACTGCATTAGTGTTTTTCTTTCTGGCTTACTTCACTCTGTATAATAGGCTTTAGTTTCATCCACCTCATTAGAATTGATTCAAACGTATTATTTTTAATGGCTGAGTAATACTCCATTGTGTATATGTACCACAGCTTTCTTATCCATTTGTCTGCTGATGGACATCTAGGTTGCTTCCATGTCCAGCTATTATAAACAGTGCTGTGATGAACACTGGGGTACACGTGTCTCTTTCAATTCTGGTTTCCTCGGTGTGTAGGCCCAGCAGTGGGATTGCTGGATCATATGGCAGTTCTATTTCCAGTTTTTAAAGGAATCTCCATACTATTCTCCATAGTGGCTATACTAGTTTGCATTCCCACCAACAGTGTAAGAGAGTTCCCTTTTCTCCACACCCTCTCCAGCATTTATTGCTTGTAGACTTTTGGATGGCAGCCATTCTGACTGGCATGAAATGGTACCTCACTGTGGTTTTGATCTGCATTTCTCTGATAATGAGTGATGTTGAGCAACTTTTCATGTGTGTGTTAGCCATCTGTATGTCTTCTTTGGAGCAATGTCCATTTAGTTCTTTGGCCCCACTTTTTGATTGGGTCATTTATTTCTCTGGAATTGAGCTGCAGGAGTTGCTTGCATATTTTTAAGATTAATTCTCTGTCAGTTGCTTCATTTGCTATTATTTTCTCCCATTTCTGAAGGCTGTCTTTTCACCTTGCTTATAGTTTCCTTTGGTATGCAAAAGCTTTTAATTTTAATTAGGTCCCATTTGTTTATTTTTGCTTTTATTTCCAATATTCTGGGAGGTGGGATCCTGTTATGGTTTATATCGGAGAGTATTTTGCCTATGTTCTCCTCTAGGAGTTTTATAGTTTCTGGTCTTATGTTTAGATCTTTAATCCATTTTAAGTTTATTTTTGTGTAAGATGTTAGAAAGTGTTCTAGTTTCATTCTTTTACAAGTGGTTGACCAGTTTTCCCAGCACCAATTGTTAAAGAGATTGTCTTTTCTCCATTGTATATTCTTGCTTCCTTTGTCAAACATAAGGTGTCCATAGGTGCATGGATTTATCGCTGGGCTTTCTATTTTGTTCCATTGATCTATATTTCTGTCTTTGTGCCAGTACTATACTGTTTTGATGACTGTGGCTTTGTAGTAGAGCCTGAAGTCAGGTAGCTTGATTCCTCCAGTTCTATTCTTCTTTCTCAAGATTGCTTTGGCTATTCAAGGTTTTTTGTATTTCCATATAAATTGTGAAATTATTTGATCTAGTTCTGTGAAAAATATCATTGGTAGCTTGATAGGGATTGCATTGAATCTATAGATTTCTTTGGGTAGTATACCCATTTTCACTATATTGAGTCTTCCAATCCATGAACATGGTATATTTCCCCATCTATTTTTGTCTTCTTTGATTTCTTTCACCAGTGTTTTATAGTTTTGTGGCTCATATGGTAAAGCATCTGTCTACAATGCGGTAGACCCGGGTTTGATCCCTGGGTTGGGAAGATCCCCTGGAGAAGGAAATGGTAATCCACTCCAGGACTATTGCCTGGAAAATTCCATGGACAGAGGAGCCTGGTAGGCTACAGTCCATGGGGTTGCAAAGAGTTGGACACAACTGAGCACTTCTCATATATAGGTCTTTTGTTTCTGTAGGTAGATATATTCCTAAGTATTGTATTCTTTTCATTGCAATGGTGAATGGAATTGTTTCCTTAATTTCTCTTTCTGCTTTCTCATTGTTAGTGTATAGGAATGCAAGGGATTTCTGTGTGTTGATATTATATCCTGCAATTTTACTATATTCATTAATTAGCTCTAGTAATTTTCTGGTGGAATCTTTAGGGTTTTCTATGTAGAGGATCGTGTCATCTGCAAACAGTGAGAGTTTTACTTCTTCTTTTCCAATCTGGATTCCTTTTATTTCTTTTTCTGCTCTGATTGCTGGGGCCAAAACTTCCAAAACTATGTTGAATAGTAGTGGTGAGACTGGGCACCCTTGTCTTGTTCCTGACTTTAGGGGGAATGCTTTCAATTTTTCACCATTGAGGATAATGTTTGCTGTGGGTTTGTCATAGATAGCTTTTATTATGTTGAGGTATGTTTCTTCTATTCCTGCTTTCTGGAGAGTTTTATTCATAAATGGATGTTGAATTTTGTCAAAGGCTTCCTCTGAATCTATTGAGATAATCATATGGTTTTGATTTTTCAATTTGTGATGTAATACATTGATTGATTTGTGGGTATTGAAGAATCCTTGCATCCCTGGCAGAGGAGGCAGTGGCACCCCACTCCAGTACTCTTGCCTGGAAAATCCCATGGATGAAGGAGCCTGGTAGGCTGCAGTCCATGAGGTCGCTAAGAGTTGGACATGACTGAGCGACTTTACTTTCACTTTTTACTTTCATGCATTGGAGAAGGAAATGGCAACCCACTCCAGTGTTCTTGCCTTGAGAATCCCGGGCATGGGGGAGCCTACTGGGCTGCCGTCTATGGGGTCGCACAGAGTCGGACACTACTGAAGTGACTTACAGTTGCATCCCTGGGATAAAGCCCACTTGGTCATGACGTATCATCTTTTCAATATGTTGTTGGATTCTGTTTGCTAGAGTTTTGTTGAAGATTTTTGCATCTATGTTCTTCAGTGATATTGGCCTGTAGTTTTGTGTGTGTGTGTGTGGCATCTTTGGCATCTTTGTGGCATCATGTTTTGGTATTAGGTGGCCTCATAGAATGAGTTTGGAAGTTTACCTTCCTCTGTAATTATCTGTAAGAGTTTGAGTAGGATAGGTGTTAGCTCTTCTCTAATTTTTGGTAGAATTCAGCTGTGAAGCCATCTGGTCCTGGGCTTTTGTTTGCTGGAAGATTTCTAATTACCGTTTCAATTTCCCTGCTTGTGATGGGTCTGTTAAGATTGTCCATTTCTTTGTGGTTCAGTTTTGGAAAGTTGTACTTTTCTAAGAATTTGTCCAATTCTTCCACGTTGTCCATTTTATTGGCATATAGTTGCGGATAGTAGTCTCATGATCCTTTGTATTTCTGTGTTGTCTGTTGTGATCTCTCCATTTTCATTTCTAATTTTGTTGATTTGATTTTTCTCCCTTTGTTTCATGATGAGTCTGGCTAATGGTTTGTCAATTTTATTTATCTTCTCAAAGAACCAGCTTTTGGCTTTGTTGATTTTTGCTACAGTCTCTTTTGTTTCTTTTGCATTTATTTCTGCCCTAATTTTTAAGATTTCTTTCCTTCTACTAACCCTAGGGTTCTTCATTTCTTCCTTTTCTAGTTGCATTAGGTGTAGAATTAGATTATTTATTTGACTTTTTTCTTGTTTCTTGAGGTAAGCCTGTATTGCTATGAATCTTCCCTTTAGCATTGCTTTTACAGTGTCCCATAGGTTTGGGGTTGTTGTGTTTTCATTTTCATTCGTTTCTATGCATATTTTGATTTCTTGTTTTTATTTCTTCTGTGATTTGTTGGTTATTCAGCAGCGTGTTGTTCAGCCTCCATATGTTGGAATTTTTAATAGTTTTTGTCCTGTAATTGAGATCTAATCTTACTGCATTGTGGTCAGAAAAGATGCTTGGAATGATTTCAATTTTTTTAAATTTACCAAGGCTAGATTTATGGCCCAGGATGTGACCTATCCTGGAGAAGTTTCCATGTGCACTTGAGAAAAAGGTGAAATTCATTGCTTTGAAAGGAAAAGTCCTATAGATATCAATTAGGTCTAACTGATCTATCATTTAAAGTTTGTGTTTGCTTGTTAATTTTCTGTTTAGTTGATCTATCCATAGGTGTGAATGGGATATTAAAGTCTCCCACTATTATTGTGTTATTGTTAGTTTTCCCTTTCATACTTGTTAGCATTTGTCTTTCATATTGTGGTGTTCCTATGTTAGGTGCATATATATTTATAATTGTTATCTCTTCTTGGATTGATCCTTTGATCATTATGTAGTGTCCTTCTTTGTCTCTTTTCACAGCCTTTGTTTTAAAGTCTATTTTATCTGATATGAGTATTGCTACTCCTGTTTTCTTTTGGTCTCTATTTGTGTGGAATATCTTTTTCCAGCCCTTCACTTTCAGTTTGTATGTGTCCCCTGTTTTGAGGTGGGTCTCTTGTAGACAACATATATAAGGGTCTTGTTTTTGTATCCATTCAGCCAGTCTTTGTCTTTTGGTTGAGGCATTCAACCCATTTACATTTAAGGTAATTATTGATTAGTATGATCCCTTTGCCATTTACTTTATTGTTTTGGATTCAAGTTTATACACCCTTTTTGTGTTTCCTGTCTAGAGAAGATCTTTAGCATTTGTTGGAGAGCTGGTTTGGTGATGCTGAATTCTCTCAGCTTTTGCGTGTCTGTAAAGCTTTTGATTTCTCCTTCATATTTGAATGAGATCCTTGCTGGGTACAGTAATCTGGGCTGTAGGTTATTTTCTTTCATCACTTTAAGTATGTCTTGCCATTCCCTTCTGGCCTGAAAACTTTCTATTGAAAGATCACCTATTATCGTTATGGTAATCCTCTTGTGTGTTATTTGTTGTTTTTCCCTTGCTGCTTTTAATATTTGTTCTTTGTGTTTGATCTTTGTTAATTTGATTAATATGTGTCTTGAGGTGTTTTGCCTTGGGTTTATCCTGTTTGGGACTCTCTGGGTTTCTTGGACTTGGGTGATTATTTCCTTCCCCATTTTAGGGAAGTTTTTAACTATTATCTCCTCAAGTATTTTCTCATGGCCTTTCTTTATGTCTTCTTCTTCTGGGACTCCTATGATTCGAATGTTGGGGCGTTCAACATTGTGCCAGAGGTCTCTGAGGTTGTCCTCATTTCTTTTAACTCTTTTTTCTTTTTTCCTCTATTTCATTTATTTCTGCCATTCTATCTTCTACCTCACTAATCCTATCTTCTGCCTCCATTATTCTACTGTTGGTTCCCTCCAAAATGTTTTTGATCTCATTTATTGCATTATTCATTATATATTGACTCTTTTTTATTTCTTCTAGATCCTTGTTAAACATTTCTTGCATCTTCTCGATCTTTGTCTCCAGGCTATTTATCTGTAACTCCATTTTGTTTTCAAGATTTTGGATCATTTTCACTATCATTATTTGGAATTCTTTATCAGGTAGACCCTATCTCTTCTTCTTTTGTTTGGTTTGGTGGGCATTATCCTGTTCCTTTACCTGCTGGGTATTTCTCTGCCTTTTCATCTTGATTATATTACTGTGTTTGGGATGGCCTTTCTGTATTCTGGCAGGTTGTGGTTCCTCTTTATTGTGGAAGTTCCTTGCTGTGGGTGGGATTGGACATGTGGTTTGTCAAGATTTCCTGATTAGGGAAGCTTGTGTCAGTGTTCTGGTGGGTGGAGCTGGATTTCTTCTCTCTGGAGTGCACTGAAGTGTCCAGTACTGAGTTTTGAGCTGTTGATGGGTTTGCTGTGACACTGGGCAGCCTGTGTATTGAAGCTCAGGGCTATGTTCCTGTGTTGCTGGAGAATTTGTGTGGTATGTCTTTCTCTGAAACTTGTTGGCCCTTGGGTGGTACTTGGTTTCAGGGTAGGTATGGAGACGTTTGATGAGCTTCTATCGATTAATGTTCCCTGGAGTCAGGAGTTCTCTGGCGTTCTCAGAATTTGGACTTAAGCCTCCTGCCTCTGATTTTCAGTCGTATTCTTACAGTAGCCTCAAGACTTCTCCATCTATACAGCACCGATGATAAAACATCTAGGTTAATGATGTAAAGTTTCTCCATAGTGACGGACACCTTCCCCATGAAGTCCTTAAGTTTTACAGTTTCCTCACGTGGCCAAATTATCCTGCATTTTTCTCTGTACGTAGAACCAATATCTCTTCCTCCACTAGTTACCTTGGGGTATCTGGTTTTCTTTAATTAACAATCATCTTTTGATGTTCTGATTATCTGCCCTTTGTTGCAAAACTTCTATATAATCCAGCTCCTCCTTTGCCTCCTTGGAGCAGTTCTCTCAGGGTCACTTGAGATGCTGCTTCCCGGGCTTGAAGTGTAGGTCGCTGGCTCATTACTAAAGCTACAGCTCAGGAACAGCCACCCAGGAGAGGTGCACAGGGCAGGGTCTGAGAGGGGAGGACACTTTGCAGGCTGCCATTGTCTCCAAACCAACTTTTGACTTTTTCAAAATACTAATTAGTTAATCATGGCCATACCACTGTGACCCCTCAGAAAAATCTTTGCTATATGTTCAGCTTTGAAAACCATTTGTATTTTATGGAAAAAATTTATAAACAATGGGCTAAAATCTGACTCTACCCCCCTTACTTTTTCAGGGACATGCAGCTAAGTAGGCAGATTTTTTATTTAAAGCAGATGTTCCCCAAAAAGGATTATCTCATGTAAGAACAATGATTAAGACAAACATTTGAAGAATTAAGGGAGCTATGAGGACCAGCACTATAATTTGAGGATTCCCCCTGCCATTCCTGAGTATAATTATTTATTTTTTAACTTCAGCCATCCCCAATGGATGGCACACCCTCTGGATGCTGTTCTGGACAAGAGGGTACTCATGGATGTTACCTTCATTCTGGGTAGGTTTTATGTAGAAGTTCTTTTTGCTTCCCTCTTGCACCTTACTTTTCCATATGTATGGTCTTGATGAGAGTAGAGATGATTGATAAAAGATGAGGTTTTATCTTCCTGAAAAGAGTATTCATATTTTATACAGGTGGAGAGAGAACACAAACCAAGAGAGAATACAAACATGAGTGGGAGTGTTTAGGTCCTGGGAGGGAGGTGTGTATTGTCAGGAGGTAGCATTAATATGCATTATGTTTCAAACCTGGGCTTGGAGGCTGCATCCAAATAAAATACCTTAGTGCAACTTTCACCAACTGTCATGAATGCCTTTGAATTTAAGTAAATGCTGAGTCAGCTACCTCCCTCAGGTCATCTCTGACCATGAGACCACACGTTAATGACTCCAGTTTCTCCAGGTCCTAAGTATAACATCTTGAGATGCTTCCTCATATTGATTTCACAAATAATGAAGAATGCCACACCACATCATTGATAGTGTAAACAAACAGTACCAGTTGCACTGACTTCCCCCAGGCAGTTCCTCCCCAAAAACAAGAAATTGGACTCAATACTCAGGCTTAATTGGGAAACCTAGGTTTACCAACTAGCTAGGAAATCCCAGAGGAAGACCCTATAAGATGGTAGGTTGGAGGTACTGTCAACATATATCCCTTATTGATATATGTCTTACAAAGGGGATCCAACCATATAAACAGTAATTGTTGCTAAATATTAATACAACATGTGTGCCCTTTGGATCATATTTATTGTTTAGAGGCCAGGTATTATCTTCTTTCCTCTCAAAAACATAATGAGATGCTTATAGGAGTGTTTTTGCCTTTTCATACTGTAAGGAAAAACACTCTTATAACCATCTATAAGAAGTAAGTTTTCTGTTCTGTTTTGGTTTTTTTCAACTGTGGTGTTGGAGAAGACTCTTAGAGCCCCTTGGACTGCAAGAAGATCAAACAAGTCAATCCTAAAGGAAATAAGTCCTGAATATTCATTGAAAGGACTGATGCTGAAGCTGAAACTCCAATACTTTGGCCACCTGATGGGAAGAACTGACTCACTGGAAAAGACCCTGTTGCTGGATAAGATTGAAGGCAGGAGGGGAAGGGGACGACAGAGGATGAGATGGCTGGATGGCATCACCGACTTGATGAACATGAATCTGAGCAAACTCCAGGAGTTGGTGATGGACAGGGAAGCTTGGCATGCTTCATTTGGCTAGATCCATGACCCTGGGGGTCATGACTGAGGTCATCATCGGAGGTTGACCTCATTCTGATGCCCAGATTTCTGCTGACAGTAGCTTTAAGTGCTACAGAGGCAAACAATGGATTTTATATTAGCGTTAGAGCCATTGGAGAGGCTGATGGAGTGGTATTTGCATAAAATATTCACAAAGGTCTGGAGTGAATCTGTTGGGAGACAAATCACTTTGAATGTTTTCAATTTTCTTCACGGTCCTGATCTTTGACGTGAAAGGACACTCGTGAACAGAAAACATGCTTTAGAAGATTGAAGGAACTTTTCTGTACGGTTAAACACTTCTGAGAAGACTTGGACTCATGCAAATCTCTCCTTCCTCCTCCTGGATACTTTTGCTTAGATGTCAAGTTAGTAAATCAAGAGACACATTTCTCCTCTAATCCAGAGGAAATGTGCTTAGTGAGTAATCTCTCTTATTCTCTAGTAGGGAGAATATGTTAGGTAGGGTATGTGTTAGCAGCTTATAAAAACTTTGGCACTCCTAAAATGTGGAATCACATGGATAGGCAGGAGTGGGATATTAGGGAAGCAGTGCTAAAATATTACCCTGGCTGTTATTTGTACTGTGAGTAAGAAATGGCCTATGTCTCTGACCCAGGGATATTGTGTCTTCTGTCAGTATGAGTACATACAACAGTGTCAGGCTAACTCATTAGTTTGCAAGTAAGATAAATTCAATCACTTCAGTTTCTGAACCAACTCTTGGAAATTTAGATTCAACGTCATTTTGAGACTTTATCTAGATCTAGTAATTTTGTAATGACTATTGGAAGGGATACTGAACAGCAGGCTCCACAGTGCTGTCATCTAAGGATATAAACAAATTGTACAGAAATATTTACATGCATTCTCCTAAATCATTAGTGAAAGCTGACATGGATAAATAATTCATATAGATAAAGTAACTTCACATAAAATAAGTTCTATAAAGAAATAAAATACAATATTAGTTTAAGAAAGAAAGTTTAAGAAAGTAGAGGATACTTAAATGGACTGGCCTTGGAGGTAGGACAAAAATGGGAGAGTAAGTTACCACAGAAACATAAAAAAGATAACTTCTAACGTAAGAGAATGACCATCCCTGCCACAGTTTCATATAATATGAAGTAAGATAACTACTACACAATTCTAAAAGGGAAAGTTTGTTAATGACTCTGGGGAATATCTTTTGAATGATGGGAATAAAAGTCTTAATAGAGTGGGTAAAGGGAAGAAATAGGGCTAGAATGGAGAGATAATACTTTAACTCTTCACAGATATTTTTCTATGATGGGGAACAGAGGAAAAAAAGAAAAACACTGCTGGGAAAGAACATAGGAACAAGGAAACAATATGGAATTGTGGGCAACATTTTTGCTTTTGAATACTGATCAGGGTACATGAAAACTTAGCATCAGAATAAAAGCCTATAACTTAAAGGAGACTGTTAACAAAACATATTATTTTAAAAGAATTTTGCTTGCTATCTTGTTCTTAGGAGCAAGAATTATCCTTATGACTCAGAAGGTTGATTAAAATCAAGACTTATGGACTTTCTGGCATATTTTCTAATGTAAGTTCCTATGATCAATGCTAGAACATGAGGAAGAACATAAAGAATACCTACTGTGAGGCTTATTCCTATAATTGTTCATCTTGTTATATTTACTTCTAAATTAGTATCAATATTTATCAAAATATTTATAATGAATATTAAAATTTAACTCAGCAATAAAAAGATAGGGAACTTAATTTAAACATGAGCAAAGGATTTGAATAGATATTTCTCTAAAGAAAATTTGAAAATTGGCCAATATGGTACATGTGGAAAGATGCTCAATGTTAGTCATAAGGAAAAGCAAATTAAAACACAGTGAGGTACCACTTTAAACTCACTAGAATAGTTTTACATCCACTAGAATAGTTTTAATGAAAAACAAAATGGAAAGAGTTGGCATTGTTGGCAAATAATTATAAGCTGGAATCCTCCTACATTGCTGGTGGGAATGTAAATTGTGAAGAAGGTAAACATGGAGTTACCTTGTGACGTGCCATTTTTACTTCTAGTTATATACACAAGATAATTGAAGCCATAATTCACACAAAAACTTGTGCATAAATATTCAAAACATCATTCATAATAGTCAGAAGGTGGAAATGACCCATGTCTATCATTTGATAAATGGATAAACAAAATATGGCAAATTAATACAACAGTTTATTATTCAGCCACAAAAAATGAATTACTGATACATGCAACAACATGGATAAATTATGAAAACATTATGTTAAGTGAAAATGCCAGATTTAAAAGGCATATTTTATTATCACATTTATATGAAATGTCAAGAATAAGCAAATCCATAGAGACAGTTGGGGAAGGAGAAACAAAGCCTATAGGTTTTTTTCTTGTGGTAATGTAAATGTTTTGAATATAGTGGTGATAATTGTAAAACACTGTGAGTATACACTGTCACATGGTTAAAATGGTATATTTTATTTTTTGTAAATTTAATATCAATAAAATCATATCAGTACTAAAATGTACCATTTTATTTAACCCTTCATCAAAAAAAAATAAGTTTAGGAAAGTTTCATTTTTTTTATGGATTAGAGTTAATTTTAAAATGAGTAAGTTTAGGAGATTAATGAGTTGAAAATCTTGGCATGGACAGTTCTCTGCTCATTATTCTTTGCCATTATTACATCTAACTGCTGTTGTTGTAGAATGAAAAGTTGTGTCCAATTCTTTGTGACCCCAAGGACTGCAATATTCCAGGCTTCCTTGTCCTTCATTGTCTCCCAGAGTTTGTTCAAATTCATGTCCATTGAGTCTGTGATGATATCCAGCAATCTCATCCTCTGTTGTCCACTTCTCTTCCTGCCCTCAATCTTTCCCAGCATCAGGGTCTTTTCTAATGAGTTGGCTCTTTGAATCAGGTGACCAAAGTATTGGTGCTTTAGCCTCTCCAATAAATATTCAAAGTTAATTACATTTAGGATTGTCTGGTTTGATCCCCTTGCTGTCTAAGGGACTCTAAAGAGTCTTCTCCAGAACCACAGTTTGAAAGCATCAATTTTTGTGGCTCAGCCTTCTTTATGGTCCAACTCTCAAATCCATTAATGACTACTGGAAAAACCATAGCTTTGACAATACAGAACTATGTCAGCAAAGTGATGTCTCTGCTTTTTAATATGCTGTCTAGATTGGCCATAGCTTTTCTTCCAAGGAGCTAGCATCTTTTAATTTCATAGCTGCAGTCACCATCTGCAATGCTTTCTGGAGCTCAAGAAAATAAAATCTGTCACTGTTTCTACTTTTCTTCCATCTACTTGCCATGAAGTAATGGGACCATATGTCATGATCTTCACTTTTTGAATGTTGAGTTTTGAGCCAGCCTTTTCACTCTCTTCTTTCATCATTATGAAGAGGCTCTTGAGTTCCCCTTCACTTTCTGCCTTTTTGAGTGGTATCATCTACATATCTGAGGTTGTTGATATTTCTCCTGCCACTCTTGATTCCAGTTTGTGATTAATCTAGACTGGCATTTCCCATGATGTACTCTGCATATAAGTTAAATAAACAGTGTGGCAAAAATAGCCTTTTCCTATTCTTTCCCCAATTGTGAACCAGTCCATTGTTCCATGTTTGGTTCTAACTCTTTCTTCTTGATTTGCATATAGGTTTCTCAGGAAACAGGTAAGGTGGTCTGGTATTCACATCTCTTTATGAATTTTCCACAGTTTTCTGTGATCCACACAGTTAAAGGCTTTAGCATAGTCAATGAAGCAGAAGTAGACATTTTTCAGAAATTCCCTTGCTTTCTCTATGATCCAAGGAATGTTGGCAATTTGCTCTGTGGTTCCCCATGCCCTTTCTAAACCTAACTTGTACATCTGGAAGTTCTCAGTTCACATACTGCTGAAGACTAGCTTGAAAGATTTTGAGCATAATCTTACTAGAATGTGAAATAAGCACAATCGTGTAGTAGTATGAACATTCTTTGGCACTGCTCCTCTTTGGGATTGGAATGAAAACTGATATTTTCCAGCAGATGGCTCTGCTGTTACATCTAACTGTAACTTGAAAATTGGCTTAGTTAAGAAACAAATTTCAACATATCTACCTGTGCCAATCACTGTACTTGATTTTGGAAAGCAAAGATCAACTGCTAATAATTCAAATAATACTACCAAACTGTAGTAATCAAAAGAGCATGATATTGGCACAAAAATAGACACATGGATCAATGGAACAGAATAGAGAGCCCAGAAATAAACAGACACACATACAATCAATTAATCTTTGACAAAGGAGGCAAGAATACACAATGGAGAAAAGATAGTGGCTTCAGTAAGTGGTCTTGGGAAAGCTGGACAACTCTATGTAAATCAATGACATTAGAACACTCCCTCACAAAATACAAAAATAAATACACAAAAATAAACTCAAATTATACTAAAGACCTAAGTATAAGATATTACACTATAAAATTCCTAGAAGTGCATTAATGCAAAACATTCTCTGACAAAAATTGTACCAATATTTTCTTAGGTCAGTATCCCAAGAAAAAACAAATAAAAGAAAAAATATACAAATGGGATCTAATTTGAACAAAAATGGAAAGAAACCTACACATAGGAAGAAAATATTCTACAAATGATGCAACTGACAAGGGCTTAATTTCTGAAACATCCAAACAATTCATATAGCAAAAATATCAGAAAAGCAAAGACCAAGTTAAAAAAAAAAAGGGCATAAGACCTAAATAGATATTTCTCCACCAAAACAACAACAACAACAAAATTGCATGCAAATGGACAATAGGCACATGAAAGGATGTTCAACATCATTAATTATTAGAGAAATGCAAAATAAAACTATAATGAGGTTTTACCTAACACTCTTGACTAACAGGGTCAGAATGGCCAGTATCAAAAAGTCTACAAATAATAAATGCTGGATTAAGTGAACTCTCTTACACTGTTGGTGGAGAACATTATGGAGGTTCCTTCAGTTCAGTTCAGTTCAGTCGCTCAGTCTTGTCCAACTCTTTGTGACCCCATGAACCACAGTACGCCAGGCCTACGTGTCCATCATCAACTACTGGAGTCCACCCAAACCCATGTCCATTGAGTCGATGATGCCATCCAGCCATCTCATCCTCTGTCGTTCCCTTCTCCTCCTGCCCTCAATCTTTCCCAGCATCAGGGTCTTTTCCAATGAGTCAGCTCTTCGCATCAGGTGGCCAAAGTATTGGAGTTTCAGCTTCAATATCAGTCCTTCCAATGAACACCCAGGATTGATCCAGCAGATGTTGGCAATTTGATCTCTGGTCCCTCTGCCTTTTCTAAAACCAGCTTGAACATCTGGAAGTTTGTGGTTCACGTATTACTGAAGCCTAGCTTGGATAATTTTTAGCATTACTTTACCAGCGTGTGAAATGAGTGCAATTGTGCAGTAGTTTGAGCACTCTTTTGCATTGCCTTTCTTTGGGATTGGAAGGAAAACTGACCTTTTCCAGTCCTGTGTCCACTGCTGAGTTTTCCAAATTTGCTGGCATATTGAATGCAGCACTTTCAGAACATCGTCTTTCAGGATTTGAAATAGCTCAACTGGAATTCCATCACCTCCACTAGCTTTGTTCATAGTGATACTTACTAAGGCCCACTTGACTTCACATTCTAGGATGTCTGGCTCTAAGTGAGTGTGAGTGTTCACACCATCATGATTATCTAAGTCATGAAGATCTTTTTTGTACAGTTGTTCTGTATATTCTTGCCACCTCTTGTTAATATGAAACTAAAAATATAATTGCCATATGATCCAGCAATCCCTCTTCTAGGCATATATCCCTCAAAGGCAAAAACTCTAATTAGAAAAGATACATACATCCTAATGTTAATAGCAGCATTATTTACAATACCCATGACATGAAAGTAACCTAAATAGTCACTGACAGATTAATGGAAGATGTGGTACACACACACAATTGAATATTATTTAGCCACAAAAATAAATGAAATAATGCTATGTGAAGCAGCATGGATGGACCTAGAGAATATCATCATGAATGAACTAAGTCAGAGAAAGACAAATACCATGTATATCACTTACATGTGGAATCTAAAATGTGATACATAAGAACTTATTTATAGGAACAGAAATAGACATAAAGAAAATAAACTTATGGTTACTAAACGGAAAAGGTGAGGAAGGGATAAAGTAGGAGTTTGTGATTAGCAGACACAAACTCTTACATAAAATATACAAAAAGCAAGGTCCTACCTACTGAATAGTAGAGAATTACTTTGCTGTACTCTTAAAACTACAAAATATTACAAATCAACTGTACTTCAATTACAAAAAAAAAAAAAAAAAACAACAACAAAAGATAAATAGCTGGTGTGTGTCGTTCTGAGAAATTCACAGCCCAGTAACAGTAGCAAAACACATACATGGGTATTGAGAGTCCTATACAGTTATTTTGACAGATATTCATGTGAATATTTTCATTTAGTATGGAAATTGCCTAATGATGTAATTCTGATTTAAACTATAATTGTGTACTAGTGTTTGTTTAGGTAATTCCAGGACAAATAGTTTAAGAATTATAGGTATATAGATTAGATAGACAGATAGAGATAAGGATAGATATGGAGATTGATACATACATACTCAATAATTCTGGCTGGGTTTCTATGAAGTGGCCTTTCCATCCTATTTGTACATTTCCAATAATGCAGATGGTGATTGCAGCCATGAAATGAAAAGATGCTTACTCCTTGGAAGGAAAGTTATGATCAACCTAGATAGAATATTGAAAAGCAGAGACATTACTTTGCCAACAAAGGTCTGTCTAGTCAAGGCTATGGCTTTTCCAGTAGTCATGTATGGATGTGAGAGTTGGACTGTGAAGAAAGCTGAGTGCAGAAGAATTCATGCTTTTGAACTGTGGTGTTGGAGAAGACTCTTGAGTCCCTTGGACTGCAAGGAGATCCAACCAGTCCATTCTAAAGGATATCAGTCCTGGGTATTTGGAAGGACTGATGCTAAAGCTGAAACTCCAATACTTTGGCCACCTCATGCGAAGAGTTGACTCATTGGAAAAGACCCTGATGCTGGGAGGGATTGGGGGCAGGAGGAGAAGGGGACAACAGAGGATGAGATGGCTGGATGGCATCACCAACTCGATGGATGTGAGTTTGAGTGAACTCCGGGAGTTGGTGATGGACAGGGAGGCCTGGCATGCTGCAATTCATGGAGTCGCAAAAAGAGTCCGACACGACTGAGCAACTGAACTGAACTGAATAATGTGTTCACAGGTGTGCTACTGTTCCCACTTTTTTTCTGGTGTGTCAGGGAATAAAGAAACAAGTATATATACTTTGTTTTGTCTAGAAGGAGAAAGGTGGGGCTCTGATTGAGGTTGCTCAGAATGACTTCCCACTGTGTAGTCTATATTACTTCTGATATGATAATGAATTAGAAAACAAAAATTAGTATATTAGTTGAAAGATGTTATTTAAAAAATAAATCTCGTATTATAATGATTGAAATATATCCACCTGATGGTTTGATACAAAAGAACCCATTTGTATTCAAAGAAACTGTGAATTTCATGAAGTCCTATATTCCATTGTGAAATCTCTGATTATATACCATTGTGAGTGAGTGAGTGAAAGCTCTCAGTTGTGTCTGACTCTTTGCTACCTCATGGACTATAGGGTCCATGGAATTCTCCAGACCAAAATACTGGAAAGGATAGCTGTTCCCTTCTCCAGGGGATCTTCCCAATCCAGGGATCGAACCCAGGTTTCCTACATTGCTGGCAGATTCTTTACCAGCTGAACCACCAAGGAAGCCCTAATATACCATTATTTTTTCCCAAATATCACATATTTGTGTGTGTGTACAAAACCTAGGCTTTGCTCTTTTTATCCATTTTCATATCTCCTTTTCTCACTGCTGGGAGTGAGCTCCGCCTGTGGCAAAGGTCATGAGGAAGGAGGCTTGGCATACGCAAAGGCGGGATCAAGCCTCAGGAGTTACCCTGGAAATTCTCGAGCATCTACCCCCCAAACCAGAGTCTGCCTACTTTCTGCTTTGTGCTTTCACGTACACCTCTGACTTTACGGGGGGCTGTCCCCCACTACCTCTCTCTGAAAAAAGAGTTAGCTTACAGCTCCAGTTAATAATTCCTAGGTGTGACAGTGTTTCAACCTACAAACTCCTTTGGAAATCCTCTAGCCTGCCTGAATAGGTTTTTCCGGCCACATGTGATTGCTCAGAGCCTCCCAACTGTGAGAGGCATGAGATGTTCTAAACTGTCTAAACACAGATTCCTTTGAGCAGTTAAAAGATTGATTAGAAATTGTATTGGTGAAGGGTTTTTCACTTATTGGGCCAATGTTTGCTGCTAAGTCTCCATACCCCTTACCTACTGTGTCCTTGGCAGTGTATTGATTGATATAATGGGTGTATAGAAATGTAAGGAGTAGCCTCAATGTCTGTAACCTTGGACCCTTGAGTTAATTCTTTTCTTGATTGAGCCCACCTCACCTTTGCCCTATAGGAATGCAGCTTTGTCCAATGCTGTTTCGGAGGCTGGTGCCTGACTTTGGAATAATCACCTTTAGAGAAAAATAAGTTTCTTAAAATGTTAACAGGCCTCCTGGCCAGAAGATGATGTAATTCACCTGAACTTTTGCATATGATAAGTTTGAAAGCCTGGCTTCTATTAGGACCAGGAACTGCTGTCCTTGTATGACTCCACCCCTTCCCGCATTATCCTCTCTGCACAACTTAAGGTATAAAAACTACTTTGGAAAATAAAGTGCGGGCCTTGTTCACCGAAACTTGGTCTCCCCATGTCGCTCTCTCTCTCAAATTCTGGCTGAGTCTCCATCTGGAGCGCGGAACCCGCCATGCTTGCTAATTATGCCTGGGCTTCTAAAATCCAACCGGGGAGGCCTCAGTGTCTCCTCTCCTTCGGGAGAACAGAAGGATGCCTGCGGCCTATGTAAGTGGTGCAAACTTCTTGTCTTCAAGTTTTATTGGTATCCCGTGTAAACCAAGCTACTCAGCCTCTTTCCTCCACTGAATTTTCCTACTGAGTTATCCTCATTCTATTACTCTTTATATCCTTAATTAACGTTTAATTAAGCAATTGTTTCCTGATCCTCGCCTACGCCGTCTCTCCTTCGAATACCCTGGATCAGCCGGGGCTGGACCCCGGCATCTCACTACTTTCACAAAGTTTCTAAATCTCTTTTTAGAAACTCTCTATTAAACCTCCTTCTTTGTCTTTAATCTCTAATTTGTGCAAAATATTGCAATAAAAATGATTTCATATTGGTATTCATTGTAATAGTATACTTTTTTCATGGTTGAGTTTTAGAGATCTACATAGTAGACACTGGTCACTAACATTTTGTCTCAGGTGACCAGACATGCTGGACTCCAATTTAAATGACAATTCAGAATGTTTTCACTTGACTAACACTAGAAATATGATTGGTGTGATTTGACCATTATATATAGAAATAAGATATAAGCATTTATAACTGTCATATAGTAAGAATCAAATTTAGTTCATCACCAATGCTAAAATATTATTAAATATATATTATTAATTGTAGATATTAAACAGAATATGTTTGTATCAATAAAACACAGTAGACATAAATCTTTCAGAGTAGGGAAATGATTGTAGATTTAGAATACCATTTTGTTTCTCACACCCATTCTGCCAGGTGAAAGCAAATTCTTTGATTGCCCAAATGGTTCTCCACATTTCATATGAGATGACTATTGAATGAAAAGGCGAATACCATGTGTCCGTCTATAGACCTGGATATTTGGACTCATGAAATTATTCTGAAGCACCCAAACAGAGTAAGCAGAAACTAAACATTGTTTTGATTGTTACAGTGATAGTTCTCATTACGCTTTTGCTTTACCTTTCATATCAATAAATGTGCTTTTCACTTGATAACATGTTTTTATCACTGATATCATTTCAGATGGTTACAAGAGACCAGCAAAGAAAGAAGACACATATTTACATCTGAGCTACCCAGGGCTATAGAAAACTACTGTGCCTCAAGTTGAGCATCTGTTGTAGCAAGTAGTATAATAATTATTAACAATCTGAGATTAAAACAAAATAAAAAATAATTGAAAATTTTTATCTGAAATTTTCAAGCAGGAGCAAATTCCATATTTTTAAAAAGCTGTTCTATTAAACATATTAGCTAACATAATTTTCTCAATTCTTAATACAAATATGTCTCTTTATATTAATACTATAATTCTCTTTCTTGGATAAAAATAAAATTTGTAGTTTGTATGCATGTAACGGAATTTCCATTGTTTTATTTTCTAAGTTCACATGAAATGTTTAAGTTATTCCTGAAACTGAAGCTTAGCTAAGGCTCAGGAAAAATGAAATCTTGCTGTGTTCATTAGAGTACTTAATGCTCTTGTTTTATTTCCTGAGGCATACACTCACATGCATATGTATTGCAACAGCAGGTGGGGACAGATATTGACAGTATGGTTAGTTTAAGTTTAGGATTTCCCATCTTACTTTCTGTGTTTCTTGTTTTCAGTGGATTTTGGAAATGATTTATGAGTCATGTGAATGATTGCTTAGTGTTGAAATTACCAGTGTAAGAATTCACAGTTTGGCTTGTTTGCTGTTACTGACAGAATTTGTGGGTTCAGGTTTATTACACAAAGGAAATGAAGTATCAGCCACTTATGCTTTGTAATGTTTTTAATATTAAAAACAGATCTTATTGCTGAAATTTTATCTTTAGAGTAATTCTTCATAGGTACTAAAAGTATCCCTATTATTAGTAGTAAATCAATGTTTGGTAGCTGGAAGTTGTTGATATATTTAAACATCTTTTTATGTTAGGAAATCATTTTGAAATTTCTAATTGAGGAATCATAGGAAGAGACTCATATTTCCTGGTAGAGAGAATATTTTCTGAGTTTCCATCTTTGAAAAAATATATCATCCGTTGAATTCCATTGATTTTTCTCAATAACTTATTTTTGCTATATGTATGCTACTCAACTACATGAATGGTATATTTCATATTGGATTAAGATATTGTTTTATGACTGAATCTGCAAGAAGTAAACCAAACATTAATATAAAAAATATTGGTATCTTAATTTGAAATTCATCTGAGGGAAAGTTTTTTTTCTTGAGAATAGGAACTGAATCTGGGTAGGGAGGTCTAGACATGATGCTCACAGAAAGTCAATCACCATCTATCTTGAACAAAAGTGTCAAAGGTCTCTAGAAGATATGTAATATAGGCTAGATGCTAAAATGACAATTTACATCAGGAGAAAAGCCAAGATATAGGAAAATACATACACATTAAGTGTATTTACATAATTGTGCTAACACACTTAGGAATTGGCTGACAATGTGTTGGGCAACATATGGAAGAGACAGACATTACAATCCCAGAAAATAAGTAGATATGGCAAAATAGCATATATGTATTTTTAAGATTCTATTTTACAGTTTAATTTTCCTCTGCACTTATTCAGTACAGTTCAGTTCAGTCACTCAGTCATGTCTGACTCTTTGCGACCCCATGGACCTCAGCATGCCAGGTCTCCCTGACTATCACCAACTGCTAGAGTTTATCCAAACTCATGTCCATTGATTTGGTGATGCCGTCCAACCATCTCATCCTCTGTTGTCCCCTTCTCCTCCTGCCCTCAATCCTTCCCAGCATCAGGGTCTTTTCCAATGAGTCAGCTCTTCGCATCAGGTGGCCAAAGTATTGGAGTTTCAGCTTCAACATCAGTCCTTCCAATGAACACCCAGGACTGATCTCCTTTAGGATAGACTGGTTGGATCTCCTTGCAGTCCAAGAGACTCTCAAGTGTCTTCTCTAATACCACAGTTCAAAAGCATCATTTCTTCAGCACTCAGCTTTCTTTATAGTCCAACTCTCACATCCATACATGACTACTGGAAAAACCAGAGCCTTGACTAGACAGACATTTGCTGACAAAGTAATGTTTCTGCTTTTTAATATGCTGTCTAGGTTGGTCATAACTTTCCTTCCAAGGAGTAAGCATCTTTTAATTTCATGGCTGCAATCACCATCTGTAGTGATTTTGGAGCCCCCAGAAATAAAGTCAGCCACTGTTCCCACTGTTTCTCCATCTATTTGCCATAAAGTGATGGGACCGGATGCCATGATCTTAGTTTTCTGAATGTTGAGCTTTAAGCCAACTTTTTAACTTTCCTCTTTCACTTTCATCCAGATGCTCTTTTCTTTTTCTTCACTTTCTGCCATAAGGGCAGTGTCACCTGCATATCTGAGGTTATTGATATTTCTCTCGGTTCTTATTCATTCAGTCATAAATATATTTATTCCATCATCTTACATATAAGACTCTATTCTAGAAACTGCAAATGCATCAAAAACAAGTTGCTTTCTAGCTCAGTTAGCATTTTTTTCCAGTTAAAAAACATTTGCCGTAGTTGTTAAGTTATTAAGTCATGTCTGACTCTTTGCAACCCCATGGACTATAGCACACCAAGCTTCTCTCTCCTCCACTATCTCCTGGTTCTTGATAAATAACAGATTTCTTTTGTCCTTTTGAAATGATGTTTGCTTTATAAATTATGTATCATCCATTTAGGTATCATCTGTTTTTCCTCCAAGGTAATTAGGACTTTCATATATTTTAAGATACATGCAAAATGACTAAATAAAATATCTAGTGGTCTTCCAATATTTATTTTTATTGTTGAGCTTATTTCATAATATAATTAGTTGCTTGGTGAAAATTATATCATTTGCTTAGTTGGTGTATTTATTATCTCACATGAATCCATTTTTGCAGGTATATAATCATCTCTGTATTTATATGATTGTATTACTCTTAATTACTCACTTTTACTTTCAGTGATTGTTCTAGATAATATCAATAGACTTCATCTGTATTTAACATCTATTGCTGTGCAACAAATTTCAATAAACTTGGCTGATTAAACAATTCAGTTCACTTCAGTCGCTCAATTGTGTCTGATTCTGCCACCCTATGGATTGCAGCATGCCAGGCTTCCCTGTCCATCACCAACTCCTGAAGCTTGCTCAGACTTATGACTGTCAAGTTGGTGAAGCTATCAAAACATCTCATTCTCTATCATCCCCTTCCCTTCCTGCCTTCAATCTTTCCCAGCATCAGGGTCTTTTCAAATGAGTCAGTTCTTTCTTTGCATCAGGTGGCCAAAGTATTGTAGTTTCAGCTTCAGCATCAATCCTTCCAATGAATATTCAGGACTGAATATTTCCTTTAGGATGGACTGGTTGGATCTCCATGCAGTCCAAGAGATGCTCAAGAGTCTTCTCCAACACCACAGTTCAAAAGCATTAATTCTTTGGTGCTCAGAATTCTTTATAGTCCAACTCTCACATACATACATGACTACTGGAAAAACCGTAGCTTTGACTAGACAGACAGTTGTTGGCAAAGTAATGTCTCTGCATTTTGACGTGCTATCTAGATTGGTGATAGTTGTTCTTCCAAGCAGAAAGCGTCTTTTAATTTTATGGCTGCAATCACCATCTGCAGTGACTTTTGGAGCCCAAGAAAATAAAGTCTGTCACTCTTTCCATTGTTTCCCCATCTATTTGCCATGAAGTGATGGGACCAGATGCCATGATCTTAGTTTTTTGAATGCTGAGTTTTAAGTCAGCTTTTTCACTCCCCTCCTTCACTTTCATCAAGAGTCTCTTTAGTTCCTCTTTGTTTCTGCTATAAGGATAGTATCATCAGCATATCTGAGGTTATTGATATTTCTCCTGGCAATCTTGATTCCAGCTTGTGCTTCAACCAGCCCAGCATTTTGCATGATGTACCCTGCATATAAGTTAAATAAGCAGGGTGACAATATACCACCTTGACATACTCCTTTCCCTATTTGGAACCATTCTCTTGTTCCATGTCCAGTTCTAACTGATGCTTCTTGACCTTCATGATTTCTCAGGAGGCAGGTCAGGTGGGCTGGTATTCCCTTCTCTTGAAGAATTTTCCACATTTTGTTGTGATCCTCACAGTCAAAGGCTTTGGAACAGTCAATAAGTCAGAAGTAGATGTTTTTCTTTAATTGTCTTGCTTTTTCTATGATCAAACAGATGTTGGCAATTTGATCTCTGGTTCCTATACCTTTTGTAAATCCAGCTGGAACACCTGGTAGTTCACAGTTCACATATTGCTGAAGCCTGGCTTGGAGTATTTTGAGCATTACTTTGTTAACATGTGAGATGAGTGCAACTGTGCAATAGTTTGAGCATTGTTTGGCATTGCTCTTCTTTTGGATTGCAATGAAAACTGACCTTTTCCAGTCCTGTGGCCACTGCTGTATTTTCCAAATTTGCTGGCAGATTGAGCGCAGCACTTTCACAGCATCATCTTTTAGGATTTGAAATAGTTCACCTGGAATTCCATCATCTCCACTAGCTTTGTTCATAATGATGATTCCTAAGGCCCACTTGACTTCACATTCCAGGATGTCTGGCTCTAGGTGAGTGATCACACCATTGTGGTTATCTGGGTCATGACAATCTTTTTTGTATAGTTCTGTGTATTCTTGCCACCTCTTCTTAATATCTTATGCTTCTGTTAGGACCATACAATTTCTGTACTTTATTCTGCCCATCCTTGCAAGAAATGTTTCCTTGGTATCTGTAATTTTCTTGGCGATCTTTAGTCTTTTCCATTCTATTGTTTTCCTTTTCTTTGCATTAATCACTGAGGAAGGATTTTTTTTTTTAATCTCTCCTTGATATTCTTTGGAACTCTGCATTCAGATGGGTATATCCTTCCATTTCTCCTTTGCCTTTCACTTCTCTTCTTTTCTCAGCTATTTGTAAGGCCTCCTCAGACAACCAGTTTGCCTTTTTGCATTTCTTTTTCTTGGGGATGGTCTTGATCACTGCCTCCTGTACAAAGTCATGAACCTCTGTCCATAGTTCTTCAGGCACTCTGTCTATGTGATCTAATCCCTTGAATCTATTTGTGTTTTCTTCTTAAACAACATCCACATATTAGCTCATAGCTGTTAATAGAAAGAAGCCCAGGCTCAGCCTCACAGAATTATGCCTTTATAAGGTCTCACAAGGATAAATTCCAGACATCAGTCAGGTTGCAAAATAATTTAGAACTCAGTATCTTCTAGGCTTTTTGATTTTGGCTAATTTATCCTTTTGGTTGTTTGACTAAAATCTTAATTTTATTCCTGGCTATAAGCCAGGGGACTCTCTGAACTCTAAAACTCCACCCACATTCTAGCTACCTGGATGTTTCATCCTTAAAGGCAGCAGTGGAGAACCTTCATGCCAAATTTCTCTAATAACTTAAAATGTCTTTCACCAGGAATATCTCCATCACTTTTAAAGGTTTACTTAGTCAGCTCAGGCCCAATTAGGGTATTCTACCTTTTAAAAATATTAACTATGCCATATAATGTAATCTAGTTATGGGGTGTCTGTTTATCATTCCCACTATTATCAGAGATGTATACATGGTATGTATATCAGAAGGCCGGGATCTTGGTGCCATCTTAGAATTCTACCCACTCTCAACATTTCTAATAGTTATTAAACGAAACACATTTGTGAGCAGGTATGGGTCAAGATATTTAATACTTTTTGTGTGTTTTATGCATAACTTTTTATGAAGTGAAGTGAAGTGAAAGTCGCTCAGTCGTATCTGACTGTTTGTGATCCCATGAACTACCAGACTCCTCTGTCCATGGGATTCTCCAGGCAAAAGTACCAGAGCAGTTAGCCATTTCCTTCTCCAGGGGATACTCCAGACCCAGGTATCAAACCTGGGTTTCCTGCATTGCAGGCAGATTCTTTACCATCTGAGCCACACAGGAAGCCAATCTTTTTGTGACTAAATACATATACAGGAAGGGATTCATTCTTGCTTTTCAGAAGTTGTCATTTTAATGTAGCTTTATTTCATTGGGTGGGATTTGGAATTAAAAGTACTAGGCATAATTAGATATCATTGTACATATCTTTTGTTCTTCCCTGGTAGCTCGGCCAGTAAAGAATCTGCCTGCAATGCAGGAGATACCGGTTCAATTCCTGGGTTGGGAAGATCTTCTGAAGGAGGGCCTGCAACCCACTCCAGTATTCTTGCCTGGAAAATCCCCATGGACAAGAGGAGCCTGGCGGGCTACAGTCCATGGGTTGCAAAGAGTCAGATATGACTGAGCGACTAAGCACAGCACAGCACATGCACATCTTTTATTGAAACATCCAAGGAAATACATAATTACCTAAGATAAAAAAGTTGTTAAACAAAGAAGGAAAAACTATCTCAATTTTATCAACTTGATAAATGAACAAAAAAGGGCTTAGAATCACACAAAGGGTCTGAATCAGAGTTTTATGCTTTCTTGAACACTAGATACTAAGTTAAATGTCTAAATTAATATGTTTAACTAACAACATAATTTCTAAAACATCAATAATTATAAATGCTTGACACTGCTTTTAAAATTATTAAAATCAATGCAATAATGCCCAAATTCTACTTGGAGATGAAAAATACAAATGATTCCATGCATCCAAAATACAATTTAGGACTGCATATTTGCTAAGATTTGGATATCATCTTGGAAATTATTTATGAATATGCACTTGGACACTCTAATCAATAATCTACTAAAAGGTGCTGTGTATAAAGGAAATCCTAAGTCTAATATGTAGGTCTAAATCAAGTCTGTGTCATTAAGGTTTATATTTAGTTTGGGGGTTTAGGTTTAGCTTATAGCCCTAAACAGACTCATTCATTTTTCAGTAAATGTATCTTTAGTTCTTGGTATCTGCCAAAGATATACTAGATAAATAGGAGGGGAATGGGAGGAGGAGGAGACAGACTGAAAAAAGTAGAGAGTAGAGGTTTGGTAAATGTAGAAGGGATCAGAGGAGAAAAAGAAGGAAAATAACATAGAGGAAATAATTAACAGAGGTTTTAAGATGGCCAAGTAAAACACTAGCATGGCTGGAAAGTCTGTTAGGATTCTAAGTAAACTTTTATTTTTGGCACTTGTCATACTTTAGCAAGTTTTCTTTCTTCTGGCGTCATTAACTGAATACATGTTCAATCATGTCTGACTCTTTGTGGCCCCATGGACTGTAGCCTGCCAGGCTACCCTGTCCATGGGATTTATCAGGCAAGAATACTGTAGAGGGTTGCCATTTACTCCTCCAGGGTATCTTCTGACCCAGAGATCAAACTTGTGTCATTTCTTGTGTTTCCTGCATTGCAGGCAGACTGTTTAGTTGCTAAACCATCTTGGAAGCTATTAAGGAGATAATGGTTTAAATAATGTACCACAGAAAGTACAGTAGTAAATGGAAGAAACACCCTGGAGTTGTGCTGAGGCTGTAGTTTTCAGATAATGGTAAACGAAAAAGAAAAGTATTGTAAATAACTGAGTTGTAAGAACTGTCCTTACAGTAAATAGGTAAAGTCAGAATTTTAAATATATAAATTTCTCATTTCAGTGGTGTATCAATTTCAGTGTCAATAAAAAAAAATAATAAGTCAAAATCTGAGGTCTTAGGACTTAAGAGGGCAATAATTTGACTTCAGAGCATTGAAATGAATCACTTATAAGGATTCTGAATACATGCAAGTTAATTACACTAAAGTATTTAGAAGAGAATAGGAAGACTATAAGCCAATGGCAAAGACATCAATAAATGAAAATGAATAGATAGGAGTGGCATGAAAAATAAATCATTAGCATAAGAGAATAAATAGGACTTACTTTTCAGACGTTGATGTCAATTTAAAAATGGAAGAATTACCAGCTTCCATGTCAGATAGAAAGCAAGACTCCATCCAAGACTAACTTGGTAAATGTACTGGAAGATACAAAAATGTCTGTTAACCTCAGAATGGTCCTCTAAAGAGGACATAATAAATGAAGAAATCATATTATTTAAAAAATATAGATAGCAACAAAATACTAATTCTAGTAAGAAAGAAGCAGAGCTACCAAGAATGTAAGATACTCACGTTAGTGAAAGCTAGGAGGAAATTTCTGACTTCTAAGATTTTCTGAATTTTAGAGAAGTTCTAATGTGCTAGAAATATGAATGCCAAGACAAGTGCATATTTGTTGGTGAGAAAATGATTGTTAACTTTTTGAATCTGACTATGGATACAGGGAAGTTTATTATACTATACTAGAAACTACTGCAGAAAGAGAGAAAACAGAACAGATTCTTTCAATGTCTATATGAAATCTATATTATAGTAATACATACTAAAATTTTACTTACTTTGATTTCTAGTAATGATGTAGTCATTTATTTGCACTAATTTACTGACATAAAAACCACTGAACAATGTGGACATATATTAAACTGAAACTACTCAAAGGGACTATAGCATCACCCAAAGCAGAGAGAAAGGAAATAGGCATCTACTCTTGAATAGAACTGAAACACTTTGTACCTGTTGGCCCCTCCCAATTTGTACAGGACTCTCAGGACCAAAACCTTCCTCCTTAAAAAAAAAAATTCAAAATTAACCAGAGTTGTAAAGTAAATTTTAAATTATAAATTTTGGAAAAACCTAAAGAATATCAACACAACCAAGGAGAAATTAAGTATTTCTCTTGTAGGCTACATTAAAAATCTTCACAAACAAAGGCAAATTAGATTTAATTATATTTTGAAAGATCTGCCTATAAAAGACACCATGAAAAAGTTGGTAGGATAGTCACTTACTGGGAAAGAGTATACTCCAAAATATATATTTTAAGGAGAAATTGTATCTTCTAAAATCCAATATAAATAGATATAAAACTAATTAAAATTGAGAAAACTACTTAATACTTGAAAATACACTTTAGAAGGGAAGATATACCAATGATCAATAAGCACATGAAAATCATGATATCAGGGAATAAAAAGTGTATTCACAATGTAGTGCCATTACATAGATACTGAAATGGCTAAAAAGAAAACGTGAACACACTAGCAACACTTGTTCCAAGTGAGGATCCCCCAAAGGCAAAATATAAAATGTCTATTATCAGAATCATGGATAAATAAGTAGCAATAAATTCACATAATAGAATATATCACAATGTTATAGGTAGATATAAATAAAAGAGAATGAGCTATTCACACATGACATGGATATATCTCATAGACATTTTACTTAAAAAAAGGAAAACACAGTAGAATACATACTTTTGATTCAATTTATGTGATGCTCTATGACAGCAAAAGTAATGCGTTACAACTAAAACAGTGAATTTTCAGGGTATGTTGGGGGTTGAATAAAAAGTGACAGATGAGAAATTTGGGGTTGAACTAAATATTTCATACCAAGACAGGGGTATGTGTTTCATAATTCTATAAATTTTTCAAAATTTATAGATAAGAGTCATGTATTTCAGGGATGTATACTAATAAATTAATAGCAATAATATGTTGTGTGGAGGTACAGAATGCAAAGAATGGAAGAATGGTGATAATTGTTAAACCTGTACTTATCCATACAGAGAATATTATTATATCATTCTCTAAAAGGTTAAAGTTAAAATTTTCAGAAACAAAAGTAAAAAATATATAATCATTGATACAGTGAGTAGATTTGTATTGCATTTCAAAAATTGTTAGAAAGAGAGTGAGTTAAGCAATTTGTTATTACAGACTTTGTTTACCTTGGACAAAATAACTTTGAAAAATTACTAGTATTGTAAGTCATCATTGACTTCAAAGACTCACCTTCATGAATATAATATTGATTTATTATTATTATTTTTAGTCTCCCAAAATTCTTTAGTTCAGTTCAGTCACTCAGTCCCGTCCAACTCTTTGTGACCCCATGGACTGCAGCATGCAAGGCTTCCTTATCAGCAACCCCCTGAGCTTACTCAAACTCACGTCCATCAAGTCAGTGATGCCATCCAACCATCTCATCCTCTGTTGTCCCTTTCTCTTGCCTTCAATCTTTCTGAGCACCAGGATATTTTCCAATTAGTCAGTTCTTCACATCAGGTGGCCAAAGTATTGGAGTTTCAGCATTAGCATCAGTCCTTCCAATGAATATTTCCTTTAGGATGGACTGGTTGGATCTCCTTGCAGTCCAAGAGACTTTCAAGAGTCTTCTCCAATGCCACAGTTCAAAAGCATCAATGTTTGAGTGTCTTCGGCAAAGGTACAGGTCAGCAGTGGCCTGCTGCAGGGGCAGGGGCTGTGGATGCAGCAGACTTGGGTATGGCATAAGCCCTCTTGGAGGAGGTCACCATTAACCCCACCAGAACTTACACATGACTGGGGAAACAGACTCTTGGAGGGCACAAACTGATCCAGGAGAAAGGAGCAGTGACTCTACAAGGGACTGACCCAGACGTGCCCATGAGTGTCCAAGAGTCTCTGACGGAGGTGTGGGTCAATGGTGGCCTGCTGCAGGGTCGGGGGCACTGAGTGGGGCAGTATGTGCATGGCACCTTTTGAAGAAGGTCACCATTATCTTCATTACCTCCACTATAGTTTGGCCTCAGGTCAAACAACAGGGAGGGAACACAGCCCTGCCCATCAACAGAAAAGTGGATTAAAGAATTACCATTACTGAGCATGGTCCCGCCCATCAGAACAAGACCCAGTTTCCCCCTCAGTTAGTCTCTCAGGAAGGTTCCATAAGCCTCTTATTCTTTTCCATCAGAGGGCAGACAGAATGAAAACCAAAATCACAAAAAAAATTACAAAACTGATCACATGGACCACAGTCTTGTCTAACTCAGTGAAACTATGAGCCATGCCAGGTGGGGCCACCCAAGATGGATGGGTCATAGTGGACAGTTCTGACAAAACATGGTACACTGGAGAAGAGAATGAAAACCATTTCAGTATTTTTGCCTTGAGAACCCAATGAACAGCTTGAAAAATTCTTAGCAAATCAAAAAAGGAGAAGGATTGATATTTCCGTTGACTGTGCTTTCCATGAAGGAAACAAATACTCTTAGAAGATAATTAAATAAATAACAAGTAGAAAATAAACAAAAATCTACCCTTTAAAAAACAATTCTAATTTTTCTTACTGTATTATGAAAATTGACCATTATTTAAAAGGCATGTACAATCTGATAAGAAAAATTGACCATTATTTGAAAATTTGGGGATTGGATCACAACAAAAAGAACATCTATCACATACCCAATTGGTGATATGTATTCATCTGGATAATTTTGTAATTATATAAACCATATTTATTTCTTTTTAAATACATAAGAAAATGATGGTAATTATTCCTATAAGGACTACATACTCATAGGATCAATTGATTTTTGACAGAGGCACTGGCAATTTTCAGTCAGGAAGAGATAATCTTTTTAATAAATTGTGTTAGAACCACTGAGTACATTATGAAAAAATAATAAACCTCAGTGTTTACATCGCTATCACACTTTGCATCAAATTGATTTGAAGTGGATCACAGATCTAAGTGTAAAATTCTATAATATTTCTAGAAGCAAGAATAGGAAAAAAATTATAGCAATTGGGGATTGAAAATTTTTTCTTAGGTTAAAAAACTATAACCAAAAAACAAACAAAATGTTTAATAAAACTGACTACGTAAATTAGAGTTTATTCAGTTATAGACACTGTTTAGAATATGAGCATGTAGGACTTGTGCTTGGAGAAATTGTTCACAAGTGTATAGAGCTTATATGAAAACACAGTTGAAAATTAGAAACTTAAAAATCATTAAAATATGCAGAATGCTTGAAAAGACACTAAGAAATGTAGATATACTGGTCAATAAGTCTATGAAAATATCTTCCAACGTAGTTCCAAATTCAGTTTCAAATGTAGAGTGCTTAGGCTGTCACTCCCATCCTTACAATAAATCTGGAGAGACAGCTGAACTCAGAAAGTCATAGTTGAGATCTGCTTACCTGAAGCAAAAGCCAGTAAAGCAATAAAGTAAATGGTAAATGTGATGAATTACCAGAGGCAGAGCATCGATTGTTTGAAGGTGAGAAATTCATAGGGGCCTTATTTAGGGAAGCACAATGTCAGGAACCACAGGAGGATCTCACATTGAAAAACCAAACAAAACAAAAAAACTTTTGTTTCTGTCAGGGGGAGAGGAAAATTAACCCCATTTAAATAAGCTCAGAGTGTTCTCCATAATAGGGAATCCTCAGCAGTGAAAAAGACTTTACCAGGGCCTTAAAACAAAATAAAACAGAATTTATTCATACTGGAAAGGAAGACATAAAATTGTTTCACTCTATAGATTGCATGACCCTCTATGTAAAACATGTGAAAGATTACATAAAACTCTCTTGCCACTAATAACCGGTTACAGCAAAATCTCAGGATACATGATTGATATATTAAAAAAATCAATTACTATCCTAAATACTAGTGGTAAAAAATTAGACTTAGAACTTAAAAACAAAATATTCCTTAGAAAAACAACAAAAATTACTTAAGTATTACCCTAATAACATATATGTAGTATCTGTTTATAGAAAAGTAGAAATGCTGCTATAAGAAATTTTTAAAGGACAGATTAATTGGAAATATATTTCCTACATATTCAAGAAGGCTCAGTATTGATAAAGTAAAAGTCACTCAGTTATGTCCGACTTTTTGTGACCACATGGACCATGGAATTCTCCAGGCCAGAATATGGGAGTGAGTAGTCTATCCCTTCTCCAGGAGATCTTCCCAATCCAGGAACTGAACTGGAATCTCCTGAAGGCAGATTCTTTACCAACTGAGCTATCAGGGAAGCCTTAGTCCAAGTACTAACCAGGCCCAACCTTGCTTAGCTTCCAAGATCAGATGAAATTGGGCATCTTCAGGGTGGTATAGCCACAGAGAGGCCATATTGTATATTGATAAGCTGGTCAATTATTCTTAATTTTACCTATAGATTCAACACAAACCTGATGAAAATCCTAGCAAGCTACCTTTTGGATATTGAAGAACTGATTCTAAATCTGTATGGAAAGGCAAAAAGACTCAGAATAGCCAACACAATACTGAGGAAGAGCAACAAAACTGGAAAGCAGACTTTCCAGCTTCAAGATTTACTTTAAATCTACAATAATGAAGGCCGCATGTCATTAGCAAAAATATAGACACATACCTCTATGTTTTCCCAGGTGGCGCTAGAGGTAAAGAACACGTGTGCCTATACAGAAGAAATAAGAGACATGGGTTTCATCCCTGGGTGGGAAAGATCGCCTGGAGGAGGAAATGGCAACGCACTCCAGTATTCTTGCTTAGAGAATCTCGTGGACAGAGGAGGCTGGTGGGCTACAGTCCTTGGGGTGCAAAGAGTCAGACCCAACTGAAGTGACACAGCACAGCAGATACCTCAGTGCAACAGAATGTTGAGCCCAAAAATAGACCCATACAAATATAGTCAAATCATCTTTGACAAAAGAGCAAGGCTATTTAATGAAGAAAGGATATGTTTTTAATAAGCAAAGATAGAATAATTGGACATTTAAATGCAAAAATAAATCTAAATACAGATCTTCCTTGCTGTTGTTGTTCAGTCGCTCAGTCGTGCCTGACTCTGCGACCCCATGGACTGCAGCACACAGGCCTCCCTGTCCCTCAGGGTTCTGTTTGGAAAGGCAAAAGACCTTCCTTACATCTTTCATAAAAAGTAACTGAAAATGAATCTTTCATCTAAAAATAATGTTAGCGTGATAAAACATGTAGCAAAGAGCAAAAAGAAAAATCTATGTGACTTTGGGTTTGGTGATAAGTTTTTAGATACAATAGCAAAAACATGACCCATGAAAAGAAGAATTGATAAATTAGGTTGCTAAAATTTTAGCAATCTACTGTGTGGAAGAAACATTTAAGAGAATAAAAAGACAAGCTGCAGAGTAGGAGAAACTATTTGTAAAATATATACCTGATAAAGGAATTATGTACAAAATGTAGAAATAATGCTTAAAACTCAACAATGAGAAAACAACTCAATTAAAATGGGGGGAAAGATCTGAACAGGCATCTCATAAAAGAAGATTAGTGAAAGTGAAAGTGAAAGTGAAGTCGCTTAGTCGTGTTGGACTCTTTGCGACCCCATGGACTATAGCCTACTAGGCTCCTCCATCCATGGAATTTTCCAGGCAAGAACACTGGAGTGGGTTACCATTTCCTTCTCCAGAAGATTAAAAAATAGCAAATAATCATATGAAATACATCTATATTTATATATCTATACATGGGTTGGTATACCACATATATTCTTTCCTTTAGCAGAGAGGGCCTAAGAAACATGACACCCCAGTGGCAATGAGCACATCTTGTGTCCAGATCGGGATTTCTAATATTTTCTACCAAAAAGGCTCTTTGGAGATATGGCTGATTTTAGGTATAGGAAAGGGATGGTACAAGATGAGCCTGGTGCATTTGTAATGTTAAAATGTGGGCTCTGACAAACAAAAGCTACTTTGAAATTTAAAATGGCCCTAAACTTGGAAGGATGGGCATGGCTATTAATAAGGATAAATTGTGTTATATTCATAAAAAGGAACCCTACTCAGCAATACAAAAGAAACAAAGTATTGGTATAGGTAACAAAATAAAAGAATGCTACAAACTTCTGCAGATTGAAACAATGAAACAGGCTTGGAATGTATGTTCTATGTGCCTCTATTTACTTGAAAGTTTAGAAATGACAAAACTATTCTGTAATGATAGAAATAAGGTTTTTGGTTGACTGATGTTGGTTTTGGAAAGGCAATGGCACCCCACTCCAGCACTCTTGCCTGGAAAATCCCATGGGCAGAGAAGCCTGGTAGGCTGTAGTCCATGCGGTCCCAAAGAGTAGGACACTACTGACCGACTTCACTTTCATGCATTAGAGAAGGAAATGGCAACCCACTCCAGTGTTCTTGCCTGGAGAATCCCAGGGACAGGGGAGCCTGGTGGGCTGCCCTCTATGGGGTCGCACAGAATCGGACACGATGGAAGTGACTTAGCAGCAGCAGCAGAATAATGACTTAATAGATCAAAGGAACTTTTTTGAGGAAGTAAAAATATCCTTATATTAATTGAGGTGGTAATTATATGAGTGTGTACATTTGTCAAGGTCATTGACTTATCCACTTAAAAATGTGTGAGTTTTAAGACAATCATTTCTTAATAAAGTTCATTTTAAAAATTCAAGGAGTGGAATGGTTCCAAATAGGAAAAGGAGTATGTCAAGGCTATATATTGTCACCCTGCTTATTTAACTTATATGCAGAGTACATCATGAGAAACGCTGGACTGGAAGAAGCACAAGCTGGAATCGATTGCCAGGAGAAATATCAATAACCTCAGATATGCAGATGATACCACCCTTATGGCAGAAAGTGAAGAGGAACTAAAAGCCTCTTGATGAAAGTGAAAGAGGAAAGTGAAAATGTTGGCTTAAAGCTCAACATTCAGAAAACTAAGATCATGGCATCTGGTCCCATCACTGCATGGGAAATAGATGGGGAAACAGTGGAAACAGTGCCAGACTTTATTATTTGGGGCTCCAAAATCACAGCAGATGGTGACTGCAGCCATGAAATTAAAAGATGCTTACTCCTTGGAAGGAAAGTTATGACCAATCTAGATAGCATATTGAAAAGCAGAGACATTACTTTGCCAACAAAGGTCCATCTAGTCAAGGCTATGGTTTTTCCAGTGGTCATGTGAGAGGTGGACTTTGAAGAAAGCTGAAAGATGAAGAATTGATGTTTTTGAACTGTGGTGTTGGAGAAGACTCTTGAGAGTCCCTTGGGCTGCAAGAAAATCCAACCAGTCCATTCTAAAGGAGATCAGTCCTGGGTGTTCTTTGGAAGGAATGATGCTAAAGCTGAAGCTCCAGTACTTTGGCTGCCTCATGCGAAGAGTTGACTTATTGGAAAAGACTCTGATGCTGGGAGGGAATGGGGGCAGGAGGAGAAGGGGACGATAGAGGATGAGATAGTTGGATGGCATCACCGACTCAATGGACATAGTTTGGATGAACTCTGGGAGTTGGTGATGGACAGGGAGGCCTGGCGTGCTGTGATTCATGGGGTCACAAAGAGTCAGACACGACTGAGTGACTGAACTGAACTGAACTGACTGCTAAGCTGCTGAGTCACTTCAGTCGTGTCCGACTCTGTGAGATCCCATAGATGGCAGCCCTCCAGGCTCCACCATCCATGGGATTCTCCAGGCAAGAACACTGGAGTGGGTTGCCATTTCCTTCTCCAATGCATGAAAGTGAAAAGTGAATAGTAGTATGCAAAATTATCTGACATACAGGTTTCTAAGTATCTCTTAAAATAAATGTATTTAATATTCAACTTTATTTTCATTCTGTATGAAAACTTGGATTTTGGCTCCTTTTTTCCATTTAAATAACATTCTCAAATGATTTAAAGGCTACTGTAAAATCAGAAATATGATTCTCCTGTGTTATCAAACCACATTCAATTTTCTCAGTCTCACTAGTATACAAATAGAAAAATATGCCTTTCTTAAAGGAGAATGAAACGCAAAATCTGGTCTATAATACTCCCTTTATAGTGCTCTGAAAATGAAAGTGAAAGAATATTAGCAAAAAGCAGAAACCATCTTGCAGAAATAATAGAGAAATATAACATTTGACTTTAAAAATGAAAAATTCTGGTGATAAAAATAAATCCATTGAGAATCTGATGTTTTTTTATTCAAAAATCTTCTGGTTGCAAGAAAACAACTTCAATTAAATTGGCTCATATAGAAGGAAAAAGATGAGATAATATAGGTCTTAGGAATGAATACAGCCAAGTCTTGCATTATGCAAACAGGAGTAGAAACTAATGTGGTAAAGTTCCTGTCTCACAAAGGTCAAGGCCGGGTAATTCAGCTCAGTCTGTCTCCTGCTTCTTTCCAAATCCATCTGCTATCCATTTCTTTCTTGCCTGTTCACACTAGCTTTTGTCAATTTCCTCATCTTGTGAATAGTTCACTGTGACTGTCCAGCTCCCATTTAACATTATAGGTTTAGTTCCACCAAGCACTGCCACATACAGCCCCATAACTTACATTAAAACTTTGAAGAAAACAGTGGAAGGAGGAGAGTTTGAGAGAGAGAGAGTGAGTGTGTGTGTGTGTGAGAGAGAGAGAGAGAGAAGTAAAATGGAAAAAGAGAGAAAGAAGGGGAGGAGAAAGGGAAAGGAGAAGAGGAGGGGAGGGGGAAGTAGGGGAATGGTAGGAAGTGAATGTGGAAGAGTCAGACTAACAAGAGTGTGAGAAAGAGTGATTCCTGCCCAGATGGTGGTATTTAGTTTTGTTGATGATGGCAAAGTGAATCATATTCTGCTAGAGGGAAAATAGGAATATACTAACTAAAATTGCCTCTTCCAGAAGCTGAGAGCAGAAAGAGAGCTAACCATAAAGGATGGTGTGGCATATAACTGACTTAAAATAATTAGAACACTGCACTGCTTTTAAGTATTCAAGTCTTTCATCTATTCTTGCTTTTATATCTCTCTCAATCTCTACCTTTGCCTTTATGGTATTTTTAGACTGATTTATTATAGGTGTTCTTGACTTTCTCTCCTTTCAAGCTTTCATTGTCATATTTCTGCAACACATAAATTTTACTCATAATCCTAGATCTAAACAACTATCTAGCAACATGAGATTGGAGCACCAGAATATGGAGAGTTTGCCTACTTGCATTTATAGATGGGAGAACATCACATCCACAAACATCAGAGTTTCCATATTGATATCTTTTTCATCAAAGAATTTAAGTGTGAACAACTGTGTCCATTCTTTTTAAAACTTTGGACTTTTAAAAATAGATAAGTTAGACTTGTCCATTAACAGATGTGCCAGGAAAGACCAGACAGAGTATCAAAAAGGAGAGGTCATTTGATATCAAACAAAATCAAATATCAAGGAAAGCAAATTCTTTTGGGAATAGAGTCTTCAACAGAAATAAAAAAGGAAATAGATTGTTTTTGTTGTTCAGAAGTTCAGTCGTGTCTGACTTTTTGTGACCCCGTGGACAGCAACACACCAGTCTTCCCTGTCCTTCACTATCTCCTGAAATTTGCTTGAACTCAAGTCCATTGAGTCAGTGATGCCATCCAACCATCTCATCCTCTGTCATCCTCTTCTCCTGCCCTCAATCTTTCCCACCATCAGGGTCTTTTCCAATGAGTTGGCTTTTTGCATCAGGTGGCCAAAGTATTGAAGCTTAAGCTTCAGTAACAGTCCTTCTAATGAATATTCAGGATTGATTTCTTTAGGGTTGACTGGTTTGATCTCCTTGCTGTCCAAGGGACTCTCAAGAGTCTTTTCCAGTACTACAATCAGAAAGCATCAATTCTTCATCACTCAGACTTCCTTATGGTTCAATTTTCATCCATACATGACGATTGGAAAAACCATGGCTTTGACTTGATGGACATTTGCCAGCAAAGTGATGTCTCTTCTTTTTAATACACTGTCTAGGTTTGTCATAGCTTTTCATCCAAGGAGTAAGCATCTTTTAATTTCATAGCTGCAGTACTGTCCACCTTGATTCTGGAGCACAAGAAAATAAAGTCTGCCACTGTTTCCATTGATTCCCCATCTATTTGCCATGAAGTGATGGTTCCAAATGCCATGATCTTGCTGCTGCTGCTGCTGCTAAGTCGCTTCAGTTGTGTCCGACTCTGTGCAACCCCAGAGATGGCAGCCTACCAGGCTCCCCCGTCCCTGGGATTCTCCAGGCAAGAACACTGGAGTGGGTTGTCATTTCCTTCTTTTTTTGAATTCTGAGTTTTAAGTCAGCTTTTTCACTCTCCTCTTTCACTTCCATCAAGAGGCTGTTTAGTTTCTCTTTTCTTTCTGCCATTAGGATAATATCATCTGCATATCTGAGGTTGTTGATATTTCTCCCAGCAATTTTGATTCCAGCTTGAGCTTCATTCAGCCATGCATTTTGCATGATGTACTCTGCATATAAGTTAAATAAACAAGGTGACAAATATACAGCCTTGACGTACTCCTTTACCAATTTGGAATCAGCCCATTGCCCCATGTCTGGTTCTAACTGTTGTTTCTTGACCTGCATACAGATTTCTCAGGAGGCAGGTCAGGTGGTTTCATATTACCATCTCTTTATGAATTTTCCACAGTATTTTGCAATCCACACAGTCAAAGAATTTGCCATAATCAATAAAGCAGACATAGATGTATTTCTGGAACTCTCTTGCTTTTTTGTTGATCCAATGGATGTTGGCAATTCTGGTTCCTCTGCCTTTTCTAAATCCAGCTTGAAGATCTGGAAGTTCATGGTTCATGTACTACTGAAGCCTCACTTGGAAAATTTTGAGCCTTACTTTGCTAGTGTGTGAGGTGAGTGCAATTGTGCAGTAGTTTGAATATTCTTTGGTACTGCCCTTCTTTGGGATTGGAATGAAAATTGATCTTTTCCAGTCCTGTTGCCACTGCTGAGTTTTCCAAGTTGCTGACATAATGAGTGCAGCATTTCAACAGCATCATCTTTTAGGATTTGAAATAGCTCAGTTGGAATTCCGTCATCTCCACTAGCTTTGGCCCTAGTAATGCTTCCTAAGACCCACTTGACTTCACACCCCAGGATGAAGTGAGTGATCACACACACCATTGTGGTTATCTGGGTCATTAAGAATATTTTTGTGTAGTTCTTTGTGTATTCTTGCCACCTTTTCTTCATATCTTCTACTTCTATTAGGTCCACACCATTTCTCTCCTTTTTTTTTTTTTTCGTGCCCATATTTGCATGAAATGTTCCCTTGGTATCTCTAATTTTCTTGAAGATATCTCTATCTTTCTCATTCTATCATTTTCCTCTATTTCTTTGCATTGTTCACTTAAGAAGGCTTTCTTATCTCTCCTTGCTCTTCTTTGGAATGCTGCATTCAGTTGGATATGTCTTCCTTTTCTCCTTTGCCTTTCACTTCTTTTCTCAGCTATTTGTAAGGCCTCCTCAGAAAACCATTTTGACCTCTTATATTTCTTGGGGATGGTTTTGTTCATCATCTTCTGTACACTATTATGAACCTCTCTCCATAGTTCTTTAGACCCTTTGTCTATCAGATTTAAATTCTTGAATCTATTTGTCACTTTCACTGAATAACTGTGAGTAATTTGACTTAGGTCATACCTGAATGGTCTACTGGTTTCCCTACTTTCTTCAATTTAAGTCTGAATTTTTCAATAAGGAGTTCATGATCTGGGCCACAGTCAGCTCAAGGTCTTTTTTCTGCTGACTTTCTATAGCTTCTCCATCTTCTATTTCAAAGAGTGTAATCAATCTGATTTCGGTAATGACCATCTGGTGATGTGCATGTATAGAGTTGTCTCTTGTGTTTTGGAAGAGGGTGTTTGCTATGACCAGTGTGCTCTCTTGGCAAAACTCTGTTTTGCTTTGCCCTGCTTCACTTTGTACTCCAAAGCCAAACATGCTGTTACTCCTGGTACCTCTTGACTTCCTACTTTCACTTTCCTACAGTCCCCTCTGATGAAAAGGACATCTGTTTTTGGTGTTAGTTCTAGAAGGTCTTGTAGATCATCTTAGAACCTTCAACTTCAGCTTCTTCGGCATTAGTGTTTGTGTCATAGACTTGCATTACTGTGATGCTGAATGGTTTCCCTTGGAAATGAATGGAGATCATTCTGTCATTTTGAGTGGACTTTAGCATATACCAAATCTTCCTAAAATGTTTAGAGCAGATTTGTGGAGGATGTGTTAAGTTATTTAGGTAGCTGAATTTCATGGCCCATCTCTAGTTTTCTCTCACCTTTTGCCTCCATGTTTATGTATATTAGCATCTGAAGCCTACTAAAGTTTTCTGAGGTGATACCTAATTAGTGAAGCATTGTCTGTGAAAGAAGAACAGAGATGAAGTTTATGATATTTGCCTGCAAAAAGGACACAGTTTTCTGTATTTATCAATGTGGGCTCTCATAACAAAATACTATACACCAGGTGGCTTAAAGAAATGAAATCTATTTTCTCACAGTTCTGGATGTTAGATTACTCATAGTAAGACTCAATCAAATCAGTTTTTGGTATCTCTTTCTCTGGTTTCCCCCAACCACTTTCTAGCTATGTCCTCACCTGACATTCCCTCTGTGTGTGGGCGTGGAGAGACAGAAAGTGAGCTAGTGTCTCTTCATATAAGGACACTAATCTTTATGATTCCACTTAACGTTTATTAATTCCTAAGGGCCCCCATCTCAAAAAGAAATTTTGTGTTCCATATAATCTTGAAATGGAAATGTAAAAAGAATCCTAAGAGAAACATTCAACTTTGCTCTTTGAACTTCTCTATGTATTTTTGAATATAGTTAAATTTAGCTTATATATTTTAAAAAGAATTAAATGACAGATTCCTGAGATTTCCTATAAGAACTTACTGTAGAACTTTCAAATTCAAGTTTTAAAGGAAGATTCATTTTAATTTAATTTTGCCTAATGTATAACAAAATATCTAAGTCAAGAATGGGCAGGTGGGGTACAATTGAAAATATTAGAAATATGATATGAAATAAGAGGTAAAACAGCTCACATAAAACACCTACACAATACTGTGAGACATAGGCCACCCTATTACTAGCTATTCTGCCCTTCATTCTGTCTTTCATTCTTACTTTCCTAGGGCTCTCCCAGGTCTGATAACTAACCCTGAATCTATGGTTTGCCACTGATACACTTCTCAAAGACAAATGGCTAGGAGAATAGCAGGCACTGTGTTTTAGAATAGGTTGAAATAGGTTAGATAGGAACAAATTACTATAAAATATTAACCAGCAGTCTTGAGGATTATTTTTCCTACCTCCTCAATAATCCTTATACTATAAACCATCGATAATAAATATAACTGGGATTTAGCAGATTAGGAAATGGTGAAAATTTTATTTTTTTGAAAGGCCAATACTTTAAAACCTCCGGAGGCCATTAGTGGCATAATTAAACACTAAATTGTGCTCATGTTCAATCTCATCTGAGTCTTTGTGACCCTGTGGACTGTAGCCCACCATTCTCCTCTTTTCATGGGATTTTTCATGCAAGAATACTGGAATGGTTTGCTACTTCCTCCTCCAGACCCAGGGACTGAACCTGTGTCTTCTTCACTGCAGGTGGATTCTTTACCCAATGAGCTATCAGGAAAGCCCTCAAACACTAAATAAAGAAATGAAAATCACAGGCAAATTTTGACCAGGCCCAGAAAAACTTAGGAAATCTGATTACTACAATGACATGAAATATCATGGGATTAGAAGAATGAAATAAGAAATAATTTCATATATTTAAACCTATATGAAAAGCACTTAAGTGACTAAGTGCATTTTATATAAATATGACACATATAAAAGAACAATATAATGATTATTATAGGATATATATCTTTTCTGAATAAAGGGGACAGTATGAAATTTCAAAGCAAAATTAATATCATTTTGTTAAAAAACACACCTTTTTAATGTGAGTGTGTGAATTTATAAAATGCTATTAAAATGCATAACAGAAGAATCACTTTGAGGATATCCTCCTGAGACAGTAACTTTTCAGAATAATGTGAGGGATTTATAGGAGTTTGACAAACAAAGGGAGAGAGGCAAGAGATCTTAAATTCTGGAAGACACAACACTAAAACATTCACAGAAACCTAGTATAACAGGGAAGTATAAGGAGAAGTGAATCTGGAAGATGAAGAAATAGATAATTAGAGGTCAAATTGGAATTTTAATTTTATTTTAAAACAGAGAAAATTGTTTTAAAGGTATATGTTTAAGATCTTCAATATCTGTCTACTTAGGGAAGATGGCATTAGAATGGGGCAAGACTACAAATATGGAGACTAAGTAGGAAGTTATAAAATTGATCTATACTTAACCATACTGCTTAGTACCAGCTTCTCCCTCATCAGCTCCTACTGATGTAACCTTTTAACTATCTCTTTAACGTGTTCATTTATACCACATTAGAGCTTCATAGGTGGCTCAGTGGTAAAGAACCCACCTGCCAATGCAGGAGAAGGAGATGCAGGTTCAGTCCCCTGGTGGGGAAGATCCCCTGGAGAAGGAAATGGAAACTTCTAGGATTTCTTGCTTGGAAAATTCCATGAACAAGGAGTCTGGTGGGCTACAGTCCATGGAGTTGCAAAGAGTCAGACCCGACTGAGTGACAGCACACGTGTATACCATGTTAATCCAAGACACTTGGTATCTCATCTGAACTAACATTCCCTGACATGTTTCCCAACTTCCAATCTTGCCAATCACTAATGCATTCGTTGTACTTGCAGCTGAAGGGCTCTTTTTTGAACAAACATAGATGAATTCCTATTTTCATCTTTCAATTTAATCTTTCATCCTTCCTATCTTTAACATAGCCTATTGGAACATGAAGGATCTGGCCCCCCCTTTTTTTAACTGCTTTCATCTCACACTGCTCTACACCTTCTTCTCTAGGTACACCTCAGTTTTTTTTGCCATTTCTCAATAACGTAATGTTCTTTTTTAGCTTAGGGTCTTTCAACATGTACACTTTTTTTTTTTCTTTTTTGACCTGTAATACTTCCATACCTCTCTTATCATCTTGCTAGTTAATTCTTACTTTGTCTTCATACAGATTTGATAATTGTGACATATTAATGATTATTTGGAGAAGGCGATGGCACCCCACTCCAGTACTCTTGCCTGGAAAATCCCATGGATGGAGGAGCCTGCTAGGCTGCGGTCCATGGGGTTGCTGAGTCGGACACGACTGAGCGACTTCACTTTCTTTTTTCACTTTCATGCAGTGGAGAAGGAAATGGCAACCCACTCCAGTGTTCTTGCCTAGAGAATCCCAGGGACAGAGAGCCTGGTGGGCTTCCGTCTATGGGGTCGCACAGAGTTGGACACAACTGATGCGACTTAGCAGCAGCAGCAGCAATGATTATTTCTGTGTTTGAGAATAAAATCCCCTGATTCAATATTCTACTAAAAATAATTATGTGTTTTTTCATTTGATTATCAAAAATAACAAAAAGGAAGATACCATGTCTTTCTTCCTTCCTTCAATATTCCCCTAGAATACAGGTAAGTGTTCAATAACCCTTTATTGAATTAATGTAGTAGAGTGTGAATGAACAGATGAATGGATGGATGAACACATTTCTCCAGTAAAAATCAGTTGCTTGGGGCCAATGCACCACAAATGTGATAGCTTGGTTTCAGTTAGTGTTTTCCTTTGGAAAATCCCATGGATGGAGGACCCACTCCAGTGTTCTTGCCTGCCTGGTGGGCTGCCGTCTCTCTGTGTGACCCCGTAGACGGCAGCCCACCAGGCTCCCCCGTCCCTGGGATTCTCCAGGCAAGAACACTGGAGTGGGTTGTCATTTCCTTCTCCAATGCACGAGAGTGAAAAGTGAAAGTGAAGTCGCTCAGTCGTGCTCAACTCTTAGTGACTCCATGGACTGCAGCCTGCAAGGCTCTTCCATCCATGGGATTTTCCAGGCAAGAGTACTGGAGTGGGTTGCCATTGCCTTGTCCGAGTCAATCATAAGGTAGTTCATATTAATATATCTATAAAGTCTAACTCTGGACATGTAAGTAACAAATATATCACATAAATTGACATAATAGCTTTTTCATTCTAGTTGTATGTGCAGTTCTGTTGAGAACAAGAAAGAATAACAATATTTTATCGAACACCACTATGTTAAGTGCTTAGTGCTTTATACTGCCCAAGAAAAATCTCAACATATTTCAAATACATATTCCCTTAAAAATTGGGATTATTAAAAATATGTAAAGATCAAAGCACTATTACCTCCCTTAGTTGCTTTTTGGGTTTAGGTTACTATTATAGTTTCTGTTCAAGTGTATCATTCCTATATGTAGGTGAATTATTTCTGCCAGACATAGGGTCGTGCAATCATTATCAAGGCTCAGTTGTGATGGCTGCAAAATATCATGTGAGGTTACCTGAAGGGAAGACAAAAATTGTTTTTTTTTTTTTTAAAATGAGTGGGACCTAACTTATATCCTGAACCTAGAACTTTCCAAGTTATCCTGACTACCACAATAATGGCATAAATTTTGTGATGTGGGGAATGAGACATTGTCAGTAAAGATTTGAAAATACTGTTTGGAGATATAGCATCAGGAGGAATTTAGCTGGCTGAAACGGGGCACATGAAACAAAAATTTTGGATCTGAAAGCGTAGGTTGAATATTGCATTAAAATCAAACAATGAGGGGAAGTAAAGCCAGAAAATAGAGTGAACTGTAAATTAGATGAGCAGCAATAAAATTACTGGTTAGTTTAGGTACAAGTAGGAACTAATTCTGATGCTGCAGTCCATCCATTTTCTCTGACATCTGTCTTTTGTATTGATCATTGTGAGCCAAGGAGCAAAGGAGAAATATCTATTAGGGTCCAACATGTCTATAGATGACACAGAATGCCTCTTCCAATTGAGAGAAATTGATCATTAGTTTTCAGGCTTATCATTGAGCAGGAATTAGTTTCTACATTTTTAATCACCTCGAATTTTTTAAATTATTTAAATCTTTCTTATTAAAAGGTAGATATGATTTTATTATATATTATATGTCCTGGATATTTTTAGGTCTCATCAGAGCAGCTCCAGAGAACACTAATTAGACAAAAATTTCAAAGTAGGAAAAGAAAATTGAGGGTATAAATCATATTCAAGTTCATGAAGACAATTTGAAACAGGATCAAATGACATTGGCAATTAATCAGTTTAGCAAATTACTTTAGATAAATTGAAATAATATGGTTTAGTAATGAAGCAGTTGTACACAAGCACAATAGCCTTTGTTCTTCCCTTTATATTGTGCCCTTTCCTTTTATGTTCACCTTTACAGCTATATTAAATGATTTTCTGGTGTGAATAATTCAATGTTGATTATCTGTTCTTGTATATAGCAGTACAGATTAGAGTGAAGTAGAATTAAATACATTAAATAATTCAAGATTTAAAAAGAGGAAAAATGGAAGATTATCAGAGTTCTGAACTTTTTTCTTATTTGAATACTAAGACAAGAGAAAATGAAGAGATCCAAAGAAAATATTCACTTCTGGTTATTTTTAAGGACTGCATATATATATTCAGTCATATACATATGTATATATGCAGTCATATATATAACAACTGCCTTGTAATGACCTAGAAATGTGGTTCTTTAAGAAAATAATATGCACCCTCTACTTTGAGACAACATGAATTACTTTCTTATAAAATATGCAGAGCTTTTTCATCTCCATGACCCACATGCTAGGATACCTGTGTACCTCTAGAACATGGTACCGGTCTCACGTTTACAGGCTGGCAGTTACCCTTCTATAAATTATTTTTTCCTGATACTCCCTCTGATAGTTAATTTTATGTCAAGTTGACTGGGCCATGGAATGCCCAGATATATGGTCAAACATTATTCTGGGTAAGTCTGTAAAAATGGTACTGGATGAGATTAACATTTTAATTAGTAGACTGAGCAAAGCATACTCACGAATGTGGGTGGGTCTCATTCAATCAATTGAAGGCCTGAGTAGAAGTAAAAGACTAACCCTCCCACGAGTAGGTCAGAACTCCTGACTGGCTATTTACAATTGGGATATTATGTTATTTTCTGTCCTCTGCCTCAAACTGAAAGATCTCTTCTTCCTGAGTTCAAAGCTGCCAGCCTTCAGACTGGAACTACAGTATCAGTTCTGCTTGATCTACAGTTTATCTAGGTTAGGATCTCATGACTTGACAGTGCCCGTACACTACACTACAAGAACTAGTTTATTTTTCCATTCATCTACTGAAGGACATCTTGGTTGCTTCCAATTTGACAATTATGAATAAAGCTACTATAAACATCTCTGCACAGATTTTTTTGTGTGGATATAAGTTTATATAAATACCACATTTGTATAAATACCACAGCAGATAATTACTGGATCATATGATAAGAACCTATATACTTTTGGAAGAAACTGCCAAATATTTTTTCCACAGTGGCTGTATAATTTTGCATTCCTACCATTAATAAATCAGAGTTCCTGTTTCTCCTTGCTAACATTTGGTGCTGGCAGTGTTTTGGAATGCTGCACTCCACTTGGAAGCCGTATTTGTGAAGAAGTTCAATGGAAAGTGTGTGTCTGCATGTGTGTGTGTGTGTTTCTACTAACTGTTAAGCTTTAAGTCTTTTCACGTCTGAGTAGTCTGTATATTTCATTTACAAACATTCCTTTAATCATGAGAACTAGGGATACTACGTGTCAATTTACAACATATGCTATTTCATTGAATCTTTTCCACTTATATGTAGTTATATACAGTTACTCTCTAGTATTATCATAGTAGAATGCTAACATGTAGATTTTTATGGTACTTACATTATAAAATCCCTCTTTTCCCTTTCTGCTGCAAATTTAAACACATACTAGAAAGCATGTTGTTGCTGTTCAGTCACTAAATCGTGTCCGACTCTTTGAGACCTCATGGACTGCAACATGCCAGGCTCTCCTGTCCTTCACTATCTCCCTGAATTTGCTCAGATTCATGTCCACTGAGTCAGTGATGCTGTTGCTTTCTAATAATGGAACACCTCTGAATCTTACATCTTTGTTTCATGGAATACCATGTGCCACAAAAGATATTTGTCTGCCATGGGAAGCACAGAACTTTTCTTCCTCATGGCAAGAGGAAGAAATACCAAAATACCACTCAAAATACCAAACACAATTATTAAGAGATACAGGTATAGGTTTATAAATGGACAATTTTAGAAGTTCCAATATAAAGTAGAAAAATGAATTTAATCATGGAAAAAGATGATGCTATATGTTTCATCTATAATTCTAAAAAACAAAATCAAAGTAACAAAAACAACAAAAATAACCATGCATATCTTGGAAAGGCTGGAGACTGTATGGTAAAGGTCAAAACTTCCAGACTTATTTCCCATGCTGAATTTAATCTAGCCCTAATGACTACCATCAATCAATGTCAGTGCTCCCCCCCCCCAAATAATTATTGATTATTTTTTGAACCTAATGCCTAGCTGGTGCATTTGTAGTCTTACCCAGGTTAATACATTTTCTCAGTGAAAAATGTATGGTGTGTATTCCTTCATGCTATATTAAATTTTATTTGAGTATTTTGTGTATTATTTTCACATTAAATAATTATTTTATATCATTGAAATTCATCCATATCACATCATTTTAAACATAAACTGAGTATTTTTACAAAATTGTATAATATTGCTCAGACTCCCCTAATTATGCTTTTTGCCAGATGTGAGGGCAGTACTGGCATGAAGTACTATCAATAAAATCAGTATTTTCTTTTTCCATGACTCCAGTTAACATTAGACAGTCCCCTCCCTACATGGCTACCACCTCTTTCTATAATCCCTCTAGTTCAAGGGAGAGAGTAATGTTTCACAATTGCTAATCTCTGGGTTGTCTCATATCCCATTTTGCTTAGCCTGGTGGGCTACAGTCCACACGGTCGCAAAGAGTCGGACATGACTGAGCAACTTCACTTTCACATTCACTTCAGTAATTTACTTACTCTCAGAGTTAAATTTTTTGTACTTTACAGCATAACAGAGGTATTGTTTCCCAGACTATACCAGTCATATTTACTGAGGACTAATTACTATAGAGTATAGTAACTGAAGTTTATAACAGCAACTCTCTTTGAAAAGGTATATTAATTAGGTGGTATTTTTATGTTAACATTATGATAAGACTACTAGATTAACTAACCTCAATTATCAGCAATAAAAGATGCTCTACCTCAATGATTCCCTAATCCGTCTCTGAGTTTGTGGTCTTGTAGGCATTTCTCTGACCTTGAACCTGTTTTCCCAGAAACTGTATCCTAACCTTTAATCAACAGCTCCAGGGCTTCTCTGATGGCATAGTGGTAAAGAATCCACCTGTCATGCAAGAGACTCAGGAGACACTGATTTGATCCCTGGGTCAGGAATATCCCCTGGAACAGGAAATGGAAACCCATTCCAGTATTCTTGTCTGGAAAATTCCACGGACAGAGGAACCTGGTGGGCTACAGTCCAAAGTGTTGCAAAGAGTCAGACACGACTGAGGAACTGAGCACACACACACACACACAGGTTCCTAATTTTATTTCCTTTAAGAATATTGTCATAATTCTAGATTTGATTATCTATTTGATAATAGATAACTATTATCTGATGCCTGGTATTTAAATTCTGAAGACTTACACGTCCCATCCAGTTTGATGATCAGAATATTATCATACTATTGTATTTTATTTAGGTAGTTGAATTTTAGTTGTCATTTACTTCTGGTTCAATATTTGGATATAAGATGTTTCCATTTACTCCTTCCTAGGTTATTGTCACCCTGGTTGTGCATCACTGCCTATACATCTTCCATAGATCAACCTGCACTGAAACCCAGACATCTACCTAGATATCCATTCTTGGTCTCAGGTCAGGATAATCTGTATATATATATATATATATACACACACATGATTGAATACAATAACATGATTTCACTAGGCATATTTCCTTAAACTTGTTGATTAAAAAAAAAAAAAGACTCAGATTCTTCCTTAAAAGTTTCTCCATGTTTTATTCAGAAAATTCTAGTGGATGGGTTCTTAATGAATTAAGCTTGATTCTTATGAAGAATGTTCTTAAAATTATTGCTGTCATTTGGATAAATGATAAAGAAAACATTTTTGACAATCTAAAATCTAAGTAGTTTCAGGTGGCATTGATAATTTGTTTTAATTTTAGTTTCCTGTATGACTCAAAATGTATATTTGGTTGCTTATCTATTGCAGAGCAAACAGTGTGCTTATTTGTTAAAAATGTATTAAGTATTTATATGTGACAAACACTATTATGACTGAATGTAATATTATACCATTCTCATATAATATGAAGATAAATGTTTATAATATAGCAATATGATTAGAGTATATATCCTATATATACTATATAGGATATACTATACTATCACATATACTATCACTATATACTATCACAGGAAAACTATATTTTTCTTAGTCAACGGGCCTAAATTCTGTTTTGACACTGACATAAGATAGTTTCAATTTCTTTTGTATAGCATTAAGGTGAGCACTATTTAATATTCTCATATCACTTCCTGTGAGTTTGTTTACACAGTTCCTTTGCAATCAACAATTTGATTGTCCTCTATTCCCTGAATATGCCCTAACATTTACCATCTTTTTATAAACTATGTGTCTTCTTTTTGAGAAAAATTTTCTTTTGGTATTCAAATTCTATCTATCGTATGAGATCTAATCCCTGTTTTGTTTCATGAAAATTCCCCAATTTACTCTTGTTTAAAACTGAACTCAGAGTATTTATTCTCTCTCATTTCTTCTCTTATTTGTGTCTCTCCAACACTTTCTATATTACTCTACTACAATATATGAAATATTGTGTTATGGTTTTCTGTAATAAACTCTAAGACTCTTCCGTACAGCTTCTATAATAACCTATAAACTACTGTGACTGTGAGGGGCTCCAGGACAAGACGTATGTCAAGGCCGATCGTAGTTCTAAGCACACAGTAGAAAATAAGTGCATGTTTTGTTTAATAGAGCTGTATTGTTCACTGGATACCATGTTTTATTGTAAATTCTTTAACATTTATGTCTTACCTCTGTTATTTTAAGAAGAATATAAATTCCAGAAGGAAGAAACTACATCAAATAGAAATTCCATAGTATAACATGTCAATCTAGAAGAGATTTCTTAATATTGTTTTAATTTTCTCAATACAAATTTGGGAAAAGAAGTGTGAATCATGAGGAAATTTAAAATATTTATATTTGTAATACATAATTTTGAGAAAAATAGAATATACTTTGCAGTAATTAGGGATTAATTCCTTCATTTGCTTTTGAACTAGTAAACTTTGCTTAAGAAAGACATCTATTCATCAAACACTAATGAATGTTTGTTATGCATCATACACAGTTGTGAACAAAATTAAAAAATAGAGGAGCACTAAAAATGAAGCTATTCACCTAAATGTAGGGAATACCATTGTGTGACAGACTACAGTAAAGAAATCTTAAAATTGGAGAGGACTGGTTCAAAGATTTATTCCCTTGAGGTAGAGACCTTGAGATATACTGTAGAGAATGAGTAGTGACTCCCCATGCAGATGGAAACCATCTGGTGCTCTAGAGAAAGAACCTTTGAAGAACTGAAAATTGACCAGAAATTTCAGATCATGGGCATTAAAGGGGAAAATAGTACAAGATGTACCAGAGAAAAGAGCTGAAAGATTCCATATATGGCCATAAGACTTAAGACATATTAATATCTTCATCTTTGTTCTATGCATGAAGGTAAGCCACTTAATATTATTGAATAAGAAATACAAATGAATTTATGTACTTCTTCTGATACTCACTGGGAAAAAAAAAAAAACAGGGTTGTCAATATGTCTAGAGGAAAATCAACTGTTGGCCTCTCAGATGAGAAATAAAAATGGTTTGGATTAAGGTAGAAGAAGAGAGTATTTGACACATGTGAGAAATATTTAAAACTAAGACTTGACAAGGCTTACAGGAGAGGTTTGGAGCAGTCAATTAAATTCTATATTAATTAATGTAATGCACTGTGAATATAAATGATAGAGTCAGAAAAGAGTAAACTTCAGATTACTGAAGAAATTCCACATCTATGGTTCAAGGATAAAGAAAATCCCTTAGAGAAAAAGAGAAAGAGTGTCCAGAAGATGCAAGACAGCAGAAGAGACACAGATGTATAAAACAGTCTTTTGGATTCTGTGGGAGAAGGCGAGGGTGGGATGATTTGAGAGAATAGCATTGAAACATGTGTATTATCATATGTGAAACAGATTGCCAGTCCAGGTTCAATGCATAAGACAGGGTGCTCAGGGCTGGTGCACTGGGATGACCCTGAGGGATAGGATGGGGAGGGAGGTAGGAGAGGGGTTCAGGATGGGAAACACATGTACATCCATGACTGAGTCATGTCAATGTATGGCAAAAACCACTACAATATTATAAAGTAATTAACCTCCAATTAAAATAAATATTTTTTAAAAGACAAGAAAAATAACGAGAAAGAGCAATCACATAAGTCAATGATAGTATTTTAAAAACAAGAATGAAAGAAATAAAGAAGGAAGAAAATAAAGGAAGAATTTAAGAAATTGTTCTTTGGGTGTAGCAACATGAAAGTCATTGCTCATCACTGTTTTGAAGTGCAAACTGAAAAAATAGATCTATTAATAAAGTATTTTCAGAAATTTGAATGTATTTAAAAAGACAAAATGTAAATCCATAGAAAGGGAGATATATAGTTTCAAGAAAAGGAATTTTTAAAGTTATATTTAAATAATAATGGAATAAATTCAGTTAAACAGAACTAGTAAAATAGACAAGGCAAACATACGATAACTTAAAAGTAACCTCCCAGAGGAAAGTGGGAAGATTTAAAGTATAACTGGGTTGATTGGCTTCAGGTAGGGAAAGAATCACTTTCTCCACTGAAATATGATTTATAGAGGAGAGAATGGTTGGGTTATAGGCTTGGATAGTGAAAAGTTGATGTAATTTATACATAATATCTGCAATTGTTCTCTATGAGGTGAATGTGAAAGAAATGATAAGGATTTGAAGTTGCAAAAATGATGGTAAAAATTTGAAATAATATTTTAATTCTTTAAAATAATAGTTGACAGGAGAAATAAAATAGAATTTTTAGATAACTACAACAAAAAAGGAATAGACTCTTACAAATAAGGACAGAAATGGTATGGAACTAACAGAAGCAGAAGATATTAAGAAGAGGTGGCAAGAATACACAGAACTGTACAAAAAAGATGTTCATGACACAGATAATCACGATGGTGTGATCACTGACCTAGAGCCAGACATCCTGGAATGTGAAGTCAAGTGGGCCTTCGAAAGCACCACTACGAACAAAACTAGTGGAGGTGATCGAATTCCAGTTGAGCTATTCCAAATCCTGAAAAATGATGCTGTGAAAGTGCTGCATTCAATATGCCAGCAAATTTGGAAAACTCAGCAGTGGCCACAGGACTGGAAAAGGTCAGTTTTTATTCCAATCCCAAAGGAAGGAAATGCCAAAGAATGCTCAAACTACTGCACAATTGCACTCATCTCACACGCTAGTAAAGTAATGCTCAAAATTCTCCAAGCCAGGCTTCAGCAATACTTGAACCGTGAACTTCCAGATGTTCAAGCTGGTTTTAGAAAAGGCAGAGGAACCAGAGATCAAATTCCCAACATCTGCTGGATCATAGAAAAAGCAAGAGAGTTCCAGAAAAACATCTATTTTTTCTTTAATGACTATGCCAAAGCCTTTGACTGTGTGGATCACAATAAACTGGAAAATTCTGAAAGTGATGGGAATACCAGAGCACCTGACCTGCCTCTTGAGAAACCTGTATGCAGGTCAGGAAGCAACAGTTAGAACTGGACATGGAACAACAGACTGGTTCCAAATAGGAAAAGGAGTTCGTCAAGGCTGTATATTGTCACCCTGCTTATTTAACTTATATGCACATTACATCTTGAGAAATGCTGATCTGGAAGAAGCACAAGCTGGAATCAAGATTGCTTGGAGAAATATCAATAACCTCAGATATGAAGATGGCACCACCCTTATGGCAGAAAGTGAAGAGAAACTAAAAAGCCTCTTGATGAAGGTGAAAGAGGAGAGTGAAAAAGTTGGCTGAAAACCCAACATTCAGAAAACGAAGATCATGGCATCCAGTCCCATCACTTCATGGGAAATAGATGAGGAAACAGTGGAAACAGTGCCAGATTTTATTGTTTGGGTCTCCAAAATCACTGCAGATGGTCACTGCAGCCATGAAATTAAAAGACGCTTACTCCTTGGAAGGAAAGTTATGACCAACCTAGATAGCATATTGAAAAGCAGAGACATTACTTTGCCAACAAAGGTCCATCTAGTCGAGGCTATGGTTTTTCCAGTGATCATGTATGGATGTGAGAGTTGGACTGTGAAGAAGGCTGAGTGCCGAAGAATTGATGTTTTTGAACTGTGGTGTTGGAGAAGACTCTTGAGAGTCCCTTGGGCTGCAAGGAGATCGAACCAGTCCATTCTGAAGGAGATCAGCCCTGGGTGTTCTTTGAAAGGAATGATGCTAAAGCTGAAACTCCAGTACTTTGGACACCTCATGCGAAGAGTTGACTCATTGGAAAAGACTCTGATGCTGGGAGGGATTGGGGGCAGGAGGAGAAGGGGAGGACAGAGGATGAAATGGCTGGATGGCATCACTGACTCGATGGACGTGAGTCTGAGTGAACTCCGGGAGTTGGAGATGGACAGGAAAGCCTGGCGTGCTGTGATTCATGGGGTCGCAAAGAGTCGGACATGACTGAGCAACTGAACTGAAGTGAACTGAGGCATAAATATAGCAGTTGAGAGTAATATTCCATTTGTAGTAATGACAAGTGGCTTCCGTGGTAGCTCAGACGGTAAAGCATCTGCCTGCAATGCGGGAGATCTGGGTTTGATCCCTGGGTCAGGGAGATCCCCTGGAGAAGGAAATGGCAATTGACTCCAGTACTCTTGCGTGGAAAATTCCATGGATGGAGGAGCCTGGTAGGCTACAGTCCATGGGATCACAAAGAGTCAGACACGACTGAGCAACTTCACTGGTTCACTAATATGACAGGAAAGGCAACTGTAGTACGCAATAAGTCAGTTGTTCAAATAGTATAGAAATGACTGTGTTATTGTCAGAATAATAGTTTGAGATACTAATAATGTAACCACACAGAGATGTGCAGACACCCACACACAAACACATGATTTCTAAATTGTTTTGCCTTTTCCTGATGTGTCTACAATATTCTTTGACCACAAAATAAAACAAAACAAAAACTCTAAACAAAACAATCACTATTCCATGAGAATTGTAAATAGCCCTCTTCTTGTCCTTACGTGCCTTGATTAGCCAATTTTGTAGCTCCTCATTCTGTACTCTCCATGCTTCAGTTTAGTGGTTTCTTCAGATTGCCTTTGAGATTTACGAATCATGAACTTCTGCATGTCAGGTTTGTGATTTATTTTATAATACAGTTGCATTAGTAAGTGGCCCAATCAGCTATATGACAAGTAGTAAATAAAATTCCATCTGTAGGTATTCAATAATGTAAGTTGGACAAAGATAACATTGAGTAGCAATTTTTACTTGTGAAAATCTGCCTTTCATTAATAGATCAGCTATTTTCTACAAGAAATGTTAAAGGGAGTCTTCCAGGCTGAAATAAAAAGTCACTAGACAATAACACAAAGGCATGTGAAGAAATAAACATCTCTGGGAAGATAATACAAGAGGAAATATAAAAGTAATTATTATTGCATTTTTGCTTTGTGATTCCACTTCATATTTCCTAATGGATTTAAAACAAAAAAGCACAAAAATAATTATAAATATTGTGTGCAGGCTAAGTCACTTCAGTTGTGTCTGACTGTGACTTTATAGAGTATGGCCAGGCAAGCTCCTCTGTCCATATGATTCTCCAGGCAAGAATACTGGAGTGGGTTGCCAGCCTTCCACCAGGGGATCTTCCCAACACAGGGATAGAAGCTTCCTCTCTTATAATTCCTGCACTAGCAGGCAGATTTTCTACTACTTGGAGGAGGAAATGGCAACCAATTCCAGTATTCTTTCCTGGAGAATCCCATGGACAGAGGATCTTTGTGGGCTATAGTCCCTGGGATCACAAAGAGTCAGACATGATTGAGCTACTAACACACTACCAACCAACTGGCACCACCTGGGAAGCCCAAATATATGTTATTGGGCACAAAATGCGATTTATTAATTTGTAATCATAAAATGAGCAGGAAATGGAGTTGTATAGGAGCTGTTTTGTATGTTATTTAAGTTCAGTTGATATTAACTGAACTAGATTGTCATAAATTTAGGATTTTTCAATGCAATCTCCATGTTAACCACAAAGAAAATATATTAAAAATATACAGAGAAGGCAAGGAAAAGGTAACCCAAATAATGCACTACAACAACAACAAAAAATCAACATGAAAGAAGTTGGTGACAGAGGAAGCAAGTGAAAGAAAAAGTTGTATCTTACAAATACAAAGAGAAAATAGCAAAATGGTACATGTAAGTCCTTCATTATTAGAAATTGCTTTAAATTTAGTGGATCAAATTGTCCAATCACAAAGTAAATACTGAGAAAATACTTTTTTAAATTTTCAATAACATAATGTTTACAAGAAATGCACTCAAGATATGAAGACTCAGATAGATTGAAGATGAAAGAATGAAAAAATATATTCCATGCATCTTTTTGGAAAAGAGACCTGGGATGACTATAGTAATATCAGAGAAAATAGACTTTATATTAACAATTTTACAAGAGAAAAAATATATATATATATTATACTGATAAAAAGGCAATTTAAACAAGAAGATGAGTGTATACATGCACCAAAAAGCAGAGTCTCAAGATACATGAAGAAAATACTGACAAAATTGAATGAAGAAAAGATGATGCAGGGAAAGATTGAGAGCAGGAGGAGAAGGTGGCAACAAAGAATGAGATGGTTGGATGCTATCACCAACTCAATGGAAATGAGTTTGAGCAAACTCCAGGAGATAGTGAGGGACAGGAGATCCTGGCATGATGCAGTCCATGGGTTCGCAAAGAGCTGGACATGACTTAGTGACAGAACAACAACAATAGTAGATGGAGATATCAATACACCACTTTTAATAATGGATAAAGCATATAGTCAGAAGATCAGAAAGTAAATATAAGACTTTAACAACACTGTATACCAACTGGACCTAACAGGCATATATAACAACCCACTCCAAGACAGCAAGTACACATTCTTTTTAAGTGCATATAGAACATTCTCTAAGATATATTTAGGCCATACAACAAGCTCCAATAAATTTTCAAAGTTTGAAATCATATTAAGTATCATTATAACTACAATGGAATGAACCTAGGCATCATTAATAAGAGTAATAGAAAATCCGCTAATATGTGGAGATCAATACAAAACAGTATTGATTGACCAAGGGGCCACAGGATATCATAAGTTAAATTAAGAAATACTCAGAGATGAATTAAAACAAAAATACAGCAGACCACAAAGATAAGATGCATAAAAATTAAATCAATAATTTAACTTTATACCTTGAAGAACCAGAGTTGATTAAACCCAAGCCTTGTGAAGAAAAAAAAAATACATATATATATAGAGAGAGAGAGACAGAGAGAGAGAGAGAGAGAGAGAGAGAGAGAGAGAGAAAATTGGAGACATGGAGAAATAAATGCTGAAACTTGTTTCCAAAAAGATGATTTTCTTCATTGTATTTCCCAGTGTGATGATGAATAAGAGAAAACTTAGAAAACACCTCTGCCTTAATTTTCAAGTGGAATTATGCTTTGCTAACTCATGATCAGCATTGTGTGAATCTCATAGAGCTTTGTGACTCTGTAGAGTGTCTAGTCTTAGAAGTTTGAAATGTGTGTGTATGCTCTGAGTCTTGTCCAACTCTGTGACTCCACAGATTGTAGCCTGCCAAGCTCTTCTGTCCATGGAATTCTCCTGGCAAGAATACTAGAGTGGATTGCCATTTCCTTCTCCAGGGGATCTTTCTGACCCAGAGATTGAACCGGAGTCTCCTGTGGCTCCTGCATTTAGGGTATATTCTTTACCATTGAGCCACTAGGGAAACCCTAGGCTTGGAGGTTTGAAATGGAACTCAAATTATTATGGCACTTGTCATGCAATATGGAACAATAAAGTATTTTTTATTGCTATAAAATCATAAATATATACTTAGATTTATGACCAAATAAAGAGAAAAAAATTATACTATAAGGAAGAAAAAGGACATTAATAGAGCATTCCAAAGGGGTTGATGATACTATTCCTGACACTTTGAGAAGCTCTGAAATCGTAGAGTGAGAACATGAAGTGATTTAGATTGTACTTATTATAGGTGGAACTAAAATATAGTCTAATAGCAAAGTCAAGACCAAATATAGGGAAGAAAAATTTCAGTAAGTTCCCTTTTTGACATTTCATTTTTATGCACTGCTCAGTTTATTCTTTTTTTTTTAATTTTATTTTTAAACTTTACATAATTGTATTAGTTTTGCCAAATATCAAAATGAATCCATCACAGGTATACATGTGCTCAGTTTATTCTTGACTACTTAGGTAACAATTTCAAGTTCCTTGAGCTGCTTGCTTTTCACCTAGTACTACTACTATAGTGGAAGGCTCAGTAAGAGAAGAGTTGTGGTCTAAGTGGAGACACTGTTTTTGTGTCTGCTTTTTACCATGTAAGGAATGTGAGTCTGTATACATGAGATCAGAGCTGTGAGGCTGGCTGGAGTGGATGGGTGAGGATATGGGGTAAATCTAATTTAAGAGGCTGATACGGATGAGATAGAAAGGGATAGCTTAAAGCGTTCTCTGTATGAAATACCACTACTGATAACATTCTTTGGATAAACCAAGATCCAACAAGAAAAGTGCCAAATAAACATAAACTGAATTAATAATCTCTCACAGAGGTTTTATTTTAATCATCCATGAATATGTACGTTGGTTTAAAGCAGGGACTTAGTATGTGTTTCTGGGAATACTGCATTATACATATTACTAACAATGAAAGTGCCTAATTTTAACACATCTTACTTTTGTAATTTATGACAAATCAGTTACCTCATAATAATATTTTTTCATATTTAAAGTGAGGATAGCATTTTCTTAGTTCATATCAGTTCAGTCACCAGTCATGCCTGAATCTGCAACCCCATGAACTTCAGCAGACCAGGCTTCCCTGTCCGTCACCAACTCCTGGAGCTTGCTCAAACTCATGTCCGTTGAGTCGGTGATGCCATCCAACCATCTCATCCTCTGTCATTCCCTTCCTTCCTCTGTCTTCAATCTTTCTGAGTATCAGGGTCTTTTCCAATGATTTTTCTTCACATCAGATAGCCAAACTATTGCAGCTTCAGCTTCAGCATCAGTCCTTCCAAAGAAGGACTTCCTAAACCCTCAATTAAAGGAATTTACTGGTTTTATCTCCTTGCAGTCCAAGGGATTTGCAAGAGTCTTTTTCAACACCAGAGTTCAAAAGCATCAATTTTTCAGCACATAGCTTTCTTTATAGTCCAACTCTCACATCCATATGTGACCACTGGAAAAACCATAACCTTGACTAGATGGACCTTTGTCAACAAAGTAATGTCTTTGCTTTTTAATATGCTGTCTAGGTTGGTCATAGCTTTTCTTCCAAGGAGCAAGTGTATTAATTTCATGGCTGCAATCACTATCTGCAGTGATTTTGGAGCCCAAGAAAAGAAAGTCTGTCACTCTTTCACACTGTTTCCCCATCCATTTGCCATGAAGTGATGGGACCGGATGCCATGATCTTAGTTTTCTGAATGCTGAGTTTTAAGCCAGGTTTTTCACTTTTCTCTTTCACTTTCTACAAGAGGCTCTTTAGTTCCTCTTCGCTTTCTGCCATAAGTATGTTGTTATCTGCATATCTGAAGTTATTGATATTTCTCCCTGCAATCTTTATTCCAGCTTGTGCTTCATCCAGTCTGGCATTTTGAATGATGCATATAAGTTAAATAAGCAAGGTGACGATATGCAGCCATGATGTACTCCTTTCTCAATTTAAAACCAATCAGTTGTTCCATGTCCAGTTCTAACTGTTGGTTCTTGTTGGAAAGTTATGACCAACCTAGACAGCATATTCAAAAGCAGGGACATTACTTTGCCAACAAAGGTCCCTCTACTCAAGGCTATGTTTTTTCTAGTAGTCATGTATGGATGTGAGAGTTGGACTGGAAAGAAAGCTGTGCACTGAAGAATTGATGCTTTTCAACTGTGGTGTTGGAGATGACTCCTGAGAGTCCCTTGGACTGCAAGGAGATCCAACCAGTCCATCCTAAAGGAGATCAGTCCTGGTATTCATTGGAAGGACTGATGTTGAAGCTGAAACTCCAATAATTTGGCCACCTAATTCAAAGAGCTGACTCGTTTGAAAAGACCCTGATGCTGGGAAAGATTGAAGGCAGGAGAAGAAGGGGACAACAGAGGACAAGATGGTTAGATGTCATCACTGACTCAATGGAAATGAGTTTGGGTAAACTCCGGGAGTTGGTGATGGACAGGGAGTCCTGGCATGCTGCAGTTCATGGGATCCCAAAGAGTCAGAAGCAACTGATTGACTGAACTGAACTGAACTACTTAATATGTTCTGCTTCTGTTAGGTCCATAATGTTTTTATCCTCTAATGTGCCCATTCATTTTTTAAAATTTTATTAATTTATTTATTTTAATTGGAGGCTAATTACTTTAGAATATTATGGTGGTTTTTGCCTTACATCAACATGAATCAGCCACGGGTGTGCCTATGTCCCCCCATCCTGAATCCCCCTATCACCACCCTCCCGACCCTATCCTTCAGGGTGTCCCAGAGCACCGGCCTGAGTGCCCTGCTTCATGCATCTAACTTGCACTGTTCATCTTTTTACATATGGTAATATATATGTTTCAATGCTATTCTTTCAAATCATCCCACCCACGCCTTCTCCCAAAAGTCTATTCTTTACATCTGTGTCTCTTTTGCTGTCTTGCATATTGGGTCACCATTACCATCTTTCTAAGTTCCATATATATGCATTAATATACTGTATTGGTGTTTCTCCTTTTGATTTACTTAATTTTGTATAATAGGCTCTAGTTTCGTCCATCTCATTAGAACTGACTCAAATGCATTCTTTTTATAGCTGAATAATAGTCCATTTTATATGTACTACAACTTCCTTATCCATTTGTCTGCCGATGGACACCTAGATTGCTTCCATGTTCTAGCTACTGTAAACAATCCTGCAGTGAACATTGGGGTAAATGTGTCTCTTTCAATTGTGGTTTCCTCAGTGTGTATGCCCAGCAGTGGGATTGCTGGGTCATATAGCAGTTCTATTTCCAGTTTTTTTTAAGGAATCTCCACACTGTTCCCCATAGTGTATTATGCCCATCTTTGCATGAAATGTTCCCTTGGTATCTCTAATTTTCTTGAAGAGATTTCTAGTCTTTCCCATTCTATTATTTTCCTCTATTTCTTTGCATTGATTGCTATTGAAAGTAGCATTTTCTACTTTCTCAGATTTTCTAAAGATTAAATGAAATACTTTTATGTGACATCATCTCACAGAGTGTGTACCTGCATAAAAATATATAGTATCTGCATAAAAAATCATAAAACTTCCTTGTTGTGAAACCAAGGCATATCTAGTTTGGTCTCTCCAGTCTTTGTAGTGATAACCTCTTCCCAGACCATTTCTTTAATTCAGAGTTTCTGAGTCTTGACAAATATTTCAGATTATATTTACACATACACATATGACTTGTAATGATATTTTAAGTATTTCACTAGACACTATGTCAGAGAAGGCGATGGCACCCCACTCCAGTCCTCTTGCCTAGAAAATCCCATGGATGGAGAAGCCTGGTGGGCTGCAGTCCATAGGGTCGTGAAGAGTCGGATATGACTGAGAAACTTCATTTTCACTTTTCACTTTCATGCATTGGAGAAGGAAATGGCAATCCACTCCAGTGTTCTTGCCTGGAGAATCCCAGGGACGGGGGAGCCTGGTGGGCCACCATCTATGGGGTCGCACAGAGTCGGACATGACTGAAGCGACTTAGCAGCAGCAGGAGCAGACAGTATATTTGAATTATGACACCATTATAGGCATAATATTTAATCTAGTCCAAATAAATGAAGTGATTCATTTTTATGCCATCATATTTTTATGCTACTGTAACAAATGACATACACCTGTTATTTGTAACATTATAATTAACATAATATACCTTATAATCGATCTTTAAAGTTAAGTTTTCCTGTAGACTATATAATAGATATAAAGTAGAGTTTATCATCTTACAGGTCAGTTCAGTTCAGTCGCTCAGTCATGTCCGACTCTTTGCAACCCCATGAATCGCAGCACACCAGGCCTCCCTGTCCATCACCAATTCCCAGAGTTCACTCAGACTCATGTCCATCGAGTCAGTGATGCCATCCAACCATCTCATCCTCTGTCATCCCCTTCTCTTACCCCCAATCCCTCCCAGCATCAGAGTCTTTTCCAATGAGTCAACTCGTCACATGAGGTGGCCAAAGTACTGGAGTTTCAGCTTTAGCATCATTCCTTCCAAAGAAATCCCAGGGCTGATCTCCTTCAGAATGGACTGGTTGGATCTCCTTGCAGTCCAAGGGACTCTCAAGAGTCTTCTCCAACACCACAGTTCAAAAGCATCAATTCTTCGGCACTCAGCCTTCTTCACAGTCCAACTCTCACATCCATACATGACCACAGGAAAAACCATAGCCTTGACTAGACGAACCTTTGTTGGCAAAGTAATGTCTCTGCTTTTGAATATGCTATCTAGGTTGGTCATAACTTTCCTTCCAAGGAGTAAGCGTCTTTTAATTTCATGGCTGCAGTCACCATCCGCAGTGATTTTGGAGCCCAGAAAAATAAAGTCTGACACTGTTTCTACTGTTTCCCCATCTATTTCCCGTGAAGAGATGGGACCGGATGCCATGATCTTTGTTTTCTGAATGTTGAGCTTTAAGCCAAGTTTTTCACTCTCCACTTTCACTTTCATCAAGAGGCTTTTGAGTTCCTCTTCACTTTCTGCCATAAGGGTGGTGTCATCTGCATATCTGAGGTTATTGATATTTCTCCCGGCAATCTTGATTCCAGCTTGTGTTTCTTCCTGTCCAGGGTTTCTCATGATGTACTCTTACAAGGCAGTTCCAAACAACTGGTAAGGACTGTCTTGATTTCAGTTCGAATGAGGAATGGGAGGTGGCATATTAGCTCATTCAGAAATAGGATTCTAATTGACTACAAATATCCACCACAGAACAAGAGGGATTGCTGGTAGTTTACACGCCAGGTTTTTTACCATTTCTAGATTATTTTGTTTAACTTTATAACATTTTATTGAAATAGGGCATTTTATCATATTAATCAGTGTTTATAATCTGTAAAAATACTGTCTACTTTTTAGTACATTGCTATATCCAATACATTTCAAAACCTAATGTGGAATAAAATTCATAAAATTTAACTTTTTAAACTAAAAGTAGTCTAAAATTTACTCTAGTAAGCCATATTTCAAACAGAGGGACCTCAGCAGTAAGCAAGCTTTTCATTAAAATGGGCATAAGAAAACCCTTGCCCTGATAAGACATGCAATAGACATTAATTTGCAGTGCTTGTAGCACATAAAGGACTTGATTAATGCATCCGTGAATGACATTGAGAGAACCTATATTATCTATACATGTGCATGAATAAAACAGTTTTAATTTGAATAAAAAACAAAATTTATGATTGATGCTATTTATTTTCTTAAGGGATAGAGTCAAGAAAATTAATTATGTTCTCACAATGATTAAAAATAGAATTTCACCTAAATGACCTCCTTTGCTTACCTTGACAGAAGGATGATCATATATTTGAATAGTTTAATGTATCCATTCTTCACTACTTGGATATCACACAGTAAAGTCTATTATTTCCTAACAAATACATGATATGTAAAGAAATGAAACAAATACCTGCTTTGTTCAATAAAGCATAAAAAAAATCAATGCTTTGTAGTTATGTGGAACATTAAAGGAAGCATTATATCAGATAATTCAATATTTAAATATAAATTTAAAAAAGCTCTTAAAATAATTATTAATTATGTATGCATCAGTATATTTCTTGGTTTTCCATACCATTTCATTGGCCTAAGCCAGTACTATACTCTTTTAATTACAATATAGTTTTGTAGTATAATTTGAAATCAAGAAGTATGATGCCTCCAGCTTCATTCTTTCTCAGGATTGCTTTGGATATTTTGGATTTTTGTGTTTCCATACATGGCTTCCCTGGTAGCTCAGGTTGTAAAGAATCTACCTGCAATGCAGGAGACCTGAGTTTGATCCCTGCGTCGGGACGATTCCCTAGGGAAGGGAATGACTACCAACTCCAGTACTCTTGCATGGAGAATTCCATAGACAGAGGCGTGCTTTCATACAATTTTAGAAATTTTTACTATTTCTGTAAAAAAAGACATTGGAGTTTTGATAGCAATTATTTCTATTTTATAGATGGCATTGAGTGGTACTGTCCACCATTTTAACAATAATAATTCTCCCTGTTATCATGAACATATTCCCTTTTTTTTTTCTTTTTTTTTTTAATTTTATTTTTAAACTTTACATAATTGTATTAGTTTTGCCAAATATCAAAATGAATCCACCACAGGTATACATGTGTTCCCCATCCTGAACCCTCCTCCCTCCTCCCTCCCCATACCATCCCTCTGGGTCGTCCCAGTGCACTAGCCCCAAGCATCCAGTATTGTGCATCGAACCTGGACTGGCATCTCGTTTCATACATGATTTGTTTGTTTTTTGTTTTTGTTTTTGTTTTTCCTTCAAGGTATTGCAGTTTTCACTGTACAAATTTTTCACTTCCTTGGTTATATTAATTTGTAAGTATTTTATTGTTTTTGATGCTATTCTGAATGCAGTGGCTTTTTTTTTTTCAGATGTCATTGTTAGAGTATAAAAATGATTTCTGTATGTTGCTTTTAAATTCTGAAAATTTACTGAACTTGCTAGCTAGCTCCAAAATAATTTTGTTTAGTCTTAGGACTGTCTATACATAAGATCATATAATCTGCAAATAATTAAAAATTTACTCCTTAATTTCCCATTTAGATCCCTTTTATTTTTTTATCATGCTTGATAGCTCTTGCTAGAATTTTCAGTACTATATTGAATAATTTGGTTGGAGTGAGTACTTTTGTCTTGTTCCTGAAGTTAGAGGAAAGAAAGGCTTCCAGTCTTCCACTGTTGAGTATGAGTTAGCTGTAGGCCTGTCATACATGTATGACCTTTATTATTTTGGGGTATATTCCTTCTTTACCCAATTTGTTGAGGTTTTGTTCTTTTTATGAAAGGGTGCTGTATTTTGTCATATGCGTTTTCTATCTCTATTGAGTGATAATATGAAGTTTTTAATTGACATATAATATCATATATTGCTGTATAATATCATGTTTCAAGTATATGATATAGTGATTAACAACTGAAAGTTTATGCTCCATTTATAATTATTATAGAAGATTGGCTATATTTTAAAAGGTAATACTCCATTTATGCTACTGGTCTTCCCTGTATCTCAAATGATACACTGCCTGCAATGCAGGAGACTCAAGTTCAATCCCTGGGTCAGGAAGATCCTCTGGAGAAGAGAATGGCAATCCATTCCAGTATTCTTGCCTGGAGAGTCCCATGGATAGAGGACCCTGGTGATCCTACAGTCCATGGGATCACAAAGAGTTGGACATGACCCAGGGACTAACACTATATTCTGTTTATAGTTATTATAAAATATTAGTGATTCCCAGTTAGCTCAGTGGTAAAGAATCTACCTGTCAATGCAGGAGTCACAGGAGACACAGGTTTGATCCCTGGGTCAGGAAGGTCCTTTGGAGGAGGAAATGGCAACCCACTTCAGGATTCTTGTTGGGCTAATACCATGAACAGAGAGGCTGGGCAGGCTACAGTACATGGGGTCGCAAAGATTCAAATACAACTGAGCATGCACACAAAATATTGGCTATATTTCTCATGTTCTACAATATATTCTTATAGCTTATTTTCTATCTTGCATTGTATCTTTTACTCCCCTACTCTTATATTGCCCATCACTCCTTCCCTCTCCCTGCTGGTGACCCTAGATTGTTTTGAGTCTTCTGCTTTTTTGTATTCACTAGTTTGTTATATATTTTTCATATTCCACATATAAGTCAGACAGAGAAAGACCAATACTCTATGATATCACTTATTGCAGGTCATATGATTTTTATCTTTCATACTATTAATATAGTGGATCACATTTATGAACATATATATATGTATAACATATATATATATCAAATTATCCTTGCTTCTCAGGGATAAGAATGTAATATTTAAGAGAAAATGACAGGAGCAAGACCATGGTGGGGCAGTTTGATTAGGAGATCAGAATAATTAATTTTCTAAGTAATTTAAAGCTCTTAAGAGACATTACATACATCTCTTACCAAATCTTGTGTAAAGGAGATCATCTTGGCAGCTTAAAATTGAAAATGATGGGAATATATAGATCACAGAAATCATCAAATATTACAAATCAGTGCTTTCCTCTCCACCCACCAAAATCAAGACTTGGTTTAAACTTATACCATTGAATCAAACAGTTTGGTTCAGATTCTGTTTTCTACTACACCTACCAACAGTGTGATCTTGGATGCTTCTTAAGCACTATGACTTTCAGTTGGTTTATAAAATGGGATAATAGTAAAACATAGTTTTTTTTTTTTTTAAGTTTTTTTAATGATTATTGTATGAGATTAGCAATGTAAAGCACTTAGAACACTGCCTGTTACCTATTGGACACTAGATAAACATGCTAAAATAATATTTATTATTATTTTGCTTGAAGATTTTCAGAGACTGGCATGCTATTCTGTGAGATTAGACAGTTGGAGAGCAACATGCTTTAGGAAAGTTAATTTGGCCCGGATGTCTGGAAGGTTCACTACAGCTTTACAACCCAGGGTTGCAGAGTTCAGCAATCTATTTATAATACAGTCAATGACCTTTCTTAAGGACATTCTGAGCAGCCAAGGGCAGCCATGCTTTTGCAAAAAATTCATTCTTCATTCCTCAAAAGCCAAAATGGCTGATTTAGGGGAAACGTATTTAATGGCACACTGATTTAATAGTGGACACAAAGAGTAAAGATCCAAAACCTTCATACACTATGCTCAGTCATGTGCTACTCTGCGACCCGGGTTGTAGCCCGCCAGGCTCCTCTGACCATGAGATTTCCCAGGCAAGAATACTGGCGTGGGCTGCCATTTCATACTCCAGGGGATCTTCAAGAATAAGAAGACTTATTTCTGAACTGCTGTGTAGTTCAGATTACTCTGTCAATTGCATTATAAGCTGAGCTTTTTTAAAACAGAACTTGACGTAAAATAATTATTTTCAAGAATAGTCAAAAATTAAAATCACAGCAAATTAGATTTGTATCAGTCTGAATAATGAATCCAGTACCATAAATGCATTCCAGTATTCATCAAAAGTTTCAGGTGACTTAAATGTGAATACAACATGGGCTCTAATATGAATGATGTTCAATGTGTTTATGGTATGTGGATATACACACATAAATTTAAAAATAAATATATCTCCTTAAGCCATGACAAAGAATTCTAAAGATTCAAAATCATAAATTCAGCGTGGGTAGTAAAGAGGTCTTCTTAGAATAGGTAAAATTTGATAGAAATTAGACAGGTAGAGAAGGGAAACAAAGAAGAGATATTGCTTAATGCGTTGGTCTTGGAATCATGCAAAGGCTGAATTTTAATAGTGAAAAAGTTACAAAATATACAAGAAAAGTACTGAAAGCCATGTAAGCAGGGCTAAAAATATTTCTTAATCATATTTCTATGATTTATTGTATAGCTTACCATTCTATCTGATAATGTAAAATTTAATAAGGGAAAATGTTACCTTGAAATATTTCTTATAACTACGTTTATACTTGGCAATGTAGAAACATTTGATTATGGTTATTTTTACCATTATTTTTATTATTAATATATTAACTACACAGGCAAGCAGAAATACTGCTTTTATGCCCACAGACGCTTATGTGAGCAAATCTCAAGGTTGAACGCCTATGTGTATGTTGTCCTTATGAGCCGTTAACATTTTATGGAGCTCTTTAATAAAACTAGCATTTAATGGGTATATATTAACATGTGTGAGTTCATATATATCATACATTTAATATATATTATTAATATATATTCATGGATATATATTCAAGTATAATGAAGGTTTTAGGCCAAAATTAGCAATAACTACAATTTTTTAAAATCCTGGTATTCTATACTATCTGAGGAATGTAAGGAAAAGTTTTAATGGATAAAAATCCCTTGGTGAACATTTTGTTACTCTTTTAATATATTATTATTTTATGGAAACCTTATATTCATTCTTAACAACTCATTCTTTTCTAAAAATATATTTCACCCTGAAAAACTTGATATGACAAAAACGATATTTGGTAAATAAGACAGTCCATTATTTTATTCATAACAAAGGCCTGTGAAGATACTGCTACAGGTTTATGTAACCACCAGCAGTGGTGGCTTCCCCCCAATATTCTCCAGAAGTTATATATTTAACTGTTCTGGTGTTACTGTTCCTATTTATAAAAGATATAAAAATGTGAATCTACATCTTAGTCTTCATAGATAATTTATACTAATTTTGTTTTAGTTTTGAGACTGATTCCTACAAGTATTTTTTTCAAACTCTTAGTTGAAGTATAATTGTGAATTTTCACTGCTGCTGCTGCTGCTGCTGCTAAGTCGCTTCAGTCGTGTCTGACTCTGTGCGACCCCATAGATGGCAGCTCACCAGGCTCCGCCGTCCCTGGGATTCTCTAGGCAAGAACACTGGAGTGGGTTGCCATTTCCTTCTTCAATGCGTGAAAGTGAAGTCGCTCAGTCATGTCCGACTCTTAGTGACCCCAGTGACTGCAGCCTACCAGGCTCCTCCGTCCATAGGGTTTTCCAGGCAAGAGTACTAGAGCGGGGTGCCATCGCCTTCTCCGGAATTTTCACTAATTTAACACAATTATTAATACATACCAGCATCTGGATTAAAAAATAGAACACTAATAGTAGCCCAGTATTTACACTAGTTTTATTTCTTATGTCTCAATTCTTTAAATCTCATTGTTGGCTATGGTCTTTGTCTCTCTTTCTGGGTAAGATCATGGTATCCAAGAAATATTCTCACAGTGTCAGTAGGGAAATTCATTCTCCATTATATTTTGTTTAAGTATTTTAGGTAAAAACTCAGCAAGGAACTTTATATAAGCCAGGATATTGGAGTCCAAAACCAATTGTATCATGCAGACAAAGAACATTTATTTAGCAAATACCCTGTTCTTTGACAACTTTAGTTGACCTGTTTCCAGAAGTTTAAGAAGGATAATAATGAATAATGTATACAGTGTTCTCTGCAGTTAATATATTCACTGTTAATTAATGTAAAAATTAATATGAAGAGACTATATTTAAACTTTCATCACACAATGCTTACATTAGCAAGACCATTGGAAACTGATGCTATAAAGTATTAGCATTTTTCCCAAGGCCCTCTCAGAAAGCAGAAGGAGTCATTAACTCAGTTGCCAATGGATGTTTAACTGTTCACTGATATTTATTCAAAATATTTAATATGCTTTGATTTTTTATTTCACAAAGAGTAGTTTTCCAGAGTTGTAAGGAACCAGTAAATTCATTTATTAATTTTTGAATTTTAACCATTCAACAACTATATTCCGTATTTTTTAGTCCTGTTCATGTTTTTTATCTTTTCATTTGCTAAAATTTCCTTAGAAGGATGTCAAGAAATTACAGTTTGTTTCTAAATAATAGCAATGCAAAAAGTTAAAAAAATCAGACAACTAGCTTGGCTAGAAAATTTTTACTGATTATTTTGTATACTAAATTGAGCAATAATCCAGTTAAAAAGTCATTCTAATTTTGTATATGTACATACATATAGACTTTGTAGCTCTGTGAAAATGAGTTTAAGATAAGCCTCTTTAACAATCTTTAGTTGGTATAAAAACTGGTTTGAACTACTCAGAATATTCAGGAACCTCAAGAATTATACAAAAATTGTTACTAGACTGAATTAGAACACTAATTTTAGTAACTTTTTATGAAAAGTTTAAAAATTTAAACTTTTTTTAATGGCGTGTTTTTTTCACCAGGTGCGTTTGCTTAAAATTTCTTTACTATAAACACTTATTCATGCCATATTTAAACGTTCAATGTAAATGCTGTAACAAAATTCTATAAATATGAATTATGTACTTTCTATATTCAATCTTCCTTCTAAGAACTCTTCATGTCATGTATTACATTTTTCTTGTTCAAAAATGTGGAATTGTTACTATTATTGGTAATAAAATGTGTGTGTCTGTATGAATGAATATGTATACCTGCATTCATGTCTATATACACACATATATATTATATGTATAGCCATTTTATACATATAGATACATTACATTCATAAAATAAATGGGCTATATTTGTTCTATATGATTGGTACATTTTATGAAAAATCCATTTACTTAGAGTACATTCTGTTATATGGAATTAAAATCATTTTATATAGTAAGCATTAAAAATACAAGTACATTCTCAGTAGTTTTCCCCTTGTCTGAGGACCAGATCACTTTGGGCCAAAGAGAGCAGAGAATTCGACAATTTAATATTTTCAATAAAAATAAAATCATTTCCAGATTTCTTCAGTTAGTTTCTCTTATTTGTCAGCAAGACTACCTCAAATACTCTTTATTTTTCTTTTAATTGTGTTAAAAACAATGTGAGATTTACCCTGTTAGCAAATATCTAAGTGTATAGTGTAGCATTGCTAAATAAAGGATTAAAGTTGTATAGCAGGTTTGTTTGTGTGTCATCACAGACCCTAGGTTACTAAATAATTGAAAATGGAAAAAGTATATGATTTAAATCACACACAAACATATTCATAATAGGCTAAGACTTAAAGAATATTATGACTATTAAAGAATATTATGTACAAATTTACATTTTAGATTTACTTATTCCATGTTTGACTGAAAGTGCTTATTACTACTTTCCCAAAAATTTAGATTTATAATTCGTATTTTTTACTTTGCATTTTCTAGTCCTCAGTAATTCAGACAGCTGTATTCAAAGTGATAAGTAACATATCTCAATGTTTCAGATAATAAATTCAGATTTATGGAAATTAATGAAGACTTAGAGGAGGTTTTAAAATTGATTAATAAGTTTCATATTAAAAAAATAATATTTGCTGTAATGGCAAAGTTTGACAATATGTTCTTAAAGTACCACTTCAGAATAACTATTTTTCAATCTCACACAAGTCCATTAAGTCTTAGATGCTTATGCCACCATTAAATTATTAACAGTATATGAGAAATCTTACTCATCAAAGTGAATATAAATTTTATCATATGGATGTAAAATATACATTATATGTATTATATTTTATATATTACTAATATAGCCAATCTATTTTGTGTCACATCTGTATTGATGTATTCTAAATTACAATAAAAATTGAGACAATGATCTTGATAATTCTGTAATTTTTATTGTCCTATTCATCTACATCACTATAAAACATTGGAATTTGACTGAAATTTTTGCAAAAACTTAAATCCCCACTTAAATTATATCTACCACTGTACATTGAAAGATTGAAAGCTGTGCACCTTAGTAGAAATAATTTGATAAATATTTGCTTATAAACAGTCCTTATATATTTCATAACTAAGTCTGAGAAGACATGGTCTTAATGCAAAAAGAAGTTAGCATACCTGAGTATTGTGGACGTGGGTGTTTCTTTCTATTCAGTGAACCTCTAGGAACCTAAACATTTTTCATCTTTCCTCATCTGGATACCATTTTATTTTTGGAAGGAGAAACAAGGGAGAGAAAAGAAAAGTAAGTGAAGCTAGGTGTTAAAAGGTAAAATATCTCCAGAGTTATTTGACTCATTCAGATTCAGGATGAGCTATAAAGCTGACATAAATATATAAGGTGTTAATTTATTTTTCCTTTCTTTAGTAAAGAACTAATCCAATTAGAAATGAATAGTAGACAGTGGTTTGAGTCAATCCACATCTATCAATTCTTCAAGTTTTCAGATTCAATTTTTGCACTGAATGTTATTGATAGTATTTCTTCTTTCCTATTTCCACATCATTTTCCAGACCAACAAATATATTTTCTTCCCAAGAAATTATCCTAGAAGCATTCTTTTTCATTGACCCCATAGGTAAAATATAAATTTTATATTGATACCTCCAAAATGTATATTTATTATCCTTAGCTCCCCCTGAACTCCCTTCCTATCTATCTAATTCTATGTTAGACTCTGATTCTTCTCCTCCAAAGGTATTCCTTAATTTTAATCAACATTCCAAAAACTAAGATCATGGCATCTGGTCCCATCACTTCATGGCAAATAGATGGGGAAACAGTGCAAACAGTAACAGACTTTATTTCTTGGGACTCCAAAATCACTGCAGATGGTGACTGCAGCCATGAAATTAAAGATGCTTGCTCCTTGGAAGAAAAGCTATGACCAACCTAAACAACTTATTAAAAAGCAGATATATTACTTTGGCAACAAAGGTCCATCTAGTCAAAGCTATGGTTTTTCCAGTAGTCATGTATGGATGTGAGAGTTGAACTATAAAGAAAGCTGAGCACTGAAGAATGGATGCTTTTGAAATGTGGTGGTGTTGGAGAAGATTCTTAAGAGTTCCTTGGACTGCAAGGAAATCAGTCCTGAATATTCATTGGAAGGATTGATGCTGAAGCTCAAACTCCAGTACTTTGCCCACCTGATGCAAAGAACTGATTCATTGGAAAAGATCCTGATTCTCAGAAAGATTGAAGGCGGGAGGAGAATGGGATGACAGAGGATGAGATGGTTGGATGGCATCACCAACTCAATGGACATGAGTTTGAGTAAACTCTGGGAGTTGGTGATGAACAGGGAGGCCTGCGTGCTGCAGTCCACGGGGTTGCAAAGAGTCGGACACAATTGAGCAACTGAACTGAACTGAGTAAGTGGAAACCCATTTTTCCTATGATTGGACATAAATATAGAAACCAATTGATTTATCTCATTTTCTCATCCAAGATGATTTTCAAATCTTGACTCAAATTTTAGCAACTGCCTAGAATTTGGCTACTTTCTTGCACTAACACTACTCTTATTCAAGTTGCTATCATTTCTCTCCTGCATTATTTTAATATATTTTTAACATGTATCTACAACACCAAAATGGTTACTGTACAGTCTACTCTCCACAAGCAGCCAGACTGATGCTTTTAATCATAAAGCAGACCAAGAAAGTCTTCTGCTTACCATGACATCTCTATTCTTTATCTACTTTATATCCAAAATGTAGTAGAATTGCCAATCCACATACTCATAACTAAATATATGTCTAGAAATGAAGTTTTCTTATTAGAGCGGATGTTCCTATGGCCTCATTATAATTGTACATTATATTATCTTATTTAGAATTTGTTCATTTACATAGTTTGCTAACATCCTGCCATGTCATTTTTCTTTATATAAAAACATTTGATATAAAAGAAATCTGTATTCAGTAATATCCAGGTGCTGTTAGTGGTTTTATTTCATGGATACTAGAAGAAACTCATCTGTTTAATTTCACAAATTGTAAGATCAGTTATCAATAATAGGATACTAAGGAAACAACTATTTTCCACTTTTTATTCTATTTTTGCTATTTAAAAATTGCATATATAAAAAGTCTGATGTAAAGGCTTCTTGGGAGGTCCCAAAAACAAAATGATTCCATAATAGAAAAGAATTAAATATTTGAAGTTAAATAACTACAAATATTAAAGGATACTTTATATCAACAGTGAGTTCACAGAAGAAACACAAAAGGCTAAAAACAAATGAAAGATGCTTAGCTTCAATAGAAGCCATGGAAATACAAATAAACCCCTATTTTTTTTTCATTTTTCTCCTAATAGGACAAACAAAAATATTTTAATACTTGTTATGATCAGTTTTCAGAGAAGGCAATGGCAACCCACTCTAGTACTCTTGCCTGGAAAATTCCATGGACAGAGGAGCCTGGTAGGCTGCAGTCCATGGGGTCGCTAGGAGTCGGACACGACTGAGCGACTTCACTTTCATTATTCACTTTCATGCATTGGAGAAGGAAATGGCAACCCACTCCAGTGTTCTTGCCTGGAGAATCCCAGGGACGGGAACCTGGTGGGCTGCCGTCTATGGGGTCGCACAGAGTCGGACACGACTGAAGCGACTTAGCAGCAGCAGCAGCAGCATGATCAGTTTTGCTCTACATAAATGGAAAAGGAAGCTTTTAAACACTTGAAGGGACAAGATTTTTTTTTTTTTGGTTAGTAAGTTGTCAATTCCTTTCTAGTTAATGTATGTACCCTTTGAGGGCCAAATTTAAAGTCTCATGCATCTATCTATAATTTAAAATTTCCAATGAAATACACAGGATATATAAGCCAGATAACCACTGAAGTTACAATTTGGTGTTTATTGGTTGAGGAGCAATTAAATAAATTATGTGCACGCTGTGCTGTGTCTCATCAGTCCTGTCCAATTCATTGTTACTCTATGGACCATAAAGCTCCAGGCTCCTCTGCCTGTGGGATTCTCTAGGAAGAATACTGAAGTGGGTTACCATGCCCTCCTCCAGGGGATCTTCCTGATACAGAGATGGAATCCAGGTCTTGTGTCTTCTGCATTGACAGGCGGGTCCTTTACCAACTAGCTCCATCTTGGAAGCCCTATACATATATATGTATTTGTGTGTGTGTGTGTGCATGTATGTGTGTGTGTGTGTGTATAAGGTTCCCTGCTGGTTCAATAGTAAAGAATCCACCTACCAGTGCAGGAGATGTGGGTTCAGTCCCTGGATCAGGAAGATTATCTGGAGGAGGAAATGGCAACCATACTCCAGTATTCTTGCCTGGGAAATCCAAAAGAGTCTGGACACGATTTAGAGACTAAACAACAATAACAACAGATGTATTTTTAACCAATTACAATGGGAAAGAATGGAATTGCCTCTTATTCTATGTATTTATGACCACGAAACACTGTGCTAACTAATTTAAGCTAAATTCTATGATCCTCCTAAGCTATCTTCAAATGTATACATATATATCTTCAATATATTAACAATGTGTTTATGGACATGTCTAATAGTTCAGATATCATACAAATCAACTTTTGATAGCTATACAATGATGCTGATTTATATTTGCATATAAAATTTTAAATTTGTTTTTTTAAAACATTTGGTCTAACTTTTCCTATAAATCAAAACCACAGTAACAAAAATAATCCTAATTCTACACAAATAAGATAATAGAAGGAATATAGATTCAGATATATTTGAGTCTCATCTTGAGATTCAAATGAGATGAGACTCAAAATGTAAGCTTTTATATCATAAAATAATTAATGAACAGTCCTAAAAACTAGTTTTGTCTTTTTATCAATTTATATAAAAATTAAACAATGAAGAAAGCACATTTATTTTAAGGATATGTGTGCTTGCATACTAAGTCACTTGAGTCATGTCCAGCTCTTTGCAACATTATGGACCATAGCTCACCAGGTTCCTCTATCCATGGGATTCTCCAAGTGAGAATACTGGAGTGGGCTGCCATGCCCTCCTCCAGGGGACCCTCCCAACCCAGGGGATCCAACCCATGACTCCTGCATCTCCTGCACTGGCGGGAGGGTTCTTTACCGCCAGTGCAATAGGATGCTTTATTTTAGAAAGTGAGAATGTGTTCAAAAGCTTGAAAAGAACAAAGCTTTTCATAACAGAACTTGCAGGAGAATCTACATTGGCAGATCTTGCCGCTGCAATGATATTATCTGAATTATTGAAGAAGATAATTCAGGTGAAGCATTATCTACAGGAGATTTTAACAGTGATAAGTTTGTTTTGAAGCATACTCTTCTCTAAACTAAAAGTATGGATGTGTGTGTGTGTGTGTGTGTGTGTGTCCGTCTATGTCTGTAGGGAATGTAACACAGGGTGATTATCTCAGATACATAGATTATCCTGGATAAAGGTGGTTATACCAGGAGGAGAAATTAGAAGAGAAAGACCTCTAAGACCAGGGAATAGGGGTGTCAACTTCCACCCTGGGAGATAGACTTCATCTGGAGTAAGACTGAGAACTTTTCTAAGGGTTCCAAGTGCTTAAGAATATAAAATACAAAAAAGGTTTAAAACGGGATTTTGAATTGCTGTTTTCTCATATTAAAAATGACTGCAAATAGCAAACATTTTCTATGTTCACTAACACTACAAAAACTACATAATGCAGATCTACAATGCTGTAGATCCTGACATCATAAGTGGTAGACCTATTTTCTTATTTCCTAGCCTAGAGATTCCTCTTTGCCATTGATCTTGGATTCCATCAACCCTTCTTCAAGAGACTTAAAAGGTCTGTGTAGATAAAGTCCTTGGAATTTGAGCCTCAACATTGGATTTGTGTGTACATGCTAAGTCACTTGAGTCATGTCTGACTTATTGTGATCCCGTGGACTGTAGCCCACCAGGCTCCTCTGTCCTGAGATTCTCCAGGTGAGAATACTGGAATGGGTTGCCATGCCCTCTTCCATGGGATTTTCCCAATGCAGGGATTGAACCAGTTTCTTGCCATCTCCTGTACTGACAGGCGAGTTCTTTACCACTGACGCCACCTGGGAAGCCCAACATTGGATTTGCTATAAAACAAATATAGGCAAAGGTCTGCCTGCTAATAATAGAACTTGGATAAGTGCCTTTCTGATACACTTTTTGCCTTCTGTATATAAAAGATTATAATGTTTGATTTGTAAGATTATGGCCAGATTAAATAAAATGACAAGTACAAACTTAAAGCTCTAAAGAGAAGCATTTAGAACATTATTAACATAATGTATTTTCATAGTTTTTAATTTAATGTAACAGTGTTTTGATTTTTGTCTTAAAAACCCACTAAGGGAAAAATGCACTCAGCTGTGTTTCTACAGATTTCCCCCAAGCAAAAGGCTGATGTTAAGTCAGTGCTTTTATCGCATCTTTCTATAAATTTAAGAAGGGGTGGTTAAAGGAGATGTCTCCATTTCTTTGAGATCAGTATTTGTGATTTAAATATATAAATAATAAAATGTTATTAAAAATCCCATTTTAGAGTCCAGACATTTCCCTGTCCTACTCAGTAATATGACTTCTTTCATGGATTGTATATTGTTTTCCTTTATGGCTGATCTCACACTAAGCATGCTTCCCTCCCCACCCAAAAGCTATTTCTTAAAATCGGATGTTTTAAAAGAAAAAAAAAACCCCTCAGATTCTCAATAGTAAACAGTAAACTGTTGTGTCAGTAGTTCAGAAATCACAAATGATTCAAATGTAAACAAATCACTATGCAAAAGTATAAAAATGTAACAAATAGGAACAAATTCTATGTACAGAAGTTAAATTCTAATGAGACCAGGAATCATTTTGTTTTTCACCACAGAATTTGCAAGGAATAGAATGAACAAAGCTCTGTACTGAAGACTGAACAACTGTAAATAGATTTAAAAGGTACTCGATCCAGGTATCAATTTAAGAAATGAAGCTATGTAGGCAGTGAATGATGGGAAACGAGCGGTTCCTGCAGCTTCACGGTTGAACCATAGTTAGCTGAGCTGTGGTTACAAGTGGAGCAGTCAGCCTTTCTTAGCTGCTTAATTATGTCCTCTTTTCTCTGTATTATCCCCTTTCCAGGCTTGACTCTGACACACTCCTTCCCACAAATTATTTAGCCTCCAGATACAAATGAATAGTGTAATAATGAATAGGGATCATTGCAGAGAGTGGTATTTCCTGACCTTATAATTTGGGAATTTTGCATATGATATTAAGATTCAGAGTGTAGGTTTAAAAGGTAAATCCCTTAGTCAATAATTTTATTTTTATTTATTTTAGATGTATTTATGTGCTAAAAGAAATATATTTTAGTTTTCCAATAAAGGGGATCAAAGTTTTGTGTTTTTTTTTTTTTTTTACAGTTTTGATTCTCTAAGCTGGTATATGCTATAGTTTCAGGAACTTCAGCAATATAGAAATGTGCTTATAAATATGCTTACCTTTTGAATAATCATGGCTTTGTGTTTAAATATTTAAAACTTAGCCTTGTTTTTACTTGTGCACTATGAATGAACTTTGTATTATTTTTTAAAACGTTCACACTATATGTAGATGTTACTGCAATTTATATTTTGCCTGTGCTTGATCTAAAATCATTGGTGTAGATGAGTAATTAAAGACACTGAAATCATGTTATTGGAAAAAAAAAAAACCACTAAGAACTTTTAGAATTACTATTTAAATTTTAAAATGTTCAATAATTTTGTATTTAAAAATAAATCTAAAACAAAAATTGTTTTGCAGAAATTCAACTTCCATTGATAACAAAATACATTAATCTAATTAATCTTTCTCCTAATACCAGTAATAGACTAGTAATCTATGGCTATATATATTGTTACATATATTATTACAAGTATATAACATATAATTGTGTGTACATACATATATATATATATATATATATATATAAAATATAATTATTTGGTGACATTGATGTGAAAGTAAAAGTTGGCAGAAAACTGGAGGGAGAAAAAGCTCAAAAGAAAGAAAATCCTATTTATCTAGCAGGATAACATAAAACACACCAATTTATACAAGCAACTTGATTGGATTATGAAATCTTAACATGAAGTTGGGTTTACAAGAGTGGCTACATGTGAGGAGGAGAATATTCACAAGAATGGAGAAACAGAAGGGTGAACCACCAAATACACAAATTCATCTCAAAACTATCGATAACTCTAAATTGTGCAAAGGGAGGTGGAGACTATGCACTGCAGGAACATAGCCAGAAACCACATTAGGAAGGCTAAGATTTCTGAACAGGGATAAAAGCAACTACCCAGAGCTGTATAGGTTGCAGAGTATAAAACTTGCTGAGTTAAAAGATCTTGGTGAAAACCTCAGTGTCAGTGAAAACCCAGAAATTATGTCTTAAGGATTTCAGAGGAGAGTGAAAAAGTGGTCTTAAAGCTCAACATTCAGAAAACTAAGATCATGGCATCTGGTCCCATCAATTCATGGAAAATAGATGGGGAAACAGTGGAAACAGTGGCTGACTTTATTTTTCTGGGCTCCAAAATGACTGCAGATGGTGATTGCAGCCATGAAATTAAAAGACGCTTACTCCTTGGAAAGAAAGTTATGACCAAACTAGATAGCATATTCAAAAGCAGAGACATTACTTTGCCAACAAAGGTCCATCTAGTCAAGGCTATGGTTTTTCCAGTGGTCATGTATGGATGTGATAGTTGGACAATAAAGGAAGCTGAGCACAGAAGAATTGTTCATTTTCAACTGTGGTGTTGAAGAAGACTCTTGCAAGTCCCTTGGACTGCAAGGAGAATCAACCAGTCCTGGGTGTTCATTGGAAGGGCTGATGTTGAAGCTGAAACTCCAATACTTTGGCCACCTGATGCGAAGAGCTGACACACTGGAAAAGACCCTGATGCTGGAAAAGAAAGATTGAAGGCAGGAGGAGAAGGGGGTGACAGAGGATGAGATGGTTGGATGGCATCACTGACGCAATGGATATGGGTTTGGGTGGACTCCGGGAATTGGTGATGGACAGGGAGGCCTGGTGTGCTGCGGTTCAAAGAGGTCGCAAAGAGTCAGAGATGACTGAGTGACTGAACTGAACTGAATAGGATTATGGAGTAAAATTTAAGACTAAAACTCAAATAAACTTACCACAGTAAAACCTAAAACCCAACTGTACCCTAGATCAAGGCATTTAATCTTCAATTATCTGCCTACTAGAATGAAGTTCATCATTTTTGGAAACCATAAAAGTGGTCTAAATGGAATCATATACAGAAAAAGAATATTAAAAAATAAACAGGCAAATAACACAAAACTGCTAAAAATTACAAATATGATGAAATCTTGATAGTGCTTAGAGAAAATGGACACTACTAAATAAACCCAAGATATGAATGATGGCTACTTTCTTACCAGTGATGATAAAGAAGACAATGAAAGGTTAATAACTTTAAATTGTTTAACAATGTAAGTTTAACCTAGAATTTTATCTTTCACAAAAATACTTTTATTGTTATAGCAAATAAAAACACTAATATAAAGGCGATCTTAAGGGATTTGGTACCAGTGTTCTCACACTACTAGCCAAGGGAAAGTCTTTAAAATGAAACAGAATTATACAAGATGGAATTGTATTAAATTCAATTCATTAAATTCAATTTCTGTGTTTGTTGTGACATAAAAATTGAGGCATATTTTCCCCATAAATATCCAATTATTCTAGCATTATGTGATGAAAATACTTTCTTTCTTCTCTAATTACATTGGGATGACTTAAAGTAAATTGACCATATAAGACATGGGTCTGTTTTATTTTTTTAGCTTTATTCTGGCATGCTGCTGCTACTGCTGCTGCTAAGTCGCTTCAGTCACATCCGACTCTGTGCGACCACATAGATGGCAGCCCACCAGGCTCCTCCGCCCTTGGAATTCTCCAGGCAAGAACTCTGGAGTGGGTTGCCATTTCCTTCTCCAATGCATGAAACTGAAAAGTGAAAGTGAAGTCGCTCAGTCGTGCCTGACTCTTCACGACCCCATGGACTGTAGCCTACCAGGCTCCTCGGTACATGGGAGTTTCCAGGCAAGAGTACTGGAGTGGGTTGCCATTGCCTTCTCAGTTATTCTGGCATGATGGAAAACTAATTGGTCTATTTCTTGATTGTCTAGTCTGTACCATTGATGTACATGTTTATCAAAATACAAAATCACACTGTCTTGATAATAGTAGTCTTAAAGTAGATCTTCAAATATAGATATTTTCCAACATTTTCCTTTTAGCTATTTCTATTATAGATCCTTTGCTTATGTATATGCATCTAATGAATTCTATGTATATATCATATATATCTAGATCTACTTTTACCTCTATCTCTAGCCTTTAGTCTCTCACTGTAAAACTTTCACTTTTTACAAAGAGTAATAAGTGAGTAGAGATTTGGTAAATTGAGAGTGTATTAAGCCTATATATCAATTTGGGGATAGTAGCTTCCCAGTTGGTTTAACCGCCTGCCAATGCAGAAGACACAAGAAATGCTGGTTCAATCCCTGGGTCAGGAAGATCCTCTGGAGGAGGAAATGGCAACCCACTCCAGTGTTCTTGCCTGGAAAATTCTACGGACAGGGGAGCCTGGTGGGCTACAGTCCATGGGGTGGCAGAGTCGATGTTACTGAGCAACTGAGCACACAACTTATCAATAGTAAATATTTCAATCCGTGAATATGCTATATTTTCTACTTTTGTAAGTGTTTCTAATTTCTCTTAGGAACGTTTCATAGTTTTCCTTGTTCCTGCATTATACATATATTGTTTGGCTTTGATGTTAATGCAAAGGATTTTAAGTATAATTTTTCAGTTTTTTAGTGCTAGCATATATAACTAAAACTTTTTTTATGTCAATCATTTATCCTGAATCTTGTTAAATCCACTTACTAGTCTAGTAGTAGATTTGTGAACAATTAAGTACTCATTCTTTGTCTAGACTTAGAAAGTTTTGCTGTTTCAATTTGACACTATTATTCAGCCACAGAATCAATAGGACCCTTATGTATACTTCTGTAGTTCTTTTCCCCCTCAGTTACTGAGACTTCTTTTCTAAGAATCTAAGAATCCAGTTCTCTATTCCTTGGACTGCAGACACCTTAATATCTTTCACTCTGATTACTGTTTCCTCAACTCAGTGAGATTATTGTGTTCAGTTCAGGATATCATTCCTTAAACTTTTGTCCATAAAATATTACCAGGCAAAAAACTGTGATTATGAATTATGCCTCATTTACTTACCTTCTCTCAGTGATAACAGGCCTGTATTGCCCTTAATTCAATATCCATAAACTGTTGTGATATATAATTTTCAGTGTTTTATTTGTTTACAGAGAAAGTGGAAATCCAGTACTAATTAGTTTCTTACTGTTAGAAGCAGAGTATAATTTGTTCCTTTAATATTCTATTTTTCTAGAAAATAAATACTATGTCCTGTAACCTGCTGGTTTTCTACTTCTTGGCATATGCTATAGTTCTTCACTGATACCTGAATGTGTAAATAATATAATACAGTAATTATGTAATTTTAGCCTTTTATGAGTAAAATCTATATTCGTTTGTCCAGTCTTAAAGGGGAAGGGCAACCTTCTGGAAAAATAACAAAGTGATGGAACTATCAAGGATTTAATATTAGTTACATTATATATCTCAGCTAATATCCCTTTCCTAATTCCCTAAATAAATATCCTATCCACCCCCCAAAAATCCCTATTAATTTCAGTTGAATTAATACTATGGACATAATAAAAATAATAAACATGACAATACTGACAATAGTGACTTTATGCCACAAGGCTTATGAATTTGTTTGCTCAAGTCAATCCTACCTTGCATTAAATGTCTTTAATTAATTGTTAATATTATCCTCCTTGACATTAAAAAAACATAATTATTTTTTCACGTAAAACAAACTATATTAAATAGTTCAACTACAAAGATACAGAGAAATATACATGCCCTTGGAATCTGGTATGTGCTCATTTGTGCAGCATCATTTCACATCACCTTTTCTAAATGAATGCTTCTCTAGATAGCATGAATCTACTTGCGTTTTGTGAATGCTCTCAGATATAAACTTTTTTCTCTGCCAGAAGGACTCATCCACCTGTATACTGGCCGTTGTTTACTCACCTCTCAGACTCTGTTTCCTGTTACCGACCAATTGTCACCCAAACTAATTCATTAGGTCTCTTTTTAAACAAGACTCTTATAGAAAAAAAAAAAAAAAAAAAAACAGAATTGAAAGAGACACGTGTACCCCAGTGTTCATTGCAGCACTGTTTACAATAGCCAGGACATGGAAGCAACCTATATGCCCATCGGCAGATGACTGGATAAGAAAGCTGTGGTACATATATACATGTACACAATGGAATATTACTCAGCTATTAAAAAGAATGCATTTTAATCAGTTCTAATGAGGTGGATAAAACTGGAGCCTATTATTCAGAGAGAAGTAAGTCAGAAAGGAAAATACCAATTCAGTATATTAATGCATATATATGGAATTTAGAAAGATGGTAACAATGACCCTATATGCTAGACAGAAAAAGAGACACAGATGTAAAAAACAGACTTTTGGACTCTGTGGGAGAAGGTGAGGGTGGAATGATTTGAGAGAATAGCATTGAAACATGTATATTATCATATGTGAAATAGATTGCCAGTCCAGGTTTGATGCATGAGACAGGGTGCTCAGGGCTGGTGCACTGGGATGACCCTGAGGGATGGGATGGGGAGGGAGGTTCAGGATGGGGAACACATGTACACCCATGGCTGATTCATGTGAATGTATGGCAAAAACCACCACAATATTGTAAAGTTATTAGCCTCCAATTTACAAAAAAAAAGATGGTCTTATAATTCCTGCACTTCACTTTGTATATTTTCTTTTTAATGCCTAAACTCAGTAAGTCTGGAAATTCTGATTACTCCAGAGTCAAGCCTTTAGTGTATTCTATTCTTAATCTAGTAGCAATGGCTTAAGATATCAATGATAAAAGAGAAAAAAAAAATTTAATGCAGTGAGTCATGTAAATTTTCTTCTCTCATATGAGTATAAAATGTCAACTCTGATCTGTCTATCCATACTTTTCTATCCATACTTTTCCCTATCTATCCATCTGCTGATCAATCTATTTATCTAATCTATTTGTATGACTGCTTTATCTCTTCTTCTAGCCAAAAATTATTTAGCAGTTTAACCGGTGAGCTAGTGATTAACAGTACTCCATATATCAAAAAATATATAAAATTAATATTCAAATTTAAAAATATGAAGTTTTTGTTTGCTTATAAAGTGATTATATAGGTGTTTGTTGACATACACCTGTAGACCTGAACTGAAATTCTGGAACTATATAGAGAACCCAATAATTATGGTAGCATTTAAAATTCTTACATCTGGGCTTGAGGTATAAAATTTCTGGGTATTATAAAACTATACCTTTTTACACAAAAGCTACTCCTTTCCTTAAGTGCCTGTTTTCCATAATCTTGGTTCAATTACAGTCATTTAATCAAAGAAGATAAGTTAAAAGCAATAAATCATGCTCTTAGACCTATTATGGAAAATATTACTTAAAATATCATACAATATATTATTCATAAGTTATAGCCTATCACTACCAATAGAAATAGATTATTCACATTCAAAGTTAGAGTCTGATGAAATGGTTATTTATATTAATGTAAAGCAAAGATGTTCCAAGTTGTAGTGTGGGGATGCCAAAAACATTTCAGTCTTTTGAAGTTCGTTTTCTCATGAATGCACATTAGAGTTTTCAAGAAGTTACACAACAATGTGACGAGGTCACTGCCATGAAAACCATTGAAATGCACACATGTATATTATTTTACTTTAAAAATTTTGCTCAATTGTTAAGCTGTATCCTATTCTTTGTACCTCATGAACTGAAATACTTCAGGCTTCCGTCTCCTTCATTATCTCTCAGGTTTGCTCAAACTCATGTCCATCAAGTCAATGATGCCATCCAAAAATCTCATTGTCTTTTTGCTCCCTTTTCCTCCTGCATCTATCTTTCCAAGCATCAGGGTCTTTTCCAATGAGTTAGCTCTTCACATCAGGCAACCAAAGCATTGGAGCTTCAGTTTTTGTATCAGTCCAATAAATATTCAGAGTTGATGTCCTTAAGGACTGACTAGTTTGATCTCCTTGTATTCCAAGGGGATCTCAAGAGTCTTCACCACCAACACAATTTGAAAGCCAGTTTTCAGCCCTCAGCCTTCTTCATGGTCCAGCTCTCACATCCATACATGACTACAGGAAAAACTATCACTTTGACTATACAGATTTTTGTCAGCAAAGTAATGTCTCTGGATTTTAATACACTGTCTAAGCTTGTCATAGCTTTTCTTCCAAGGAGCATCATTTAATTTTGTGGTTACAGTCACTGTCTGCAGTGACCTTGGAGTCCAAGAAAATAAAATCAATCACTGCCTCCACTCTTTGCCCATCTATTTGCCATGAAGTGATGGGACCAGATGCCACATGTTTAGTTTTTGAATATGAGTTTTAAGTTGTCTTTCTCACTCTTCTCTTTCACTTCATCAAGAGGCTCTTTAGTTCCTCTTTACTTTCTGCCATTAGAGTGGTATCACTTGCATATATGAAGTTGTTGATATTTCTCCTGGAAATCTTTATTCCAGCTGGCAACTCATCCAGCCTGGCATTTTGCATGATGTTCTCAGCATATCTCTTCAAGAAAATTAGGGATGCCAGGGGAAAATTTCAGGCAAAGATGGGTTCGGTCTCAATAAAGGACAGAAATGGTATGGACCTAACAGAAGCAGAAGATATTAAAAAGAGGTGGCAAGAATACACAGAAGAACTGTAACAAAAAGATCTTCATGACCAAGATAATCACAATGGTATGATCACTCACCTAGAGCCAGACATCCTGGAATATGAAGTCAAGTGGGCCTTAGAAAGCATCACTATGAACAAAGCTAGTGGAGGTGATGGAATTCCAGTTGAGCTCTTTCAAATCGTGAAAGATGATGCTGTGAAAAGTGCTGCACTCAATATGCCAGCAAATTTGGAAAACTCAGCAGTGGCCACAGGACTGGAAAAGGTCAGTTTTCATTCCAATCCCAAAGAAAGGCAATGCCAAAGAATGCTCAAACTACCGCACAATTGCACTCATCTCACATGCTAGTAAAGTTATGCTCAAAATTCGCCAAGCCAGGCTTCAGCAATATGTGAACCATGAACTTCCAGATGTTCAAGCCAGTTTTAGAAAAGGCAGAGGAACCAGAGCTCAAATTGCCAACATACGCTGGATCATCAAAAAAGCAAGAGAGTTCCAGAAAAATATCTATTTCTTCTTTATTGACTATGCCAAAGCCTATGACTGTGTGGATCACAATAAACTGTGGACAATTCTGAAAGAGACGGGAATACCAGACCACCTGATCTGCCTCTTGAGAAACCTGTATGCAGGTAAGGAAGCAACGATTAGAACTGGACATGGAACAACAGACTGGTTCCAAATAGGAAAAGGAGTACATCAGGGCTGTATATTGTCACCCTGCTTATTAAACTTATATGCAAAGTACATCATGAGAAACACTAGGCTGGAAGAAGCACAAGCTGGAATCACGATTACCGGGAGAAATAGCAATAATCTCAGTTATGCAAATGACACCACCATTATGGCAGAAAGTGAAGAGGAACTAAAAAGCCTCTTGATGAGAGTGAAAGAGGAGAGTGAAAAAGTTGGCTTAAAGCTCAACGTTCAGAAAATGAAGATCATGACATCTATCACTTCATGGAGAATCAGTGGAAACAGTATCAGACTTTATTTTTTTGGGCTCCAAAATCACTGCAGATGGTGACTGCAGCCATGAAATTAAAAGACGCTTACTCCTTTTTTTTTTAATTTTTTTAAATTTTATTTTATTTTTAAACTTTACATAATTGTATTAGTTTTGCCAAATATCAAAATGAATCCATCACAGGTATACATGTGCTCCCCATCCTGAACCCTCCTCCCTCCTCCCTCCCCATACCATCCCTCTGGGTTGTCCCAGTGCACTAGCCCCAAGCATCCAGTATCATGCATTGAACCTGGACTGGCATCTCGTTTCATACGTGATATTTTACATGTTTCAATGCCATTCTCCCAAATCTTCCCCCACCAAACCAAACAAAAGAGGAAGAGATAGGGAATCTACCTGATAAAGAATTCTGAATAATGATAGTGAAATTGATCCAAAATCTTGAAATTAAAATGTAATCACAGATAAACAGCCTGGAGACAAGGATTGAGAAGATGCAAGAAAGGTTTAACAAGGACCTAGAAGAAATAAAAAAGAGTCAATATATAATGAATGATGCTTACTCCTTGAAAGGAAAGTTATGACCAACCTAGATAGCATATTCAAAAGCAGAGATGTTACTTTGCCAACAAAGGTCCATCTAGTCAAGGCTATGGTTTTTCCAGTGGTCATGTATGGATGCAAGAGTTGGACTGTGAAGAAAGCTGAGCCCTGAAGAATTGATATTTTTGAACTGTGGTGTTAGAGAAGACTCTTGAGAGTCCCTTGAACTGCAAGGAGATCCAAAACCAGTCCATTCTGAAGGAAATCAGCCCTGGGATTTCTTTAGAAGGAATGATGCTAAAGCTGAAACTCCAGTACTTTGGCCACCTCATGTGAAGAGCTGACTCATTGGAAAATACTCTGATGCTGGGAGGGATGAAGGCAGGAGGAGAAGGGGATGACAGAGGATGAGATGGCTGGATGGCATCACCGACTGGATGGACGTGAGTTGAGTGAACTCTGAGAGATGGTGATGGATAGGGAGGCCTGGCGTGCTGCGATTCATGGGGTCACAAAGAGTCGGACACGACTGAGCAACTGATCTGATATGATCTCTGCATATAAGTTAAATAAACAGGGTGACAGTATACAGCCTTGTCATACTCCTCTCAATTTTAAACCAGTCAGTTGCTCCATATAAGGTTCTAACTTTTCTTCTTGACCTGAATGCTGGTTTCTCAGGAGACAGGTAAGATGGTCTGGTATTCCCATCTATTTAAGAGTTTTCCACAGTTTTTTATGATTCACAGAGTCAAAGGCTCTAACATAGTCAATGAAACAGAAGTAGATATTTTTCTGGAATTCCCTTGCTTTCTCTATGATTCAGTGAATGTTGGCAATTTTATCTCTGGTTCCTCTGCCTTTTTTTTTTTTTTTTTTTATTCTTCCAATTTTATTTTATTTTTAAACTTTACATAATTGTATTAGTTTTGCCAAATATCAAAATGAATCCGCCACAGGTATACATGTGTTCCCCATCCCGAACCCTCCTCCCTCCTCCCTCCCCATACCATCCCTCTGGGCCGTCCCAGCGGACCAGCCCCAAGCATCCAGCATCATGCATCGAACCTGGACTGGCAACTCGTTTCCTACATGATATTTTACATGTTTCATTGCCATTCTCCCACATCTTCCCACCCTCTCCCTCTCCCACAGAGTCCATAACACTGTTCTATACATCAGTGTCTCTTTTGCTGTCTCGTACACCGGGTTATTGTTACCATCTTTCTAAATTCCATATATATGCGTTAGTATACTGTATTTATGTTTTTCCTTCTGGCTTACTTCACTCTGTATAATAGGCTCCAGTTTCATCCACCTCATTAGAACTGATTCAAATGTATTCTTTTTAATGGCAGAGTAATACTCCATTGTGTATATGTACCACAGCTTTCTTATCCATTCATCTGCTGATGGACATCTAGGTTGCTTCCACGTCTTGGCTATTATAAACAGTGCTGCGATGAACATTGGGGTACACGTGTCTCTTTCCCTTCTGGTTTCCTCAGTGTGTATGCCCAGCAGTGGGGTTGCTGGATCATAAGGCAGTTCTATTTCCAGTTTTTTAAGGAATCTCCACACTGTTCTCCATAGTGGCTGGACTAGTTTGCATTCCCACCAACAGTGTAAGAGGGTTCCAGTCAGAATGGCTGCGATCCAAAAGTCCTCTGCCTTTTTAAATCCAGCTTGGACATCTGCAGGTTCTTGATTTCAAGTACTACTAAAGCCTAGTTTGAAGGATTTTGAGCATAACCTTCCTAGCATGGGAAATGAGTGCAACTGTACTGTACTTTAACATTCTTTATTACTTCTTTTCTTTGGGAATGAATTGAAAACTGACCTTTTCCAGTCCTGTGGCCACTGATGAGTTTTCCAAATTTTCTGGCATACTCAGTGCAGTACTAGGATTTGAAATACCTCAGCTGGATTCCATCACCTGCACTAGCTTTGTTTGTAGTGATGCTTCCTAAGGTCCACTTGATTTCACATTCCAAGATGTCTGGCTCTAGGTGAGTGATCACACCATTGTGGTTATCTGAGTCACTAAGACCTTTTTTTATATTGCTTCTGTGTATTCTTGCCACCTCTTGTTAATTTCTTCTACTTCTGTTAAGTCCTTGCTCCTTCTGTCCTTTATTGTGATGATCTTTGCATGAAATGTTCCCTTGGTATCTCTAATTTCTTTGAAGAGATTTCTAGTCTTTCCCATTCTCTTGTTTTTCTCTATTTCTTTACATTGTTCATGTAAGAATGCTTTTTTATCTCTCCCTGCTATTGTCTGGAACTCTGCAATCAGTTAGGTATACCTTTCCCTTTCTCCTTTGCCTTTCTTTTCTCTTCTTTCTCAGCTATTTTTAGGCCTCCTCAGCCAACCATTTTGCCTTCTTACATTTCTTTTTCTTGGGAATGGTTTTGGTCACTGCCTCCTGTACAATGTAATGTCCATCCATAATTCTTCAGATACCCTATCTACCAGATCTAATCTTTTGTATCTGTTTGTCACTTCCACTGTATAATCATAGGGATTTGATTTAAGTCATACCTGAATGGCCTAGAACTTTCCCCCTACTTTCTTCAATTTAAGCCTTAATTTTGCAATAAAGAGTTCATGTTGTAAGCCACAGTCAGCTCCAGGTCTTGTTTTTGCTGACTGTATAGAGCTTCTCTATCTTTGGCTTCAAAAAATACAATCAATCTGATTTCAGTATTGACCATTTTGTGACATTCGTGTGTAGAGTCATCTCTTATGTTGTTGGAAAAGAGTACTTGCTATTACTATAGTGTTCTCTTGGTAAAACACTGTTAGCCTTGGTCTTGCTTCATTTTGTACTCTAAGGCCAAACTTGCCTGTTACTCCAAGTATCTCTTGACTTTCTGCTTTTGCTTTCCAATCCCCAATGCTGAAAAGGATCTTATTTTGGTGTTAGTTATAGAAGATTTTATAGGTCTTCCTGGAGCCATTCAAATTCTTAGGCATTAATGGTTTGGGTATAGACTTGGGTTACTGTGATGTTGAATGGTTTGCCTTGGAAAAGAACCAAGATCATTCTGTTGTTTTTGAGACTGCATCCAAGTACTGCACTTTGGACTCTTTATTTGACTAGGAGGGCTACTCTATTTCTTCTAAGGTATTCTTGCCACAGAGTAGATATAATGGTCATCTAATTCACCCATTAAATTCACCCATTCCTGTCCATTTTAGTTCACTGATTCCTAAAATGCTGATGTTCACTCTTAGTATATCCTGCTTGACCATGTCCAGTTTACCTTGATTCATGGACCTAACATTCCAGGTTTCCGTGCAATATTGTTCTTTACAGCATTGGAGTTTTTTCACCACAAGACACACCACAACTGAGTATTGTTTCCCCTTTGGCCCAAGTCTTTCTCAAACTATTTTTCTGCTTTTGAAAATTCATATTTTTATTTTCTAAAACGGTAAATATTTATAGATTTAAGACCCATAAACTAAGCTCCATGTGGCCCACAATAACTTTTTTAGAAGGTAAAGTGATATGAAAACCAAAAAGCTTAGAACCACTGACTGACTTAGGAAAGTATATATTTGTAAATTCACATTTATATTAAATAAAGTAATCTTAGTGCTCTTTCTTTAAAATTGACTTGCTTCTGAAATTATTTCACCTTTATTTGGAACCATAAAATATTTTGATCATGTTTAATAATAGTAAGGGCTTACCTGGTAGCTCAGTTGGTAAAGAATCTGCTTGCAATACAGGAGACCAGTGCTCAGTCCCTGGGTCAGGAAGATCCCCTGAAGAAGGAAATGGAAACCTGCTCCAGTACTTTTACCTGGAAAATCTCATAGACAGAGGAGCCTGGTGGGCTAAAGTCCACAGAGTGGCACAGAATCAGACATAACTGAAGTGACTTAGCATGCAGGCATGCAATGATAGCAAAAGTTATTAAATGATCTTATTAGTATTTCTCATAAAAAATCATTTAAAAAATCAAAAATAAAATATATATGTATTATTAGAGAAATATATTTTCTTACATCAAATAGGTAAATTAAATATTAAATTTAGGAAGCATCTGTTTATTGGAGACAGTTGTGAAATTAACCAAATATGAAGAAATATAACAACATATAATAATTTTAATAATTACATGTTAAAAGTTCAAATGTAATCCTGTGTATCACATATTAAAGCTACAGTATTTTTGAAAAGGCTATTTTAAATCAAAATGGAATACCCAATGAATATAATTACAAAACAACTCAAGTTTTATTCTAAACTGTAGTAATTGATCCTACAGTGAGATTTATTCTGTAATCATGGAAGTCAATTGCATTTACAACTAGAATAAATTAGGGTAAATGAAGAGGAAAATTGTATTCTGTGTAACATTTGGTTCATTATAGGCTTAAACAACTATGTCAATCCATGTTCATCAATAGAAATTATGGTGCTTGCAGACATAATGGAATCAAAACATTATCTCCAAGAAACAGCCCATGGTATATACACTTAAGAAATTATTGCTTTTTCTTTTTTTAAATTGATTGCTTCTCAAGTCCTTACTAAGAGGATCAAAAATTTGAATAATTTGCAAAATCATTGCATACTCTCTTTTTTTGTATTTTAATATAAAGATAAAATTTGAAATTGTACTCTGAATCTCCAGGGAAATTTGTTCCTTTAGGATTGCTGGTAGAATGTATTTTGTGCTTATCTTTATTACTTTAATTAGAATCCTCATGGTTAATTTGAGAAACTGGATATATATTCTTGAGGAAACTGCCAATTAGATTTATACAGTCTAATTCTGAATACCAGACTACAACTTACTAATAAGTATACATTGTGTTTATAGGGATTAACAATATTAATTGTAGTAGTAGTAGTAGAGGCATCAATAATAGTTTCAACTCTGATAAATCTCCCTTGAAGCAGAACCCCTTGTTTTGTGAGTGAATCTGTTCTTCAAGAAAAAGTAGGATGGGGTAATAAGGCAGTATCTAACTGTGCATTAGTCTACATATTATCATTGATAGAAAAATATATATAATATTTAATATGTATTCTCTCTTTATTAGGTAAGCATCAGATCAGATAAGATCAGTCGCTCAGTCCTGTTTGACTCTTTGCGACCCCATGAATTGCAGCACGCCAGGCCTCCCTGTCCATCACCAACTCCTGGAGTTCACTGAGACTCACGTCCATCGAGTCAGTGATGCCATCCAGCCACCTCATCCTCTGTCGTCCCCTTCTCCTCCTGCCCCAATCCCTCCTAGCATCAGAGTCTTTTCCAATGAGTCAACTCTTCGCATGAGGTGCCCAAAGTACTGGAGTTTCAGCTTTAGCATCATTCCTTCTAAAGAAATCCCAGGGCTGATCTCCTTCAGAATGGACTGGTTGGATCTCCTTGCAGCCCAAGGGTCTCTCAAGAGTCTTCTCCAACACCACAGTTCAAAAGCATCAATTCTTCGGCACTCAGCCTTCTTCACAGTCCAACTCTCACATCCATACATGACCACAGGAAAAACCATAGCCTTGACTAGACGAACCTTTGTTGGCAAAGTAATGTCTCTGCTTTTGAATATGCTATCTAGGTTGGTCATAACTTTCCTTCCAAGGAGTAAGCGTCTTTTAATGGCTGCAGTCACCATCTGCAGTGATTTTGGAGCCCAAAACAATAAAGTCTGACACTGTTTCCACTGTTTCCCCATCTATTTCCCATGAAGTGATAGGACCGGATGCATGATCTTAGTTTTCTGAATGTTGAGTTTTAAGCCAACTTTTTCACTCTCTACTTTCACTTTCATCAAGAGGCTTTTGAGTTCCTCTTCACTTTCTGCCATAAGGGTAGTGTCATCTGCATATCTGAGGTGATTGAGATTTCTCCCGGCAATCTCGATTCCAGTTTGTGTTTCTTCCAGTCCAGCGTTTCTCATGATGTACTCTGTGTAAAAGTTAAATAAACAGGGTGACAATATACATCCTTGACGAACTCCTTTTCCTATTTGGAACCTGTCTGTTGTTCCATGTCCAGTTCTAACCGATGCTTCCTGACCTGCATACAAATTTCTCAAGAGGCAGATCAGGTGGTCTGGTATTCCCATCTCTTTCAGAATTGTCCACAGTTTATTGTGATCCACACAGGCAAAGGCTTTGACATAGTCAATAAAACAGAAATAGATGTTTTTCTGGAACTCTCTTGCTTTTTCCATGATCCAGCAGATGTTGGCAATTTGATCTCTGGTTCCTCTGCCTTTTCTAAAACTGGCTTGAACATTAGGAAGTTCACGGTTCACATATTGCTGAAGCCTGGCTTGGAGAATTTTGAGCATTACTTTACTAGCGTGTGAGATGAGTGCAATTGTGCGGTAGTTAGAGCATTCTTTGTCATTGCCTTTCTTTGGGGTTGGAATGAAAACTGACCTTTTCTAGTCCTGTGGCCACTGCTGAGTTTTCAAAATTTTCTGGCATATTGAGTGCAGCACTTTCACAGCATCATCTTTCAGGATTTGGAATAGTTCAACTGGAATTCCATCACCTCCACTACCTTTGTTCGTAGTGATGCTTTCTAAGGTCCACTTGACTTCACATTCCAGGATGTCTGGCTCTAGGTCAGTGATCACACCATCGTGATTATCTGGGTCGTGAAGATCATTTTTGTACAGTTCTTCTGTGTATTCTTGCCATCTCTTCTTAATATCTTCTGCTTCTGTTAGGTCTATACCATTTCTGTCTTTTATCAAGCTCATCTTTGCATAAAATGTTCCTTTGGTATCTCTGATTTTCTTGAAGAGATCTCTAGTCTTTCCCATTTGTTGTTTTCCTCTATTTCTTTGCATTGATCACTGAAGAAAGTTTTCTTGTCTCTTTTTGCTATTCTTTGGAACTCTGCATTCAGATGTTTATATCTTTCCTTTTCTCCTTTGCTTTTCGCTTCTCTTCTTTTCACAGCTATTTGTAAGGGCTCCCCAGACAGCCATTTTGCTTTTTTGCATTTCTTTTCTATGGGAATGGTCTTGATCCCTGTCTCCTGTACAATGTCATGAACCTCATTCCATAGTTCATCAGGCACTCGATCTATCAGATCTAGGCCCTTAAATCTATTTGTCACTTCCACTGTATAATCATAAGGGATTTGATTAGGTCATACCTGAATGGTCTAGTGGTTTTCCCTACTTTCTTCAATTTAAGTCTGAATTTGGCAATAAGGAGTTCATGATCTGAGCCACAGTCATCTCCTGGTCTTGTTTTTGCTGACTGTATAGAGCTTCTCCATCTTTGGCTGCAAAGAATATAATCAATCTGATTTCAGTGTTGACCATCTGGTGATGTCCATGTATAGAGTTTTCTCTTGTGTTGTTGGAAGACGGTGTTTGTTATGACCAGTGCATTTTCTTGGCAAAACTCTATTAGTCTTTGCCCTGCTTCATTCCGTATTCCAAGGCCAAATTTGCCTGTTACTCCAGGTGTTTCTTGACTTCCTACTTTTGCATTCCAGTCCCCTATAATGAAAAGGACATCTTTTTTGGGTGTTAGTTCTAAAAGGTCTTGTCATAGAACCATTCAACTTCAGCTTCTTCAGTGTTACTGGTTGGGGCATAGACTTGGATTACTGTGATATTGAATGGTTTGCCTTGGAAATGAACAGAGATTATTCTGTCATTTTTGAGATTGTATCCAAATACTGCATTTCGGACTCTTTTGTTGACCATGATGGCTACTCCATTTCTTTGAGGGATTCCTGCCCACAGTAGTAGATATAATGTTCATATGAGTTAAATTCACCCATTCCAGTCCATTTTAGTTCGCTGATTCCTAGAATATCGACATTCACTCTTGCCATTTCTTGTTTGACCACTTCCAATTTGCCTTGATTCATGGACCTGACGTTCCAGGTTCTTATGCAATATTGCTCTTTACAGCATCAGACCTTGCTTCTATCACCAGTCACATCCACAGCTGGGTATTCTTTTTGCTTTGGCTCCATCCCTTCATTCTTTCTGGAGTTATTTCTCCACTGATCTCCAGTAGCATATTGGGCATCCACTGACCCGGGGAGTTTCTCTTTCAGTGTCCTATCATTTTGCCTTTTCATACTGTTCATGGGATTCTCAAGGCAAGAATACTAAAGTGGTTTGCCATTCCCTTCTCCAGTGGACCACATTCTGTCAAATCTCTCCACCATGACCCGCCCATCTTGGGTTGCCCCATGGGCATGGCTTAGTTTCATTGAGTTAGACAAGGCCGTGGTCCTAGTGTGATTAGACTGACCAGTTTTCTGTGACTATGGTTTCAGTGTGTTTGCCCTATGATGCCCTCTTGCAATACCTACCATCTTACTTGGGTTTCTCTTACCTTGGGCATGACGTATCTCTTCACAGCTGCTCCAGCAAAGTGCAGCCATTGCTCCTTACCTTGGATGAGGGGTATCTCCTCACCACCTCCCTTCCTGACCTTCAATGTGGGATAGCTCCTCTAGGCCCTCCTGCGCCCGCACAGCCACAACTCCTTGGACGTGGGGTTGGTCCTCCCAGCCATCGCCCCTGGCCTCGGTCGTGCGGTTGCTCCTCCCCGCCACCGCTCAATACTTGAGTGCAATCTCCAAAATAATAGAGTGGTCTCAGTTTGTTTCCAAGGCAAACCATTCGACATCACAGAAATCCAAATCTAATCCCCACCACTAATGCTAAAGTTGCTGAAGTTGAACAGTTCTATGAAGACCTACAAGACCTTCTAGCTGCTGCTGCTAAGTCGCTTCAGTCGTGTCCGACTCTGTGCGACCCCAGAGATGGCAGCCCACCAGGTTCCCCCGTCCCTGGGATTCTCTAGGCAAGAACACTGGAGTGGGTTGCCATTTCCTTCTCCAATGCATGAAAGTGAAAAGTGAAAGTGAAGTCGCTCAGTTGTGTCCTACTCTTAGTGATCCCGTGGACTGCAGCCAACCAGGCTCCTCCGTCCATGGGATTTTCCAGGCAAGAGTACTGGAGTGGGGTGCCATCACCTTCTCCAGACCTTCTAGAACTAACATCAAAAAAGATGTCCTTTTCATCATAGGGGATTGGAATGTAAAAGTCAGGAGATACCTGGAGTAACAGGCAAGTTTGACCTTGGAGTACCAAATGATGCAGGGCAAAGGCTAACAGAGTTTTGTCAAGGAAATACACTGGTCATAGCAAACACGCTTTTCCAACAACACAAGAGACAACTCTACACGTGGACATCACCAAATGGTCGATACCAAAATCAGTGTGTGTGTGTGTGTGTATGTATATATATATATATATATATATATATATATATATATATATATATTTGGCTTTGCTGGGTCTTTGTTGTGGCATGTGGGATCTAGTTCCCCCACCAAAGACTGAACCTGAGAACCCTGCATTGGGAGTGTGGAGACATAGGCATTGGACCACCAGGAAGTTCCTGATTATAGTCTTTACAGCTGAAGATGGAGAAGCTCTATACAGTCAGCAAAAATAAGACCTGTTTTAGAAGCTTGAGATATAACAAAGACTAAATAGAGGAGGATTCCCTGCCCTGGAGCTTAAAATTCTACTTGGTGCTGCTGCTGCTAAGTCACTTCCGTCGTGTCCAACTCTGTGTGACCCCAGAGACGGCAGCCCACCAGGCTCCCCCATCCCTGGGATTCTCCAGACAAGAACACTGGAGTGGGTTGCCATTTCCTTCTCCAATGCATGAAAGTGAAAAATGAAAGTGAAGTCTCTCAGTCGTGTCTGACTCCTAGCGACCCCATAAACTGCAGCCTACCACGCTCCTCCGTCCATGGGATTTTCTAGGCAAGAGTACTGGAGTGGGTTGCCATTGCCTTCTACGAAAATTCTACTTAAGATAAACTAAACATGAAAATGGGATATATAAATAAGTAATATTTTAAGTAAAATCAAATAATAGTTAATGAAGTAAAAATGCTAAAGAACAGAATGATACTGTAGTGTGCTGTTGCAATTTTGAAAATGGTAATCAAGGAAATTAATGAAATGAATAATGACATGAAATAGAAAGAAATCAGCTATACAGATATTTATAAAAGTATTTCAGGTAGACAGAACTATTAATGCTAAAGCTCCAAGGTAGGCAAGTGCTTCATGCGTTAAAAACAAATACTAATAAAAGCATACATATACACTTACCTAGACTAATTCAATCTCCTCAAGGGGGAAAAAAAAGAGAAAAGAAAAACTGATATTTACAAGTAAAAAGGCAACACTGCTCAACTAATTGAATCTGTTTGTACTTATAGGAAAAGTTCTCTTTTTACCCTCTAACATAGTGATAGAGAAGTTGGTATTCTGCCCTACAATACACTCATGATATCACTGCAGAAGTCTTGGTTTGAGCAGATGCTGAGTTCTTAGATATCGACATGTAAGGACAATTGGTTTTGTCACTCCACTGTATATATGTATATAAACATATATACAAGTATTCATATATACATATATATATAAGTATATATGGAAACATCAAGCATTTTCAAATCAAAATTTTGTTTTAAAATTCATTAAGCTAATTTGGCAACAATCTAGTTTTAGAAAATAATATTCATGTTAATTAGCCATACTTAAATTACTCATTTAGATTAAGTTTTTGTACAAACACATATATATGTACATATGTACGTATATATATACACATATTGCACTACTCATGCTGTACATTTTAAAGTAAATCACAAATGCATAATTAGGAAAGTTATTTTAAATATAAACTGTTTTATATTGTAATATAATATGTGTATATATACAATGTCAATTATAATGAGAGTTTAGGTTTTCCCTAATTTTTTTTTTTCTCTTAAGTGAAAAGACAGAATGCCAAAGCAAACTATGTTTCTGACAATAAGATATATTTTCTACACCTGTGTCTCCATTCCTTCCCTGAAAATAGGTTTATCAGTATCATTTTTCTAGATTCCATATATATGTGTTAATATACAATATTTGTTTTTCTCTTTCTGACTTACATCACTCTGTATAACAGGTTCATCCACCTCACTACCACTGCAGTCAAAATTGCATGCAGAGTTTACCAACAGTTTCAATATTGACCTCCAAAGACAAGGGATGATTTATAAATTTTCTTCTCCAACTAAAACACTATTTCTACTTCCTGACTTATTTTCTTGTTGACTCTGCCCCTATAAATCTGACTAGCAACAAGATTTATTTGACATTCCCTGTAGATCATTACTTTGTACACTAATAAACACTTGTACTATCAAAGATTGGTGATTGGTGGTGATTTTTTTTAGGAAGTAAACAACTTGGTTTTAGTATGCATTGAATTTACAGAACAGATGGGAGAAAATTAAATGTTACTATTTATAAAACTTCCATTAAGAAGAAAAAAATAAAATAACAGAGAAATAAACTACTTGATACAAATAGTTACCTATTGACAAGTCGTAAGGTTATTATGGGCTTCCCTGGTGGTTATACATATATATGGAGCACAAATGACACTTCATATATTCTACAGGCATTTCCCTTGCTTGTATTAGTGTGAAAACAATTCAATACGTTAATCTAATCTTTCAGTAATTAGTACATTTAGCTTGAATTGAAGATTATGTAAGAGCAAGCTTATCATCAGGGACCATCATCAGTATGAGCCTCATCTGGTTCAAATACATGAAACTTCAAAGATAATCCATTTTTTGACAATGCTTATGGATCTATAATTTCCTTGAAAGAAAAATTTTAAAGTTGCATTCTTAAAAATATAAATATTTTACATTAATTTTACATACATATGTAAATGTAAGTGAAATAATAATGTTAACTATAAATGATCAAATAATATAAAATGTACAAATACTAATACTTTAATATATTCCTAAAAATGAAAATATATGAAAAACTGATTAATATAGTAATCATATACATTTTACTATTTTACTAAAATATCTTGAAAGTGGCCTTTTCATGATGTTTAAATGAGACACATTAGAGTGAGTGAAGTGCCCTAGTATCCCAATTTTACTATTCTTTCAACTCTATAAGAGCTACACATAATTAAGCTTTTCTAAGATTAGAACTTAAGTTACCTCTAGAAAGATTATACAGATTGTCAAGCTCTGTCTTGAAAATGTCAAGAATCACTTTTAAACATTCTGCAAGAAGAAAGGCACTCAAATAAAAGTGTAGAGTTTTTATTTTATACTCACATTCTTTTCATGTCTTTCTCATCTATGACTAAATAAGATTTCTTATATGTTATATGAAAAAAATAAAAGTCTCCTTAAATTCTCAGAGTTAGAGCTGGTTTGTTATGAATAAAACATATAACAGATGCTTCAATTTTTTTTTATTTTCCTCTTTTATTTTTTTAAATTTTATTTTATTTTTAAACTTTACATAATTGTATTAGTTTTGCCAAATATCAAAATGAATCCGCCACAGGTATACATGTGTTCCCCATCCTGAACCCTCCTCCCTCCTCCCTCCCCATACCATCCCTCTGGGTCCTCCCAGTGCACTAGCCCCAAGCATCCAGTATCGTACATCAAACCTGGACTGGCAACTCGTTTCTTACATGATATTTTACATGTTTCATTGCCATTCTCCCAAATCTTCCCACCCTCTCCCTTTCCCACAGAGTCCATAAGACTGTTCTATGCATCAGTGTCTCTTTTGCTGTCTCATACACCGGGTTATTGTTACCATCTTTCTAAATTCCATATATATGCATTAGTATACTGTATTGGTGTTTTTCCTTCTGGCTTATTTCACTCTGTATAATAGGCTCCAGTTTCATCCACCTCATTAGAACTGATTCAAATGTATTCTTTTTAATGGCTGAGTAATACTCCATTGTGTATATGTACCACTGCTTTCTTTATCCATTCATCTGCTGATGGACATCTAGGTTGCTTCCATGTCCTGGCTATTATAAACAGTGCTGCAATGAACATTGGGGTACACGTGTCTCTTTCCCTTCTGGTTTCCTCAGTGTGTATGCCCAGCAGTGGGATTGCTGGATCATAAGGCAGTTCTATTTCCAGTTTTTTAAGGACTCTCCACACTGTTCTCCATAGTGGCTGTACTAGTTTGCATTCCTACCAACAGTGTAAGAGGGTTCCCTTTTCTCCACACCCTCTCCAGCATTTATTATTTGCAGACTTTTGGATCGCAGCCATTCTGACTGGTGTGAAATGGTATCTCATAGTGGTTTTGATTTGCATTTCTCTGATAATGAGTGATGTTGAGCATCTTTTCATGTGTTTGTTAGCCATCTGTATGTCTTCTTTGGAGAAATGTCTATTTAGTTCTTTGGCCCATTTTTTGATTGGGTCATTTATTTTTCTGGAGTTGAGCTGTATGAGTTGCTTGTATATTTTTCAGATTAGTTGTTTGTCAGTTGCTTCATTTGCTATTATTTTCTCCCATTCTGAAGGCTGTCTTTTCACCTTGCTAATAGTTTCCTTGATGTGCAGAAGCTTTTAAGGTTAATTAGGTTCCATTTTTTTATTTTTGCTTTTATTTCCAATATTCTGGGAGGTAGGTCATAGAGGATCCTGCTGTGATGTAAGTCAGAGAGTGTTTTGCTTATGTTCTCCTCTAGGAGTTTTATAGTTTCTGGTCTTACGTTTAGATCTTTAATCCATTTTGAGTTTATTTTTGTGTATGGTGTTAGAAAGTGTTCTAGTTTCATTCTTTTACAAGTGGTTGACCAGTTTTCCCAGCACCACTTGTTAAAGAGATTGTCTTTAATCCATTGTATATTCTTGCCTCCTTTGTCAAAGATAAGGTGTCCATAGGTGCGTGGATTTATCTCTGGGCTTTCTATTTTGTTCCATTGATCTATATTTCTGTCTTTGTGCCAGTACCATACTGTCTTGATAACTGTGGCTTTGAAGTAGAGCCTGAAGTCAGGTAGGTTGATTCCTCCAGTTCCATTCTTCTTTCTCAAGATCGCTTTGGCTATTCAAAGTTTTTTGTATTTCCATACAAATTGTGAAATTATTTGTTCTAGCTCTGTGAAGAATACTGTTGGTAGCTTGATAGGGATTGCATTGAATCTATAAATTGCTTTGGGTAGTATACTCATTTTCACTATATTGATTCTTCCAATTCATGAACATGGTATATTTCTCCATCTATTAGAGTCCTCTTTGATTTCTTTCACCAGTGTTGTATAGTTTTCTGTATATAGGTCTTTAGTTTCCTTAGGTAGATTTATTCCTAAGTATTTTATTCTTTCCATTGCAATGGTGAATGGAATTGTTTCCTTAATTTCTCTTTCTGTTTTCTCATTATTAGTGTATAGGAATGCAAGGGATTTCTGTGTGTTGATTTTATATCCTGCAACTTTACTAAAAGTTTTGGTGACTAGGAATTTAGAATCTGGTTACTGCTCTTCAGTATTTTTAAACAGGAATGTTTTAATTTAGAGAAATTTAGGGAAAAATTATTTTGGTATAAATTAAAATATATATTCCCTAATATGTTGCACAAAATAGTTTGATTAATTAATATTTAAATTATATGACCTTTACTATTTTGCTGCTTATACACATTTTGTTTAGTTTGCTGATAACCTAATATGACAATAAATTTTTAACAGTAGAATAATTTTAAAAACAAAAATATTTATGTAATATAAAATATTTATGTATGTTTCTAAAAGTAGAATAATTAAAACATTATTTATGACTCAAAATATGCTATTATTTAATTTTATTTTATTCAAACACACAATTAAACAGTACTGATTTAATTATAATTAGAAAAATATATCATATATATCTTGTATCACTTTGGGCTTCCCTAGTAGCTCAAACAGCAAGTATCCACCTGCAATGCAGGAGACCCGGATTCGATCCCTGGGTAGAGAAAATACCCTGGAGAAAGAAACGGCAAACCACTCCAGCATCCTTGCCTGGAAAATCCCATGGACAGAGGAGCCTGGCGGGCTACAGTCCATGAGGTCACAAAGGGTCTGACACTACTGAGTGACAAACACACACATCATGTTTTTAGCTTTAATTTGTTTCATAAATGAAAGTTAAACTTTGATCAAGTGAGTGTGCAATATGTACATATTTTATGAATTGGCAAACTGTGTCTTGAAATACCAAAAAGCTTTATCAAAAGTGACATGAACACTGTTATATTTTTATCATATGAGACCTCCGCGGATTTCTTCTCTATGCTTCATTATTTCTATCATCCTTCATAAATTCAAATATTTCTTTAACAAATATTTAAATACTTATAATTAAGGTGTACTTGTACTATGATCAGTATTATGATCAGTACTCAGTATAATTAGCAGTCACAAACCTGGTCTTTCATGAGGAATGTCTAAAGTTCCAGTAAAACAGACACATAGTATTTCATGAAATCTAAGATATCATTAATTATAAAATGTACTATTGCAACATGACTAAAAAGAAAAATAATTCCCATATTAACTTTAATGTATTACTTCTTAGTCCTGATTATAAAAATGCATGCATGTGTACTAAGTCACTTTAGTTGTGTTCAACGCTTTGTGACCATTTGGACAATAGTCCACCAGCCTCCTCTGTTCATCTGATTCCACAAGCAGGAATACTGGAGTGGGTTGCCATGCCCTCCTGCAGGGGATCTTCCCCACCCAGGGATCAAAACCAGGTCTCTTATGTCTCCTGCATTAGCAGGTGGCTTCTTTACCACTAGAGCAAACTGGGAAGTCCGAATTTTAAAAATATTTATACTTAAGTCATCATACAGATTATACAATAATGTCTACATTTTAATCACTTCTGACTTTTTTTTCTCATTAGTTTATTATACTTATGAAACCCAAAACACTTTTAATTCCTTAAAGATAAATCAGAAGAAGCTCTACACAGACATTATATTAATCATACGTCCCAATAAAACAGTCACTCACAACTCAGTGATTTCTCAGTTCATTTACTCGTATGATCACTTATAGGCTGAGAGGTTGTCAGAAAATAGCAAAGGGATATCTTCACCAGACAATGATGTTACTTCACTGTAACACACTGCAACCTCATTTTGAACCATCTCTCATGATACACTATATTATTTACTAGGTTATATATATATATATATATATATATATATATATATATATATATGTATGTATCACTAAAACAATTTTGCACTTTGAAATAGCTGTTTATGCATCATTTTGAGGATTAATAATTGAAAATAACTGATTGCCTCTATTGCACATTTTCCCAAACTAATTATCATCTAAAAATTTTTTACTTGGAGTTTAGAAATAAAATAGACTTGCAAATACTAATCACTGGAAAGCCCTCTATAAACTGTAGAGCACATAATATGTTTCTGTTATTCAGAAGAGCCTAATAGGCAATTTTATAAACAGATTTATGCAGATGAATTTGCTTTTTTCCCCATCCATTCCTAAGATCATTTATTATTATAGTGAAAGTAAAGTTAGTGTGATATCTGGTAAAGTGTCCAAAACTATTACAAGGCTACAGTAATTATGGGAGCACAGCATTAGAAAGAAAGAGACAGATAAATCATTGGACCAAAATTCAAATCCCTGAAATACATGAACACTTAACATGTAAGACACATGAAGTGAAGATTAAAAATAATGCATTTGAAGAATTTGTATTAGAAAAAAAAAGACTCTACCTTACACTATACAAAACATGGTTATTGATCTAAATGTAAATGTCAAAACAATAACGGTCTCATATAGTAATACAGAGCATAATGGGAAGGGTAAGTTTATTTGATAAAAGAGCTTTAAAATACACAAAAGATTAGAAAAATTTGACTCTATTAAGATTACAAATTTTATTCATAGAAGTAACTAAGTGTAAAAGAGAGACAACTGAAGGTAGAAGACATTCCAATTCATATAAACATTAAAGTACTTACACCCCAAATACATAAAATATCCTACAAATTAATCGTAACAACGGGAAAAAGGTATTCAACAGGTATTTCAAAGTAGAAATCTAATTGCCAAAAAAGATTAAAAAAGTAACTTACCTAGGAATGTATAAGACAAAACATCATATTGCTTTATTGTATTTCCACCAGTTTGACAAAATATAAAATGAGAGAAAAGCTTTGTGGATCAAACATGATTCTCATTTTCAGAACTGGGGTGGGAAGGATTTTATTTAGCAAACAAAAAAACAATTCAAGTATCTAACTAAACAAGAATAGTAAAAAAAAAAAAAAAAAAAGAATAAATAACATATTTGAGATATAAAGTATGAAAATATTAATTCTGTTCACTTAAAATCCAAAAACAGAAAAGTGAAAATACATTGTTTAGGAAGGCATATGAAAATAATAAAAGTACTTTCTAAAAAAATAAATTAAAAAAATCATCACGACAAAGTCAGAGTATGACCCACAGTGGAAGGATAGACACGGAGATAGAATATTTGGGATGTGAAGTGCATCAGGACTGGTGCATTTTTATTTATGATCTATGCTGGAAAAGGTCAGTTTTCATTCCAATCCCAAAGAAAGGCAATGCCAAAGAATGCTCAAACTACTGCACAATTGCACTCATCTCACATGCTAGTAAACTAATGGTCAAAATTCTCCAAGCCAGGCTTCAGCAATACGTGAACCGTGAACTTCCTGATGTTCAAGCTGGTTTTAGAAGGGATGGGGAACACATGAGAAATAAAAAAATAAAAATAAATAAATAAATAAGCTATGGTCAAATTTTAAGCTATGATGGAGCTAAGAAGCCATTAAAAATGTTAAGCATAGAATGGTGTGCTGTAGTTTTGAGGAAAATTACTTATGCTACAATTGAAAATAGATTATTGGGTTTTATGAGTAGAAGAGAAGTGTTGTAAGGCTACTTTGATAGCCCAGGGAGAAGAAAAGGGTAGCAGAAAAAAAAAAAAAAAGGCAGAGGAACCAGAGATCAATTGCCAACATCCGCTGGATCATGGAAAAAGCAAGAGAGTTCCAGAAAAACATCTATTTCTGCTTTATTGACTATGCCAAAGCCTTTGACTGTGTGGATCACAATAAACTGTGGACAATTCTGAAAGAGATGGGAATACCAGACCACTTGATCTGCCTCTTGAGAAATCTGTATGCAGGTCAGGAAGCAACAGTTAGAACTAGACATGGAACAACAGACTGGTTCCAAATAGGAAAAGGAGTACGTCAAGGATGTATATTGTCACCCTGCTTATTTAACTTCTAGGCAGAGTACATCATGAGAAACGCTGGACTGGAAGAAACGCAAGCTGGAATCAAGATTGCTGGGAGAAATATCAATAACCTCAGATATGCAGATGACACCACCCTTATGGCAGAAAGTGAAGAGGAACTCAAAAGCCTCTTGATCAAAGCGAAAGAGGAGAGTAAAAAAGTTGGCTTAAAACTCAACATTCAGAAAACAAAGATCATGGCATCTGGTCCCACCACTTCATAGGAAATAGATGGGGAAACAGTGGAAACAGTGTCAGACTTTATTTTTCTGATCTCCAAAACCACTGCAGATGGTGACTGCAGCCATGAAATTAAAAGACGCTTACTCCTTGGAAAAAAGTTATGACCAACCTAGATAGCATATTCAAAAGCAGAGACATTACTTTGCCAACAAAGGTTCGTCTAGTCAAGGCTATGGTTTTTCCTGTGGTCATGTATGGATGTGAGAGTTGGACTGTGAAGAAGGCTCAGAGCCGAAGAATTGATGCTTTTGAACTGTGGTGTTGGAGAAGACTCTTGAGAGTCCCTTGGACTGCAAGGAGATCCAAAACCAGTCCATTCTGAAGGAGATCAGCCCTGGGATTTCTTTGAAAGGAATGATGCTGAAGCTGAAACTCCAGTTCTTTGGCCACCTCATGCGAAGAGCTGACTCATTGGAAAATACTCTGATGCTGGGTGGGATTGGGGGCAGGAGGAGAAGGGGACAACAGAGGATGAGATGGCTGGATGGCATCACTGACTCTATGGACGTGAGTCTGAGTGAACTCTGGGAGTTTGTGATGGACAGGGAGGCCTGGCGTGTTGGGATTCATGGAGTCACAAAGAGTCAGACACAACTGAGTGACTGAACTGAACTGATGCTGGTTAAGAGGTTTAGTTATTTAATCAAAAATTTAATTACATAGGGATTCATCTTATATATTTAACCTGTATGCACGCACACACACACACACACATATACACATATGCACATTTCTGTTTTTACATAATTTTCATAATTAAAATCTTTAATAGAAATAGAAAAGAGAGAGAGTAAGGGGTAGGGAAACAGAAGAAGATAAAATGGAGAGTATAGTTATCAATAACTTATTTGTGGACTTATTTAAAGGAAGAAAATAAATTATGCAGGACCTTAAAGGGTAGTACGATGAAGAAAACATGTTTTTAGATTTGTGAGGAAGATCTGATAGCAAGGGTAAAGTATTGATAGACTGAAGTCCTTATGACAAAGAGAAATTGCAATATGGTGCCCATTTGATAAACCTATGCTACTATCATGGGCAGTTCACCTATAATGCTACTAGCAAAGACAAAAATATAGGAAAATATACAGTTCTTATCTGGGGAGAGAATACTATAAGCACACTATAAGATTCCTCATTTTCCAATTTTGAATAGTTCTAGGAGCCCCTTGTGGATACTAAAATCTGAATGTTCAAATCCCTTATATAAATTGATATACTATTTACAATTAATCTACATAATCCTCCCATATACTTTATATCATCTCTAGAGTACTTGTATTGGAGAAGGCAATGGCAACCTACTCTAGTACTCTTGCCTGAAAACTACCATGGATGGAGGAGCCTGGTAGGCTGCAGTCCACGGGGTCATGAAGAGTCAGACACAACTGAACAACTTCATTTTCACTTTTCGCTTTCATGCATTGGAGAAAGAAATCGCAACCCACTGCAGTGTTCTTGCCTGGAAAATCTCAGGGAGGGAGGAGCCTGGTGGGCAGCTGTCTATGGGGTCGCACAGAGTCGGACACGACTGAAGCAACTTAGCAGCAGCAGCAGCAGATTACTTACATAATACAATACAGATGCTATATAAATAGTTGCCAGCATATGGCAAATTCAGACTTTGCTTTTCAGAATTTTTTGTCATTTTTTGGAATACTTTTTCCATGATTAGTTGAGTCCACAGATGCAGAAACTCTGAATATTAAAATATATTAACTTTAAAACTGTACAAAATATTGGTAGTTTTAAAAATTGTAGTCAAAATGAACTTGGAAGAAACTATAGGAAACCTGTGAAACAAAGAACACATACACTATACAAATCTTTTTATCAAATTTGTGATTTACAACATATTCTCCTTGTGTGTGCCATGTCTGTTTCCTTTTTTTTAGTCTCTCACAGAACAGAGCAAAAGGTTTTGATTTTGACAAAGTCTAATTTCTCAAGCTTCCCTTCCATGGTTGACAACATTAGTGTTGTACCTGAAAATTCATCACCATACTGAAAACCTAAGGCCAGGTAAATGAATTTATATAGGGCTTCTGGGAAGTTTTATGTTTGATATTTCTGTTGCAGGTCCTTTGGTTTTGCTTTGTTTATGAGAAAACAATATTTATCCATTAATATATTGTCAAAAATTGTTGAATATACAGTGTGAATGTATAGCTGATATCTCTCTTCTGTTCCATAAATACATATGTCTATGCTTTTGCTAATACCAGTCTATTACAGGGATTGATATTAATGCACTGAAATTGGATAACTTGAATCCTATAACTATGCTCTTCCATTTAAGAATCCTTTGGTATTCTAATCATTTTCCATTTCATATACATTTTAAAATTAACTTACCAATTTCTACAAATAAAGCTTGCTAAGGTTTTGAAAGGTTTTGTTTACACTGAAGGGAAGATTGAGAACCATTGACATATTGAAAATATTAACTCTTCCAATCTATGAATAATTGTTACTTTCTCCATTCATTTAAAATTTTAATTGTTTCATCAATGTTTTGTATATAGATTCTATACATATTGGGGTTGCCCAGGTGGCACTTGGGGTAAAGATCCTGGCTGCCAGTACAGGAGCCTTGAGAATCATGGGTTCCATCCCTGGGTCAGGAAGATCCTCTGGAGACAGCATGGAAATCCACTCCATTATTCTTGCCTGGAGAATCTGATGGACAGAGGAGCCTGGTGAGCTATAGTCTATGGAGTCTCAAAGAGACATGACTTAAGTGACTTAGCATGTATGCATTCATCCATACATATTTTGTTAAAATTATATATAAGTACTTCATTACGTGGTAATAGTATCAATGGTATATTTACATAGATATTCCTATTCATACTTTTTGTGTATATGTATACATATATATATTAATGTCTTTATGCAGGAAAATAATTGGCATTGGTATGTTGATATTTTATCCAGTAACCTTTCAAAATTCACTTATGTGGGAGTTGTTTATAGATGTTAAAACTTAAAAAAAAAATAAGTAATCATGCCATGGTGGCTCAGATGATTAAGAATCTGCCTGCAATGCAGAAAAACCAAGCTCAATTCCTGAATCAGGAAGATCCTCTGGAGAAGGGAATGGTTAATCACTCCAGTATTCTTGCCTGGAAAATTTCATGGACAGAGGAGCCTGGCAGGTAATAGTCTATGAGGTCATAAGAATTGGAAATGACTGAATTACTAACAGTTTCATTTTTCACTTTCATGTGAATAAATAATTTTTTTCTTCTTTGTCAACATGCATGTCTTCTATATATTTTTCTTCTGTTATTTATCTGGACAGAATTTCCAGGACAATACTGAAAAGAAATTCTGAAAAAGTACATTTTGCCTTCTTCCCAATATTAAAGAGAAGGCATTTGTTCTCTTCCCATTGTATTAGTTGTAGTTTTAGGTTACTAAAGTTTACTCCATAGGAAGTTTTCAGAAACTAATTTTTTCAAATATTTCCTGTATCTATTGAGATTATCATGTTTTCTTATTTAGTACATGTATGTATAATGCATTAATTTATGAATGATAAACACTAATTTCATTCTTAGGCTGAACTCCATTTGTTTGTGAACCTCATTTTAAATATTTTTGGACTTGATTTGGATGATGTCATTAGTATTTTTATATCTACATTCTTGAAGACTGTTTTATAGCTTTCAACTCTTATATTTTTCTTCTGTTTTCTGGAATATACTGATGGAATTGTCAGTATTTCTGCTTAGACACTAAGTAGACTGCATCTGTAAAATCATAAGGGCTTACGTGCACTTCCTTTGTTTACAGAGGAGGATGTAGAAGTGAGAAAGTTTTAAACTACAAATTCAATTGTCTTAAGCATTATCAAAATATTTCAGATATCTATTTCTTCTTGAGTGATTTTGCAGTAGTGTGTTTCAAGCAATTTCTCATTTTCATTTGTTATCAATTTTATAGACATTGCATTGTCTGTATATTTCCTTTTCCTTATTATTTTATTAAGATGAATGGGATTAGTAGTAATGCCATATATTTCACTCCTGATATTGGAGAATTTCCAGATGTAAAAGCTAGGCTTAGAAAAAGCAGAGGAACCAGAGATCAAATTGCCAATATTCATTGGATCACGGAGAAAACAAGGCAATTCCAGAAAAACATCTACATCTGCTTCATGGACTGTGTGGATCACAAACCTGTGGAAAATTCTTAAAGAGTTAGGAATATAAGACCATCTTGCCTGTCTCCTAAGAAACCTGTATGCAGGTCAAGAAGCAAGAGTTAGAACTGGATATGAAACAACAGGCTGGTTCTAAATTGGAAAAGGAGTACGACAAGGCTGTATACTGTCACCCTGCTTACTTAACTTATATGCTGAGTATATCCTGTGAAATGCTGGACTAGATGAAACACAAGCTGGAATCAAGGTTGCTGGAAGAAATATCAACAGATACAGATATGCAGGTAATACCACTCTTAAGGCAGAAAGAGAAGAGGAACTAAAAAGCCTCTTGATGAGGGTGAAAGAGGAGAGTATAAAAGCTGGCTGGAAACTCAACATTCAAAAAACTAAGATCATGGCATCTGGTCCCATCACTTCATGGCAAATAGAAAATAAAAAGTGAAAACAGTGACAGATTTTCTTTTCTTGGGCTCCAAAATCACTGGGAACAGTGACTGCAGCCACAAAATTAAAAGACACTTGCTTCTTATAAGGAAAGCTATGACATCATATTAAAAAGCAGAGATATCACTTTGCTGGCAAAAGACATATAGTCAAAACTATGGGTTTTCCAGTAGTCATGTATGGATATATGAGTTGGACCCATAAAGAAGGCTGAGCACCAAAAAATGGATGCTTTTGAACTGTGGTGTTGGAGAAGACTCTTGAGAGTCCTTTGGACTGCAAGGAGATCAAACCAGTCAATTCTTTAAGGAAATCAACTCTGAATATTCATTGGAAAGACCGATGCTGAAGCTGAAGCTCCAATACTTTGGCCAGTTGATACAAAAAACTGACTCATTGGAAAAGACTCTGATGCTGGTAAAGATTGAAGGCAAAGGGAGAAGTGGGTGGCAGAGGATGAGATGTATAAATAGGCCTCAATGTACATAAATTTCAGCAAACTTTTTTCAGTAGTGAAGACCAGGGAAGCCTGCTGTGCCACAGTCTATGAGGTCCCAAAAGTCAAACAAGGCTTGGTGACTGAGCAACAGTAACATTTGGTAACCTGGGTCCTTTTACTTTATTCCCCTTATCAGACTGTCTAAAGGTTGTAAAATTTTGTCTTTTCCAAAAATTAGTTTTTGATTTCTTTGATTTTATAATTAATTGTATTGGCTTGTATTTTTCTTTATTGTTTCACTTCCCCTATTTCTTTCAGGTAAATATTCTTCTTTCTGTAGTTTATAAGAAGGAAGCAAGTTATTGTTTTAGACTTGTTTATTCTACTTTTAAAATAAATGCATATAGTTGTAAAAATTTCTAAATATTGCTTCAATGACAATTTTTGATGTATTTTATTTTTTATTTTATATATATATATATTTATATTTCTAAATTTCCCTAGAGACTTCCTCTTTGATCCAAGTGCCATTTAGAAATCTCATAAAAATTTCCCAATTCTTAGGAATTTCCAAGAGATCTACTATTGCTGTAATTTAGGAACTATTAAAAGGGAACATCATTAGAAATGTGAACATATAATAAGCACTTGGATTTCACAAACAATATATTAGAAATCTGTGATTGTTCTAAGCAAGAAATATAATTATAATGTAAGAACATACTACAGAAATTATTTAGCTAGTGAGAGTCTAGCAGACTGTCAAACTCCACATTTTATCTTGGATTTTGTTGTTTACAAGAAGCCAATATTGCATAGGAACCTGTAATATTAGGTCTATAAAACAAGGCAAATTGGAAGTGGTAAACAGGAGAGATGGCAAGAGTGAACATCAACATTTTAGGAATCAGTGGGCTAAAATGGACTGGAATGGGTGAAATTAACTCAGATGACCATTATATACTACTGTGGACAAGAATCCCTTAGAAGAAATGAGGTCTACTCCATTTCTTCTAAGGAGTAGAAGAACAGTCAACAAAAGAGTCCAAAATGCAGTACTTGGAGGCAATCTCAAAAACGACAGAACAATCTCTATTCGTTTCCAAGGCAAACCATTCAGTATTACAGAAATCCAAGACTATGCCTGACCAGTAAAGCTGAAGAAGCTGAATGGTTCTTTGAACACCTACAAGACCTTCTAGAACTAACACTCAGTAAAGGTGCCTTATCATTATAGGGGACTGGAATGCAAAAGTAGGAAGTCCAGAGATACCTGGAGTAACAGGCAAATTTGGCCTTGGAGTACAAAACAAAGCAGGACAAAGGCCAATATAGTTTTGCCAAGAGAATGCACTGGTCATAGCAAACACCCTCTTCCAACAACACAAGAAAAGACTCTACACATGGACATCACCAGAGGGTCAATACCAAAATCAGATGATTATATTCTTTGCAGCCAAAGATGGAGAAGCTCTATACAATCAGCAAAAACAAGACTGGGAGCTGACTCTGGCTCAGCTCATGAAATCCATATTGCCAAATTTAGACTTAAATTGAAAAAAAGTAGGGAAAACCACTAGAACATTCAGGTATAACCTAAATCAAATCTCTTAACGATTATACAGTGGAAGTGACAAAAAGACTCAAGGGATTCTTCTGAAAGAGTGCCTGAAGAACTATGGAGGGAGGTTCATGACATTGTACAGGAGGTAATGATCAAGACCACCCCCAAGAAAAAGAAATGGAAAAAGGCAAAATGGTTGTCTGAGGAGGCCTTGAAATAGCTGAGAAAAGAAGAGAAGCTAAACACAAAGGAAAAAAGGAAAGATATACTCATTTGAATACAGAGTTCCAAAGAATAGCAAGTAAAGATAAGAAAGACTTCCTCAGTGATCAATGCAAAGAAATAGAGGAAAATAAAAGAATGGGAAACACTAGAGATCTCTTCAAAAAAATTAGAGATACCAGGGAACATTTCATTCAAAATGGGCACATTAAAGGACAGAAATAGTATGGACCTAACAGAAGCAGAAGATATTAAGAAGATATACAAAAAAGATCCAAATGACCCACATAACCACGATGGTGTCATCACTTACCTAGAGCCAGACATCTTGAAATGTGAAGTCAAGTGGGCCTTAGGAAGCATCACTACAAAGCTAGTGGAGGTGATGAAATTCCAGTTGAGCTATTTCAAATCCTAAAAGATGATGCTGTGAAAGTGCTGCACTCAATATGCTAGCAAATTTGGAAAACTCAGCAGTGGCCACAGGACTGGAAAAGGTCAGTTTTCATTCCAATCCCAAAGAAAGGCAATGCCAAAGAATGTTCAAACTATAGCACAACTGTACTCATCTCACACACTAGCAAAGTAATTCTCAAAATTCTCCAAGCCAGGCTTCTACTGTTTATGAACTGAACTTTGAGATGTTCAAGCTGGATTTAGAAAAGGCAAAGGAACCAGAAATAAAATTGCCAAAAACCAGTGGATCATCAAAAAAGTAAGAAAGATTCAGAAAAACATCTACTTTTGCTCTATTGACTATGTCAAAGTCTTTAATTGTGTGGATGACAACAAACTGTGGAAAATTCTTCAAGAAATGGGAATACCAGACCACCTGTCCTGCCTCTTGAGAAATCGGTATACACGTCAAGAAGCAAAAGTCAGAAGTGGACATGGAACAGCAGACTGGTTCCAAATTGGGAAAAGAGACTATCAACGCTGTACATTGTCACCCTGCTTATTTAACTTATATACAGAGTACATCATTCGAGATGAAGCACAAGCTGGAATCAATATTGCCAGGAGAAATTTCAATAACCTCAGATATGCAGATGACACCACCCTTATGGTAGAAAGTGAAGAGGAACTAAAGAGCCTCTTGATGAAAATGAAACAGGAGAGTGAAAAGCTGGCTTAAAACTCAGCGTTCAGAAAACTAAGATCATGACATCTGGTCCCCTCACTTCATGGCAAATAGATGGGAAAACAGTGGAAATAGTGAGAGACTTTTATTTATTTGGGCTCCAAAATCACTGCAGATGGTGAGTGCAGCTGTGAAATTAAAAGACGCTTGCTCTTTGGAAGAAAAGCTATGACCAACCTAGACAGCATATTAAAAAGCAGAGACATTAGTTTGCCAACAAAGGTCTGTCTAGACAAGGCTATGGTTTTTCCCAGTTGTCATGCATGGATGTGAGAGTTGGATTATAAAGAAAGCTGAGTGCCGAAGAATTGATGCTTTTGAATTGTAGTATTGCAGAAGACTCTTGAGAGTCCCTTGGACTGCAAGGAGACCCAACCAGTCATTCCTAAAGGAAATCAGTCCTGAATATTCACTGGAAGGATTGATGCTAAAGCTGAACCTCCAATACTCTGGCCACCTGAGGCAAAGAACTTACTCTTTGGAAAAGACCCTGATGTTGGGAAAGACTGAAGGCGGGAGGAGAAGGGGATGACAGAGGATGAGATGGTTGGATGGCATCAACGACTCAATGGACACGAGCCTGAGTAAGTTCCGGAGTTGGTGATAGACAGGGAAGCCTGGCTTGTTGCAGTCCATGGGGACACAAAGATTCAGACATGACTGAACAACTGAACTGTACTGAATGGAAAAGTCACATTTTCCACTGATATTTATAAAATTATTATTTATAAATACACTCTGAATAGCTGTCAGTGATCCTCTGTGGTGAATTCAGAATCGATATTAACTGTATAAATTGCTTTATTAGTGAAATAATAAATTTTTGATAGCAGCAAGAAAAAAAGGGGGGGTGGTGGAAATTACAGGAGAAAAATAACCTAACTGGTAAGGAAGAGAAAAATATATCAGAAAAAAAACTGACATTTTATTATTGAGAAAAAGTGTATATGAGAAAGGACAGAGATGGAAGATAAAGAGCAGTTTCTCAAATTTGCCTGTTTTTTTAATAGGGAAAGAAGTGTCAGTAAAGGAAAGACAACAGGAGGGAAAAATGTCTTCTGTCTTCTTCTTGTGATTAGAAGTGGAGGGCAGATCTCATAAGCATCACATAAGGCAGATAGATAAGTTTGCAAAGCGTTTGTCTCAGAATCACCTGGGGGCCTGTCAAAAATGCAGAGTTCTAGGTCTTGTTCCAAGCTTATTGAAGCAGAACCTCTGGGACATTCAGCCTAAAATCCTCAATTTAATAAGATCCCTGTGTGTTTTATATGCACATTAACTTTGAGTAACAGAAGTCAGGCAGAAATTTGTCAGAGAAACCATTTTTCAAGGGAAGATTAGGCTGTCTTTTGAGAGATTTTTTTGGTAAGCACCTGGCTATTAATTCAACGGGGACGAACACTTGGGACATGTTTGGAGTTATTTAAATCCTGCAAAGTAAGGAGTTTGATGTGTGCTACAGATCAGCACATGGATTTAATATATTTTGGATACTATCAGGAGAGAAAGAACAGAACCAATGGGAAAATTTTGGCATTTTCTTCCAACTAGTTTAGCTGAAGTAATGTTCTTCTTTCTTTGGAATAAGATAGAGGATAAAGGATATGATTTGTTCTGCTTACAAACTTACTATAATAAACTAAGAATATCCATAAAAATAATACATTTCCCTTTGGGTTGGATTAAGCAATATAGATAAGAAATTTTACTTAGGCAAGGAGGGTGCAATAAGATATGAAATATAGGCAGAGATAATCACTCACCAACTTTAGAAATTTCAGTTCAGAGCCTCAAAGACTCTGTGAAGCCTAGGGCCTCGCTTTAGTTTTTTTTTTTTTTTTCCTCCACCAGCCCAAGGATGATTTAATCCCCTAAATGAGCGCTGCCCAATTTCCCACCAGATTCCTCTGGCACAGTAAGATGTGGATTCACTATACTTCCAACCCTGGCCCTTCTTGCTGAGTCTGAGCAAATTCAGTATCTTAGAGAATGGTAACTGTAAAGGACCTTGAAAATTCTAACAAAAATAACAAATGATTGATAATTTAGAGAACATGAGAAAAAAATGAAGCTAATAGATTTATTCTTCCTACTTGTCACTCAAATTAGAATTAGCATTTCTCTTCACATCTAAACTAAATTTATGCACACTGATTTCACAAATAGTATTTCACTGAGTATGCTGCAGAGTGACTTCTCAAGGTCTTATTAGTAATTTGTTGCTGTATGTATTTCCCTTACATTTCCTCACTTCAATCAGGTAGCCAGATTTGTATTCTCTCAATGAAAGGGAGATTCAGCTCAGTTGCTCAGTCGTGTCCGACTCTTTGCAACCCCATGAACCGCAGCACACCAGGCCTCCCTGTTCATCACCAACTGCCGGAGTCTACCCAAACCCATGTCCACTGAGTCAGTGATGCCATCCAACCATCTCATCCTCTGTTGTCCCCTTCTCCTCCTGGCCTCACTCTTTCCCAGCATCAGTATAAACAGTATGAAAGGGAGATTAGAAACAGGTAAAAATACAGGTTTCTGAAGGACAATCTCCTTCTAAGGTAGCCATTACGCTCAGTTCTGAGACCCCAGGGTAGGATTATTCTAAAATAGATGGAGGTGGTGGGGAAAGAAAAGCAAATAGAAGAAAGGGAGGAGCTATCTTTATATTGGGAAGAGGAAAAATAAAAGCTTGACAGGTCTTACGATTGCCAGCTCTACATGCTTCTTTGTGTTGTCTGATTTGGTAAGGAAAATCACAGAGGCAAACGGATGGCTCAGTGGTTTTCTTATTTCGGCTGGATGTTGGGCATCACTTTCCTACCTCAGCCATGAAGCATAGCATGGGAACCTCATATCTTAGTATTTCAAATATTTATGTGTGCTAATGTCATAGGATTCTGAGAGTCAAGAGATATGGGGCAAATCTAGGGACATCAATATTTGCTTTGCTGTGCAGATTACTGATGAACATTGAGTGAATGTAGGTAGAAAGGAAGGTGATTAAATATTTTATAAAATATTTCAAGTCAATCATTATGCATTTCAGAGTAAAATTAATTTTACTTTATGGAAAAATGCAAAAAAATGTAACATTTTTGCATACTCTAAACCATGGTTAAACTCCATATCTTTGAACATCAGTTCAGTTCAATTCAGTCCTCAGTTGTGTCCGAATCTTTGTGACCTCATGGACTGCAGCATGCCAGGCCTCCCTGTCCATCACCAACTACTGGACCTTACTCAAACTCATGTCCATTGAGTCGGTGATGCCATCCAACCATCTCATCCTCTGTCATCCCCTTCTCCTCCTACCTTCAATCTTTCCCAACATCAGAGTCTTTTCCAATGAGTTGGTTCTTCCCATCAGGTGGCCAAATTTTTGAAGTTTCAGCTTCAACATCAGTCCTTCCAGTGAATATTCAGGACTGATTTATTTTAGGATGGACTGATTGGATCTCCTTGAAGTCCAAGGGACTCTCAAAAGTCTTCTCCAACACCACAGTTCAAAAGCATCAATTCTTTGGCACTCAGCTTTCTTTATAGTCCAACTGTCACATCCACATATGAGTATTGGAAAGAAACATAGCTTTGACTAAACAGAACTTTGTTGGCAAAGTAATGCCTCTGCTTTTTAATACACTGTCTAGGTTGGTAACTTTTCTTCCAAGGAGCAAGCGTCTTTTAATTTCAAGGCTGCAGTCACCATCTGCAGTGATTTTGGAGCCCCCCAAAATAAAGTATGTCACTCTTTCCATTGTTTCCCCATATATTTGAACAGCACTCAAAACATTATGTAAGGTAATTCAGGTGATAAAAAAGAATATTCCTTTCTTCATTCTCAAATAAATAACATAAAAATCTGAATGTTTGTTATGGCAAGATAAAAAATATATATTTTTAAAAATATGAACCAAATGTTACAGGGACACAGTGAGAGAGAGAATACAGATATAGTCTAGAGAATAAGTTCTTTGGTCTTAAGAAACAATCAAATTTGCCTTGGAAAATATTACAAGTATGTTAAATGAGGCTCACTAGATATTATAGTTTCATAACTTAAGTTGAGGTAAACATAACTTTTACTTGATCTTTCCCAATGTTAGAAATAGGTGAAATTCAGCCTTTTGTGGAACCTGTTATCTAATCATTTATTCAAATCATTTCTCTCAGATTTAAATACTATAACATTATAATTTTCTCTATTTCCACCCCTACCCAACCAGCATCATCAATACTAATATTCTCACAACAACTAACACCACTGCCAGCACTGCCAGCACTGTCACCCCTCCCATCATCACCATCGTTACCACCATCACCACCGCTACTCCACAGTCTAGCAACATCATTGCAGCCTATTCTGGGGCTCTATGCATAAAATGATAGAGAAGTCAAAGGTATCACCATGGCTTTGTTTCCAGTATATGAGAAACTTTGAAGTGTAGTCTGAAAATAGCCTTTCATTTTTGTCTCAGTATTTGTGCTATTGATCGAATTTAGCTCACATAAATGTTTCAGATGGTAAAGAATCTGCCTGCAGTGCAGGAGACCTGGGTTTGATCCCTAGATGCGAAGATTCTCTGGAGAAAGGCATGGCTACCCACTCCAGTATTCTTCCTGGAGAATTATATGGACAGAGGAGCCTGGGGGGGCTATAGTCCATGACATCAGAAAGAGTCGGACATAACTGAGAGACTAACACTTTTTTACTTTTTTCACTTTCAAATGTTTCTATAACTTGATACAGCTGGAAGACAATTCTGTTCAGTCTTGTTCAGCATAGTTACTATTTCATTGTTCAGACCTGTTTATTTGCATACTTGATATAATGTTCTGTACTTTATTAGTTGGCAATTTCATATGTGCAACAAGAAATGTATGCAACTTTTACATTTGACTCTGATCAGACTGGAATACCTTCTACAGAAAAGCTATTGTTAAATCTGGAACTCAATACAAAAGCAACTACCTGAATGTACTGAGACGTGAACAAAAGCAACCTGCCTATTGAAGAATGAGTGTATGAAGGATAGGATAGAAGGAGCCATGCAAGTAAATTCTCCTTCCACAGTTTTCACCTGTAGCTAGCATCTCATGAAGCAGACACAAAATTGGTGGAAGCACCTATGAAAAAAATGTACAATATTCCTTGAGTGGGGAGAGGAAAGTTTGCATATCTCATGAAGGCTGAAGGGAGTAGAGGAATCCTGAAAAACAAAGGACCAGAGAAGAAAATATTCAGCTCAGTCAAGAAAATTTTATTCTTAAACAAAGAAAAGAACACTCTTGAAGAACTACACAATACAGCATTTCCTCAGCCTAATATTAATAATGTTTGGGAAACCATCCAAAAATCCATTCTCAAGAAAAAAAGACAATCTATAAAGTGTGACTGTGTGATGAACCAGATGTTTAAGTAAACTCACAAGATTTAAAAGCAGCTATTTTAACTATCCCCAATGTAGGAAAATAAAGCATGTTCCATAAATTGTAACCTCAAACAGAGTGAGTGGATTTCAGCTGATAATTGCAATTTCAAATAAGAATTTTAAAACTGAGAAATTTTTAAAAGGTAGGTGATTTTACAGTAAAATTGAAATGGCATAATAAAGAGAAATAGATTTTGAAGATGGATTAATAGAAAGTACAGAAGTAAATACTGGACAGAAAATACAAAAATAAAGAACAGAGTCTTGAGGACTTGTTAGATGACAGCAAAAGATCACTGGGTATTATGTACACACATGGTCATTACACAGATGTGTAAATGGAATATCACAAAGGAAAGAGAAAGAAAATGTGGAAAAGAATTTAAGATAAAATGCCACAAAATTCCCTAAATTTGACAAGAAATTTCCATATCCAAGATACAAAAAAAAAAAAAACCAAACATGAATCATAATAAACAAAATGAAGCCCAAGCTTGGCAACATCACAGTCACACTGTTGAAAGTCAGAGATGAAGAGCAAACATCAAAAGTGGCAAATGAAAAATGACACATTACATACAGAGGACAGCAATATGATTAATCGCTAACTTTTCATCAAAATGCATGAAGCATAAAACAAGTAAATGTGCTAAAAAGATATGTCAGCACATAATTCTTTATCCAGAAAAACTGTATTTTAAGGATGAAGGTTTATTATTCACATTTTCAGATAAAGAAAAACAAGGTAATTAATTTTCAGCAGACTTAAACTAAAAGAAACAATGCAAAAGGCCTTGTATGGACAAAGGAAAAATTTATGTGTTACTTGCTCAGTTGTGTCTGACTCTGGAAACCCATGGACTGAGGCCTGAAAAGCTCCTCTTGTCCATGGGATTCTGAAGGAAATAATATGAAGTGAGTTGACATTCCCTACTCCAGGGGATCCTCCTGACCCAGGAATTGAACCCAGGTCTCCTACTTTGCAGGAAGATTCTTTACCATCTGAGCAACCAGGGAAGAACCAGAAAAACAATGTCAGATACAAACTTTAATCATCAGAAAAAAAAATAAATTTTTGTAATGATAAATATCTGAATACACAAAGAAAATATTTTATTTTCAGTTCATTTCTGTTCAGTCGCTCAGTCGTGTTCGACCATGTGCGACCCCATGAACCGCAGCACCCCAGGCTTCCCTGTCCAACACCAACTCCAGGAGCCTACCCAAACTCATGTCTGTTGAGTCAGTGATGCCATCCAACCATCTCATCTTTTGCCATTCCCTTCTTCTCCTGCCCTCAATATTTCCCAGCATCAGAGTCTTTTCAAGTGAGTCAGCTATTCACATCAGATGGTCAAAATACTGGAATTTCAGCTTCAACATAGGTTCTTCCAATGAACACCCAGGACTGATCTCCTTTAGCATGGACTGGTTGGATCTTCTTGCAGTCCAAGGGACTCTCAAGAGTCTTCTCCAACTCCACAGTCCAAAATGTCAATTCTTTGGCACTCAGCTTTCTTTATACTTCAACTCTTACATCCATACAGGACTACTGGAAAAACCATAGCCCTGACTAGACAGACCTTTGTTGACAAAGTAATGTCTCTGCTTTCTAATATACTGTCTGCTTGGTCATAACTTTCCATCCAAAAGGTAAGTGTCTTTTAATTTCATGGCTGCAATCATCATCTGCAGTGATTTTGGAGTCCCCCAAAATAAAGTCTCTCACTGTTTCCACTGTTTCCCCATCTATTTCCCATGAAGTGGTGGGACCGGATGCCATGATCTTAGTTTTCTGAATGTTGAGCTTTAAGCCAGCTTTTCACTCTGCTCTTTCACTTTCATCAAGAGGCTTTTTAGTTCTTCTTCACTTTCTGCCATAAGGGTGGTGTCATCTGCATATCTGAGGTTATTGATATTTCTTCTGGCAATCTTGATTCCAGCTTGTGCTTCATCCAGCCCAGCGTTTCTCATGATGTACTCTGCATGTAAGTTAAATAAGCAGGGTGACAATTGTTGGGAGCTGGCGTGAGGCACTCCGCCCATGGCAAAGGTCATGAGGAAGGAGGCTCAACATACGCAAAGGTGGGATCGAGACTCAGGAGTCCCCCCTGGTTATGGGGGCATCTACCCCCATAACCAGAGCCTGCCTACTTTACTTCTTTGTGCTCTCACCTACACCTCTGACTTTACGGGGGGCTGTCCCCCACCACTTCTTTTGGAGAAGGAGTTAACTTAGAGCTCCAGTTAATAAAAACTTCTGGGCGTGACAAGAGTGTTTTAACCTACAAACTCCTCTGAAGGTTCTCTAGCCTGCCTGACAGGCTTGTCTGGCCACATGTGATTGCTCACAGCCTCCCAACTGTGAGAGGCACGAGATGCTTTAAACCTTCTATAAACAGGTTCCTTAGAAAAGTTAGAAAACCATTAGTATAAGTATAGTGGGCTGATTAGAAATTGTATTGGTGAAGGGTTTTTCATTTGTTGAGCCAATGTTTGTTGCTAAGTCTCCACATCCCCTGCCCTTACACACGTTAATGAATATATAGAAGAAATAAGTATTAACCTTTGATATAAATCACGTTAGACCTTAGGCTAAGTAAATCCTTTCCTTAACTAAAACCCACTAATCCCTTACCCTATAGGAATGTAACTTTATTTGGGTGGCGTCTGTTTTGAGAATAATCAGCCCTGGAGAAATAAGTGTCCTGGTTGACTGACCACTGTCACAAGGAGAGGGTCATAAATTGTCAGCAGGCCCCCTGGCCAGAAGATGATGTAACACCCCTAAGACCTCTGTATACATTTGTATGAAGCACCTGACTTTGATAAAAGTCAGGACTGCTGACCCTGCATGACTTTTGCATAACATCTCAATGTATAAAAGTAGACCATGGAAAATAAAGAATTGGGATCAGTTCCTTGAAAGACTGGTCTCCCTATGTTGCTCTCTCTCTCACTCTGGCTGAGTCTCCATCTGGAGCGCGGAACCCACCAAGCTTACTAATTTTGCCTGGGCTTCTAAGATCCGACCGGGGAGGCCTAAGTGTCTCCTCTCTTTCGGGAGAACGGAAGGATGCCTGCGGCCTACGTAAGTGGTGCAAACTTCTTTTCTTGAAGTTTTATTGGTCTCCCGCATAAACCAAGCTACTCAGCCTCTTTTCTCCACTGAATTTTCCTACTGAGCTATCCTCATTCTATTACTCTTTATATCTCTAATTAATATCTAATTGAAGCTATTGTATCCTGATCCTCGCCAAAGCCATCTCCCCTTCGAATACCCTGGATCAGCCAGGGCTGGACCCCGGCAGACAATATACAGCCTTGACATACTCCTTTTCCTATTTGGAACCAGTCTTTTGTTCCATGTCCAATTCTAACTGTTGCTTCCTGACCTGCATACAGGTTTCTCAAGAGGCAGGTCAGGTGGTCTGGTATGCCCATCTCTTTCTTAATTTTCCACAGTTTATTGTGATCCACACAGCCAAAGGCTTTGGCATAGTCAATAAAGCATAAATAAATGTTTTTCTGGAACTCTCTTGTTTTTTCCACGATCCAGTGGATGTTGGCAATTTGATCTCTGGTTCCTCTTCCTTTTCTAAAAATAGCTTGAACATCTGAAAGTTCACAGTTCACATATTGCTGAAGCCTGGCTTGGAGAATTTTGCCCATTACTTTACTAGCGTGTGAGATGAGTGCAATTGTACAGTAGTTTGAGCATTCTTTGGCAGTGCCTTTCTTTGAGATTGGAATGAAAACTGACCTTTTCTAGTCCTGTGGCCACTGCTGAGTTTTCCAAATTTGCTAGCATATTGAGTGCAGCACTTTCATAGCATCATCTTTTAGGATTTGAAATAGCTCAAATGGAATTCCATCACCTCTGCTAGCTTTGTTTGTTGTGATGCTTCCTAAGACCCATTTGACTTCACATTCCAGGCTATCTGGCTCTAGGTGAGTTATCACACCATCGTAATTAACTGGGTCGTGAAGATCTTTTTTGTACAGTTCTTCTATGTATTCTTGCCACCTCTTCTTAATAGCTTCTGCTTCTGTCAGGTCTGTACCTTTTCTGTCCTTTATTGAGCCCATCTTTGCATGAAATGTTCCCTTGGTATCTCTAATTTTCTTGAAGAGATCGCTAGTCTTTCCAATTCTATTGTTTTCCTCTATTTCTTTGCATTGATCACAGAGAAAGGCTTTCTTATCTCTCCTTGCTTTCTTTGGAACTCTGCATTCAAATGGGTATATCTTTCTTTTTCTCCTTTGCTTTTCATTTCTCTTCTTTTCACAGCTATCTGTAAGGCCTCCTCAGACAGCCATTTTTCTTCTTAGCATTTCTTTTTCCTGGGGATGTTCTTGATCCCTGTCTCCTGTACAATGTCACAAACCTCCGTCCATAGTTCATCAGGCACTCTGTCTATCAGATCTAGTCCCATAAATCTATTTCTCACTTCCACTGTATAATCATAAGGGATTTGATTTTGGTCATACCTGAATAGTTTAGTGGTTTTTCTCACTTTCTTCAATTTAAGTCTGAATTTGGCAATAAGGAGTTCATGATCTGAAGCACAGTCGGCTCCTGGTCTTTTTTTTTGCTGACAAAAACTTGTCCCTAATAATTATTTATTTTGTAATCATCACTTCAGTTCAGTCACTCAGTCATGTTCGCCTCTTTGCACCCCACGGGCTGCAGCATGCCAGGCTTCCCTGTCCATCACCAATTCCCAGAGCTTGATCAAATTCATGTCCATTGATTTGGTGATGCCATCCAAACATCACATCCTGTGTCATCCTCTTCTCCTCCTGCCTTCAGTCTTTCCCAGCATCAGGGTCTTTTCCAATGAGTCAGTTCTTCTCATCAGATGGCCAAAGTATTGAAGTTTTCAACTTCAGCATCAGTCCTTCCAATGAATATTCAGGACTGATTTCCTTTAGGATTGATTGGTTTGATCTCCTTGGAGTCAGGGCAGTCTCAAGAGTCTTCTCCAACACCACAGTTCAAAAGCATAAATTCTTTGGCACTCAGCTTTCTTTATAGCCCAACTTTCACCTCCATATAAGACTACTGGAAAAAACATAGCTTCAACTAGATAGACCTTTGTTGGCAAACAATGTCTCTGCTTTTTATACTGCTGCTAAAAAGTATATTATTATCTTACAGTGTTTATAATTTATATAGAGGCAATATATGTAAATGTATGTTATGGTATCAAAGAAATTCATTTAGAAAACAGAGTTTTTCCACATACTCTGTGGGATGACTGAGTAAGTGAAAGTTGCTCAGTTTTGTCCAACTCTTTGCAACCCCATGGAATATGCAGTTCATGGAATTCTCCTGGCCAGAATACTGAAGTGGTAGCCTTTCTTTTCTCCAGGGAATCTTCCCAACTCATAGATGGAACTCAGGTCTCCCACATTGCAGGCAGATTCTTTACCAGCTGAGCCACAAGGGAAGGCCAAGAATACTGGAGTGGGTAGCCTATCCCTTTGCCAGCAGATCTTCCTGACCCAGGAATTGAACTGGGATCTCCTGCATTGCAAGTGGATTCTGTACAAACTGAGCTATCAGGGAAGCCTACTCTGTGGGATAACTGGATTGAAGATAGCAAACCTTGACTCTCCTCCACCATGCAAAAAAACTTAACTCAAATGTCAGTGACCCATTTCTCCAAAGAAGATATGCTCATCAGATGTGCTAAAAGGCACATGAAATGATGCTCAACATCACTAGTTATTAGAGAAATGCAAATGAAAAATACAATGAAGTACCTCTTCACACTGGTCAGAATGACTATAATTTAAAAGTCTAAAAATATCACATGCTAGAGAGTGTGTGAAAAAAGAAAATCCTCCTACGTTGTTGGTGAAAATTTAAACTGGCATAGCCACTATGGAAAACAGCATGGAAGTTCCTCCAAAAGATAAAAGTAGTTTCCATATGATCCAGAAATCACACTTCTGGGTATATAGCCAGAAAAAAAAAATAACTGTAATTTAGAAAGATACACATACTCCTTTGCTCATAGCAGCACTATATACAAGAGCCAAGACATAGAAACAACCTAAATGTCCATCGACAGAGGAATAGATATAGATACGGTACATATATAGAATGGAATACTACTCAGCTATAAAAAAGAATTAAATCATGCCATATGCAGCAATATGAATGGAACTAGAGATCATCATAATAAGTGAAGTAAGTCAGAAAGAGAAAGATAAATACGATATGGTATCATTTATATGTGGAATCTAAAATATGACACAAATGACCGTATCTATGGAACAGAAAAAGATGCACAGACATAGAGAAGAGACCTATGGTTGCCAAGGGAGAGGGAGCTGAGGGAGCAATGGATTTGGAGTTTGGGATTAGCAGATGCAAACTATTATATATAGAGTGTGTAAACAATAAGGTCCCAGTATATAGTACAGGAACTATATTCAATATCCTGTGATACAGACTTACAGAAAAGACTTACCGACCTGTTGGGGGTGGGAGAAAGGAGAGAGATGTAAGGAGAGAGTAAGATGGAAACATACATTAACATACATAAAATAGATAGCCAATGGTATTTGCAGTATGACTCAGGGAAATCAAATCAGTGCTCTGTAAAACCTAGAGGGGTACAATGGGGAGGAAAGTGGCAGGGAGTTTTAAGAGGGAGGAGACATATGTATACTTATGACTGATTCATACTGATGATTGTCAGAAACCAATAGAATACTCTAAAGCCATTATTTTTCAACTAAAAATAAATAAATTAAAAAAACCCCAAAACATCCTGTGATAAATTGTAATGGAAAGAATATGAAAAATAATGTGTATATGTATAACAGAATCAATTTGTTGTGTAAAATAAATGAGCATAATATTATACATCAACTATATCTCAAAAAAATGAATTTAAAAATTGTTATTGACCTAAACATAAAAGCTAAAACTATTACCCTTCAGGAAAAAAAGGGAAATTAATACTTGTCACATTCAATGAGGCAATTCAAAATAATTTTAAACCAGGGAATATAAACACGATCTGTGAAGGAAAAAATAATGATAAATGGTCTTGATCAAGTTTAAAACCTTCTTCTACTTTCTTTTTCTCCTCTCCTATCCAAGAGGACTCATTTATGTTTCATTGCAAGAGGTATGCAGGTTTGTCACCTGGTGCTTTTATGGATTCTTTTATGAGTCTTATGTGGGAACCAATTTCTTTAAATAATTATTGCAGAATCAGAGGTTCTGGTTAATAGAGAATATATAATTTACCAGTCAGTGTGTTCCCTTTAATCTGCCAGACTATAGTAAGCAAAAATGTATCAGGGCAGTAGAATCCTATCTCATTTCATTTATTATAATAACTCAGAAGATCATAATAAGCCTGACTTTTTAAAGCACGTATGCCAAGCTGTGTTACACTCTTATATCAGTTATGTCTAATCATCACAAAAATTGTATGTGATAAATGCCCTTATCACATTATGACTTGAGCTATGTTTCCCTAAAATTCAGATAAGCTAATATATGTTAGTCCAACTCTTTGTAACCCCAGGGACTATAGCTGGCCAGGCCCCTCTGTCCATGGAATTCTCCAGGAAAGAACACTGGAGTGGTTTGCCATTCTTTTCTCCAGGGGATCTTCCTGACCCAGGGATCAAACCTGGGGGTCTCCTGCACTGCAGGCAGATTTTTTACCATGTGCTGGTGTGAGGTGGAAGTTGATACCTGTGTGTGACTGAATGAACCAGTAAGTCTTTTAATCAGATAAGGCTCACACATTAGTGGGAAAGGCTGGATCTGAAACAAGGCCAAGCTGCAGCAGTAAGCAAACACCTCAAAGTTTCCAGGATCCTCTTCCCCATCCTAGGAATCTTGCTTCATTCACTACATTCCCTTGTCCAGGGGATCTTCCCAACCCAGGAATTGAACCCGGATCTCCCATATCGCAGGCAGATTCTTTACCATCTGAGCCACCAGGGAAAGCAAACAATGGACTCATTGGAAAAGACCCTGATGCTGAGAAAGATTGAAGGCAGGAAGGGATGGGGACAACAGAGGATGAGATGGTTGGATGGTATCACCAACTTGATGGATGTGAGTTTGAGCAAGCTCTGGAAGTGGTGATTGACAGGGAAGGCGTGCTGCAGTCCATGGGGTCACAAAGAGCTGGACATGACTGAGGGACTGAACCGAAATGAAAATTCAGATGTTGAAGCTCTAAACTCCAGCACCTCAGAATGTGACTACATTTGGAAACTGTATTCTTAAAAGAGTAGTTAATTAAAAATAGGATTGTTAGGGTGGGTACTAATCCATATAAGAAGAAACCTAACTTTTGACACCTTGATCCTGGATTTGTAGTCTCTATGATTGTGAAAAATAAATATCTGTCTTTAAGCCACTTAGACTGTGGCATTTCATTACCACCACAGCCCTAGCAAACTAGAACATTCTCATTTATAGAACAAGTATAAGAAATATAAAAGAAGGAGTAGTTCAAAATGGCAGTGTAAGAAGAGCCTGAACTTACCTTCTCCCATGGACACAACAAATATACAGCTAATTGTAGATTGATTCTCTGAAAAGAACCTGAAAACTAGCTCCACAATGGAGGATAAAAAGGACCACATGGAGACGGGTAGGAGAGGCAGAGATTTGTCTTACCAAAAACCTTACCCCCAGCAAGGTAGCACACAATAGGGAGAGATCTCAGCTGACAGGCGTTTCTCTCAGAGGAATGAACTGAACTGTTGGCACCCCATTCCCCAGGATCTATACAAAAGAGAAAAACTCTCAAAACATCTGACTTGGAAAACAAATGAAGGCAAGGCCCAAAGAGGTATAGGAAACTGACACTATTCTCTTAAAGGGTTCATGCAATCTCAGTCTCTCTCTGACACCCAGTGAAATAATAGCAGTTCTAAAGGTGCCAAAACTATACGTATTTTTATATCTAAAAGCACTGGCTGGAGGGGAAAAGGATGGTGGAAATCCTCCCCAGAGATAGTGGGACTGTCAGAAACCATTGCTGCTAGCCCAGGTGGGCAAGCTTTTACTCAGGGGCAAGCGATCATGGCACTATCCCACTGCACTGCTGAAGCCAGCAAGTTCTAGTGGTTGCAGTACTCCCCTGCTCCTCTGCTGACGTGGGCAAGCACAAATGGCCGAGGCATTCTCTTGCTCCTTAGCTAAAGTCTGCAAGTGTGGGCCACTGTGATGCTTCTTTACCCCATGGCTGAGAGTATTGTCATTCTGCTCCCAGCCTAAAGCTGATGTGGGCATAGAAAAGGCACCCTCATACTGCACTGCTGAAGCCATTTTCCCTGCTGCCTTCTAAAGCAAGAGAGCAAGCCCTATACCTTACACTCCCTAGCTACCAACCTAAAGAGAGCAAGAATGCAATCCACACAGAGGACAGTCATTGTTCACCTGGCCTTAATGGCCAAGGGGGCTGGAATTCCTGAGCTCTTTGACACTATAGGCTTCCTTGGTGGCTCAGATGGTAAAGCATCTGTCTGCAATGCAGGAGACCTGGGTTCAATCCCTGGGTCAGGAAGATCTCCTGGAGAAGGAAATGGCAACCCATTCCAGTACTCTTGCCTGGAAAATCCCATGGACGTAGATGCCTGGTAGGCTACAGTCTATGGGATTGCAAAGAGTCAGACATGACTGAGCAACTTCTCTCTTCTCTTGACACTATAACAATCAATAAAAGAAAAAAAAAAGTTCTTGGCAGGCCACCATCAACAGGGTACTGTGAAAGCAGCACAGTCAAATACAACCAAGTCTTCCAGAGAATAAGGTTTGTTTATTTACCCTCACACTGAAGGGGAGTCTCCAGGCTTCCCTCACATGTAGAGGCTAAGGAGGTGCTTCCAGAGAATAAACTGAGGACGACACCATCCTTATGCACTTCCTTGGTCTGTTACACCTCAGAGAACCCCCAGAAAGGGGCTTGTACCTTTGGCAGAAGACCTCCTTATTTTGCAACTATTGCCCAGGTGACACCTCCAGTATCTCCTGGCCTGGAGGCCAGCAGGGATTAGGATTAAGCCTCACTGGACTGTTTGTATCTGCAAGGGTTAACAGCAGCTTCCTGAAGGTCTGGCGCCCGATCAGCCTGAAACTAGGTACTAAATGAAACTCCTCTAGGCAAAATCCTAACAAAAGGAGCATATCAAGAATACATCATGTGGAATTGAAAGCAACAAAGATCTGAGAGACAACCAAGAACTGAGAAAAGGTGGAACGACTAGAATTATCACCTAAACAAGGCTACTCCTTCAAGACTGAGAGAGGTAGCAGTTTTGTTTAACACTTGAAACAAATACAGAGAGCCAAAAATAATGAGGAAATAAAGACATATGTTTCAGAGGAAAAACAAGACAAAATCTCAGAAAAAAAGACGTTACTGATGTGGGCTTCCCTGGTGGCTCAGACAGTAAATAATCCATCTGGAATATGAAAGACCTGGATTCGATCCCTGGGTCAGGAAAGTCCCCAGGAGGAGGGCATGGCAATGCATTCCAGTAGAGATAAATGATCTACCTGATAAAAAATCAAAAGTGATGATGATAAAGATCATCATCTTACTGCACTCAGCAGAACAATGAGTGAACACAAGAAGAACTTCAACAAAGAGTTATAAAATATATAAAAAAAGAACCAATCAGAGATGAAGTTTATAATAACTGAAGTGAAAAATACACTAGAGGGAATCAACAGTACATTAAATGAAATAGAAGAATAGGTCAGCAATCTACAAGATAGGGTAGTGGATATCATTCAATCAGAATAGAAAAAAAAGGAACTTAAAGTAATATATAACATAGAGAATATAGTAAATAATATTTTAATAACTTTGATGGTGACAGAATTGATGCTTTTGAACTGTGGTGTTGGAGAAGACTCTTGAGAGTCCCTTGGACTCCAAGGAGATCCAACCAGTCCATCCTAAAGGAAATCAGTCCTGAATGTTCATTGGAAGGACTGATGCTGAAGCAGAAACTCCAATACTTTGGTCACCTGATGCAAAGAGCTGACTCATTGGAAAAGACCCTGATACTGGGAGGGATTGAAGGTGAGAGGAGAAGGGAACGACAGAGGATGAGATGAGTGGATGGCATCACCAACTCAACAGACATGAATTTGAGTAATCTACGGGAGTTGGTGATGGACAGGGAGGCCTGGGGTGCTGCAGTCCATGGGGTTGCAAAGAGTCGGATGTTACTGAGCGACTGAACTGAACTGACTGATGGTGACAGAGGTTAACTAGCCTTATTGTGGTGACCATTTCAAAATGTTTTTAAAGATTTTATCACTGTGATGTATACCTAAAACTAATATATTTGGCAATTATATTTCAATTAAAAAATAAATACAAAGCAACTTGCCAAGCGAATATCTTCAGAAAACATCTAATTTGGCCTTCCAGTTCCCATCTGAGATTTCAAACAGAGTATAATTTTAGTATGTTACCTTTCTTCAGCTCCTTCCTTCATAATAAATATCACTTAAAAATTTTATACTTCATTGTGATATTTTTTGTTGTTGTTAAATATGATGATAAAGTCATAATGGAGTAATCACAGTTCAGCCATACAAAACTGGGTCACGAAGCCACTGTCTCAGACGTGTCCCTCTACCACTTGAGAACTTGAATTTTCTGTGGACTATACTAAACCCAAGAATACCAGCCATTTTTAAAACAGCTTTTGCTATCTGTGACCTTGTGGCCTCAAGGTCATTCCCTCTGTGACTTTTCAGTCATTTTGGATTCCAACATTTCGTTGCTTAACAAATACCCTTACTCCTTGACAGCTCCAATTATAATTCTTGAAAACAATGCGTGTGACTAATTGTGGCCTTACAGTTTTTGCCTATGTAAGCTTCCTCCATTTTGTAGTCTGGCAGAAGACATTTCAAGTCCTTCTTTAATTTGTGTCTCCCGGCCTGCAGTTCTAACAAACTCCAAATAAATGCCCATTTCAATCAGGCCCCCATTTCTGAAATTTTGGTTAGCATATGAGAATGGTGTAATATATAAGATAATCTGTTCAATCTATAGTGCCTTCCTTTTCTTCCACTCCAGACAATGAGGCTAAGTCATATATGGTGGGGTAACTCCTGAGAAATTAACCTATAATTTGTTCCCCATTGCTGTAGGCGTATGGAAGGAATAATAGATGATTTTTAATCTCCTTTCCCAAGGGGCCTGTTAATGTCCTTAATCCTGAGAATAAACTTTCTAACATAAGACATTGGTGTCTCAATAAAAGATAAATTTAGGCTGAAATTTGTAGAAGCATGAGGAAGGGTATCTAGATAGTGATCAATAAAAAATTGGAAGAGACCATTAGTCCCTGGGAATAAGTGCCTTGAGCTACATCCTGGGTGGAAGTGTTCAGGTGCTCTGGCCATCAGCCATGAAAAGATTACTGGATTTAACCCAGGAAAAGAATGGCAGAGGAGCCATATTCAAGGTGGCCTGGATCAACCAGCACATCATCTGGGACTTGAGTGATATATCAAAGGAAAGTCTCCCCTTTGGGTTCTTATGTAATATTCTAAGGAAGAGAAAGTTTTCTCCACTTCATCCAGTATTATGACTTGAAATGAATCATATTGCAGCCTAGAGAGTAGGAACATGGAGAAGCTTAAACAGGTTTTCAAGAAATTAAACAGGTATGGTCTTTGTTTTTGCACCATGGCATATTTTTTGAATATATATGTGTTGCATAGCTAAGTTTCAATTCCTTTGACTTATAAAAAGTCTTCTGTCTGATTCAGTCACACAGCAGTGTGTAGTGTATTTTTTGTTTATTTTTTCTCCATTGTGTATTGGAGAAAAAAAGAGAAGTCAGTAAAGTGAAGTTTGATTCCTTTATATTACGTTTCCCTTGTCCTCTGAGGAAATTAAGTTATAAGCTTCTGCCCAAGTGACAACCAACAGTCAACTGGGCCGTGGGTCACAGCAGAGGATACAAATTAAGATATTAGACTCATCAAAGTACACAGGAGGAGTAGGTGGTAGAAATGTCAACATTTACTTGAGAGATGTATAGATGAGCCTTGACCTTCTGTGGTAGCTCAAATGATAAAGAATCTGCCTGCAATGCAGGAGACTTGGGTTCAATCCCTGGGTTGGGAAGATACCCTGGAGAAAGGAATGGCAACCCACTCCAGTATTCTTGCCTGGAGAATTTTATGACAGATTACAGTCCATGGGATTGCAAAGAGTTGGACACAAATGAGCAACTAATGCACACACACACACACACACACACAGAGTCTCACTACTACTGAAATACTTTTAGCCAGTATATCTATTGCCTGATTATGATGGATAGTGGTTTAATCTATATATTTATGCTTATATTTTCTTTAAAAAAACCAATATTCTAACTTTCATTGGACAGTAAGTTCATGCAGTAGCCTTGGGTTCTAGAGGTATAGTCAGGTAGTGCTTTTCAGACTAAGCTCAAAGATTCTAAAGCATTCTTTTCATATTTTAATACTTGAGAAAATGTATACTTGTCCATTAAATCATTAAGGCTACATATTTAAATATACAATATAGTTCATTGTGTTATTCCATTAGCCTACAACTTACTAAATTAGAACCATTTAGCCATGTAACACTTGGCTAAATAAGAAAAAAAGAATAAATTAAAATTCGTGATGTGAATAGATGTCATTTAATTATAGCATTCAAAAATCAATTTGGTATTTTACATATCTACTAGATTTTTACTTTTGTAATAACAAAAATGTATTGATTCATATTATTTAAATCTAGAAAAGTCTATACTAATCATTTAGTCAAACCCTCTTATTTTATAGTATCAGAAAAGGAAACAAAATAGGCTATCAATCAACATTATAATATACTTTCCTTATGGTAAGTTCCCCATATTGAACCTATTTTAATACAAAGGCATACTGAACACTAATGGAAGGAGTTTTGGTACTATATGCAAGTTGGGTATTACAAATTAGGTGTATATTTAATCAAACCTAGAAAAGGATCTAATGTGCTCTGCTTAGATGTTCAGTCGTGTCCAACTCTTTGTGATCCCATGGACTGTAGGCCTGCCAGTCTCCTCTGTCCATGGGGATTCTCCAGGCAAGAATACTGGAGTGGGTTGCCATACTCTCCTCCAGGGGATCTTCTCAACCCAGGGATTGAACCCAGGTCTCCCACATTGCAGGTGGTTTCTTTACCACTTGAGCCACCAGGGAAGCCCCAAAGGATCTAATACTATACATTATATTCATACTTAATTTTTTTTTAATGGAGAAGAGATTTCTAAGCCACATTCAGCAGAATGGTTTCTGTATTGCTACCAAGAGATATGGTAAAGAGACTAGACAAGAGAAGCTTCAGGCTCTCCACTTGCATGCTAAAAACACAATAGTTATATATTACAATTATGATTATGACTTTCTTATAACCATATTCACATTTGATGACCAATGTTTGAACCTCTTGTTCCTCTACATTTTCTAGAATGAATTTTCTTGCCTATTTCTCCTTGTAATGTTTAATCCCTGGAACTTTTCCAATTGTTTATATTTAAATAGAGCTTTATAATCAAGAAAAATGTTCTCACTTCTTTTTAATCCCTTTAACTTTCATAAACATCTCTGTTCTTTCATTTAAAAAAACACTTACAATCTTTGTCATCTGATATTAATAAGATAAATTGCTTGCCACACCCCAAGGAATCTATTCTCTTCTCTACTTCTGTATTTAGCTATGTTTGGCCTTAAACACAGAATTATTTCCCACTTCTCTAGTTAACACAAAAGTCACCTCCACCATGAGTTTCCCAGTGCCTTTTAGGCTGAAGTATCTACTGCTCCATCAGGTATTCCTAGACTCTTTGCTCTCAGGTTTAACAGCACATTAAATTTCCCTACCTTATGTTGAATCCTCATGCACAACAGTGTTGGACACTAAAAATACATGTGTGCTCAGTCACTCAGTCATTTCTGACTCTTTGTGACCCCATGAACTGTAGCCTTCCAGGCTCCTCTGTCCATGGAAATTTCCAGGCAAGAATACTGGGGTGGGTTGCCATTTCTTTCTCCAGCGACTAAAATATATAGATTATGATATGTTAACATGTGACTGTTATCACAAATTCAGAAACAGTATGTTGACCCTTCTATACATTACTTTTTTGATTATTCTGTCTTTTCAGTCCTGATAGGTTTGCTCTGAAGCTAGAAGAGCAAACTAAATACAACTAAGTACATAAGATAAGCATGTATTTAAAAGTAGGAGATATTTCAAGTCAGTTTTGACTAGAAATGGTCAAGTGCCATAGACAGCTTGAGGAGAAATAGAAACTCAAACACTTAATTGATTAGGGTATGAATCAGTCCATTATGTAAGCCATATAAGTTAAAAGAATGGTAGCCTAGGGCAAGGGACATCTTGAATGCAAGATGGAAGAGGGAGAAAATAAGCATTTATTGAGAATTTGAGACTGACTTCGGTAAACGGACTTCAAGTAGCCCACTAACCTAAAGATGCATCCCCTTTCCAATTTATAAAGTTTTCCTATATACCTTGCTCTATGGAACAAAAGCATCTAAAGAGTGTAATTGATGAATTATAGCAGATGCTGTATTATGCTCCTCAGGACCCAAATATCCATTTCCCAGCTGCCATAAAAGTGATTATGGACAGTTCAGAGTAGAGTCCCTCCTATAAATTAACCCTTTGCCAGTTGGAGCTGCCTCACCTATTTCTTCTCTTGTGGCTCCCCTTGTGGCTCAGCTGGTAAAGAATATGCCTGAAATGCGGGAGACCTGGGTTCGATCCCTGCGTTGGGAAGATCCCCAGGAGAAGGGAAAGGCCACGTGCTCCAGTATTCTGGCCTGGAGAATTCCATGGAGTGTATAGTCCATGGGGTTGCAAAGAGTCGGACAGGCCTGAGTGACTTTCACGTTCACCTAAGTTTACACCACATCTCTGTGTTTGAATTTGTCAATGACTGGGCAATACTGGAAATTATGACACTTATGACAGCTCTATGACTCCCCCTGTTGAAATCATCATTGTTGTCACTGTACGACCATTTTACTGATTGCTATATCACTCTGCTTCTGTCATTCCCTTACAGTAATGTTCCAAGTAATGTTACACTCATCAGTAAACTGCCTGCATGCGGATCATCATCTCAGAGGTTGTTTCCAAGGAAACTTTGGCACTTTACTTGACCAAAGCATTTCATGAAAGAATGTATCAGTCAGAATGCCTGCTGAGCTTAAAGAATGTCAATACTCCTCAGGATGTTACTATTCAAGAAGGGCCTTTTAAGACTACAATTCCATTTTCTTATTCTCCCCAGCTCCTCCAAGAGCATTTGACAATTGGTAAATTTTGTAATAAGGTAAAACTTTCAGATGTAAAATTATAACAAAATGAATAGAAAGTTTTTCCACCTTTCCTATTGCAAGAAACAGCTCAAAGTGCTCTAGAAAAATGAATGTTAATTTATAGAAGTACACTAAAGCAGTCATATTAATTACAAACTGAGAGGATTTTAGGAACCAATATGACCAGAGGAATTTGCACCTTTTGATCAATGAAATCATAGCATCCCAGGTGTTCAATCTAGGCAGAGGTAACACATTTTCAGATAAAGTAAAACACTCAAATTGTGTTTTGTTACACTCAGCACCCAACTTATTCAGTCTTGTAGATGGCATATGGAAATTAAACAAAATAGTAGTGATGTTATCCATGCAAATTATATTAGTCTCTTTGTTTAGACACCAATTCTTGAACATTTTATTTTTTCCTGTCCAATTACTGTGAATGAAGTTACTATAAATATTTTTCAAAGTTCTTGAAATAGGCAAATTAGAGAATGGACTTTTGAAGACTGTGGAGATAAGGAACAGGTATTAGCAGAGAGTGCTATGGGAAATTAGACCCATTCAAAAATATATAAATGGCTTTGATTGCAAAACATTTTTCAGAAAAAAATGTTTATTTCTCCCACATAATATCATCTTATTCACATTTAGAGACCTAAAACTACCTCACTACTTTCCATGACATATTTCTAAAACTTTCAGAAGCAAAAGAAAATATTTATTGAGAACCCACAAATCAAGCTGCTGTTGTTAAGTTCCTCTGAAATATAGTTACATGTATTGGTATCATATTTCTGACTCTTAATTTCATACTAAAGTAAACTCTGAAATAGCTAGAAAATTCAAATTAATGACTGATATTATTAGAGGATTGTTCTTACTTTCTTAAACACAAACTTACACACTGTCACTTTTTTTAATGGGTTTATAATATTAGAACCGGATGTAAATCATCAATTCAGAGATGAACCATACTGAAATGTTAAGTTCTAAAAATATGATTTCTTACTTCTCCAGTTTTCTCCTACTAAAAAGGCAATTGCTAGTTGCCTACATGAAAATGAAGAAAAAGAATCACAATTATCTTAGTGTTAATACAAGTCCTATTGTGATGCTTTGGGAACATCATATTTTAAATCAAATACTCAAGCATGACCTCAAAAATCTCCCTTACGTATGTGCATTATGGGAAAAATATCTTTATTTTCTGTGAAAACAAATCTGCTTTATTTACCATAGCTTTGCTTTGAATCTTTGGTACAAGAGAATATATTATAAAGAGACATCAAAGCAAAAAAAGAGGCTTTTCTGTATTTACATCCTCAGAACCAAACTCCCTCTTCTTACTTGCTTTTGAACTCTGTATCAAAGGACATGAAAGTCTGGCAAAAACAGTCATCCGCAAATGGATACCTATATATACACGTGTGTGTGTGTGTGTGTGTGTGTGTGTGTGAGCTTTCTTCTGGGCAAAGATAAACTTAGAATTACTAATAATTTGTTTATGACATGTGTTAGTTAAAAGCGCTAAATAACAGTATCAACTATTTAATCTGTTTTAATACATTATTCTGATTTTATTAGGATAATGCTATAAAATTAAGAAGATAATAATGCAAGTATGTCAACAGCACATCCTCTTTGCAGTGTGTACTTTGGCTCTTTTTTCATCATACATCATCATAAAAGGTGGATGTAGTTGGAAACTTTCAGTTGACAATCTCAGACCATTACCGAGGCAAGGATATAACCAAAGGGTTTTCTCCAGACAACCCGCAGTTCTACTATACTCTTCCTCTTCCACTTCACTGACTCTACCGTCTAAATGTCTTGACATTTAAGGCACTATGCCAGCTCCATCTGTTTATCCAGGTCTTCTTGAGAATGTGAGTAAAATTCATTTAAACATGAGTTTATCTTTTAAGGAATTATCTGTCAGTTTCTGATGATCATTACTACTGAATAGTATTCATCTGTGTGGGTGTTCTGAATGTGTGCTTTCAGAGGTTTAAATGATGGAAAAATAGAATACATGTTTTTAAAGGTAATAGAAGTTACATTAATTAATTTGACATATGGTCTCAGAGTTCTGCCAAAGCCAGCATTTCAATGAACAATACAATTTCTCCCTAATGCCAAGGAAGGAAATGAGCAAATTCTGTCACTGAGTACCTTGAAAGTGAAGGTCGCTCAGTAGAGTCTGACTCTTTGTGACCCCACAGACTGTACAGTCCATGGAATTCTCCAGGGGGGATTACTGGAGTGGGTAGTCTTTCCCTTCTCCAGGGAATCTTCCCAACCCAGGGATCGAATCCATGTCTCCCACAATGCAGCCAGATTCTTCACCATCTGAGCCATCAGCGAAGCCCAAGAATACTAGAGTGAGTAGTCTATCCCTTCTCCAGAGGATCTTCTCTACCCAGGAATCAAACCAGGGCCTTCTGCATTTTAGATGGATTCTTTACCAACTGAACTATAAGGGAAGCCCACTGAGTACTTTACCAGTGTAAAAAAAAAAGTGTTATTGTGTCTTAGTCAGAAGTAAGCTTCAAATGTTTTATAATTTTATAGCTTTTTGAAATATAATCACATTCCTTTCATATATATTTGACTTTATAAGTCTACAAATTCAAATAATCTTTCTACTTAATAATTTTAACTGAGGGTTAAAATTATTCTCATAATTCCTGAGATAATTTCAAAGAATACACACACGTATACACACACCTTTCAATTTCTTTTACAAAATGAAAATAAAAATTTATAATTATATTAAATGCATTATTAGGGAGGAAAGACAAGATTCAAATGGAAAATGCTTAAGAAAGGTTCTAATAACAACAGTGCCACAGCTGCATTGCTCAGGAAAAAACAACAACAGACAATCAGTGGCAAACTGCCAGTGCTGGTATTGGTGTTCACTAGCAGCTGCCATGGAGTACGACAGGGCTATCTGCTGTCACCCTGTTTGCTTAACCTATATGCTGAGCACATCATGAGAAATGCCAGGCTGGATGAGTTACAAGCTGGAATCAAGATAGGTGGGAGAAATACCAACAACCTCAGATATGCAGATAACACCACTCTCCTGGCAGAAAGTGAAGAAGAACTGAAGAGCCTCTTGATGAGGGTGAAGAAGAGTGAAAGAGATGGCTTAAGACTAAATATCCAAAAAAAAAAAAAAAAAACTAAGATCATGGTATCCGCCCTCATTACTGCATGGAAATAGAAGGGGAAAAGGTAGAAGCACTGTCTGATTTCCTCTTCTTGGGCTTCAAAATCACTGTGGATGGTAACTGCAGCCATGAAATCAGAAGATGATTGCTTCTTGGCAGGAAAGTAATGACAGACAGTGCTGAAAAGCAGAGACATTACTCTGCCAACAAAGGTCCATATAGTCAAAGCTATGGTCTTCCCACCCACCAATGGAGTCAACAACATTTGTCATGTGTGGTTGTAAGAGCTGACTGTAAAGAAGGCAGAGCACCAAAGAATTGGTGCCTTTGAACTCTAGTGCTGGCTGGAGAAGACCCCTGAAAGTCCCTTGGATAGCAAGGAGATCAAACCTGTCAATCTTAAGGGAGATCAACCCTGAATATTCACTGGAAGGACTGATGCTGAAACTCCAACATTTTGGTCACCTGACACAAACAGACGACTCATTGGAAAAGTCGATATGCTGGAAAAGATTGAGGGCAGAAGGAGAAGGGGCCATCAGAGGTTGAGATGGCTGGACGGTATCACTGATGCAATGAAGATGAACCTGTGCAAACTCTGGGAGATGGTGAGGGACAGGGAGGCCAGGCATGATGCAGTACATGGGGTTGCAAAGAGTTGGACACAACTGGGCAACTTAACAACAACAACAAAAGGAAAATTCCAATTACAACAGTGAAGTGAAGTGAAGTGAAGTGAAGTGAAGTCGCTCAGTCGTGTCCGACTCTTTGTGACCCCATGGACTGTAGCCTATCAGGTTCCTCTGTCCATGGGATTTTCCAGGCAAGAGTGCTGGAGTGGATTGCCATTTCCTTCTCCAGGGGATTTTCCCGACCCAGGAATCGAACCCGGGTCTCCCGCATAGCAGGCAGATGTTTTACTATCTGAGCCACCAGGGAAGCCCAGCTGTATTGCTCAGAAATAAAAACTGACAATCAAATGGCAACTCTCATTGGTTGCCAATCAATACCAGTGTTCGTACTGATGTTAAGTAGCAGCTGCCATGCTACCAACATGAGCAGGTTCACTCTAAATACTTAAATTTTAGCTATCTGTTACAGTATATATAATGAGAAATCCCTAAATATTAAGAACATCATGATATTTAGATGATTAGATGTCAGATGCTATTATTTTCTATAGTCTTCAAGATGTGTTTAGGTTAAAAAAGAAGGAAATAAAGTCAGTCAGGCTTGCTTAGATGCAATTCTTGCAACGATATGATCTAATTATTTATAATAATGCTTTCTGTTCTAATTATTGTATTTCTAAACATAAAATTATGCTATATTTTCTGTTTGTTTTTTTTCTTTATTTACAGAGCTTGAATAACTGTAAAATGCCAAGCCAATGAAATTCTCTCCTGAAATACTGAAAATGCATGAATTTTAGAAATCTAAATTACTTAATCAACCCTGAAATAGTTTTAACTTGAATATAATTTATATTATAAAAATCGAATATCTGTAAGGTTCATAAACACATTTACACGTCTATATTTATCTAATACGTGAAGGTAGGGTATTGTAATATCATTGATTTTTCCACTTAGCTAACCCAATATACTTAGGTGAACTATGGTAAGTCATTTAACATTTCATGTCTCTTCACCTGAAAAATGGGAGGATTAGGTGAAACATATTTTAAGATCCTTTCAACTCAGAATTTAAATGATGTTTAATGATAGACTATGATGTTAGATGTCTGTTTATTTAACTCAGATGTTGGAATGAGAGGATTATATTCTTTCAGCCACAACATCAGAATCAAGTTTACCTCAGATATACTGCCTGCAGCTTCCAGATGATCTGACAGAACATGATCCTTTGTTTCAAAATGTGATGTAGCATTTCAGATGAACATTGTCAGTCACTCTTTTGTTGACTACTTTTTCCTTTAGAGACATTTCCAAACTCCACAGTTTATTTTTATTATTCTTTCCTTAGCAAGAGGACAAAGGTAAAATAAAAATGGTAATAAAAGTAATTTTAAACCTGGCATTCTTCCAAAGTTAGGAGAGAAAAGCAATCAACACTTTTCCATTGGAAGACAAACTTTCCTTTCCAATAAAATAAAAAGTTCTACAGATTAAACTTTTCTTACCAATATTTAAAAATTCAGCTTTGTCATAGAGATACTTGTCAGATTACTTTTGAATTAAGAAAAAAAATTGCTGTGAATACAAGTAACATAAGCCTCCCTGACAATTGACAGCTTCATTATAAATACAGTTTCATTATAATGCTAAGTGTATATAAGTGTATATCTCAGGTAAAATATGTGTCCCATAATTACCATTTCACTGATTCTTAATATAAAACTTAACCACTGGTGTTATATGAATATCATGATTATGACATGTCATGTAGATGGAATGATATGCCAGTGTTTTAACTTTCCAGAGTCATATTCAAAAATTTAAAACCACAGTCTAATCTTGAAAAAAATTAGACATACTCAGATTGTGGGCATTCTGCAGACTTTTTGGTCAGGTTGCTTTAAGGTAGGCATAACAAAAGAAAGAAAAAGAATGAGAAATTATAATAGACTAAAGGAGACTGGGAGCATATGGCAACTGAACACATTTTACCCTGGTTTAGATTTGCCAAAAGAAAAAGGACATTAACTGAAAGCTGTTAAAATTCAAATAAACGAAGCAGTAGTTAATAATAGTATAGCATTATAAGTTTCTTAGTTTTGATAAATATGTCTTAGTAATGTAATTTGCTAATAATAGCAGAAACTGGATCAGGGGTATTCAGGAACTCTCTGTACTATTTTTGCAAGTGAAAGTCACTCATTCTTGTCTGATTCTTTGCGACTCCATGGACTATACATTCCATGGAATTCTCCAGGCCAGAATACTAGAGTAAGTAGCCTTTCCCTTCTCCAGGTCTTTACCAGCTCAGCCACCAGGGAAGACCAAGAATACTGAAGTAGGTAGCCTATCCCTTCTCCAGCGGATCTTCCCGACCCAGGAATTGAACCAGGGTCTCCTGCCTTGCAGGTGAATTCTTTAACAACTGAGCTATCAGGAAAGCCTGACTATTTTTGCAAACTTTTTTCTGTAAATCTCAATATATCCTAACTTTAAAAGGGCTATTTAAATCCAATATAAAAAAGTGTGCACAAGTCAATAAATATGATATACCACATTAACAAAATGAAAGGTAAAAATCACAATTATCTCAACACATGCAGAAAACTGTCTGACAAAATTTGACATTCATTTATGATTAAACCTATCATCAGGGGCAGTCCCAAGATGGCAGAGGAATAGGACATGGAGACCACTTTCTCCCCCCCAAAAAAAACTCATCAAAAGATCATTTGAATGTTGAGTAACTTCCACAAAACAACTTCTGAATGCTGGCAGAGGACACCAGGCACACAGAAAGGCAGCCCATTCTCTTCTAAAGGAGGTAGGAAAAAATATAAAAGGCAAAAAGAGAGACAAAAGATTTAAGGATGGAGACCTGTCCTGGGGAGAGAGCGGTGAATATGCACCTAACTTCAACTCCCAGAGGAGAAGTAGCCTAGATGCTGGCAACCCGCACCAGCGAATGAGAGCTGGTCAGGGAGGTGCAGGGTACATCATCAATCCTTAGGGTAAGGGCTGGGTCTGAATGACCTGAGGACAATCTGAGGGAGTAACATGAGATAGCAATCCAAATTGTGGCTTTGACAGAGAGAGAGGAAAAAAGAAAAACAACAACAACAACATCAACAATGAACTTTCCCATGAAAGGCTCTAATTCTTGCAGCCTGGCCCACTCACAGAACAAAGGATTGAGTGAATGTCAAAACAGAGTAAGCTGGCTGCATGTAGGTCCCTCCCCTGCTGGAGGCAGAGAGGCAGACATGTGACAGCCAGAGCCAAAAGGCAAGGGGCTGCAGCAATCTTGGCCCCAGGGATGGCATCTTCCACCAAACTGTGAGCAGGTTCCCAGTTTCTAACCACATCTTCCTGGGATGCTGGATGGTTGACATCAGCTCCCCAGAGGAGACACACAGCATATCTGAGATGTTGCTCTCATGGAGCACCTGGGAAACAGAGCGGCCAGGACCAGGGAGGTGATTAAGACACACGGCCCACCCAGGACAGTGCATTCACCAAGCTTCTGGTCGTCTGAGCTGCTTGGACCTGGGAAGGGCACAAAATACACGTCCAGTGGGGACTGTTCCCTTGCAGAGTACCCGAGAACCTGAGTGGCTTAGACCTGGGAAATGCAAGAAACACAGGGTCCGCTTGGGACAGTGCCCTTGCAGAGCACCCTGGAGCCTGAGCAGTGGAGACCTGGGAAACACGCTGCCTTGGGCTGTGGCAAAACCAGTGTGGTCCACACACTGCAAGCACTCTCCACACACGACAGTGATATTTGTAGTGTCCCTTCCTCCCCACGACACAACTGAACAAGCAAGCTGAAATAAGTCACCACTTTTGCCCCCTCGTATCCGGGTGGAAATTAGACACTGAAGAGACTTGCAAACAGAGGAAGCCAAAATAAACAAACAAGAGGGAACCACTCTGGAAGTGACAGGTGAAACAGATTAAAATTCTGTAGTTAACATTGACTATGCATTGGAGGGGGCTGATAGACCTTGAGAACAAGTACAAGCTGGAACAAGGAGCTATATGAAACTGAACTGATCCCACACTGCCCATAATGGCTCCAGGGAAATTTGTAAGTATATTTTTATTATTATCATGTTTAAATATTTTTTTTAAATTTAAGTTCTTTATTACTCCTTTAATTTTCATTTTTATAACCTATTACCTTGCAAAAAAAGACCTTATTTTAAAAACAAATTACATATATATATATATTAATTGTTGTAATTGATTTTGTTTTGTATTTTTTTTTTTATTCTTCCAATTTTATTTTATTTTTAAACTTTACATAATTGTATTAGTTTTGCCAAACATCAAAATGAATCCGCCACAGGCATACATGCGTTCCCCATCCCGAACCCTCCTCCCTCCTCCCTCCCCATACCATCCCTCTGGGCCGTCCCAGTGCACCAGCCCCAAGCATCCAGCATCATGCATCGAACCTGGACTGGCAACTCGTTTCCTACATGATATTTTCCATGTTTCATTGCCATTCTCCCACATCTTCCCACCCTCTCCCTCTCCCACAGAGTCCATAAGACTGTTCTATACATCAGTGTCTCTTTTGCTGTCTCGTACACCGGGTTATTGTTACCATCTTTCTAAATTCCATATATATGCGTTAGTATACTGTATTTATGTTTTTCCTTCTGGCTTACTTCACTCTGTATAATAGGCTCCAGTTTCATCCACCTCATTTGAACTGATTCAAATGTATTCTTTTTAATGGCTGAGTAATACTCCATTGTGTATATGTACCACAGCTTTCTTATCCATTCATTCCTCAGTGTGTATGCCCAGCAGTGGGGTTGCTGGATCATAAGGCAGTTCTATTTCCAGTTTTTTAAGGAATCTCCACACTGTTCTCCATAGTGGCTGTACTAGTTTGCATTCCCACCAACAGTGTAAGAGGGTTCCCTTTTCTCCACACCCTCTCCAACATTTATTATTTGTAGACTTTTGGATCGCAGCCATTCTGACTGGTGTGAAATGGTACCTCATAGTGGTTTTGATTTGCATTTCTCTGATAATGAGTGATGTTGAGCATCTTTTCATGTGTTTGTTAGCCATCTGTATGTCTTTTTTGGAGAAATGTCTATTTAGTTCTTTGGCCCATTTTTTGATTGGGTCGTTTATTTTTCTGGAGTTGAGCTGTAGGAGTTGCTTGTATATTTTTGAGATTAGTTGTTTGTCGGTTGCTTCATTTGCTATTATTTTCTCCCATTCTGAAGGCTGTCTTTTCACCTTGCTAATAGTTTCCTTTGATGTGCAGAAGCTTTTAAGGTTAATTAGGTCCCATTTGTTTATTTTTGCTTTTATTTCCAATATTCTGGGAGGTGGGTCATAGAGGATCCTGCTGTGATGTATGTCGGAGAGTGTTTTGCCTATGTTCTCCTCTAGGAGTTTTATAGTTTCTGGTCTTACGTTGAGATCTTTAATCCATTTTGAGTTTATTTTTGTGTATGGTGTTAGAAAGTGGTCCAGTTTCATTCTTTTACAAGTGGTTGACCAGATTTCCCAGCACCACTTGTTAAAGAGATTGTCTTTAATCCATTGTATATTCTTGCCTCCTTTGTCGAAGATAAGGTGTCCATATGTGCGTGGATTTATCTCTGGGCTTTCTATTTTATTCCATTGATCAATATTTCTGTCTTTGTGCCAGTACCATACTGTCTTGATAACTGTGGCTTTGTAGTAGAGCCTGAAGTCAGGTAAGTTGATTCCTCCAGTTCCATTCTTCTTTCTCAAGATCGCTTTGGCTATTCGAGGTTTTTTGTATTTCCATACAAATTGTGAAATTATTTGTTCTAGCTCTGTGAAGAATACTGTTGGTAGCTTGATAGGGATTGCGTTGAATCTATAAATTGCTTTGGGTAGTATACTCATTTTCACTATATTGATTCTTCCAATCCATGAACATGGTATATTTCTCCATCTATTACTGTCCTCTTTGATTTCTTTCACCAGTGTTTTATAGTTTTCTATATATAGGTCTTTAGTTTCTTTAGGTAGATATATTCCTAAGTATTTTATTCTTTCCGTTGCAATGGTGAATGGAATTGTTTCCTTAATTTCTCTTTCTGTTTTCTCATTATTAGTGTATAGGAATGCAAGGGATTTCTGTGTGTTGATTTTATATCCTGCAACTTTACTGTAGTCATTAATTATTTCTAGTAATTTTCTGGTGGACTCTTTAGGGTTTTCTATGTAGAGGATCATGTCATCTGCAAATAGTGAGAGTTTTACTTCTTCTTTTCCAATTTGGATTCCTTTTATTTCTTTTTCTGCTCTGATTGCTGTGGCCAAAACTTCCAAAACTATGTTGAATAGTAATGGTGAAAGTGGGCACCCTTGTCTTGTTCCTGACTTTAGAGGAAATGCTTTCAATTTTTCACCATTGAGGATAATGTTTGCAGTGGGTTTGTCATATATAGCTTTTATTATGTTGAGGTATGTTCCTTCTATTCCTGCTTTCTGGAGAGTTTTTATCATAAATGGATGTTGAATTTTGTCAAAGGCTTTCTCTGCATCTATTGAGATAATCATATGGTTTTTATTTTTCAATTTGTTAATGTGGTGTATTACATTGATTGATTTGCGGATATTGAAGAATCCTTGCATCCCTGGGATAAAGCCCACTTGATCATGGTGTATGATCTTTTTAATGTGTTGTTGGATTCTGATTGCTAGAATTTTGTTAAGGATTTTTGCATCTATGTTCATCAGTGATATTGGCCTGTAGTTTTCTTTTTTTGTGGGATCTTTGTCAGGTTTTGGTATTAGGGTGATGGTGGCCTCATAGAATGAGTTTGGAAGTTTACCTTCCTCTGCAATTTTCTGGAAGAGTTTGAGCAGGATAGGTGTTAGCTCTTCTCTAAATTTTTGGTAGAATTCAGCTGTGAAGCCGTCTGGACCGGGGCTTTTGTTTGCTGGAAGATTTTTGATTACAGTTTCAATTTCCATGCTTGTGATGGGTCTGTTAAGATTTTCTATTTCTTCCTGGTCCAGTTTTGGAAAGTTGTACTTTTCTAAGAATTTGTCCATTTCTTCCACGTTGTCCATTTTATTGGCATATAATTGTTGATAGTAGTCTCTTATGATCCTTTGTATTTCTGTGTTGTCTGTTGTGATCTCTCCATTTTCGTTTCTAATTTTGTTGATTTGATTTTTCTCCCTTTGTTTCTTGATGAGTCTGGCTAATGGTTTGTCAATTTTATTTATCCTTTCAAAGAACCAGCTTTTGGTTTTGTTGATTTTTGCTATGGTCTCTTTTGTTTCTTTTGCATTTATTTCTGCTCTAATTTTTAAGATTTCTTTCCTTCTACTAACCCTGGGGTTCTTCATTTCTTCCTTTTCTAGTTGCTTTAGGTGTAGAGTTAGGTTATTTATTTGACTTTTTTCTTGTTTCTTGAGGTGTGCCTGTATTGCTATGAACTTTCCCCTTAGGACTGCTTTTACCGTGTCCCACAGGTTTTGGGTTGTTGTGTTTTCATTTTCATTCGTTTCTATGCAGATTTTGATTTCTTTTTTGATTTCTTCTGTGATTTGTTGGTTATTCAGCAGCGTGTTGTTCAGCCTCCATATGTTGGAATTTTTAATAGTTTTTCTCCTGTAATTGAGATCTAATCTTACTGCATTGTGGTCAGAAAAAATGCTTGGAATGATTTCTATTTTTTTGAATTTACCAAGGCTAGCTTTATGGCCCAGGATGTGATCTATCCTGGAGAAGGTTCCATGTGCGCTTGAGAAAAAGGTGAAATTCATTGTTTTGGAATGAAATGACCTATAGATATCAATTAGGTCTAACTGGTCTATTGTATCGTTTAAAGTTTGTGTTTCCTTGTTAATTTTCTGTTTAGTTGATCTATCCATAGGTGTAAGTGGGGTATTAAAGTCTCCCACTATTATTGTGTTATTGTTAATTTCTCCTTTCATACTTGTTAGCATTTGTCTTACGTACTGTGGTGCTCCCGTGTTGGGTGCATATATGTTTATAATTGTTATATCTTCTTCTTGGATTGATCCTTTGATCATTATGTAGTGACCTTCTTTGTCTCTTTTCACCGCCTTTGTTTTAAAGTCTATTTTATCTGATATGAGTATTGCTACTCCTGCTTTCTTTTGGTCCCTATTTGCATGGAAAATCTTTTTCCAGCCCTTCACTTTCAGTCTGTATGTGTCCCCTGTTTTGAGGTGGGTCTCTTGTAGACAACATATGTAGGGGTCTTGTTTTTGTATCCATTCAGCCAGTCTTTGTCTTTTGGTTGGGGCATTCAACCCATTCACATTTAAGGTAATTACTGATAAGTATGTTCCCGTTGCCATTTACTTTATTGTTTTGGGTTCGAGTTTATACACCATTTTTGTGTTTCCTGTCTAGAGAATATCCTTTAGTATTTGTTGGAGAGCTGGTTTGGTGGTGCAGAATTCTCTCAGCTTTTGCTTGTCTGAAAAGCTTTTGATTTCTCCTTCATACTTGAATGAGATCCTTGCTGGGTACAATAATCTGGGCTGTAGGTTATTTTCTTTCATCATTTTAAGTATGTCTTGCCATTCCCTCCTGGCTTGAAGAGTTTCTATTGAAAGATCAGCTGTTATCCTTATGGGAATTCCCTTGTGTGTTATTTGTTGTTTTTCCCTTGCTGCTTTTAATATTTGTTCTTTGTGTTTGATCTTTGTTAATTTGATTAATATGTGTCTTGGGGTGTTTCGCCTTGGGTTTATCCTGTTTGGGACTCTCTGGGTTTCTTGGACTTGGGTGATTATTTCCTTCCCCATTTTAGGGAAGTTTTCCACTATTATCTCCTCAAGTATTTTCTCATGGTCTTTCTTTTTGTCTTCTTCTTCTGGAACCCCTATGATTCGAATGTTGTAGCGTTTAATATTGTCCTGGAGGTCTCTGAGATTGTCCTCATTTCTTTTAATTCGTTTTTCTTTTATCCTCTCTGATTCATTTATTTCTACCATTCTATCTTCTAATTCACTAATCCTGTCTTCTGCCTCTGTTATTCTACTATTTGTTGCCTCCAGAGTGTTTTTAATTTCACTTATTGCATTATTCATTATATATTGACTCTTTTTTATTTCTTCTAGGTCCTTGTTAAACCTTTCTTGCATCTTCTCAATCCTTGTCTCCAGGCTATTTATCTGTGATTCCATTTTAGTTTCAAGATTTTGGATCAATTTCACTATCATTATTCGGAATTCTTTATCAGGTAGATTCCCTATCTCTTCCTCTTTTGTTTGGTTTGGTGGGCATTTATCCTGTTCCTTTATCTGCTGAGTATTCCTCTGTCTCTTCATCTTGTTTAAATTGCTGAGTTTGGGGTGTCCTTTCTGTATTCTGGCAGTTTGTGGAGTTCTCTTTATTATGGCGTTTCCTCACTGTGTGTGGGTTTGTACAGGTGGCTTGTCAAGGTTTCCTGGTTAGGGAAGCTTGTGTCGGTGTTCTGGTGGGTGGAGCTGTATTTCTTCTCTCTGGAGTGCAATGAAATGTCCAGTAATGAGTTATGAGATGTCTATAGTTTTGGGGTGACTTTGGGCAGCCTGTATCTTGAAGCTCAGGACTGTGTTCCTTTGTTGCTGGAGAATTTGCTTGATATGTCTTGCCCTGGAACTTATTGGCCCTTGTGTGGTGCTTGGTTTCAGTGTCGGTATGGAGGCATTTGATGAGCTCCTGTCAATGAATGTTCCTTGGAGTCAGGAGTTCCCTGGAGTCAGGGTTTGGACTTAAGTCTCCTGCTTCCGATTATCGGTCTTATTTTTACAGTAGTTTCAAAACTTCTCCTTCTATACAGCACCATTGATAAAACATCTACATTAAAGATGATAAGTTTCTCTACAGTGAGGGTCACTCAGAGAGGTTCACAGGGTTACATGGAGAAGAGAAGAGGGAGGAGGGAGTTAGAGGTGACCCAAATGAGATGAGGTGAATCAATAGTGGAGAGAGTGGGCTAGCCAGTAGTCACTTCCTTATGTGCACTCCACAACTGGACCACTCAGAGATGTTCACAGGGTTATACAGAGAAGAGAAGAAGGAGGAAGGTAACAGAGGTGGCCAGAAGGATAAAAGGGGGAATGAAAAGGAGGGAGACAGATCCAGCCAGTAATCAGTTCCCTAAGTGTTCTCCACCGTCTGGAACACACAGAAATTCACAGAGTTGGGTAGAGTAGAGAGGGGTTAGGGAGGAGACACAGGCGACCTGGTGGAGAAAAAGGAGGGTCCAAAGGGAGAGAGAGCAGTCAAGCCAGTAATCTCACTCCCTAGTGAAAAATGGGTCCTGAAGATTGGGTCCTTAAAGGTACAAAATTGGTAACAAATACATAAAAGCAAAAATTAAAAATCTAGAGTAGAGTTTGGAATTTCAAAAATACGATGTTAAAGAAAAGAAGAAGGAAAAGAAAGAGAGAAAGAACGAACAAACAAAAACAAACAAGGTCGCGAAAATTATAAAGAAAGTACAGGTACAAAATTGATAACTAATACCAGAAAGCGAAAATTAAAAATCTAGAGTAGAGTTTGGAATTTCAAAAATACAATGTTAAAGAAAAGAAGAAGGAAAAGAAAGAGAGAAAAAATGAACAAACAAAAACAAACAAGGTCGCGAAAATTATAAAGAAAGTACAGGTACAAAATTGATAACTAATACCAGAAAGCAAAAATTAAAAATCTAGAGTAGAGTTTGGAATTTCAAAAATACAATGTTAAAAAAAAAAAAAAGAAGAAAAATAAAGAGAGAAAACAAACAAACAAATACGAACAATGTCACAAAAATTATAAAGAAAATACAGGTACAAAATTGATATCAAATACCAAAAAGCATAAATTGAAAATCTAGAGTAAAGTTTGGAATTTCAGATATACAATGTTATATAAAAGAAGAAGAGAAAGAAACAGAGAAGAAGAAGAAAAAAGAAAAAAAAAATCACAGAAATTATATAAAAAAAAACTATAGGTACAAAATTGATAACATATACCAAAAAGCGAAAATTAAAAATCTAGAGTAGAGTTTGGAATTTCAAAAATACAATGTTAAAGAAAAGAAGAAAAAAACAAAAACCAACAACAAAAAATTATAAAATATATATATATGAAGTTTGCTGAAGAAGAAAAAAATAGGGTCTTTTTTTTTTTTTTTTTTGCAAAGTAATAGGTTATAAAAGTGAAAATTAAAGGAACAATAGAGGACTTAAATTTTTTTTTTTTAATAAAAAAAAAAAAGAAAGAATGATCGTAAAAATAATAAAAATATATCTAGGACTTTTTTGTTTCTTTTTTTGTGGGTGTTGTGGGTTCAGTTCATTTTTGGCTAGTTCCTTGGTCAGATTTATATTTCTCAAGATCTATAGGCTGGCCCTGGGCTGCATGCACCTCCCAGGTCCAAGCCGCTCAGGTTCAGGCACTCGGGTAGTCCTCAGAGGCGCAGACTCAGTTGGGCCTGCGTTTTGTACTCTTCCCAGGTCCGAGCGCCAATTTGCTCTTCCCAGGCAAGCGCCAATGCTGGACTTCTTTTTAGTTAGCAAAGAAGCCTGCTTACAATTTTATAGATAATGTCTCTCTGGGGCTGCGATTGCCCCCTTCCAGCTCTGGCTGCCTGTCACCGGAGGGGAAGATCTGCAGCCGGCTATCTCTGTTCAGTCCTTTGTTCCGTGCGCGGGCCTGGCGGTCTTAGGTTAGGGCTGGCTTTTCGCGTGGTAGGTATCCCACAGTCTGGTTTGCTAGCCCAAATTATTTCGCTCAGATAGCGCTCAGGGTATTCAGGCCAGATTCTTACTCTCAGCGATGCAGCCCACGCCGCGCCTCCCTGCCCAGCCCCGATTCACTAATGGCGGATGCAGGCGTCTGCGCTGCTTCTCTGCTGGGGGAGTTACCGTAGGGCTCGCAATCTGCGAGTTTTAAATTGTTTATTTATTTTTTCTCCCTGTTATGTTGCCCTCTGTGCTTCCAAAGCTCGGCACAGATTCGGCAGTGAGAAGGTTTCCTGATGTTTGGAAACTTCTCTCTTTTTAAGATCCCCTTCCCGGGACGGAACTCCGTCCCTCCCTCTTTTGTCTCTTTTTTTTTGTTTTTAATATTTTTTCCTACCTCCTTTTGAAGAGTTGGGTTGCTTTTCTGGGTGCCTGATGTCCTCTGCCGGCATTCAGAAGTTGTTTTGTGGAATTTACTCGACGTTTAAATGCTCTTTTGATGAATTTGTGGGGGAGAAAGTGTTCTCCCTGTCCTACTCCTCCGCCATCTTGGCTCCTCCCCCTCTGTATTTTTTTTATATTGTATATTTGAGAGTCTAACCTCTATTCTAGATTTTTAATCTTCACTTTTTGGTATTTGTTATCAATTTTGTATCTTTAAGAATCTAATCTTCAGTATCCATTTTCACTTAGGGAGGTGATTAATGGCTTGATTGCTCTCTCCCCATTGGCTCTCCCTTTTCTCCCCCAGGTTACCTCTATCTCCTTCCTTCCTCATCTCTTCTCTACTTAACTCTGTGAATCTCTCTGGGTGTTCTGGGCTGTGAAGAACACTTATGGAATGGGTTACTGGCTAGCTTGCTCTCTCCCCTTCTGACTCCCCTTCTTCTCCTCCTGGTCACCTCTATCTCCCTCCTCCCTCTTCTCTTCTCTAATTAACTCTGTGAATCTCTCTGGGTGTCCCCCTCTGTGGAGAATTGTTTCACCACTAACCTAGATGTTTTAACATCTATGCTATATGGAAGGAGAAGTCTTGAGGGTACTGTAGGAGAAGGACTGAAAGCCAGAGGCAGGAGGCTTAACTCCAAAACTTGAGAACATCACAGAACTCCTGATTCCAGGGAACATTAATAGACAAGAGCCTAGAAGAAATAAAGACGAGTCAATCAATAATGAATAATGCAATAACTGAGGTCAAAAGCACTCTGGAGGGAACCAAAAGTAGATAACTGAGGAAGAAGAAAGGATATGTGAAGTAGAAGACAGAATGGAGGAAATTAATAAGGCAGAGAGGGAAAAAAGAGAAAATAATTAAAATGAGGACAACCTCAGAGACCTCTGGGACAAAGTTAAACACCCCAACATTTGAATAACAGGGGTCCCAGAAGAAGAAGACAAAAAGAAAGGGCATGAAAAAATATTTGAGGAGATAATAGTTGAAAACTTCCCTACAATGGGGAAGGAAAAGCCACCGAAGTCCAAGAAACCCAGAGAGTCCCAAACAGGATAAACCCAAGGTGAAACATCCCAGGACACATATTAATCAAACTAACAAAGATCCAACACAAAGAGCAAATATTAAAGGCAGAAAGGGAAAATCAACAAATAACACACAAGGGGATCCCCATAAGGATAACAGCTGATCTTTCAATAGAAACACTTCAGGCCAGAAGAGAATGGCAGGGCATACTTAAAATGATGAAAGAGAAAAACCTACAATCAAGATTACTGTACCCAGCAAGGATCTCATTCAAATACAAAGGAGAAATCAAAAGTTTTACAGACAAGCAAAAGCTGAGAGAATTCAGTATCACCAAACCAGCTCTTCAACAAATGCTAAAGGATCTTCTCTAGACAGGAAACACAGAAAAGGTTTATAAACTTGAACCCAAAACAACAAAGTAAATGGCAATGGGATCATACTTATCAATAATTACCTTAAATATAAATGGGTTAAATGCCCCATCCAAAAGACAAAGATTGGCTGAATAAATATAAAAACAAAACCCCTATATAAGCTGTCTACAAGAGATCCACCTCAAATCAAGGAAAACATACAGACTGAAAGTGAACGGCTGGAAAAAGATATTTCATGCAAATGGAGACCAAAAGAAAGTAGGAGTAGCAATAATCATATCAGATAAAATAGACTTTGAAATAAAGACCATGAAAAGAGACAAAGAAGGACTTAATGATCAAACTATCAATCCAAGAAGAAGATATAACAATTATAAATATATATGCACCCAACATAGAAGCACTTCTGTACTTAAGGCAAATGCTAACAAGTATCAAAGGGGAAATTAAAGTAATAGAATAATAGTGGGAGACTTCAATATCCCACTCACACCTATGGGTAGATCAACCAAATAGAAGATTAGCAAGGAAATGCAAGCTTTATATGACACAATGGACCAACTGGACATAATTGATATCTGACATTTCACCCCAAAACAATGAATTTCAACTTTTTCTCAAGTGCACGTGAAACATTCTCCAGTACAGATCACATCCTGGGCCATAAATCTAGCCTTGGTAAATTCAAAAAAAAATTGAAATAATTTCAAGCATCTTTCTGATAACAATGTGGTATGATTAGATGTCAAATACAGGGGAAAAAACTATGAAAATACAAACATATGGAGGCTAAACAACAGACTTCTGAATAAACAACAGATCATGGATAAAATAAAAAAGGAAATAAAAATTTACATAGAAACAAGTGAAAATGAAGAAACAACAACCCCAAACCTATTGAATTCAGTAAAAGCAGTGTTAAGAGGAAGGTTCATAGCAATACAAGCTTACCTCAAGAAAGAAGAGAAAAATCAAATAAATAACCTAACTTTATACACAAAGCAACTAGAAAAAGAAGAAATGAAGAACCCCAAAGTTAGTAGAAGGAAAGAAATCATAAAAATCAGAGCAGAAATAAATAAAAAAGAAAAAGAAAAAGAGAGAGAGACTATAGCAAAAATCAACAAAACTAAAAGCTGGTTCTTTGAGAAGATACATAAAATTACAAACCATTAGCCAGACTCATCAGGAAACAAAGGGAGAAGATTAAATCAACAAAATTAGAAATGAAAGTGGAGAAATCGCAACAGACAACACAGGAATACAAAGGATAATAAGAGACTGCTATCAGTAATTATATGCCAATAAAATGGACAACTTGGAAGAAATGGATGAATTCTTAGAAAAGTATAACCTTCCAAAACTGAGCCAGCAAGGAATAGATTATCTTAACAGACCCATCACAAATATAGAAATCAAGACTATAATCAAACATCTTACAACAAACAAAAGCCCAGAATCAGATGGCTTCACAGGTGAAATCTACCAAAAATTTAGAAAAGAGCTAACACCTAACCTATGCAAACTCTTCCAGAAAATTTCAGAGGAAGGTAAACTCCCAAACTCATTCTATGAGGCCACCATCTCCCTAATATCAAAAACAGACAAAGATGCCACACACACAAAAAAGGAAACTACAGGCCAATAACAGTGATAAACATAGATGCAAAAATCCTCAACAAAATTCTAGCAAACAGAATCCAACAACATATTAAAAAGATCATACATCATGACCAAGTGGGCTTCATTCCAGGGATGCAAGGATTCTTCAATATTTGCAAATCAATCAATGTGATAGACCACATTAACAAATTGAAAGCTAAAAGCCATATGATTATCTCAATAGATGCAGAGAAATTTTTGACAAAATTCACATCCATTTATGATAAAAAATCTCCAGAAAGCAAGCATTGAAGGAACATACCTCAACATAATGAAAGCCATATATGATAAATCCACAGCAAACATTATCCTCAGTGGTGAAAATTGAATGCATTTCTCCTAAAATCAGGAACAAGACAAGAGTGCCCACTCTCACCACCACTATTCAACATAGTTTTGGAAGTTTTAGCCACAGCAATCAGAAAAGAAAAAGAAGTAAAAGGAATGCAGATTGGAAAAGAAGAAGTAAAACTCTCACTGTTTTCAGATGACAAGATCCTTTACATAGAAAACCCTAAAGACACCACCAGAAAATTACTAGTAAATTTAGTAAAGTTACTAAATTTTGTAATTTATTAACATTGTGAATATAGTAAAGCTTCAGGATGTAAACTTAATACACAGAAATCCCTTGCATTCCTCTACACCAACAATGAGAAAACAACAAAATTAAGGAAACAATCCCATACATCATTGCAATGAAAAGAATAACATACTTAGGAATAAATCTACCTAAAGAAACAAAAGACCATATATAGAAAACTATACACTGATGAAAGAAAACAAAGGTAACACAAATTGATGGAGAAATATACCATGTTCATGGATTGGAAGAATCAATATAGTGAAAAATGAAAATACTACCCAAAGCAATCTATAGATTCAGTGCAATTCCTATCATGTTACCAATGGTAATTTTCACATAACTAGAACAAATAATTTCATAGTTTGTATGGAAACACAAAAAAATGTCGAATAGCTAAAGCAATCTTGAGAAAGAAGCATGGAAGTGGAGGAATCAATCTGCCTGACTTTATACTACAAAGCTACAGTCATCAAGACAGTATGGTACTGGCACAGAGACAGAAATATAGATCAATGGAACAATTATAGAAATCCCAGAGATAAATCCACACATGTATGGACAACTTGTCTTTGACAAAGGAGACAAGAACATACAATGGAGAAAAAACAATCTCTTTAACAAGTGGTGCTGGGAAAACTGGTCAACCACCTGTAAAAGAATGAAACAAGAACACTTCCGAACATCATACACAAAAATAAACTCAAAATGGACTAAAGATCTAAATGTAAGACCAGAAACAATAAAACTCCTAGAGGAAAACATAGACAGAACACTCACTGCCATAAATCAGAGCAAGATCCCCTATGACCTACCTCCCAGAGTAATGGAAATAAAAGAAAAAAATTAACAAATGGGACATAATTAAACTTGAAAGCTTTCACACAATGAAAGAAACTATAAGTAAGGTGTAAAGACAGCCTTCAGAATGGGAGAAAAAAATAGCAAATGAAACAACTGACAAAGAATTAATCTTAAAAATATACAAGCAGCTCATGCAGCTCAATATCAGAAAAATAAACAACACAATCAAAAAATGGGCCAAAGAACTAAACAGACATTTCTGCAAAGAATACATAGAGTTGGCTAAGAAACACGTTAAAAGACGCTCAAAATCACACATTATCAGAGAAATAGAAATCAAAACCACAATAAGGCACCATCTCACACTGATCAGAATGGCTGCGATCAAAAAGTCTACAAACAGTAAAAGCTGGAGAGGGTGTGGAGAAAAGGGAACCCTCTTACACTGTTGGTGGGAATGCAAACTAGTTCAGTCATTATGGAGAACAATGTGAATATTTCCTAAAAAACTGGAAATAGAACTGCCATATGACCTAGCAATCCCTTTGCTGGGCATACACATTGAGGAAACCAGAATTGAAAGAGACATGTGTACCCCAATGTTCATCGCAGCACTGTTTACAATAGCCAGGACATGGAAACAACCTAGATGTTCATCAGTGAATGAATGGATAAGAAAGTTGTGGTACATAACACAATGGAATATTACTCAGCTATTCAAAAGAAAGCATTTGAGTCAGTTCTAATGAGGTGGATGAAACTGGAGCCTATTATACAGAGTGAAATAAGTCAGAAAGAAAAACACCAATACAGTATATTAATGCATATATATGGAATTTAGAAAGATGGTAACGATGACCCTATATGCGGGACAGCAAAAGAGACACAGGTACAAAGAACAGACTTTTGGACTCTGTGGGAGAAGGCGAGGGTGGGATGATTTGGAAGAATGGCATCAAACATGTATATTACCATATGTGAAATAGAGCACCAGTCCAAGTTTGATGCATGAAACAGGGCATTCAAAGCCTGTGCACTGGGACAACCCAGAGGGATGGGATGGGGAGGGAGATTGGAGGCAGGTTCAGGACGGGGGGACACCTGTACACCCGTGGCTGATTCTTGTCAATATATGGTGAAAACCACCACAATATTGTAAAGTAACTAGACTCAAATTAAAATAAGTAAATTAATTAAAAAAAAAACTATCATCTAAATTAATTTTTTAAAAAACTATCATCAAAGTTGCTGTAGGTGGAACATATCTCAACATAATGAAGGCCATTTATGACAAACCCACAGCTAAAAATCATAGTGAATAGTGAAAAGCTTTTCCCCTATAATCACAAATAGGACAGGATGCTTGCTGTAACCACTTCTATTTAACAGAGTATTGGAAGACCCAGCTACAGCAATCACACAAGAAAGGGGAAAAAAGGGCATTCAAAATGGAAGAGAAGCAAAGCTATCACTATTTGCAGTTGACACAATATCATACATTGAAAATCTGAAAGTATCCACCAAAAAACTACTAGAACTAATAAATGAATTCAGTAAAGTTGCAGGTTACATGGTTAATATTCAGAAATCTGTTGTCTTCCTGTACACTAATAATGATCTATTAGGAAGAGAAAGCAAAAAAGAAAAAAACAATCCTGTTAAAAATCACATAAGAAGGAATAAAATATACAGGTATAAAGTTAATCAAGGAGGTGAAAGACCTATATGCTGAAAACAGTAAAACACTGAATGAAGGAAACTGAAGATGATACAAAGAAATGGAAAGATATTCCATGTTCATTGATTGGAAGAATTGATATTGTTAAAATGTCCATACTAACCAAAGAAATCTACAGATTTAATTCAATCTCTATTAAAATACACATAATATTTTTCATGTGCTTTCTTGATAGCTCAGTTGATAAAGAATCCACCTGCAATGCAGGAGACCATGGTTTGATTCCTGGGTCAGGAAGATCTCCTGGAGAAGGGACAGGCTACCCACTCCAGTTTTCTTGGGCTTCCCTTGTGGCTCAGCTGGAAAAGAATGGTCCTGCAATGCAGGAGACCTGGGTTAATTCCCTGGGTTGGAAAGATCCCTTGGAGAAGGGGAAGGCTATCCACTCCAGTATTCTGGCCTGAAGAATATTTTTCATAGAACTAGAACAAATAATTCTAAAATCTGTGTGGAATAAAAAAAGACCCTAAGTAGCCAAAGAGATCTTGATAGAAAAGAACAAAAACTGAAGGAAATCATATCCCCTGACCTCAGACTATAGTGCAAAGCTATAGTAATTAAAACTGGATGAAATTGTCAGGGAACTGCAAATCAAAACCATAATGAGATATCATCTTGCATCTGTCAGAATGGCTATTATCAAATAGACTGCAAACAAAAGTTAGGGAGGATTTGGAGAAAAGGGAAACTTTTTACACTGCTGGTGGGGAGGTAATTGATGTGGCCATTATGTAAATCAGTATAGAGATTCTTCAGAAAGCTATAAATAGAACTACCACATGATCCAGCAATTCTATTCCTGGGTATATAGCTAAAGAAAACAAAAATTATAATCAATTAATGTACTCCAATGTTCATAGCAGCATTATTTTATAATAGCTAAGATATGAAAGCAGCATAAGTGTCATCAACAGATGAATGGATAAAGAAAATATAGTATATTTATGTAACTGAGTATTACTCACCATAAATATTGAATGAAATAAAGAATAAAATTTTGCCATTTGGTGATAACATGGGTGTCCTGGAGGGTATTATGCTTAGTGAAATAAGTCAGTTAAAGACAAATACTGTACACTGTCATCTTTATGTGGTACCTAAAAAATAAAACAGGGGAATAAATATGACAAAAAAGAAACAGACTAACTGGTATAAAGAATAAACTAGTGGTTATCAGTGGGTTGCCATTTTGTAAAAAGTGTACTATACTAATGTATGCTTTTTATAATCAGAGAAGCTCTCTGCTAGGGTAGATGGGAATTTTTTACATGGAAATATCTTCTCAATTCTTTTGTATACCTAAAGATGCTCTAAAATTAAAGTCTGTTATAAAACAGCATAAACAAAAACTCCATTGGTAAGAAAATTATAATACAAAGGAATCGCCTCCTCCCTATGTTCAGCCTTCAATTCTTTGCTTCCAAGTTTAGGCTAGTTGAGAAAGCTCAATGGTAAAATTCACCAATAATAAATAATACATGATAACAGTTTTAGAAATAAAGGACTGAACTTATAAGCTCTGATGATAAATCCAAATTATTTTCGGCCTCTACTTGAAACACTACATACATATGTAAGCATGAGTTTCCCTGGTGGCTCAGACAGTAAAGACTCTGTGTGCAGTGCAGGAAACCACTGGGTTCGATCTCTGAGTCAGGAAAATCCCATGGAGAAGGGAATGGCAATCCCTCCAGCTAACAAAGTAATGCTCAAAATTCTCCAAGCTGGCCTTCAACAGTACATGAACCAAGAACTTCCAGATGTTCAAGCTGGATTTAGAAAAGACAGAGGAACCAGAGATCAAATTGCCAACATCTTTTGGATCATAGCAAAAGCAAGAGAGTTCCAGAAAAATATCTAATTCTATTTCTGCTTTATTGAGTATGCCAAAGCCTTTGACTGTGTGGATCACAACAAACTGTGAAAAATTCTTAAACAGATGGGAATACCAGAACACCTTACCTGCATCCTGAGAAATCTCTATTCAGGTCAAGTAGCAACAGTTAGAACTGGATATGGAACAACGGACAGGTTCCAAATTGGGAAGGAGTACGTCAAGGCTGTATATTGTCACCTTGCTTACTTAAATTATATGCAGAGTACATCATCTGAAATGCCGGGTGGATGAAGCACTGATTGGAATCAAGATTGCCTGGAGAAACAGTAATAACCTCAGACATGCAGATGACACCACCTTTATCGCAGACACCACCCTTATGTCAGAAAGCAAAGAGGAGCTAAAGAGCCTCTTGATGAAAGTTAAAGAGGGGAATGAAAAAGCTGGCTTAAAACTCAACACTCAAAAAAGTAAGATCATGGCATCTGGCCATCACTTCATGGCAAACAGATGGGGAAACAATGGAAACAGTAAGAGATTTTTATTACCTTGGTCTCCAAAATCACTGAAACTGGTGACTGCAGCCATGAAATTAAAAGACACTTTCTCCTTGGAAGAAAAGCTATGACAAACCTAGACAGCATATTAAAAAGCAGAGACATTACTTGGCTGACAAAGGTCTGTCTAGTCAAAGCTGGTTTTTCCAGTAGTCATATATGGATGTGAGAACTGGACTATAAAGAAAGCTGAGCACCAAGGAATTGATGCTTTTGAACTGCAGTGTTGGAGAAGACTCTTGAGAATCTCTTGGACTGCAAGGAGATCAAACCAGTTAGTCCTAAAGGAAATCAATCCTGAATATTCAGTGGAAGGACTGATGCTGAAGCTGAAGCTCCAATACTTGGCCACCTGATGTGAAGAACTGACTCATTAGAAAAGATCTTGATGCTGGGAAAGAATGAAGGTAGGAAGAGAAGGGGATGAAAGAGGATGAGATGGTTGGATGATATCACCGACTCAAGGGACATAAGTTTGAGCAATCTCCCAGAGTTGGTGATGAAAACTGAAGCCTAGGGTGCAGCAGTTCATGGGATCACAAAGAGTTGAACATGACTGAGTGACTGAACTGAACTGAACTGATTCTTGCCTGGAGAATTCCATGGATAGAGGAGCCTGGCAGGCTATAGTCCATGGTGTCACCGAGTTAGACATGACTGAGTTATTAACACTACTGTGGAAAATTCTTCAAGAGATGGGAATACCAGACCACCTGATCTGCCTCTTGAGAAATTTGTATACAGGTCAGGAAGCAACAGTTAGAACTGGACATGGAACAACAGACTGGTTCCAAATAGGAAAAGGAGTTCATCAAGGCTGTATATTGTCACCCTGTTTATTTAACTTATATGCAGAGTACATCATGAGAAACGCTGGACTGGAAGAAACACAAGCTGGAATCAAGATTGCCGGGAGAAATATCAATAAGCTCAGATATGCAGATGATGCCACCTTATGGCAGAAAGTGAAGAGGAACTCAAAAGCCTCTTGATGAAAGTGAAAGTGGAGAGTGAAAAAGTTGGCTTAAAGCTCAACATTCAGAAAACGAAGATCACGGCATCTGGTCCCACCACTTCATGGGAAATAGATGGGGAAACAGGGGAAACAGTGTCAGACTTTATTTTTCTGGGCTCCAAAATCACTACAGATGGTGACTTCAGCTGTGAAATTAAAAGACGCTTACTCCTTGGAAGGAAAGTTATGACCAACCTAGATAGCATATTCAAAAGCAGAGACATTACTTTGCCAACAAAGGTTCGCCTAGTCAAGGCTGTGGTTTTTCCTGTGGTCATGTATGGATGTGAAAGTTGGACTGTGAAGAAGGCTGAGTGCCGAAGAATTGATGCTTTTGAACTGTGGTGTTGGAGAAGACTCTTGAGAGTCCCTTGGACTGCAAGGAGATCCAACCAGTCCATTCTGAAGGAGATCAGCCCTGGGATTTCTTTGGAAGGAATGATGCTAAAGCTGAAACTCCAGTACTTTGGGCACCTCATGCGAAGAGTTGACTCATTGGAAAAGACTCTGATGCTGGGAGGGATTGGGGGCAGGAGGAGAAGGGGACGACAGAGGATGAGATGGCTGGATGGCATCACTGACTCGATGGACATGAGTCTGAGTGAACTCCAGGAGTTGGTGAGGGACAGGGAGGCCTGGCGTGCTGCGATTCATGGGGTTGCAAAGAGTCAGACATGACTCAATGACTGATCTGATCTGAGTGCCATTTTAGATTGTCTTACATTTATATTTTGTAATTTTGAGCTCTTTATCTGTATATTTGAGCAAAAGTTAAATAATCACCTTAACATTAATGTATGAATATGCTGCAATGATAGAGGTAGAGAAGTAGTTTAGCGAAACTCTGATACCTAAGCTGTATTAACTCCTATCTATTATCTGACTATGTATTAATTTCAAATATGACATCCAACTGCCATTAGGGTAATTAATTCATGGGGAAAAGTCACTTTCAGTTTTATTCTAAGAGAACTATTCAACACATAACATGAAACAAAAAATGGTAGCTGGCCTCCAAAATGAGGCAGACAAATGCCATCACATTATTTAGGTTTTTGCATGATTTATTGCAGGAAGATTTTCATTATTTCTGTTTTTATGCATGTTATAGCATATATTTTTTTTTCTTATCAAAAGTATATTCTTCATTCTATGGTTACTCAATATATATATTTTCTAAATACACTGCTCCTAAAATCTGAGTTATCATGTACAATATGGGAAGCATAAAGTCTCTTTCAGAATATGAACAAATCTTCCAAGATGTCTTGTTGTCTAACAAAGAGAATGAAAACAATTAACAAGTTATCAATTTGTCACATGAAAATTTTGGTCAAAAACATAAATTAAATATATATGGCTGTAGCAATGTTGGCTTATAGAAAAAGAAAAAAAAATCACCGGATTTTTTCCATAATTTATACTCTTTATTAAATAATAAGGTGATTTTACTTTCCTCATGTCAACTCTCTTCTTAATTTATTATTTTCTCCAGTCATTTAACTTTTGAATGAACCCTCAAATCCCAGGGAAGAGTTTGCGAGCTGAATTTGCACTAAATAAATCAGGACTTTAAATGAAAAAATTAATCACTGAGAATCTCTAAAAAATAACAGACTTCTTCCTCTGCTACTCTGAAACTAGACGGAAGTTTTACATATTCACAACTTAGCCAAATCAACAAAACGGCTCTCAAAATTATACAGAAAATCTTTATTTAACTTGAAATAAAGCTATAAATAAATTTTTAAAAATACAGCAAACACACAGCAATAAAGAACGGTGTCATTGTGCAGGTTATATAATTGCAAATATGGATAATTCAAAAAAACCTATCAGAAAAAAGAAGATACCAATGAATTTAGAAAGTACACTAGATAAAAGGAAAATATGCAAAAAACAAAACAAAACAAAATGATGATATTTCTTTATACCACCCAAAATACTAATTAGACAGCATTTTAAACATTAAAAAATATCTATAAATGTATCTTTCAACAAGATGTGTAAGATCTCTACCACCACAGAATTTTAAAAAAATAATAAAAAGACAAAAGGAGGAAATCAAAATGATTATGGTTTGAAAAATTCAATATGGTATACAGATAACAGATTTAATAAAATCACAGTCAAAGTCACAGACAGATAAAATCGTAGATGCTATTTCAAATAACAAAGGATTTGCACCTCTAGATACTAAGTGCAGATTCAAGGACATACTGACCAATAACCCAGAAAATAGAAACAAATACACATATATGTATTCAGCTGATTTATGACAAAGACAACAGCACAATACAGTTATGGCAGGATGGGACTTTAAAGACATGTTAGTGGTCCAACTGTATATTCATATGAAAAAGAATATGTATTTAGAGCCCTGTTTCACCACTTAAATAATGCACACGGGAAATTTAGGTGGATTGGAGATATAAACATATAAACATGGAGCAAAACAATAAATAACGCAGGAGAAAAATCTTTGCAACCTCAGAGTAGACAAAGTTTCTTAAATGGACCTTTTAAAAAAGGTCTAAAGTATTTTTATTTATTTTTAGTTGGAGGATAATTGTTTTATAATATGATGGTTCCTGCCATACAAAAATGTAATGAGTCATAATTACCTATATATAGATATACATCCCTTCCCTTTTGAGTCTCCCTCTCCCTTCCCATCCCACACTTCCAGGTTGTCACAAGATGCCAGGCTGTGCCCCCTGTGTCATGTAGCAGCTTCTTACCAGTTATCTGTCTTACATATGATAGAGTATATATGTCAATGCTACTTTCTCAATTTGTCCTTCCCTCTCCTTCCCCCATGTGTCCACATGTCTGTTCTCTGCGTCTGCATCTCCATTTCTTCCCTGCAAGTTTGTTCATCAGTAACATATTTTCTAGATTCCATATATATGCATTAATATACGATGTTAGCTTCTCTGTTTCTTACTTACTTCACTCTGTACTTACTTCACCAGGTTTTCCTGGTGGCTCAGATGGTAAAGCATCTGCCTACAATGCGGGAGACCCGGGTTTGATCCCTGGGTCGGGAAGATCCTCTGGAGAAGTAAATGGTAACCCACTCCAGTACTCTTGCCTGGAAAATCCCATGGATGGAGGAGCATGGTAGGCTATCATCCATGGGGTCACAAAGAGTCGGACACGACTGACCAACTTTATTTCTCTCTGTACAGTAGGCCCTAGGTTCATTCACCTCATTGAAACTGACATTGCTCTATAGTTATTAGAAGACTGAAAAGTCATCCAAAAGAGTGGAGATTGTGACCCTGTGGATTGTAGCCCGAAAAGCTTCTCTGTCCATGGGATTCTCCAGGAAAGAATACTGAAGTGGGTTGCCATGTCCTCCTACAGGAGATCTTCCCTACTCAGAGATAGAACTCACGTCTCTTATGTCGCCTGCATTGGCAGGCAGGTTCTTTACCACTAGCACCACCTGGGAAGCCCTTTGAAGGGGTGTAAATCATTGCAAATACTTAGGAAAACTCTTTGGTAGTATCTACCAAAAGCAGGTAAATCCACTGGCCCAGCAATTCTACTCTTAGGTTTATCATCAAAATTGTGTGCATAGTCAACTAAAGATACACATTATGCTAAAAATAAATATATAAGGTCTATTTAAAAAAATATGTACTATATTGCTTAAAGGACTTCCCTGATAGCTCAGTTCGTAAAGAATCCAACTGCAAAGAAGGAGACCCTGGTTTAATTCCTGGGTTGGGAAGATCCGCTGGAGAAGGGATAGGCTACCTATTCCAGTATTCTTAGGCTTCCCTTGTGGTTCAGCTGGTAGATAATCCACCTGCAATGCAGGAGACCTGTTTTTTATGCCTGGATTTGAAAGATTTCCTGGAGAAGGGAAAGCTATCCACTTCAGTATTCTGGCTTGGAGAATTCTGTGGACTGTATAGTCCATGGGGTCACAAAGAGTCAGACACAACTGAGCGTCTTTTATTCACTTTATATTGCTTAAAGAAGTATGCTTTTCAATGACTTCAAAATAGAAATTACCCATTTGTCTATTAAATGAAGGATGATAAGTATATTGTCCTATATTCACAGAAAGGGAAACTGTACAGCAAAGAGAATGAATTAGACATGCAATTATGCACACTGGTATGGATGAATCTTATGATTCATTGCCTAGTGAAAGAAGTCAAGCACCAATAGCACACTTTGTAACTAGTTGTATTAGGTATAAAAGAGCCAAAAATAATTGATAAAGTTGGAAATTAAGACAGTGTACACTTTGGGGATGGTAGTGACTCAGTTCAGTTCAGTTGCTCAGTCGTCTCTGACTCTTTGTGACCCCATGGACTGCAGCACACCAGGCCTCCCTGTCCATCACCAATTCCTGGAGCTTACTCAAACTCATGTCCCTCAAGTTGGTGATGCCAACCAAGCATCTCATCCTCTGTCATCCCCTTCTCCTCCTCCCTCAATCTTTCCTGGCATCAGGGTCTTTTCCAATGAGCCAGCTCTTCGCATCAGGTGGCCAAAGTATTTGAGTTTCAATTTCAGCATTAGTCCTTCCAGTGAATATTCGGGACTGATCTCCTTTAGGATTGACTGGTTGGATCTCCTTAAGATCCAAAGGACTCTCAAGAGTCTTCTCCAACACCACAGTACCAAAGCATCAAGTATTCAGTGTTCAGCTTTCTTTATAGTCCAACTACCACATCTGTACATGACTACTGGAAAAACCATACCTTTGGTTAGGTGTCATGATCTTAGTTTTCTGAATGTTGAGCTTTAAACCAACATTTTCACTCTCCTCTTTCACTTTTATCAAGAGATTCTAGTTCTTCTTTGCTTTCTGCCTGGAAAGAAACAAAAGGGCAGGTTTTATGTGTTCTTAAATTTTTATTTCTTGATCCAATTACTGATTATGAGTGCCTTCTATTTCTAAAAATCCACTGAGCTATATATGAGGAAAAAATATAATTTTCTTAATGTATATTTCACTTTGCAAATATTTACTTACAAGGAAAAAAATACATTATAGGGTCATACACCATAGACCAAAATGTTGCAAAAGACTTTCACCTTATCTCCCATGCTTTACAATAGGATGTGTTCCACATTTGTGAGAATACCCTACCATGCAATATCAGGGGACGGGATGGGTAGGTGGAAATTATTGAAGTCATTTTAAAAAATCCGCAATACCCTTGCAGATAGAACTTTAGTCCTATCATTGTCTTGTAGTATAAATAATCCTGAAGAATTCAAATAAGCATTCTGACAATTAGGTCATACCTAAAAACATTCTTCAACAAGTGGTCATGAGAGAAACATGGTACAATTTAAGAAGAGTGAAGATAAATCACAAAATGACTATCTGGGCATGCTGGTCTGGATGAAACCTACAGGAAAAGTCAGAAGATGACCTGGAAAAGACATTTTCTTTCTCTGTCAAGAAGAGTTCTATCATGGAGAACAAGGGCAAGATAAATCTTAAGCACATAGTTCTTAATAGATATGTCCAAATGATTGTTGCTGTGAAATCTCTGTAAAAATATATGATAATAATCATTAGGAAAAAGAAAATAATAAAGAGCCATTTTTATTTTATTTTCTTATTTATATGTTTCCCTTTATGTCCCATATTCCCATGCATCAAATGTCTTAGAAGTCTTTAGATTCACTTTAAATAATGGAACTTCAGCTCCAACACATTAAATAATACACAAAAATACACAAACACACACACAAACATACTTATACATTATAGTTTACATTTTCTTTGATGTTATTAATAATACTATTAATAATATCAATTAATATTATTAATAATATTTTATTATTTAAATATTAGTTATTAATAAATATTATTGGTTGGTAATAATATAATTAATAATAATACTATTAATATATATGATAATATATTTGCATATCATCTTCACATTCCAAGGTGAGAAATGTGAAATGACGAGATTCAGGAAACCAAATGGTAAAGATATAGAGAGGAAGGAAATCAGAGAAACTGTCCATTCCAACTAACTATGGGGTCACTTAATAATAATAAGGCAGAAAGAAAGCCTAGGTACCAGTGAATGTGTGGACAGGTAGTTCTGGTTTCTAAATTATGAAACAGTGCAAACAGGAAGTCAATTCATTACCTTTGGATATAGGAGTTCGCAAAATTGGCATTACTCACTGTAAGTTTACAGGACACAGATACAACTCTTATGGGCTAAGTCCAATAATATATCCAGTAGTTGCTCAGTCAGCCAGGGAATCCGTTAGTAATGTTTTTCAGTTAATACATCCTCAAAAACTATGGCTGGAGTTTGACTTTTACAAAAATGTACTTGATTTAAGTTTTTTTTAATGTTTTTCATAAAAATGATGTTAGATTGTTGAGATCTGGGAGCTCTAGAATTTTTGCACAAAATTGTAACATTACTGCATCCATTATTAAAAAAAAAGTACAATTGAAATTTACAGATCTCTGCAGTATTTGGGGTCTCACAGAGTCGGACACAACTGAAGCAACTTAGCAGCAGCAGCAGCTGTATAAAAAATTATTGACAAACATTTCTAATGAATCAGTATGACCAAAAAACATGATTTGTTAGTAATATATTTTCTCTATGCTTCCTTTAAATACCTGATCATTGCAATGACAATTTTTAAAAATATAGTCTCATAATTTTTAGAATATTGAATTTATGATTTATTAATTATAACTTATCTATTAGTTTCTCTGTGAGATGTATATGACCTTGGGGACTTTATTCCACAGTTCAGTTCAGTTCAGTTGTTCAGTCGTGTCTGACTCTTTGCAACCCCATGAATCATAGCACACACACCTCTCTGTCCATCACCATCTCCCGGAGTTTACTCAAACTCATGTCCATCGAGTCAGTGATGCCATCCAGCCATCTCATCCTCTGTCTTCCCCTTCTCCTCCTGCCCCCAATCCCTCCCAGCATCAGAGTCTTTTCCAATGAGTCAACTCTTCACATGAGGTGGCCAAAGTACTGGAGTTTCAGCTTTAGCATCATTCCTTTCAAAGAACACTCAGGACCGATCTCCTTTAGAATGGACTGGTTAGATCTCCTTGCAGTCCAAGGGACTCTCAAGAGTCTTCTCCAACACCACAGTTCAAAAGCATCAGTTCTTCGGCACTCAGCCTTCTTCACAGTCCAACTCTCGCATCCATACATGACCATTGGAAAAACCATAGCCTTGAGTAGACAGACCTTTGTTGGCAAAGTAATGTCTCTGCTTTTGAATAGCTATCTAGGTTGGTCATAACTTTCCTTCCAAGGAGTAAGCGTCTTTTAATTTCATGGCTGCAGTCACCATCTGCAGTGATTTTAGAGCCCAGAAAAATAAAGTCTGACACTGTTTCCACTGTTTCCCCATCTATTTCCCATGAAGTGATAGGACCAGATGCCATGATCTTCATTTTCTGAATGTTGAGCTTTAATTAATTCGAGTTCTTTGTTAAGTATCATACACAAGCAGAATAAAGCTGAATTAAGAATTTCAAATCACTTCTATGATTGAAAGATCAATATATACAATTGACAAAATAATTTACCTTAAAAAATAGAAATAGGTTATGAAATATATAAAAACATATACTATAAAATCTATTATATGTGTATATATACATGTACACACATATATGCATGTGTACATATATATATATGTATGTGTTTCTGTTCTATTTCTGGCTCTTCCTTACATTTTCCACATACCTTCTGATATACTTGTGCTTGTCAAATTCTTTCTCCATACCTGTTACTGATATGGATCACAGCACTTCTATATTTAGGATTTTTCTCAATATCTATTTGTAATGGTCAAAAATTTGCTTCAAACCAAGTTTTTACTAACAGTATTCTTAAGCAAATATATGCTAATATGCAATGTATATGACAGTTTTTAATTATCCATTGCTTTGGAACAGCTGTTCTCTTTGGCTTTTTAAATTCTAGATTTCTAGCACTTTTTTACTGTGGATATTTTATTTACCTCATTTGTTATCTATTTCTCTGCTCTATATAAGAGTTGTTGAGAAAGAGATGTGGCACAGTGCATTCAAAGGGTAACATTTGCTGAAAGTTTTCAATATATCAAGTACTGTTCTTAGTACTTAATAAACATTCAGTTCAGTTCAGTCGCTCAGTCCTGTCAACTCTTTGTGACCCCTTGGACTGCAACATACCAGGCCTCCCTGTCCATCACCAACTCCTGCAATTTACTCAAACTCATGCCCATTGAGTCAGTGATGCCATCCAACCATATCATCCTCTGTCATCCCCTGCTCCTCCTGCCTTCAATCTTTTCCAGCATCAGTGTCTTTTCAAATGAGTCAGTTCTTCACATCAGGTGGCCAAAGTATAGGAGTTTCTGCTTCAATATCAGTCCTTCCAATGTACATTCAGGACTAATTTCCTTTAGGATTGACTGGTTGGATCTCCTTGCAGTGCAAGGGACTCTCAAGAGTCTTCTCCAACATCAAAAAGCATCAATTCTTTTTTAACAGTTCAAAAGCATCAATTCTTTGGTGCTCAGCTTTCTTTATGCTCCAACTCTCACATCCATACATGATTAATGGAAAAACCATAGTTTTGACTAGACAGAAGTTTGCTGGTAAAGTAGTATCTCTGCTTTTTAATATGCTATCTAGGTTGGTGATAGCTTTTCTTCCAAGGAGCAGGAGTCTTTTAATTTCATGGCTGCAGTCACCATCTGCAGTGATTTTGGAGCCCCCCAAAATAAAATCTCTCACTGTTTCCACTGTTTCCCCATCTATTAATAACTCTTGAGTTGTTTTGCTGATGCCAGAACTCCCAACAGGTGGAAGAAGTTAACTGTTGATCACCAGCATGTGGACCCCAGACCAATTGGAACCAGAATGCTGGTGATGTTGACTCTCAAAATACCACCCAACTACTTCACCACCAATCAGTGAAAAAAATCTGCACAAGCTGATCAGGCAGCCTGAAACCCTCTCCCTCACCTTGTTTTTAAAAATTGTTCCCCTAAATCATAGGGGAATTTGGGTCTTTTGAGCATGAAATGCCCATTCGTTTGGCCCCATGTTGGGTGCCTTGCAATAAATACTGTATTTTCCTTCACCAAACTCTGTATCAATAAACTGACTTTGATGCATGCTGGGAGAGCTGACCCAAGTTTGGTTTGTAACACTTACCCAACTAAACACAGCTTTAACTCACCTCTTTAAGCATACAATTCTCACAGTGAAAAAGAGAAACAAAACCTCTCTTATTCTCCCTCGTACTCCACTTTAATATGAATGGGGAAGCTCGCAAGCTCCTGGACACAGTTTACATTTACAACCGTGAAATTTAAGAGGAACTTTAGTATGGTTCATCAATTATAATATAATTTTCTATTTTATTAACCATATCATTATACTGGAAAATTATTTCATACCTTCTCCTTAAACACCCCTCTGCCAAATCAATAATACTCAGATCCTATCTCATTGACAGAACTGAGCAGAGGATTCACAAATGTCCACCTCACATCTATTCTCCTACCCATCATAGTTTACCTTCCTCCCTATTTTCATAAAAGAAACACTCATGATCTTATCCATACTTAGGAGAATCCTTCCAGAAATCGTTCCTTTCTCTTCTAAAACCAGTATTTTCATTTTTCCCAGTACCTTTCAATAAAACATGTTATTATTTTTCACATTTTAATTTAAAATGAAAAAGTTAATGTCATTTCTGCCAATGAGACCTTAATCTCTTTGACCCACATTTCCAGGAAAATTCCTCAAAAGAGTTTTCCATATTTAATGGCTATAATTCTCCTCTCTTTCTCTTAATCTATCCTCCAATCAGATACTTTTCTCTGTCAGTCTAATTTGTCATTAGATTACCAATGATCTCCAGATTCTATAACATATGATAGGCTGAATGAGGACTGTCAAAGATGTTCATTTACTAATCCCTTGATTCTGGAAATATTTCACCTCACGTGGTAAAAGAGGCTTTGCAGATGTGATTATGTTAAGGGTCTTGAAACAGGGAAATTGTCCTAGTATATTTTTGTGGGTCAAAGCAGGGTCAAAGAAAGTAAATGGAAGGGTGTAAGCAGTGGCAAGAGAGGAAATAAGATGCTGTATCACCTGATGAGAAGATAGAGGAAGAGGCAATAAGCCAAGGAATACAGGTGGCCTCTAGAAGCTGAAAAAGGAAAGAATTCCCCTTTTAGTCTCCAAAAGGTGCCTTTAAGCACCTTAATTTTATTTCAGTTAAACTTATTTCAAACTGCTGACCTCCAGAATTCTAAGGGAGTAGATTCACATGGTTTTAAGCCAGTAAGTTTGTAGTAATTTGTTACAATAGCACTAGGAAATATGTAACTCAATGATCAGTGCTCACCTATGAAATAAATGATAGGATAAATGATAAGGATGATGATAGTGGTGATATAATGATAGACAGATAATCAGCCATACGACATATCTGAAATTACCATCATCTACCCTCTTTGGAGAAATAACTCCAGAAGGAATGAAGGGATGGAGCCAAAGCAAAAAGAATACCCAGCTGTGGATGTGACTGGTGATAGAAGCAAGGTCTGATGCTGTAAAGAGCAATATTGCATAGGAACCTGGAATGTCAGGTCCATGAATCAAGGCAAATTGGAAGTGGTCAAACAAGAGATGGCAAGAGTGAACATCGACATTCTAGGAATCAGAGAACTGAAATGGACTGGAATGTGTGAATTTAACTCAGATGACCATTATATCTACTATTGCGGGCCGGAATCCCTTAGAAGAAATGGAGTGGCCATCATGGTCAACAAAAGAGTCCGAAACACAGTACATGGATGCAATCTCAAAAACGACAGAATAATCTCTGTTCATTTCCAAGGCAAACCATTCAATATCACAGTAATCCAAGTCTATGCCTCAACGAGTAATGCTGAAGAAGCTGAAGTTGAACGGTTCTATGAAGACCTACAAGACCTTTTAGAACTAACACCCAAAAAAGATGTCCTTTTCATTATAGGGGACTGGAATGCAAAAGTAGGAAGTCAAGAAAGTAGTAAATACTGGAGTAAGAGGCAAATTTGGCTTTGGAATACAGAATGAAGTAGGGCAAAAGCTAATAGAGTTTTTCCAAGAAAATGCACTGGTCATAACAAACACCCTCTTCCAACAGCACAAGAGAAGACTCTATACATGGACATCATCATATGGTCAACACCGAAATCAGATTGATTATATTCTTTGCAGCCAAAGATGGAGAAGCTCTATACAGTTAGCCAAAACAAAACCAGTAGCTGACTGTGGCTCAGACCACAAACTCCTTATTGCCAAATTCAGACTTAAACTGAAGAAAGTAGAGAAAACCACTAGACCATTCAGGTATGACCTAAATCAAATCCCTTATGATTATACAGTGGAAGTGAGAAATAGATTTAAGGGCCTAGATCTGATAGATAGAGTGCCTGATGAACTATGGAATTAGGTTCATGATATTGTACAGGAGACAGGGATCAAGACCATTCCCATAGAAAAGAAATGCAAAAAAGCAAAATGGCTGTCTGGGGAGGCCTTACCAAATAGCTGTGAAAAGAAGAAGTGAAAAGCAAAGGAGAAAAGGAAAGATATAAACATCCGAATGCAGAGTTCCAAAGAAGAGCAAGAAGAGATAAGAAAGCCTTCTTCAGCGATCAATGCAAAGAACTAGAGGAAAACAACAGAATGGGAAAGACTAGGGATCTCTTCAAGAAAATCAGAGATACCAAAGGAATATTTCATTCAAATATGGGCTCGATAAAGGACAGAAATGGTATGGACCTAACAAAAGCAGAAGATATTAAAAAGAGATGGCAAGAATACACAGAAGAACTGTACAAAAAAGATCTTCACGACCCAGATAATCACGATGGTGTGATCACTGACCTAGAGCCAGACATCCTGGAATGTGAAGTCAAGTGGGCCTTAGAAAGCATCACTATGAACAAAGCTACTAGAGGTGATGGAATTCCAGTTGAGCTATTCCAAATCCTGAAAGATGATGCTGTGAAAGTGCTGCACTCAATATGCCAGCAAATTTTGAAAACTCAGCAGTGGCCACAGGACTGGAAAAGGTCAGTTTTCATTCCAATCTCAAAGAAAGGCAATGCCAAAGAATGCTCAAACTACAACACAATTGCCTCATCTCACACGCTAGTAAAGTAATGCTCAAAATTCTCCAAGCCAGGCTTCAGCAATATGTGAACCGTGAACTTCCTGATGTTCCAGCTGGTTTTAGAAAAGGCAGAGGAACCAGAGATCAAATTGCCAACATCTGCTGGATCATGGAAAAAGCAAGAGAGTTCCAGAAAAATATCTATTTCTGCTTTATTGACTATGCCAAAGCCTATGACTGTGTGGATCACAATAAACTGTGGAAAATTCTGAAAGAGATGGGAATACTAGACTACCTGATCTGCCTCTTGAGAAATTTGTATGCAGGTCAGGAAGCAACAGTTAGAATTGGACATGGAACAACAGACTGGTTCCAAATAGGAAAAGGAGTATGTCAAGGCTGTATATTATCACTCTGTTTACTTAACTTATATGCAGAGTACATCATGAGAAACGCTGGACTGGAAGAAACACAAGCTGGAATCAAGATTGCCGGGAGAAATATCAATAACCTCAGATATGCAGATGACACCACCCTTATGGCAGAAAGTGAAGAGGAACTCAAAAGCCTCTTGATGAAAGTGAAAGTGGAGAGTGAAAAAGTTGGCTTAAAGCTCAACATTCAGAAAACGAATATCATGGCATCCGGTCCCATCTCTTCATGGGAAATAGATGGGTAAACAGTGGAAACAGTGTCAGACTTTATTTTGGGGGGCTCCAAAATCACTGCAGATGGTGACTGCAGCCATGAAATTAGAAGACACTTACTCCTTGGAAGGAAAGTTATGACCAACCTAGATAGCATATTCAAAAGCAGAGACATTACTTTGCCAACAAAAGTTCGTCCAGTCAAGGCTATGGTTTTTCCTGTGGTCATGTATGGATGTGAGAGTTGGACTGTGAAGAAGGCTGAGCACTGAAGAATTGATGCCTTTGAACTGTGGTGTTGGAGAAGACTCTTGAGAGTCCCTTGGACTTCAAGGTGATCCATCCAGTCCATTCTGAAGGAGATCGGCCCTGAGATTTCTTTGGAAGGAATGATGCTGAAGGTGAAACTCCAGTACTTTGGCCACCTCATGTGAAGAGTTGACTCATTGGAAAGGACTCTGATGCTGGGAGGGATTGAGGGCAGGAGGAGAAGGGGACGATGGAGGATGAGATGGCTGGATGGCGTCACTGACTCAATGGACGTGAGTCTGGGTCAACTCCGGGAGTTGTTGATGGACAGGGAGGCCTGGCATGCTGCGATTCATGGGGTGGCAAAGAGTTGGACACGACTGAGCGACTGACCTGATCTGATCTCACCCTCTTTGTTTGCTTTCTGGAATACCATAGTTCCCAGGTCTTTAACCACTGCATTTTGTTTTTGTTAATTTTACTTTTACTTGGCTTTTTAATTGGATAGAGATTTTAAGAAGAAATGTGAGGCATAATTATAAGTAAAATTATCCAAGAGATAATAACAACTTGGAGACATATATATTCTAGCCATATCCTATCTAAGGTAGTATTCCACAGTCCTGGTAATACACTAGGTCAGACTCTGTGCTTCTGCTGTAGGGGGCAGAGGTTTGATCCCTAGTCAGGGAACTAAGATCCCACATGCCTTGTGGAATGGTCAAAAAAAAAAAAAAAATCAAAAAAATAGGATGTAAAATTAAATTAAGAGGTAATTTTGTATCCCAGGCAGTCACTAGGATATTAATGTTATTATTTAATTCAGCCTACTATGATAATTGAGAAGAAAAATCTTGACTTCTGATTCAAACATTTAAAAACTTTTTTCACTGAACCCAACCCAACTATTTGAATAGTAAAGATTAGTCAATCATCCAACACCATATTGGTTAAATTTATTTGAGATGTTTTTGTTTGGAGAAAACAATCAGTGAATTTTACTGTTAGTGGTGTTTAGCCACAATTTAAGTATGATCAGATTTTTGAAAGGTTTTTTTAAGAGGTTTTGAGAGCTTCAGACAAATAGGCTCTGAAATTATTAATGAACAGTTAAAAGTGAAAAACAAGTTTGCATTTTTATTTTTAAATTAACATCAATTCATGAATTAATAATAGAATTTCAACTGAGATACTTTCCTCTGTCTCCAGAGACTTTCACGAAATCCATTTTTATTAAAGAAATGTTAAATTCACAGGAGTTAGACTTTTTTAAACTTATTAAACATTAATGAAATTAATAAAATTAAAATATGCTGCTTAATTTTATAAAAAAGATTCTTGAACCATTTTTAGAAATTGAGTAAATCAATTTTAAAATACTGTATTATTCTATAAAACCAAAGGGTGTGGTATTGGTGCAGGACAGACAAGTCCACCAGAAAAAGAAAGATCCAAATCATATTTGTGTCTGGGAAGATTTTTAAATGTATTTATGGAATAATAAGTTTCTCAATAAGGTTTTGACATCACTTAACCATCTATACTAGAGAATTTTAGATTTCATGATCTATAAAGAAAACTTTCAATATTTATGTTATCAAATGATGATTGAAACCATGGAGGTGAAATGAATTCCCAATCTTTAAATTGAACTGAAATCGATACCAGAAAGCCACACAAGTTTACTATTGCTAATAATTTGTCAAAAAGAGAAAAGAAGTACTTCTGAAAACCATACTGCAATCAGTTTATGACTGGGAAATACATGGTGTCAGAGTTCACATATTTCCTAATGGGCCAGCCAGCCAATCAAATACATGTGAAGCTCTAATGCTGGAAACTGACTTCCCAAGATGGCTCTACAGGTTACCTCTTTTTTTAATTACATTGGAATTTACATAAAAAGTTTCACCTTTTGTTTGGAAAGACACTCCCTCTCATCAGATATACCCATTTAGTGACAAGCTACTCCCAATGTCAGCCAAAACAGCCTAACACCATGAGATACAGTGTCTACACAGTTACAAATTCATGAGTTGCTAACCAGAAAAGAACACAGATAATTTACACATCTTTGAAAAACTTGTGGCTATGGTTGTTTCATGAATATCATTTTAAGTTTAATTTTATATTTTTAAAGAAATATCAAGCAGCAAAATGCAGAGAATTCATTAGAGGGAATTAGAGGGAATAAAGAAAGAAACAATTTTGAATATGAGAAAATTGATGAGAAAACTTTACAGACATTATGTTCATTTGGACCAGAAAAGAGTTGTTGAAGTAAAAGAGTTGTTGAAGTAATTTTTTGATGATAGTAAGGAGGATCTCAGTGACTTTTTCCTTTCTGAAGAACAAACAAAAGATAGTTCAAATTGCAGTGGGACAATGAGACGTTAAACATGTTCTGTTAGACAAAAGGAAACAATCCTAACTATGTGAATAGGATCAGTGGAAGTGGCTACCTATGACTCACTCCATTTATTTTCACTGGAAATCCATACCTTGTCTCGTCACTAGAACACATGAACATATTAGACTAGGATCTTGTCAGTCTCAGAATTCTAATTACTATAATATTCTTTATGCATTGATAATTAAGTATAAAATATCTTTACATTCATTTTAGTTTGTATTGAATTCCCCCAATTTAATCAGCCACAAGAGAAATATCGAGTTAGACTGAAAACATAAAAAGGACTGAGAAAAATGGTGGGGAATTCACATTTTTCAAAGGTTTGCTGTAACAGTTTTTTGTCTTCTCCCTTTAGGATTCACAGTAATTTTACTGCATATTTTAATATTGTCTTCTAAAATATGGTTTCCATGCAGAAACTCAGCCAACAAAGGAAAACTCGGCAGCTACTATCCTTTTTATGTGCTAACAGTTCATTTTGCTGAAACTTGGTCTAAATATGCAACAGTCATCTAGGTATTGTTTAGCTACCAGGTGTAAATTCTCCAAGCGGAAATTAAACCTTGGGTTCCTGGCAAATGCTGGCACACTTGGCAAAGACACCAAGCCCAAGGTTATCATTATTTCCCATACATATTTTAGTGTTCTTGTGTAAATGAAAAACTAGACATATTTTTATACTTTAATAATTATCAATGTCTTCCATCTAACTCAAAAACAATAAAAAGACAAAAACAGAATGCTAAATTATGATCTTCTCAGGCTGGTCCTAAGCAATATAATGAAAGAAAAGTAATTTAGTTTTGGCCCCTAATTCATCCTCTATTCCCTGGGCTACTACCTACAGCTTTCTGATTTATCAAAATCTGACCTCAAGAAATGATCAGTTGTCAGTCATTTTTATTTCAGCTTGAGCATGTCACTGTGTTTCATCTCCCAGGAATACTGGGAGTGTATTTTAACTGTCATTCCCAATTTGAAATGAAATAACTTTTCCTAATTAAAATTATATCAAACAATAGTAAGTTATAAAAATAAAGCCATAAGAATTTTTGCATAGGTTGTTGGTTTACAAGGAGATATTAAGAAAATTATAGCTAACATCATTAGATGATTCTTGTTTCCAGTTTGAAACAGTCAAATAGATTTCATTTCATGTAAATATTTATATATTGATGAAGTACTCATTCTTTTTAAAAGTTTATTAACTTTCTTCTCTATGTGTACATTAACTTATATTGATGTCTATTTCTTGTTGGAAACATCTTGATTGTTCAAATATAATGTATCTGCTGAGAAAGAAGAAACTTGTTTTTACATTGTTTGTATAAAAATGGTACTAGCTCCAGAGTAGAAATCTTAGAAATAATTACTTGAGTATCTTTTGACATGCTCCAACAGTTAAAAAACTTTCTTACATCTCTTCTATGATCTGCTAAAAAATTTCAACTATAAAAAAGCAATAATATTTAACAAAACACACTGTATTTTGATGGCCATATAACTCCAGCAAGCTATTATGAAAGTTACCCTTTTGATATTTCTGCAAAAAAAAAAAAAAAAAAAAGGAAGAAAGAAAAGCTACATTTTAGAAAAAGCAAAGAATCAAAAATTCTGGATATTTGTATATATTTCATAATCCCACATTTTTTCTATGTCATTTGGTATAACATGTTAATGAATGAAGAGTTTAGTCAAGATTATAGAAAGGTAGAACAGCACATTCATACTGTATTAGCAAGCAATTCTATGCTCAATGCTACTACAAAGGAATGATTAAAGGAGAATATTCTAGGTTACTTGTAAAAATAGCAAGTCTGTTAATTCAGGTCCAGAACTCTATAAAGCACCATCAAATTTCTAGAATTGGATATGGTGATCTGTGGATACACATATATATGAACATATACGATGTGTAAATATTCACATATCTACTTATAAACATGCATGTATATGTGTGTGTGTAGTACATATGCACATACATGTATGTGTGTGTGTTCTGCTAGGCAATTAATTTATAACATAGATAAGGGAAACTACTGGATAATGTACAGGAAGGAGAAACAAATTGGGCAAACCTGGTGCTGCTCTATTTTTTCACCTTTGACAAATAGTGACCACTCAGACTGTAGGTTAGCAATTGATCATTTTAGGTTTGGCTCATGCTTATTAAGGAGGTATGCTTAGGATCTTCTAGGAGATAGCACATACTCTAAATTCTCTAAATTAGCACATACTCTAAATTTAAATAACACATTCTAAATTCAACTTATGGTTTTAGTTTTCTGTATTTTTTTATGTTTTAAAATACCCATGTCTATTTAATGTGTTGCCTATAGATTTCTTTTTTATACTAAGCTGGAGTAGCTACCATAAAGAACAAATGGTCATGAAATCCTAAAATATTTACTACTTAGACTATTACACAAAAGCTTCATCAACCCTGCTTTAGAGCACAGTCTTAACTCAAAGCATAGACTTTCTGTTTTCTCAAATGAATGCTGTGCACTCAGCCCTATAACAACTGTTATATTTTAAGCTTCATAGAATATCACTCCATCTATACACATCTCAGCTTTCAGCCAAAAGTTTAAGAGGAATAATATATAGACATTAGGCATCTCTCTCTCTTTCTCTTTCTGTCTCTCTCTCTCTCTGTGTAGTTCTCTCATTTCCAGTGTAGTCATCTACAAATTCCAACAAATTCAGCACCCCGTTAGTGGTTAAAAAGAAAACAAAAAACAAAAAAATAATGCATACTAATGCAGGCGATGTAGGAGAAATGGGTTTGATCCCTGGATCAGGAAGATCCTCTGTAGGAGGGCATCACAGTCCACTCCAGTGTTCTTGCCTGGAAACTCCCATGGACAGAGGAGCCTCGCAGGCTAAGGTCCATAGGGTTGCAAAGAGTCAGACACTACTGAAGCGACTTAACACACACAGCATACAAATTTCTATTTCTATCCTCCCAGATAAGCAAGACAGTTACCTTCTACTGAGCTTGTACAGCTTCCCTGATCTCTAGGCAGAAAATGATAATGGGATGAAAACCCAGGATCACATGTTTCCCTTCTCTTAAGAATCTTAGACTTGTGCTACCTATTGCTCAATACCTGAAAAATGTCATATTTTATATTTTGTCTAGTTTCATTTAATTACACAGAAATTTGCTCAAATACAATTTTAAATTAAATATACAAAATAACATAGTACTTTGGTCATATTTCTTCTAAAATCTGTCTTTACCACTATAAGTAGAGAGTATTCTTCATAAATTAACTCAAGATGTTGAATTTGACATCTCTAATAGGATATATTTATATTAATAGCCACTTTAAATATGATGAATGTCAACCATAACCACTAATAATTACATATAAGAAAGAAACATTGTTAATTTGCTAAAAAATAATTACATGAAAAATTGCAGCTAATGGAAATAGTTCAAGTTATTTTTTAGATTAAAATGACAGAATAGTTTGTGTTTTTATTTAGAAAATCAAATTTTCAACAACTGAATAGACCTTTCATTTTGAGATTGGTATTGTTAGCCAACATTTTCCATGCATCTCAGTTGAATACATTATGTCTGAAATTATCTTACTGAATATGAATCAAGGCTATATATTGTCAACCAGCTTATTTAACTTATATGCAGAGTACATCAGGAGAATTGCTGGACTGGATGAAGCACAAGCTGTAATCCAGATTGCCGGGAGAAATATCAATAACCTCAGATGTGCAGATAACACCACACTTATGGCAGAAAGTGAAGAAGAACTAAAGAGCCTCTTGGTGAAAGTGAAAGAGGAGAGTGAAAAAGGTGGCTTAAAACTCAACATTCAGAAAACTAAGATCATGGCATCTGGTCCCATCACTTCATGGCAAATAGATGGGGAAACAGTGGAAACAGTGGCTGACTTTATTTTTCTGGTCTCCCAAATCACTGCAGATGGTGATTGCAGCCATGAAATTAAAAGACGTTTACTCCTTGGCAGGGAAGTGATGACCAATCTAAATAGCATATTAAAGCAGAGACATTACTTTGTCAACAAAGGTCCATCTAGTCAGGCTATGTTTTTTTCAGTGCTCATGTATGGATGTGAGTTGAACTATAAAGAAAGCTGAGCACCAAAGAATTGATGTTTTTGAACTGTGGTTTTTTGTTTTTGTTTTATTATTATTTTAAATTTTATTTTATTTTTAAACTTTACAATATTGTATTAGTTTTGCCAAATATCGAAATGAATCCGCCACAGGTACATGTGTTCCCCATCCTGAACCCTCCTCCCTCCTCCCTCCCCATACCATCCCTCTGGGTCGTCCCAGTGCACCAGCCCCAAGCATCCAGTATCGTGCATCGAACCTGGACTGGCAACTCGTTTCATACATGATATTATACATGTTTCAATGCCATTCTCGCAAATCTTCCCACCCTCTCCCTCTCCAACAGAGTCCATAAGACTGTTCTATACATCAGTGTCTCTTTTGCTGTCTCGTACACAGGGTTATTGTTACCATCTTTCTAAATTCCATGTATATGCGTTAGTATACTGTATTGATGTTTTTCTTTCTGGCTTACTTCACTATGTATAATAGGCTCCAGTTTCATCCACCTCATTAGAACTGATTCAAATGTATTCTTTTTAATGGCTGAGTAATACTCCATTATGTATATTTACCATAGCTTTCTTATCCATTCATCTGCTGATGGAGGTTTTGGAGAAAACTCTTGAGGGTCCCTTGGACTGCAAGGAGTTCCAAACAATCTATCCTAGAGAAAATCAGTCCTGAATATTCATTGGAAGGACTGATGTTGAAGCTGAAACTCCAATACTTTGGCAACCTGATGCAAACAGCTGACTCATTTGAAAAGACCCTGATGCTGGGAAAGATCGAAGGCAAGAGGAGAAGGGGATGACAGAGGGGGATGACATGGTTGGATGTCGGAGGATGAAACAGAGGATGAAATGGCTGGACGGCATCACCAACTCAATGGACATGAGTTTTAGTAAATTCCAGGAGCTGGTGATGGACAGGGAGGCCTGGCATGCTGCAGTCTATGGGGTTGCAAAGAGTCAGACATGACTGAACAATTGAACTGAACTGAACTGATCTTACTGAATTAGTCATGATGCTGTCATTATAATCTTCAACATGTCAAAGAACCAACTATTAATAATATTCCATATATTAAGAACTACTCAAGAGTCCCTTAAGATCACAGAATTATTAGTTAAGAAGAGATTCCAGACCATACAAACACTAATCTGAGTGTTTGAAATTTGCTTGTATATTTCTGAACATAAGTTCTACTGAAATCACAAAGCCTGTAATTCATGAATATTACCAATAGTTAGTGAATATTGCCAATAAATAGTGAGCATTACCCTCGCCAATTTTTGTAAGAGTTGAGAAGGAGTTTCTGTTTGGTTTTTCTGACATACTTCTTGGTTTAGGAACATTAGAACTAAATTCTAGATCAGAAACCAATCATTGATTATGTTGGTGAAGGAGTTATATAAGTAGCATACCAAGAAATGTCTGCTTACCATAATATAGTCTGCATTTCAGGCTTATATTCTGATATCTCTCAATATAGTAATAATTCATATAAATATTAATTATATTTTATATAGGCACACAAAGCAGTATATTATTATTTAGCTCTAAGCATTTTGGAGGAAAAGTGTGGCATGGATTAAGAACAAATATGAAAAGGCAGGTCACATGAGACAAATTTTTATTTATCAGCTTTATAAACAAATTATACACACAAAGTAGTTTCAAAGCTTAATCAATAAGCACAACTTACAAAAAGGCATGGCCAAATTTGATCTTCCAGTGTGGTGTACCACCACAGAGCTGTCTGGAGTGGTGTATTTTTATATATGTAAATACAAGCAAAAACAATGAGTCAAACACTTTAGAATGACACCTCTGACTTTAGAATCTCAATCACAAGATGGAAATAGTTTCTGTCCAAGTAAAAATTATTCAAACACTATACTGGAAGAATTCTTTTTTTTTAATGTGTCTTTATCTCTGGCATCCAGAAAATCATAGAAATTGATTCCTGTGTAGTCAGTTATAGCAGGTAGCAGAAAAGTAATCATCTCCTAAGTACAAATGTAGTTGACTAAACAAGTATTTTCTGTCCCAGGACATTGACTCAGTGAAATTTTCAATGCAGTTATAAATTAAAATTTTATATGACAGTCTTACATTAGGTATGATATAAGTAAAATATAGGTTGATTTATAGTTTTAAAAACCAAAAATTGGCTGTTTCAAGTACTTAATATATGCAAATTATATTCACATTCACATCTGAGCTTATAAGGGACTTTGCTGGTGGCTCAGTTGTAAAGAATCTGCCAGCAATGAAGGAAACCCGGATTCAATCACTGGGTTCACGAGATCCGCTGGATAAGTGAGCCATTTCCTGGAGAATTCCTTTCAGGGAAGGGCTCTCCACTACAGGATTCTTCTCTGGAGAATTCCATGGATAGAGGAGCCTGGCAGGCTTCAGTCCATGGGGTCGCAAAGAGTTGGACACGACTGAGTGACCAATAATTTTTGAACTTGTAAAGGATACTCGGAGGAAAGGGACATATTAAAACCCCATAGTGGTTGTTTATAATAAAATTCAAATTATAATAAAAACTAACAGAAGAGTACAACATGAATAGTATAAATAACATTCATCATGCTCTTCAAGAAATGAATCTTCTGAGTTAAATTGAAGAAAAACATTTATATATATATATATATATATAAGATTTAAAATATTTTATATAAGAGTATAAATGCAACTTTATCAGGACAATATAATTTCCAAATATGAAAGACAGTAAAAGCAAAGGTTTTGGCTAAAAATTATTTCAAATTTAAATAAATCTGCGAGAATACACTTTAAAAAAAAAATAAAAAAGTCAATTTAAAGTAAGGTGCCAGAGCCTTATTAACTGGGGTACATCTAAAAGGATGAGAAGCTGGTATGTGGGGGTTCTGGTCAGTGTTTAATTTCGGCACTACTGGCTGTATGTGTATGCTGCTGCTGCTGCTAAGTTGCTTCACTCGTGTCTGACTCTGTGCGACCCCATAAACGGCAGCCCACCAGATTCCCTCATTCCTGGGATTCTCCAGGCAAGAACACTGGAGTGGGTTGCCATTTCCTTCTCCAATGCATGAAAGTGAAAAGTGAAAGTGAAGTCGCTCAGTCCTGTCCGAATCTTAGCGACCCCATGGACTGCAGCCCACCAGGCTCCTCTGTCCATGGGATTTTCCAGGCAGTAGTACTGGAGTGGGTTACCATTGCAGTTGATAAAAATTAATTTCATCAAAAAAGCAAGAGAGTTCCAGAAAAACATCTATTTCTGCTTTATTGACTATGCCAAAGCCTTTGACTGTGTGGATCACAATAAACTGTGGGAAATTCTGAAAGAGATGGGAATACCAGACCACCTGACCTGCCTCTTGAGAAACCTGTATGCAGGTCAGGAAGTAACAGTTAGAATTGGACATGGAACAACAGACTGGTTCCAAATAGGAAAAGGAGTACATCAAGGCTGTATATTGTCACCCTGCTTATTTAACTTCTATGCAGAATACATCATGAGAAATGCTGGGCTGGAAGAAGCACAAGCTGGAATCAAAATTGCTGGGAGAAATATCAATAACCTCAGATATGCAGATGACACCAGCCTTATGGCAAAAGTGAAGAGAAACTCAAAAGCCTCTTGATGAAAGTGAAAGAGGAGAGTCAAAAAGTTGGCTTAAAGCTCAACATTCAGAAAACGAAGATCATGGCATCTGGTCCCATCACTTCATAGCAAATAGATGGGGAAACAGTGGAGACAGTGGCTGACTTTATTTTTCTGGGATCCAAAATGACTGCAGATGGTAATTTCTTTTTTTTTTAATTAATTTTATTCTATTCTCAAACTTTACATAATTGTACTAGTTCTGCCAAACATCAAAATGAATCCACCACGGGTATACATGTGTTCCCCATCCTGAACCCCCCTCCCTCCTCCCTCCCCACACCATCCCTCTGGGTCGTCCCAGTGCACCAGCCCCAAGCATCCAGTATCGTGCATCGAACCTGGACTGGCATCTCGTTTCATACATGATATTTTACATGTTTCAATGCCATTCTCCCAAATCTTCCCACCCTCTCCCTCTCCCACAGAGTCCATAAGACTGTTCTATACATCAGTGTCTCTTTTGCTGTCTCGTATACAGGGTTATCGTTACCATCTTTCTAAATTCCATATATATGCGTTAGTATACTGTATTGGTGTTTTTCCTTCTGGCTTACTTCACTCTGTATAATAGGCTCCAGTTTCATCCACCTCATTAGAACTGATTCAAATGTGTTCTTTTTAATGGCTGAGTAATACTCCATTGTGTATATGTACCACTGCTTTCTTATCCATTCATCTGCCGATGGACATCTAGGTTGCTTCCATGTCCTGGCTATTATAAACAGTGCTGCGATGCACATTGGGGTACACGTGTCTCTTTCCCTTCTGGTTTCCTCAGTGTGTATGCCCAGCAGTGGGATTGCTGGATCATAAGGCAGTTCTATTTCCAGTTGGCTCTACTACAAAGCCACAGTTATCAAGACAGTATGGTACTGGCACAAAGACAGAAATATAGATCAATGGAACAAAATAGAAAGCCCAGAGATAAATCCACACACATATGGACACCTTATCTTTGACAAAAGAGGCAAGAATATACAATGGATTAAAGACAATCTCTTTAACAAGTGGTGCTGGGAAATCTGGTCAACCACTTGTAAAAGAATGAAACTAGAACACTTTCTAACACCATACACAAAAATAAACTCAAAATGGATTAAAGATCTCAACGTAAGACCAGAAACTATAAAACTCCTAGAGGAGAACATAGGCAAAACACTCTCTGACATACATCACAGCAGGATCCTCTATGACCCACCTCCCAGAATATTGGAAATAAAAGCAAAAATAAACAAATGGGACCTAATTAAACTTAAAAGCTTCTGCACATCAAAGGAAACTATTAGCAAGGTGAAAAGACAGCCTTCAGAATGGGAGAAAATAATAGCAAATGAAGCAACCGACAAACAACTAATCTCAAAAATATACAAGCAACTCCTACAGCTCAACTCCAGAAAAATAAATGACCCAATCAAAAAATGGGCCAAAGATCTAAATAGACATTTCTCCAAAGAAGACATACAGATGGCTAACAAACACATGAAAAGATGCTCAACATCACTCATTATCAGAGAAATGCAAATCAAAACCACTATGAGGTACCATTTCACCCCAGTCAGAATGGCTGCAATCCAAAAGTCTACAAATAATAAATGCTGGAGAGGGTGTGGAGAAAAGGGAACCCTCTTACACTGTTGGTGGGAATGCAAACTAGTACAGCCACTATGGAGAACAGTGTGGAGATTCCTTAAAAAACTGGAAATAGAACTGCAGATGGTAATTTCAACCATGAAATTAAAAAATTAAAAGATGCTTACTCCTTGGAAGGAAAGTTATGACCAACCTAGACAGCATATTTTTTTTTCTTTTTCATTTTTTTAAATTTAATTTTATTTTATTTAACTTTACAATATTGTATTGGTTTTGTCATATATCAAAATGAATCTGCCACAGATATACATGTGTTCCCCATCCTGAACCTTCCTCCCTCCTCCCTCCCCATACCATCCCTCTGGGTCATCCCAGTGCTCCAGCCCCAAGCATCCAGTATCGTTCATCGAACATGGACTGGCGACTCGTTTCATATATGATATTATACATATTTCAATGCCATTCTACCAAACCATCCCACCCTCTCCCTCTCCCACAGAGTCCAAAAGACTGTTCTATACATATTAAAAAGCAGAGACATAACTTTGCCAACAAAGGTCCATCTAGTCAAGGTTATGGTTTTTCCAGTGGTCATGTATGGATGTGAGAGTTGGACTATCAAGAAGGCTGAGCGCCAAAGAATTGATGCTTTTGAACTGTAATGTTGAAGACTCTTGAGAGTCCCTTGGACTTCAAGGAGATCCAACCTGTCTGTCCTCAAGGAGATCAGTCTTGGGTGTTCATTGGAGGGACTGATGTTGAAGCTGAAATTCCAATACCTTGGCCACCAGATGCAAAGAGCTGACTCATTTGAAAAGACCCTAATGCTGGGAAAGATTGAGGGCAGGAAGAGAAGGGGATGACAGAGGATGAGATGGCCAGATGGCATCACCGACATGATGGACATGGGTTTTGGTGGACTCTGGGAGTTGGTGATTGACAGGGAGGCCTGGCGTGCTGCGGTTCATGGGGTCTCAAAGAGTCAGACACGACTGAGTGACTGAACTGAACTGAAGACTTCACTAATGATGAGCTGCCAATATGATACACATTTCCAGGAGCAGCCTCTTTATGACTCTGGTAATTTGATTCTGTCACTAGTTTCTTGAGAAAGCTGCTGAAGCAAGTGCTAGAACTGTAGACACAGTCACCCATTTCTCATGTAACAGACAAGAATTAGCATTGAAACAACAGTTTAAAACCAACAAACAAAAAACTCTCAACATTTTCAAGAAAGCTACCCCAAATCAGGCCATCCATTACAAAAGTAACAGGGTGTGATATTCAATCAAGAGCTTAGCAAATAAAAGTGACACCTTTTTTTTTTAATTAGAAAAACTATAATTTCCTACTCAAAATAAGATTAATGAGTACAGTGACTAGAAATTCATGTGTATTTTTTTTCCTATACACCTGCACCTAGTAATGACAGCTGAGATTTGCACAGCTATTCTTCCCCTTTGTTCAGAAAAAGTACATTTTTATTACATCGCACCTGTATTCAACATAGAATAAGTCTTCATAGTAATTATGTAGCTGTATTTAAAAGACAAAGCATGTAATTATAACTTTTAAAAAGAACTTACAGTAATAGTTGAATTGAGGATTGAATTTTAACAATGCATCAAATAGAAATGGAAGACAAAACAAATTGTAGAATGCAGCTAAGAGCAGGAAGAAAGGTTCTTACAAAACAATGTACTCTCATGGAGGTATTTAATGGCTGATACTATGACAACTAAGCATGAGAGCTTCCATCAGTCCACTTCATGACTTGTCCCTATAGTAAAATCAATTATGAAATTTATATTTTTATTTAGGATTTGATTTTTTTGAAGCAAGGAAAATTTTAGACACATTAAAAGGGATTTGGAGTTTACAGAGTGATTTCTCTTGTTTTAATGAATGAGGAAAGCTATATCAAGAAAGGTCAAAATTTTTACTAAATTCATACTACTAATTGCTTACATTGCTTACAGAATAAAGGATAAATCCCAATATCCTGATTCTCAATTTAAAATATCCTGCAATAAAAATAAATCTTAAGAAATGTATTATTAATTGAGGCATAGTAAACACACATTATTATTAGTTTCAGGTGTACAACATAATGATTTGATATTTGTATATATTGTGAATCGATCAAAAGTCCAGTTAACATCTATCATCATACACAGTTACAATATGTTTTTCTTATGATGAAGACTTTTAATATCTACTCTCTTAAAAATGCATATTGATTTAAATACTGATTGTTGAGAGAAATTGCTATGCTCATGAGGGATGGAATTATCTGGTAGATCCATCAGATGAGAATATTGATTCTTTTTATCCAGCCACAATTTCCTCCAAATTGACCTAAATCAACAGATCTAAGTACATTCCCTAAAGGTTTCTGCTCCCCAGAAAGCCTTACATAGCCAGAATAAATAATCTAGGAATCAGATAAAGGTAGGCCTCAAGGTTAGAGTTCTCATATAATTCTACACAGTTACAGATAGCTGGTTTGACTGTAAATTTGCTTCAGTGTTGCAAATATTTTATTCATGTATTGATAACATATAGAATTAGATATTTTTTGAAGTTTTTACAGCATTGACATTTTAGGAAATCTAATAAAATTTTGGTTAATGTTACCATGTTTATGCTGCATTGCTTCAGTCGTGTCCGACTCTGTGTGACCCCATAGACGGCAGCCCACCAGACTTCCCGTCCCTGGGATTCTCCAGGCAAGAACACTGGAGTGGGTTGTCATTTCCTTCTCCAATGCATGAAAGTGAAAAGTGAAAGTGAAGTCGCTCAGTCGTGTCCGACTGTAGCGACCCCATGGACTGCAGCCCACCAGGCTCCTCCGTCCATGGGATTTTCTAGGCAAATGTACTGGAGTGGGGTGCCACTGCCTTCTCCTTCTACGTTTATTCCTTTATCTTTAGAAGTAAAAAAAGTGACCTTTTTGAAACAGAGTAAAACTCTACTCAACATTTAAAATCCCCAACAAAGTTAACCTATCTAGTTCCCTTAGATAGAAACAATTACAATTATGTCCATCAGCAGTTTCCTCGAATCTCTCCTCACACTTCTCTGGAGGCATTTAATATTTTATCCTGTACAAAGTTATTTATTTCATGACTCTATCACACTACCTTTTAAATTCCTTGAAAGAAGACTCTATATTCTATTCCTTTATATATACCATAGTGTCATACACATAGAAGGTATACCTTGTCAAATTTAATGAATTAATTGCCATTAAAAAGTCTGTGCATCAAAACACAAAGAACATGATATATCAACCTATCATTTATGCATTTTATGGTAGTATTATCTTTTTCTATAACATGTAAGTTGTAAGTGATGAATCATTATGCAAACTGTTTATCTTTTTAAGAACATTATTTTCTGGTTCATTTATTCACTAAGCTCTGAATTTTTATAAAATTGAAATTAAACACAGTTAAAGTAGTCAAAAAGAAAAGATGGCCATTCTTTATGGTTCTATTAATATAGTTTGATTTACAAATTATATTAATGTACACTATTCTTAACTTTCCAATCTAAGGAAAGAAGAAAAAGTAAGTTCAGTTAAGTTCAGTCCCTCAGTCGTGTCTGACTCTTTGCGACTCCATGAATTGCAGCACACCAGGCCTCCCTGTCCATCACCAACTCCCGTAGTTCACCTAGACTCACGTCCATCGAGTCGATGATGCCATCCAACCATGTCATCCTCTGTCATCCCCTTCTCCTCCTGCCCCCAATCCCTCCCAGCATCAGAGTCTTTTCCAACGAATGAGTCAACTCTTCACATGAGGTGGCCAAAGTATTGCAGTTTCAGCTTTAGCATCAGTCCTTCCAAAGAACACCCAGGACTGATCTCCTTTAGAATGGACTGGTTGGATCTCTTTGCAGTCCAAGGGACTCTCAAGAGTCTTCTCCAACACCACAGTTCAAAAGCATCAATTCTTCAGCTCTCAGCTTTCTTCACAGTCCAACTTTCACATCCATACATGACCACTGGAAAAACCATAGCCTTGACTAGACAGACGTTTGTTGGCAAAGTAATGTCTCTGCTTTTGAATATGCTATCTAGGTTGGTCATAACTTTCCTTCCAAGGAGTAAGCGTCTTTTAATTTCATGGCTGAAATCACCATATGAGGTCATTTTGGAGCCCCCAAAAATAAAGTCTGACACTGTTTCCACTGTTTCCCCATCTATTTCCCATGAAGTGGTGGGACCAGATGCCATGATCTTAGTTTTCTGAATGTTGAGCTTTATGCCTACTTTTTCACTCTCCTCTTTCACTTTCATTAAGAGGCTTTTGAGTTCCTCTTCACTTTCTGCCATAAGGGTGGTGTCATCTGCATATCTGAGGTTATTGATATTTCTCCCAGCAATCTTGATTCCAGCTTGTGTTTCTTCCAGCCCAGCGTTTCTCATGATGTACTCTGCATAGAAGTTAAATAAGCAGGGTGACAATATATAGCCTTGATGTACTCTTTTTCCTATTTGGAACCAGTCTGTTGTTCTATGTCCAATTCTAACTGTTGCTTCCTGACCTGCATACAGGTTTCTCAAGAGGCAGGTCAGGTGGTCTGGTATTCCCATCTCTTTCAGAATTTCCCACAGTTTATTGTGATCCACACAGTCAAAGGCTTTGGCATAGTCAATAAAGCAGAAATAGATGTTTTTCTGGAACTCTCTTGCTTTTTCCATGATCCAGTGGATGTTGGCAATTTGATCTCTGATTCCTCTGCCTTTTCTAAAACCAGCCTGAACATCTGGAAGTTCACAGTTCACATATTGCTGAAGCTTGCCTTGGAGAATTTTGAGTATTGCTTTACTAGAGTGTGAGACGAGTACAATTGTGCAGTAGTTTGAACATTCTTTGGCATTGCCTTTCTTTGGGATTGGAATGAAAACTGACCTTTTCCAGGCCTGTGGCCACTGCTGAGTTTTCCAAATTTGCTGGCATATTGAGTGCGGGACTTTCGCAGGATCATCTTCCAGGATTTGAAATAGCTCAACTGGAATTCTATCACCTCCACTAGCTTTGTTCGTAGTGATGCTTTCTAAGGCCTACTTGACCTCACATTCCAGGATGTCTGGCTCTAGGTGAGTGATCACACCATCATGATTGTCTTGGTCATGAAGATCTTTTTTATACAGTTCTTCTGTGTATTCTTGCCACCTCTTCTTAATATCTTCTGCTTCTGTTAGGTCCTTACCATTTCCGTCCTTTATCAAGCCCATCTTTGTATGAAATGTTTCCTTGGTATCTCTAATTTTCTTGAAGAGATCTCTAGTCTTTCCCATTCTGTTGTTTTCCTCTATTTGTTTGTACTGATCGCTGAAGGCGTTCTTATCTCTCCTTGCTATTCTTTGGAACTCTGCCTGTAGGTGCTTATATCTTTCCTTTCCTCCTTTGCTTTTCACTTATCTTCTTTTTCAAAAAGTAAAGCTTTCATAAATTATTAATAATTAACAATCCTTTATATTTTGACCCTTCTGAATGTCTGCCAATGCAGGAGTCATGGGTTTGATCCCTGGGTCAGGAAGATCCCCTGGAGGAGGAAATGGGAACTCACTCCAGTATTCTTGCCTGGAAAACCGCACAAACAGAGGAGCCTGGCTGGCTACAGCACATTGAATTGTAGAGCCAGACACAACTGAGCATACATGTACAGTGTTTTTAGGAGAGTCAGTCGGTATTTGACGGACAATTTAAAAAGCATAAGCATTTCTGTATAACTTGACTCCCTACTTTAGGTCTAGAAATATGAGAAGAATTAGTATAAAATTTAGATATCTTATTTGCAGAGATTCTTTATCATAGTAACAAAATTGATAACAATCCATGAACTGAGGAATGGAAATACTTTAAAAATTATTATATACATATGAAATTCAAGCCTAAATATTTATTTTTAAAATTTATTTATTTTTAATTGGAGGATAATTGCTGTACAATATTGTGCTGGTTTCTGCCATATATCAACATGAACCAGCCATAGGTACACATACGTCCCCTCCCTGTTGAACCTCTCTCCCATCACCCCCATCCCATCCCACCCTAATAGGTTGTCACATAGCACTAGATTTGAGCTCCCTGTGTCATACAGCAAATTTCCACTGGCTATCTAATTTTACATATGGTAATGTATTATGTTCCAGTGCTTACTCTCTCAATTTGTCCCACCCTCTCCTTCCCCATCCCCACCATATGCACAAGTCTGTTCTCTATGTCTGGATCTCCACTGATGTACTACAGATAAGTTCATAAGTACCATCTTTATAGATTCCATATATGTTTGTTAATATACGATTCTTGCTTTTTCTCTCTCTGGCTTATTTCTTTCTGTATAATAGGCTCTAAGCTCATCCACCTCATTGGAACTGAGTCAAATGTGTTTCTTTTTATGACTGAGTAATATTCCATTGTGTATATATATGTACCACAACTTTATCCATTCATCTGTCGATGGACATCCAGGTTGCTTCCATGTCCTAGCTGTTATAAGTAGCGCTGTGATGAACACTGAGGTACATGTGTCTTTTTCAATTATGGTTTCCTCAGGGTAAATGCCCAGTAGTGGGATTGTTGGACCATGTGGCAGTTTTTTGTTTGTTTGTTTTTATTTTTTTGGGTTTTTTTTCAATTTTATTTTATTTTTTAACTTTACAATATTGTATTGGTTTTGCCATACATTGAAATGAATCCGCCACAGGTATATATATGGCAGTTTTATTTCTAGTTTTTTTAAGGACTCTCCGTACTGTTCTCCATAGTGGCTGTATCAATTACATTCCCACCAACAGTGAAGGACGGTCACATCCTCTCCAGTATTTATTGTTTGTAGATATTTTGACAATGGTATGAGCTGATACCTCATTGTAGTTTTAATTTGCATTTCTTTAATAATGAGTGATGTGGATCATCTTTTCATGTGCTTATTAGCCATCTGTATATCTTCTTGGGAGAAATGTCTGTTTAGGTCTTCTGCCCATTTTTGGACTGGATTGTTTGTTTTTCTGGTATTGAACTGAATGAGCTGCTTGTACATTTTAGAAAGTAATCCTTTGTCAGTTGTTCCATTTGCTATTATTTTCTCCCACTCTGAAGGGTCTCTTTTCACCTTGTTAATGCTATCTTTTGCTAAGAAGTATGAGAATGATTAATGACATATGCAGATGTTCAAAATAATATTTATAGAAAGAAAATTACAAAATAGCCTGTTAAATATGACTACATATAAATAAAATATTGACTGCAAACAAAACACTAACAATAGATGACTTAGGTTGAAGAAATCATGCAACATTTACCCCATATCTATACTATGTGAAAGCTTTCCTGGTGGCTCAGTCACTAAAGAATCCATCTGCAATGCAGGAGACCTGGTTTGATCTCTGGATCAGGAGTATCCTCTGGAGAAGGAAATGGCAACCCAGTCTAGTATTCTTGCTTGGGAAATCCCATGGACAGAGGAGCCTGGTGGACTATAGCTCATGGGGTCACAGGTGGACTATAGTTCATGGGGTCACAAAAGAGTCGGACACAACGTAGCAACTAAACCACCACCATACTATGTGAATGTTATGTATTTCCTATTTTTTTGGTTTTGAGAATCTTATTCTACCTGATTTGGTAACAATTTAGTAATAATACCTTTCACTTAATTCACCTTCATGTCTATTATTAACTATGCCACTGTTAGTCACCAGGGTCATAGGATACTACAGTACTTTACAAAGTGTAAGTATTAAGTAGAAATACTTAGCAATTATTAGTATTTAGTAAAATATTAAGTAATTATTAATTATTAGATGCTTGCTTGCTTGTGTGTATGCTGTCATGTCTGACTCTTTGTGAGCCCAATGGACTATAGCCCACCAGGTACGTCCCTACATGGGATTTTCCAGGCAAGAATACTGGAGTTTGCCATTTCCTCCTCCAGGGGACCCTCCTGACCCAGGGATCAAACCTATGTCTTTTGTGTTTCCTGCATTAGCGAGTGGATTCTTTGCCATTGTGTCATCTGGGAAGCCCCAAGTAAAGATAATTAATTTTAACTTACTCTGCTCAATCAAGCTAAGGATATAAAATTAATTATAATACTCAATCTCTTATGTATATTTTATAAATTGTTCCTTCTTCTTCCAATAACCATTAAGATGATATAATCAGAAAGGAACTTGCTTTCTGACTAATGTCTTCTCACAGGACTATTATTCTGTGTTGCATTTTGTAACAGATTCTTATTTAGCCAGTACTATTTATTTTTAACTACAGGCTAACTGAGATTAATAATTGTGGAAGTGTAAATAATATAAAAGCTGGCATAAGGAGGAAATCTACCAGAACATCAGCTTGAAGAAAATCTATAAGAATATAAAATCAAGTAGTCTTATGTGTGTATACATTTGTGTGAGTGTGTGTGTGTGTGTGTGCTTGTGTGAGAGAGAGAGAGAGACAGAGAGAGAAATGTGGGGAAAGGGTGCTCCTTGACATATAAAACATGCTCATTTCCATTCTCACTATATCCCCCACAGGCTCCATGTCTCCCAGATCATGATACTTAAGTGCTCAATCGTCACATCTTAGAAATTATGAAAGAGTTTGTTCATAAAATCCCCAGTGTTTGTAATTCCAAAAGAATTACACCAAGCTGGCTCTTGACATTCTCTTAATTCAGGATTGATTGCCTTGAAATCAAAAGCAAATCAAAAATCAAAAGCAGAGTACATCCCCACTTCTAAGTCCAAATGTGCTGGAAAGTGAGTGGGCAAGGAACTATTATTCTTGGACTTACACTAGGACCCAAGTGCCTAATATGCTCAGTGTGATAGCTGGAGCTTTCTTGGACTTCCCTGGCTTATCACTTAAGCTCCATGTCCTGGAAAACTCCTCAGTACCCAATATGGATATAGTTGGATACACTTGTTATATGTGGACCTGAGAGGAACTATAATAAACAAATTATCCCACTGAGATTCAGAACCAGTATCATCCATTGAAGACTAAGGGATCTTTGAAATGAGTTTGATTGTTATTTTTCAGATTGCATAATTGTAATAGCATTGTTCAAGTCCAATTTTAATGGGCTAATATACTGGATGAATGGTTTATTATAAACCCTACTGGTGTCCACTATAATGATGGAGCCTGTGCCCTTTTAAAGTCACTGTACTCCCAAAACTTTCTAGGACTGTGCAACTAAAAATACACATGACATGCAACAAAATCATTTTTGTCATACCAGATAATATGGGAAAAGCATTATGTTATTTTATGGTAACAGTCCTGCACAGCTGAAAAAAGCTAATTGATTCACTATACTTTATAGTAGACTAAATAAAAATGAAACTTTATTGCCTACATAATGCCTTACATTTTAATAGTGACTCTACTGAAACTGAAAACTGAAACTCCAGTACTTTGGCCACCTCATGTGAAGAGTTGACTCATTGGAAAAGACTCTGATGCTGGGAAGGATTGGGGGCAGGAGGAAAAGGGGACGACAGAGGATGAGATGGCTGGATGGCATCACCGACTCGATGGACATGAGTCTGAGTGAACTCTGGGAGTTGGTGATAGACAGGAAGGCCTGGCATGCTGCGATTCACGGGGTTGAAAAGAGTCGGACACGACTGAGTGACTGAACTGAACTGAACTACTATTAGTAGACTAATATTAGTGGACTTCCCTGGTGGCTCAGATAGTTAAGTGGTTGCCTACAACACAGGAGACCTGGGTTCAATCACTGGGTCAGGAATATCTCCTGGAGAAGGAAATGGCAACCCACTCCAGTATTCTTGCCTGGAAAATCTCATGGATGGAGAAACCTGGTAGGCTACAGTCCATGGGGTCGCAAAGAGTCGGATAGGACCGAGCGAATGCACTTTCACTTTCAACTATTAGTGTTGGAGAAGACTCTTGAGAGTCCCTTGGATTGCAAGGAGATCAAACCAGTCAATCCTAAAGGAAATCAACCCTGAATATTCATTGGAAAGACTGATGCTGAACCTGAAGCTCCAATACTTTGACCACCTGATGGGAAAAGCTGACTGTAAATTATTGAAAAGACCCTGATGCTGGGAGAGATTAAAGCAGGAGGAAAAGGGGATGACAGCAGACAAGATGGTTGGATGGCATCACTGACTTAATGGACATTAGTTAGAGCAAGATCCGGGAGATGGTGAAGGACAGGGAAGGCTGGAGTGCTGCAGTCCACAGGGTCTCAAAGAATCGGACACAACTGAGTGACTGAAAAACGACTGCTATTAGTATTTGGTGTGCATCTTTTGACAGTGTTATATCCTCCTTTTCCACATTCCTCCAAAAGAATGCTAAATACCAGGATATTTTCACCTAGTAGACAATGCAATATATCTGAACCATCCTGATATGGAAATATTTCTGTTTCATAACAAGATTTTATCAGTGAGGCAAATCCTAGTGTAATAGCCCAAATATGTCTTTATATTAATGATATTCTGATAGTGGCTTGGATCAAAGAAACTGCTTGTCTTATATGAAGTGTTATCCAATAACAGGTAGTCCATGAAATAGGATAAACTCTCAGGCCACAAATGATAATCTTATTCTAAATAAAATTCCACTTTATTGGCTATGCCAAAGCCTTTGACTGTGTGGATTACAACAAACTGGAAAATTCTTAAACAGATGGGAATACCAGACTACGTAACCTGCCTCCTGAGAAATCTGTATGCAGGTCAAGAAGCAACAGTTAGAACCGGACATGGAACAACAGACTGGTTCCAAATAAGAAAAGGAGTACATCAAGGCTGTATATTGTCACTCTGCTTATTCAACTTATATGCAGAGTACCTTATAAGAAATGCTGGACTGGATGAAGCACAAGCTGGAATCAAGATTGCTGGGAGAAATATCCATAACCTCAGATATGCAGATGACAACACCCTTATGGCAGAAAGTGAAGAAGAACTAAACTGTCTCTTGATGAAAGTGAAAAAGAGAGTGAAAAAGTTGGCTTAAAACTCAACATTCAGAGAACTAAGATCATGGCATCCGGTCCCATCACTTCATGGCAAATAGATGGGGAAATAATGGAAATAGTGACAGACATATTTTTTTAGGCTCCAAAATCACTGCAGATGGTGACTGCAGCCATGAAATTAAAAGACGCTTACTCCTTGGAAGGAAAGTTATGACCAATGTAGATAGCATATTCAAAAGCAGAGACATTACTTTGCCAACAAAAGTCCGTCTAGTCAAGGCTATGGTTTTTCCAGTAGTCACATTTGGATGTGAGAGTTGGACTGTGAAAAAAGCTGAGCACCAAAGAATTGATGCTTTTGAACTGTGATGTTAGAGATGACTCTGTAGAGTCCCTTGGACAGCAAGGAGATCCAACCAGTCCATCCTAAAGGAAATCATTCCTGAGTGTTCATTGGAAGGACTGATGTTGAAGCTGAAATTCCAATATTTTGGCCATCTGATGAAAAGACCTATCTCATTTGAAAAGACACTGATGCTGGGAAAGATTGAAGGTGGAAAGAGAAGGGGACAGCAGAGGATGAGATGGTTGGATGGCATCATTGACTCAATGACATGCGTTTGAGTAAGCTCTGAGAGTTGATGATGGACAGGGAAGCTTGGCATGCTGCAGTCCATGGTGTCATAAAGAGTTGGACACAACTGAGTGACTGAACTGAACTGAAAGAATATCCCATTGCCTGTTAGAGAAATACCACTGGCCATAAGCTCATCCATTTTTTAGAATGAAGGAAGCCCAACATTCACTTGTCAACTTTGGATAATGGAGAAAATAAAACCGACATCTGTTTTTGTTAATTTTCCATCATACATCCAAGAAAATTTTAGTAGAATATTCTGCAACAAGAAGCCTTCAAATTTATCCAGTAAGTGATAAAATAAGTTCTTTATTTGGCCCACACATTTCTTTCATGTTATAGATGTAAAACTGTCAGTGAGTGACCAACATCATAGTTAATTAATGGATTTAGTAGTGACAATTTTGTTGTATCAACTCTTATTGCAATTTTTGGCTTTAAAACTTCCAAATGCTACTGAAATATATAACATTTTGGCAACAACTTTCAACCTATTTATAGCTTCTAAAGGAAGAACCTTATCAAAGGCAAGATAAAATTATTAGAAATTTCATTTCTAGTCATCAAAGACCTCCCTTGGAACAAAATCCTATAGATTGGGACAAGCCTAAGAAAATTGTATTACTCAAATAACTGGCTGATTAATAAAGTACTAATCCTGTTGTCACAAACTAAGAGTTGATGAAGGTGATGCCTATAAACCTGGCAACCTGATAAGAAAGCAAAATTCACTAATAGAAAATTCTGCCTCAAGTGGACTAGTACAATGGAGTAACACAACCACTTCTCAGCAAATTACTCCTTGCCAACTTCATTGACTACGGAGCATAATTGCAGCTTCTCAAGTGATTCTCTTCACCAGACAGCATTCTACTTCTGCAATGACTGGGTGATGAAAGTGTACATCCTCATTGTCTGAATTTATGTCGTTTATGAGTGACTTTATGTAGTTAGGACATTGGAAGATCCAAGACAAAAATGACTGAGCATCTGGTATCCCAGCACTGACATGAGACATCTTTCTTTTTCCTAAATATTGGTCCTCAACCAAATTGAAGTTTGCATAACTATCAACTCATTCCATCCAAAAAAGAGAAGAACTGAATAATCTTAGTCTACCACCTATGGAGAATGAGGGAAGCTCTAAGATACTAAAAACACAGTAATTTTCATCGAAGAATCCAGCCTTAGATAATTTTAATTCTCTAAAATTATAGCTGACATCTAAGTATAATTTCAACAGCCTACTTCTGAAACACTCCACTGAGCCATCTAAATGTTCTCATCCAAATGTGTCTTTTATTTTAATGGACACTGACTTCAATTCATGTTGTGTAGGGTATTTTTCAATAAGTTTATTTTTTCCTGATGAATTCAAGGAAATGAATGTTTTTTTCTTAATTTATGATAACACTGAAGTCTTGTTAAAACATGGCTTCATTATCCTCCCTGCAACCCAAAGTACATTTAACTATTGGAGCTCTCTTGACTAAAGATCTATTCCTTACTACAAGTCTTAAAGCTTTTTCCCCATCTGTTAAAAAATATGTTTGCTAACTTCACAGTACTAAGGCTCTATTGTATTAAAACTCGATTTTGTGTCTCTGGGATAAATGATAGCCAAATAATAATATTTAGTTCTTCTCATCCTCTCCTATTTCACCTATGGCAATGTGACTTAGCTAAAAATTATAGTTAAAACTTATAAACTTATATCAGTGATTACAAACTAGCCAGTTGTGTATCAACATCAGCTTGGGGATTTGATAAAAATATTGACTCTTCTCTTATTCCACATTCCAAAGATTTAAGAAGTCAAATGGTAAATTCTGACCATTTGAATTTTCACCAAGATTCAGTTCAGTTTGGTTCAGTCACTCAGTCGTGTCCGACTTTTGTGACCCCATGAACTGCAGCATGCCAGGCCTCCCTGTCCATCACCAACTCTTGGAGTTTACCCAAACTCATGTCCATTGTGTCAGTGATGCCATCCAGCCATCTCATCCTCTGTTGTCCTCTTCTCCTCCTGCCCTCAATCTTTCCCAGCATCAAGGTCTTTTCAAATGAGTCAGCTTTTCGCATCAGGTGGCCAAATTATTGGAATTTCAGCTTCAACATCAGTCCTTCCAATGATCACCCAGGACTGATCTCCTTTAGGATGGACTGGTTGGATCTCCTTGCAGTCCAAGGGACTCTCAAGAGTCTTCTCCAAAAACAAGATTACCAGCTGATTATGAAGCACAGCAATTCACATAAAATTCAGGAATAACCTTGCATATTTTAACATGTCTATGATTTGTGATTCAGATTTTGTATCTAAATGCACTTTAATTTATTTTAGAGTCTTTATGGAGATTAAAAATCTGATATATCAATTCAAATTTTCATAGATTTTATTAATGATAGATAAACATTTAAGGTTTTAAAATAAGTTAATCATACTGTCTTAAAAATTAGAAATAATATAGGAAACATTGAATTCATCTTTCACCTGAAAGTTCTTTTCTCAAAAATTTTCTAAATACATTTGAAATGCAAATTCTGGATATTTTATTTCAAGCCACAAGGTGTCTTCAGCTTGGTAAAAGAATCTGTTCTTTAAGTATGTATTTATCCATTTATCAAAATTTGGGGAAATATGTAATCATTTATTTTAAATAAATAACTGCTGCCATTGATCTGTATTCTCCCTTTTATCAACAAAAAGACACTGTATTCTAACTTTCTATGCAGTCTAGTTCCTATACAATCAGTCAGTATCAGGGGAACTGTTTTAGGAAACAGAAGAAATTCAGACTATAATTCTGTCCTCAAGGAAATTAAAGTAACTAGTATTTGTGTGTGTGGGGAGGGGAGGGCTCAGTCATATCTAAACTCTTTGCAACATCCTGGACTGTAGCCTGCCAGGCTCCTCTTCCCAGGCAAGAATACTGGCATGATTTGCCATTTCCTACCCCAGAAGATCCCCCCGACCTTGATTCCCCCGACCTTGGGATGGGACCCAAGTCTATTGCATCTCCTGCATTAACAGGCAGATTCTTTACCACTTTGGGGTAGCACAAAAGTCTCTAGTAGGAGAGAATGTATGTGTGCGTGTTTGTATCTCTTCATTAAAAGATACAAATAAATCACTAAGAGATAATTAAAAAAAAAAAAACATATCATTTTCAAAGTGTGATAGTTTGGGAAGAAACCTCAAAGAGGATTTTATATTAAAGATGTAACTTTAAAAACATAAAAGAGGTGTAGGAAACTTATATAGAAAAAGCACGAGCAAGGTAACAGAGTTAGAACAATCTAGAATGCTATGGATTCCATGATTGTATGGTCTGCTTCACACAACTAAGAAATTACATCTATTATGCAATTCAACTTCCATGTAATCGTTATCCAGTATTACATCTCATGCCATAACAGCTTAAATAATCATGATTTTGTATTTCTTTTTGATAAAAGTTTAATTTTATTACAGCTATAATTGCATGCATTTTACAAAGCTCTAAAAACATGAATGTTTTTCCAAATTATCTTTCTTTTCTCCAATTCTACATTGCATTTTTAGTTCTATTAACTCTGTTACTCAGTAGCATCCAGTTTAAATTTATTTTCTTATAACTTTTCTCCAACAATTCTAAAATAGCAGTGAAAAAAGTTCTTTTGATGAATTCTACACACCCCCTTTCAAAAATAACCTTTCTTATAATTGAGAAATGCACCTGATTCTTGTCTGGATTACACTGTATTTTTCTAGCACAGTTTTTTTTTTTTTTTAATTTATATCCTCCTGAATATTTTCAAAAATTACAGAATTCATATAAAAAAGTTGTGTATTTCAGAATGTGATTCAAGTTTTATTACTCTTTATTGTTCTTATTTATCATAAAAGCATCCAGTCTACTTAAAACAAGAAAAACAAAATTATTGAAACCATTTTATTTGTTTGTTGATCATATAAAGCCTTATGATACTAATGATATCAATTAGGTGGCCCCAGGCTCCAATAAACTTACATAATTTATCTTTCACTATGTTCTATCATAAACTTTCAGGGGAAACCTTCCACAGTTTTAATTCTTCCACAAAGATTCTGTGTTAGAGACTATTAGTCCTAACCCCTCATTTTCACCTCACAATAAAACCCTGAAATGTTTTCTGATATTGGTAAAGATGTTTTGATTTCATGGAAGATAAATCCAATTCCTGGAGAAGAAATATATTGCAATATTTTGCATTGGCCAATGAGATATAAAGTGAAATTTGCTTGAAAATTTTGGTAATGATTTTATTTCCTTTAGAGTTTTCTATGGGAGAAATAATAAGATCTACTTCATTTGATGAAGATTAAATGTATGATACTGGATGCTTGGGGCTGGTGCACTGGGACGACCCAGATGGATGGTATGGGGAGGGAGCAGGAAAGAGGGTTCAGGATGGGGAACACATGTATACCTGTGGCAGATTCATTTTGATATATGGCAAAACCAATACAATATTGTAAAGTTAAATAAAATAAATTTTTAAAAACTAAATAAATAAAGGAAAGGTTAAATTAAAAAAAAATGTAAAAGACTAGAAATAAACAAGCAACAAACAAACCTGGCATCCAGTAAGTGCTAAATAGGGATTAAATGTAAATGCTGCTGCTGTTGCTGCTGCTGCTGCTAAGTTGCATCAGTTGTGTCCGACTCTGTGCGACCCCATAGACGGCAGCCGACCAGGCTCCCCCGTCCCTGGGATTCTCCAGGCAAGAACACTGGAGTGGGTTGCCATTTTTTTCTCCAACGCATGAAAGTGAAAGTGAAGTCGCTCAGTCATGTCCGACTCTTCGCGACCCCATGGACTGCAGCCTACCAGGCTCCTCCGTCCATGGAATTTTCCAGGCAAGAGTACTGGAGTGGGGTGCCATTGCCTTACAACAGCACAAATTAAAGTAATCCAAGATGATGGTCCAGAGTTCTTACAACATTTAGCCATTAAACCTATGCCAGTAAAACCTGTCTGCCAGAATTTTATGCACTGTGAAGACTAAGCCTTAATTATGAAGACATTATTTGTTTAGTAATTATCACAAATAGCTAAAAGCACCATAATCTCAAACATCTTCCCTTCTGACTTTATAGCTACCCTCCTTTTCTTCATCAGCACCTTTTGAAATTTTTCCTGGCATTAGTTCCTAAAAAGATGCCAACTTCTGTAAGACATAGCATTTCTATTCTAGCTCTGACTCATTCACCCACTACCCTAAAAGTAAAAGAAGCCAAAGAGAGGTTGAAGGATCTCTCGACTAACAGGAAAACTCACAGAAACCTTTTGTATTGCAGGAAAATTGATTAGTAATATTAAATTGAAATAGTTAAAAGATTTTGGAGGTATAAGACTGATAAAGCAAAAAACATCTCCAGCAGAACCTGATTTTTGTAAAAGAAAGAAGGCAAGAGTAAACAAAGTGCAAATTTTAAAATGAAATAAATTTACGTAAAATATACCATCAGTTCAGTTCAGTTCAGTTCAGTCACTCAGTCGTGTCCGACTCTTTGTGACCCCATGAATAGCAGCACGCCAGGCCTCCCTGTCCATCACCAACTCCCCAAGTTCACTCAGACTCATGTCCATCGAGTCAGTGATGCCATCCAGCCATCTCATCCTCTGTCGTCCCCTTCTCCTCCTGCCCTCAATCCCTCCCAGCATCAGTCTTTACCAATGAGTCAACTCTTCACATCAGGTGGCCAAAATATTGGAATTTCAGCTTCAGCATCAGTCCTTCCAATGAACACCCAGGACTGATCTCCTTTCGGATGGATTGTTGGATCTCCTTGCAGTCCAAGGGACTCTCAAGAGTCTTCTCCAGCATCACAGTTCAAAAGCATCAATTCCTCCGCCCTCAGCCTTCTTCACAGTCCAACTCTCACACCCATAGATGACCACTGGAAAAACCATAGCCTTAACTAGACGGACCTTTGTTGGCAAAGTAATGTTTCTGCTTTTCAATATGCTATCTAGGTTGGTCATAACTTTCCTTCCAAGGAGGAAGCGTCTTTTAATTTCATGGCTGCAGTCACCATCTGCAATGATACTAGAAAGCAAAAAAATAAAGTCTGACACTGTTTCCACAGTTTCCCCATCTATTTCCCATGAAGTGATGGGACCAGATGCCATGATCTTAGTTTTCTGAATATTGAGCTTTAAGCCAACTTTTTCACTCTCCTCTTTCACTTTCATTAAGAGGCTTTTGAGTTCCTCTTCACTTTCTGCCATAAGGGTGGTGTCATCTGCGTATCTGAGGTTATTGATATTTCTCCCAGTAATCTTGATTCCGGCTTGTGCTTCATCCAGCCCAGCATTTCTCATGATGTATTCTGCATAGAAGTTAAATAAGCAGGGTGACAGCCTAAATACAGCCTTGACGTACTCCTTTTCCTATTTGGAATCAGTCTGTTGTTCCATGTCCAATTCTAACTGTTGCTTCCTGACCTGCATACAGGTTTCTCAAGAGGCAGGTCAGGTGGTCTGGTATTCCCATCTCTTTCAGAATTTTCCACAGTTTTTTGTGATCCACACAGTCAGAGGCTTTGGCATAGTCAATAAAACAGAAATAGATGTTTTTCTGGAACTCTCTTGCTTTTTCCATGATCCAGCGGATGTTGGCAATTTGATATCTGGTTCCTCTGCCTTTTCTAAAACCAGCTTGAACATCTGGAAGTTCACAGTTCACGTATTGCAGAAGCCTGGCTTGGAGAATTTTGAGCATGACTTTACTAGCGTGTGAGATGAGTGCAATTGTGTGGTAGTTTGAGCATTCTTTGGCATTGCCTTTCTTTGGGATTGGAATGAAAACTGACCTTTTCCAGTCCTGTGGCCACTGCTGAGTTTTCCAAATTTTCTGGCATATTGAGTGCAGCACTTTCATAGCATCATCTTCCAGGATTTGGAATAGCTCAACTGGAATTCCATCACCTCCACTAGCTTTGTTCATAGTAATGCTTTCTGATGCCCACTTGACTTCACATTCCAGAATGTCTGGCTCTAGGTGAATGATCACATCACTGTGATATATATTATGTATATATAAATGAACATACATTTGTGTACACATTTGTATGCACACACAAACAATTATAAGTCAGTATATTTGCCAACCTAGGCAAAATGAAATGCTCTTTTGTGGAAATAGAAAATATCAAAATTGAAACTGAAAGTCGCTCAGTCGTGCCCAACTCTTTACGACCTCAATAGATTCTCTAGGCGAGAATACTGGAGTGGGTAGCGTTTCCCTTCTCCAGGGGATCTTCCCAACCCAGGGATCAAACCCAGGTCTCCTGCATTGCAGACAGAAATTTTACCAGCTGAGCCACAAGGGAATTGGCAAAGTAGATATAAACAGCATGACTAATTGAAATGCTAATTATAGACCTTTAACTGCTTCTCCACTTCCACCCCACATACAATCTTCATGTTTATTCTACCAAATTATCAAGGAACTCTCTATGTTATAAAAGTTTTACTAGAGAAAAAACAATAACTACTTTACTTATTTGTTAAATAACCTTAATTTCAAAATTAATAAAGATGATATGATAAAAGAAAACTAATTTTCCTTGTGATCAACATGCCAGTATTTTTAATGATTATAGTATCTAATTAAGTATGTCTTTGTATTTTTTAAATGTGTACAGTTTTTATCACAGAAATTCAAAAGTAACTTTAAGAGGAGAAACTTTCCCAAGCATCTTCCATTAATGAATTAAGACATAAATTGTAAACTCTTGTAGAAAAAGCATTTGGTAAGTTTCAGCATCTCAAAATGCTTAATAATGTTCAGAATGAGTAATAAGCAATAATTATCTTACCTAATAGAGTTCATATACCAACAATATATAGGAAACAACATAGACAAATGTACATGTAATCCCTTTAAAAATTAGGGAAATACAAGAACGCCTATTGTTTTCTGAACTCAATAACATTAACCATAATTGATGAACATATCTCAGAGGAAAAAGAAAGAAGTGAGGCATGATTTGGAGGAAACTAAAACTGCATAGAAAAATATAGAGTACTACCAGCAAGCTATAACAAATAAGAGTGTTCAGTAAGGGTGTCACATATAAGCTTAGGTAACAAAAATCAATATTATTACCATATATAAACAATAATCTTCTAGGAAATATAATATAAAGCAAAATAATATCTAAAATGGTTATATACATTTTAGGTATTAGGTATGATTGTCTTAAAGGATATAAAGGAACACTAGGATAAATGTCAGGTTAATGCAGTGAACTACCTAATAGTGCAAGGCTGCCAATTTTTCCCAAGCTATTTAAAAAATATACTGTAAGCTCAATTACACTTGAAGAGAGACTTTTAAGGAGACTATTCTAATATATGTGTTGGTCAGTTTCCAAAATTTATATGAATCAGAAAATTGAACATATTTCCTCTCTCCTCTTAGAAATCACACAAAAGATATAAGGATAAGAAGAATAAAAACTCAAACTCATTTCAAAATAAAATCATAATACTAATAAGAACTTCCAAAAGAAGCAATCCTTGTGCAAAGTATTCATATATGAAAATGAAAAGAAATTTAACATGGATTCCATGTGTTGAATTCAGCTGCAGTATATCACAGAATACACTTTTGAACAGAAAATATAGGCTAAAGATAAAATGAATTGGATGTTGGCAGAGGCCATTCTAATCCAGCTAATTTCAGAAAAATAGACTCAGTAAAATTGCACCAAAAGTACATAAACAAGACATGTTTGCAGGAAGCCGTGTTTGTAGTTACTTAGAGAAGACTTTTGTATTGTGAAAATAAGCTCTCCAGAAACATTAAAATTACCAATTTCTAACAGCAAGTGAGACCAAGTAAATAAATGGACCAGGAAAAGAAACTAAAATTCTAAGAGACATAGAAAATGAAAGAGATAGCAGAGTGTCTGTAGAACTATAGTACCAAGAAAAAGATAAAATATTTAGCAAAATGAATCATCTGACAAAATCTATAGGAAAGTTGTTGCTATATTTTGTAGTATGTGAGTATGCAAGTGCAATTACAGATAAAAAAGAAATCCAACACATTTGTAATAAACACACTATGTTGAGCTTTCCATGTCACCTTTTATGAAAGAAGGACTTAGATTTCCCCCAGCCAGAAGATAACTCTCAGCCCTTAGTCCCTTTGGAAATTGCCTTAGTTGAAAAACAATTGATTTTCTCAAGTCATGCCTATTTTAGAAGAAGCCTATATTCATTGACTGACCAAAGTAAGTCAACCTAGCATAACTCTGAAAGAGCTTTCTAGATCATTTGTACCTTTTATTGGGACTACTTAGTAACACTTCTGCCCAAACCTGCTCCCTCTGGCTCCCTTCCATGGTTGTCAATACTGGAAACTCCCTAATAAAATATCTAACATTAATCACTATCTACTCTTGAGACAATCAAATTTTGACAATTGTTACCAGAAGTGGAGTGGTCCAAGATAGCAAATAGTAATATTGGATTTTGTGCCTGGATCATCTTACCATTCAACTGGCAATGATGGTTCTATCACCTGAGGTAGATGGACCGCAGATAGCTCCTGGCATGACAGTGAAATAGTTTTTCAAACATTTAGTAGTGTAAACTGGGATGTTAAACTCTTGGAAAATAATGGACTGGCTGGGGTAAAGAGTAAATAGAAATATAATCCAGAAAACTAGATTTCTTGTCAAAGTCATGTTATCCAAAATGGGGAATTCTGTACTTTTGGAAAAATAGTTCCTGGCATATTACTGGATACTGACAGAGACAGAGTTCTTGACATGGAAATTCAAGGGATAATGTAGGAAGCATTCCTCATTATGAACTGGGTTTTCTCAAACTCACAGAGTCATAAAATTGGGCAGGCCCAAGAACACTTTACCATAAAAAGGGAGTGCACATCCAGGATAGCACATGAATAGAACAGAAGAATACATTCACGCTACATGAGCAGGGCACTCAGATACCCAGGACATTCGCCAATATTGCACATGAGGCCCCCCTTCATGGCACACAGTTATGGCCCCTTGAGATCATCTCTTATGATCAAATAGAGAAGGAAAGAATTCCAACTTGAGTCATGACTAAGTCATCACAGCTGCACCAAAGCCCCACTCAGAAGTAGCTTCTAAAGACAGTGGTGAAGAAAATACTCCCAAAGGGCAGATATTTGTGCAGTGCACTTGACTATCAATTTTGAATGGAGGGAGATGGGTATATTAGTGAGTTCATTGGCCAACTAATCAAATGCCTGGAAGGAAGAAGAATGAAAGTGAAAGGTCTAAGATATAAAAGACTGGGATTGAGGCATATCACAGGCATATGGGAATGAAAGAAAGTGTGGAAATCTTTCCATCACATTATAACTAGTACCCACAAGAGTGTACTCACCACGGAACAAATACAAAGTAACTAGGAGACAAAACACTCAGCCAATATAACTCAACCACCCCAATGTTGATATAATAGGCTCAGGAATGAAGTAGTCATGATGGCAGAGATGGAGGCTATATAAGGAACAACTTGCCATGTTTCCAAATTGTGCTTAGTCTTTCAGTTGTGTCCAGTGCTTTGTGATGCCATGGACTATAGCCCGCCAGGCTCCTCTGTCCATGGGGATTCTCCAGGCAAGAATACTGGAGTGGGTTGCCATGCCCTCCTCCAGAGGATCTTCCCAACCCAGGGATCAAATCCAGGTCTCTCGCATTGCAGGTAGATTCTTTACCATCTGAGCCACCAGGAAAGCCCTAAGTTTCCAAACTGCTACTGCCAAATATGCAACTTACCAGCAACAAAAATCAAAGCTGACTCCTACTGCATGAATTCCTTGAAGGCCTGTCTGTCCAACTGGTAGAACACTGACTGCATTGGAGCTCTTCCACCATAGAAAATCATGCAAATCACATTGTTAGAAAAATACACATATTCTAGATATGGAGTTTCCTTTTATACTTATAGGACCTCATCCAGTGTTATTATCAGAGATAGTAAATGCCTCATGATATTGTTTCAAATTATGGCCAAAAAAGAGCAGATGTGTTGCAATCTCCAAGAGATATACTTGCCATATCATATTATCATATATTTCAACAGCTGCCAGCCAGGGAAAGTTATGATACAAACTGTTGAAGGCATAGCTGTAGTGCCATCATGGAGTTGAATCTTTACAAGAATAGAATGCTGTCTTCCAACACTTGATTTAAATAATTTTATGTATAGATAGATTGGTTGTGTCCAGTAACAAAGATATGGAAGGACAAAGTGCTTTTTTTGAGGGCACAGTCAGTATTTCCTTCATTGAGATTCGGACTCTACTTCCTTTCCTGTCACAAGGCCCCACGGCATTTCCTGTGAAGACTGCAGTTTGTCCAGTGCTAAATTCTCTTTGGTTTGCCGAGTTCTCTGGTACCATCAGGCCCCCTCTATGGACTTGGAGGGCCAGTGAGACCCATCCAGGTTGCATGTGGGCACTCAGCCCACACGACATCTTGGGGGAACCCCAGAGCTCAGTGCCTGGGACAGAAAGCTGCCATCCTTCCTCTCGTACCGTTTACAAACTCTCATCATGTTTACAAACACAATTGGGGATTTTTGTGCTCCCTGATGCCACAACTATAGATTATATGTGTTAAGGATTCCCCGTTCAAAGGGGATATCCTCTCATCAAGGGAAGCAACACTGAGTTGTAGACTGTGACTGCCATGTGAACACTTCAGTTATTTCATGTCAAGGGACAAGCAGATAAGAAAAGAAGTCATCATCTTTGTGGAGATGACTGCTTCTAATTATCAAGAAGATTTAAGAGGAGGGAGGAGGGTTCAGGATGGGGAACACGTGTGTACCTGTGGCGGATTCGTTTTGATATTTGGCAAAACTAATACAATTATGTCAAATTTAAAAATAAAATAAAATTAGAAAAAATTAAAAAAAAAAAAAGAGTTTTGGTAAACAATGGAACCTTAGAGGAGTATGTCTGACAATCAAGTGAAATACTTGGATACAATTTTTTTGAGAAAATATTGTTTAACTGCAACAATTTCAGTTTGACAAGGACTGAAAATCTGAGTAGTGCCACAAAATAAGGCAATGAGATCAGAATTGCTAGAGAGGGTGAGGAAAAGTTAAAATATAGAGCAGTAGAGGAAGACTAAGAATCAAGTGTGGGCCCAAGACCCATCACAGCATTGAAAGCTAAAGTTTATCCCACTAACCATTTTCCAGTCTTCACTGAATTGGCTAAGCCCCATCTGATGGATGCTTTGCACATCATATTCTTCCTTTTGCTAATCAGGCTCCTTTCCCCCAATTTTCACAGGTATATATTTAAGAACCTCTTTGGTAAGTGTCTAGCACACTAATCGCCTCCAAATAATTTCAACCCATCTAAGACAATTGAAGATTTCTAAAAAGTAACTAAAATACAGAGGAAAAAGACAAATAAATTAAAAATTTCCAAAGATCAGCAATGATTGAATCTAGTTATTTAGAAGCATATCCATGGCCCAGAAGAAAATGACCCAGAATGATTTCCATTGAAAAATTAACTAGTAAATGTAATTGTCTTCAAAGAAAACAATAACAAAAACTTTGCCTTGTCAAGATAAGCTTCAAAACACTTAACAAAAGGAAAAAAATCAGGATAGCTTAAGAAATTTCCACAGCCATATTCAATATCAGAAAACAGTGAAGCAAAATCTACAAGATAACTTCAGGCATAAAAGTGTGAGCATAATGATTTTGTCTTATACTTTTGAAAATGAAACAACTCAGAGAATGTTTCCACAGCACTTCACGAGGCAACCTATTTATAATTGCAGATATATGATGAAAGAATTAGCAATATGCACTACATGTGTCTGAAATTAGAATTGAGGATAAAAGAAACAGGGGAATTTAAAAAATGCATCTGTTACAACAATGTGGAGATTATAGATATCATTATCAATAAAAGAGAAAATATATAAGAAAAAGGTAAAAAAGCTTACTTCTTTATTCATGATAACTGCAATAAAAGGTGATCATATGAAAGATATAAATAAAGTACTGGGACTGTATTCATAACTGTATAAAAATGTTAAACATAATATATAATAACATGAATTGTTATATCTTAATTCACAAATGAAAAAAATCACATAGCTCTATAAAAATGTGCACATAAGACAAAGTGATCCACAAAGTTGAAAATAAACTAATATTCAATAATAACCAGGGAAATGCAAACAATGATAAAATATTAGGGATATACAGAAATATAAATTGTACAGCTAGTTTAGAACATTATGAGTATTTACTAAAGCTGGGTGAGGCTTTTAGAGTTCATACCCTAAATTGCTTGTCTATGAACAAGCAATTCTTCTAGGTAAGTAAGCCCACAGAATACACCAAAAGAAGTGTACAAAAAAAAAAAAAAAGTTTACAGCGTTATCTGCAAAAGTCATAAACTGATTCAATTCAAACGTCTATCAGCAAGAGAATGGGCAAATTGGGGTATAAAAGGCAACCCACTCCAGCGTTCTTGCCTGGAGAATCCCAGGAACGGGGGAGCCTGGTGGGCTGCTGTCTATGGGGTCACACAGAGACAGACATGACTGAAGTGACTTAGCACATACTATTGAATAGTCTATAGCATTGAGAAAGACTAAACTACCTCTATACAAAAACATAAAACTTTAAGTGAAAGAAATGAGATACAAGATGGGGCAAACTATATGATTCTATTTATGGATAATTCAAAAAACAAAAGACAAAACTAATTTTCGGTGATACAAGTGAGGATAGTGGTTGCTTTCTGATGAGTAATAAATAGGAAGAAGGGAAACTTTTGGGGGAAGGTGACAATGTTGATTAGTGCAAAAATAACAGAGGTGTGTGTTCAATTTGCAAAAAAAAAAAAAAAAAAAAATTGTCCAGCTGCCCTCGATCAGTTTCTAGATTCAATATCTATTAAATTATGCTTGCTTTTTTTTCTTCTCCAGAATTATGTTCATTTTTTGCTATGATTTTGTAATAATCCATATCTGAATAAACTAATCCTTCCCTTTGTACAGGTTTTACTGAATTTACTTACCTTCTTCAGAAATGTTCTTCCACATATATATATTTTTAATTAATTTATTTTATATGATTGCATTAGGTTTTTTTTGCAGCCCCACAGGCTCTTTGTTGCAGCATAGAGGCTTCTGTACTTGTGGCATGCAAGCTTATTTGAACATGGCATGTAGGATCTTAGTTACCCAATCAGGAATCAAACTGGCATTCCCTGCAAAAAAAGGTGGATTCTTAACACTGGACACCAGGGAAGTCCATATATATATATATATATATATATATATATATAACTTTAAAATTTATATTTTACATTTCTAAAGCATTTAATATGAGTTAAATAACAAAAAAATAAAAAAAGTGTATGGTAAACTTTTTTCTCCAAGCTGTGTTGCTCATCAAGATTGTATTATCCCAACAACATGCTGACAATCATAGACACTTTTATATCCCATATAGGGGACATCCAACACATACATAGTATCATCCTAGGTAAACTTGTGCACCTGTTTTGTTTCATGTAAAAATATTTATTGAAAATCTTTCCTTATTAAAATATAAAGAACTTCATGTTTTATACAGATTTATAATATATCAATGTAAGGATGTTAATCAGTTCCTCTCTTTTCAATGATAGAAGCATCTTTTAAAGGACAAGTTACAGATAACTATGCCACTAACAAGTACAGGTGTTTGTATCCGTCTGTTCATCTCCATGAAGACCCAGTTACATCTCAAAATGACATTCCTGTCCAAATTCAAATAGATACAATTCAAATAGTCTATAAATAGCTACTTATATCTACACTTAAGATCTTAATTTTAAATATTACAAATTTCAGATAATATACTTAGCTCAATAGTATTAGTACTGAGGTGGGGATAGAAGTAGGTATGAAGATTGAGGAAAATCAGCAGAACATTTCACCAACATGAGAACTTCCCACAAACCTGGCCACATAGGAGTAAGTCAAAATTAAAACATATGCTGAAGTCCATATGTTTTAGCAAAAAAACATTAAAAAAAGAAATCATAAATGTTAACACCAGGCCTGCTGAAATCCGATACTAATTTGGCCCTTCTGTGAAAGAATTTCATAGTAGTAATTTACGTGACAACAATAGCTGTGAGTTGACTCTAGGTCTCATTGATCATAATCTTAAACATTTATCTCTTCAGCTTTTAATTCTCAAAGAGGCAGTATGGACAATGAAATATTATTCAAATTAAAAAAAAATTAATGAACTCTAACCATTAGCGACAACATGGATGAACACGGAGGACATTATACTACATGAAGTCAGTCAATCTTAGGACAAACTGCATGATTTCACTTTGTGAGGTGTTTGAAATAGTTAAACTCATGGAAGCAAGAGAACAAAATGGTTTCCAGGGAATGGGGGAAGGAGGAAATAGATGTCGTTGTTCAATTGGTGTTGAGCTCCAGTTACTCCAAGATGAGTAAGTTCTAGAATCTGCTGAACAACATAGTACCTATAGTTAATGAAGTACTTTGCATTTAAATATTTATTAAGCGAGTATATTTCATGTTAGGCATGCTTGCCACAAAAAGGAGTTGGAACACAAACATTTGGAAGTAATAGATATTTTTATTACATTGATTCTGATATAGTGTCAAGGGTATATACTCATGTCAGTGCTCATCAAATTACATATGTTAAACATGTGAAGGTTTTTCTAAATGTCAGTTGTACCTCAAAATCTGTTAAAAAACAGTATGAACTCTAAAATCTTATGATTGAGGTTCATATTTCATTTCTACCACTACTGTGACCTTAGGCAAATTACTTAATGTCTCTGTTCTTCAGTTTTCTCATTGATAAAATATTTAACAATCGGGTTGTTATTAAAGAAGATAACATTTCTAAATCATTAAATGTATTTCCTGGCACATGGCACAGATGTTATATACGTAAAGAGAAACATTTGTTTCATAGGATGAAATAAATCCTTACTTGAGGTATTTGTTAAATTATTTAATTGGTTTCCTTAAACGGGTGATAATGTGATGAGATTGAGAACACTGTTCTTTTTTGATCCTGCCCTATGTCTCACACTTAACCATTTATGCATTTTGAAGTTGACATTCTAATAAGAAAGTGCAGGTACTATATTTGAATACCTACATGATCACCAAGTTTAGGAAATCTTAAGGTATCAAGGATTACTTTAACCTTGCTTTGAAAGAAATCAGAAGAATCTCTCATTAAAACAAAGTAAAATGGAGACCAGGTTTGAAGATTCCTCTGAGCAGCCAAACTATTTAAGCCATGTAAACAAAATTTAGTCTAGCTTGTTTCATGAATATAAACGAACATACATAATACCAAAAATAATATCTATCATCTCAGATTTGGGGGTCAATTTGGTCTCTTCTCCTGCTCAAATCCTAAATATGTGGAGTGAAACAAGCCTACAGTATTTTGCTGTAGCCATATACTATATGGGTACAAAGATTCTTGAACACTTTAGTATGACATTAGATTTGTTCTGAATATAATGCCTGAGAGGTATACATGAGTAAGTAGCAACATTATCTGGATGCTTGTAGTTTTCTAGCAAACAGTATAAAGTGCTTCAAGCTAAAATTGAATGTTATAGAAAAAGAAGAGCAATCTAGAATACAGAATCCAGTTTAGGAATACCTACTTTAAGTAACGATGTCATGACAGGATTTTATGTCTGTTTGATTACCAAATCAATGCTATTCAGTAAGATGATACTTCTCAGATATAGGGAAATCTCTTAAATGGATGAGAATGTGTGTGTGTGTGTGTGTGTGTGTGTGTGTGTGCAGAAACGCAAAAATCTGAATTCACACGAATGCTTGATTTTAACATCCCACAGTGTAAGATTAGGTATTTAATCCTGATATTCATTTCAATATTCCAATTGGCAAAAGTTAAAATATCTGGGGCATCAAATATCTAAACTGAAAAATTTATTTTGAAAGAAGATTAAATTATTGTTACTTTTAACATACACCATCTTTAGACAACAGCAATATCTGTAATCTGTTTAGTCAACAGAGAGAATAGAAATGAATAGGAAGCTCTTCCAGAATTAGCCCTCAGAATAAAACATACTCAAATAAAACTATGAAAAGAGATGCTCTTTGATTGTCTTAAATATGGAGTGATTGTTAGGAAAAATTGTTAGCAAAATCACCAGTGTTCTTCAAATATTAACATGCATCAAAATTACCTAAAGACAGACTAGAAACTCAGATTACTGGGCCCAAAGGTCAGGATTTCCCATTTAGGAGGTCTGAGGTGGAGCTTGAGGGCCTATTTTCTAGAAAGTTCCCAGGGATATTGATGTTGCTGGCCCAGGATTACATTTTTAGAATTACTGCATTAATAGGATATAGATGAACACAGAAGCAGTGCAAGGACCGTCACATTCTAAGAAACAGAATTTAACAGTATCTATTTAAAAGAGACTTTTTACAGAGAATTATACTGAACCTATGTTTTCAGGTACAGTCTCAGAAAAATACACTTTTTGTAGAGAACATATGAGTTGTTATATTCATTTTCATTAACTTAGTGAGTTAGAGTTGGAGATTCCTGGTACAATCTAAAAGATTTTTATTTTCCCAGTCATATGTATAGCCTGCTATATTCTATTTTTTCCTAATGATGTTCATCTTTAATTTTATTTCATAGGTATTGAAACATGTATAATATCATATAAGAAAAGAATCTCCAGTGCAGGTTCGATACAGGATACAGGATGCTTGGGGCTGGTGCACTGGGATGACCCAGAGAGATGGTACAGGGAGGGAAGAGGGAGGGGGGTTCAGGATTGGGAACACGTGTACACCCGTGGCGGATTCATATTGCTGTACGGCAAAACCAATACAATATTGTAAAGTAATTAGCCTCCGATTAAAATAAATTAAAAAAAGAAAATCTTACTGATGTTCTATTTCTCAAGTTCTCATTTATTTTAAGATGGTCAAAGTAATATTCATACTGCCCTATTGTCTGTACTAAATAATAGATCATTTTTAACATTATATAATATTTTTACTATTTCCCATATGTCAAAATAGAATCTCTACATTTCTACCTATATATCCATCTATAATTCTTCCAGATTTTATACATTTGCCATTATAAAGGTGGCATGCTAGTTATCACTTTTTACCTCTAAGCTCCAAATTCATTTTTCTTTGTCTTTATGAATTCTGGAAATAGTTCTCCTTTGTAAGCTGGCACAATTTTAAGCGTTGTCAGTAGATGGCACCAGAGGGACACTAGAGGAGAAAGGGACTTGATCCTGGAGTGCTTGCTTTCTTCTACAAAGTTCCAGCTGCAAATGAGGCAGTCAGTGGCACTCACTTCAGCAGATTCCAGAAGCATCTTCCTTATGAGTATCATGCAAGTTGAGTTGGCAGATGCCCCACAGGAACTCCTGCTTGTCCATTTTTTCCCGTTGCACCTCTGTAAACTTTACCATCCAGGGACAGGGTGGTACCTTCTGTGATGAGGCCTGGTTGGTAGCTGGGGAGGGGTATTTTGCAAATTTCTTCCTTCCTCAGGTGCTGTGCCTCAGCCCTGAAGATAGTAGATGCTGCCGGTATTTCTGTATTCTTTGTGGTCCATTGTAGTTAATTCCTTCTCGCTACTTAGCAATTCTTCATATTATGCTTTATTTATTATAATTTGAGTAAAATTATCATCATTTTTGCCTGTGTAGTTTTGAAAAACATGTAGTTTAGCCAAATATGTCAAATGTTCAACTCAATTCTCTATTTTGATTTCAAAGACCTAACAGCAGATGATGATTACAGCCATGACATTAAAAGACGCTTACTCCTTGAAAGGAAAGTTATGACCTACCTAGATAGCATATTCAAAAGCAGAAACATCACTTTGCCAACAAAGGTCTGTCTAGTCAAGGCTATGGTTTTTCCAGTGGTCATGTGTGGATGTGAGAGTTGGACTGTGAAGAAGGTTGAGCGCCAAAGAATTGATGCTTTTGAACTGTGGTGTTGGAGAAGACTCTTGAGAATCCCTTGGACTGCAAGGAGATCCAACCAGTCCATTCTAAAAGAGATCAGTCCTGGGTGTTCTTTGGAAGGAACGATGCTAAAGCTGAAACTCCAGTACTTTGGCCACCTCATACGAAGATTTGACTCATTGGAAAAGACTCTGATGCTGGGAGGGATTGGGGGCAGGAGGAGAAGGAGACGACAGAGGATGAAATGGCTGGATGGCATCCCCAACTCAATGGACGTGAGTTTGAGTGAACTCTGGGAGTTGGTGATGGACAGGGAGGCCTGGTGTGCTGCAATTCATGGGGTCGCAAAGAGTCGGACACGACTGAGTGACTGAATTGAACTGAAGCAAACATAAAATGAGAAAAGTAACATAATATCTACATGATTATAAACACTCAAATTCTGATAACTATGGTGAATTGTATCCTCTGGAAAGTGGTCAACTTTGATGTCCTAAGTTGTAAAAGAACTTCATTACATAAGTTGTACTTGTGCATGCATATTCAATCATGTCTGAATCTTTGCGACCCCATCGACTGTAGCCTGCCAGGCTTTTCTGTCCATGGGATTTTTCAGGTAAGATACTGGAGTGGGTTGCCATTTCCTCCTCCAGGAAATCTTGCCGACCCAGGGATGGAACCCACATCTCCTGCATCTCCTGCATTGCAGGAGGATTCTTTACTACTGAGCCCTTGGGAAAGCCCATGTTGGACTCAGTAGAGTGCAAGCACAACTCCTATTTTTATTCTCCCTACCAAGGAACATTTACATCCTCACTGTGGATTTCTCCTTTCTTGCTTCTGAATTAATTAATTTTATTCATTGCTTAATGAATAAAAAGGCAACTTGCAAGCACTTCCTTTTGTTCCACCTACCCACAAATGTAGATCCAGCCATAGCTTCTGGCCTTTTATCCATTTATATCTGAGTCAAACATGAAAAACTTTTATTCTTCAAATTCCTGAGTACACGTCAAACTTTGTGAGTATGTCCCTGGAAGTACTTCTTTGAATTGAGAAAGGAGGGACTATTATTTCATTGCTCCTTGGAGGAGAAGAATCTAGCATATTAAAAATTATCTCCAAATAACACTCTCCAGGTTTTTATATAAGCTGGAAGTAGTGATTAATCCAATAGAACCAATACTGTTTGCCTCTTTTATAGGTCCTTAATGGATGAGATAGACTCCTGTCTCACTTTATAGTGTGGAATTCCTTGCACTCTATTGCTTTATTCTCCATTACTGGAGCCTTTGTCAACACTGAGAAAAATAGAAATCCATTTAACAAACTGTTAAATCTGTCTAATCAAAATGACCCAACATTCATATGGCAGTGCTGCTGGGACTGAAAATTCTGCATCAGAACAATAAATGAAATAGTCAAATCACTTTGTTCTCGTTGTTCAGTCGCTAAGTCGTGTCCGACTCTGTGGCCCCACAAAGTGCAGCACACCATGCTCCCCTGTCCTTCCCTATCTCCTAGAGTTTGCCCAAATTCAGGTCCATTAAGTTGGTGATGCTATCTAACCATCTCATTCTCTGCTGCCCTCTTCTCTTTTTGCCTTCAATCTTTCCCAGCGTCTGGGTCTTTTCCAGTGAGTCAGCTCTTCGCACTGGGTGGCCAAATTATCGGAGCTTCAGCGTCAGCAGCAGTCCTTCCAGTGAATATTCAGGGTTGATGTCCTTTAGAAATGACTGGTTTGGTTTCTTTGCAGTCCAAGGGACTTTCAAGAGTCTTTGCCAGCACCACAGTTCGAAAACATCAATTCTTCAGGGCTCAGCCTTCATTTATGGTCCAACTCTCATATCCATACATAACTACTTGAACTACACATATAATCCTATAACCCAATGCATAAACTTATTTTCAGGCAGTGTTGTAGGACAGAGCTGAATTGTTAGAAACTATGTATATTCTCTTTCAGAGAAGGGCTGTGATTTTTTAGTGACAAGATTCTATCATTAGACCCCTCAAGAGTAAATATATTGTTTAATGGGCACTGACTAAGGGTAATATTTACCACTATATAAGCCTGATGATGAAAAGGAGTACGTCAAGGCTGTATATTGTCACCCTGTTTATTTAACTTATATGCAGAGTACATCATGAGAAACGTTGGACTGGAAGAAACACAAGCTGGAATCAAGATTACCGAGAGAAATATCAATAACCTCAGATATGCAGATGACACCACCCTTATGGCAGAAAGTGAAGAGGAACTCAAAAGCCTCTTAATGAAAGTGAAAGTGGAAAGTGAAAAAGTTGGCTTAAAGCTCAACATTCAGAAAATGAAGATCATGGCATCTGGTCCCATCACTTCATGGGAAATAGATGGGGAAACAGTGGAAACAGTGTCAGACTTTATTTTTCTGGGCTCCAAAATCACTGCAGCTGGTGACTGCAGCCATGAAATTAAAAGACGCTTACTCATTGGAAGGAAAGTTATGACCAACCTAGATAGCTATTCAAAAGCAGAGACATTACTTTGCCAACAAAGGTCTGTCTACTCAAGGCTATGGTTTTTCCTGTGGTCATGTATGGATGTGAGAGTTGGACTGTGAAGAAGTCTGAGCGCCGAAGAATTGATGCTTTTGAACTGTGGTGTTGGAGAAGACTCTTGAGAATCCCTTGGACTGCAAGGAGATCCAACCAGTCCATTCTGAAGGAGATCAGCCCTGGGATTTCTTTGGGAGGAATGATGCTAAAGCTGAAAGTCCAGTACTTTGGCCACCTCATGCGAAGAGTTGACTTACTGGAAAAGACTCTGATGCTGGGAGGGATTGTGGGCAGGAGGAGAAGGGGACGACAGAGGATGAGATGGCTGGATGGCATCACTAACTCGATGGACATGAGTCTCAGTGAACTCCGGGAGTTGGTGATGGACAGGGAGGCCTGGCGTGCTGTGATTCATGGGGTCGCAAAGAGTCGGACACGACTGAGCGACTGATCTGATTTGATCTGATCTGAAGCCTGATCTTTAAATATGACTCACTCATATATTTCTTTAACTTTCTTGGGACAATTTTCCCAACAAATAATGCTATGAGAATTCAACAGTCTCCTACTCACTTGTTTAAAATTTATTTTTAATTAGAGGATATTGCTTTATGATATTGTGTTGTTCTCTGCCATACATCAACATGAATCAGCCATTGATATACATACGTCTTTTTTAAAAAATTTATTTATTTTATCCTACTTATTTGATTAACACAGTACAAAAAAAGTTTTATTTAGGTCTTTATTTCTTTGTGTTTATGCAAAAATAAAAAATTTTAATATGGCAAAAAAACTCAAAAAACAAAAACCCAAAACATTGAAGTACAAATCTATGCCTTGAATACTTACAATGAAGTTTTTTATTAGAGTTTAGAATATTTCTGAGGTCCAAACTCACCAGTCTTTTAATGATTTATTAATTATAAATAAAATGTAGTTTTCCATACAATTAGATATGTGAATTTTATTGAATTCCAAATAACACTTATCAAGTTTTTGTATGTACATGTTCAGCCATCCAATAGCACACAGTCTATGAGGGAAAAGTGACATATAAGTACACCAACAGCAAGTCAGATTATTAAATATTTTAATAGAGGTACACATGTATACCCGCACAGCATGAGAAAGACTATTTTTGTTCACCGGAATTTACTAAGGCTTCATAAACTGAATTTTGCTGTTGAGTGTGTTTTTTTGCAATACAACAAAAAGCTCTGTGACAGCATGAACGTCCTTTGTTTCTCCCATCTTCGTATATATTGCACTTGGCATGGGGCATGAGATAATAAATATATATTGAATTTTTTATTGTAATGATATTGTATCATTTATGAGTGTTTATTGGGTTTCTTTTATAGGTCTCATGAAGTAATGCAACATACATATGGCAAATAATTAAGAATGTGTGAACAAAAAATATTTCTTTACAGTTTTAGACTTCCATATTATCCTCTAAGGCATAAGTTATTCATCTAATATCATCTGACATTTATTCTAGAACTGGGGGGGGGCATTAATGAAAAACAGAGGATATAAAAAGGTGGTGTATTTTTTATTTTCTATCAATCCTGGAAACACTGTTGTTAGAAGGCAGGTGCCATTTCTGGAGGGCACATTACCTTGCCAAAAGTGCTGTAGTATAACTATAGCAGATAGTTTTCAATGTGATGCTTTCTGGATGTGAAAGATAAATGAGAAGGCAATTCCATGGAGCCCTGAGCATATGTGTTTCTGTGTATGTATGTGTGTCTCCTGACAAATGTGCCTGTTATACACAGACGTGCACAGAGCCTGCAACAGACAGGGCCTCCACATATATTTGTTAACTGAAGACTTACAACTTTAAATCCAAACCTTAGTAAACAATAATGCATTACCTCATATCATCTCACTTTCTTAAGTTACCACCCATTGCTTCAAAATGTTCTCATCACCAAATTTCTTGAATGAGTATTTGCTTTAATCTTTCACTTCATAGTTGAGCTTCTTTGTCATAAAATGGCCCTCTAAGTTTGCTAGTGAAAGTCAGTTTGACAAGTGTTTTGAATATTTACACTGCGCAAAGCATTTGATAATCAATAAATCAAGTGGACTTCTTTGAATCTTGCGTATGTCTATAACCTCTTTCAAGCACTTGAGAGGACCTATCCTTTAAATTGAAGCACATGGGCTCTTTGACGTTACCAAAATTTTAGAGTGTTCTCCTTACTATTTCCCTACCTCTCTTTTCTTTCATGTCCAGTTCTTCTCTATTTCTCTATTCAGTACATCAGTTCTTCTTTTAAATTAATTTTCATTGGAGAATAATTGCTTGACAATATTGTGTTAGTCTCTGTATGAAAAATGAATCAGCTATACGCATGCACAGCCCCCTCATTTTAAAATTTCCTTCCCATTTATGTCACCACAGAGAATTGAATAGAGTCACCCGAGCTATACAGTAGGTTCTCATTAATTATATACTTTATGCATACTATCAGTCAATCCCAGTCTCCCAATTCGTTTCACCACGTTTTTTCCCCCTTGTATCTATATGTCTGATCTCTATGTCTGTGTAGTTCATCACTTTTTTAAAAGCTAAAATAAGTTCCCTTCTTTCCATTTCCAACCTTTTCCATAGTCACCTCATACACTCAAATAACAGAGCTGCATTTACATTTAGACAGAATATTTTTCAAGTGATTCTCGAGTCTTTTCTCTATGCTTCATGTAAATATTTTTTCACCTTTAAATGGCTAGAAATCACTCAGATGGAATAATAATAATTAAAGCATTGGGAATATAATATACAAATATAAACTAATATTTGATTTATCTCATTTATTACATTAATTTATCCTAAATAATCTATATCTATCACCATATATATATATATATATATATATATATATACGTCTCTATACTTCACTGCACAGTGTTTCCCAACTTTGATATAATTGGCATTTACTGAGGATAATTTTCCAGTGTATGAGATTTCACCACATATTTAATATACTTGCCTTTTTATTGTGGTAAAAAAGAAAACATGAGATTCACCACTGTAATGTATTTTTAAATGTGCAGTACTGGCAATTATAAACTTAATATTGTAGAACAGATACCTAGAACTTACTGTTCTCGCATGAATGAACATTTTTATCCATTGAGTAGCAACTTCTCATTTCCCTCTTCCCACCCAGCCCCTGGCAAGGACCATTCTACTCTCTGCTTCTGTGAGTTTTATTAGTATTACTTTAGATATCTCATATAAAGAAGGAGCATGCAGTATCTGTCCTTCTCTGACTGGGTAATTTTACTTGGCATAATGCTCTCCAGGTTCATCCATGTTAGCATATGACAGGATTTCCTCTTTTTTTTTTTAAGTTGAATAATATATATGTATATATATATAGTGAAAAATACATATGCAAATATATATACATATATAAATATATATGACATTTTCCTTATCAATTCATCCATTGATGGACATTTGAAGTTGTTTCTACTTTTGGCTATTGTGAATAATGCTGCAATGAACATGGGAATGCAAATATTTCTTCCAAATCTTCACTTTTGGATAAATGCCTAGATATGGAACTGTTGGAACATATGGTAATTGCATTTTTTATTTTTTGAGAGTTCTATACTATTTTCCATAGCAGCTGCACCAAAAAGCATAGATAACAAAGACAAAAATAGACATATAAACAAGAATGTCAAACAAAAATATTCTATGCAGCAAAGGAAATAATAAATGGTGAAAAGGCAACCTACAGAATGGGAGAAAATACCGGTAAACCATATATATATTATTAGAGGCTAATATATCCAAAATAGATAAAGAATTACTATAACTTACTGGAATAAAACAGTAAGAATTAAATAAACTGACTAAAAAATGGGCAAAGGGCTTGAACGGAAATGTTTCCATGAAGACATACAAATGGCCAACAGGTATATGAAAAGATGTTCAACATCACTAATAATCCAGGGAATGTAAATCAAAAACACTATAAGTTATCACCTCACACCTGTTAGAATAACCATTATCAAAAAATTAAAAATAAAATCACAAATGTTAGTGAGGATATGGAGATTTCAGTGCCTTGTGTACTGCTCATGGGAATGTTAACAACCTTGGCTTCTAAATACAAATGCCATTATCCTCCCTTAGATGCTGTGACATCAAAAAATGACCCCACTTTAGCAAACATATGCCAGAGGAGTGATACCAACTCAAGCTGAGAAGCACTGATAATAGGCAACACTGATATTTTAAAGAGTTATGATTTTATCTTGAAGACAATGAAGATGGACCAATGGTTATAACTAAGCAAAACAAACAAACAAAAAATCCCTAAATTTGACAAAAATTCACTTTGGCTAATCATGGAAAGATGGCTTCAAAGGTTTCGAGGAACAGAGATGCCATGACTATCATCAGGTCACTGTTACTTTATTCATTTATTGAACTAACTTTACAAAGTTTCTTAAATGTTCCATCTGGACATAAGTTGAAATTACCCACTGAACCTTTAAAACAAAAATGTCCAGAAATCAGAGCTTAAAAATGGAAGATAAAGGCTGTCTTTTAGGAGTATAATTAAGGCAAAAAGGAAGGAGGGTGAGAAGGGGGAGGAGGGAGAGGAGGGGGGGGGATAAAGTGAGAAAAAGAGCAAGTGAGCAAAAGTGAGAAAAAGAGAGGTGGATGGGTTTTTTGTCTGCCTCATAAACTGTACCTAATGTGGTCAAAATGGGCTCTAGAGAAGATGCCCAAGTAGTTTAGCATCCTACCTGCAATTTTATTATTTTGCAGCTGCTGCTAAGTCACTTCAGGTGTGTCCGACTCTGGGCTACCCCATAGATGGCAGCCCACCAGGCTCCTCTGTCCCTGGGATTCTTCATGCAAGAACACTGGAGTGGGTTGCCATTTCCTTCTCCAATGCATGAAAGTGAAAAGCGAAAGTGAAGGCAGTCAGTCTGTCCAACTCTTCAAGACCCCATGGACTGTAGCCCACCAGGCTCCTCTGTCCATGGGATTTTCCAGGCAAGGGTACCGGAGTGGGTTGCCATAATGAACTATAGTTTGCAGTCCCCCCATTCACCAAATAAAACATCACAAACAGAACAAGGACACATTGTTAAAATGAAAATTTGATGTGTCCTGAATTCTATTGTGACTAGATGATCAGAATTAGTTCTGGATGATGTAATAGAACATATGGCTTTTATTGAAAAGAAACTCAACTCCCTTTTTCTTTGATATTTTTTCAAATTATTTCAAAAATATGGAAACAGTAAGTAAAAGCAATGCTTTCTATACAACATAAGGTATATATAATATGAGTTTATATAATGATAATTATATATGATAAATAATGATAATTATATATGATAATTCACATATAATTAATATAATTAATTAGTCAATATAATATAGTTTAATATATATAAAATAGGTCAATATATGAATATCTACATATTGAAAGACATAATTTAACTTCACATTTATAAATTTGGATATGAGAACTATTTGTATCAAGGCCAGCCATCATACTTTTGGGAAAAATAATATCTTAAAGCAATATGGAATTCAGATTCATCTGCATTCCTTTTTTAGAAGGAAAATTCTCAGGGGACACATTTATTATTTAACATATATAAGTTGTTATACTGAGAGCAAGTAATTCAAAGTAAAAGAGTTTTATCTTTGAAAACAAAGTGACAGAAATCAAAGCAAACATAATGCTTCTAATTTTACGTGTATTATCACATTGGCAATTTAGAAAATTCAACCATGATAAATTAAATCTAGACAAAATATTAGGGGTTATTAGATACTCTTAATAGTTTTGCTTTGCCAAAATTAAGAATACATAATGAAGGAGTAACTTCGGGAACACTGGACTCCAGAACATTTGACTTCAGTTTTGTTTTTAAAAATCCATAAATTAATATCTCTGATTTTTGTCGATTTTTAAGTCACCAAAAGTAGTTTTAAATGCATTTTCCAAATAAACATGAGACCAAAGGAAAAGAAATTGTATACCTTTAATCAAAGAACTATATCATAGAAGAAATGTTATCATAAAGAAGTTGTTATATTTAGAAGATATATTTAACATGATTGAATCTTTAATGTGTATTTACAAGGAGATTCCAATCACAAAGAAAGGTAATGCCAAAGAATGCTCAAACTACCGCACAGTTGCACTCATCTCACACGTTAGTAAAGCAATGCTCAAAATTCTCCAAGCCAGGCTTCAGCAATATGTGTCCCGTGAATTTCCAGATATTCAAGCTGGTTTTAAAAATGCAGAGGAGTTCCAGAAAAACATCTATTTCTGTTTTATTGACTATGCCAAAGCCTTTGACTATGTGGATCACAATAAACTGTGGGAAATTCTGAAAGAGATGGGAATACCAGACCACCTGACTTGCCTCTTGAGAAACCTATATTCAGGTCAGGAAGTAACCGTTAGAACTGGACATGGAACGACAGACTGGTTCCAAATAGGAAAAGGAGTACGTCAAGGCTGTATATTGTCACCCTGCTTATTTAACTTCTATGCAGAGTACATCATGAGAAACGCTGGGCTGGAAGAAACACAAGCTGGAATCAAGATTGCGGGGAGAAATATCAATAACCTCAGATATGCATATGACACCACCCTTATGGCAGAAAGTGAAGAGGAACTAAAAGTCTCTTGATGAAAGTGAAAGAGGAGAGTGAAAAAGTTGGCTTAAAGCTCAACATTCAGAAAACGAAGATCATGGCATCTGGTCCCATCACTTCATAGGAAATAGATGGGGAACCAGTGAAAACAGTGTCAGACTTTATTTTTTTGGGGCTCCAAAATCTCTGCAGATGGTGACTGCAGCCATGAAATTAAAAGACGCTTACTCCTTGGAAGGAAAGTTATGACCAACCTAGATAGCATATTGAAAAGCAGAGACATTACTTTGTCAACAAAGGTCCATCTAGTCAAGGCTATGGTTTTTCCTGTGGTCATGTATGGATGTGAGAGTTGGACTGTGAAGAAAGCTGAGTGCCAAAGAATTGATGTTTTTGAACTGTGATGTTGGAGAAGACTCTTGAGAGTCCCTTGGACTGCAAGGAGATCCAATCAGTCCATTCTGAAGGAGATCAGTCCTGGGTGTTCATTGGAAGGACTCAAGCTAAAGCTGAAACTGCAGTACTTTGGTACCTCATGCGAAGAGTTGACTCATTGGAAAAGACTCTGATGCTGGGAGGGATTGGGGGCAAGAGGAGAAGGGGACGATAGAGGATGAGATGGCTGGATGGCATCACTGACTCGATGGACATGAGTTTGTATAAACTTCGGGAGTTGGTGATGGACAGGCCGGCCTGGTATGCTGTGACTTAGGGGGTCGCAAAAAGTCAGACATGACTGAGAGACTGAACTGACTGACTATTAACATGTATTAATCTCTGCTGAGGTAGAAAAAGGAATTTTGGAGGGTTTTTTTTTAAAGGGAATTTGGAGTCATCTGTACATTGGCTTGACTCTGATATCTAATAGCTGCTCAATTTAGGAAAATTATTTAATCTCCCTGAACCTTACTTTCTTTTCCATAACACAGGTTATTAAAGAGACTGTATACATTTAAAATAAATATTAAACCCAAGGCATAACAACATGGAGCATATAAATAATGACCCTGAATCCAGACTAGTGGGCTTCTAATCCAAGCTTGACTACTTAACAACTGTGGAATCTACCTTCTCTAAGAAATGGAAATAATAATAGCATGAGAGTATCCTGTATCTTAAAAGAGTTATTTTTTTACTGAACTAAAAGCAATTTTGGGGACTAGTGGGCACTATACATCTGGGAATTCCTCTTGTTGTAAGAATAAAAAATACAACTAAAATGCCTTTATTTGCCAGATATTCAGTGATAAGGCGGAGAAGGCAATGGCACCCTACTCCAGTACTCTTGCCTGGAAAATCCAATGGACGGATGAGCCTGGAAGGCTGCAGTCCATGGGGTCGCTGAGGGTCGGACATGACTAAGCGACTTCACTTTCACTTTTCACTTTCATGCATTGGAGAAGGAAATGGCAACCCACTCCAGTGTTCTTGCCTGGAGAATCCCAGGGACAGTGGAGCCTGGTGGGCTGCTGTCTATGGGGTCGCACAGAGTCTGACACGACTGAAGTGACTTAGCAGCAGCAGCAGCAGCAGCAGCAGTGATAAGGAAATTAATATCACTGATAATTTAGTCAGTGACAAATTACATAGAATTGAGTGTTCTTACATGTATACTTGTCTAATATAGTCATCACTTCTCAGTGTGGGTCATATATTAAAACACATTGTTTTTCAGATTTAGTAAACTCCAAGTTAATAGTAAAACCATCAAATTAAAAATAAAATTACCACAACAAAATAGGGATTCTGGTATCCAGGTTGGAAAAAAAAGCAGGCAAACCAGTTGTTTATATCCTATCAAGGCTTAACTCTTTTAAAAAAATATTTATTTTTATTTAAAAAGTTATTTACAGTTGCATTGATTATAACAGAGATATAACATTTTATAAATTCAAGGTGTACAAATGATTATAGATAGATAGATGGTGAAATGTTTACCATGATAATGTTAGTTAACAAATCTTCCCCCCCAGATAACTGTTAGAGTCATCATGCTGTACATTAGGTCCCCAGAACTCATAGCTAGACATTAGTTCCCTTTGACTAGCTTCACCTACCTCCCCCTCATCCTGCCATGATCAACAATCTACTCTCTGTTCCTATGAAACCAGATTTTTTAGGCTTCCAGTATAATAGGTGCATATATTTATCTTTCTATGTCTGACTTTCTTTGCTTACATATTCCCCTCAAGGTTCATCCATGTTTTCACAAATGATAAAATATTCTTTTTTTAATAGTTGAATAATATTCCCCCTATTTTTTTTCCATCTTTCATCTGTTGATGGATACTTGGATTGCTTCCATGTTTTCACTATTGTTAATAGTTTTTTCACCTTTTTTCCTCTTTTTTATTTAATGACAATGGGATACTAATATTTGCTATGTAACAAAGTCACATTTAATGTGATTTTATTTAAAATGATAAATAGACTAATAATTTCAGTCAATATTAGTCCTATATATTTGTGATTCTTATATCTGGCTATACATTAGGGTCAAATTTGGAGTTTTGTTTTTGTTTGATCTTCTATTTTTAAAAATTTTTGTTATCAATATCTAGGCTCATTTCTTCTCAATTTAATTAAATGATCTTGGATAGGACCACAAATTTGTAGATTTTTAAAAAAATTTCTCATTTAATCTTACTTTTCCTCTAAGGTTAAGAACTGTCAATGTACATGACCACATATGTCCAGCAAAGTAGTAGTCTAATGAAAGGGAAAACATTACAGAAAAAAAAAAATAGCAAGAAGTATAAGAAAGCATATTTTCCTACTGTGTTTTCCAAAATTCTCTATTTAAAAAAATATTAGATATAATAATAAAATTGCTAGATAGAGTTTTTTGAATGTAACTCAACTCTAACAGGATATTTGATAAATGCATTAAAGACTATTTTTGTCTTATTAAGACATTCCTGTAATAGATGGATAGTATAGGTGCTTTCCCTGTATGACTAGTAAGAGGTGTTCTACATTCCACTCATCTTTTTTTGCTATATTTTATAGTCAAGTGAAGAGTACTGAATATTATTTCTTGAATTGCTTAAAAACTTAAGATGTGAATCCAAACAATTATTAATAGCTCTTTATATAAAATATTATCTTAGTAATTCTGCTAGTAATACAAATTATTTAAGGAAAGCCCATTTTATTTCTTTCAAGTGTGAGCATCATGTCATAATCTTTCAGTTATCTATATTTGAATATGTATCAGTAGGTGATTCCATTTCACATACAACTGAGTGAATATGCAGATCATCCTGAAAGAGGGTGCGAGTTTGTAATGGTATCTTTCAGAGTGATTCTGCACAAAGGTTCATTTTCCTCTAAAATTTTCCCTTCCAAGCATTTTTATTCCTTGTAAAAACTAAACCAGGCAAGAAAGCCAGTTAGTAGCAAAATAGAGAATATGAAAATACATCTCATCATGCACTGAAATTGTACACTAGGGAATCATTAGCAGAATTAAATGAACATTTCTCGGTTTGAAGCATCAGTCTATTAATTTTAATTTTGTACATATGTTAGTAGCTATCTGTTGTCAATTAAATATTGCATAATACTGCATTTTGTACTCAGAGAGGGCCTCTTTGTCTTATTTTTTCATTTAACTCTACAGGCTGTTATTGATAATCTTTTGCTCAGTTTTAAGCTACCAAGATAATTTTGATCAATGAAACTTCCAGGAAAAAAGAAAGCCATGGCCATAGTTATTAGAAATGTTTTGTCATCACTAAAACTTTGAAATACTGAAAACCGTAGAAAGTCTCAGTCCTTTCCTATGTTTTAAAGATCTGCAGTGTGCTTCTGCTTGACTGCTGAGTACAACCTGTACATGAACACTTAGTTCATCCTTGAAGAAACACATTGAGTTTGAAGTTATTTAATGCTCCCATATAAATTTCTATTTGATGGCATTTCCAGTTCCATCCTCAAGTGTATAAAATAATGGGGCAGAGAAAGTAGCATGATTTAATACATACCTCCAGAAACAGCTCTGCTTTCAGCTGGAAAACTAGATTTTAAAATAAAGGAAAAAAAAAAATGAAAGGAGATTGCTATGGGACTTTGATCACTGTGAACTCCTATAAGGAAAAAGATTGAATTTCTTAATAAAATAAAGTCCATAAATATAAAATACTAAAATAAGTTCACAATAATATCCCCTAAGATGCTTCATTCTTGATATTTTATGCAAAGTATTTGCTTTGACAACAGGATAGTTCTTTAAGCCTGTCAAGTTGACAATTATTTGACAGTTTTATTTTTATTCTTTTATTTTTAATTCACAAAGGCAATTCAAAAGGAATGATTATGTACTGTACAGATTTCTTAGAGTTCACTTTGATGATTTCACTAATAAACTTGGGCTCCAGATCATTTCATTGGCTTTAAGGGGACTCTGTTTAAAATTTCACAGTGGATTTGTGTAAGAAGCTTTCCTAAACTATGTGAAACATGTATTTTGACTACTCTGAGTCTACCCATTAAACTAGATTAGATCATAGGGAATTCCAGAAAACCAAGCACAGATTTTATGTTACCCTCTCTTAATGGGAAACATTACATTTCAAACATCAGTATATGTCAGTAAAACGGGATCCAAAGAAATGTCTGAATTTGCTTGAACACAGGAAAGTGTTGCAAAGTGACTCCATAAGACAAAAGGATAGCATTTTGAATGAAAATAAACATGTTTCAGAAACATGTTTTAGCACAATGGCAAAAATTATACACTGTATTTTGCCACCCCACCCCCCTGATTTCTAAAAATTACATTTATTAACAATAATGCTGGTAAGTTTCATGTTTGAGGCTACAAAATTTTTAATTAAATAGAATTCACAAAAAAGAACTCAAAATGGCTCTTCAAATGACTTGAATCCATTTTCCAAAATATATTTGGTTTTAAATTGTGATCTCAATCTCAAAATTATTATATAGTTTCAGAAGATAATAAAGCCATATATTTCATATAATCCATTCATCCATTCATATATTCAGCAACTCATATTTTACACTCTCTTCCCATGGGATAGCTATACTCATTTCACTTTTTATTCACTTTTTGAAGTACAGGTGCTCAGATTTACCTGATGACTAACACTAGTCTCTGCATAGTATTGCATCTGTAAAAGTGTATAAAGCAAATGAATCAAGGCTGAAATATGCTCTTCCAGAAGTTTGAAACCAAATATCTAAGAATGATCTTTTGTTTAAGTTTTCCTTAGTTTTTTTATCCTAAGAAGCTTTTCAAACAACTTGGCTACCAAAGACTTCTCAGTTGTACTGTGCCACTTGATTTTACTTTTAAATCATGGGATAACATATCATCAGTAAAATACATGAAAATAGGTATATATTCCAATGACTATTTGCACACATATGTATGGTTATGAATATGAAATTCTATGAACAGATAGAAATAGAGGTAGAGGTATGGTCATTGAAACCACTGATATGTGTCATTGAAAGCACTGATCATATGAACCTATAAAAGATTTCCATCCTTTCCAAACATTTCTGATCCTAGTCACACTGCCCTATGGTAAACTACTATTTGGATTCCCAGAACCATAGAATAGTTTGGCTTGTTCTAAACATCAAACAGACCATCATTAATGTGTGCTAAGTTTCTTGTCATGTCCAACTCTGTGCGACCGTATTTTCTCTAGCCTGTCAGGTTTCTCTGTCCATGGGATTCTCTTGGCAAGAATCCTGGAGTGGGTAGACATTTCAGTTATTACAGTATTTGGCTCTTATGTATAAAACTTCTATGAACTTTCCTGTGTATGTCTTTCAGTAGAAGTATGAATTTATTAATCTTGGGCACATATCTAGGAGTGGAATTATTATTAGATTATTCATATATTGTAACCTTGCTTATTTAACTTTTAGGTAGATTGCATCATGTGAAATGCCAGACTGGATGAATTACAAGCAGGAATCAAGATTGCAAGGAGAAATATTAATAACCTCAGATATGCAGATGACACAACCCTTATGGCAGGAAGCAAAGAAGAATTAAAGAGCCTCAAGATGAAAGTGAAAGAGGAGAGTGAAAAAGCTGGCTTAAAATTCAACATTCAGAAAACTAAGATCAAAGCATCTGGTCCCATCATTTCATGGCAAATAGATGGGGAACAATGGAGATAGTGACAGACTTTATTTTCCTATGCTCCAAAATCACTGCAAATGGTGACTGCAGCCATGAAATGAAAAGATGCTTGCTCCTTGGAAGAAAAGTTATGACCAACCTAGACAGCATATTAAAAAACAGAGACATTACTGACAAAGGTTCGTCTGGTCAAGCTATGGTTTGTCTGGTCAAAGCTATGGTTTTTCCAGTAGTTAAGTATGACTGTGAGTGTTGGACCATAAAGAACACTGAGTGCTGAAGAATCAATGCTTTTGACTGTGGTGTTAAAGAAGACTCTTGAGAGTCCCTTGGACTGCCAGGAGATCCAACCAGCACATCCTAAAGGAAATCAGTACTGAATATTCATTGGAAGGACCAATGGTGAAGCTGAAACTCCAATACTTGGCCACCTGATGTGAAAAACTGACTCATTGGAAAAGACCCTGATGCTGGAAAAGATTGGAGGCAGGAGGAGAACTGGACGATAGAGGATGAGATGGTTGGATGGCATTACTGACTCAATGGACATGAGTTTGAGCAGGCATTGGTGATGGACAGAGAAGCCTAACGTGCTGCAGTCCATGGGGTCGCAAAGATTCAGACTGAGCTACTGAACTGAACTGAGTTTGTACAAGGGCTTCCCAGGTGGCACTAGTGGTAAAGACCATGCCTGCCAATGCAGGAGACAAAAGAGACCTGGGTTCAATCTCTTATGTAAGCATGGAGTTTGTGTACGTTTAATAAATATTGACATTAGTCTTCCAAAGTGATTATTTCATTTGGCGATTCTTATATATATGGTTGGGCTTCCCTGGTAGCTCACACTGTAAAGTGTCTGCCTACAATGCGGGAGACCACACTTCGATCCCTGGATAGTGAAGATACCCTGGAGAAGTAAATGGCAACCCACTCAGGTATTCATGCCTGGAAAATCCCATGGACTGAGCAGCCTGGTGGGCTACAGTCCATGGGGTCGTAAAGAGTTGGACACGACTTCACTTTCACTTTTCAAGTATATGGTTAAATGGCATCACTGACTTCTACTATGTTATGATGTTTATACTATTATATTTCCTGGTAGTAGTATCATTTTTATGTTATGTATATTGAACGTAGAGAAACTTTTCTCTGCACCATACTCTTTTAAGGCAAAGTAAATTATAACTACTAGCCATGGACGGAGCTAATGATCCCTGAGTAGAAGAATGCTCTGCAGAGGGCTGTGATAAACAGCAAGTGGTACCTGATTATTTGATAGAGCTGGGGTCAGCAAAATTTCTTTAACAAGCTAGACAGCAAATATTTTCAAAGTTGTGGTCTTTGTCACAAGTACTCAGTAATGAAACCAAATCTAATCAATTTTTATGTGTCACAAAATATTGTATTTTGGGTTTTTGTATAGCCATTAAACATGTAATAACATTCTTATGTTTCAAGCCATACCAAAAAAAAAAAATTGCTTGCCAACATTATTTCATAGACTGTAGTTTGCCCACCTGGAGCAAGGAATCCTTCTTAACCACTCTTGGCTAAGAAAGACTTTTCTGTTGTGCTGTGGTAGCTGACTTCCCTTCATTTCTTTTATTTTTTTTAATTAGAAAATAGCATACAAAGTTAAAGAAGAAAAGAATACTGCTTTCCTTTTTAGTTTTGTTATTAATATGCTTGGTAAGGGAAAATATCATGCACATTCAAGAATTTTTGGTAGTTTTATAAAGTGAAATCCAAGTTTGTTATAAGTAAAATTCAGAGACCCTCCACATCAAAGTGGTGTCCTATGAGGAAAGGAGAGTCCATGAAGAACTTAATCAAGTTAGTCTTTCCAAAATATACAACTCAAATTCGACATTAACAATTTTAAATCAATAATGATTGTGGATTTCTTAAAGCAGCTAATATTTAATAAAAATTGTGTCACTTCAGTATATCTTTTAATGTTTTCCATTAACTTTTGGCTATATTCTTTGTAAACTGAAGGTTAAGATTAGAGGCATGATAAAAGTTCAGGTTTATTCATGACAAGAATACTTCTTAGGTGATGTTTTGGACTTTAAAAGTAATGCAAGGCATTACTTTTAAAAGGACTTTAAAAGTAATACATGGCGTTACTTTTAAAAGGAGACTAGTCCTGGGTGTTCTTTGGAAGGAATGATGCTAAAGCTGAAACTCCAGTACTTTGGCCACCTCATGTGAAGAGTTAACTCATTGGAAAAGACTCTGATGCTGGGAAGGATTGGGGGCAGGAGGAGAAGGGGACGCCAGAGGACGCCAGATGAGATGGCTGGATGGCATCACCGACTCAATGGAGGTGAGTTTGAGTGAACTCCGGGAGTTGGTGATGGACAGGGAGGCCTGGCGTGCTGCAATCCATGGGGTCACAAAGAGTCAGACACGACTGAATGACTGCACTGAACTGAACTTTTAAAGTACACGATTTTAGATTTATTCATTAATTAATAATGATGAGTCTGATCAAATTTTCTTACTGTACTGAGGTCAACATTTTTGAATTACATTTTTCTAAAGAATTATCCAATCAACCTTGCTTATTTAAAAATATAGATGTATAGTTACACAAATTCATCTCATAAAGCTTTAAAATATTTCATGTTTCACTATCTAATTCCACCTTATCATATCTAATTTGGTACTTTTAAAGCTATTTTCCTTTTAAAAAAATTAAGTTAGCAACTATTCTGTGTATTTGAGTAAATGTATCACTTCTTGGCCTTTTGGCTAAGATCAAGTTTATCTGAGTAAATGTATTTTTCAGGAAAATCATTTAAAATTAATTATTCTATATATTATTAAAATTAATTCTTGATTTATCTTTGGTATTTTTACCTTCTGCTTTTATTCGGTTTATTTTCTTATACATTTTATATATTTTCATATTAGAATTTAGTTTTATCATCTTTAGTGTATTATATTTTTGGAAATAAATATTTACAGTTTTCTTAACCCTTTAATCACAATTTTAATTGAATCTCACAGATATTAAATATTCATTATTAGTGTTCTTTAGAAATTCAGCAATTTGGGTTTGATTTTCAGTTTCACACAATACTTAATAGAATTTTTAATTTCTTGGTGAAATGATTTTTGTATAAGTAGGAGCTTTTAATCATCAAAAAGTAATTTCAGCAATATATTTTTAAATAAACTTTGTATTTTTGGATAGAATTAGGTTAATAGAAAAATTCTGAAGATAATGTACAGAATCCCTATAATACTCAATACACAGTTGTCCCTACTAGCAACATCTTTCACCCTTTTCCTACTATCAACAAATATGTTTCTGTTCCAATCAGGAGCAAATGTTTAGTTCTTTGGCCCATTTTTTTGATTGGGTCATTTATTTTTCTGGAATTGAGCTGCAGGAGTTGCTTGTATATTTTTGAGATTAGTTCTTTGTCAGTTGCTTCATTTGCTATTATTTTCTCCCATTCTGAAGGCTGTCTTTTCACCTTGATTATAGTTTCCTTTGTTGTGCAGAAGCTTTTAATTTTAATTAGGTCCCATTTGTTTATTTTTGCTTTTATTTCCAATATTCTGGGAGGTGGGTCATAGAGGATCCTGCTGTGATTTATGTCAGAGAGTGTTTTGCCTATGTTCTCCTCTAAGAGTTTTATAGTTTCTGGTCTTACGTTTAGATCTTTAATGCAATTTGAGTTTTCTCCAAAGAAGACATACAGATGGCTAACAAACACATGAAGAGATGCTCAACATCACTCATTATCAGAGAAATGAGTATCAAAACCACAATGAGGTACCATTTCACACAAGTCAGAATGGCTGCGATCCAAAAGCCTACAAGCAATAAATGCTGGAGAGGGTGTGGAGAAAAGGGAACCTTCTTACACTGTTGGTGGGAATGCAAACTAGTACAGCCACTATGGAGAACAGTGTGGAGATTCCTTAAAAAATTGGGAATAGAACTGCCTTATAATCCAGCAGTACCACTGCTGGGCATACACACCAAGGAAACCAGAATTGAAAGAGAAACGTGTACCCCAATGTTCATCGCAGCACTGTTTATAATAGCCAGGACAAGGAAGCAACCTAGATGTCTATCAGCAGATGAATGGATAAGAAAGCTGTGGTACATATACACAATGAAGTATTACTCAGCCATTAAAAAGAATACATTTGAATCAGTTCTAATGAGGTGGATGAAACTGGAGCCTATTATACGGAGTGAAGTAAGCCAGAAAGAAAAACACCAATACAGTATACCAATGCATATATATGGATTTAGAAAGATGGTAATGATAACCCTGTATGTGAGACAGCAAAAGAGACACAGATATATAGAACAGTCTTTTGGACTCTGGAAGAGGGTGGGATGATTTGGGGGAATGGCATAGAAACATGTATAATATCATATAAGAAACTAATCACCAGTCCAGGTTTGATACAGGATGCTTGGGGCTGGTGCACTGGGATGACCCGGAGGGACGGTATGGGGAGGGACATAGGAGAAGGGTTCAGGATGGGGAACACGTGTACGCCCGTGGCGGATTCATGTTGATGTGTGGCAGAACCAATACAATATTTTAAAGTAATTAGCCTCCAATTAAAATAAATAAATTTAAATTAAGAAAATTATACATGTACATTACAGTATTATTAACTATAACCACAATATTGTACAGCAGACCACTAGAACTTCATCATCTTTCATGACTATAATTTAAAAAAAAGGAGCAAATGTTAATACACTAACACAATTTAAAATCAAATTTAAAATAAATTTAACTAATTTTTAAAAACTACCTATTCTCGACTCTCATCCAGAAACCAAATTGCATTTAATAGTCCTATCTCTGCAAGCATCTCTTAGACACTAAGTTTCTCAGACTTTCATTGTTCTTGATTACCTCGAAAATTTTGAGGTATACCAATAAGATGTTTTGTAGGATGCAGTTCTATTGGAATTTGTCTGATAGCTTAGTCATAATTAGACTAAGGTTATTGATTCACAGGAAGAAAAAATGGATATATAACATTTTTATCATATCTACCAAGAGTATTTAACACTGTTGATGTTGACCCTTATCATCTGACTCAGTTCAGTTCAGTCGCTCAGTCATTCAGTCATGTCCAACTCTGCAACACCATGAATCGCAGCACACCAGGACTCCTTGTCCATCACCAACTCCCGGAGTTCACTCAGACTCACGTCCATTGAGTTGGTGATGCCATCCATCCATCTCATCCTCTGTCGTCCCCTTCTCCTCCTGCCCCCAATCCCTCCCAGCATCAGTCTTTTCCAATGAGTCAACACTTTGCATGAGGTGGCCAAAGTACTGGAGTTTCAGCTTTAGCATCATTCCCTCCAAAGAACACCCAGGGCTGATCTTCTTCAGAATGGACTGGTTGGATCTCCTTGCAGTCCAAGGGACTCTCAAGAGTCTTCTCCAACACCACAGTTAAAAGCATCAATTCTTCGGTGCTCAGCCTTCTTCACAGTCCAACTCTCACATCCATACATGATCACTGGAAAAACCATAGCCTTGACTAGACAGACTTCTGTTGGCAAAGTGATGTCTCTGCTTTTCAATATGCTATCTAGGTTGGTCATAACTTTCCTTCCAAGGAGTAAGCGTCTTTTAATTTTATGGCTGCAGTCACCATCTGCAGTGATTTTGCAGCCCAGAAAAATAAAGTCTGACACTGTTTCCACTGTTTCCCCATCTATTTCCCATGAAGTGATGGGACCGGATGCCATGATCTTTGTTTTCTGAATGTAGAGCTTTAAGCCAACTTTTTCACTCTCCTCTTTCACTTTCATCAAGAGGCTTTTTAGTTCCTTTTCACTTTCTGCCAGAGGCAGTGTTTTTCAGGTTTCTCAACTGTAATGGTAATCATTCATCCATAACACCCTCTCCATATTGTAGCCTTTGAATGAAAATACTAGGCCATTTAAGGAGTAGGAAATTATACTTTCTTGAGGACAAAACACCTAAATTATCTAGAGTTATTCTGTATAAGAGATAGTCTCTTCCACTATTTATTAATCATCTGCTTATATCAATATGGACACATAGGCATTTATTTTATACATTTAGGTATAATATAATACTACTGAATTTCCCTGCTAAATTGTTCCACCTTTGGCCAATGGGAGTCCTTTTAGTTGCTTCTGTACTTCTTTGACATACATTTATAATAGTGTTTTTTTTTTTTTCTTTTTGTGAGCACTGCCTAACTCTCTGGCACAACAGGATATTCTAGGTTTATCTTGTATATTTACTACCCAGTTTTAGAATTGGTATTTTTCCAAAGACATTTGCCTTTTAGTTAAAAGCAGAGACATTACTTTGCCAACAAAGGTCCATCTAGTCAAGGCTATGGTTTTTCCAGTAGTCATGCATGGATGTGAGAGTTGGACTACAAAGAAAGCTGAGCATCAAAGAATTGATGCTTTTGAACTGTTGTGTTGGAGAAGACTCTTGAGAGTCCCTTCATCTGCAAGGAGATTCAACAAGTTCATCCTAAAAAGATCAGTCCTGAGTGTTCACTGGAAAGACTGATGTTGAAGCTGAAACTCCAATACTTTGGCCACGTTATGCGAAGAGCTGACTTATTTGAAAAGACCCTGATGCTGGGAAAGATTGAGGGCAGGAGAAGAAGGGGACGATGGAGGCTGAGATTATGGGATGGCATCATAGACTCAGTGGACATGAATTTGGGTAAACTCCTGGAGTTGGTGATGGACAGGGAGGCCTGGCATGCTGTGGTCCCCAGGGTCACAAAGAGTCGGACTGAGTGACTGAACTGAACTGAACAGAAAGTAGGACTCGTGAAAACACTTTCAGTGTATTTCAAAATGGTTATCCTTTCCTGTCTTTTGCTAGGAGGGGATCTTTCTGGGATTTTCAGCATGATAATTTATCAAAATTTCTGGAGGTAAATGCTACAAAATTATGATGTCCCCCATAATAATGAAAACCCAGGAGTTTCTCAGTTTTATGCTATTCTACATTTATCCTCCACCAATTCATCAAATGTATGTGTACATGTTAATAACAGTTTATTGTTCTGGTGGATTCTATTCTAAATAGTACACATATGCAGTGACATTCTGGATTTTTCTGTATCTTAAGATTTGTGTGGTGGCTTGCTCTGCAGATTCAGTTCTCTGACAGTTTCATAAAATGTCACTGACTTTCAGTTTAAGTTTTCCCCTTATTTTTACAATCAGAGTGATACCTTCCGAGTCCTTTACATTTTAGATCTGAAACTGAAATAATCCAATAAGATCTTTTTTATTACTATTAAATACATACTTTAAATGTTTTTAATGTTTATAAATGTGAAGATACAATAAATTCAAATAACTTATTCCTGAATTACTTGAAAGTATTTGACAGCTTATTGTCTCAATATCCACTTTTGGAGAAAGAGAGAAATCTGGCTCCAAATATCCTTAACATATATATTATTTCATCATCTCATCCCATCCTCAAAGGCTGATCTCCCGTCTCTGCTACTACATCCTCCCCCAGTAGGACATCTTCCTCTCTCTGCTTTGACACTGTGTATCACTTCCACTTCTTGCAATCAAAAGCTCTCTTACCCTGTCTGAGTTAAAATATGCCATGCCAAGCAATCCTGCAATAAGGACATGTTTCACTTCTTAATTGGGCTCTGATATCCCTATTGGACTACCCAAATGTATGGATATAATACCACTCTGGCTGTTCAGTCTCTGACACGATAGACCGTGCCACTCTTCTCAGGGAACACTCCTTTCACTCTGTGATCCCTACTCTCCACAACAGGACACTCTCTAATTTTTGGCTTCTGTTATTGAACTGTGTATTTTTGCAGAATGTGTCAGTTCAGTTCAGTTAAGTTCAGTTGCTCAGTCATGTCCAAATCTTAGGGGCCAAATGGACAGTAGCACACCAGGCTTCCCTGTCCATCAACAATACCCAGAGCTTGCTCAGACTCATGTCCATTGAAGTCGGCAATGCTATCCAACCATCTCATCCTCTGCCGTGCTCTTCTCCTCCTGCCTTCAATCTTTCAAAGAATCCAGGTTTTTTCCAATGAGTCAGTTCTTCACATCAGGTGGCCAAAGTCAGAGCTTCAGCATCAGTCCTTCCAATGAATATTCAGGTCTGAGTACCTTAGGATTGACTGGTTTGATCATCTTGCAGACCAAGGGACACTCAAGATTTCTTCTCCAACACCACAGCTCAAAAGCATCAATTCTTCAGTGCTCAGCTTTCTCTATGGTCCAAATTTCACATCCATACATGACTACTGAAAAAAAGCATTGCTTTGACTAGATGGATATTTTTTGGCAAAGTAATGTCTCTGCTTTTTAATATGCTATCTAGGTTGGTCATAGCTTTTCTTCCAAGGAGTGAGAATCTTTTAATTCCATGGCTGCACTCACCATCAGGAGTCATTTTTGAGCCCAAGAAAATAAAATCTGTCACTGATTCCATTGTTTCTCCATCTATTTGCCATGAAGTGACAGGATTGGATGCCATGATCTTTGTTTTTTGAATGCTGAGTTTCAAGCCAACTTTTTCACTCTTCCACTTTCATCAAGAGGCTCTTTAGTTCCTCTTAGCTTTCTGCCATAAGTATATTTTCATCTGCATATCTGAGGTTATTGATATTTCTACCAGCAATCTTCATTACACCTTGTGCTTCAACCCACCCAATATTTTGCATGATATACCCTGCATGTAAGTTAAATAAGCAGGGTGACAATATACAGCCTTGATGTACTCCTTTTCCTATTTGGAACCAGTCTGTTGTCCCATGTCTGGTTCTAACTGTTGCTTCTTGACTTGCACACAGATTTCTCAGGGAGCAGGTCAGGTGGTCTGGTATTCCCATCTCTTTCAGAATTTTCCACATTTTGTTGTGATCCACATAATCACAGGCTATAGTGTAGTCAATAAAGCAAAGGTAGATGTTTTTCTGGAAACCTCTTGTTTTTTCTATGATTCAACAGATGTTGGCAATTTGATCTCTGGTTCCTCTGCCTTTTCTAAATCCAGTCTGAACATCTGGAAGTTCACGGTTCACGTATTGCTGAAGCCTGGCTTAGAGAATTTTGAGCATTACTTTGCTAGCATGTGAGATGAGTGCAATTGTGTGATAGTTTAAACATTCTTTGGCATTGGCTTTCTTTGCGATTGGAATGAAAACTGACCTTTTCCAGTCCTCTGGCCACTGGTGAGTTTTCAAATTTCCTGGCATATTGAGTGTAGTACTTTAACAGCATCATCTTTCAGGATTTAAAATAGCTCAGCTGGAATTCCATCACTTCCACTTGGTTTGTTTGTAGAGATGCTTCCTAAGGCCCACTTGACTTCATATTCCAGATGTCTGGCCTAGGTGAGTGATCACACCTTTGTGGTTATCTGGGTCATTAAGATATTTTTTCGATAGTTCTTCTGTGTATTATTGTCACCTCTTCTTAATATCTTCTGCTTCTGTTAGGTTCATACTGTTTCTGTATTTTATTGTGCCCATCTTTGCGTGAAATGCTCCCTTGGTTTCTCTAATTGTCTCTAAATGCATCAGAAGACTCAAATACATGCACTGCCATTACTCTTGCAAAATATTTTTTGAGAGCAATTCTAAAAGTTTATATTTAAGAACTACCATGGACCTAATGTAATGGAGATAACAAATAAGCAAATTATATATATATATATATATAAATTACTAGAGAGTTTAGAAAAGAAGGCAGATAGTAGAAAAAAGTCAACACTTTAAGAGAACATTAGATGAATATCTTACTTTTAGGGCTTTGACCCTATGGTCAAATAACCGCATTACAACACACAGATGACTAAAATTTGAATAAACATTTTCTGTTTTAATGAACAGAAGACAAGGTCCAGGAAATCATATCCACAATTGCTGGAAACTGGAGAATTAAGTCTCAGAAAAAAGAAGCCAGAGAAGCAGTATATTCTTTATAAACTCTTCCTGTTTTTTGGCTAACACCTGAATTATGCGAGCACAAGGAACACATAAATATACTTCAACTCACTTCTCAAATTCTGCCTACAATACTCAGTGTAGATTAATTGTAACTAGATTATTCCTTAAAAAATGATAAATTCAACTCCAATTTTGCCAACAAACAGCAAAAATCAGTTACATTTCCAGTGCCCATATCTGTCAGTGAGAGTACTTCATGAAGAATACAGAATAATCATATCAACATGTATTATTCCTGCCCAATACCAGCTTCAACATAAAAGACAGATAATCCATCCTGAAATGCTTTCTCAGCCCTTACTTAATGTGGTTTATGCGCATAACTTTCTGGCACCTGAAACCACATTACTGTGAGCATCAGCAGATACCACATAGGATATAATGAGTTATGTTTTGTGGTAAGTTGAATTATAGCTCTCTATTTTTTAAAAAATTATTTTTGGTTACACTGGGTCTTCATTGCTACATCTGGGCTTTCTCTAGTTGCGGTGAATGGAGCTACTCTTCATTGTGGTATGCAGGCTTCTCATTGCGGTGGTCTCTCTTGTTGTGGACACGGGCTCTAGGGACTTGAGATTCACTAGCTGTAGCACCTGAGCTCAGTAATTGTGATGCGAGGCTCTAGGATGAGCTTCAGTAGCTGAGGCACACAAGCTCAGCAGTTGTGGCTCTCAGGCTCTAGAGCACGGGCTCGGTAGTTGTGGTGCAGAGTTTTAGTTGCTCGTGGCATGTAGGATCTTCCTGGGCCAGGGATTGAACCTGTGACCCCTGCATTGGCAGGTGAGTTCCTATCCACTGTGCTACCAGGGAAGTCCCTGCAGCTGTTCATTTTTAGTAACATTTTATTTCTGCAGATCAGTATTTTTCTTAGAATTTTACTTAGTGTTCTCATTAAAAAGTAAAGATAAATTGTAGGCTATCAATAGATTCAAATAATTTCTTATATTAGTCCTTGATGCTGATCTACAGCATTTCTATTTCTCCTTCTAGTCACAAAGTAAAATTGCATTGCACTCTGATAGCTGATTATGAATGTAAATGACATGTAAAATCTCTGGAATAAAGCCCCCAAGAGTCAATGCACATTTTTCTGTCCCCTCTCCTATTTCCATAGTTACTAGTAATTTTTCCAAGTAGATGTCTGCGACTTCCTGATAGAAAATAACACAGAGAGACTGAAGTATAAAAGAGGCAGAGGAAAGTATGTTATCTACATTCACACTGACATAAAAGATAAATACTTCCATACTTTGAACTAGAAGGAAAAATGAATCATCAGGTCATCATGGAAAAGAGTAAGTCAGAAAATTAAAAAAAAAGTAAGAAAAAAAATCTCTATTTTCTGTAGGTCAACAAGTAGGAGCTTTACATATCAGAAATCTACAAGAGCACAAGTCTTCACTTCAAGTAAAATGTATTTGCCTCCCTTGCTGCTCTATCAAGTTTAATTATGCAAATCCTATTGGAAGAAACTAGACTCCCTGTGTAGTCCTGTCTATTACTATTGCCTCTCTAAAAATGTTCTAAATATTTCTGTGGAAATGTTTAGACAAATACAATGACATCTAAAAATAGGAACTAGAAATGCTCTCCATGTAAGAGGTGTTTATTATGTCTCCTGTTTGCCTAGATGTTTCAGGCACTATACAATATTTTTAAGTATTTCTGACTTGAATACTTTGTCTTTAAGTGTATTAATCACACACGAAGGAGAAACAAAGTATCCAAAACATGTTTCATACAGTGAGCACTGGGAATATCAGAAGGGAAAATATCAATGAAAATACGGGCTCTCATTATTTGTCAAATAGTGCATACATCATATGACCAAAACAATAGACTAAACGAGGGAGACACAAATGCTATAAACAAATTATATAATATTTTGGATTTAAATACATTCTATAATTGAGATATAACTCATGAGCTCTGGGGATATGGACAAAATATCTGAATAAATTTCAAGTCATTACAAGGCTTGGAGGGGAAGGTACATTTAAGTAAAAGGCAGCTTTAATATGGTGCAACTAGGACAGAGGCATATAGTTTTGACTGATGGAATACAGAGAGGTTAAAATAACATAGTTTAAGGGGTCAAGATACTGCTATTAAAACTGCTTTGGGGGAATGGCTGAGTATGACTGAAATACAGGGAGATGTATACATGATAAAATATATTGAATATAGACCATACCACTCATTATCATAGCATATGTGAATATTTATCAAACATGAGTATAATTTAAACTTGAGTGTACAAATAAAAGGGTGTATTTTGAATTTACTTCAGAAAACTATCATATGTTTTAGAAAGTAGTTCTGAAAGTAGTATAAAAGATAAACTAGAGAGGCAAGGTAATGGATGCTCTTTTAACCTATTTTTGTGCAGTAAGTACTTTAAGGTGTTTGAGGGAACCCTAGCTGCTTGATCTGTTAATAAGTGTTATGTTAGAAGAAAACAAATTCTGAGAAAAAATTCAATGATGTTAAGAAGAGTCATGTACAGCAAAAGAGACACAGATGTATAGAACAGTCTTTTGGATTCTGAGGGAGAGGACGAGGGTGGGATGATTTGGGAGAATGGCATGGAAACATGTATAATATCATATGTGAAACGAATTGCCAGTCCAGGTTTGATGCATGATACAGGATGCTCGGGGCTGGTGCACTGGGATGACTCAGAGGGATGGGATGGGGAGGGAGTTGGCAGGGGGGTCCAGGATGGGAACACGTGTATACCCGTGGTGGATTCATGTCGATGTATGGCAAAACCAATACGATATTGTAAAGTAATTAGCCTCCAGTTAAAATAAATAAATTTATATTAAAAAAAGAAGAGTCATGTAACAAAACTAATTTTATTGTGGTCAAATAAAATGAATTACAGAAAATTTAAAAAAAAAGAAAATTAAGAAAAAAATTATTCACCAGTAAACACAGAATAAATTAAAGCATATTATTTGCTTTCAAAATGAGATAATTTATGCTGAATTCCTAAAATGCTTATGTTTCCAAATACATTTTAGAGGAGCATCTAAGAAAGTCATTTTGGAAGCACAGCTTTTAAGTGGCTAGTCTGTATTTCCTAAAGAAAGTGAAAATGAAGTTGATCAGTAATTTATGACTCTCTGCGACCCCATGGGTTGCAGAAGCAGGGCGGCTGCAAAGGACAGTGCAGAAGCACGGTAGCTGTGATGGACAGAGCAGAAGTGTGGCTGAGAGGACCTACCCCATGTCCAAGGTAAGGAGCAGTGGCTGTACTTTGCTGGAACAGCCATGAAGAGATACCCCATGTCCAAAGTAAGAGAAACCCAAGTAAGACAGTAGGTACTGAGAGAGAGCATCAGAGGGCAGACAAACAGAAACCACAATCACAGACAACTAGCCAATCTGATCACATGGACCACAGCCTTGTCTAACTCAATGAAACTAAGCCATGCTGTGTGGGGCCACCCAAGATAGACGGGTCATAGTGGAGAGGTCTGACAGAATGTGGTCCATTGGAGGAAGGAATGGCAAACCACTTCAGTATTCTTGCCTTGAGAACCCCATGAACAGTATGAAAAGGCAAAATGATAGGATTCTGAAAGATGAACTTCCCAGGTCAGTAGGTCCCCCATAGGCTACTGGTGATCAGCGGAGAAATAACTCCAGAAAGAATGAAGGGATGCAGCCAAAGTAAAAACAACACCCAGTTGTGGATGGGACTGGTGATAGAAGTAATGTCCGATGCTGTAAAGAGCAATATTGCATAGGAACCTGGAATGTTAGGGCCATGAATCAAGGCAAATTGGAAGTGGTCAAACAGGAGATGGCAAGAGTGAACATTAACATTCTAGGAATCAGCAAACTAAGATGGACTGAAATGGGTGAATTTAACTCAGATGACCATTATATCTACTATTGTGGGCAGAAATCCCTTAGAAGAAATGGAGTAGCCATCATAGTCAACAAAAGAGTCTGAAATGCAGTCTGAAATGCAATCTCAAAAATGACAGAATGATCTCTGTTGTTTCCAAGGCAAACCATTCAATAAGATGGTAATCCAAGACTATGCCCCAACCAGTAACGCTGAAGAAGTTGAAGTTGAAAGGTTCTATGAAGACCTACAAGACCTTCTAGAACTAACGCTCCCCAAAAAGATGTCCTTTTCATTATAGGGGGCTGGAATGCAAAAGTAGGAAGTCAAGAAACACCTGGAGTAATGGCAAATTTGGCCTTGGAGTACAGATTGAAGCAGGGTAAAGGCTAATAGAGTTCTACCAGGAGAATGCACTGGTCATAGCAAACACCCTCTTCCAACAACACAAGAGAAGACTCTACAGTGGACATCACCAGATGGTCAACACCAAAATCAGACTGATTATATTCTTTGCAGGCAAAGATGGAGAAGCTCTATACAGTCAGCAAAAACAAGACTGGGAGCTGACTGTGGCTCAGATCACGAAATCCTTATTGTCAAATTTAGATTTAAATTGAAGAAAGGGCAGAAAACCACTGGACCTTTCAGGTATGACCTAAATCAAATCCCTTATGACTATACAGTAGAAGTGAGAAATAGATTTAAGGGACTAGATCTGATAGACAGAGTGTCTGATGAACTATGGACAGAGGTTCGTGAAATTGTGCAGGAGACAGGAATCAAGACCATCCCCAAGAAAAAGAAATGCTAGAAAGCAAAATGGCTGTCTGAGGAGGCCTTAAAAATAGCTGTGGAAAGAAGGGAAGAGAAAAGCAAAGGAGAAAAGGAAAGATATTCCCATTTGAATGTACCAAAGAATAGCAAGGAGAGATAAGAAAGCCTTCCTCAGCCATCAATGCAAAGAAATAGAAGAAAACAATAGAATGGGAAAGACTAGAGAGCTCTTCAAGAAAATTAGAGATACCAAGGGAACATTTCATGCAAAGATGGGCTGATAAAGGACAGAAATGGTAGTGACCTAAAAGAAGCAGAAGATATTAAAAGAGGTGGCAAGAATACACAGAACAGTGTAAAAAAGATCTTCATGACTCAGATAATCATGATGGTGTGATCACTCACCTAGAACCAGACATCCTAGAATGTGAAGTCAAGTAGGCTTTATGAAGCATCACTACGAACAAAGCTAGTGAAGGGGATGGAATTCCAGTTGCGCTCTTTCAAATCCTGAAAGATGATGCTGTGAAAGTGCTGCTCTCAATATGCCAGCAAATTTGGAAAACTCAGCAGTGGCCACAGGATTCGAAAGGTCAGTTTTCCTTCCAATCCCAAGAAAGGCAATGCCAAAGAATGCTCAAACTACCACAGAATTGCATTCATCTCACACTCCAGTGTTCTTGCCTGGAGAATCCCAGGGATAGGGGAGCCTGTGGGCTTCTGTCTATGGGGTTGCACAGAGTCGGACACGACTGAAGTGACTTAGCAGCAGCAACAGCACACGCTAGTAAAGTAATGCTTAAAATTCTCCAAGCCAGGTTTCAGCAATACGTGAACAATGAACTTCCAGATGTTCAAGCTGAATTTACCAAAGGCAGAGGAACCAGATATCAAATTGCCAACATCCACTGGATAATGGAAAAAACAAGAGAATTCCAGAAAAAAAACATCTATTTCTGCTTTATTGACTATGCCAAAGCCTTTGACTGTGTTGATCACAATAAACTGTGGAAAATTCTGAAAGAGATAGGAATACCAGACCACCTTACTTGACTGTTGAGAAACCTGTAGGCAGGTGAGGAAGTGTCAGAACTAACATGGAACTGGTTCCAAATAGAAAAAGGAGTACGTCAAGGCTGTATATTGTCACCCTGCTTACTTAACTTATATGCAGAGTACATCATGAGAAACACTGGGCTGAAGGAAGCACAAGCTGGAATCAAGATTGCTGGGAGAAATATAAATAACCTCAAATATGCAGATGACACCACCCTTATGGCAGAAAGTGAAGAAGAATTAAAGGGACTCTTGATGAAAGTGAAAGAGGAGAGTGAAAAAGTTGACTTAAAGCTCAACATTCAGAAAACTAAGATCTTGGCATCTGGTCCCATCACTTCATGCAAATAGATGGGGAAACAGTGGGAACAGTGGCTGACTTTATTTTTCTGGGCTCCAAAATCACTGAAGATGGAGGTTGCAGCATTGAAATTAAAAGACGCTTATTCCTTGGAAGGAAAGTTATGACCAACCTAGAAAGCATATTAAAAAGAAGAGAGATTACTTTGTCAACAAAGGTCCATCTAGTCAGTTCAGTTCAGTTCAGTCGTTCAGTCACGTCTGAATCTTTGTGATCCCATGAATCATAGCACTCCAGGCCTCCCTGTCCATCATCAACTCCTGGAGTTTACTCAAACTCTTGTCCATCCAGTCGATGATGCCATCCAGCCATCTCATCCTCTGTTGTCCTCTTCTCCTCCTGCCCCCAATCCCTCCCAGTATCAGGGTCTTTTCCAATGAGTCAACTCTTCACATGAGGTAGCCAAAGTACTGGAGTTTCAGCTTCAACATCAGTACTTCCAATAAACACCCAGGACTGATCTCCTTTAGGATGGACTGGTTGGATCCCCTTGCAGTACAAGGGACTCTCCAGAGTCTTCTCCAACACCACAGTTCAAAAGCATCAGTTCTTCAGCACTCAGCCTTCTTCACAGTCCAACACTCACATCCATACATGACCACTGAAAAAACCATAGCCTTGACTAGATGGACTTTTGTTGGCAAAGTAGTATCTCTGCTTTTCAATATACTATGTAGGTTGGTCATAACTTTCCAACCGAGGAGTAAGCGTCTTTTAATTTCATGGCTGCAATCACCATCTGCAGTGATTTTGGATCCCAGAAAAATAAAGTCTGACACCGTTTCCACTGTTTCCCCATCTATTTCCCATGAAGTGATGGGACCAGATGCCATGATCTTAGTTTTCTGAATGTTGAGCTTAAGCCTACTTTTTCACTCTCCTCTTTCACTTTCATCAAGAAGCTTTTTAGTTCCTCTTCACTTTCTGCCATAAGGGTGGTGTCATCTGCGTATTTGAGGTTATTGGTATTTCTCCTGGCAATCTTGATTCCAGATTGTGCTTCTTCCAGACCAACGTTTCTCATGATGTACTCTGCATAGAAGTTAAATAAGCAGGGTGACAATATACAGCCTTGATGTACTCCTTTTCCTATTTGGAACCAGTCTATTTTTCCATGTCCAGTTGGCTATGGTTTTTCCAGTGGTCAGGTATGGTTGTGAGAGTTGGCCTATAAAGAAAGCTGAGTGCAGAAGAATTAATGCTTTTTTACTGTGGCGTTGGAGAAGACTCTTGACAGTCCCTTGGACTGCAAGGAGATCCAACCTGTCCATCCTAAAGGAGATCAGTCCTGGGTGTTCATTGGAAGGACTGTTGTTGAAGCTGAAACTCCAGTACTTTGGCCACCTGATGTGAAGAACTGACTCATTAGAAAAGATCCTGATGTTGGGAAAGATTGAGGGCAGGAGGAGAAGGGAACGACAGAGGATGAGATAGTCGGATGGCATCACTGTCTCAGTGGACATGGGTTTGGGTGAACTGCAGGAGTTGGTGATGGACACGGAAGCCTGGCATGCTGCAGTCCATGGGGTTGCACAGAGTCGGACAAGACTGAGCAACTGAACTGAACTGAACTGAACTATAGGAACCATGTTGTACACCAGATTTCTAGAACTTTATCCATCTAGCATAACTGAAATTTTACACTTATTGAATAATCAAAGCCCAGGTACCCCCACTCCCACCCCCTGCCAGCAACTACTGTATTGTCTACTTTATGATATTTACTATTTAAATATCTCATATAATTGGAATCATATAGTATTTGTCCTTCTCTTACTGGTTTATTTCATTTAGGAAAGTGTCCTCAAGAGTCATCCATGTTACTGAAAAATGGCAAAATTTCCTTCATTTTAAAGGCTTAATAGTATTCCATTAGGCTTCCTGGTGGCTCAGAGGGTAAAGAATCCACCTATGATATAGGTGACCCATATTAGACCCAAGTATCCAGTCATCTCTTGATAAAAAACTGTTAATCTCGTTTAGATCCTGATTTCAATTGTTTTGGCTATATATACATAAATGGGAATGTGAACATATTGGAAACATTGTATTTTGGGTAAAAGTGAAAGTCACTCAGTCCTGTATAACTCTTTGCAACCCCATGGACTATATAGTCCATGGAATTCTTCAGGCCAGAGTACTAGAGTGGGTAGCCCTTCCCTTCTTCAGGGTGTACATAAGGTAGGAATATAAAATAATGCAGCAGCTATGAAAAACACTAGTATTCAATAATATCCTCAAATAATTAAATATGGAACTATCATATGTTCCTATCTTATTGAAGAATACTGAATATGGTAAAGGGAATACAGGAGGAAAAAAGTCTAAAACAAAAACAGGGTCAAAAGGCATTAAGAAAAAAATGGAGTGATTAGTGTCTGAGATATACATTTAAGCAGGGGGCCAGCATTGGCAGAACATAATGGGTATAAGGGAGCTAGAACACTACACGCAAAAATTGACAGACAGAGACCATATATTTAAAGACTGTATTTCTTGTCCTTCTTTCAGTGCCCCAAATATGCCTTATTCCTTTCCTCTCTATATTTATTTGAAATAGGCACCAAAGCTAGGTAAATCTGGACAAATTCAGGTGAGCACCACTTTTTTTTCAGAATAGTGTATGAATGAATATGATTTATGGTGCATACTAGTTTAAATAATCACAATGAGGATTTGAGTAATTAGATGGCATGAGGTAGATAGCTGTTAGATGGAAAAATATTCTGTGGATGTTCACTGAACACAGGAGGAACTGCACAAAAATCAAAGATAATTAATTTGACTTTCCTTTGGAGACGTCAAGGTTATGATCAGAGTTTTGAATATTTTATAGATTACAAAAACATATCTAATTCATTTACTTGGAAATATTTATTTGTATCAATTTGTGACTCAATGTTTCTCTTTCACATACTCTGAGGAAGGGTTTCATTTTCTACTCAAGCAAGTTACACTAAAGGACAGAAAAATAAAGTCTCCAGTAGATCATTGGAGAGGGCGAAACTGTTCATCATAACTCACTCATACAGGGCTTTTCACTCTCTAAGGAATTCTACTTGAATATTAAATCTGAGGAAATAGAATGCCATAAAAAAAGAGAATTGTATAAAAGGCAGGCAGGATTAATTCTTCAGGGGTACACAAAGCATAATAGGAAGCAATGTGGCATAAATGTCAATGACAGAGAGAGGCAACAGCATATTGGGATGGACTAGAGCATTCAGTGGGAGCATGATTTTGAAGCAAAACACAGAGTGCCTGCAAGGGTAAGAAGGAGCATTTCTGGAGACAAAGATGGGCTCTATTAGCAGAGGTTAAAATAATAATTTGTCAAATGGCTCACCAGAGTGTCAGAACAGAAGGGGCAGCTGGTCACTGTGTATTTTATCACAGTTGTACATATGGACATAATAATAGCAACCAAAATCATCAGTTGAAGGACAAATATGTAATTATTAGATAAACACAACACACATTCATATAAAGGTACATTAAATCAGTCCTACCTATCCCAGTTAATGATTCCTTAGATGTTTATCTATACCATATATTTGTATAATATGATATAGTTAATGTAATGTTATATGCTGCAATTACAACATGATGTTGTCCTTAAGTTTCAGGATGCATTACTATTTGCCTAGACTATGTAAAGGTCCATTAATATTTATTGAATGAGTGAATACTGACTCATACATTTTAACTCTCATGCAATTCTTCTCCACATGCAGAGGTTAGAAGATCTTCAAGAACAAAAATCTCTTCACATAACTAACTCCTTCTCCCCAAACTACTTTCAATTGATTTAAAATATAAAATTAAATATTGAATACTGAATAATTTGAAATGTAATAAGAGGTTAATTTCCTCTAACATGAAACAATTAAAAACATCTTGCTGTTACTCTTGTTCATGAATATGATAGAGTATTTTGAGCACTATAAAAATAGTGTTCAGACAATATTTCTGGAGAAAGCAACCTGAAAGACAAAATATATGGAATATTACAATTTTTATTTATTTATTTGGTTAAAGTCAGAGAGATGCTGAAGCTAATGCACTAGAGGATTCAAGAGCCCTGAGAAAGAGCAATGTTGAAATGTTAGTTTACAGTCAACAATCACAATATTCTGAGCAAAGGGCAAGAGGCTTTAAATCCAGGTTTTCTTAGTTCACAGGAATGCTACTTAAGGAGAGTTTCTGGTGTTCTCACAGGATTGGGGAGAAAAATTTGGAGACTTAAAAGGTAAGATACTAATTACTTAGAAGCAAAAAGTGAGGAACTAAGCCTGAAACACTGCCATTTTCTCTTTAAGGCAAGTCATGTAGTTTAGGAAGTTAAACAAAAGTTGTATAAATATTCTAATAAGCAGATCAGGATATTTATCAAGTCAATTCTTATAAAGAAAAATAATCATATTTCAAGATTCACCAGAAATACCATAGGATTACAACCCAGAATCTAGAGAGAACAAAATGTTTACAGATCTTTACCAAGAGTTCAACCTAGTCTTACCTAATTTCCCAGTTATATTACTATGATTGACCACTAATGTGTTTGCCTAGCAAAGAATATAGTAAAATATCAAGAAGGGAAGATTTAAAAATATTATGTAAAATGTCCAAGATTCAAGTAAAAATTTCTAGGCATGTCCAGAGGCATATGTATATAAAAGAAACATAAAAGAAAAAATAAACAAGAAATATAAGCTCCTTTAAATTACTAATCTTAATATGGTCAACAAAATTGAGGACAAGTTGCTGAAAAAACAAACAAAAATAAACCAGAAAACTTCATCAGAGAATGAAATCTTTTAAAATAATTAGATAATGTAGAATTATAAGTTAAAAAGCTGCAATTAAGCACTTAATAAATACATTTAACAAGTGAAAACAAAGCAGTGAAATGTCAGCAGAAAGTCAGATTATCAGATCAATAAACTGACATATTTAAAAAAGAATAATAATTATAGTGCATTGGTCCAGCATGTGGATAACTGAAATTCTAAAAGATGAGTCACAGAATGAGCTCACAGAAGCAATGCTGAAAGAGATGAAGACTATAAATTTGTAAAACTGATGACAAAGATCACCCTTAAAATTCTACATGGTAAAAGTCTGCCCAGGAGACCTAGATTCAATGTCTGGGTCAGGAATATACCCTGGATAAGGAAATCACAACACTCCAGTATTTTTGCCTAGAGAACCCATGGACAGAAATGCCTGATGGGCTACAGTCCATGGGATCACAAAGAGTTGGACAGGACTGAACAACTAACTCTTTCACTGCAAATTACAGATTGAATAAATATAAAGAAAAGTGAATCCCACACGGAGAGAGTTCCTCAGTATGAAATTATGTAAGCCAAAAGGACACTTAAATAATAACTAAAGTGTTAACAGAAAATAATTCTCAACACAAATTGATCTACTGAATAAACAAAAAACACCGAGATATTTTGTGAAAATAGATAATCTGATTCTAAAACACAAACAATTCAAACAACATAGTATAACCAAGTTAATATTAAGTCCAGCTCAAAGAAAAAAAATATATATAGGACAAACACAACCAGGTATCATGACTTAGAATCATAACTGAAGCAGCATAATTTGACACAACAGACAAATGGGCCAATGGAACAGAAGAGATTCCAGAAAGACATCCACTTATATCAGTATAATGGTTCTTTGAGTTACAAATAAGGCCTTACTATACAGTTCAACAGAAAGAAAAGTACTGTACTTTGAATACAGGGACTGGTAGACAGGCCTGAAACCCAACACTAGGGCTGATTAAAGCCTAGCCACTCCTGGAAGAGGACAGCTAGATATAGAAGCTACTTCAGGATACCTCAACTGACCCAGAAGTCAAGGGAATGCCTCAAACTAATCCATTTGGATTACTTCTCAGATTTGCATTACAGAGCTGATCGCACCATAACTTGGTAATTTCTGTAACTAGAATATAAAAGACTTCTCCAACACACTTAGATAAAAGTTTCGCAACCCTCCTCCCCAAACACTTGGTAGACTGCTGCCAGCCCTGATTACACATTACCCATAAAACATCTGTATTTCAAGTCTGAAAATCCCTAGATTTAGCACCTGAACCACTGTCAGCAAACTGCCCTTGGACCCAAAGGATAATCTGGTGGAATAAAAAGTACCCCAAATTACAAGTTAACCATCTCTCAGTGCTGGCTAGATCTAGTGAATACCCCAAAATTAAAAAACTGATGTTCACAATCCGGCCACATCATATAAAAAAATTAAACTCCAAATGAATAGTAGTTATATAGGTGATCTCATGTTACAAAAATTGACTTGTATGTTTATAATTTTATATTTTATACATGTATAAGTAAAATATTAACCTTAAAATATATTCACATATGTCCTTCAAGTTCTTTTACTGAATAGAAAATTTCATATTTTCTCTTTTTATAAAATATGTCTATAAAATGTAAAGTAATATTTTTATTATAAAGTATTACACATACATTGTGGGAGCTTCCCTGATATCTTATTGGTAAAGAATCCACCTGCGATGCAGGAGACCCTGGTCCAATTCCTGGTCAGGAAGATACGCTGGAGAAGGGACAGGCTACCCACTCCAGTACTCGTGGGCTTCCGTTGTGGCTCAGCTGATAAAGAATCCACCCTCAGTGCCGGAGACCTGGGTTTGATCCCTGGGTTGGGAAGATCCCCTGGAGAAAGTAACAGCTACCCACTTCAGTAGTCTGGCTTGGAGAATTCCAAAAGGCGCTTACTCCTTCGAAGGAAAGTTATGACCAACCTAGATAGCATATTCAAAAGCAGAGACATTACTTTGCCAACAAAGGTCCGTCTAGTCAAGGCTGTGGTTTTTCCAGTAGTCATGTATGGATGTGAGAGTTGGACTGTGAAGAAAGCTGAGTGCCGAAGAATTGATGCTTTTCAATTGTGGTGTTGGAGAAGACTCTTGAGAGTCCCTTGGACTGCAAGGAAATCCAACCAGTCCATTCTAAAGATCAGTCCTGGGTGTTCTTTGGAAGGAATGATGCTAAAGCTCCAGTACTCCAAAATACCCCAGTACTTTGGCCACCTCATGCGAAGAGTTGACTCATTGGAAAAGACTCTGATGCTGGGAGGGATTGGGGGCAGGAGGAGAAGGGGCGACAGAGGATGAGATGGCTGGATGGCATCACCGACTCAATGGACGTGTTTGAGTGAACTCCTGGAGTTGGTGATGGACAGGGAGGCCTGGTGTGCTGAGATTTATGGGGTCACAAAGAGTCGAACACGACTGAGTCACTTTCACTTTCACACATACATTGTAGAAACTTAATTTCAGTATATTAATGTGACTTTTTTGTGACCCCATGGATTGGGATTTTACAGGCAAGAACACTGGAGTGGGGTGCCGTTTTCTTTCTCCAGAGGATCGTCCTAATTCAGGGATCAGTCTCCTGCTTGCATCTCCTGCATTGCAGGTGGATTCTTAACTGCTGAGCCACCAGAAAAGTCCTACAACAATGCTTAATTATGTATTAATAACTGAATTAAAAGTACAAGCTGTTATTTAAGGCAGCACCAGGTGTCACAGTGGCAAAGAATCCTCCTGCCAGTGCAGGAGACACAAGCCATCCCTTGTGTTTGATCCCTGGGTCAAGAAGATCCCTGGAGTAGGAAATGGCAGCCCACTCCAGTATTCTTGCCTGGAAAATACCATGGACAGGGGAACCTGGGAGGCTATGGTTATGGGTTGCAAAGAGTCAGACATGATTGAGCACCTATACAACAACAAAAAAAGCTACTGTTAATGATGCCAGAAGAAAGAAAATTTGCTTAAGTATGACAAGTACCTGATATGTATGCTTTAGTTTACTAATCTTCTTCAATTAGAAATATGACTAAGACATTTAATATTTGTTTAAAGGATGCAAAATACAATGACTAAATTTTTTGGCAAGAAACATTGCCATTTTATTGTAGCTTTGATTTTCATTCTTATTATTGTCTCTTTTTTTCCATTCAGCATTCCATTTTCCTTTTTTCTGATCTCATTTTATCTCAACTATAATCTGTTGATATTTTCCTAATTTCAAGGTTTTGTAACAAATGTGAAATTTAAAATAATCTATTATAATAATCACAAGTTTGAAACATGTATATTATATAAATACCAGAACTGAGAAAAATTTTGTAAATTTATTTATAAATTATAACTTTATTTTTATATAATACACAATCCATTAAACTTTCTCCTTCTTTAAATCTGTACCATTCAGTAATTTTTAGTACATTTACCTAGTTGTGCAACCATCACCACTGTCTAAGTCAGAAACCAATCCAGGGGAAGCACAAATCTACTTCTGTCTCTATGTAGTAGGCTATTCTGGATATTTTATACAAATAGAATTACTCAACATGTGGCCTTTTAAACATGTCTGGCATCTTTCACTTAGTATGTTTTTGATGTTAATTCATGTTGTCATGTGCTAATTCTTCTTTCTTCTTTATTATTAAATTATGTATTCCTTTGAATTGACCATACCAGATTTTCTTTATCCATTAATCAGTTGGTCGGCATTTGGGTTATTTCTCTCTCTCTCTCTCTCTCTCTCTCTCTCTCTCTCTCTCTCTATCTCTCTCTGTGTATGTGTGTGTGCTCAGTCGCATCTGACTCTTTGCAACGCCATGGACTGTAGCTCACCAGGCTCCTCTGTCCATGGAATTTTCCAGGCAAGAATACTGGAGCAAGTTTCATTCTCCAGGGAATCCTCCTGACCCAGGGATTGAACCCATGTCTCTTGTGTCTCTTGCATTGTCAGGCAGATTCTTTATCACTGTGCCACCTGGATTATTTCTAATTTTCCTTAATATGAAATAATACTGCTAGGAAAACTCTTGTACAAGTTTTTGAGTAGATAGAGATTTTTAATTGTCTTGAGTATATGCCCATATGTGACATTTTGTGAAATTACTAAACTGTTTTCCAATCTGTCTGTCCACCTTACACCCCACCAACAAAGTAGGAGGGTTCTGATCTTTCCAAATTCTTGTCAGTATTTGTACTTGTGTGCCTTTCTTTCTTTTTAATTTTAACCATTCTAGTAGGTGTGTTGTGGATTACTTATTGTGGTTTTGATTTGAATTTCCTTAACAACTAATATTATTGAGCATACTTTCAGGTGTTTATTGACCACTTACTGTATATTTTTGTAGAGAATTGTCTATTAAAATTATGTATGCATTTTAAATTGGGTTTTATTATTTCTTTATTGTTCAGTTATAGGTATTTTTTACATGTTCTGGATACAAATGTCATCAAATACATGATTTTGATATATTAATTTAATGACATGTTGGATTTCCCTCTTGAAGACATACTTTGAGGCATAAATTTTAATTTTATTGTTAAATCATTTATTTTTCCCTTTTTTGCTTATTCTTTTGATGCCATATCTAAGAAACCATTACATATAGATTTACTCCTATGTTTTCTTATAAGAGCTTTCCAATATTAGCTGTGGCATTTATGTCTCTGATCATTCTGAGCTAAATTTTGTATATGGGTGTAAGATAGAGGTCAGCTATCATTCTTTTACATGTGGGTATCCAGTTGTCTCAGTAACTTTCCTTGTTGAGGTAGCTTGACAACCTTGTCTAAAATCAGTTGATTATAATTATGGGTTCATTTTTATATTCTCAGTATTATCCTATTTATCTATATATTGATGCTTATGTATTTGTAGTAAATGTAGGAATCTGGAAGAATGAGCCCTTCAACTTAGTTCTTTTCAAGAATATCTTGGCTAATCTGGGCCCTTTGCATTTCCATTTGGTCAGGGATCAGCCCCTTGATTTATACAAAAAGGCAGCTGAAATTTCAATGGGATTTCACTGAATAAGTAGATAAATTTAGGAATCACTGCCATCTTAAAAATGAGGTCTTCCAATCCATAAACACTGGATATCTTCTAATTAATTTAGGGCTTCTTTAAAGTCTTTCAACAATGTTTTGTAGTTGTCAGTGCACATTTCTTGAACTTACTTTGTTAAATTTATCCCAATGTATTTTATTTTCTATCATGCTATAAATGGACTTGTTTTCTAAATTTTCAGATCATTCATTGCAGTTGTATATAAATATAATACATTTTATATTATTTTGTACTCCACAAACTTGCTAAATGTGTTTATTCATAGTTTTTTTTTTTCCTGGAAATGCCTCATTGTGAATAGAGATAGCTTTTCTTATACTCAAATGTGAATGAGGATTATTACTTATTTTTGTCTTGTCTAATTTTTCTGGCTAGCACAGGATATTGTTGAATAGAAGTAATGAGAACACATATACTGGCTCTTGTTCCTTTTCTTAGGGAGAAACTTCAGTCTTTCATCATTAAATATATTTAGAAAAAGTATGGATTTTTCATACTATATGAGATTGTGAATGTTCCTATTATTCCTAGGTTGTTGTGTGACTTGTGTGAATGTTATCATGAAGGTGTGCTGCATTTTATTAAATGCTTTTGCAGCATATATTGAAATGGTCATGTTGCTTTTATTATTTATTCTTCTTTATGATATATTACATTGATCCCACTTAGTCATGGTATAGAACTCTATATGTTGATGGATTCATTTTTCTATTTTTTTTTTCAATTTTTTTTCATTTTTCTATTATTTTGTTATTAATTATTTTGTCAATATGAACAGTATATATTTGTCCATAATTTCCTTTTTATGTGTCTGATTGTAGTTTCAGGATATTCCTTGCCTCACTGAATGAGCTAGAAAATTGACTTGTAATTTTTTAAATAGTTTTGAAAGACTGATGTTAATTCTTCTTTAGCCTTTCATAGAATTCATGAACTTTACTGGTGCTTTGGCTTTCATTCTGAGGAAGTTTTGGATTTTTTTTTCTTTTTTTTTTTTTTTAGTTTTGGATTTTTAATTTAGTGTATTACTTGTTATAAGGATGCTTTATGGTATAGAACATTGAGTCATCCACATTAACACTGTTTTAGACCCAATCCCTAAAACCCATGAATGTTACCTCATGTGATGATGTCTTTTCAGATGTGATTAAGAATTTAAGATGAGGAGATTCTTTTGGATTATCTAGGTGGATCATAAATGTTCTACATCACAAGAATCTACATCATTAAAAGAAAGAGGTGATGAAAGAAAGAAGACATGCATACAAAGAAGAGGCATTTTGAAGAAAGATATTTGATTGTGTTGGCATTTAAAATCAGAATAATGCAGCCACAAGCCCAGGAATGCTGGCATCCATCAAACCTGGAAGAAGTAAGGAATGAATTCTCACTTAGAGCCTGTGGAGGAAATGCAGTCTTACTGACACTTCTATTGGTGATACTGATTTTGAACTTCTGACCTCCAGAACTGTGAGAAAACACATTTCTGTTATTTTGAGCTACCAAGCTTTGAGTAATCTATTACAGGAGTCACAGGAAATTAATTGTAGATCTATTCAGATTTTCTATTTCACTTCAGTCAGTTTAGACAACTTGCAATTTTCTAAAGATTTATTCACTTTATCTAGTTTAAATAATTAGTTGAAATACAATTTTATGGTACCATTTTTAAAAACTTTTACTTTATATTGGAGGATGGTTGATTAACAGTGTTGTGTTAGTTTCAGGTGTACAGCAAAGAGATTCGGTTAGACATATATATGTATATATTCTTTTTCAAATTATTTTCCCATTTACATTGTTACATAATATTGTCTAGACTCTAACCAAGGACAGAGGAGTCTGGCGGGCTATAGTCCATAGAGTTGCAAAGAGTCAGACGCAGCTGAAGCAAATTAGCAAATACAAATGAGAAAATCTAGCTTTGAGCTGAAGGTATTTCACAAGTGTGATTAATATCTATAGTCAATCAACTTTAAGTAAAGAGATTACTCTTAATAATGAGAATAGATCATTATCACCTCATCAGATCAGATGAAGATCTTAAAAAAAAAAAAAAAAAAGGTTTCCCAGAAAAGAAGAGTTCAGTCTCAAGACTGCAGCATCAAACCCCACCCGAGCTGCTAGCAAACTTAGCCTGCCCTACACATTTTGGACTTGCAAACTTAAAGAACTCTGTGAGCCAATTATTCTAATTCCTTAAAATATGGCAGAATAAGAATAGTTTAATAAACTAAAGTAGTGGCTATCTTTCATGTGAAGCAACATGAGAGGAGCCTTCCAGGATGGTCATATTCTATCATTTGATCTGAGTGGTTCTTAATCCTAGTGAATTCACCTTATGAATATTCAGTAAGATAAGCCCTTATGATTTCTTCCTCTCCTTCTCTCCTTGTTCTCTCTCTCTGTTAGATGTATAGTGGTATCATACTGATCACAGTGTAGTATTAATTAATTTTAATTCAATGATAACTCACTAACCAGTGGAACATAGGGAACATACTTTTGTGTTTCAGCAGAGTTCAAGATTTCTGAATAAACTGTGTAGACAACACAAGACACTGGACTAAGGATGCCTTGGGAAAATAATTTACAGCTGAATAATAGTAAGAGAAATCCAGAGTCCTGTATTGGAATGGATTTACAATTAAGGGAAAATGAGATCCAAGGTCTCGGAGATAACATTAGATTTCCAAATTCCAAGACACTAGAGCTCATAGGACTCTTAAGGAGGTACATTTACATTTCAAACAGTTAGAATATGAACCTAGAATCCTTTCCAATACATTTCCAAGCGGTATAAAGGTTTTGTCTTTTATTTTCAGGAAGAGGAGGAAGCAGCTACCATTTTCTTCTGTATATTAGCAAATAAATCAATTTTTATGCAACTCTTATTCATAAAAGATCTCTCCCTTCATATAGATGATTTTTAAAATCCAGTTTTTGCTTCCCTAGCCAAATAGTTAAGCACTGGGGGAAAGGCAACTGACACATTATTATGTAAATAACAATAATTAATCTGTCTTTTACTAAGAAAAAACTTCATGTGCCTAGTTTGGATAAAATTAATAAATATGAAAATTACATACACAATTTGGGTATCTTTTCATAGTGTTATTAGCCATTTGTATCCTAATCTTTGAAGTGCCAGCTGCAGTATTTTGTTTATTTTTCTGCTGGGTTCATGTCAACCTCAACTATGGTTTTAGTTATAGGGATAAGTTTTAGTTGGAGAAGGCAATGGCACCCCACTCTAGTTCTCTTGCCTGGAAAATCCCATGGATGGCGAAGCTTGGTAGGCTGCAGTCCATGGAGTTGCTAAGAGTCGGACGCAACTGAGCGACTTCACTTTCACTTTTCACTTTCATGCATTGGAGAAGGAAATGGCAACCTACTCCAGTGTTCTTGCCTGGAGAATCCCAGGGACGGGGGAGCCTGGTGGGCTGCCGTCTCTGGGGTCGCACAGAGTCAGACATGACTGAAGCGACTTAGCAGCAGCAGCATAAGTTTTAGTTATAAGGATGACAGAATAAGAATTCAAAGAAAAGGGCATATAGGAAAAGGTGATAAACTTAAAAGAAGTTGGAACATAAAGGAAATGATCCTTATGCGAATCAACTCTTTTTGAGTTTGGGTTTATAGAAAAACATGTCAATAACAGTCAATAACTTTCTTGTTTGTGAGTTTGGAAAAAGAATAATGATTTCAAGGTTGAAAGTTATTACTTAAAAGTCCTTTTAGTTACAGAACACCAATAAATAGAAAAAGAGAGAATAATTGACTTTTATTTTCAATGAATAGATGAGTCATAAAAGATAGCAAATGGGGATATTTCTGTGATGCGAGACATCTCTATGCATTTTGTTTCTTACACAGCTTTACTATTTACCTTCAGGATCCTTTAGTATGGGCTAAATAAATAAAATTAAAAACTGTCTTAAATCTGTCATTTGTGATAGAAAGTCTTAAAGCACTATTTTTAAAATACGATCACTTTTGTTATTTGAGGTTCACTGTGCTGTTGCAATTTCATCTTTCTGGGGGGAAAAGAAACAGTCCTGCTGTTACACAGGACAGAGGCTGCAAATAAAATGAATGAATGGTAATTCCCTAGAGCAAGTATTTCAATAGTAAACTTTAACAGCAAGATTGAAAATGAGTGAACTAGTCCATTAAATTTGTTTTATTACTATAAAATCTTTCATTCCAAACAGAAGCAGTTGCCACCATTCCCCACACAGAGATGCAGTCTTATCTAAGTAATTCCCTTCTTCCTCACTGGGTATAATCCTGAACTCTGATTTGATTACATGAACTTACTTAGACAAAAATCAGCTGAGCAGTTAATATTCTTTAAATAATACATCAGATAATCCTTTCCCTGTAGTGAAATACAATCTTCTATGAACTATATTCAAATAAAGGTGCTATTACTCTACCTCCACTAGCTTTGTTCGTAGTGATGCTTTCTAAGGCCCCAGGGGGCCTTAGAAAGCATCACTACGAACAAAGCTAGTGGAGGTGATGGAATTCCAGTTGAGCTGTTCCAGGTCCTGATAAATGATGCTGTGAAAGTGCTGCACTCAATATGCCAGCAAATTTGGAAAACTCAGCAGTGGCCACAGGACTGGAAAAGGTCAGTCTTCATTCCAATCCCAAAGAAAGGCAATGCCAAAGAATGCTCAAACTACCGCACAATTGCACTCATCTTACACACTAGTAAGGTAATGCTTAAAATTCTCCAAGCCAGGCTTCAGCAATATGTGAACTGTGAACTTCCTGATGTTCAAGCTGGTTTTAGAAAAGGCAGAGGAACCAGAGATCAAATTGCCAACATCCGCTGGATCATGGAAAAGGCAAGAGAGTTCCAGAAAAACATATATTTCTGCTTTATTGACTATGCCAAAGCCTTTGACTGTGTGGATCACAATAAACTATGGAAAATTCTGAAAGAGATGGGAATACCAGACCACCTGATCTGCCTCTTGAGAAATTTGTATGCAGGTCAGGAAGCAACGGTTAGAACTGGACATAGAACAACAGACTGGTTCCAAATAGGAAAAGGAGTACGTCAAGGCTGTATATTGTCACCCTGTTTATTTAACTTATATGCAGAGTACATCATGAAAAACGTTGGACTGGAAGAAACACAAGCTGGAATCAAGATTGCCGGTAGAAATATCAATAACCTCAGATATGCAGATGACACCACCCTTATGGCAGAAAGTGAAGAGGAACTCAAAAGCCTCTTGATGAAGGTGAAAGTGGAGAGTGAAAAAGTTGACTTAAAGCTCAACATTCAGAAAACGAAGATCATGGCATCCGGTCCCATCACTTCATAGGAAAGAGATGGGGAAACAGTGTCAGACTTTATTTTTTTTTGCTTTCCAATATCACTGCAGATGGTGATTGCAGCCATGAAATTAAAAGACACTTACTCCTTGGAAGGAAAGTTATGACCAACGTAGATAGGATATTGAAAAGCAGAGACATTACTTTGCCAACAAAGGTTTGTCTAGTCAAGGCTATGGTTTTTCCTGTGGTCATGTATGGATATGAGAGTTGGACTGTGAAGAAGGCTGAGCGCTGAAGAATTGATGCTTTTGAACTGTGGTGTTGGAGAAGACTCTTGAGAGTCCCTTGGACTGCAAGGAGATCCAACCAGTCCATTCTGAAGGAGATCAGCCCTGGGATTTCTTTGGAAGGAATGATGCTAAAACTGAAACTCCAGTCCTTTGGCCACCACATGCGAAGAGTTGACTCATTGGAAAAGACTCTGATGCTTAGAGGGATTGGGGGCAGGAGGAGAAGGGGCGACAGAGGATGAGATGGCTGGATGGCATCACTGACTTGATGGACATGAGTCTGAGGGAACTCTGGGAGTTGGTGATGGACAGGGAGGCCTGGTGTGCTGCGATTCATGGGGTCACAAAGAGTTGGACACGACTGAGAGACTGATCTGATCTGATCTGATCTGATTACTCTACCTGAAAATTATTGAAATTTTCAAATAAATCTATTGTTTCTGCCATTTTAAAAACCAGACTGTGTGTTATTTAACACTTAAATTGAACTTTCATTTTTATTTCTAGGATATGAGTATTTTGTTAGATACATGTGGCACAAACATTGTATTCCTTATTATTGTTTTCATTTTCTCTCTTAGTAGTGATTTATTGATTAACAGAAGTTCTTAATTTTAATGAAGTTTAACTTATCAATCTTACCTTATATGGTTAGGACTTTCTGTATCATGTATAAGGTATCTTTTGCTATGATTAAACATGTAACTATCTTCTAGAAGATTTTTTGTTTCATCTTTCACATTTAAGTAAATGATACTACTCAAATTAATTTTGTGTTCAGTGTGAGATAAAATTAAAGGCTTTTTTGTTTGTTAATATTTATGACATTGTTTTTCATATGGCTTTTCAAATGACCCATGACTTTTAAAGTCCACCATTTGCCCTTTTGCCTCTTTATCTATCCCTTAAATCATCTCTTTACAATACTCTCCTGAAGAAATAAAAAAGTGAGGTGAGTTGATACCATATGAAAACTTACAATGAACTCATTTAAATTAAGGGAGATATTAGAGTGTTGATATAATTCATTTGCTTGTGTTGGGTTAGAGTTACATGGTTGTCAACTCTAAAGTCAACTTCCATGGTGACTCAGACAATAAAGAATCTGCTGCAATGTGGGAGACCCAGGTTTGATCCCTTGGGTCACAGTCAAACACATATACTATGCTTTGTATATTTTTATACATTCTCAAATGGAAAAAAAGTCTAAAAGAAACATAATCTTCACACTGGAAGAACTTAGCATCAAGTTTGCACAGAAATTTAACAAAATAATTGCAATAAAATCTAATGAGTTGGACAATGTAGGTAGATGATAGTTGTTTATTTGCTAACTCCTGTTGGACTAACTTGCTTGTGACCCCATGGACTGTAGCTGGCAGGCCCCTCTGTCCATGGGATTATCTAGGCAAGAATATTAGAGTGGGTTGCCATTTCCTTCTCCAGGGGATCTTCCTGACCCAGGGATGGAACCCGTGTCTCCTGCATTGAAGGTGAATTCTTTACCACTGACTCATTGGTATTTAATTAGAGAATTAAAACACCATAAAATTATAGGTTCAAAAATTTTATTCATCATTTTCAAAATAATACTACTATTATAATTGATGAATAATTAACTAGAGCATTTAGCATAGCACTATCATTGAGCACCCATACTTGAGTATGGACAATTTTCAGAATGTCAAACTTTGCATTTTGGAGAAAAATAGTGCTTTTCAATGGGTCAAAATATTTCATTTGTCAAATCAAAATATTTAAACTCTCAAATATTGTTGATTATAAATAGTTCATTTTACAATATTCTCCTTAAATAATGTTATAATGTATGGCCAAATTGCAATCAGAGAACCAGAGTAGATTTGGAAAAGCCTCAGCCACATGAAATTGACATCACGCTCTTATTTTCTTCTTTCATTCTGCAGCATTACAAAGATCACTCCCATTCATCCAGTTCTTCAATCAGTCAGCTACTACTGAGCAACCACTATGTGCCAGGGACACTTCTGATTCTATGTTTAACATTCTTAAGAAAATAAACTTTTGACCAGACAATTTCCATGTTAAATAATAATAATAAATTATTACTTATTAATAATTTATTTTTATTCTCCTTTCCTTATTCCACCTCTTTTTCCTTCTTCCCTTCATTTTGTTTATTGTTTGCTAAGGCTATGTCCTAAGGACCTTTCAAGAAAAAACAGCTGTCTAATTAAATCCCACAGCAGACTCAATTTACAAATGTGGAGATTGAGACTCAGAAATGTTATAAATTTGACCAAGATAATGTAGGCAGTGGAGTTCAATTAACAAACCTAGTTCCTCTGAATATCATTTACTGTACTTCCTTCTCTTAAAAAGATTTGAATGAAGGAAGGAATAAAGAAATGAATTAGATTTGTGAGTCTTGTATGGGTTTAAGTTCCTTTAAGAATCTGTGATTCTTGTATGGGTTCAATCCCTGGGTCGGGAAGATCCTCTGGAGGAAGAAATGGCAACCCACTGCAGTATACTTGCCTGGGAAATCCCATGGACAAGATGAGCCTGGTAGGTTACAGTCCATGGGAAGAAGAAGAAGGAAAAGAAGAAGAAAGACCCTACCATGTATCAGTCAGTTTAATACTCATTCAGTCACCTTTAATAAACCTATAAAATCCTAAGTGACATTATTTTCCTTGTTTTACAAATAAGAAAACTGAGACATAAAGTGTCTAATTAATTCCATGAAATCACAAAGATATTAGTGATACAGCAGGATTCTAGTTCAATCAGTTAGGCTCTAGACTCCCTACATAACCTTCTACAGGTTGCTGTCCTTCTAAGGTATCTGTATACAATATATATGTTTCTTCATATGACCTTACGCTTTGTGTACTAGATTTATACAATGCAAAATGTGATTTATTTAGGATTTCTCTATTTTAAAGTAAGTCACTCACAAAGTCCAGATCAAATATTTTACCTCTCATAGCCATTCATGAGTATTACTCACTCTGACTCTACTTTCAAGTAATAGGGTAAGTGCCTAGGAGGCAGGCATCTGAGATAGCAATATCTCTGTTTTGAATATTGGGCTTCCCAGGTGGCTCAGATGGTAAAGAATCTACCTACAATGCAAGACAGTCAGGTTCAGTCCCTGGGTCAGGAAGGTCCCCTGGAGAAGGGAATGACAAATCCGCTGCAGTATTCTTGCCTGGAGAATTCCATGAACAGAGGAGCCTGGTGGGCTACAGTCTATGTGGTGGTAAAGAGTCGAACACAACTGAGCAAAGGAAATGACATTCATAGAAGCCAAAATTACAGAAAATATTTAATACATAGCATAGATATGACTAAATCTAAGCTCCTCTGATTTCTAGAGTTACCATAATATCTACTACAACTGAACTTTTCTCTGAGTGCTATGCATCATTTATGTTAGATGTGCAAAAATGCTATTATCCCCAAAGAAGTGGTGCCTATGGCAAGGCAGGTGCACTTTCTCTAATGTGTTCAGTGAAATGAACATCTGACTGACTAATTTTATTCTGGAGTCTCAGCTGTTGCATGTAAATAACACTTATGCAAAAATTTGAAATGAAAAAGATGTCCTCTCCAAAGGGCCCCATTTGGTAATTCCCAATGCTATAAAGAGAACATTTTAGAGACATTCATCTGTGCAGATGTCTAAGATGGAGGCCATAAACTCTAAAATCATTGACATTCTATTTGAAAAGCAAAGGTCTGTTAAAATCTGTTCAAGGAGGGAGTCAGTTTGAATGTTCCCATTGACAAATACAAGTAGTAATATATGAGGCATTTATTCTACCCTCATTTGTGCAAACTGAAATAAAAGTTACAGAAGCTGAACACCAGTCATGAAAAAGAGAGATGGCATATACATCTCAAAGTTTTGGACTCTAAATTTAATAAAATTTAGGGAAATAACGGACAAGCATGCTCCATATTCCCAGCTATCACGCATGTAACCATCTCATTATTTTGGTTAATTTCCTGTGCCTTAAAAATAAAGCACATTTTTAATGGAGACATACTGTATAAATTAGAAGCGTGAGGTTAATATTAGCAAATTAGATTACCACAAACCAATAGAGGGGGAACTCTGCAGCGCATAAATAGAAGTTTAAAAAAAAGAACTTGCCAAGGTACCAAAAGCATAATGTGCTGATCAACTCTACAGTAAAAATGAAGATTTGATCCATCTTTAATCTATTAAACACATCAGTTGAGCAAAAAGCAAACAAAAAAGAAAACACCTGCATTGTGTTCCTTTTTGGACAACTCTTTTCTATTACTAAGAATAATCTTATTGCAATTCATGTATAAGCAGTACTTCTTTAAACAGAACATGATCAAATAAGTGTAATGTAAATCACTCAACAAATAAATGTTTAAATTCAGCGCAAATTAAGGCTAAAGAATTGATACTCAAGATACCTTTCCTAACAGAGGATTCTTTGAAATCTGATTTAATGCAATTACATACATAAATAAAATTATATATATTTTCTGAGGGAAATAAAAATGGCCCTTTCAGCAGAAGCTCAGCAGGCCAGAGAGAGTGGAATGATACATTTAAAATAATAAAAGAGAAAAACCTACAATCAAGAATACTCTACCCAGCAAGGTTTCATTCAAAAGCTAAAAGAATTCAGCACCACTAAAACTGCTTTATAAATGTAAAGGGAACTAAGTGAAAAAGAAAAAAACACAACTAGAAACATGAAAAATCACAAAAGGGAAAATCTCATTTGTAAGACAAATATACAGTAAACGTAGTAAATTATGTATAAAGCTAGTAGGAAGGTTAAAAGACAAAAGAGATAAAGTTATCTATCTCTGAAATAAGTAATTAAAGGATGCAGAAAGCAAGAAGATGTAATATATGATGTTACAATGGTAAACATGTTGGAGAGGAAAGTAGAAATGCAGCAGTGTGACAATTAATTTACCAGACATGGGTGTGTGGAGGAGGAAATTAATATGTGAGGGAGATTCAGAGGCATAAACTTCCAGCTGCAAAGTAAGTTATAGGTATAAAATGTACAGTGTGGGAAATATAGTCAGTAACTGTGTAATATCTTTGTATGGTGATAACAAGTCTTATGGCGGTGGTTATCAGTTTGAAATGTAGAAAAATACCAAATCACTGTGTTATGTAACAGGAAAAACATGATGTTGTACTCAATTATATTTCACAAACTCATTAGAAAAAGGACTTCAAATTCTTGTTATCAGAGGTGGGAGTAAGGAGCAGGAAAATTAGACGAAGGCAGTGAAAAGTACAAATTTCCAATTATAAGATAAATGAGTAGTAGGGATGCAATGTACAACATGATAAATATAAAAAATGCTGCCATATATTATATAGTTGTTAAGAAAGCAAATATGATGAGTTTTCAGAAATTAAGTGAAAGACAAGGAAAAACACAAGTAGATATCCTACAGCAGCAGAGAGGATAATAATGTATGAGAAACTGAAAATTACTCATGTTCCTGGGGCAAAGGAAGCCCCCCAGATAGGAGAATTATGCAAGATCAGGCTATGTAAAGTGCTACAGGCCAGTCAAGAAAACATATCCTTAGCTAAGAAATAGTCTTCCAGTGAGCTATAAAATAAAATATTTGTGTTTCAAAAATACATTGAGAATACAAAGAGTGAGCTGTAATGTAAACTACAGACTTTGAGTAGTAATTATGAATCAAAGTACACTCAACTAATAAATATACCAGTCTGGTGAGAGATGTTGTTAATAGCAGATATTATACATGTGTTAGGGGAAAACGTATATGGAAAATCTCTCTACCATCCTTTTAATTTTTTAATGAACCTAAAACTAATCTAAAAAATAAAATCTATTGCAAAAGTACACTGAATGCTAAGGAAATATTAGAAGAGACCCAGAACTTATATGGACAAAACAGTTTGAATATAAATGCAGAGATCATAGTAATGAATATCATTAGATTGTCCCAGAGTTATAGTGGTAGAAATGGAGTACAGGAGACCTCTTAAATACTCAGATAATGGATAAAATATGGACAGGGTGGAAGACAGTGACAGTGTCTAAACACTTTGGCTTCCAGATTTGGATGGAAATGGCAAAGTGTATTGCAATAAATCTAAGAAAGTTTACTTGTAAGCAGGGGGAAAGATCATGAGGTTAGTTTTGGATATATGGATTTAAGGCATTTGAAACTTCCAAAACACAGAATATATATTCAAAGAAACCTCAATAATATTAAAAAAAGAAGAATAGGTAAAATTTGCATCTTATGATATTAACAAATATTAGAAATTAGTAATAATACCAGAAAAGGAAAAAAGAAATATCCTCCCACCTGTAAATTCAAAACTAATTTTCAAAAACTAAAACACTTTTTTTGTACATCTGAGGCTAACACATCATTGTTCATCAACTATACTCCAATATAAAATGAAAAGTTTAAAAAAAAAAAAACTCTTGGAACAAACAAAGTGAAAACAAAACTTTTAAATTATCTGAAAACAGTTTTAAAAGAGGAGCAATTTTATTTTGGAACTTATATAAGGCAAATAAATCAATGTCAATAGGAAAATTCTTAGCTAACAATACTTTTGCTAATTAAATATACAATAAAAATAAATGGTTTAAATAAATGCTGGAGAAGGTGTGGAGAAAAGCAAACCCTCCTACACTGTTGGTGGGAATTTAAATTGATACAGCCACTATGGATACCAAAGGGGAAAGGTGGGTGAGGGATAAATTCAGTTCAGTTCAGTCGCTCAGTCGTGTCCAACTCTTTGCCACCCCATGAATGCAGCACACCAGCCCTCCCTGTCTATCACCAACTCCCGGAGTTCACCCAAACTCATGTCCATCGAGTCGGTGATGCCATCCAGCCATCTCATCCTCTATCGTCCCCTTCTCCTCCTGCCCCCAATCCCTCCCAGCATCAGAGTCCTTTCCAATGAGTCAACTCTTCGCATGAGGTGGCCAAAGTATTGGAGTTTCAGCTTTAGCATCAGTCCTTCCAAAGAACACCCAGGACTGATCTCCTTCAGAATGCACTGGTTGGATCTCCTTGCAGTCCAAGGGACTGTCAAGAGTCTTCTCCAACACCACTTAGGAGGTTAGAATTAACAAGTACCTTCTACTATATATAAAATAGATAATCAACAAGGATCTACTGTATAGCACAGGGAACTCTATTTAATACTTTGTAATAATTTACATGGGAAAAGAATCTGAAAAAGAGCATATGTCTGTAAATGTGTAACAAAATCATTTTGCTCTACATCTGAAACTATCAAAACATTGTAAATCAACCATACTCACATGAAATAAATATTCAGAAAAAATAATAAAAGGTTTAAAATATTTATCTCACTCAGTTACCGTAAGAGAAAGTATCCTGAAAAAAGGAGACAGAACAGATATATATATGTATACATATACATATATATATATATATATAAAGTACAAACTAGCAAGATTAAAAAATAAATTTAAAAATATTTGTAATATTATAAAATTGAAAAATACCTTGACAATAGATAAATTTGGAGTTCCATAACTAATGAAAAAGGAATGCATAAGTGCTAGAAACATTAACAGAAGAGGAATACTATTAAAAAGATGAAATAAAAAATAGGTTCCTCAATTATTTACTAATAAATTTTAAGCTGGGATCGCTGATAGGTCAGTTGGTAAGAATCTGCCTGAAATGCAGGATACTCCAGTTCAATTCCTGGGTCAGGAAGATCCCCTGGAAAAGGGATAGGTTACCCCTCCAGTATTCTTGGGCTTCCCTTGTGGCTCAGCTGGTAAGAAACCCTATACGGTCAACAAAAACAAGACTGGGAGCTGACTGAGGCTCAGCTCATGAACTCCTTATTGCAAAATTCTGACTAAAATTGAAGAAAGTAGGGAAAATCACTAGACCTTTCAGGTATGACCATAATCAAATCTCTTATGATTATACAGTGGAAGTGACAGATTCAAGGTAGGTAGATAGACACAGTGCCTGAAGAACTATGGACAGAGGTTTGTGACATTTTGCAGGAGACAGGGATCAAGACCATCCCCCCAAAAAAGAAATGAAAAAAGTCAAAATGGTTGTCTGAGGAGGCCTTACAAATAGCTGAGAAAGGAAAAGAAGCTAAAGGCAAAGGAGACAAGGAAAGAAATACCCATCTCAATGCAGATTTCCAAAGAATGGCAAGGAGAGATAAGAAGGCCCTTCTTAGAGATCAATGCAAAGAAATAGAGGGAAACAATAGAATAGGAAAGACTAGAGATCTCTTCAAGAAAATTAGAGAAAACAAGGGAACATTTCATGCAAGATGGGCACAATAAAGGACAGAAACAGTATGGACCTAACAGAAGCAGAAGATAGTAAGAAAGGGGGGCAAGAATACACAGAAGAACTAAACAAAAAAGATCTTAATGACCCAGATAACCACGATGGTGTGATGACTCACCTAGAGCCAGATATACTGGAATGCGAAGTCAAGTGGGCCTGAAGAAGCAAAACTACAAAGCTAGTGGAGGCGATAGAATCCCATTTGAGCTATTTCAAATTCTAAAAGATGGTGCTGTAAAAGTGCTGCACTCAATATGCCAGCAATTTTTCAAAACGCAGTAGTGGCCACAGGACTGCAAAAAGTCAGTTTTAATTCCAATCCAAAAGAAAGGCAATGCCGAAAAATGTTCACACTACCACAATATTGCCCTCATCTCACATACTAACAAAGTAATGCTCAAAATTCTCCAAGTCAGATTTCAACAGTACATGAACCATCAACTTCCAGATGTTCAAGCTGGATTTAGAAAAGGCAGAACAATTAGAGATCAAATTGCCAACACCCATAGGATCATTGAAAAGCAAGAGAGTTCCTGAAAAACATATACTGCTGTTTTACTGACTGTGCCAAAGCCTTTGACTGTGAGGATCACAACAAACTGTGGAACATTTTTCAAGAGAAGGGAATACCAGACCACCTTACCTGCCTCCTGAGAAATCATGCAGGTCAAGAAGCATGAGTTAGAACTGGACATGGAACAAGAGACTGGTTCCAAATAGGAAAAGGTGTACATCAAGGCTGTATATTGTCATCCTGCTTATTTCGCTTATATGCAAAGTACATCATGCAAAATGCTGGACTGGATGAAGCACAAGCTGGAATCAAGATTGCTGGGAAAAATATCAATAACCTCAGATATGCAGATGACACCACCCTTATGGAAGAAAGTGAAGAGGAACTAAAGAGTCTTTTGATGAAAGTGAAAGAGGAGAGTTGAAAGTTGCCTTAAAGCTCAACATTGAAAACACTAAAATCATGGCATCTGGTCCCATCACTTCATGGCAAATAGATGGGGAAACAATGGCAACAGTGAGGAACTTTATTTTGGGTGGCTCAAAATCACTGCAGATGGTGACTGCAGCCATGAAATTGAAAGATGCTTGTTCCTTGAAAGGAAATTTATGACCAACTTAGACAGCATATTAAAAGCAGAGACATTACTTTGACAACAAAGATCTGTCTAGTCAAGGCTATGGTTTTTCCAGTAGTCATGTTTGGATGTGAGAATTGGACTATTAGGAAAGCTGAGTGTTGAAGAATTGATGCTTTTGAACTGCGGTGTTGGAGAAGACCCTTGAGAGTCCCTTGGACTGCATGGAGATCCAACTAGTCCATCCTAAAGGAAATCAGCCCTGAATATTCATTGGAAGGACTGATGCTGAAGCTGAAACTCCAATACTTTGGCCACCTGATGCAAAGAACTGACTCATTGGAAAAGATCCTGATGTTGGGGAATATTTAAGGCAGGAGGAGAAGGGGAGGACAGAGGATGAGATGGTCGGATGGCATCACTGATGTGATGGACATGAGTTTGAGCAAGAGTTCATGATGGACAGGAAAGCCTGGCATGCTGCAGTCCATGGGGTCTCAAAGAGTCAGACACAACTGAGTGACTGATCTGAACTGATATTTTAAGCTTTAATGAAAAAGTTAATAGAAAAATATACCAAAATTGGCTCCCAGAAAGATAGCCACCCTAATTACTTGATTCCCACCTACATTATATAGAAATTATACCAAAAGCTGCATCCCCAAACACCAGACCCAAGAGTTTTAATAGGAGAACTCAATCAGAATTTAAGGCAGGTAATTTTAATGCTGCAAGGAGATCCAATCAGTCCATCCTAAAGGAGATCAGTCCTGGGTGTTCTTTGGAAGTACTGATGCTGAAGCTGAAACTCCAGTACTTTGTCCACCTTATGCAAAGAGCTGACTCATTGGAAAAGACCCTGATGCTGGGAGGGATTGGGGGCAGGAGGAGAAGGGGACGACAGAGGATGAGATGGCTGGATGGCATCACTGACTCGATGGAAATGAGTTTGAGTGAACTCTGGGAGTTGGTGATGGACAGGGAGGCCTGGTGTGCTGCAATTCATGGGGTTGCAAAGAGTAGGACACAACTGAGTGACTGTACTGAACTGAACTGAATTTTAATGATATTTAAATTATTTCCTAACTTATTTCATAACTTAATTATCCTAAGAAGGAAACATAACATTGATACCAATAGGTGGGCAAAACTGTAGAACAAACTATGAGGAAATTTTTTTTAAAGCTTTCTGTGCAAAAATTCTAAATTACATATTAATATCAGCATTCATAAGTACATTAAAAGGGGGATACAGAATAAATCTGTTACTCTTTTATTATGCTGCCTCTATGGTTACCAGTTGCGGGGTTCAGGTTTTGGGAGGATGAATGAAGGCATTCAAAAGATACAAACTTTTTAGCTTTAAGATAAATAAACACTAAAAATGTAATGTACAACATGATAAATATAATAGCACTTCTCTATGTTATGTATGAAAGTTGTTAAGAGAGTAAATCCAAAGAGTTTTCATCATACACACAAAAATCATTACACACACACACACAAAAATTATTTTTCCATTTCTTTAATTTTGTATGAGATGATGGATATTTACTAGATTTACTATGATAATCACTTTATGATGCATGTACATCAAATCATTATGCTGTGTACCTTAAATTTATCTAGTGCTATACATCAATTATATATCAATAAACCTAGAAGAAAAAAAGAGGAATACACAATGAGGAAGATGGCCTAAATCAGAAAAAAATACTGGAAAATATATTTTTAGAATTTAATAAATCATCTTGGCCTGTCTGTGGAGAACAGGCACTCCTTTATGAATGTTTGGCATAATCACTATGGATGGTAATTTGGTAATATATATCAAAATTACAAATGCAATGCCTTTGCACTCAGAAATTCTACCTTAGGAAAATCAACCTAACACTCACTACACATATGTGAAATAATATATTAAAAAGATCACTGCATTTTTATAGTAGTAACAAATGTCTATGAATAGACAATAGATAAATGATTACATTAAAGAACAGAATAATATATATCCATTGAAAAACATCTATGTACTAACTTGGAAAGAATTTGAATGTATTCTAAAAAACAATAAATGTATTAAATACTATTAATGCTAATCTTTATGTTAAAAATGTATATACATATCTTCTACATGCACGCATATATGCATGGGCATGTTTGTCCTTATATAAAGAGATACTATTTAATTAGAATAAACTTTCATGAGGGAAGGGACAGAGCATGGAGAAGCATAAATTATTTTTACTTTGTACATTGCTATACTTCTTAATATTTGAAGCATGCATTTTTACTAATCTTCAATAATTAACTTGAATTTTGAAAAAAATAGCATGCACATTCAACAACACTAAGTACTACTGAAAAGTTAAGCAAACTGGGAAATGAAAACTTGAAATATTTTTACTTGCATTCATGCCTTAGTGGATTTGTCAGTGTATATATCTGACTCGGAGCAAAAGAGATTGATAGTTTCCCAAATTTATTTGATCATTTGTTTCTTCTTCAATCACCTCATATTGTGGAATAATAGAATAATTGCTCTATGGAATACACTGTTGGAAAACATGAAATTATGAATATTTTCCCATTAAACTTAAGACAAAAAAAAAATCTGAGTATTTATCAGGCACTCACTTACTAACTTAAAAATTCCACAAACTGGTGAACACGCATGACATGTGTTTCTCACAATGTAATTATATAGGATTTCATAAGATGACATATATAAATATAAGTATTGTGAGGAGAAGTCTGCAATGAAATAAGATAGAAGATGGATATGGGTGAGCTTGAAATCATGCTGAACTAGCACCATCAGTCCTTTGAATGACCTACATTTTTAATTTGGCATGAAACTATTTCAAGCTATGTAGTGAAGCTAATGAGGCTGCTACAACTGTGCAGAGCAATAATCAACACTACTTTATTGTGGAGAGTTTATTAAGCCCTTGCATGAGGTGAACTAAGACAGCTTTTCTTTAAGGAAGGAGACATGTGCTTACACTGTTTGACTGAATAAACATAAATATTCCAAATGTGTATGATACCTGGAAGAAAGCCAACAGCATTAGTTATTTTCAAACAAATGTGTAGCTCTGAGTATTACTCAATGCAATGATTACAGAGACAGTTTTAGTGTTTCTTGGAATGTTTCTTCAACTATTAAGGAAACAATGACAGTCTGAGAAAACTAATGATGTTAAAAGACAAAAACAATTACTCTGACTTAGACTGGGCATAAACATACACAAATACAAACTTACACATCTCCAACCAAAAGTCTTCTTACAAAAGTAGTGTTTCTTCGAAAGCAATTCTAAATAATAATATTAAATCTAAATATTTTATCCTCATACATCTGATAGCTGAAAATGAGCTCAGTTTCATCTTAGTGCTATAGCATAACAACAACAACAACAAAAGAAACAAAAGCTGCTGAATCTCACGTTAACAAAGTATTATTCTTTCTTTACTTAGATATAAGCAAATTCATTTATAGAGTTTATCAGGAAACAAAAAAAAAAGCACTTCTGTAATAATCATTAAGTTGGAATGAATTTTCAAATTAGGACCAAATGAGATGAGACAGTTCTTCCTGCCATTTCACTTGAATCTTGATACCTCTTATATGCAAAGGTCATGACTGTATGAAATCTCAGCAATCAAAGCATGTTACATGTGTGTTTTCATTCATTCAACATCCATCCATCAACCTACTCATTCACTGATTTCTCCAATAAATGCTGAATGTAATGTGGGCTCAGCATTGATACAGTGTATATAGCTAAGCCACACTTCATGCCTTCAAGGAGATTACAGCCTGGAGGAGAAGTATTATTCCTGCTACTAAGCATTCTTAACTTGCCCGCTATAAGGGGAGTAAAGTATTTCACTCAGGCTAGTCCTTAAAGAAGACTTCTTCCAATATTGACATCAAAGAAAGTCTTAAAGTTTGACTAGGAATTAGGTGAAGAAGGCAGGTAAAGCCATCCCATGGTCATGTGCAAGGGCACAGAAGGAAGATGTGTAGGGAAAAAAAGAGAACAAAGCTGATTTTGCCTTTTTTTTTTTTTTTTTCATTTTCTTTTTTTAATATAAATTTATTTATTTTAATTGGAGGTTAATTACTTTACATTATTGTATTGGTTTTATTTTGTCTTTGAAATTCACATAAAAACAATTTCTATAATGTTCTTTTTTTAAATATTATTTTATTTTTAAACTTTACAATATTGTATTAGTTTTGCCAAATTTCAAAATGAATCCGCCACAGGTATACCTGTGTTCCCCATCCTGAACCCTCCTCCCTCCTCCCTCCCTATACCCTCCCTCTGGATCATCCCAGTGCACCAGCCCCAAGCATCCAGTATCGCGCATTGAACTTGGACTGGCGACTCATTTCATACATGATATTCTACTTGTTTCAAGCCGTTCTCCCAAATCTCCCCACCCTCTCCCTCTCCCACAGAGTCCATAAGACTGATCTATACATCAGTGTCTCTTTTGCTGTCTCGTACACAGGGTTATTGTTACCATCTTTCTAAATTCCATATATATGCGTTAGTATACTGTATTGGTGTTTTTCTTTCTGGCTTACTTCACACTGTATAATAGGTTCCAGTTTCATCCACCTCATTAGAACTGATTCAAATGTATTCTTTTTAATGGCTGAGTAATACTCCATTGTGTATATGTACCACAGCTTTCTTATCCATTCATCTGCTGATGGACATCTAGGTTGCTTCCATGTCCTGGCTATTATAAACAGTGCTGCAATGATGTTGAGAAATGTCATCACCTATACTGGCATTCCTAAGATTATGGTCAAACACATATACTTTGAAGGGATCCTTAAAATATAATTTCAAAATAGACATCTAACAGTTGAAACTGAGGGAAGGGAGATTTGTAGCATATATATGGATTCAAATAAAACTGAATATCTTTAGAAACCAGCAAGAAAATTCACTTAGAGGAAAGTATTGCATGTGTCTTAAGGGCAAAAGTAGGCATTTGGGTAGGGACGTTACTTGTGGGGATGATTGCAGTTAACATCCAAAAGCTAGGTTTTAAGAACAGAGCAGCAGATAGTTTCTAGAATGCTTTTTGTTTTGTTTTACAGATGCATTAGCTGTAGAGCCTTTGCTAGATTTGAAGGTGGGTGGGGTCACAGTGAATAAATAGTCAAGGGAAAAGTCAGGGAAATAAAGAGAAGAGCTGTCAGAGATATGATCAGCAAGGCAGTAATAGGGTTTTGGGAAAAGAGACAGTTTGCTGGGGGGTTTCGAGATGTGTGCAGAGGGGTATAAGAGACAAACTAAAAGGATCCTTTAAACAAGAATCAGGGAAGAGCTCATCCTCAACTGCTAGATCTCTTTGAGTGTTAAATTTTAAAATAGATCATTAAAATCAAACAGCAACAAAAGCAAATTAAAAGTAAAAGCAAATTATGTATAAATTGTGAGAGCATAAATTTAAAACAGCCTAGCACATAATACACGACTCGTTGAACCTTTTGAAAGCATCTGTCTTGTATTTTTTTTTCCCAGTTCAAATGCATTGTTTACTTTTATTTAACATATAAATCTCTTTCAGGCACATCTTTAAGCCTGTCCACTTTGCAAATAATTTTGACTAATCTTGGCCTAGTTCACTAACTACCTATATGAGCAAACATTATAACAAGTACAAATTTTCATCCAAGAAAGAACTTGGAAAATCCTACTGGAACTGTTAATTCAGAATATCAAAGTAGGAACTGGGGAAATTTTGTGGAACCTCAATTCAGTCCCTCAGTCATGTCCGGCTCTTTGTGATCCATGAACTGCAGCATGCCAGGCTCCCTGTCCATCACTGACTCCCAGAGCCTACTCAAACTCATGTCCATCGCATCGGTGATGGCATCTAACCATCTTATCCTCTGTCATCCCCTTCTCCTCCTTCCTTCAATCTTTCCCAACATTAGGGTCTTTTCCAATGAGTCAGTTCTTAGCATCAGGTGGCCAAAATATTGGAGTTTCAGCTTCAGCATCAGTCCTTCCAATGAATATACAAGGACTGATCTCCTTTAGGATGGACTGGTTGGATCTCCTTGCAGTGCAAGGGACTCCCAAGAGTCTTCTCAAACACCACAGTTCAAAAGCATCCATTCTTTGGTGCTCAGCTTTCTTTATGGTCCAACTCTCACATCCATACACGACTACTGGAAAAACCATAGCTTTAACTACATGCACCTTTGTTGGTAAAGTAATGTCTCTACTTTTTAATATGCTGTCTAGTTGGTCACAGATTCATAATTCTTCTTTAGAGACGAACTCTAAAAGTTTCAGTGAAAATGTTACTATTCTTTACTGAGTTTCACTGATAACTAAGAAGTATATAAACTAAATAATCCAGTTTATGGTGCTGTTAATATTTAATAACCAAAACCTTAATACTAATGAAGATGAAATAACTATGAGTTTTTCCTTTGGTAACAGACTATGCATAGGGCAGTTTAATAATTTTTAATTAATACATTAACATATGAAATTAAATAATGGTGGAAGCTAGAAAGCCATGTTGATAATATATACATTTTCTGATGGTATTCCTAACAGCAGTTAAGTGAGACATATATTATGCATAAGAAGCATAAACTTATTATCCTTTAAAAGTAGCACAATGAGCCATTAATTCATTGAAACATATTTTTAGCTGCCACAATCCATTTCTAAAAAGACACTATCATATTTAAATCATAGATTTTTTTTTGCATACAGATAAAAGTACTGAATGTATATCTATCACACTAATTTCAATGATGACTTACCTAGATTTTATTATTTTTAATACTCAATAGCCAATAAGACTGAACTTGGAGTACATAAATGTTCAAAAGTTGAACATTAATTATTAATTAAATATTAATTTCAATAATTAATTAAAATTATTTCACTGTTTCATTTCTCCAGTTAGTCTAATAGGTTAGACTAGAACTTGCTACACATGCTGACCCATCTTTCTAACTCAATTGTCCTTTAACTGCTTTCAAGGTTGCGTTGATGATTTCTTACTTTACTAGTGATAACTATAAATTCAGTCACTAGTACCATAACAAAAAATTTCCTCCGTAAAATCCCCACTGCTTCTTTATTCTGCACTCCAAAAGATACAGAAATAATTGTCTAATGACCTCAATAACAAGGGCTGTCTTATTATTTCTCTCACAATTCTCATATTTCACTAAACACAAATGAAAATATTCAAATTGCATTGTATTATTTATGACTTCTAATATTTGAGAGAACTAGCCTAAAACCAAGTTAGAACATTAAATTTATTTTTAAAAAAATATTTATATAATAGCAGCAGGTATGATATTAGAGTCCTTTTATGTTAACGACTTGGATTCTGTTCTGAAAAACTGAATACAGAGACAATGGCCAGATAATATAGGAAAATAAACCTCTGACCTACAACCTCTGTATCAGCCAGTTCAAGAAGCAAAACCATAACGTCTTCAGTAACTGGCCCAGGACAATTAGGATTTAGTCAATGACTGCCAGTTTCCCTAATTTCTGTCTCTGCTTCCAACTCAAGACCAACTAGAAATCAATCTGCTTTCTAAATTCATTATATACTAGGTTGTGATTCTCGTTGCCCTCCTCCAAATATCCAGTGTCAATAACATCCAATCAGAGCATACTTGAAGCCTTAATTTTTTTTTTTTTTCCCCACCCTTCTGGCTGCCTTGGAGTCTCTGACAAATGCGAGTGACAGTTGTGGATACCCATGCCATAGCAAGTTCTGAATAAATAGCCTCTTTTCTCTTTTGGGTTGTTTTCATTTATTTCTACAGCCCTAAAGCTGTTCTATGTTTTCAACGTTCCAGAATAGATTGAGAATTAAGATTGATTACTAGCTATCATACTGATTTTACAAGGTAAGGGTTATCAAAGAGATTTCACCCCTTAATTTACTTTTTTAATGCTTTGCAGAATTGCATTAATTTTTAAAGTAAAAATGTATTGCTACAAATATATCTGCAATTGTTTCAGTAATGGATTTCATGTTCATGAAAGTTTAGTGTTGTTATGAAATAAAAATGTTTTTGGTTATCCAGGTATTCAAATCAATAGGGATACTGTGAGAACAATTTTTTCCAATTAAATCTGAACCATAAAAAGTATATAATAAAACTTTTACAAAATCTTTCATAAATCAAAGGATAGAACAAGAAAGACATTGGATCAAAATCTGAGCTAAATTACTCTCCCTAAAATCAGTGACTTTGGATAATTTTCAAGTACTTATGTTTCATATCTGATGTCATTTTACAGGGACACAGGTGAAAGAAACTGTAAACTGTGGAAATGTCAGACTTATTTCTATTGAAAACTGTTCATGAACTTCAATCCTATGTAATGCTGTCTTCTTTTTAATGTGGTTTGAACAGTAGAACTATCAGGAGAAAGTCATTTCAATTAAGGAACTTTTTCTTCTGCTTAAAGCTTCACCTTAATTTTCTGTCTTACGTTCTTCTTCCTTGGCACTGGCACTGAACATGAGTGAAATGACTCATATTATAGATGAAAATTTAATCACAAGTTTCCATGAAAATCTATAGCAATTTAAAATATATTTATTTAAAAACCATGGCAAATATACTTGGGGGAAAAAAAGGCATGGTAAAGAGACATTTAAAACTGGCTAAAATGGGGTTCTCAAATTTGAACAGTTGTATACATCACTCTGGAGAAGGCAATGGCACCCCACTCGAGTTCTCTTGCCTGGAAAATCCCATGGACGGAGGAGCCTGGTGGGCTGCAGTCCATGGGGTTGTGAAGAGTCGGACACGACTGAGAGACTTCACTTTCACTTTTCACTTTCATGCATTGGAGAAGGAAATGGCAACCCACTCCAGTGTTCTTGCCTGGAGGATCCCAGGGACGGGGGAGCCTGATGGGCTGCCATCTATGGGGTCGTACAGAGTCAGACACCACTGAAGCCACTTAGCAGCAGCAGCAGCATACATCACTCTAGGGATCTTGTTAGAATGCAGATTCTGAATCAGTAGGTCTTTGATCGAGTAGGAAAGTCTGCATTTCTAACAAGATCCCAGGTGGTGCCAATGCTGCAGATAACATTTTGAGTATCAAGGGCCTGGTGACATTCAATTTGGGGGTAAGGAGTAACATGGGGTTATGCCTTATACATGCTTCAGAAGGACAAAGTGAAAACTAGTCTTATTCTCCTTATCACCATTTCTGGAAATTCTTCTTTATTTTTTTTTAATTAAATTTTATTTTATTTTTAAACTTTACAAATTGTATTAGTTTTGCCAAATATCAAAATGAATCCACCACAGGTATACATGTGTTCCCCATCCTGAACCCTCCTCCCTCCTCCCTCCCCATACCATCCCTCTGGGTCGTCCCAGTGCACTAGCCCCAAGCATCCAGTATCGTGCATCGAACCTGGACTGGCAACTCATTTCATACATGATATTATACATGTTTCAATGCCATTCTCCCAAATCTTCCCACCCTCTCCCTCTCCCACAGAGTCCATAAGACTGTTCTATACATCAGTGTCTCTTTTGCTGTCTCGTACACAGGGTTATTGTTACCATCTTTTTAAATTCCATATATATGCATTAGTATACTATATTGGTGTTTTTCCTTCTGGCTTACTTCACTCTGTATAATAGGTTCCAGTTTCATCCACCTCATTAGAACTGATTCAAATGTATTCTTTTTAATGGCTGAGTAATACTCCATTGTGTATATGTACCACAGCTTTCTTTATCCATTCATCTGCTGATGGACATCTAGGTTGCTTCAATGTCCTGGCTATTATAAACAGTGCTGTGATGAACATTGGGGTACACGTGTCTCTTTCCCTTCTGGTAATATTTATATTACTCAGGTTAATTGTAAAAATTAGAAGAGAATAATTATTTTAAATTGCTTGAATAAGCTCCTGGTGCACCCTAAGTATATGATGAATGTTGGTTATTACTGTGGTCCTGTTTTTGAACTAAACCATAATAAAATGTCTAACATTACATTCAAGTTTACTGTGCACAAGAAACTGTTCTCCATTTTGCATGCATTAATTCAAAACACAAACTATTCCTAATCTCCACTTTATTGGATAGAAAAATTAATCATTGATATGTTAGGTAGCTTATACAAAGCCCATATATACAGACTGGGGAAATAAGCATTCATATCCAAGCACTCCCACACTAGAGCCCCAAATCCTGAGCTAATACACATCACATTGTCAAATTAGACTTACATAGATCAGAGCTCTTAACTAGTGTCAATGTTTACTAAATAATGTCAAGGACACAAGAAATTAAAGAACTACATAGAGAGGAGCTGTCAAGAGTTGCTCAAAATTTCTTCTCATGTTGGAGAAGAAAAAACTATGTCGCAGAATACATGAGGTTTCCAAGTGATCTTCACAGGATCACTTCACAAAAGATTAGAATGTAAAATATCTCCATTTTATACTGAAGACAGTTGCAAGTGACTTTCTCCAGGGAGCCATACTGATCCATGTAAATATTGCTCCAGGGACATCATGCTTATCCATGCAAATATTCCTCCAGGGACATCCTACTAAGAGCATTTCAGAGATCAGTCTCTTTCTCTTTTGCAAATTTCATTAGTTTGTTTACATTTCATTTGTTTGTTTAAGGTCACTTTAACAAGAAGTTTAGTCCAGGTGACCTTTGTAATTCTCTACCCACTCTCCAACTCCACTTCCCACTCAAAAGTGAAAGAGATGAACTAATCAGAGGCCAGATACTTTAACTGCTTTCAACCTTTTGACCAGTGGGCAACAGAGCCACTCTAGAGTGGATGGCACATCTGGTGTAGACAAACTTACTCCCTTATAAATAATGATGATAAGGCAATTAGAAAATGCAACAGCAGGTTGGTGGTTATTTATTTATCAGAGGGCTCTCACTGGCGGAGAAGGTCTGAAATTAGGCAGATGGACAAACAAAACTAAGGGGGCAATCACTAGAGTGCAGAGCAGGGCATGTGGTCTACAGTCAGGGACAATGAGACACATGTACTGAAGTATATAATATGAGGATTCAAAAGGGCAAAGCAGCAGTCAGCAGCTAAAAGGGACACAGGACAAATGGATCTAGTCAGAGGATGGCAAAAAAAAAAAAAAAAAAAAAACCCAGGAACACAGTAATATTAACACTGCAGCAGTTATTTGACTCAGGCTCAAGTTTCTTTTAAATGACTTTTGATGAATATAGTGGCCAATTCTAGTGCACCTTGCCTGTGTCTTGCCAGTGGAAGTTGATTGGTAGCAGCTGAAGTTGATTGGTAGCAAGATGCCCACCCAACCTGGAGAAAGTTTCAGTCTAGGCAAGTACATTAGACCCATCAGATCTGAGAGAAGCCTACATTGGGGCCCTTCCTGAGATTAGTCAAAACTACATAATTTTAAGTAAAAAATCCTAACTTCTAAAGATAAATTTATATCATTTTATATATTTATATATATATATGTGTGTGTGTGTATTGTATATATACATATACACATAATTATACATATATATATATACATATCAGATCAAATCAGTCACTCAGTCGTGTCCGACTCTTTGCGACCCCATGAATTGCAGCACGCCAGGCCTCCCTGTCCATCACCAACTCCCAGAGTTCACTCAGACTCATGTCCATCGAGTCAGTGATGCCATCCAACCATCTCATCCTCTGTCGTCCCCTTCTCTTGCCCCCAATCCCTCCCAGCATCAGAGTCTTTTCCAATGAGTCAACTCTTCGCATGAGGTGGCCAAAGTACTGGAGTTTCAGCTTTAGCATCATTCCTTCCAAAGAAATCCCAGGGCTGATCTCCTTCAGAATGGACTGGTTGGATCTCCTTGCAGTCCAAGGGACTCTCAAGAGTCTTCTCCAACACCACAGTTCAAAAGCATCAATTCTTCGGCGCTCAGCCTTCTTCACAGTCCAACTCTCACATCCATACATGACCACAGGAAAAACCATAGCCTTGACTAGACGAACCTTTGTTGGCAAAGTAATGTCTCTGCTTTTAAATATGCTATCTAGGTCGGTCATAACTTTCCTTCCAAGGAGTAAGCGTCTTTTAATTTCATGGCTGCAGTCACCGTCTGTAGTGATTTTGGAGCCCAGAAAAATAAAGTCTGACACTGTTCCCCATCTATTTCCCATGATGAGACCGGATGCCATGATCTTCGTTTTCTGAATGTTGAGCTTTAAGCCAACTTTTTTACTCTTCACTTTCACTTTCATCAAGAGGCTTTTTAATCTGAGGTTATTGATATTTCTCCTGGCAATCTTGATTCCAGCTTGTGTTTCTTCCAGTCCAGCGTTTCTCATGATGTACTCTGCATATAAGTTAAATAAATAGGGTGACAATATACAGCTTTGACAAACTCCTTTTCCTACATGCATGCTAAGCCATTAAAGTCATGTCTGACTCTGTGCAACCCTATGGACTGTAGCCTTCCAGGCTCCTCTGTCCATGGGATTCTCCAGGCAAGAATACTGAAGTGGGATTCCATTTCCTTCTCCTGAGGGTCTTCCCAACCCAGGAATCTAATCCAAGTCTCCTCTGTTCCCTGCATTGGCAGGTGGTTTCTTTACTACTAGCGCCACCTGGGAAGCCTGTACATATATATCTACATATACACATACTTTAACTATATCAATCAACTGCTTCATTTATACATTGTGATTTTGCCTACATTTTTGGCTCAAAAGTAAATCCTGGTTTATTATTGCTTTATTTCACCCAAAGTGTATCTATTACTGCTCATTTGCCAGAGTAGAAGTACTTACTCAGTTAGGACAAAACCCTTGAGTTGAAGAACACAGAATGCCAGGAAATTGCTCTCAAATGTGATGGTTAATTTAAATTTAAGAATTTGGGTCTATCAGCACATTTTAAATCATAATCTGTAACCCCAAAATGCACAACACTCCTGTGCTCTTGTTTGTTCTGGCAAGATGAGAAATGATCTGGATTTTACTCTAAAGGCTAAGTGTGTCTAGGGATTTGTCAGAAACCAACATCAGGGGAGATATATTATGCCTTATTGAGACAAAAAAGAGTGAAACTCAGCATTTCCAAGAATTGCACAAATACATTTTTAAGTGAGCAGACTGATGAAATAGTTTTAACAAAATGGTGATAAAGTTTTCTTTCAAAAGAACTCTTATAAAACCCAGCAGCAACCTCATAATGAAATGCACAGAATGCTATTCCCTCATCAAATAAGCTGTCATCTCTAATATTATCAGGTGATAGATGGGAAAAAAATGCACATTTGTTATTGATTTAGGATACTGAGCTGCTTTTCAGATCATTTGGCATTTTATGATAAATTGTACCTACCAGCTCTCCTGAACTACTTGTTTGCTTGATTGTTTTCTGAGACCATCACCTAGAAAATATTTGAAGAGTTTCTACTTTTATGAATGAGATCACAGTTATTGCCTCAAACTGAGTCTTCCCTGCATATCATTCATTTTCCTTCCTATGATTTTGTGCAAGGCACTTTTTCTATGCTTTATAGAAAGTTAGGATTTTTTGTTTTGCAAAACTCACAAATGCATGAAGCACAAAAAGGCAATTTACTGAAAAAAAAAAAAACAAAACACTAAAAGATGTAAAAGTAGTACGTACATTAAACTTGAATAATTATGAAAAACCTATTTGGTCCATGATATTTCGTGTTATCTAGGCATTTTTTATCAATTATATCCTTCACTCCTTGACTTCACACTAGCTTTCTATATGCAACTAAGCCAAGGGAACATAATCAGTGATTTTTGGCAACTATGGATATGTGACACCTAGACTTCCAATGATATGAAAAGACCAGAAAGCAAAAGTGATAAAGACTATAAGTTCTTCTAATTCGATCTATATTTATTTGTCATCATCCACAGATTTAATTTTAGTGCCCATGCTTGCCACATTATGCTTCTTTTACTGGCAGTTCTAATGCATTGCAAATTTCTATATATCCCCTAAATCCTACGTCATGCCTTTTTTTTTTTTTTCCTTACAGTTTAGGACTCTAAAAAAAAAAAAAAAAAAAAACAGAAGAAGTCTGTGGTAGACCAAAAGCCAAAATATCCTTTCTTAAGGATGTTGTCAAAAGACAACGTTATGACTAATGCAAGGATTGTCCCTGACCTCTCTGGCCTCACATGTATTATTGATCCTTACAGAGAAGGCTGTGCCAGCATTTTCACTAGGCAAACAAACTTTAGGTTGAGCTGCTAATACCTATATAAACCATAGCCAGTGTCTGAATGAGGTATCATAATCAATGGAGGAAAAAAGGAGACACGCTTTATTAAGTTCAAGGAAGTACAGTGCATCAAGGAAGCACCACACATATGGTGCATAATTGTGAAAAAAAAGAGAAGACTATCCACTTATGATCCTGATATATATGCCAGAGGAAGAGTAAAAAAAAAAAAAAAAAAAAACTAGTGGGAGTGGAGACGGAACAGTGCATTTTTGCATTTACTTAACTGTATTTTTGCATTTATTTAAATTTCAAATTTATATTAAAGCTTATTAAAAATACTCTATTTCCCATCTTCTACCACTTAATCAGGAATTCAGAGAGGAGACCTAACAAATTCTGTATTAAAATTGGCTCTAGTGCAGCATCTGTATAGGCAGGCATTGGAGACAACTGCCAAACCATGTATTATTACAAACTCATTGTATTAGTGATGAGAAGCTTGAGGCCCAGAGATTAATTAAGCCATTTGGATTTCCCAAATACATCATAGCTAAAAGAAATCCAGTCTGCTAACCCCCACTCTTTCCTTTCCATGGGCTAATTCCATGTGATAAAGATGTTAATGGAGATATAATTTTTATGAATGTACATTGATTTCTCCCTGGAAAAATCAAGATTACCTCCAGCTTATTTTCTGTTCTGATCTCAGCACTTCTTCCTTTATCAATAAACTCTTTACTATTATTTCTATTCTGTGAAAAGTGAAGTCGCTCAGTTGTGTCCAACCCTCAGCGACCCCATGGAATGCAGCCCACCAGGCTCCTCCACCCATGGGATTTTCCAGGCAAGAGTACTGGAGTGGGTTGCCATTTCCTTCTCCATAAAAGTAAATAAATAAATAAATCTTCCCTCAGTAAAAGATCTGGAACATAGAGGCTACTATAAATGTCTGGTGAGAGTAGTATGAAAAAGTGACTAATCCTCTTCCTAAATAGGATAAAACTGTTCAATATTGTGCTTAAAAACTATTTTGTGGGCTTTAGAAGTCGATCAAATGAAAACAGGAGATCAAAGAGCATTTACTCATAAAAACTGACATAGCTTTGCATGGTGACAGAGAAAATGTGTGGCTTTTTTTCAAGTTGCCATCCTCCCAACTCATTTCTTGAGAATGATTTTACCAGAAGAATAGGAAAGCTAGTAACATTGTTGCCGGAGTGGATGGACTTTGTTTTAGGCAAGGGATGTAAACCAGTGGAGAGAGTGTCAGTAAACGAAGCAAAATGAGTAGGAAATAATTGGGAAAATCTTAACATCTGCTAGGTCCAGTTTTCAATCCAAGATGGTGTGTTCAATGATCCCCTGAAAAAAAACTGCACATGAAGATTCTTGAAAGAAAACATCAGAAAACCCATGGCACACATTCCATAATTTCCCTGATGACTGGGAAATATGTACATGTGAAGGGAGAGAGATATCTCCGCTGAAAGTAAAAGACAAGGAAAGCTCCACAACTGGCTAAACCTTAAATGTATTTGCACACCCATGCTGATTAATTGGCACAGAGTAGAATTCTTACAGGTTCAATGTGTTTAAGCAGGGCTATAAGGGGCTGGAAACTGTGAAATAGAAATAAGGGATGGGAGGATCCAACAGTTTAAGTCTAAAAAATAAAAAAGAGAAAGAGGGAGTAATGAAAGACTCAAGAAAATTAAAAATTCAATTTTGCTGTAATATTGTATGTATAATTTCCATTTTCAATAACAGAAAATAATTGTGATATGCAAAGAGATAGAAAAGTGTAACCTCTATTCAGGAACAAATCAGTTAATAGAAATTGTGGTTGGGATAAGATTGGAGTGTGTGTGTGTTACCTTTACAATACATTCATTTATTAAAGGAAATTGACTTTAAACAAATAAAGGGAAACATGATGACAATGTCTCAACAGAGAATCTCAATAGAAAAGCTGAAACTGTGAAAACAGAAAAAAAAATCAAATTGAAAGTCCAGAGTTGAAAAGAACTGAAATTGAAATTAAACACTTACTAATTAACGAGAAGAAAATATAGAGTGACACAGTTTGTCAACTCTATCAACAAAATTTTAAGAGAAGTCCCTGAAGGAGAATATTAAAAAAAAAAAAAAAAAGGTAAAAAATATTTTAAGAAACAATGCCCCAAACTTGAAATTAGCTCCAAAACATTAAGCCATAATTTCAAAAAACTAAGTGAACTCCAGGTAGAATTATACAAAGAGATCAATATCTAGACACAAATTCTCAAACTGATGAAAGACAAAGTCGAGAAAAAAATCTTAACATCAACAGAAGACAAAGTGGTCCATGGGAAAATGCTGAAGGAGGAAGTTCCACGAATTAGTCCTATTACCAAAAAACTTATTGAGCAGAGAAATCTATCTAAAGAAATATAATCCAGAAGTGTACAAAACTGGATAAAACACACAAAGCTACCCATCCAAGTATCTCAGCAAATTCCACTCAAATAAAATTAAACAGATTCACACAGAAACATAATCAATGGATGAATGGATTAAAAAAAAAAACTGTGCAATTAATTAATGGGATATTATTGAGTCACAAAAAGTTAAAATACTAATAAACACTACCACTTGAATAGCCTTGAAAACATTATGCTAAGTGAAAGAAACCACATAGGAAAGATCACATATTGTATTGATTTATCTAATACGATATATCCAGAATACAAATTTATAGTGATAGAAAGCATACAAGGTTACCAGGGATAGGAATAAGGGGAAAGAAAAGTGACTACATAGTGGGGCAATATAGTGTACTGGGTGATAACTTTATCGTACAACATTGTGACTATAATAAATACCATATAAGATTGTATTAAGCAATATTTATATGTAACAATACTTAGTGTTTCTTTTTTTAATAATCATTAATAGGCAATAATTACCATTATCAAAATAATTTGTTATATAGATATGTAATCTACTTTGAACTCCATTGTTGTTATAATAATTGAAATAAATCTGTTACATTTCACCAGAACAAGCTCAGTATTAATTTGAAGTGGATTGTGATAAATTAAGATACACATTGTAATCACCAGTGCAATCAGTAAAGAATAACTAAAAAAAATACATAAATACCAATTAATATTGAAATGTTGCACTTAAATTATCAGTTCAGTTCAGTCACTCAGTCATGTCCGACTATTTGCAACCCCGTGGACTGCAGCATGCCAGTCTTCCCTGTCATCACCAACTCCCGAAGCTTGCTCAGACTCATTTCCAACACTCATTTCCAACCATTTCATCCTCTGTCCTCCTCTTCTTCTCCTGCCATAAATCTTTCCCAGCATCAGGGTCTTTTCCAATGAGTCAGTTCTTTGCATCAGGTGGCCAAAGTTTTGGAGCTTCAGCTTCAACATCAGTCCTTCCAAAGAATATTGAGAACTGATTTCCTTTAGGATGGACTGGTTGGATCTCCATGCAGTCCAAGGAACTCTCAAGAGTCTTCAACACCACAGTTCAAAAGCAACACTTCTTCGGCGCTCAGCTTTCTTTATAGTCCAGCTCTCACATCCATACATGATGACTGGAAAAACCATAGCTTTGACTAGATGGACTTTTGTTGGCAAAGTAATGTCTCTGCTTTTTAATATGCTGTCTAGGTTGGTCATAACTTTTCTTCCAAGAAGTAAGCGTCTTTTAATTTCATGGCTACAGTCACCATCTGCAGTGATTTTGGAGCCCCCAAAACATAAAGTCTGACCGTTTCCATTGTTTCCCATTTCTTTGCCATGAAGAGATGGGACCAGATGCCATCATCTTAGTTTTCTGAATGTTGACTTTTAAGACAACTTTTCACTCTCCTCTTTCACTTTCCTCAAGGGGCTCTTTAGTTCTTCTTTGCTTTCTGCCATAAGTGTGGTGTCATCTGCATATCTGAGGTTATTGATATTTCTCTCAGGAATCTTGATTCCAACTTGTGCTTCATCCAGCTCAGCATGCTCATGATGTACCCTGCATAGAAGTTAAATAAGCAGGATGACAATATACAGCCTTGACGTACTCCTTTCCCTATTTGGAATCAGTCTCTTGTTCCAAGTCCAGTTCTAACTGTTGCTTCTTGACCTCCATACAGATTTCTCAAGAGGCAGGTGAGGTGGTCTGGTCTTCCCATCTCTTGAAGAATTTTCGACAGTTTGTTGGGATCCACACAGTCAAAGGCTCTGGCATAGTCAATAAAGCAGAAATAGATGCTTTTCTGGAATTCTCTTGCTTTTCTGATGATCCAACAGAAGTTGGCAATTTGATCTCTGACTCCTTTGCCATATTTAAATTCAGCTTGAATATCTGGAAGTTCACAGTTCATGTATTGTTGAAGCCTGGCTTGGCGAATTTGAGTATTACTTTGCTAGTGTGTGAGATGAGTGCAATTGTGTGGTAGTTTGAACACTCTTTAGCATTATCTTTTTTGGGATTGGAATGAAAACTGACATTTGCCAGTTGTGTGGCCACTGCTGCATTTTCCAAATATGCTGGCATATTGAGTACAGCACTTTCACAGCAGCATGTTTTAGGATTTGAAATAGCTCAACTGCAATTTCATCACCTCCACTAGCTTTGTTTGTAGTGATGCTTCCTAAGGCCCACTTGACTTCGCTTTCCAGGATGTCTGGCTCTAGGTGAGTGATCACACACATGGTGAAAAGGTTTTTTTGTATAGTTCTTCTGTGTATTCTTGTCACCTCTTCTTAATATCTTCTGTTTCTATTAGGTCCATACTGTTTTTGTCCTTTATTGTGACCATCTTTGCATGAAATATTGTCTTGGTGTCTCTAATTTTCTTGAAGAGATCTCTAGTCTTTCCCATTCTATTGTTTTCCTCTATTTGTTTGCATTGATAACTGAGGAAGGCTTTTTTATCTCTCCCTGCTATTCTTTGGAACTCTGCATTCACATGGATATATCTTTCCTTTTCTCCTTTGCCTTTCACTTCTCTTTTTTTCACAGCTATTTGTAAGGCCTCCTCAGACAGCCATTTTGCTTTTTTGCATTTCTTTTTCTTTTTTTAATATAAATTTATTTATTTTAATTGGAGGTTAATTACTTTACAATATTGTATTGGTTTTGCCAGACTGCATTTCTTTTTCTTGGGGATGGTCTTGATCCCTGTATCCTTTACAATGTCATGAACCTCTGTCCATAGTTCTTCAGGCACTCTGTCTATCAGATCTAATCCCTTGAATCTATTTTTCACTTCTACTGTATAATCATAAAGGATTTGATTTAGGTCATACCTGAATGGTCTAGTGGTTTTCCCTACTTTCATCAATTTAAGTTTGAATTTGGCAATAGGAGTTCATGGTCTGAGCCACAGTCAGCTCCTGGTCTTGTTTTTGCTAACTGTATAAAGCTTCTCCATCTTTGGCTGCAAAGAATATAATCAATCTGATTTCGGTATTGAGCATCTGGGTGATGTCCATGTGTAGAGTCTTCTCTTGTGTTGTCATCTTGCTCAAGGGTATGTTTTTACTTAAGTTCTGTAGTAATGATTATATAATAACAATGTATCTTTGCTCATGGACATGTTTCTCCTTAAAAAAAATCTTTTGACTAATCTCTTATCTAAAGTTATGTTGTGGGAGTAGGTCTGGTAAGACCTTTCTGCTGTTAGTTTTGTTAGTTTTAATCTTGTTAATTTAAGATGTATGTTGTGGGAGTGGGTCTGGTAAAATATATAAGGCCTGATAAGACTAGCAAGGGGGGCATTCTCCATCCCCCTTTTGATGTCTATGTCAGAAGCTTTCCTCTGTACTTTTTTACTGTAATAAGACTTCTACCACACAAAATCTCTGAGTGATATCATTCATCATAAGCTATCAGTTCCTTTCGTCAAACAGCCATTCAACAAATCCTTACCCCATAGTTACTGGGTATAGGTACTTCTGCATTAGGTACTGAGAAGAGAATCATGGAAAGGACATACACAATTCTTGACCTTGTGGAGTTTGGACCTTTTAGCCTGTAACTATGATAACTTCAACAAAATGGAAAAAAGAAAAGAAAATGATGTGCAAGATACTGTTGGAGTATGAGCCCAATTTAAGTGGGTAAGGAAAATGTTTTAACAGAAAGAAACAAAGTCTTACCCAGTCTTAAGGATTAAGAAGATTTAGCTATATTTTGAGAGAACCTCAGGTGTTGATCAAGAAGGAGATTCCAGGCCAAGGAGGGCAAGTGAAAAGTCAAAGAAGTGACAGAAAGTAAAAGTGAAAGTCTCTGAGTCGTGTCCAACTCTTTGCAATCCCATGGACTATATAGTCCATGGAATTCTCCATGGACATTCTCCAGAACAGAGCAAAAACTATAATAAATATTTGAATAAATTCCATATTGACAAAAATATATTTTTATAAAAATAAATATTTAAATCACAATCCTCCACTATACTGTATGCCATATTGTATGGTAGTCACTTTATAATTATTCATTCTTAAACCCACCCTTTGAAGAATACATATTAATATTTGTGATAATGAGAACTTCCAATTATCTTTGGTGTTATCCAGTGCTCTATATTACACTTGATGTAGATTTCTTCTATATCAAGAGAAAAAGTAATCAACAGGTTGGGTAAAGACAGAGAGGTGATATTAATGATGATAAATATAAATTATAATTTGTTTCTTCTACAAAAATTAAGCCATTACTGGAGATTCAATTTAAACAATATTCATTAATTCTTTACTGGAAATTATCCAATACTGGAATCCAGGACATCTAACTTCTCATTTGTAACTTTACCACTTAATTCAGCCTTGTGGTACTTTGAATGTTTGTTCTTGCTTTGTTTTTTGATCTATTTAATCTTTATCTGTATTACCTACTTCAAAAATGTTATTTTTTTTTTAAGTACAATGTTATATTTCTGGCTCATTTTCCTAGTTTGGACTTTCATCATCCCAGGGTTGGATAATTGCAGTAGCCTTCCATATTCTTAAATCCTATATCCTTTAATGGATGCAAACTATGGTGTTACAACAACTAAGTATTTATCTATTAACTTATTTTTTAATATTTCTAAATCCTACAATAGACTCCCAGTACCTGTAGAGTTCAGAGAAGGGAATGGCAGCCCACTCCACTACTCTTCCCTTATGCTTATATGACTCTTATCTATATTTAAGTTTGTCTCTTCATATGAAACAGGTCATTATTCCCACATAACAAGAAATCTGCATTAGCAAGAGTGTTCCATCTTACAATGAGCAAATATCATCAACATGATGGCTCTCACAAGGACTTAAATTTACCTTTTTTGTCCTACTTATCTATATAAACCGTAACCATCATTCAGCATCCAACTCCAGTCAACCTTCTGCTAACCGTCAGGACAAATCGTTGAAACTACTACAATCCATACTCATCTGTACTTTCCCTGAAGGCCAAAAATAGTGATTAACTAATATATTTGATTAAGCTAATTTAAATAACAAGTTCTAGTAATTTCTTGTGCTAAACCACCAGTAAATTTTAAGCTCCTTAAGAGCAGAGTCATGTCATGTTTTCTTCTAAATCATTTACAACTGCAAGTGCTGACCACATATAAAATTAATAAAATTTTAGATAATTATATTAGGTAAAACTGCTTTATGTTATATTAAGTTAGAAGACATGATATAATGGCCTTCCTTTCAAAACAGGTCACATCATTGATGTAGGTCCAAGGAAACAGAGGTAAATAACTTTCAATGACTAAAAGCATTGCACTAATTGCCTATGTTATTAATGTTCAGGGTAAATTAATATAATTTCCAGGTTTTGTGAATTAATAAAAATGTACAATCTTTGCTTGAGAACAATAACACGTTATAATTAAATATTTTCTCAAGTAAGTCTCAATCCGAAACACAGAAAACTTTCTACATATGTGCCCTTTCATGGAATGCTCTATTACTTAAACTAGCAGTGGCAGAAATACTGTTTCCCTTTTTATGAACAGCAAAGCAGTAGCTACAGCACCGTGTGTGACAGGAGCAGCTTAATTCAGACTCTTCTGTCATAGAAAAAAATTTTCCTCTTGCTGTGGTCTGATTTCAGGAGTTTAATCACTCTAAACTCGATCTTAATATGTTTTAAATGTTGCCACTGAATAAAAGATATAAATAAATGTGCAATTTAATCACTAATTTATATATTTGCAATTATTAAATTTTGATAAAATCTGAATCCAACAAGCCTAGTAGAAATCTCAATATGCAAATATTGAAATTCTAATTTAATGAGGCTTATCATTAATGTTCTATATTTCAAGCACTATTAGTTGGTTTTATTCCACATTAACTTATTTAACTTAATCTTTCCAAAGAAACTTAGGTAATCATTAGGTAAACAGGAGTAATACTTCTATTTTTATTTTTTTATTTTATTTTTAAACTTTACAAAATTGTATTAGTTTTGCCAAATATCAAAATGAATCCGCCACAGGTATACATGTGTTCCCCATCCTGAACCCTCCTCCCTCCTCCCTCCCCATACCATCCCTCTGGGTCGTCCCAGTGCACCAGCCCCAAGCATCCAGTATCCTGCATCGAACCTGGACTGGCAACTCGTTTCATACCTAATATTATACATGTTTCAATGCCATTCTCCCAAATCTTCCCACCCTCTCCCTCTCCCACAGAGTCCATAAGACTGTTCTATACATCAGTGTCTCTTTTGCTGTCTCGTACACAGGGTTATTGTTACCATCTTTCTAAATTCCATATATATGCGTTAGTATACTGTATTGGTGTTTTTCTTTCTGGCTTACTTCACTCTGTATAATAGGCTCCAGTTTCATCCATATTTCTATTTTTAGATTGTTAACTGAAATTTGGATTTTATATGAAACTTGTCCAAAATCATGATATCATGAAAGAAACAAGATTCAAACCTTCTTCAGGTCAACCCCAAGAATAGTGTTTTCATTATACTAGTAAACAACCTGTAAAAAGACTGCTATTATAAAAATGATATTATTTAAAAATGATATTATTTTAATATACTTAACGATAAATTGATAATTTCCAACACCAAGTTAATCTTAGCAACAATACACTTCTTAAACTTACTGAATCTGGAATTTTACCTTTAAAACTACTGAAAGCTAGGAAGCATTTTTTTCTTTTCCAACACTCTTGATTTTCATGAAAATCTTGTCCCCACAATGTACGGATCACAAAGCACTTCATCATTTTCCAGAAACATATTTATTTTTTTGTTTGTGGAAGTTCTTTTCTTTTATGGTGGCAAAAATTTAATAAGTATCTCCAAAGCTCACCAATATATAATCTAAAAAATATCAGAAATTTGACAGAGGAAATATTTGAAGGATTTTTAGGGGTCTAACATTTTTTAAAATCAGACTACAAAACATAAGCAGGTTTCTTTAATTCAGAAATTGAAAAACCCAGTGACTCATGTATAGACTAGCTAGGAGAAGAGATGTGATTTGTTTCAGCAAGGAACTGAAATCCCACTATTCTATAATTAATGTTCAGTTGTCTCCTTGGCGTTTCGGAAATACTTTTTACATTAAAATTGTTATGATTTTAAAACTGAGTTCAAAACCTTTGTAGAGCTGATTCCTCTAACTATGTCAATTATAGATAAAGTTCAAACCACTAAATCTTTTGCATTTTTGTACTTGTATGTTCTACAAAAACACTCAGCACTCAATCGTGTCTTTACTTCCTGTGATAATCAGTAGGTGCACAATTGCTACATTAGGAACTTCAGATACACTGACACCAAGTTTCATATCAAGACTTACACAAAAGATTAGAACATTTTGAATAAAACTAGTTTATAAGTCTGAGTGGAAAAATAATTAAGATGAGCAAAACTAAAGTGATTATCTTTTGAAGTAGAATATGGTAGGAAGAACAAACAGTTAAACATCATGGTAGGTTATATGATGACCACATCGCTTCTTCAAAAAAAAGAAAAAAAATCCGCTGGAAAATGTACACATGATCTTATTTGGAAAAATAAACTTTGCTGATATAATAAAATTGCTGATTTCAATATGAGGTCATTCTGGATTAAGGTGGGCCCAAGAGGGATAATATATTTCTAAGAGGAGAGACAGGCATAGAGGAAAAGCCCAAAGGAAGATGGAAGCAGAGATTTGAGCTATGCTACCACAGGCCAAGGAATCACTGAAATCACCAGAAATGGAAGAGGCAAGGAAAAATATTTCCCATAACCCTTATAGCACCTTAATTTTGGATTGATAATCTCCAGAATGTTGAAAGAATAAATAACTGATGGCTTAATCACCCCAAATTTGGGCTAATTTTTTAGGGTAGCCATAAGAAATTAATACAGAGCTAATAGATTATTTAAATTATTACTTACAAACTTATGATGTTTTATATTCACTTCTGACTTAGTGCTTCCCTGGCTCAGACAGTAAAGAATCTTCCTCTTCATGCAATGAAGGAGACCCAGGTTCGATCCCTGTGTCAGGAAGATCCCCTGGAGAAGCAAATGTCTATCCACTCCAATACTCTTTCCTGGAGAATGTCATGGACAGAGAAGCCTGGTGGGCTACAGTCCATGTGGTCACAAAGAGTGGGACATGACGGAGAGACTAACACTCTCGCTTTTATTTTGACTTAGTGTACTTGGTAGACTACATAACCTCAAAACTTTCGTTATAAATTAAAATATAACTGTTAAATCCAATAATTGAAATACTAAAATAGCCTTAATGGTAGAATTTTCTAGGTTTTTTCCTAATGTATATTCATTAATATAGACAGAATAAAATTTAATCTCCAGCAATTGGAAATCTAAACTATCTCAAATAGGAGAATTAAGTGGGTTGTTGTTTATGTTATTGTTCAGTCAACTAAGTTGTGTCTGGAATTTTGTATGTTGTCAGTCAACTAAGTTGTGTCTTTACGAGCCCATGGGCTGCCTAACCATCTCATCCTCTGCTGCCTTCTCTTTAGCCTTCAGTCTTTTGAGAGAGAGACAGAGGCAGATAGAGAGAGAAATAGAGACATAGATACATATACATGAAATTCTTTCATGTAGAGGGGTAGGAGGCAGTCTCACCTCAGTAGTGGTTATACCAACGTGAGTTAGATGCTTACTCTTTGTTTACTTACTGTGGTGCACAATCACTCTTATACTCAGTTAAACGCACATCACATTAACACAGCTGTTTAATATCATTTAAAAAGCTAAAGGTTATACATAAGCATTTGTTCAATGTCATCACATACTATTCCTATAGAACAACAATTGCGCTTAGAGGATAGTTGTCTGCTCACAACTTAAAGTCACCTAGAACTTGAAGAGATAACTGCACTCCCATGTTCATCACAGCAGTATTCACAACCATCAAGACATGGAAACAACCTAAGTGTCCACTCATGCATAAATGCAAAAAGAAATTTATACATATATATATTTCACAAATATCACGTATATTATATTATTCAGCTTTAAAAAAGAGGTCCCACCATACACAATACAAGGATGAAGCTGTAGCATATATGCTAAATAAGATAAGCCAGATAGAGAAAGAAAAAAACCTACATGATCTCACTTATATGTAGAATCTAAAAATGTTAAATACATAGAAGCAGAGAGTAGAACAGTGGTTACCAGGGGAAAGAGATTGGAGAAATGGGGAGATATTAGTCAAATGTTACAAAGTTGTAGATATGCAGGATGAATAATTCTATAGATATACAGCACATTGACTACAGTGAATATGTACTACTAGAAATTTACTGAGAGTAGATTTTATTCTCATTACAACAAAAAACTGATAAAATGTTAGATAATATGTTAATTAGTTCACTGTAATAATTATTTAAATATGTATATTATATCAAATTATCATGCCCCACACCAAAATAGACTTTATTTTGGGGGGCTCCAAAATCACTACAGATGGTGACTGCAGCCATGCAATTGAAAGATGCTTACTCCTTGGAAGAAAAGTTAAGATTAACCTAGATAGTATATTAAAAAGCAGAGACACTACTTTGACAACAAAGGTCTGTCTAGTTAAGGCTATGGTTTTTCCAGTAGTCATGTATGGATGTGAGAGTTGGACTATAAAGAAATCTGAGCACCGAATTGATGCTTTTGAACTGTGGTGTTGGAGAAGACTCTTGAGAATACCCTGGACTTCAAGGAGAATCAACCAGTCCATGCTAAAGGAAATCAGTCCTGAATATTGATTGGAAGAACTGATGCTGAAACTGAAACTCCAATATTTTGGCTACCTGATGCGAAGAGCTGACTCATTTGAAAAGACCCTGATGCTGGGAAAGACTGAAGGTGGGAGGAGAGGGGGACAACAGAGGATGAGATGGTTGGATGGCATCACCAACTCAATGGACATGAGTTTGAGTGAACTCCAGGAATTGGTGATGGACAGGGAGGCCTTGCGTGTTGCAGTCCATGTGGTCGCAAAGAGTCAGACACGACTGAGCAACTGAACTGAACTGAAATGACACCAAAATATATAGATTTTATTTTAAAATAAAAATTTTAAATATCAAAAATCAAATAGAGTAAATATTGCATGAAACTAAATTCTTAAAACATTCAGACTCAAATACTCTAATACTATATTAGAGCTAAAAGAAATGAGGTAATTTTTTTTTTTTTAGTTTGTTGATCTAATTTCAGGGAAAAACAGCTCAAAGTAGGAATTATACTCAAATAAATCATCTGAGACTATCATCTGGAACTCTGGATTCTAATAATTGAACATACTGACTTTATTCAAATAAAGTTTTAATTTCATTGTAAATAAAATTCATACATAAAAAGAATACTCTATAATATCATATATGAAATGAATCGCCAGTCCAGGTTTGATGCATGATACAGGATGCTTGGGGCTGGTGCACTGGGATGACCCAGAGGGATGGTATGGGGAGGGAGGTGGGAGGGGGTTCAGGATGGGGAACATGTGTACACCCGTGGCAGATTCATGTTGATGTATGACAAAACCAATACAATATTGTAAAGTTTAAAAAAAAAAAAGAATACTCTATCTTCCTAAATCACAGAAGCTCTTACTAGAAAACCTAACTTTTTAATTCTTCTTTTCTAAAAGTAACCAACATACAAAATGCCAGCAAAGACAGAAAATGGTTCTATGACAAACACTGAAGTTTTTCTTTTTCAGTTGGTCCACATGATCCCACTCTAACCTGCAATATAGTTTAGAGACAAGACATATGGTTTAGCTATATAGGCAGCATATTAAAGCTACATCACACAAGACAAAACGAAAAATAAATATTGTTTTCAATGCCCATTTCTACACTACCCAGAGGATTCTGTTCATCATCCCTCACTAATGATATTCATGTGAGAAACAAGTATTTTTAAGATAAATACCATAATAATACTAATTTTATTCATGACACAAGTAATAATTCTGCTGTACTATCTCTGATCTCATTTAATCCTCAAAACAAGCAACAAGCCAGTATTACTACTGCTTCTTCACCGATGAGGAAGTTGAGGCACAAATTTAGTGATCTGCCTAAAGTCGTACAGTTGACAAAAGGAAAAATAAAAAAAAAAAAAAGGATTGGAATATTGTTATATGAAGCTCCAAGGTCTGTGCTTTTCAAAATCTTGTATTTCTGCTTGAGGAAGTAATGTGGAATTAAGGGCTAACTACAAACACTTCATTTACTAATCTACTTCTCTACTAACTGGCATTCAATAATCCACAAACATCACAAGTGATGAACACTTTAAAATAAAATGGTAAGACCCTAGTTTGACCTCAACCATGAATTATCAATTGAAGGGACATATGTAAAAATAGGTAAGAAACTTTTGGACCTGACGATCAATAAAAACATTAACTATTATTGCACAAATAATAAAGAATATCTGTATTAAGACAACAAAATGTTACATTTGACAACTAACAATATATGTTTTTGAAAAGCTTTTACCTATGGAAACTGAATGTCACATTTTTTTTGTGATTACTCCTTTTATGTATGTGTTGTTTTATTTACAGGCTTTTGGGTTTTTGCAAAAACAGTGTACAAACAGATGGCTGATTTTGAAAGTTTTATCTCATTCAATAAATGAGGTAAGTGATTTTGAAAGTTTCACATAATTCAATAAATGTATCTCTGCCCAGATGGACACTAGGTTCCTGGCCAATATTGTACCTTTCCCATATGGGCAGGAAGATCAAGGCAGGGGACACTAGGTTCAGTTTTGTTCTTTAACATGAAAAATGTTTGATTGTCATCTGTCATTAATTTCTGTGGTCAGCGAATCAGGAAGCAACAGACCATTGCAGTAAAATATCAAAACATGCTTATCTAGCTAAGCATATGTATTAGAAAAATCTTTTTTTAATGCATTATAAATATTGAGTTCACCTCTTTTTAGTTAAATTTATTGAGGTATAATACACTTATAGCAGAAGTCATTTTTTTCAAGGTTACAATTCTATAAATTCTGTCAAAGTTATACAGTCATGCAACCATGATACAGAACACTTCCATCACGCAAAAGTTTGCTCATGCCATTTGTTAATATGATGAATTACATTTATTTTGAAAGTTATACTAACCTTGATATAATGGCTAAGTTTCATTTGATCTTGATTCTCATACTATTATATAATGTAACTTGAATTATATTTACTGAAATTTTGTTTAGAATTTCTGCATCTATGCTCATTAAAGATATGGTCTACGGTTTTGTTTTGTATTGTTTTTTCCTTGCAATATCTGTGTGATTTCAGGATCAAGTTAAACTCATAGAATACATTGGATGATGTCTCAGACTTCACTTTTGAGGAAGAGCTTGTGTACAAATTAGATTTTTGTTCTTTCAAAGTTTAGTAGTATTCACCAGTAAAGCCATATTTTCTGAATGTTTCTTTGTGTAAAGATTTTAGTTACATGTACAACTTCTTCAAGAGAAAAAGGACTATTTGGGTTATTTATTTTTTCTTGAGTTACCTTTGATAAATTATTTCATTTCAGGAATTTAGCTATTTCATCAAAGTTGCCCAATTTATTGTCATGAATATCTCTGAACAATTGCTTTCTTTTAAGAGAAGTTTGAAGATTAAAGGGGTTTCCTGGTGGCTCAGTTGGTAAAGCACCCACCTGCAGTGCTGAAGACCTGGATTCAGTCACTGGGTTGTGAAGATCCCCTGGAGAAGGAAATGGCTACCCACTTAAGTATTCTGGCCTGGAGAATTCCATGGATTGTATAGTCCAAGGGATTTCAGAGTCGAACATGACTGAGCAACTTTCACTTTCACTTTGACAGTTAAAAACAAAATAATAATAATAATAATAATAATTCCCACCTAGATAAGCTTCTCATTAAAAAGAAAATGTCACTATTATTTCAGACGGTTTCCTCTCTTTTTCTATGACATTCTGTTCATAATGCTCCTGCTGAAAGACTAGTTTTGCTAAGAGTCAAAATCTGTGCAGGCTAAGTCATCTGTTATATACAACAATTCATTACTATCTGCTATCATACAGGAATCCAGAGGTTTCAAAATTAAATTTGCCAAGAGTTCTAATACAGTTAAAACACAACACATTTTTAAAATGTTTTGCACACAAAATACATCCATGAATACATGTAGTTGCATGTATTTCCCCTAAAACCCAGGTAATCTTCATAATCACTTTTCTTTTCTGTAATATTATGCTAATTATGGCTAAGGAAGCAGTTTGCCAGTTTGCTAAACAAAGCTAGTATGCTGTTATTTTTCTAAGTGTTTTTTTTTGTTTGTTTGTTTGTTTGTTTCTTTTAAAACCTTCCTATTAATACGTCTTCAACTAACTCTGATGAACTGTTACATGTTGGGAACAGGTTAGCTAACCAATTACATGGGAATTTGTAAAATGTATATCTAATGATAGGCTTTGATCATTGATTTGTAAAGTACCTGGACTTTTTACATAAAATTTTAGCTTTCTGTTTAGCTTCTTAAAGGCTACTCAAAATCTTTCCATCAGTGTCAAAATTCTATTTATTATGAAAGTGGAGGGTATCCATCTTTTGGATAAATAAGATGCTAAAGCATTTCAAAGCACCCAAATGGATTACATAAACACCCCCTAGATATTTCAGGAATAATCAAGGGATAATTAGATTTATAATACCAATAAATATATATAATTTAGAAAATCTTAATATAAGTTCTTCCTATAAGACTGTAAGCACATAATCTAGAGATGATCAAATTTAGAATATCAATCATTCATAATCTAGAAAATTTTAGTACAGTTCGGTTCCGTTCAGTCACTCAGTCATGTCCTGTCTGACTCTTTGCAACCCCATGAACCACAGCATGCCAGGCCTCCCTGTCCATCAGGACCAACTCCGCGTTCCACCCAAACCCATGTCCATTGAGTTGGTGATACCGTCCAACCATCCCATCCTCTATCGTCCCCTTCTCCTCCTGGCTTCAATCTTTCCCAGCATCAGGGCTTTTCAAATAAGTCCTCTCTTCACATCAGGTGGCCAAAGTACTGGAGTTTCAGCGTGAACATCAGTCCTTCCAATGAACACACAGGACTGATCTTCTTTAGGATGGACTGGTTGATCTCCTTGCAGTCCAAGGAACTCTCAAGAGTTTTCTCCATCACCACAGTTCAAAAGGATGAATTCTTTGGTGCTCAGCTTTCTTTATAGTCCAACTCTCAGATCCATACATGACTACTGGAAAAAACATAGCCTTGAATAGATGGACCTTTGTTGGCAAAGTAATGTTATTGCTTTTTAATATGCTATGTAGGTTGGTCAAAACTTTCCTTCCAAAATAAGCATCTTTTAATTTCATGGCTGCAATCACCATCTGAAGTGATTTTGGAGCCCCAAAAAATAAAGTCTGACACTGTTTACCCATCTATTTCCCATGAAGTGATGGGACCAGATGCCATGATCTTCATTTTCTGAATGTTGAGCTTTAAGCCTACTTTTTCACTCTCATCTTTCACTTTCATCAAGAAGCTTTTTAGTCCCTCTTCACTTTCTGCCATAAGAGTGGTGTCATCTGCATATCTGAGGTTATTGATATTTCTCCCAGCAATCTTGATCCAGCTTGTGCTTTTTCCAGCCCAGCATTTCTCATGATGTACTCTGCATATAAGTGAAATAAGCAGGATGACATTATACAGCCTTCAGTTCAGTTCAGTCTCTCAGTCGTGTCTAACTCTTTGCGACCCCATGAATCGCAGCATGCCAGGCCTCCCTGTCCATCAGCAACTCCCAGAGTTCACTCAGACTCACATCCATCGAGTCAGTGATGCCATCCAGCCATCTCATCTTCTGTCATCCCCTTCTCCTCCTGCCCCCAATCCCTCCCAGCATCAGAGTCTTTTCCAATGAGTCAACTCTTCACATGAGGTGGCCAAAGAACTGAAGTTTCAGCTTTAGCATCTTTCCTTCCAAAGAAATCCCAGGGCTGATCTCCTTCAGAATGGACTGGTTGGATCTTGCAGTCCAAGGGATTCTCAAGTGTCTTCTCCAACACCACAATTCAAATTGGAGTACTCCTTTTCCTATTTGGAACCAGTCTGTTGTTCCATGTCCAGTTCTAACTTGCTTCCTGACCTCCATACAGGTTTCTCAAGAGGCAAGTCAGGTGGTATGGTATTCCCATCTCTTTCAGAACTTTCCACAGTTTACTGTGATCCACACAGTCAAAGGCTTTGGCATAGTCAATAAAGCAGAGATAGATGTTTTTCTGGAATGCTCTTGCTTTTTCCATGATCCAGCCGATGTTGGCAATTTGATCTCTGGTTCCTCTACCTTTTCTAAAACTAGCTTGAACATCTGGAAGTTCACGGTTCACATAATGCTGAAGTCTGGCTTGGAGAATTTTGAACATTACTTTACTAGCGTATGAGATGAGTGCAATTGTGTGGTAGTTTGAGCATTCTTTGGCATTTCCTTTCTTTGGGATTGGAATGCAAACTGACCTTTTCCAGTCCTGTGGCCACTGCTGAGTTTTCCAAATTTGTTGGCAAATTGAGTGCAGCACTTTCACAGCATCATCTTTCAGGATCTGAAATAGCTCCACTGGAATTCCATCACCTTCACTAGCTTTGTTCATAGTGATACTTTCTAAGACCCACTTGACTTCACATTCCAAGATGTCTGGCTCTAGATGAATGATCACACCATCGTGATTATCTGGGTCTTGTAGACCTTTTTTACACTGTATCTATGTATTCTTGCCACCTCTTCTTAATGTCTTCTGCTTCTGTTAGGTCCATACCATTTCTGTTCTTTACTGAGCCCATGTTTGCATGAAATGTTCCCTTGGTATCTCTAATTTTCTTGAAGAGATCTCTAGTCTTTCCCATTCTATAGTTTTATTCTATTTCTTTGCATTGATCACTGAGGAAGGCTTTCTTATCCCTCCTTGCTATTCTTTGCAACTCTTCATTCAAATGGGTATATCTTTCCTTTTCTCCTTTGTCTTTCACTTGCCTTCTTTTTACAGCTATTTGTAAGGCCTTCTCAGAGAGCCATTTTGCTTTTTTGCATTTATTTTTCTTGGGGATGTCTTGATTCCTGTCGCTTGTACAATGTCACAAATCTCCATCCATAGTTCATCAGGCACTCTATCAGATTTAATCCCTTAACTCTATTTCTCACTCTACTGTATAGTCATAAGGGATTTGATTTAGGCCATCTCAAAGAAAGGCAATGGCAAAGAAAGCTCAAACTACTGCACAATTGCACTCATCTCACACGCTAGTAAAGTAATGCTCAAAATTCTCCAAGCCAGGCTTCAGCAGTATGTGTACCATGAACTTCCTGATGTTCAAGCTGGTTTTAGAAAAGGCAGAGGAACCAGAGATCAAATTGCCAACATCTGCTGGATCATCGAAAAGCAAGAGATTTCCAGAAAAACATCTATTTCTGCTTTATTGATTATGCCAAAGCCTTTGACTATGTGGATCACAATAAACTGTGGAAAATTCTGAAAGAGATGGGAATACCAGACCACCTGATCTGCCTCTTGAGAAACCTATATGCAGGTCAGGAAGCAACAGTTAGAACTGGACATGGAACAACAGACTGGTTTCAAATAGGAAAGGGAGTACATCAAGGCTGTATATTGTCACGTTGCTTATTTAACTTCTATGCAGAGTACATCATGAGAAAGGCTGGGCTAGAAGAAGCACAAGCTGGAATCAAGATTGCCGGGAGAAATATCAATAACCTCAGATATGCAGATGACACCACCCTTATGGCAGAAAGTGAAGAGGAACTCAAAAGCCTCTTGATGAAAGTGAAAGAGGAGAGTCAAAATATTGGCTTAAAACTCAGCATTCAGAAAACAAAGATCATGACATCTAGTCTCATCACTTCATGGGAAATAGATGGGAAACAGTGGAAACAGTGTCAGACTTTATTTTGGGGGGCTCCAAAATGACCTCATATGGTGATTTCAGCCATGAAATTAAAAGACGCTTCCTCCTTGGAAGGAAAGTTATGACCAACCTAGATAGCATATTCAAAAGCAGAGACATTACTTTGCCAACAAAGGTTCATTTACTCAAGGCTATGGTTTTTCCAGTGGTCATGTATGGATGTGAGAGTTGGACTGTGAAGAAAGCTGAGCACCGAAGAATTGATGCTTTTGAACTGTGGTGTTGGAGAAGACTCTTGAGAGTCCCTTGGTCTGCAAGGAGATCTAACCAGTCCATTCTGAAGGAGATCAGCCCTGGGATTTCTTTGGAAGGAATGATGCTAAAGCTGAAACTCCAGTACTTTGGCCACCTCGTGCAAAGAGTTGACTCACTGGAAAAGACTCTGATGCTGGGAGGGATTGGGGGCAGGAGGAGAAGGGGATGACAGAGGATGAGATGGCTGGATGGCATCAGTGACTCGATGGATGTGGGTTTTGGTGAACTCCAGGAGTTGGTGATGGACAGGGAGGCCTGGTGTGCTGCAATTCATGGGGTCACAAAGAGTTGGACACGACTGAGCACCTGAACTGAACTGAAAAGAACATTGTTTGTGTACTTTTAATATATTTAATTGCCCATTAGCCCTAAAGAAGAGGGTATATAAAAATCATTTTATTTTATCTGAATATAGAAATTCTGAAAATGTAAGTTTTAATTAGGTTTTTAGTAATAATTTAGAGATACTTTTGTTTGATTTATCCATCTCCAGTCAATAAGATATATTCTTTAATTCTAAAAATAATGAAAATATTGAAGTTATTTGTTGTCTGTCCTTTGCTATTTTTCTGAGAAATGCTTTTATCAAAAGGCCAAGTAGAGCACAATTACAGAACTTCAATGTAAATATTAAAATTGAAAGATTAAGGCAATAGCTCCTTTCATCAACCTGCTTATTTTAATGTAAAATAACTCTACCCCAGATGAATAATTACTATGAAAATATATGTTTTTTCCTAAAAAGGTCAGTGTAATACCACATACTTCTCAAAAGTCACTGCTATCTCTACATGTTTAGTTTTCTGTATTTACTGAGAGACAGAGGGAAAAAAAAGAAATCAGGACCGAAAACAAACCAAAGAAGAATCCCCTGATCCTCAATTTGGCACACAAAAAAAAGAATCCTTGTGATTTAAGGGTAAATACTAAATTCATTCACGATTGAAAAATAAAATTGGTTCTTTAGGAATAATGAACTGTACTCAAAGATTTGGCAGTCCTATTTAACACCAAGAAAAACTATTAAACTGTTTAGGTCCTTCCAAAAGAAACTGAGATAAATAGTGTGTATTACATCTTAAATATTTCTTTGTTGTACTGAAGAAAAAGAAGACACCTACTGGTCACAGACAGAATCTGGCCTATTTCTTAGCAGTTGTAAATGAGCTAAAACAATTACTGGGTAGTAAATATTACATAGAAGCAACTGGAGTGTAAGATGTAGACTTGTGGAGAGCTGCAGGATATCTGCCAATCAAAAACTTTAGTTCAGCAGAGCATTTGGCCCAATTAAATGTTACAGTATTAAACTAAACTGTGTAACAACAAAAGCTAACTAGAATTTTGCAGCCCAAAATGAAAGAAAATAACATTCACCCATATTCTAGATGCTATGAGCTTTGAGAGTTGTAATTTCGCTTCCTAAATGCCTCAGAAATATCTCCACTTATTTCTAGATTATTCTCTTTATTTTGAGAATTTTAGGGTCCTACATAAATCAGTCAGTCCTAAAGGAAATCAGTCTTGAATATTCACTGGAAGGACTGATGCTGAAGCTGAAACTCCAATACTTTGGCCACCTGATGCGAAGAACTGACTCATCAGAAAAGATCCTGATAATGAGAAAGACTGAAGGCAGGAGGAGAAGGGTACAACAGAGGATGAGATGGTTGGATGGCATCACTGACTTGATGGACATAAGTTTGAACAAGCTCCGGGAGTTGGTGATGGACAGGGAAGCCTGGTGGGCTGCAGCTCATGGGTTCGCAGAGTCAGACGCGACTGAGCAACTGAACTACCTGACTGAGATCAGCTTTGGATAAAAAGATACTACATACAAGTATGTATATGTGTACTCAATCATATCTGACTCTTTCTGACCCCATACACTGTATCCCATCAGGCTTCACTGAAAATTCCATGGAATTTTCCAGGCAAGAAAACTGGAGTAGGTTGTCATTTCCTACTCAAGGGATCTTCCTGCCCTAGGGATCCAAACTGCATCTTATCTCCTGCATTGGCAGGCAGATTCTTCACCACTGTGTCAACTGAGAAGCCCTCAAAATATAAAGCATTTTAAAAGCCCCTTAATATATTAAACAAATACCTCCTAGGGACTTCAGGAATGATCAAGATATAATCACAATTTCGAATCTTCTTGGCTCTTTCAAAATAAAAGGCACTATTAAATTTGAATTATAAAATACACCTGAAAGCAAACAAAAACACAGTTTTTTTTTTTTTTAGAATATCATCCTTGGGGCTTTATTTATCTTTATATAAAATTAGGCTTTGGGAGAGTGAGAAGAGGGCAATAATGGGTCTACTCATTTAAGTGTTTGAGTCCTACAATGTGAAGTGTTTCAGAGTGTTGCCCAATGTAAATCTGGTCCACTATGGAGGTCTCAAACATCCATTTACTCCTTATTTATACACACACAGGTATGCACATACACACACACACATATCACATGAACACACACTGATGCTGCATAATTGGTTTAGAATCCATGTTATCACTTAAGGACCTTGTTCTACTACATTTTCTACAGACATTTACTATGGTTATCAATTGTGTTAGGCAAAAAGAGTATGTTGTTATATATACTGCTTATTTCCTAAAACTATAGGTTAAGAATTTATGAGTATCTTATTAAGTCAACTATTTCTGTTTCTGATCATTGTATTAAAATATAAAGAGAATTGGCAAGACTTGACTCAATCTTGATTTGTTCAAATCAAATTTCCTAAGACCATTTAATATACCCCAATTAAAAGGGAATATATATTTGGCAAATTAATGTCACATTATCTCTTCCTAGAATCCATCATTTTTCAGTCCTTTCCACTGGTCTCAAGATTTTGGCCCCTAATTTTTAGATGTAACTCTGATCTCAGGGAGTCAGCAATGAGAAACAGCTTGAAGAAGGATCAAGCTGTATAGGAATCAAATAAGAGGCTCCTTGGAAAATACAGAAGTCCTAACTGCTGGTCCACCAGGAGCTAGTGGCTAGAAGTGAGGCCCTGGCTCTTCATTGAAAAACTAAAAAAAAAAGAAAAAAAAATTACTAAGAGATTGAGATTGTAAAACAGGCACAGCCCATGTGGGAGAGCAGAGTAGTTTATTTAAGACAGAAGCAAAGCAGAGCAACACACCCAGAGAAGGATGTGGGCATCCTTGCTAATGAGGAGTGCATCAGTGGGGTGGCTTAACTCACTTCCATGAAGGCAGTTTCTACTGGGTTAGTCTTTGTTTTCCTCTGGTCAATCATCCTGCTTTGTTTACCATATCTGATCTGACCCATGGCCCTCCTCCTTATGTACACACATCTTTTAGCTAAAATGGATTCCAGCATGAGAGTCTCTGGGAGACTGAAGGCACATATTATAAAATATTTCTCCCTCAAAAAAAAAAAAAATATAGTGCTCTCTCCCTTTTTGACTCCATGGAGCCTTTCTACCCATGCACAGTTGGAGAGGCCTCCTTGATTTAAAAAATGATAGATGCGGTCATTTTATCTTTTACTCCAGCAGAGCTCAGCTCCTCTCTATTCCTGCTATTAACTTTTTCCTTGAAATGTCAGGAAGAGACAGGCTCCAATTTACTCAGCTTGACAAATTCCAGCTGCTCATCTCAGGAGCCCGTCTACCTCCTACCTCAATCCAAGCTCTCTTCTGGAAATCCATGCTCTTCCAACGAGCATGACAGAGATAATCTTTCAATAACCTTGAAAATACTTTTGTTTTACTTTGTTATAATCTCTGCTTTAATTTTTTCAACTGTACTTTTTTTCTCTCCCTTTGAGAGATAGGTGGAGGAATCTACGTGTCTATGACTCTGAACCACAAATCTTCATTGGCCAAATTCTTATTTATAGAAATTCAATGGACTGCTTAGCAAAATCCTTTCTTTAAGTAAGATTTCACATAACTAATACTTAATAGTATATGTTGCCTTGTCTAACAGATTTTTGCAGTTTAAGACCCATTTCAATTCTTGAAACCTCTATGCACTATCTAGTATCACTGAACTGAGTCACCTAAAAACATTTTCTTTCAGTGATGCATACTTAAGTAAATAAAAAATTGAATAAATATTCCATTTTCTTATGCACTAATATTTAAAATAGATCCCTTAGTGGTAAATAACATGCCTATCAATGCAGGAGTCATGGATTCAATCCCTGGGTAAGGAAGATCCCCTGGAGGAGGAAACAGCATCCCAATCCAGTATTCTGGCTTGGGAACCCCATGGACAGAGTAGCCTGACAGGCTACAGTCCATGGGGTCATAAATATCAGACATGATTTAGTGACTAAACAACAACAACAATATAGTAAGGAACAAAAAACATTGGTATAACAAATAATGAGTGAGTAAAACTATATAGCTTCCATTTACTTGGTCCAAAAACAGGAAACAATTATTACCACTCACCTGCCTAGGAAAAACAACTGGATAATGTATAGAAGGTAAATAAGTGTCAAGCAAATTTGAGTCTGAAAACCAACTCTATAATTAGAATCTTTGGGATTTAGCAATGTTAATTCCTCACTTGGACATATTTTTTTGATTATAGGATGACCATAAAGCTACCTCTTTTGAGGGCCAGAGAAAATATCAAACATAACCAAAATCATACCAATAAACAACAAAAAGTTAAATAAAATCAAAACATAATAGACACTGCTAGAAGTCGATTGCTGACAGACGGGAAAGTCTTTGAAGTCAATGAGAAGTAAAAAAAAAATAAAAAAAAAATATTTGTACAGAAGAACTTAATGGAACATAAGTAAAGATGAGCCAAAAGACTATTTGTTGGGTCTGAAGTGGCTCATACAGTAAATAATTTGTTGGCAATGTGGGAGATCTGAGTTTGATCCCTGGGTTGGGAAGATCCATTGGAGGAGAGCATGGCAACTCACTCCAGTATTCATGCCTGGAGAATCCCCATGGACAGAAGACTCTGGCAGGCTTACAGTCCATAGGGTTGAAAAGAGTTGGACACAACTGAGCAGCTAAGCACAAGTGATAGAAAATCCAACAAATAACAAGAAAAAGTAATCCAATGCTGTAATGCAGAAAAATTCCCTAACATGTAAGAACTATAATTTTATTATTTTTAAGAACCTTAATATCTTTTGGCTTGAACTGCTATTTTAATTTATGTATGGGAATTTTTTAAGTGTTCTTTGAGTACTTGGGTAGAATTTAGCTTAACCACCTGCCTTCCCCATATTTCAAGAATATATTTCTCATTTTATAATAAAAACTATTATAAAATTTTAGTGCAAAATTCATATTATTTCCATTTATCTATGAAGTATTAATTTTATTGCATGTCTCCTCACCTAGACTTTAATAGCACATTAATTAGAAACAAAAAATAATAAGGAAAATAAAGATTTTTAATATTTTATTTATACACACATGCAGCTTTAAGACAGTTGGTCAGCTAGAGATTTATAACTGTCCTGACTTATCCACTGTGTTTCTTGGAAAGCACTTAGAGCCCAGAACAGGTTATAGCTGTGTACCCTATTAAACTGTGAGGTATTGAAGAAGGAATATATTATAATATTCTGTATCCTGCATATTTGGCATAATGCCTTCCAAAGAGACTCTCATTAAATGGTAACTGAAATAAAAAACAAACAAAAAACAAACAAACTATGCATTGAAAATAAAGAAATGAAGAAGGAAAGAAGAATGAAGAGATGAGAATAAAAATTACACGTTTTTAAATGCTATTTTGAAAATATAAGGAAAAATGGGTGGCATCAGTTTAGAACATAGTTGTGAATATACCTCCTACATCATTTTGTTCAATTCTTCAATTAAATGGCATTTGTTCAATTAATACTTATTGTGAATATAACCCGTTTCTTGCACTATTCTAGATGAGCAATTTTTTTCCAAGACAACAAAAAACTCATGGAAGGATTCTTTTTTTTTTTTTAACAAGTATTACATATAACACACTTTCCTTGCACATCTGAACACATAGTGAAATGAAGCAATGGTAGGATTTTTCATGAACAAAACTATAAGTATCAAAATTTTCTTTCCCATTTCCAGATTCAGTGTTCACAATAGTAGAATAAATTATGTTACCCTTTCTCAGGTTAAAAAATAGAAAAACAAGTAAACAAAACCTTGCTTAAATTATTCAATTATTCAACAGTAATGCAAGAATATAAGAAAGTATAAAAGGATGAAAACAGAGGAGAACAAAATAAAGAGAAATTCTGGAGTCAATGATTTTGTGAATAGGTACCTTTTCTGATATGAACCATAAAAATATACCATATCAACTGGAGGAAAAATGTAAATGTTTAAGTACAAATTTTTATTCATTTGCAATAATTTCTTCCTATAATCAAAAATGTCAAGCATAGGTGATTCATGATTATACCTTCCTTTCTCATTTCTTCTTCCAACATCCTACTCAGACAGACACCTGTCTTTGCATTTCTTCGCCAGGGCTAAATGTGAAGGACAACAATATCTTTCCCACAAACCTGTGTGCCATTCACCCATCAAACCTAAGAGGTTTGCGGGAAGTTTATAAATTCAGAGACCTTGTGGACCCATTTGCTCTGCAAAAGTATTGACTGCCATCTGGCAACTGAAGAACATTTGTGCATCAGCTGTGGGATCAACAGGGAGTTTGCGAGCTAAAGTTTTCCAAAATAAAGTAAAAGTAATTTTCAGATGTATAATAGCAATCCTGATCTTCAAGAAGCCTTATGGTAAGGAAAAGAAGAGGAGCAGAGAAAGGAAAAGGAATAAAACGAGGAATAGATAAACAGTGTAAGAAAATTAGCAAACCAAAAGAATGACATGGTGAAAAGGAAGGAAGTCAGAGCAAACTCAGTAGAAAAGTAAAAGAATGAAAAAGAATAGAAAGAGCAACACAGAATGGAGGAAATGTAGGCAACAAGCCAAGTTTTTTTTTTTTTTTTTAATTCCCAAATGATAGCCGTAAGTGTGGTTTTAAATAGAAGCAGGCAATGTTCTTTTTCCAGCTCTGCAGGCCTGCAGTTTTCAGAGCTTCACACAAAATTGACTCCAAACATTCAATTTAAAGGACAAATAAGAAAGCTTGAGGATTAAATTCAAAGACAAACCAAAAGAGGTGTCTCATCATTTAAAAAAAAAATAAAGTCTTCCGAATTTAACGCCAATAGGTAAGGCTACTTAGATCACCGTACCTCATTCTTCTGCAAGGCTATTTGTCAAAACGCTTGATTTTCTGATCCTTTTCCCAATAAAATAGAGTGCAGTCAGTGGAAAAGCATTGTGATGTTAAAAAAAAAAAAAGTAGAATACGTCTTTTAAGCCTTTCGATGCTTATAAGAAACTACACAAATGCATTTTATAGACATGCTTTTATCTGTTTGTAATTGAATTGAAAATTGCAGTGAGCTACTTAAAAGGAACTCTATTGAATGGATTGTTTTATATAATAGAGCAACTTCAAGTGCGTCACTGTTTACTAGGCCTCCTATAAGCCTTTAGCATTGCAGATAATATACATGGAATCAGAGGTCAATATATGCTAAAAATGTTTAAGAATATAGTTACTGAACAGCAATTACAGACAGTGTGCTTCTTAGTAAGACTGAAAAGAAGGGATATAATAAGCACTGTCCCTGGTCCCAAAGCATTTAAAATCGAATTACTTTGCTGGCAGTACAATATATCATCATAGTTGCCTTATTTAGGAGGTTCTGAGAAAACTGAAAAAGAAAGGATAATGAGTCATATTTTAAAAGGTTCTACATTTTCCCTGGTAGCTCAGATGGTAAAGAATATGCCTGCAATGTGGGAGACCGGGTTTAATATCTGGGTTGGGAAGATCCCCTGGAGAAGGGGATAGCAACCCACTCCAGTATTCTTTCCTGGAGAATTCTGTGTACAGAGGAGCCTGAGATTCAAGGGGTTGCAAAGAGTTGGATACAACTGAGTAACTAACACTTTCAGTTTCTACGGCATGCTTTGATGACCAAGCACACTGATATTCATAAGAGAGAGAACGAGATACAAGGAGACAGAGAGAGAGAGTCAGGGAGGGAGAGAGAGAGAGATAAGGCATTCGTTCAAGGAATTGGCTCATACGGTATTTTGTGGTACTGGCAAGTGCAAAAGTTGTAGAGCAGGCCAGCATGCTGGAAGCTTAGAGAGGAGCTTCTAGCTTTCAGTCTTAAAGCAGAATAGCTTATTTAGGAAAACCGCCTTTGCTTTTAAGGCCTTCAGTTGATTGAGGCCAACTCACATTACAGAGGACAGGGCGCTTTGCTTAAACTCAGAACTGATTCTAAATATTAATCACATCTTTCAAAAAAATATACTTTCCAGTGCACCAGCCCCAAGCATCCTGTAGGGATGGTATGGGGAGGGAGGTGAGAGGGGGGTTCAGGATGGGGAACACATGTATACCCATGGTGGATTCATGTTGATGTATGGCAAAACCAATACAATATTGTAAAGTAATTAGCATCCAATTAAAGTAAATACATTATATTAAAAATTAATAAATAAATTTAAAAATACACTTTCACAACAACATATATTTGATAAAATAACTGGCAAACCACTAGTCACCTAACTAGCTTAACTGGGCTGACACATAAAAGCAATCATCACAATAAATCTTCAAAATCTCTGTAACCCAGGGCTTAATTTTTATAGAGATGGAAGTTTCTTCAGAACTTTTGCTCAATTATGATAGTGAAGTTAGAAATTCTAAGTAGATATTTCTGTTATACTTATCACTTAAGACAAAGAGTCTAGAGAAAAAGATATGGGCAGGAGAGTATGGGCTTCCCAGGCGGTACTGTGGTAAAGAAGCTCCCTACCAATGCAAGGGACACAAGAGACATGGGTTCAACCCCTGGGTTGGGAAGATACCCTGGAGGAGAAAATGACAACCCACTCCACTTCTGTTGCCTGGGAAATTCCAAGGATACATGAACCTGGTAGGCTACAGTTCATGGGGTCACAAAGAGTTGGATACGACTAGGTGACTGAGCACACAACACAGGACAATACAAATGACATTTCAACTCAAATTTTCTGATCTCTCCTTACTCTTCATTCACTTCATGTCATAATTTCACTTAGAGTGTGAACTTATTCATAACTACTTCATTTTATTTATTTTTAACAACTCTGCTTCTTCACTGAAAATATGGCTTTTTAAGAAGATATGATGAACAGGTGTACTTAGATATGTTAGTTTTCTGTAGGAAATCACAAAAACAAGCCATCAAGTGTTTTCCATGAAAAGTTGTATAAATTTTTGTTAATAAACACTCAGGTTATATTGTCTCTTTTTGTGGTTAGTACTTTCATCTGAACATAAATGGATTAGCAGCCCTTCAAGGCATTTCATCTTCACAGCAACAAGTAAGTTAGCCAACTCTCAGTTCAGTTCAGTTCAGTCCAGTTGTTCAGTCATGTCCAACTCTTTGTAACCCCATGGACTGCTGCATGCCAGGCCTCCCTGTCCATCACCAACTCCCAGAGTTTACTCAAACTCATGTCCATTGAGTCAGTGATGCCATCCAACCATATCATCTTCTGTTGTCCCCTTCTCCCGTCTTCAATCTTTCCCAAAATCAGCGTCTTTTCCAATGAGTCAGTTCTTCATATCAGGTGGCCAAAGTACTGGAATTTCAGCTTCAGCATCAGTCCTTCCAATGAATATTCAGGACTGATTTCCTTTAGGATGGACAGGTTGGATCTCCTTGCAGTCCAAGGGACTCTCAAGAGTCTTCTCCAACACCACAGTTCAAAAGCACTGATTCTTCAGCACTCAGCTTTCTTTATAGTCCAACTCTCACCACATCCATACACGACTACTGGAAACACCATAGCTTTGACTAGATAGACCTTTGTTGGCAAAGTGATGTCTCTGATTTTTAATATGCTGTCTAGGTTGGTCATAACTTTTCTTCGAAGGAGCAAGCGTCTTTTAATTTCATGGTTGCATCAACATTTGCAGTGATTTTGGAGCCCCCCAGATAAAGTCTGTCACTGTTTCCACTGTTTCCTCATCTATGTGCCATGAAATGATGGGACAAGAAGGCATGCTCTTATTTTTCTGAATGTTGAGTTTTAAGCCAAGTTTTCACTCTTCTCTTTCACTTTCATCAAGAGGCTCCTTCGTACTTCTTCGTCTTCTGTCATAAAGGTGGTGTGATCTGCATATCTGAGGTTATTGATATTTCTCCTGGCAATCTTGATTCCAGCTTGTGCTTCATCCAGCCCAGAGTTTCTCATGATTTTTCTCAGCCAACTCTGAAGACGGCAATTTTCGGCATGAATATTAAATCACCTACAATTATTTATTTACAAATATTTATAAATAAGAATTGCATGGCATATAAACCTGGCATGTATTTTATCTATATTAGTGTCTCCTGGAGGTAGGTCTTTTTTTTCAGGGCTTTTTGAATTTGAAGTATATGTGATCTACAATATTTCAAAAATTTCAAGTGTATCGCATAGTGATTCAGTTTTTTAGAATATATTCAAATATAGGTTTCCATAAGTTCTTAAATATAATACCCTGTGCTATACAGTAAATTCTTTTTGTTTCTCTATTTTATGTACAGTAGTTTGTTAATTCTATACTCTTAGTTTGTTCCAACCCATCTCTCTCTTCCCTTTGGTAACCATAGGTTTGTTTTCTATATCTATGAGTCTGTTTCTCTTTTGTATATAGATTCATTTGTATTATTTTTTTAATTCCACATATAAGTGACATCATACATTATTTGTCTTTTTCCAACTTACTTCTCTAAACACAATATTTTCTAGGTCTATCCGTGTTGCTGTAAATGACAATATTTCTCTCTTGGTGCTGAGTAATATTCTACTGTACACATATAATATACATAATATATGCGATATTGTATATAAAATTATTTCTTAGCAAACCATTTGTTGATGGGTACCTGAGTCTGCTGCTGCTGCTGCTAAGTCGCTTCAGTCATGTCCAACTCTGTGCGACCCCATAGATGTTAGCCCACTAGGCTCCTCTGTCCCTGGGATTCTCCAGGCAAGAATACTGGAGTAGGTTGCCATTTTCTTCTCAAATGCATGAAAGTGAAAAGTGAAAGTGAAGTCACTCAGTCGTTCCCTACTCTTAGCAACCCCATGGACTGCAGCCCACCAGGCTCCTCCATTCATGGGATTTTCCAGGCAAGAGTACTGGAGTAGGGTGCCATTGCCTTCTGCAGCACCTGAGTGTGTATGTGTATGTGTGTATATATATATATATATATATACATATATATATCTTGTCCATATCCTGGCTACAGGATTGTGCTTCTGTGAACATTAGGGTGCATATATCTGAGAAACATAATTCTCAGGCAGTTCAGTTCAGTCGCTCAATCGTGTCCAACTCTTTGCGACCCCATGAATCACAGCACGCCAGGCCTCCCTGTCCATCACCAATTCCTGGAGTTTACTCAAACTCATGTCCGTTGAGTCAGTGATGCCATCCAACCATCTCATCCTCTGTCGTCCCCTTCTCCTCTTGCCCACAAACCCTCCCAGCATCAGAGTCTTTTCCAATGAGTCAACTCTTCGCATGAGGTGGCCAAAGTACTAGAGTTGCAGCTTTAGCATCATTCCTTCCAAAGAAATCCCAGGGCTCATCTCCTTCAGAATGGACTGGGTGGATCTCCTTGCAGTCCAAGGGACTCTCAAGAGTCTTCTCCAATACCACAGTTCAAAAGCATCAATTCTTCGGCGCTCAGCCTTCTTCACAGTCCAACTCTCACATCTCAGGCAATAACCCCCATATAATCTAAACCCTATTTATTCACATTTCTGATTGTACTCTACTGCATGGGCTTTGCCTAAGATGTAACTAAGACATTAATGGGCAATTTCTACAAGAAAATAAAAATAAGAAACACTACAATATACATAAAATAATATGACTGCTATGGTATAAATAATGTATTAATATTACATTTTTGGATTGAATAATGTATTTTTCTGATTAAAAAGAGTTAAAACATTTGTCTGGGACCCTAAAAATTTTGTGGGCCCTACACACACTGTGCCTACTGTGATTAATAGGCAAGTTGGTCTTACCTTCCTTTGCTCTCTAATATCCAGCTTTCTTCATCTATACTCCAAGCAAGAATGCAGACCTTTCTGGTCATAAGAGGATAGTAAATTATCCAACCTTAAAGTTCTCTTTTTTGTGTGAGAACTTTTAACTTATAATTAAATTACAATTTTTGAATTCTATGTGTTAAGGGGCCATACCTCTTATTTGAACAGCAGAAGTACTTTTGCAGGTGGAAATAATCTAGATTTTACCACTAGGATTTGTATCTTAATTTTAAAAAAGCAATTTAATGTAATAAAAATGGATAAATTTATGATGCGACCCTGATGCTGGGAAAGATAGAAGGCAGGAGGATAAGGGGATAACAGAGGATGAGATGGTTGGGTGGATCACCGACTCAATGGACATGATTTGAGCAAGCTCTGGGAGATAGTGAAGGACAGGGAAGCCTGGTGTACTGCAGTTTATGGGGTCACAAAGTGTCAGACGCGATTGAGTGACTAAACAACAATAACCACCTACATTGCCTTGTACACCTTAAACTTACACAAATTTATATGCCAGTTTGTATCTCAGTAAAGCTGGAAAGATAAATTTCAGTATACTTAAAGTAAGTCTATGCACCTGATCTGCCTCTTGAGAAATTTGTATGCAGGTCAGGAAGCAACAGTTAGAACTTAACATGGAACAACAGACTGGTTCCAAATAGGAAAAGGAATACGTCAAGGCTGTATATTGTCACCCTGTTTATTTAACTTATATGCAGAGTACATCATGAGAAACGCCGGACTGGAAGAAACACAAGCTGGAATCAAGATTGCCGGGAGAAATATCAATAACCTCAGATATGCAGATGACACCACCCTTATGGCAGAAAGTGAAGAGGAACTAAAAAGCTTCTTGATGAAAGTGAAAGTGGAGAGTGAAAAACTTGGCTTAAAGCTCAACATTCAGAGAACGAAGATCATGGTATCCGGTCCCATCACTTCATGGGAAATAGATGGGGAAACAGTGGAAACAGAGTCAGACTTTATTTTTCTGGGCTCCAAAATTAGTGCAGATGGTGACTGCAGCCATGAAATTAAAAGACGCTTACTCCTTGGAAGGAAAGTTATGACCAACCTAGATAGCATATTCAAAAGCAGAGACATTACTTTGCCAACAAAGGTTCGTCTAGTCAAGGCTATGGTTTTTCCTGTGGTCATGTATGGATGTGAGAGTTGGACTGTGAAGAAGGCTGAGTGCCGAAGAATTGATGCTTTTGAACTGTGGTGTTGGAGAAGACTCTTGAGAGTCCCTTGGACTGCAAGGAGATCCAACCAGTCCATTCTGAAGGAGATGAGCCCTGGGATTTCTTTGGAAGGAATGATGCTAAAGCTGAAACTCCAGTACTTTGGCCACCTCCTGCAAAGAGTTGACTCATTGGAAAAGACTCTGATGCTGGGAGGGTTTGTGGGCAAGAGGAGAAGGGGATGACAGAGGATGAGATGGCTGGATGGCATCACTGACTCGATGGACGTTAGTCTGAGTGAACTCTGGGAGTTGGTGATGGACAGAGAGGCCTGGTGTGCTGCGATTCATGGCGTCGCAAAGAGTCGGACACGATTGAGTGACTGATCTGATCTGATCTGATCTGATGTTGTAGGTCAATTATCCTTCAAAGACGAACAAACAAGCAAACTCATAGAAAAAGAAATCAGATTTGTGGTTCCCACAAGTCAGAGGGAGGAGGAGTAGACTTGGATAAAGATGGTCAAAAAGTACAAACTTCTAATTATAAGTACTAGGAATATAATGTTCATTATGATTAATATATAGTAAGTAAAACAGTTGTACATTATTGTTTTATTTTTTAATTGGAGGAAAGTTGCTTTACAATATTGTGTTAGTTTCTGCCATACTGAAACTCAAATCAGTCATAACTATATAGATGACCCCCTCCCTATTGAGCCTCCCTCCCCTCCCCTTATCCCAACCCTCTAGGTCATCACAGAGCTCCAGACCTGGCTCCTGGTGTTATATAGCAACTTCTCTCCAGCTATCTAATTTACACATAAGAGTGTATATATGTTTATGCTGTTTCCTCCATTCATCTGACTCTCTCCTTCCCCCACTATGTCCCACAATTCTGTTCACTACGTCTGTGTCTACAAATGACTCAAATCTGTTCTTTTAATGACTGAGTAGTATTCCACTGTATATATGTACCACAACTTCTTTACATATTCATCGGTAGATGGACATCTATTTTGCTTCCATGCCCTGGCTACTGTAAACAGTGCTGCAATGAACATTTGGGTGCACATGTCATTTATAATTGTGGTTTTCTCAGGGTATATGCCCAGTAGTGGGATTGATGGATCATATGGTAGATTTATCACTATTTTTTTAAGATATCTCCATCTGTTCTTCATAATGGCTTACATTAGTTTACATTCCCACCAACATTTTAGAAGGGTACCCTTTTCTTCACACCCTTTCCAGCATTTATTGTCTGTAGATTTTTGATGATGGCCATTCTAACTGGTGTGAGGTGATAGTTAATTGTAGTTTTTACTTGCATTTCACTAATAATTAGTAATGTTGAGAATCTTTTAATGTATTTATTGGCAATCAGTTTAGGTCTTCTGCCCATTTTGACTGGGCAGTTTGTTTTGCTGATATTGAGCTGCTTATATATTTGGAGATTACTCTTTTGTCAGTTGTGTCATTTGAAATTGTTTTCTTCCATTTTGAGGGTTGTCTTTTAATTTTGTCTATTGTTTCCTTTAATATTGCTGTACACTAAATGTGAAAATTGTTGCGAGTAAATCCTAAGAGATATTATCATCAAGAGCAATTTTTTTTCTTTATTTTATATCTATATGAGGTAATAGATGTCCACTATGGTCACTCACCTAGAGCCAGACATCCTGGAATGTGAAGTCAAGTGGGCCTTAGAAACCATCACTATGAACAAAGCGAGTGTAGGTGATGGAATTCCAGTTGAGCTATTTCAAATCCTGAAAGATGATGCTGTGAAAGTGCTGCACTCAACATGCCAGCAAATTTGGAAACCTCAGCAGTGGCCACAGGACTGGAAAAGGTCCATTTTCATTCCAATCCCAAAGAAAGGCAATGCCAAAGAATGCTCAAACTACCACACAATTGCACTCATCTCACATGCTAGTGAAGTAATGCTCAAAATTCTCCAAGCCAGGCTTCAGCAATACGTGAATCATGAAGTTCCAGATGTTCAAGCTGGTTTTAGAAAAGCCAGAGGAACCAGACATCAAATTGCCAACATCTGCTGGATCATTGAAAAAGCAAGAGAGTTCCAGAAAAACATCTATTTCTGCTTTATTGACTATGGCAAAGCCTTTGACTGTGTGCATCACAGTAAACTGTGGAAAATTCTGAAAGAGATGGGAATACCAGACCACCTGACCTGCCTCTTGAGAAACCTGTATGCAGGACAGGAAGCAACAGTTAGAACTGGACATGGAACAACAGACTGGTTCCAAATAGGAAAAGTGAAGTCGCTAAGTCATGTCCGACTCTGTGTGACCCCATAGACGGCAGCCCACCAGGCACCCCCGTCCCTGGGATTCGCCAGGCAAGAACACTGGAGTGGGTTGCCATTGCCTTCTCCAATACATGACAGTGAAAAGGGAAAGTAAAGTCACTCAGTCGTGTCCGACTCTTCACGACCCCATGGACTGTAGCCTACCAGGCTCCTCCATCCATGGGATTTTCCAGGCAAGAGTACTGGAGTGGGGTGCCATTGCCTTCTCTGAAATAGGAAAAGGAGTACGTCAAGGCTGTATATTGTCATCCTGCTTATTTAACTTCTATGCAGAGTACATCATGAGAAACACTGGGCTGGAAGAAGCACAAGCTGGAATCAAGATTGCTGGGAGAAATATCAATAACCTCAGATATGCAGATAACACCACCTTTATGCCAGAAAGTGAAGAAGAACTAAAAAGACTCTTGATGGAAGTGAAAGAGGAGAGTGAAAAAAGTTGGCTTAAAGCTCAACATTCAGAAAACTAAGATGATGGCATACGGTCCCATCTCTTCATGGGAAATAGATGAGGAAACAGTGTAAACAGTGTCAGACTTTATTTTGAGGGGCTCCAAAATCACTGCAGATGGTGACTTCAGCCATGAAATTAAAAGATGCTTACTCCTTGGAAGGAAAGTTATGACCAACCTAGATAGCATATTCAAAAGCAGGACATTACTTTGCCAACAAAGGTCCATCTAGTCAAGGCTATGGTTTTTCCAGTGGTCATGTATGGATGTGAGAGGTGGGCTGTGAAGAAAGCTGAGCGTCAAAGAATTGATGCTTTTGAACTGTGGTGTTGGAGAAGACTCTTGAGAGTCCCTTGGACTGCAAGGAGATCCAACCAGTCCATTCTAAAGGAGATCAGCCCTGGGTGTTCTTTGGCAGGAATGATCAGATCAGATCAATCAGATCAGTCACTCAGTCATGTCTGACTCTTTGCGACTCCATGAATCACAGCACGCCAGGCCTCCCTGTCCATCACCAACTCCTGGAGTTCACTCAGACTCATGTCCATTGAGTCAGTGATGCCATCCAGCCATCTCATCCTCTGTCGTCCCCTTCTCCTCCTGCCCCCAATCCCTCCCAGCATCAGAGTCCTTTCTAGTGAGTCAACTCTTCGCATGAGTTGGCTGAAGTACTGGAGTTTCAGCTTCAGCATCATTCCTTCCAAAGAAATCCCAGGGCTGATCTCCTTCAGAATGGACTGGCTAAAGCATGTCAGACTCCTCTGTCCTCCACTATCTCATGAAGTTTATTGAAATTCAAATCCATTGAGTTGGTGATGCTATCTAACCATCTAATTATCTGAAGCCCCTTTCTCTCTTTGCTGCCAATCTTTTTCCAGCATCAGAGTCTTTTCCAATGAGTGGACTCTTTGCACCAGGTGGCCGAAGTATTGGAGCTTCAGGATTAGTCCGTCCAATGAATATTGAGGGTTGATTTCTTTTAGGATTGACTGGTTTTATTTCCCTGCTGTCCAAGGGACTCTCAAGAGTCTTCTGTACCACAATTCAAAAGCATCAATTATTTGGCACTTAGCCTTCTTTATGGACCAACTCTCACATCCATACATGGTACATGACTACTGGAAAAACCATAGCTTTGACTAGATAGACCTTTATCAGCAAAGAGATGTCTGCATTTTAATATCCTAATTTATAATATAGTTATCATTATAATAAATAATGTCTAGTTTTATCATAGCTTTCCTTCCAAGGAGTAACTGTCTTTTAATTTCATGGCTGTAGTCACTGTCTCTAGTGAATTTAGAGCCTAAGAAGAGAAAAATCTTTTACTGTTTCCATTGCTTCCCCAGCTATTTTCCATGAACTGATGGGACCAGTTGCAATGACCTTATGTTGAGTTTTAAGCCAGCTTTTTCCTCTCCTCTTTTACCCTCATCAAGAAACTCTTAGTTCCTCTTCAGTTTCTGCCTTTAGAGTGGTATCAACTGCATATATGAGGTTGTTGATATTTCTCACAGCAATCAAGATTCCAGTCTGTGATTCATCCAGCCCAGCATTTTGTAAACTGTACTCTGCATATAAGTTAAAGAAGCAGGGTGATAATATACAGCTTTGCTGTACTCTTTTCCTAATTAGGAAACAATCAGTTGTGCCATGTCCTGTTCTAACTGTTGCTTCTTGACCCCCATACAGCTTTCTCAGGAGACAGGTAAGGTGGTCTGGTATTCTCATATCTTTAAAAATCTTCCAGAGTTTGTTGTGATCCACACAAAGTCTTTAGTGTAGTCAATGAAGCAGAAGAAGATGTTTTTCTGGAAATCTCTTGCTTTCTCCATTATCCATTGGATGTTGTCAATTTAATATCTGGTTCTTCTGCCTTTTCTAAACACAGCTTGTACATCTGGAAGTTCTCTGTTCACATAGTGCTGAAGCATTTTTGTGGTTGGTCAGTTGCTAAATCATCTCAGATTCTTACAATTCCATGGATTGCAGCATGCCAGGCTTCCCTGTCCTTCACTGCCTCCCAGAGTTAGCTCAAACTCATGTCCATTGAATTGGTGATGCCATCCAACTATCTCATCCTCTGTCATCCTCTTTTCCTCCTGGCTTCCCTGGTGGCTCAGAGGTTAAAGTGTCTGCCTGCAATGTGGGAGATGTGGGTTTGATCCCTGGGTTGGGAAGATCCCCTGGAGAAGGAAATGGCAACCCATTCCAGTATTCTTGCCTGGAGAATCCTATGGACGGAGGAGCCTGGTGGGCTACAGTCCATTGTCCATTGAACTGGTGATGTCATCCAACTATCTCATCCTCTGTCATCCTCTTTTCCTCCTGCCCTCAATCTTTGTCAGCTTTAGGGTCTTTTCCAAAGAGTCAGCTCTTCACATCAGGTGGCCAAAGAATTGGAGCTGAAGCTTCAGCATCAATCCTTTCAATGAATATTCAGGGTTGATTTACTTTAGGATTGACTGGTTGGATCTCCTTGCTATCCAAGGGACTCTGAAGAGTCTTATCCAACCCCACAGTCTGAAAGCATCAATTCCTCAGCGCTAAGGTTCTTTATGATCCAACTCTCAAAACTCTTACATCTACATGTGGTAGTTGGAAAAACCATAGCTTTGACTATAAGGACCCTTGTCAGCAAAGAAATGTCTCTGCTTTTAATGCACTGTCTAGATTTGTCATAGTTTTTCTTTCAAGGATCATGTGTCTTTTAGTTTCGTGGCTGCAGTCACTGTCCACAGTGATTTTGGAGACCAAGAAAATAAATCTGCCACTGTTTCCATTTTTCCCCACCTGTTTGCCATGAAGTGATAGAACTGGATGCCATGATCTTGGTTTTTTGAATGTTGAGTTTTAAGCCAGCTTTTTCACTCTCTTTCACCTTCATCAAGAGGCTCTTTGGTTCCTCTTCTCTTTCATCCATTAGGGTTGTTTCTTCTGCATATCTGAGGTTGTTGATATTTCCCTTGGCAATCTTGATTCCAGCTTGGGATTTATTCAGTATTTTACATGATGGACTCTGCATGCAAGTTTAATAAGCAGGATAACACTATATAACCTTGACATACTTCTTTCCCAAAATTGAACCAGTCCATTGTTCCATGTCCAGTTCTATTAGGTTGGTGTAAAAATTATTGCAGTTTCAGACCCGGAATTTTAAATCATTATAACTCGGCTCAAACACACCTTTATTAGTTAAAATAGGAACCATTACAATTAAGATAGTTTTACTAACTATAAATAAGTTGGTTTACTCCTGTAGGACAAAACTCTGTGCTTCAGGATTTGACAAACTCTTGGAAAGCATTTTATGAATCCTGCTGTTTGTGGAAGCATTTTCCCTGCAAAAAGTTGTCAAGATGCTTGAAGTGTTCATCAGTTGGCAAGAAGCCAAATGAATACGGCAGATGAAACAAAACTTTGTAGTCCATTTCATTCAACATTTGAAGCCTTTGTTGTGTGACATGCTTCTGGGTGTCATTGCAGAGAAGATTTGGGCTCTTTCTGTTGACCAATATTGGCTCCAGGTGTTGTAGTTTTCAGTGCATCTCATTGATTTGTTGAGTATACTTCTCAGATGCAATGATTTCACCAGGATTCAGGCACATTTAACTTTGGGAAGTGCTTTGAACCTTCTCAGTCCAACCACTGAGCTGGTCATTGCTGGTGGTCACATAAAATCCATATTTTGTCCCGTGTCACAATCCAATCAAGAAATGGTTCATTGTTGTCGCATAGAATTAGAGAAGACATTTCAGAATGACAATTTTTTTTATTTGTGGTCAGCTCATGAGGCGCCCACTTTTCAATCCTTTTCACCTTTCTAGCTTGCTTCAAATGGCAAATGACCATAGAATAGTCAACACTGAATTCTTGGGCAACTTCTTAAGTAGTTGTAAGAGGATCAGCTTCAGTGATCCTCTCAGTTGCTTGTTGTAAAACCCTAATCTTCAAGGGTCTCATCTCCTTTGCAAACCTTCTTGAATCACCACTGCACTGCACATTCATTAGCATTACTGGGCCAAATGTGTTGATGTTGCCAGTTGTCTCCACACATTTTGTTTACAACACATGTTGAACTCAAATAAGAAAACCACTCAAATTTCCTTTTTGTTAACATCATTTCCACAGTCTAAAATACATATAAAATAAACAGCAAGTAATAATTACCAGTAAAAACCAGAAAGCAAGACACGCTCATTAAAATGATGTAAAACATAACCACATTTATTTAAGAATATATCCCACTATCAAATAGCAAAATTCACCAGTGCAAAACCATAATTATCTTTGCACCAACCTAATAACTGTTGCTTCTTGTCCCGCATACAGGTTTCTCAGCATGCACATAAGGTAGTTTGGTATTCCCACCTCTTAAAAAAATTTCCCAGAAACCTAGCTTGAATGATTTTGAGTATAACTTAGCTAGCATGTGAAACAAGAGCAATTGTGCAGTAGTCTGAACATTCTTTGGCATTGCCCTTCTTTGGGACTGGAATGAAAACTAAACTTTTCCAGTTCTGTGGCCACTTCTGAGTTTTCCAAATTTGCTGACATGTTGAGTGCAACATTTTAACACCATCATTTTTTAGGATTTTAAATAGCTCAGCAGGAATTTGGTCACCTCCACTAGCTTTGTTTGTAGTAATGCTTCTTATGGCTCATTTGACTTTGCATTCCAGAATATTCAGCTCTGGATGACTGACTGCACCACCGTGGTTATCTGGGTCATTAATATCTTTTTGTATAGTTCTTCTGTATATTCTTTCCACCTCTTCTTAATCTCTTCTGCTTCTATTAAGGCCTTACCATTTCTGTCCTTTTTTGTGTCCATCATTACATGAAATGTTCCCTTTATATCTCCAATTTTCTTGAAGAGATCTGTAGTTCAGATTCCTAAGATGTTGATGTACACTCTTGTCATTTCCTGCTTGACCATGTCCAATTTAAATTGATTAATGGACCTAACATTCCAGCTTCCTATGCAATATTGTTCTTCATATTATCAGACTTTACTTTCACCACCTGACACATCCAAAACTGAGTGTCATTTCTGCTTTGGCCTTGCCACTTCATTCTTTCTAGAACTATTTGTAATTGCTATTGGTTTTCCCCAGTAGCATATTGGACTCCTTCTGACCTGAGGGCCTTATCCTTTAGTGTCATATCTTTTTGCCTTTTCTCATTCTTCATGGGGTTCTCCAGGCAAGAATACTGTAGTGGTTTGCCATTTCCTCCTCCGTAGACCCATTTTGTCAAAACTCTTCATTATGAACCATTCATCTTGGGTGACTTTGCATGGCATGCTTCATAGCTTCATTAAGTTTTGCAAGCTTCTTTGCTATGTATGACAAGGCTGTGATCCATGAAGGGATACATGTATGAGTGTATATGTATTTGAAAAAAATAGAATGTGTACATGAATATATATGTTGTCATTCATCTACTTGAAATACAGTTTATATTTTAAATGTAGTTTAATATAATTTGGGATAACAAAAAGTGATATATTATTTAATGCATTAATAATATGAAAATATATATTTCAGTGACAAATATATTTGTCTTTATTGTATGTACATAATTCATTTAAATATGCATAAATTTACAGATGTGTGCAATTTAAAGTTTTTCTATATTTGAGATAGCTTCAGAAAAGCAAGATTCACAAAATTTTTAGAACTATTAATGGAGAAGTGTCATTTTCCTAATCATCATAATCTTTTTGGATTTTGCAAAAACAAAGCTCTACAGAATATTATAAATGTGTTTGTTCTTGTTTTAAAAAGAACTTTTAAGCTACTTACAATGTTAATTATTCATTGCTTTCTTGTCTGGGAGAAAATAACATAATATCAATGATGTGTTTGCTTTAATTTCTAAAGTCTAATGTGAGGGAACAAAATCTACTTCAGCATGAAAAGATCTTTCCTTTTAAGATGCTTTTATTTTTAAACTCTCCTATTTGCCTATGAAAAGAAAACATGATTTGTATGATAGAAAACATGGAATTTCATTGTCTCAGTTCTTGCTAATATGAAAAGTCAACACAGAAAAATTTAATAAAAATAAAATTTTGGTGTCTAAATTTTCTTCAAGAAATGGATACTGGGAGAATTCAAAATCCAAATGCAAAATAATTAAATTAAGTACTTATTTTATACAATACACAAAAATCAACTCAAAATAGATGAAATATTTCAATTCAAGACCTGCAACTGTAGAACTCCTAGAGGAAAACATAGAAGAAAGGTTTCTTTACATTGGCCTTGGCAAGGATTTCGAGGATAGACAACACAAAGCACAGTCAATGAAAGCAAAAATAGGAGAGACTACATCAAAAAAGCTTCTGCGCACAAAAGATTTGCAAACCATTGATGTCAAAATATATGAGGTTGTTTTTCAAAATATATTAAGAACATTTTATAGCTCAGTAGCAAAAAAAAACTACTAATCCTATTAAAAAGTTGACCTAAGTCTTGAACAAGCATTTCTTCAAAGAAGACATATAATATATTAAATTGTTCAGTATCACCAATCATCACTGAAAAGGAAATCAAAACCACAATGAGATATTGCAACACCCCTAGGGTGGCTATTAACAAAAAATAGAAGATAAGTGTTAACAAGGCTGTGGAAAAATTGAAATGCTCCTACACTGTTGACAGGAATGCTAGTGCAATGGCTGCAAAGAACCCATGGAAGTTCCATATTGCTTCTAAATTAAAAAATAATAATAATAATAATTACCATGTAATCTACCAATTCAACTATTTAGTATTTGTCCAAACAAATTGAAATCAGGATCTTGAAGAAAGATTAAATAGACTCCTTTGTTCACTGTGGCACACAATAACCAAGATCTAATAGGGACAATGAATCTGACTTCATATTATATCTTTCTTTTTTTGTTTCACTTCAACCTTTGCGTTCATTGCCTGTGCTTAGTCATGCTGACTCTGCACCGTCTGTAAAAGAATGTTACTTATAGTCTGAAATAAACACTAAGATGGAATAAGGAGGACAAAATCTGACTCCATGTTAGATCTGTTCCTTTTAACCTTCAGTGCTTTGTTGCATGTGCTTAGTCCTGCTGGCTCTGCACCTTTTGTAGAAGAATGATGCTTTTTGCTTGAAATAAACAGGATAGGTATTCTTAAGGCTCTGACCTTTAAGAGTCTGTTCATACAGAGAAAAAAATGTTGCAGAACAGAGAATAACATTTGTTTTGTTGGAAGATTACTTGACCTACATGGACAGCTGATGAACAAAGGATTTGACACCAAGAAGTTTACAGGCAACTAACCATACCCATCCCTCAGCCCTCCTTTAAAAATGTCTAGTTGAAACCATTTGAGGAGTTCAGGGCTTTTTGGGCACAGCCACCTGTCTTCTTGAAAGGCTCTGAAATAAACCTTTCTCTTCCTCAAACTCCAAAGTTTTGGTACTATTTGGCTTTATTATGTATCAGGCACAGGAACTTGCATTCCATAACAAAGATATGGAAACAATTTAAATGTCTATCAACAAATAAATGAATAACAAATTTATATATACATATAATGGAATATTATTCACCTTAAAAAAGAAGGAAATCCAGACATATGGAATAACAGGGATGAAACTTGAGGACATCAGGCCAAGTGAAATAAGCCAGTTACAGAAGGACAAATACTAAATGATTCTACTTATATCAGCTATCTAGAAGTTAAACTCATAGTAGCAAAGAATGTAATTTTAGTTGGCAAGGGTTGGGGATAAGGGAACAGTGGGAGTTGCCTATCAATCAGTATAAATTTTTAGTTATACAAGATGATTAATCTTAGATACATGCTGTACAACATTTTACCTATAGTTTACAATATTATACCACATGCTAAAAAAATGTGATGAGGGAAATCTCATGTGAAGTCTTTTTATCTCAGTAAAACTTTTAAAAGTGAATTTTTCTAATACATAGGTTTTTTCTTCATGCATTTTTAGATATAAGCACATCTCCACAGACATCAGTTAACACTGCCTACTTTTCTTACACACGCACACATACACACACAAGAAAGAAAGGAAGGAAAGGAGGAAGGGAAAGGGGAGGAGAAAATAAAAGAAATTTCGTAAGTTTATAAGTAAGGATTAGCCACAAATCCAAACTAGCAACTTTAAGAACTAAATGAAATACAGATCACTTCATAAGCCAGCAAATTTTTAATTACTCATTTGCAGTGACTAGCACTATTATCTGGCCAGCTTTTTCTCAGTACCTTTATATAGTGCCAAAGGAACTGTCAGCTTTATCTAAAAGTATTCATTTGCTACCCACTGATGCTTTTGAACTGTGATGTTGGAGAAGACTCTTGAGACTTGGACTGCAAGAAGATCCAACCAGTCCATTCTAAAGGAGATCAGTCCTGGGTGTTCATTTGAAGGACTGATGTTGAAGCTGAAACTCTAATACTTTGGCCACCTGATGCGAAGAGCTGACTCACTGGAAAATACCCTGATTCTGGGAAAGATTGAGGGCAGGATAAGGAGACGAAAGAGGATGAGATGGTTGAATAGCATCACCGACTTAGTGGACATGGGTTTGGGTGGACTGCGAGAGTTGGTGATGGACAGGGAGTGCTGGCATGCTGCGGTTCATGGGGTCGCAAAGAGTCAGACATGACTGAACGACTGAACTGAACTGAACTGATGACAATTATCTGTCTCCTCCTCTTTTATAGACTCTTAATCTTGAAACTGAAAATGTTGTGAGCCAAATTCATAGACATCCTCATCTGAGACAAGAACATCAAATCCAGATGGTATGTCAAGTAATGATTATGCCAGCAAGCCAAGCCCATGACATAGAACCTAAATAACATAGGAAAGATCCCAACCTAGGCAACAATGTCAAATGATGACTGCTAAGCCATGGTTGCTTGATCAAAGGCTAGGCTCCAGAGATGAGGTTAGAATTAAATGATTAACCCACAGGGTTGGAAGAGCTCACTTTGATACCAGCTACAATCCCAGTGACCTAGAGGAATCCCCACAGACTGAAGCAGCTGCTGCTTCTGCTATAAAATTTGCTGCCAAGAAAACAAAGGCTGCATTCATTTCAATTTCCTCAGCTTCTAAATAACATTGAAAACATATTTTTTACACTGTATCCCATCAAAACATAGTCTAGACTGTTTCTTATGTTCCTAAAATGTCATCCTAAGTATGCTTCAAAATTTTTCAATACAGTGCTCTCAATACACTAAATATCTCACCAATATGGAGAAAAATTAAACAGCCAATTCAGGTACCCACTTAACACAGCTGAGCAATCTGCAATCTGGGATCTTTTCCAGATACCTGCGCCCTCCTTCTAGCAATGGAGATAAGCACCTTTCCTTCTGGCTCTCTAATTCTGTGACCTCATAGAAGAGTATGGAGCATTGGACCTTATTTCTCTTTCCTGAATTTCTCTGCTCTGAGTAGTCCATCTCCTGCTATTCTTCCATTTCTCGTAATAAGACTGTTTTAGGCCTATCTAAAACTATATGCCTATATAGAACTTAACAGTTTTCAAAGTGGTATCACCTTATTATCTCAGTACTGCTTTAGTTTTAAATCTGCTCTACAGAGTGGTTGTAGTTCTCACTGCAGGTATAAGGATATAAATTTCAAAGCACTAACAGACTTCCTTAAGGACATGCAGTTAATAATATAGATGCAATTTTGTGATCCCAAGGCTAGCATTTGCAACACTAGACTTATTCTTCCCTTCTCAATCCCCTGATAGCTATGTGTAGTTAAAAGTGTTTCCCATAATTCAATATGGTATACATAAAATGTGATCAATGATCTTCTGTAGGTTGTCTGAAATACCATTCTTAAAATACTATAACATAGGTAGAAAATCCATTCATTTAGATTAATAAATATAAAATTTAGGTTCAAATCACTTAAGTGACTTTGATTAGAGAAAACCACAGTATCAATGTCAAAAAAACAGAGACCACTTTTTTTTAATAGAAAATAAAAAATATCATCAATGTCTTGACCCTTAGATTTATGTAAAAACCAAATACCATGAGTAGAATGTCTTTATGTTCATTCATTCAGCAAGCATTTACCTAAGAATGCTAATAGATGTACATAAAATAAAGGCCTGTGACACATGTCTCTACAATAATGAAGATTCAACAAAACAAATACTGCTCCATCTCTTTGAGGAGTATAGGCTACATTGAAATATGCACAAACAACTAGAGCTAGTAAATATTACATAATTAATATGCACAAGATACTATGTTGAATACTTTACAGGTCCTACTTCATTTCACAGATGAAAAACCTGAGCACATAAAGTTTATCAGTGAGTCCAAATTTCCTAATGGGTAAGAATCAAAATAGATTCAAATAAAGGTATAAAGAAAGCAAAACAAAACTATGCAACCTGGCCATGTATAACTTACTGGTTCCTTGGCTCAAGTTACTTACCTGTTTACTCTTTTTGCATTGATTTCTGAAATAATGAATTCAAAATCCCCATATATTCCTCAGATCAACTAGTAAGAATCACTAAACTAGAGGAGCAACAGCTGGTCCCTAAATATGTATAAAATAGAGAGATCTTTACTGGTGTTATTATATATGGCTATCTGAAAGAACAAAACATAATCTGCAATGAGAAAGATACAGGAGGAAAAGAGAAAATATTCATTTCCTAATATCTCCAGTACATGCAATAAGGATAATATTATGGCAAATAGTGGAGGATACAGAAAAGAGAGCAGTTAAGGAAAATATCTGCATAGAGATGAGGTAGAGAGGACATCCAAGCAGCACCATCCCTAGAAGCTCCATATCTCTTGATCACAACACAGTACCCTTGTCATAACAACATCAATAGCTGTGTAGTTTCCACATGGAAACCACCAGTAATACAGCCATACATTATTAATCCATAAAAGCATCTGCACCTATTGCTTATGTAGTGAATAATGATTTAGCACCTAGTCCTAGAATAAGGTTTTGTGATATTTGGAAAAACAGGGATAATTCACATATCATTCTGACAAAATTTCCAGCTTATCTGCTTTATTTTTTGCCCTCTACAATTAAATACAAATGATCTCTGCTGAAGAAAACAAATAATGTTTATTCTTGCTTAATGCCCATGGCTGTTAATATTTTAGAGGCATATATTTGGTTAATCAATACAACAGACATAAGGTATATTGCTTTTCAAAAGAACTTCTGTGAAAGGTTTTCATTTGGTTCTAAATTTATATCAATTTAGAGTTAACTAACATTGAGACATAGGAGGCTCCTGAGCTCTCTTCCTCTCATGGCTGCACCAAATTTACAGATACACACAGAACAATTCTCTCTGAAAGAGACCCAATAAACTAACTGAGCAATTCTTACACATCAGATAAATGACAGGATATCCAAATAAAAATGGGTGCAAAAAACTGAAACTCACATCATAAGCCCCAACCTCAATACAGCACCATACAATCAGGAGGGAATCCCCACTCTGAGCTTCTCCCTGAGGAGTCACAGAATATCTAGCAAATTTTAACACAAGGAAAGTCAATTATAATGATACAGGTATCAATTAATCAAAAGCATAAAACAATTATGACCATTTATATACTCCAAATAGGAACATTTAAATATATAAAGTAAAAATAACATATCTGAAGGAGGAAATAGGCCACAGTAAAATAACAAAAGGGGACTTCAATAGGCACTTTCAATAACAGATAGATCATTCAGATAGAATATCAATAAGGAAACATCAGACTTAAGCTCATATTAAATCATATTCAGAGCATAAATATTAAATATATTCAGAGCATTCTATCCAACAGTAGCAGAATAAACCTTCTTCTCAAATGCACATGAAACATTTCCCAAGATAAATTATATATTAGTCCACAAAGCAAGTGATAACAAACTTAAGAAGATGGAAATCATATCAATCATCTTTTTAGGCTATGATGATAGGTAACCAGAAAACAATCATAAGAAGAAAAATAGAAAAGTCACAAGTATGACATGATTAAACAACATGCTCCTGAACAATCAATGAGTCAAAGAAAAATCAAAGTGAAATCAAAAAATTATTTTGAGGCAAATGGAAACAGAAACACGTCTTATCAAAATCTTGGGGATGCAGCACAAGCAGAGGAGAAGGGAAGCTCATTTTAACACCTACATTAAAGAAAAAGGAAGATTTCCAACACCTAACTTTACATCTTAAGAAACTAGAAACAAAAAAGAAAAACTTAACCCAAAGTTAAGAGAAAAAGAAATAATGCATACCTGAACATAAATAAATAAAATATAGACCAAAAGACAATGTAAAAAATCAACGAAACTAAGGACTTTGTTTTTGAAAAGATAAACAAAATACACAAACATTTAGTGAGACACAATAGGACAAAAAGAGAGAGGATAGAAGTAAATAAAATTATAAATTAAAGAAGATATTACAGAGAATAACATAGAAATACTTAGGACCATAAAAGACTACAATGAAAACATACTTCAAGAAAAAAAGCAATCTATAAGAAATGGATATATTCTTAGAAACATACAAATTATTACCAGGAAGAAATAACAACTATGACTGGAATCAAGATGAATCAGTAATCAAAAACCTCACAACCAAGAAAAGTTCAATACTAACTGGCTTCACTAGTAAATTCTACCAAACATTTAAAGAACTAATACCAATTCTTCTCAAACTCTTCCAAAAATAGGAGGAAACACATCCAAATTCACTTTATAAGGCCAGCATCAACTGCATGCCAAAGTCAGACAGGGGCTTCCCTGGTGTCTCAGATGGTAAAGAATCTGCCTGCAATGTAGGAGACTCAGGTTTGATACCTGGGTTGGGAAGATCCCCTGGAGAAGGAAATAGCAACCCACTACAGTAAGCTTGCCTGGGAAATCCCATGGACAGAGGAGCCTGGCGTGCTATAGTTCGTGGAACTGCAAAGAGTAGGACACAACTGGGCAAATAACACTTATACACATTCAAAGTCAGACAATGACACTACAAGAAAAAAAAAATATATATATATATATATGGGCCAATATCCTTGATGAACATAACTGCAAACATCCTCAACAAAACAGTAGGAACCAAATTTAAAAATACATTAATAAGCTCATGATCAAGTGGGATTTCTTTAAACTGAGATGTGATGCATGGATGGCTCAATATCTGTAAATGAATAAACTAAAATGAAGGATAAATACCATATGAACATCTCAGTAGATAGAAAAATATACATGACAAAATTCAAAAGCTTTTCATGATAACAATTTTCAATAAACCGGGTATAGAGAAAAGTTATCTCAAAATAATAAAGGTCATATATGACAAACCCACAGTTAATATCATACTCAACAGAGAAATGCTGAAAGCTTTCCTTTGAGGTCAGGAATATACAATAATGCCCACTCTCATCACTTCCATAAACATAATGCTGGAAGTTCTAACAAGCAATTAGTAAAGAAATAGAAATAAAGGCATCTAAATCATATAGGAAAAAGTAAAATTGTCTCTATTTGAAAATAACATCATACTATATGTAGAAAACCCTAAAGATTCCACCAAAACAGTTAGAACAAATAAATGACTTTAAAAATTTGCAGGAGCCAAAATTTAGTATAAAATTCAGTTGTGTTTCTATACATGAACAAGATATCTGAAAGAGAAATTAAGAGAACCATCGTGTTTATAAAAGCATCAAAAGATAAAATATTTACAGAAAATTTTTACCAAGGAGGTATAATATCTGTACTGAAAAACTGTCAGACATTGATAAAGAAACTGAAGAGGACTCATATAAATATAAAGGTGTTCTTTATTCATGGATTGCAAGAATTAATATCTGAAAAATATAAAATAATATTCATACTGTCCAAAGCATTTCTACAAATTAAGTGAAATTTATACCAATATTTCAATGAAATATTTTACAGAAATTAAAAAAAATTTTTGAAAGCACAAAAGATCCTAAATACCCAAAGTAATACAAAGAAAGAAAAGCAAAGATGAAGGCACCATACTTCCTTATTTCAAACTATATTATAAAGCTATAGTAATCAAAACAGCATGGTATTGATATAAAACAGACAAGCAAATCAGTGAAACAGAACAGAAAGCCCAGAAATAAACCCATGCATATACAATCAATATATCCATAAGAAAAAAGGCAAGAATATGCAATGGGAAAAAATAGCCTCCTCAACTGATGGTGGTGGGAAAACTGGGTAGAAACATGCAAAAAGATGAACATAGACCCTTAGTTTAAGTATTCCAATTTTAATGAAGAAAGAATTTCAGAGAATTAAAAATGCCTTATTAAGCACACATGTCATGCTATGCTTGTACAAGGGAAGGAGAAATTGATATGTTTCTAACTCATATAGCCTTCTTAATTTACTGAAACTATGTATTTTCCTGTTTCAATTTTTTTTTTAGATTCATAGTCACTAATATTCATTAGAATATTATTCACAGAAAAAGTGATCCACTTATTTTGTGTTTTCTTGAATCTGATCATGAACCAGAGACTTTTTTTTCCCAAGTGAGTTTCATCTCTAAAAGAGAAATAGTCTTTCCCAAAACAGAGGAACTTTGAGAGAATAACATTTACCATTCTGGCATGAATGTCACCCTGTTATGAATAAATCTGACAAAGAAGTGTGGTCTCTAAGCTACCTACTTTCCTGCCCATCTGTCTCTATGGCATGGCGCCCTTACTCAAAAGGCATTGCCAATTTTATTTTGAAAAAAATAAGTCAATACAAGGTGAAGTAAATCATCTCTGTAGAAGTAGAATTTGCATTGCAAAAAAAGAGTGATTTTTATTTCGGTTGTGTTTACTTTCATTTTTGCTATTGCTTTTCTTTAGCCAAGGGATAGGAGAGGAATCTCAAATAATATGGGGAGAAGAAAGATTCAAAACAAAAAATTCCTGTTATTTCCCTATTTAAACTGGCAATGTGTGAAATCACAAGCATAATTGTATTAACGAGGTCATTCTCAGTAGCATCATCCACATTAATTAACTGGCTCTCCTTATAAAATACAATCCTTAAAAAAGAAAGAAATGAGAGTGAAATGAAGAGTTCTCAAACTTTGCTTCACAGAACATTTTACCATTGAGATTAGGCAATTTAAGAACATACTAGCAGTGTGCCTAAGAGATAAAGGCATCAACCAGCAGCCACTTCATCCAAATGAAATCACTTGAAAGACATCACCATCCAATCTAACATTAATAGAACAATAAAAATGATCTCAACCACAAAACTTTTATATTATTTTCTCGAGCTTATATTTCAAGGAACTCAAGAAACCTGGATAAGAAATAATGAACTATAATCCTTAGTAGGTCTTCAAATTTAATTGACTTTATTTTTCTTTACTTTCAATGTATTTTCTATCTTCAAAAAAACAACTGTATTAAAGTCAAATATATGTTTTCTATAGTAGAATATGTTTATGCTCATGCTGCAATTACAGAAAGTTGGCATTATTTCAAAAAGTATCATTGATGAGAAACAAGGCTAATAATTTTCCCTACTAGTATTTGTTCTCAAGAGGTGTGGAAAGCTGTACAATAACTGTAGACCAACTGTTAGAGCTCTCACATTAAATAATGCTGCCTAGAGCTCTTACATTAAAATAATGCTGCCTATAGGAAAATGCCTAATGGCTTTTATATCAAGAATATAAATTGAAAAAAAAATCTTTTACTTCCCTCATGATGTGTACTTTTCTTGAAAAATCTTGTGTGTAAATATATTGGGTGATATCTTACTCAGATATTGTAACACAAAATTTCACCACTTATTCTCTTTGCCTAATGCAACTAAATAATATCTAATCAGCTATGTAACATACTTTATACAAAATTGTATGTATATATCATTTAACAAATACCTTCAGATCTTTTTGTCAAAGAAGTTTTATTATAAACTGGAAAATTCCTAAAGAACCATTTCACATTCTGGGTCAGTCCATGCATCCATTCACCCACCTATGCATCCATCCATCCATTACTTCACATTAAATTAAACCCTACTTCCAGGGATAGTGATGTGCATATTAATAGCAATCAGAACTCATTTATACACTGATGAGAATGACAGAGAAAAAGCCTGGTGACCCAAGAGGGTTTAGGGAGATTTTTTAAAAAGAAACTAAATCAATGAGATATATATGAATGTGCTCCAGAACCCAAGGGCTTCCCTGCTGGCTCAGATGGTAAAGAGATTGCCTGCAATGTGGGAGACTTGGGTTCTATCCCTGGATCTGGAAGACCCCCTGGAGGAGGAAATGGCAACCCACTCTAGTATTCTTGCCTGTAAAATCCCATGGACAGAGGAGCCTAGCAGGCTACAGTCCATTGGGTCACAAAGAGTCATATACGACTGAGTGAACCCAAGGGCAAAATTGTAGAAATTCTTTTTTCTTCATTTTACAATGGTTTTCTTCCCATTGTAAAAGGAGGACAAGAAATGATGATAGCACTGATATTTATTGTTTTATATTAACACATTTGACTATGAAGAGCTAAGCACTTGTATAATGTCTTTTGTTTGTTCAATGCAGTATGATGTGAGAGCATCAACTGGCAAGTGACATAGGACAAGAGGTGGGAGTTTTAGAGAGTGAAGACAAGTAATGAAAAAGTCTTATGATGAGAAGCAGAGTTCATTCACTATAGAAAAATAATGGGATCTAAGAGCTGTATTAAGGACCCATTTGCATTATCAGTATGAAGTCATAATCATTTACCTTCCTGGTTGTGTGATTTTTCTGTAACTTCTGGGCAGCTGGTTTCATTAGTTTAGGTTTCTATCAAGTAGGTGCAATAGAGTTGAGAAGGAGCTATAATAGCTCCTTTGTAGTAATCAATTAAAAAATCTAGATGGATTTAAAAAGGAATAAAGACAGGAAAGAAGAGGGTTCGGTGAATATTGTATAATATTTACAATGTCCCTACCTCACAGTAGACCTTGCATAATACTTTAAAATTTATTACTTCATGCTCTATTTCTACCTCAAGTTCAGTATCGATCACCTTTTGCATGTATTACAGAGCAATACAGGTATGCTTGCAGGCAAGAACTCAATTGTCTATCCATAACTGGGGGCTTTAAGGAGCTATAAAACTGCATGAACCTGTGTGTGTGTGTGTCTTCATGTGTTTTCATTTCACTCTCTGCATGGCATAGCATTTGTTCTAGACTGATTTCCAAGGAAATGATAGCTGGCTATGATGCAGTATTTATGAAACTATATATTTGGAGTAAAATTATAAAATGGAGTTAAATTACAAACCATTTTTAATGTGTCCCAAATTTGAACATAAAGTTCATAAATTATCTATGATAAAGTCCAGTATAGATATACATTTTTACTCTAAAAATTTGTAAAACTGTTCTTCATTCAATTCCACAAATGTAACAACTGTGAAACAAATGATTTGAAAATTACATATGACAAAAATTAATTCAAAGAAATTAATTCTTCTCAGATGAAGAGGCTCTTGCAACAGTCTTTCACTTTATTGTAATTATTTAATAATTTTGCACATCATGATAAAAAATCTCTCCCATAAATAAAGGACAATAAATTAATGGAAGAAGAGAAGACACTATTTCAGTCTCTTGAAATGCAGTTGCCTTATAGTGAAATATGGTAACTTCTCAGGACATACACTTTAGCCTCTATCATAAACTCTCTGGAGAACTCCACTTGAAAATGTTCTTATACTACAGTATCAAATTTATTTCAACACAGTATTTTTAACCTATTACAAGAAACACTGCTGCGTATATGAATAACTTTTGTAAAGAATGGAAAACTATAATAAAAAACAATTTTCAATAGATTTTTCATCTCCCTAATTCGAAAATCCTAAATAGCATATTGAAAAGCAGAGACATTACTTTGCCAGCGAAGGTCTGTCTAGTCAAGGCTATGGTTTTTCCAGTGGTCATGTATGGATGCAAGAGTTGGACTGTGAAGGAAGCTGAGCGCTGAAGAATTGATGCTTTTGAACTGTGGTGTTGGAGAAGACTCTTGAGAGTCCCTTAGATTGCAAGGAGATCCAACCAGTCCATTCTGAAGGAGAGCAGCCCTGGGATTTCTTTGGAAGGAATGATGCTGAAGCTGAAACTCCAGTACTTTGGCCACTTCATGAGAAGAGTTGACTCATTGGAAAAGACTCTGATGCTGGGAGGGATTGGGGGCAGGAGGAGAAGGGGACGACAGAGGATGAGATGGCTGGATGGCATCACTGACTCGATGGACGTGCGTCTGAGTGAACTCCAGGAGTTGGTGATGGACAGAGAGGCCTGGCGTGCTGCGATTCATGGAGTCACAAAGAGTTGGACACGACTGAGCGACTGAACTGAACTGAATTTGAAAATCAGTCTCAATATACTAAAGACCTAAATATAACTGTATTTCAAAATAATACACTGAGCCTCATACCTTATCCATTTCATTTAACAAGTCAGCTTTCTCCTCCTTTAACTTATAATGCCCAAATAAATAGTTATTTTGGTATATAAAATAATAAAATTACAAAAATTTTTATCATGATCACATTATCACCCAGAGTGAATGTAAATTCAAGGAATATTTTTAATATCGCTACTTCCAGACAACTAGAACTCCATAATGTACCTTTAAAGAGATACTAAGTGTAGCAGAGTTTACCACTTGAGTTTACCAAAATTGGGAAAATAAAAAAAAGTTGCTGAAAGAATTCTATGCACATGACAGAATCATAAGTGTCTTTAATACTGAAATGAATTAGTAACACATCAGCAATAGCTTCTCTTCCAATTATAAATATTACCTGAAATTTTATTCTTTGCCTCTAAGTAATGCAAATTGGGAAAGGAGTAGGTCAAGGCTGTATATTGTCTCACTGCTTATTTAACTTATATGCAGAGTACATCATGGGAAATGCTGGACTTGATGAAGCACAAATTGGAATCAAGAGTGCCAGGAGAAATATCAATAACCTCAGATATGCACCACCATTATGGCAGAAAGTGAAGAAGAACTAAAGAGCCTCTTGATGAAAGTGAAAGAGGAAAGTGAAAAAGTTGGCTTAAAACTCAATATTCAGAAAACTAAGATCATGGCATCCAGTCCCATCATTTCATGGAAATAGAAGGGGAAACAGTGGAAACCATGAGAGACTTTATTTTTTTGTGCTCCAAAATCACTGCAGATGGTGACTGCAGCCATGAAATTAAAAGACACTTACTCCTTGGAAGAAAAGCTATGACCAACCTAGACGGCATATTAAAAAGCAGAGACATCACTTTGCCAACAAAGGTCCTTCTAGTCAAAGCTATGTTTTTTTCAAGAGTCATGTTTGGATGGGAGAATTGGACTACAAAGAAAGTTGAGCACCAAAGAATTGATGCTTTTGAACTATGGTATTGGACAAGACTCTTGAGAGTCCCTTGGACTGCAAGGATATCCAACCAGTCCATCCTAAAGGAAATCAGTCCTGAATGTTCATTGGAAGGACTGATGCTGAAGTTGAGACTCCAATACTTTGGCCACCTGATGTGAAGAACTGACTCATTGGAAATGACCGTGATGCTGGGAAAGATTGAAGGCAGGAGGAGAAGGGGATGACAGAGGATAAGATGGTTGGAAGGCATCACTGACTCAATGGACATGAGTTTGAGTAACCTTTGGGAGTTGGTGATGGACAGGGAGGCCTGGTGTGCTGCAGTCCATGGGGGTTGCAAAGAATAGGACAGGACTGAGAGACTGAACTGAAGTGAACTGTCTAATTGTTTGAGCTGGGACATGAAAATTCTCCTACTCTGTCACTACTGTTACACCAACATTTACACCCAGACTGGAAACTATATCATCAGCTCCTCTGGTTCTCAGTCCTTTGGACTGGGTCTGAATTACATCATCAGCTTTTCTGCTTCTCCAGCTTGCAGATGGCAGATCATCGGACTCCTCAGTCTCTGCATCCATGTGAGCTGATTCCTTACAATAATATAATAATATTTAGGCAATAATCTAAAATGCAAAAATATAGAACACTATAAAGAACTTGTGACTAGAGAAAGGCTATTTTATAAATTCCCTTCTATAGACACAGCAGCAAGTATATTATATAATAAAGTTGCTATGAAACCACAATAAAAATGATTATATCCTAAGTAGTGTGGCCCAGAGAAAAATTCTAAATTATATGTGAATTTGTTAAAATTGAATGTTATTTAAAATTTAAAAAATTTAGTTTAAAATATCTAAAAGTTTAGTATTAAATACTTAAATTTCAAATATTAGGCTTACAAAATGCAATATTTAAAATTGCACTGGATACAAATAGTGATCTTTTAAAGTTTTCCATGAAAATACAAGGAAGTAGAATATTCTTTCAGATAAATAATAGGACACTTGATACCATGAAACATTAACAGAAGGATTTAGAACAATTTTAATGCACCATCAAAATGTTTGGTAAGTGTAGTTATGTCTTTAGTGATGGTCAGAAAGCAAAGAGAAAAATATGCAGGATTGGTAAATATTATAAAGGTTTTAGTTGAATTATAGTCAAGTAATCATTGTTAAGTGAAAAGTATTAGTGTTTGAGAAGATTCTAGAATATTTCAAAATAGATAAGGATAATCCTATAAATATTTAAAGCTTTATTAACTCAAGGTTTTAAATGGCACGTATTTCAGAATTGATTGTAGTGCTACTGGCAATAATTTTCAAAGTTTACTTTTCCACATGAACATGCTTAAGCTAGACTTCCAGAGGCAAAGTGATAGTTTGAATATTTCAGATGAATTAAAATGTTTTTCTAATATACATAAACACTTTTAGGTAAAAATCACTCAAATGCATAATAATTTAGTGCCCCAGAATAAATTTGTCTCAAATACTTTAAATTTAATTGTAATTCAATTTTCCAACACAGGATCAAAAAGATATCCTGCTTAAAAACAGCTAAAGCAATTGAATATGAAGTTAATATGTTAACAAATTAGAAAGGAAATTTTTGAAAAGTTGAATAAATGATATGTGTATTCATACATCTGAGACTTTGTTTTTTTCTTATTAGTTTTAAGAATTTCAAATTAAAATCTACCTTTTTAGCATACAATTTTATGATTTTTAACATACATAGAGAGTCATGTAACCAGCAATACAATTAGGAACAGTTTCATAACTTCTTTCCCAGGCAAATTCCCTCATGCTGTCATTTTAACCATACTCTCTGCTATTCTTAAATCCTTACCAACAACTTGTCAGGTCTCAGTAACTATAATTTTGTCTTTTCAAGAGTAAATTTTTTCTTTCTTTTATATATATTTAAGACTATATTATCTTTTGAGACACAATCTATTATTTTTTTTTTAATTCACAATTTTCATCTATTCCATAAAAGTATTTTTCTGGAGTGCTTATCATCTACATCTTTTTGTTTTATTTTTTAATATGTATTATATCCTTTTCGATTACTTATTTTTAAAGTATTTTTTTTAATTTGAGACAATTATTTTAAAGATGTTCTCATGGGGAAAAAAAAAAAACAAGACTAGATTCCGGCTAATGACCTTATGTCTATTTTGTTTAGTATGTAATTCTGACCTAGTAAATAAAGTTAACTGGGTTTTTCAGTCAGGAAATATATTCTTCTTTCCCCTGGAAATAGACTTGCAAATATGGTCTATTTGTATGATTCCATATTTATATCCACCTCCTCTATTTCTCAAAAGTAAATAACATCTAGAAATGATCCTTACAGCAAGTTCTGTTAACCTTCTTCAGTTTTGCAAACGTGAGATTTAGGCTTTGCACCTTAGGTTATTCCAACACCCTTCCTGTAAATTACTCTGGTGGCTCCTTCAGAGAGACCACTGTGGTATTTTCTCTGTGCTTCCTACCATAGCTACCAGCATCCCTTCCACTTACTACCTGTTGATTTAAGTAATGTGGGATCTCCTAGCCTCTCCAGAAATAATTTGCATGTTGTTTCTTTTGCCCTTTAATATTGTATATAATTTTTGAGAAAATAGGTTAATTTTATGCCACAATCTTCTAATTAAAAATACCAGATGTAGCATTTCTCCAAACATCACCTCTCAGCTTTCAAAGTTTTCCACAAGGTACATTGGAGCTCTGAGAAATACCATCTATATGGTGCAATCTGGGTAGATCTGGAATCTTAGTTCCTGGTTACATCACAATCCTTGCATACTCAGGACTCACACTGCTTTTCTTGGAGAATGTTTATAATATATGCACTTCCAATTAATGTAATTTTGCAAACATCAGGCTCTCATGTTTTGCTTCCCTTTTACACGAATTTGTAACCAGAGAAATAGAGTATGTACAGAGATATTTTTTTCTCTCACTAATCTGGAAAGTATAGAGCCCACCTTAATTTTCTAAGACGTAATTTTTCAAAAGCACACAGATAGAGATCAGATTTAAATTGTACTCTCTAAAACCCAATCTTATTTTATCACAATTAGCTCCCCTGTTCATTCACACTATGCAGACAAATGCCAGAATATTCAGAGTTTTTAATTAAAAAGTGACTGTAGTGATATATAATAACTAAGCAGTCGACACACTGTAATTGCATCATTATCATTGGTTATCCTAAGAACTTCATAATAAATGCTAAAATGTCCCAAGAAGCCTATTCATAACAATATATACAATAATAACTAACTAGAATTAATAGAGATCACCACAGCAATTGCTTCCTTTTCAGGAAAATTATGTGGTCTATTAGTTAATGTGAAAAAAATCCATTATGATACTAAATTGTCTCTCTGTGCAACTCAATAATGCCCGAAAACAACGTTCTGGAAACTTTGAAGTCGTTTTCAGAATTATAAAGTTCAATGGTTTCTACAAGCAAGTGCCTCAAGTGTCACTTTACCACAGTTCTGGAAAATACCCCATTCCTGCTCCCTTCCAACAAAAACACTTGTATACATGCACATGCTCACATATACAGTATACACACACGTGCCAAAACACAAAGGTATGTGAGTGTTAGAACTCTTGAATCGAAGCCCCTTCAATGACTAAATAACAAATCAGTTCCAAATTGCAATACAGACTTCCAAAGCACTAAGATTTGACCAATGCAATCATTTTCTGTTTTGTGTTCTTAAAATATATATCTAGATGCCTAGTGATTATCATACTCTGTCATCTTTCATTCATATTAATTTTTAAAAATAATCTGCCATCCTCAACTCCAACATTGTATTAAATTCTAGTCAACTTTAATGACTTTAATGAAGTCTTTTCATATTTAACATGTTTAAAGCATCATGCATGCTATCTGTCATAACATCATTTCACCATAAAAGGTATTCCTATTATCTTCCCAACCTTTTTCTCATTTCTTCTTTCCATATATTTCTTCTCTAAACTCACCTCTGCCTATCTCTTGAGAGAAATAAATCTGCACTGAACACTCATACATTTCTTCATCTGCAGGTATCACTCTATTTTCAAAAGCCAGCATTTCTTCTCTAACTATAGCTAATCATTAAGAGTTAGCTCATGTTCCAATTTGTCTGTAAAGTTTTCACTGATCTTCCAATCCCCAGTGTATTCTCCTTCTTAAATTTCTTTAAAACATTTACCTCAACAACTCATTGATGCATTTTCTATATTTTTGTCACATTATCTTTTCATAATCAATTTTTTATATCTTCCATTTATATTAATTATAGTAGAAAGAAAAGACATCTTTGCTTATCTTGATAGTCATGAAACATTTGGTGAATTTGTTCAATAAACACGTGACTAGTTCACTGTGAACTTATTTTCTCTGTACATTACTTAACTGATTATAATGAATCTTTAATGGTGGCATTTAGCCTAAAACTCTGGATAAAAAAAAAAAAAAAAAAAAGTTCAGAAATCCTTTCCCTAAATCCTCATATTCAATGATTCATCTTTGCATAAGTTTAATCTTAAACACAATTTAAAATTTCCATTATATATATATATATATATATATATATATATATACATATATATTATTCCTGGAATATAATTGACGTTAAGAGAAACCTGTTGTCATTCTTTTTAATTTAAACATTTAGGGTTTAGAAATACGTTGGTAACATTTTAAGTGTGTTTAAGTAGGCAATGTTGGCCATTAGCTAAGGGAAAAAAACTGAGTCAAAGAGTCATAAATATTTTATTCACTTGCTGTTGACCATGGAAAATCACTGAATTTCTCTAAAGCATACCTGTCTTTGCTCAGACTGCTGTAACAAATACCATAGGGTAGACAGGTTAAATAAAAGATATTTACTTTTCATAAGATGATGCTGTTAAAGTGCCACATACCAGCAAATTTGGAAAACTCAGCAGTGGCCACAGGACTGGAAATGGTCAGTTTTCATTCTAGCCCCAAAGAAAGGCAATGACAAAGAATGTTCAAATTACCATAGAATTGTACTCATTTCATATGCTAGCAAGATTATGCTCAAAATCCAAGCTAGGCTTTAGCAGTACATGAAGTGAGAACTTCCAGATGTACAAACTGGATTTAGTAAAAGCAGAGGAACTAGAGATCAAATTGTCAACATATGCTGGATCATAGAAAAAGCAAGGGAATTACAAAAGAACATCTACTTCTGCTTCATTGACTACATTAAAGGCATTGACTGTGTGGATCAAAACAAACTGTGGAATATGCCTAAAGAGATGGGAATACCAAATCACCTTACCTGTCTCATAAGAAACTTGCATACAGGTCAAGAGGCAATGGTTAGAACTGGACATGGAACAACGGACTGGCTCAAAAATTGGAAAGGAGTATATCATCAAGGCTGTATATTGTCACCCTGCTTATCTAACTAATATGCAGGGTAAATCATATAAAATGCTGGGCTGGATGACTTACAAGATGGAATCAAGATTGCTGGGAGAAATATCAATAATCTATTAATAACCTCAAATATACAGATGATAACACTTGAATGGCAAAAAGTGAAGCAGAACTAAATTGCCTCTTGAAGAGGAGAGTTAAAAAGCTGGCTTAAAACTCAACATTAAAAGAAAAACTAAGATCAAGGGATCTGGTCCTAATATTTCAAGGCAAATTGATTAGGAAAAATTGGAAACAGTGACAGATTTCATTTTCTTGGGCTCCAAAATCAATGTGGATGGTGACTGTAGCCATGAAATTAAAAGATGCATGTTCCTTGAAAGAAAAGCTATGACAGACATCGACAGTGTATTAAAAAGCAGAGACATCACTTTTAAAAAGCAGAGACATCACTTTGCTGACAAAGGTCTGTATAGTCAAGCTATGGTTTTTCCAGTAGCTATGTATGGATGTGAGAGTTGGACCATAAAGAAGACTAAGCACCAAAGAATAGATGCTTTCAAACTGTGATGCTGGTGAAGACTCTTCAGAGTCCCTTGAACAGCAAGGAGCTCAAACCAGTCAATTCTAAAGGAAATCAACCCTGAATAACATTGGAAGGATTGGTGCCAAAGCTCCAATACCTGAGCCACCTGATGCAAAGAGCCAACTCATTGGTAAAGACCCTTATACTGGGATAGATTGTGGGCAAGAGGAGAAGCAGGAGACAGGATGAGATGGTTGAATGGCATCACTGACTCAATGGACATGAGTTTGAGCAAACTCAGGGAGACAGGGAAGTCTGGAGTGCTGCTGTTTATGGTGTTACAAAGAGTCAGAAATGACCTAGTGACTGATAAACAAAGTTTTCATAATTTGGGAGACTAGGAAGCCTAGGATAAAAGTTCCAGCAGATTTGGTTCTTAATCAAATCTCTCTTTTGACTTGCTGATACGTGCCTTCTCTCTGTGTCCTCCACAAGGCTGAGAAAGATAAATTTCTGGTTTCTCATCTCTTTAAATAGGGATACTAATCCCATCATGGATCTCCTAGTCTCAAGACTTCATTTAAACCTAATTGCCTTCCAAAGGCTCCACTTCCAAATACCATATATACATTGGTGGTTAAGGCTTCAACATAAAAACATTTGGTCCATCAAAATATTTATATATTAAATAAAATATATTATAGAAAATCTTCAAGAAAATTCTTATACATAGCCTGAGAGTTCCTGGCACAAATCCTGTCCAAGTATCTGTTTCATTTCCTCCATCCTTTCCCTCTGATCTCTTCCACTCTAGGTATATTGGTCTTTTAGTTCCCTTTAAACTGCTTTATTCTTGCTTTTCTTTCTCCCAGGAAGTTTCTACCTAAAGTCTTCACACCGATGGCTCCTTCAGACCTTGTGTTCAAATTCTATCTTCTCAGTGATATATTCTCTTACCTATCTTACTAAAAAATACTCCAGACACTTCCTGTTTATTATTTTTATTCTATTTACTGCTTGATATTTCCCTGTGCATGCACTATTTGCTCTGGACTATCTTCTCTAATAAAAGTTAAGCTTCCTAAAAGCTGATGCTTTGTCTGTCTTATCCATTTCTTGCTGAATCCCAAGTATCTAAATTGTATATGGCACAGACTAATAACTTGAAGAATATTTGTAGAATAATTAATTAAATATTTTAAAAGTCATAATTTGGTACTGTACATAGAATTTAAAAAACGGTCTCTATGTTAACACACATATATAATTATTTAATTAATTTTAACAAAACAATCAAAATATCTGTGTTCTAATTCTGAAATGCAAAGTGTAGAAAAATTTTGAAATAAGAATAATATTTTCATATGATTCTATGTTACCCTTTGTATATTTTTAAAACAATTCACTTTCCATTATACTAAAGTTTAAAGTAAATGCATTTAGTTATCAATACACATATGAGCATTTTTAACATAAATAGTTTGAAGTGGTTTATATCTGCTAACATAGAAATATATATAAGCCAGTTAGGCCTAATAGATACAGAGAGAGCACTCCACCCAACAACAGCAGAATTCAGTCCTCTCAAATACACATGGAAGATTCTCCAGGATAGACCATATGCTAAGCCATAAGATAAACTTTAATACATTTAAGAGTATATAAATAATACAAAACATGTTCCCAAATAAAGTGTCGAGAAACATCAGTCAGTCTAAGACAATAAATGGAAATTTTTATTTGAGCATTAAAAAAAATAGATTTTTTTTTTTTCACAAAAATGATTTTGTTTTCACAAAATGGAACATCCTCAGACTCTTAAGGGGCAGTTCTGAACCCAACACTGAAGGAAGAGTAAGAGGTTTAAGCATCATTAGAGTAAGAATGCCAGGATCATATAGTTTTGGAACAAGTGGAATAAAACACCATTGGTCTCATTGATGTGTTCTGTCATCTTCACTCTTTTTTATGCCTTTGCTCTTCACCATCAATTTCTCTCCCATGATTTAACATCATGCTGCTATGTACTCATCTTGTCATTTTCCCTCCTTTAATCTCTATACACAATCTATCATTCTCCCATCTTCTCATCCCCTTTCATTATTTTTCATTTTATTTTTTCCCTTAAATAACAGGTAAAAAACAGATTCTATTAAGCTGCAAGTGGTAACTGACAAAATATAAGTAATAGGAAAAAAATCCTAGCACCTTGGCTCACATCCAGTCCCTCACCTGGAATTTTCAAATTTTTATAATTCTCCTGATTTCACAACTAGAAACATAAAAGTCTAATTCATTTTAACTCTAATATACTAGTTATAGCAAGGAATTATTAGAGGCTATCAGCTTGCCTCTTGAAGTGACTCCATTTAAAATACATGTTGGTTTGTTTTATTATTCATTCCTTGGCATATTTATAGTTTATAAGACCATTTCTAATGCAAAAGGATAATTAATTTAAAAAATGAAACATGTCACCCTCCATATTTACATTTCCAGTGCTTCTCCGCTCAGTCTAAGCAATAGCTTCCTCTCCTGCCAGACTGACAATACTGGCATACAGAGGCAATAAGCATTTGTAGAAATAAATAACTTCTATAAAAAGAGTCTCCATCCTGTCCTTCCTTATGTGTCACTGCTTCCCCATATCAACACTTTAGTCAAGAAATTCTTTCTGATGCCTAATTATGCCTTGGAAATTTTCACTTCTATGCCACTGCTCATACTATTCTTTTCTATAACCCTCTACTTACTTCCATGGAGGAATCATGTGTTCTCATTCTTTAAAGTACATATCAGATATCATCTTTTTTCACTAACAATCATTAAAACAAATCTCTCCTCGATAAAGATTCACCTATACATTCATCTGTGTCTTTGGCCCTATAGAAACTTCTACTTATTCATTTATTACATTGAAAAGTGGTATTTATGCTTGTTTATGAATCCTATTTAAATAAGGAGAGAATTTTTTAAATTAAAATATGTTACAAATGGATTTTCTTCTAATAGCTAGTCTTTATATAACACTGATTTAAAGGACTAAGAATTTGAAAAATTAGCAAATGTATAGGAAAATGGTGATTATTTACTATAAAGCCAGATATGATACAACAGCTAAAAAGGCATTTCAGAGAGGAGCATATTAAAATTAAAAAGGGGCCAATCCATCAGCACAATATGACATTGACCCAGTATATATGACTAGCAACAGATGCCAAAATACAGGAAGCAAAACTTACAGACTAAAGGGAGAAATAGATAATTCAATAAGAGTTGGAGCCTTCAATATCCTCCTTTCTATAATTAATAAAACAATTAGACATAAGATCAACAAGTAAATAGAAGAACAACCTTATAAATCAGGTAGAACTGTCAGATAAAACAGTTCATCCAAAAACAGCAGAATAAACATTATCTCAAGTTCACAAGGAACATTCTCTAGGACAGATCATAAGCTAGCCATCAGTTCAGTTCAGTCGCTCAGTCGTGTCCAACTCTTTGTGACCCCATGAATCACAGCACGCCAGGCCTCCCTGTGCAGCACCAACTCCCAGAGTCCACTCAGACTCACGTCCATCAAGTCCGTGATGCCATCCAGCCATCTCATCTTCTGTCGTTCCCTTCTCCTCCCGCCCCCAATCCCTCCCAGCATCAGAGTCTTTTCCAATGAGTCACTCTCCGCATGAGTACTGGAGTTTCAGCTTCAGTATCATTCCCTCCAAAGAAATCCCAGGGCTGATCTCCTTCAGAATGGACTGGTTGTATCTCCTCGCAGTCCTAGGGACTCTCAAGAGTCTTCTCCAACACCACAGTTCAAAAGCATCAATTCTTTGGCACTCAGCCTTCTTTACAGTCCAACTCTCACATCCATACATGACCACAGGAAAAACCATAGCCTTGACTAGACGAACCTTTGTTGGCAAAGTAATGTCTCTGCTTTTGAATATGCCATCTAGGTTGGTCATAACTTTCCTTCCAAGGAATAAGCATCTTTTAATGTCATGGCTGCAGTCACCATCTGCAGTGATTTTGGAGCCCCCCAAAAATAAAGTCTGCCACTGTTTCCCCATCTATTTCCCATGAAGTGATGGGACCAGATACCATGATCTTCATTTTCTGAATGTTGAGCTTTAAGCCAACTTTTTCACTCTCCACTTTCACCTTCATCAAGAGGCTTTTGAGTTCCTCTTCACTTTCTGCCATAAGGGTGGTGTCATCTGCATATCTGAGGTTATTGATATTTCTCCTGGCAATCTTGATTCTAGCTTGTGTTTCTTCCAGTCCAGCATTTCTCATGATGTACTCTGCATAGAAGTTAAATAAGCAGGGTGACAATATACAGCCTTGACGTACTCCTTTTCCTATTTGGAACCAGTCTGTTGTTCCATGTCCAGTTCAAACTGTTGCTTCCTGACCTGCATACAGATTTCTCAAGAGGAAGGTCAGGTGGTCTGGTATTCCCATCTCTTTCAGAATTTTCCACAGTTTATTGTGATCCACACAGTCAAAGGCTTTGGCTTAGTCAATAAAGCAGAAATAGATGTTTTTCTGGAACTCTCTTGCTTTTTCGATGAGCCAGCAGATGTTGGCAATTTGATCTCTGGCTCCTCTGCCTTTTCTAAAACCAGCTTGAACATCAGGAAGTTCATGGTACACATACTGCTGAAGCCTGGCTTGGAGAATTTTGAGCATTACTTTACTAGCATGTGGGATGAGTGCAATTGTGCGGTGGTTTGAGCATTCTTTGGCATTGCCTTTCTTTGGGATTGGAATGCAAACTGACCTTTTCCAGTCCTGTGGCCATTGCTGAGTTTTCCAAATTTGCTGGCATATGACTGCAGCACTTTCACAGCATAAGACTCAATAAATTTAAAAATATTAAAACAGTACAAAGTATGGTCTCCAACCACAAGTAAATATAATTAGAAAAAAAGAGGAAATATTTTGGATTTCCAAAAATTTGTAGCAATTAAAAAATGGGAACACACTCCAAAATAGACAATGGGTCAAAGAAAAAGCACAAGGAAAATAGAGATGAATAACAACAAAAGTACAACACAGCAAAACTCAAGGGATATAATAAAAGCTTTAAACACTTATTTTAAAAGAAGAAAAGTTCAAATCCATAATCTTAACTTCTTCTATGAAACGCTAAAGAAAAAAAGCAAAATAAACTCAAAATGATAAGGAGGAAAGATATAAGAAGAGTTAGGTTGGAAATAAGTGAAATAGAGAAAATAAAAAATAATTGAAGAATTCAACAAAACCAAAAATTGATTTTTTGAAATAATAAGTAACATTATCAAACCTTTAGTTAGATTAATACATAGAGAGAAAGAAAGGAGTAAAATTACTAGAATCAGAAATGAAATAAAAGACATCATTGCCAATTTTACAGAGAAAAATTCATTATAAGATAATGTATGTCATTAAATTAGATAATTTAGTTGACACGAACAAATTCTTACATGGACACAAATTACCAAATTTGACTCAAAAAGAAATAGAAATTCTGGAAGAGTTTTGAGCAGGATAGGTGTTAGCTCTTCTCTATATTTTTGGTAGAATTCAGCTGTGAAGCCATCTGGAGATTCCTTAGAAAACTGGAAATAGAACTGCCTTATGATCCAGCAATCCCACTGCTAGGCATACACACTGAGGAAACCAGAAGGGAAAGAGACACATGTACCTCAATGTTCATCGCAGCACTGTTTATAATAGCCAGGACATGGAAGCAACCTAGATGTCCATCAGCAGATGAATGGATAAGAAAGCTGTGGTACATATACACAATGGAATATTACTCAGCCATTAAAAAGAATTCATTTGAATCAGTTCTAATGAGGTGGATGAAACTGGAGCCTATTATACACAGTGAAGTAAGCCAGAAGGAAAAACACCAATACAGTATACTAACGCATATATATGGAATTTAGAAAGATGATAACAATAACCCTGTGTACGAGACAGCAAAAGAGACACTGATGTATGGAACAGTCTTATGGACTCTGTGGGAGAGGGAGAGGGTGGGAAGATTTGGGAGAATGGCATTGAAACATGTAAAATATCATGTATGAAATGAGATGCCAGTCCAGGTTCGATGCACAACACTGGATGCTTGGGGCTGGTGCACTGGGACGACCCAGAGGGATGGTATGGGGAGGGAGGAGGGAGGAGGGTTCAGGATGGGGAGCACATGTATACCTGTGGTGGATTCATTTTGATATTTGGCAAAATTAATACAATTATGTAAAGTTTAAAAATAAAATTAAAAAAAAAGAAATAGAAATTCTATATATGTTTCCAACAAATAGACAGAACTAGTCCACAACACATATTCCTTGTTATTGAAGTCAAGGAGAACCTCCTGAGTACACACAGAATGGCTCCTTGAAGGTCGAAGTGGAAGAGGGTATCACCCCACAGAAAGCGATGCCAAACTACCACAGGCCTCTTCACTAGAATCCAGCTTGGCTTAGAGATACACACTCACAAATGAAAAGACCCTGAAATATACCAAATACAGACTCAGTACCAGAAAAAGTCAGAGGATTGGCCAAAGGAAACCAGAAACAAATGTCTTATAAAAGAGATTCAAACTACCACAGGTGCGTGACTCTCTCTGAGTCCACCCATGTTTCTATTCACAGGTACCCCTTTTTCTCTATTTTCTATCTCTATGTGGAAATTCATTTCTAAACAGCTAATGGGCCAGGGCCTTGTCACTGACCACTGGTCCCTGATGATCTGATGGCTAGGATTCAATGTTCTCCCTGTGACAGCATGACTTCAGTCTCCGGCCAGAAACCAAAATCCTGCTTCAAATTGCTGCAGATTGAGACATCTGAGGTCACTGTGACACTCTAGGTTCAGATCCCAAAAGACAGGACACTTTCACCATGAGTCTCATGAGGCAATCTCTTGGGTAATCCTATGGCTCCAAAGGGTCTGGGCTATGTTGAGATAGTCATGAATGAGAGTCTATGGCATCAGGAGTTCAGTTGACCAATCCTAGGTGTGTCTAACCTTCCAATCATTATCAGACAAGACAGGTATGGGCATAAAATCACCTTGAATACTCCAGATCATTCTGTCCGCTGACTGAATCTTACCAAGTCTCCTGTTTGTAACATATACTGCAAAAATATCACCCAGCTGAGCCAGGCCCCAAGTTCTTGATCCAGAGATTATGAAAACATGGCAGTTGTTTTAAGCCCTAAGTATTGGAGGACATTTTTACGCAATGATAAATAGTCAGAACATACCGTAAGTATCCTCATTTGAAGGCAGGCTGTATCTTTCTGACACACTGCAACTTCAACAGATGTTAGCATCTTTAAAAGTGAAGTTCTGCAAGAGTTCTGGTGAATAAGACAAGGAGGTCCAGAAGCATGCCTGAGGTCCTGGCAATCTAGTCGGATATTCTTTTCCTGTGTCAGGGCAAAAGTACTACCAATAGTTCTCTGGATAAAAAACATAATAAGTATAGAAATAGCTTTATTTATCATGACAATATTTTTGATTTACGATAACCTGTCTCTTTCTTTAAGGGGAGGAGGGAAGCATAATGAAAAATGTCCAGAAAACTAGAGATTCTTGTTATTATGTTCAGTTTTTCATTGTTAGTTTGCTCTTGCTTTTTTTGTGTGACGAAATACCAGCAGAATTAGTTTAGGTGACTGGCCCAACGTGTACCGAGTGTTAGTACTTCAGCTAAGTACTGGGTTTTACTTGACATATTTATCATGTTAAGGTAATCAAAATCTTAAATTTTGCTACAATATTATCTGTTTTTCCCTTACCTAAAGGCTAATCATTAAACATTTTGTTCTTATCAGCATTTATATGAAAGATAATACAAATTGTCTGTGGAAAATATATATGTATATCTACACCTAGAAATTCAAATAGAAGAAAGGGAATAATATCTGATACCTAAACTCAAGACTAAACTTCTATAAGCAAAAGATATTTCTGTATAAAAGATACTTCTGTAGCAAAAGATATTTCAATTCAATAGTTGTGTAGGGATAAAAGGTTGAGCAGTACCATGGATGGTCATTTGTTTCTTACAAAAAAGAGGCCACTGGAGAGATCAGCTTATACCCAGTCCTAAGAATTGGTGTCTGGGTATGTGGAGGGGGGTGGAGGGGGTGCGGTGATGCTTTCTATTCTTAGTTTTTTTATAAGGCTGCCACAACCACTGTTTTCTATATACAGACATACCAGTCAGGGCCCTTCAGTTAGGAAATTAGGCCCTCCCTTACAATCTTCTACAATAATAATCTCAAACCTTTTTAGTTTCAGAAGTTTTAGACTGGACTAAAGCTGCATTATTAAAAGACCAGGCTCTTAGCAACATAGCAACTGTTATCAGTGAGAGGCAAGCTGGCAGCTCTGAAAGACACACCGGCAATGGCAGCCAGCTGCTAAGAGAATGAATACATCCTATGGGCATCTCCTTAATCCTCTGATAATATTTTCCATTTTATAAAATTAATTATTTACAGGATCATAATTCATCTAAACTAAAATTAATAAATATGAAATGCATTTTCCTCAGGGTACTCTCACTGTTCACTCCAACAACATAATCAGACATTATAAAACTTATATCAAAAGTAGCTTAAGTATTTATGCATTATTCACACTTTTTGATCTAGGATCTTGAGAAGAACACTTATAACAAATGAACTCAGGTATCTTTTATAACAAAGCCTCAGATATTGGCTGAAAATTTAATCAAGGAATAGAATACAGCTTGAAACATAAAATTTCAAATTTTGATGAAGGCTACTTTTCTATAGCCTCAGTCACAGGGTCAGATTTCTTTTGTTTTACATTAATTTCCATTGTCCAAAAATGTTCTCTGATGGACACAGGGCAGATTTCAACATCTGCCCTGAGAGTCTGATATAAATTGTTTCTGTTTATTCAATGACTGGAAGTGGCAGAGCTAACAATGCTAATGTAACACGTCAGAAATCTAGTGTGTCATGTACCCCATCAGTTCAGTTCAGTCGATCAGTCGTGTCTGACTCTTTGCGACCCCATGAATCGCAGCACACCAGGCCTCCCTGTCCATTACCAACTTCCCGAGTTCACTCAGACTCATGTCCATCGAGTCAGTGATGCCATCCAGCCATCTCATCCTCTGTTGTCCCCTTCTCCTCCTGCCCCTAATCCCTCCCAGCATCAGTCTTTCCAATGAGTCAACTCTTCGCATGAGGTGGCCAAAGTACTGGAGTTTCAGCTTCAGCATCGTTCCTTCCAAAGAGCACCCATTAGGAATCAGCAAAATTGGCCTCTTGATCCTTTCCTGTATTTCTAGATTTTGACTCTAAAAATAAATGGTTCTGTTTACTGTTTTGCCATTTACCTTCTTCTGTTATGACTTGATGTTCAGATTCCTCATCTCTCTGATATTTGGTTCTCCTTGGACACAGTGTCACTACATAGATATACCTTCTTAATTCCTCTTTTAAACAAGCTCTTTTCCCGAAATCTAATCAACTCTAGCATCTGGTTTATATATTTGGTGCTGTAAGAGACAAGTAAGAGTAAGCAAATCAAACACAGAGATATAGGTATGTACCAGTTATACACTAGTTGCTCTACATTTCGGAGAAGGCAATGACAACCTACTCCAGTACTCTTGCCTGGAAAATCCCATGGACGGAGGAAACTGGTAGGCTGCAGTCCAAGGGGTCACTAAGAGTCGGACACAACTGAGCAGCTTCACTTTCACTTTTCACTTTCATGCGTTGGAGAAGGAAATGGCAACCCACTCCAGTATTCTTGCCTGGTGAATCCCAGGAACAGAAGAACCTGGTGGGCTGCTGACTATGGGGTTGCACAGAGTCAGACACAACTGAAGCGACTTAGCAGCAGCAGCAGCAGCTTTACATTTGTCACTTCATTAATCCTCACAAGGTAAGTTCAGTCTGTCACTATTCACAAGTTGTATATGTAAGGAAAGTGAGCCTCACTATAATTAAATGGTATTAAATGATAGAGCTAAAAACTCTTTGTTCATCATCAAACACTTCTCAGTGATCAACCCCTCAGAACTTTAAAAAAAAATGTGAAGATTGGATCTAAAAAAAAAAAAAAAAACTGAAAACAATAGTGTATTTGCACTCAACCATGTCTGACTCTTTGCAACCCCATGGACTATAGTCTGACAAGCTCCCTTGTCCATGGAATTTTCCAGGCAAGAATACTGGAGTGGGTTGTCATTTACTCCTCCAGGGGATCTTCCCAATCTAGGGATGGAACCCGAGTCTCTTGGGTCTTCTGCATTGGCAGGCAGAGTGTTTATCACTGCACCACTGGGAATAATACTTGTTTATTAAAAACTTAAATGCAAATCAACATAACTTAGTGAACAATGCATTTTAACAGACATAATAGTTTCAATTGTATTTATCTTCATACCTGAAATCCCATATTCCCATATAGAGATAATATGTGAAGTAACCATAGGAAGTTATTAAGAATAATCAATGAATACTAGGAAACTGACACCTCAAGAGAGAAGTATATAAAATCAATCCACTTTGCTCATGTAGAAAAGAAATACATCTTGCCTGTGCATGGGATTAATTAATTAGATTTTGACAAAATTAAATAAATTGTAACATGGAAACAAACATTATTAAAATAGTATAATTTATTATTTGAGCATAGCATTCAAATTCAGTATTGATACAGAATTGTCCAAAACAATAATAATTCAAATATATATACACATATATTATATATACACACACATATATATATGTATATATTCAGTCTATAAATTTAACAGCCAATACATACTGACTCCTGAGGGCTAAATTTTAATCTTCAAAAATTTTGAAAGTTTCTTGTTAAATGCAACTATTATTAAAAAATGAGTTATATAAACTTACTGCTAATTGAATTATTGTAAATATGAAGGTGATTAATATTAAAACACAATTTCCTGATTATTTTATTACATGTTGCTATTTTATAAGTTCTTGAGGTTATTTATATGTCTCGTCTCTGTGGCAGAAATACCACATAATTATCCACTACTGCACTTGCTGTCAACTTCATTAAGTGATATCACATTTATAGCCTGAAATTGGCCATGAGAGTATTCCAATCAAGTAAATAAGCAAACAGTAAGAATTAAGGCTACTTTTCCTGGAGAGTAAGTTCTTGGACACTTACCAGTACACTGCTATATATAGTTATCTGCTTTTTCTCATTCATATCAGTGGTGGCTCTGTTGATAACTCTTTTAGAAAGTTGTTTTTAGATCTGCAGTCAAATGAGTTTTCTAGTCCTAACAAGCATAACTACACAGATTTACTCCTGTTCCCAACTCAGTTGACATTTGCAAACTATCCTTAAGCAATCAGTCCCAAATGTAGCCATCATGTAGGCAGACAAATCTACAGATTAGGAAAAGAGAAAGGAAAGGCTGAGACAAGCATGCTCTGCAACTTCTCTCAAAATCAGAGTATCATTTAGTTTGTGTTTGTCTGCTTGTCACAGAAAATACAAATTACCAATAAATAAACAACACAGATCCTACATTATAGCTGCTGGAATATAAGTGTTCCATGAATGCTCCAACTCTGTTTGATTTGCTGTTCTGCTGTTCTTAACAAGAAATGAGCATCATAAATATGATTCACAGTGACAGCAATACCACCTCATCTACACTCAGCCAGCAACAAAGAGAAATGAAAGGAAAAGAGTCCACCCTCTGTTTTAAGATTTCCTAAAATACTACTTGGTTCTTTCCATCTCCTCAATGAAAACTTAGTCACATGGACACAACCATTGCAATACAAAGTGTTAAATTAGTCTTTCAGTAGGATATGTTGATGCTTGAGGTAAATTTTATGTTTTATTAGTAGAAATGAGAGAATGAATAGAGAATCTTAGCAATATTCACCAATTATAGAATTAACTGAATGGAGAGGTCAGAAATACCAATGTAGTTGAGTGCTACTCCAGAAATATAAGGCATGGTAAGTCATTGTCTAACATACTCTCTGCTTTCCTACTTCTTGAATCCATTATGATGAAGCCTATAGTATATTCTAAGAAAAAAATATAATTTTACCACACTATATTACCAACTGTCTATAAAATTGGATTTAAAAAGAAGGACAAACATAAATCTTTAAGAATCTGCTATAAATAAATGAGTAAAAAAAATCTGTAAATCTAAAGATTACTTTGAACTAAATCTGATTTTCTGAAGAAATTGAGGGTGTCTATAGTGTTTATTCTTGTGTTTTAATCATTAATACAACATGCATTTGTGTAGCAAATATTTTTAAGTATCATTCTTAATACTTGTCAAAATCTCTGCAAATCTGAAAAAAAAACTAATGCATGAATTAATGAGATTTACTCTAGATTATAATATTTTCAAGAACACAGAAATTTTCATAATCAGTGATATGCTTTTCAGTCCTTGATGAAATGCCTGAAATAAGCACTGTACCATTATAAAGTAATTCCAAGTAGAGAAAAATATTGAATATTCCTGAATATCTCTTATTAATGTGACTGCAGTCCTGTCATAAGCACCAATGCAGAGATGCTTAACATTATATGATTAAGTCAGTATTTTTTTTAATTATTAACTCAGCATGTTACTAGATAATGCTGAGAAAGAGTAATATATATCTACAAAACAGAAGTTTTAACATTTGCTAATATTATGCACTTGTTATAAAATTTCCTTTCCATTCAACTTCAACATAGGAGTAATTTTTAATCAGAGAAAATAAGCATAAAAATCGATTGCAAAGCATAAGAGGCTCACAACGAATGTTTGTTCTAATGAGAATTTAACTTTTGCTTTTGTCAGATAATTAAGTTCTTAAAGCTATAACTGACTACTAAGCCAAGAAAAAGTGCAAGAAAATCTAATATAACAGATTCTTCCAGGGAGCTAGAAAGGAATTTCTCTATAACCTTTTCATATTTTCTCATTGGTAAAGAAGTCATAGTTTCTTCAGAGTCAGAAATACATCCACATCACATGCCTTGTCAGTTCTCAGTCTGTGTACAGACCTTCAATTAATATCTACGATGATGAGAGAAACACTAACAAAAACTCACTTCATCTAGCTAAGCTCATTTGTTGAGCCTTCAAGGTTAAACTAGTCTAATTAAAGGTGGTAGTGAATTTTAAATGACTTTTGCATCTATTCTATCCTCCAGACATTGTTCCAAAGACCTGAATGTTAACACTATCTTCAGGCTTCCTTATAATGGCATAAACTTTACATAGAATGGAAAAAGTCATGCCAAAACCCCTAAAAAACAGAACCAATAAAACTACCTAATGTTATGAGGATTGACTAATCTGTTTTCTTGAACAAGAGAACAGATAAGCATTTGGTTGCCCTAATTCATTGAGGGTCACTGGGCTGGGTTTTTCTCTTGGACGGTTTTTAGAACCATGAGTACAATACTTCAATTGAGGTGCATTATAGGGGAAAAAAAGAATACACTGAAGATAGATTTTAAAATACTGTATATGTCTATAATTTGCTTGTGAATAGATTTAGATTATGATGATGAAACAATTAAAATTGGATACCAAGAAAAGAATATGCTATAAAGTTGGGAATTAGTTTTGAATCTTTCTGAAATTAAAATTTTCAAATGATACTTTTTTTTACTTCTCATTTGAATTACATGGGATCCTCACACACTGAAGTTTTATTGGATTCCTAAGTTTTTGAGGTAGATAGTGAGGTGATATTGAACTAATTCCAGGGTTGCAGTGGAGTTTGAAAGACAGAGGGATAATAATATAAAAATCTAGGCACAGACTACTGACTTCCACTTAAAATGAAGTGAGTAGGAAATATCCCACCTGTGTAATAATGTGGATAATCTACAAAATCATAACTTTTCTTGAAAATGTCTGAGAACTGAGATGGGAGATCAGCAAATTTGATTAAAGTTTAAAGAAATACAGGTACCTCTAAGGAAAGATAGTACATGTACACACTCATGTTTAACAAAGTATTGGAGGAAGACCAAAGAATTTAAACATAAAGAAATTGGTAAAAATTTGAGTATGAATCAGGGTGATAGGGGCTTCCCAGATGGTGCTAGTGGTAAAGAACCCACCTGCCAACGCAGGAGACCTAAGAGATGTGGATTCAACCCCTGGGTCTGGAAGACCCCTAGAGGAGGGCATATCAATCCAACTTCAGTATTCTTCCCTGGAGAATCCCATGGACAGAGAGGCCTGGTAACTACAGTTCATGGGGATCGCAAAGAGTCAGACATGACTAAAGTAACCTAGCATGCATGCATGCAGGATGACAGTATACAAATCTTTTAGAGTTGTACATATAGTGGCAGTTTTTAACTGAGTCCCAATCCCGGGATTTCTCCACAGAATATTACTGAATATGCAGAAGATAGAATGTGAGCAGGACATTGGATAAGGTCTCCATCAATGGTGGCCAGTTTCCTGTCTATAGAAAAATTAGAAGGAGACCAAGATGGCATAAGAATAGGATGTAGATATACCACTTTCTCCCCCACAAATTCATCAAAAGATCATTTGAATGGTGAGCAACTTCCACAAAACAACTTCTGAATGCTGGCGGAGGACATCAGGCACCCAGAAAGGCAGCCTTTCTCTTTGAAAGGAGGTAGGACAAAATATACAGAGAAGGCAATGGCACCCCACTCCAGTACTCTTTCCTGGAAAATCCCATGGGCGGAGGAGCCTGGTAGGCTGCAGTCCATGGGGTCGCTAAGAGTTGGACACGACTGAGCAACTTCACTTTCACTTTTCACTTTCATGCATTGGAGAAGGAAATGGCAACCCACTCCAGTGTTCTTGCCTGGAGAATCCCAGGGACGGGGGAACCTGGTGGGCTGCCGTCTATGGGGTTGCACAGAGTCAGACATGACTAAAGTGACTTAGCAGCAGCAGCAGGACAAAATATAAAAGACAAAAAGAGAGACAAAAGAGTTAGGGATGGAGACCCATCCTGGGGAGGAAGAAGTTGTGAAGAAGAAGTTTCCAACAGCATGAAACCCATTCACAGGTGGGTCCATGGGGAGTTTTGGAATCTCAGAGGGCAACATAACCAGGAAGGAAAACACACACACACACACACACACACACACACACACACACAGAATAGGCTCCTAACCACAATTGCCAGCAGAGAAGTAGTCCAGATGCATGCATCCACCACCAGTGAGCAAGGGCTGGACAGGGAGGCGCTGGCTGCATCATCATCGGTCCTTAGAGTAAGGACTAGGCTTGAATGTCCCGAGGACAGGGTCAGGGAGCTAATGTGAGATAGAAACCCAAACTGTTTGATCTCCAGAGAGGATAAAAAAAAAGAAAGAGAACTTTCCTGCGAAAGGCTCTAACGCGCAGCCTGGCCAGCTCACAGAACAAAGCATTGAACACTAGCCACTGCATACAGGCCCCTGCCCCCAGCCGGAAGCAGAGAGGCAGGCTTTTGACAACCAGAACCTGAAGGGAAGGGCTCCAATCTCGGCCCCAGAGACAGGCATCCTCCACCAAACTGTGAGCAGGCTCCCAGTTGCTAGCCACGTCTTCCTGGGATCCTAGATGGTTGATATCTGCCAGGAGCGTCACAGCCTGATATCAGCTCCGCAGAGGAGACACACGGCGCACCTGAGATGGTGCTCTCATGGGGCACCCGGGAAACCGAGTGGCCAGGACCTGGGAGGTGATTAAGATGCATGGCCCAACTGGGACAGTGTGCTCGCCAAGTACCGGGTTGCCTGAGCTGCTTGGACCTGGGAAAGGCACAAAAACGCATGCCCAACTGAGTCTGTGCCCTTGCGGAGTACCCGAGAACCTGAACCTGAGTGGCTTAGACCTGGGAAGTGCACGAAATGCAGGGCCTGTTTTGGACAGTGCCCTGCAGAGCACCCTGGAACCTGAGCAGTTTAGACCCGGAAAGCACATGCTGCTGTGAACTGGGGCAAACCCAGTGTGGTCCATACACTGCAAGCACTCCCCACACATGCCAGTGATATTTGCTTGCAGTGTTCATCCCTTCCCACAACAAAACTGAACAAGTGAACCTAAATAAGTGACCACCTTCACCCAATTGTGTCAGGGCAGAAATTAGACACTGAAGAGACTTTCAAACAGTGGAAGCCAAAATAAACAAAGAAGAGGGAACTGCTCTAGAAGTAATAGGTGAAACAGATTAAAACCCTAGAGTTAACATTGACTAAACATTGAAGCAGGCCAATAGACCTTAAGAACAAGTACAAGCTGGAACAAGGAACTATCTGAAACTGAATTGACCCCATACTGCCCACAAGAGCTCCAGAGAAAATCCTAGATACGTTTTTAATATTATCACTTAATTAAAAAAAAATAAGTTATTACTCCTTTTGGAGAAGGCAATGGCACCCCACTCCAGTACTCTTGCTTGGAAAATCCCATGGACGGAGGAGCCTGCTAGGCTGCAATCCATGGGGTCGCTAAGAGTCGGACACGACTGAGCGACTTCACTTTCCCTTTTCACTTTCATGCATTGGAGAAGGAAATGGCAACCCACTCCAGTGTTCTTGCCTGGAGAATCCCAGGGACGGGGGAGCCTGGTGGGCTGCCGTCTACGGGGTCGCATAGAGTCGGACATGACTGAAGTGACTTAGCATTACTCCTTTAATTTTCATTTTCATAACCTACTATTACCTTGCAAAAAAAGACCATATTTTTTAAGAAAAATTCATATCTATATTTTTTATAATTTTTGTGATTGATTGATTTTGTTTTGTATTTCTAATATTGTATTTTTGAGTCTAACCTCTACTCTAGATTTTTAATCTTTGTTTTTTGGTATCTGTTATCAATTTTGTACCTTTAAGAATCTAATCTTCAGTATCCATTTTCATTTAGGGGTGTAGTTACTGGTTTGCTTGCTCTCTCCCCTTTGCACTCTCCCTTTTCTCCCCCAAGTCAACTGTATCTCCTCCCTCCCTCTTCTCTTCTATACTTAACTCTGTGAATCTCTCTGGGTGTTCTGGGCTGTGGAGAATACTTAGGGAATCTGATTACTGGCTAGATCTATCTCTCCCCTTTTGACTACCCCTCTTCTCCTCCTGGTCATCTCTATCTCTTTCCTCCTTCTTTTCTTCTCTATGTGACTATGTGAATCTCTCTGGGTGTCCCTCACTGTGGAAAATTGTTTCACATTAGCCTAGATGTTTTATCATCTGTTCTGTATGGATAGAGAAGTCTTGAGGTTACTGTAAGAATAAGACTGAAAGCCAGAGGCAGGAGACTTAACTCTGAACTAGAGAATATCACAGAACTCCTGATTCCAGGGAACATTAATAGACAAGAGCTCATTCAAAAGCCTCCATACCTACACTGAAACCAAGCTCCACCCAAGAACCAACAAGTTCCAGAGAAAGACATACCATGCTAATTCTCCAACAATGCAGGAGCACAGCCCTAAGCATTAAAAGACAGGCTGTCCAAAGCCATGCCAAACTTATAGACACCCAAAAGTCACTAATGGACACTTCATTGCATTCCAGAGGGAAGAAATCCAGCTCCACCCACCAGAACACAGATGCAAGCTTCCCTAACCAGGAAACCTTGGCAAGGCACTAGTCCAACCCCAGCCACAGGGAGCAGGTTTCACAATAAATAGGAGCCACAATAAAGGGCACCCCAAACACAGCAATCTAAAAAGAATGAAAAGGCAAAGAAATATTCAGCAGGTAAAGGAACATGATAAATGCCTACCAAACCAAACCAAAGAGGAGGCCACAGGGAGTCTACCTGAAAAAGAATTCAGAATAATGAGAGTAAAGATGATCCAAATGTTGAAAACAATGGAGCTACAGATAAATATATTAGAGACAAAGATTGAGAAGATGCAAGAAATGTTTAACAAGGACCTGGAAGAAATAAAGAAGAGTCAATCAATAATGAATAATGAATAACTGAGACCAAAAGCACTCTGGAGGGAACCAACAGTAGAATAACTGAGGCAGAGGACAGGATAAGTGAAGTGGAAGATAAAATGGTGGAAATGAAGCACAGAGAGAGAGAGAGAGAGAGAGGGAGAGAGAAAGAATTAAAAGAAATGAGGTCAACCTCAGAGACCTCTGGGACAATGTTTGTTAAAGGCTCCAACATTCAAGTCATTGGACTCCCAGAAGAAGACAAAAAGAAAGGGCATGAGAAAATACTTGAGGAGATAATAGTTGAAAAAATCCCTAAAATGGGGAAGGAAATAGCCACACAAGTCCAAAAAAACCCCAGAGAGTCTCAAACAGGATAAACCCAAAGTGAAACAGCCCAAGACACACATTAATCAAACTAATGAAAATCAAACACAAAAAGAAAATATTAAAGGCAGCAAGGGAAAAGCAACAAATAACACACAAGGGGATTCCCATAAGGATAACAGCTGATCTTTCAATAGAAACTCTTCAGGCCAGAAGGAAATAGCAGGAAATACTTAAAGTGATGAAAGAAAAAAAACTACAACCTGGATTACTATACTGAGCAAAGATCTCATTCAAATATGAAGCAGAAATCAAAAGCTTTACAGACAAGCAAGAAAGAATTCAGCACACCAAACCAGCTCTTCAACAAATGCTAAAGGATCTTCTCTAGACAGGAAACACAGAAAAGGTTCATAAAGTCGAACCCAAACAACAAAGTAAATGGCAACAGTCTCATACTTATCAATAATTACCTTAAATGTAAATGGGTTGAATGCCCCAACCAAAAGATAAAGACTGACTGAATGCATACAAAAACAAGACCTCTATATATGCTATCTACAAGAGACTCACCTCAAACCAAGTGACACATACAGACTGAAAGTGAAGGGTTGGAAACAGATATTTAATGCAAATGGAGACCAAAAGAAAGGAGGAGTAGCAATACTCATACAAGATAAAATAGACTTTGAAATAAAGGTCATGAAAAGAGACAAAGGACAAAGGATCAAAGGATCAATCTAAGAAGATATAACAATTGTAAATAGATATGCACCCAACATAGGAGCACCTCAATATGTAAGGCAAATGCTTATAAGTATGAAAGGTGAAATTAAAAGTAACACAATAATAGTGGGAGACTTTAATACTCTACTCACACCAATGGATAGATCAACCAAACAGAAAATTAGAAAGGAAACACAAACATTAAATGATACAATGGACCAGTTAGACCTAATTGATATCTATAGGACATTTCACCTGAAAACAATGGTTTTCACTTTTTTCTCAAGTGCACACGGAAGATTCTCCAGGATAGATCATATCCTTGGCCATAATTCTAGCCTGGGTAAATTCAAATAAATTGAAATCATTTCAAGAATCTTTTCTGATCACAATATGGTAAGATTAGATATCAAATACATTAAAAAAATTATAAAAATACAAATATATGGAGGTTAAACATCATGCTTCTGAATAACCAACAAATCATGGAAGACATTAAAAAGGAAGTCAAAATGTGCATAAAAACAAATGAAAATGAAAGCACGACAACACAAAACCTATGGGATTCGGTATAAGCAGTGTAAAGGGGAAGTTTTATGCTAATACAAGCTTACCTCAAGAAACAAGAGAAAAATGAAATAAATAACATAACTTTATACCTAAAGTAATTAGAAAAAGAAGAAATAAGAACCACAAAGTTAGTAGAAGGAAAGAAATCATAAAAATCAGAGCATAAATAAATGAAAAAGAAACAAAGGAGACTATACCAAAAATCAACAAAACTAAAAGCTGGTTCTTTAAGAAGATAAATACAATAGATAAGCCATTAGCCAGACTTATCAAGAAAAAAAAAAAAGAAGAATCAAATCATCAAAATTAGAAATGAAAATGGAGAAATCACAACAGACAACACAGAAATAGAAAGGATCATAAGAGACTACTATCAGCAACTATATGCCAATAAAATGGACAACTTGGAAGAAATGGACGAGTTCTTAGAAAAGTATAACCTTCCAAAACTGGATCAGCAAGAAATAGACAATCTTCACAGACGCATCACAAGCATGGAAATTGAAAATGTAATCAAACATCTTCCAACATACAAAAGCCCAGGACCACATGGCCTCACAGGTGAATTCTACCAAAAATTTTGAGAAGAGCTAACACCTATATTACTCAAACTCTTCCAAAAAATTGTAGAGGAAAGTAAACTCCCAAACTCATTCTATGAGGCCACCATCACCCTAATACCAAAACCAGACAAGGGTGCCACAAAAAAAGAAAACTACAGGCCAATATCACTGATGAACATAGATGCAAAAATCCTCAACACAATTCTAGCAAACAGAATCCAACAACATATTAAAAAGTTTATACATCATGACCAAGTGGGCTTCATCCCAGGGATGCAAGGATTCTTCAATATTAGCAAATCAATCAATGTGATACACCACATTAACAAATTGAAAGATAAAAACCATACGACTATCTCAATAGATTCAGAGAAAGCCTTTAACAAAAGTCAACATCCATTTATGATAAAAATTCTCTGGAAAGCAGGCATAGAAAGAACACACCTCAACATAATAAAAGCCATATATAATAAACACACAGCCAACATTATCCTCAATGGTGAAAACTTAAAAGCATTTCCTCTAAACTCAGGAACAAGACAAGGGTGCCCACTCTCACCACCACTATTCAACATAGTTTTGGAAGTTTTAGCCACGGCAACAGAGAAGAAAAAGAAATAAAAGGAATCCAGATTGGAAAAGAAGATGTAAAACTTTCACTTTGCAGATGACATCATCCTCTACATAGAAAACCCTAAACACACGACCAGAAAATTACTAGAGCTAATCAATGAATATAGTAAAGTTGCAGGATATAAAATTAATACACAGAAATCCTTTGCATTCCTATATGCTAACAATGAGAAAACAAAAAGAGAAATTAAGGGGAAAATCTCATTCACCATTGCAACGAAAATAATAAAATACTTAGGAATAAATCTACTTAAAGAAACAAAAGACCTATCTATAGAAAACTATAAAACACTGAAGAGAGAAATACAAGATTACACAAACAGATGGAGGAAAATGTCATGTTCCTGGATCAGAAGAATCAATATAGTGAAATGAGTATACTACCCAAAGCAATCTGAAAGGTTGTTGCTGAACCATGAAAAGACACCGGGATTCTTGGCCTCTGAAAGGGAAGAATTCAACCCGATGCCAGAGATGAGGCTTGATCACTCAGAGCTTTTGTGTAATAAAGTTTTATTAAAGTATAAAGGAGATAGAGAAAGCTTCTGACATAGGCATCAGAAGGAGGCAGAAAGCGTACCCCCTTGCTAGTGTTAGCAATGGAATTATATACTCTCCAATTAGTTATTACACTGAATCAAAAGAATGTCTGGAGGTTGTAAAGACCTCACTAGACCTACTCCCATAATTTACATTTTAAGATAACAGGATTAGCCAGAAGATACATTATTGTTATATAATCCTAAGGAATGTAGACGGGAAAAAAGTTTGTCCTTTCTTCCTACTTGAGAATTCTAGACACCTCTCTCCTTAGGGAATCGTAGACTTCTTATCAACCTGCCTAGGAAATGACTCTCTCAAATCTATAGATTCAATGCAATTCCTATCAAACTACCAATGGTATTTTTCACAGAACTGGAACAAATAATTTCACAATTTGTATGGAAATACAAAAAAACTCAAATAGCCAAAACAATCTTGAGAAAGAAGAATGGAACTGGAGGAATCAACCTGCCTCACTTCAGACTATACTACAAAGCTACAGTCATCAAGACAGTATGGTACTGGCACAAAGACAGAAATATAGATCAATGTAACAAAATAGAAAGCGAGAGATAAAGCCACACACCTATGGACACCTTATCTTTGACAAATGAGGCATAAATATATGATGGAGAAAAGACAATCCCTTTAACAAGTAGTACTTGGAAAGCTGGTCAACCACCTGTAAATGAATGAAACTAGAACACTTTCTAACACCATGCACAAAAATATACTCAAAATGGATTAAAGATCTAAATGTAAAACCAGAAACTATAAAACTCCTACAGGAAAATATAGGCAAAACATGCTCTGACATAAATCACAGCAAGATCCTCTGTGACTCACCTCTCAGAGTAACGGAAATAATAGCAAAAATAAACAAATGGGACCTAATTAAACTTAAAAGCTTTTGCACAATGAAGGAAACTATAAGCAAGGTGAAAAGATAGCCTTCAGAATGGGAGAAAATAATAGCAAATGAAGCAACTGACAAATAATTAATCTGAAAAATATACAAACAGCTCATGCAGTTCAATACCAGAAAAATAAATGACCAATCAAAAAATGGGCCAAAGAACTAAACAGACATTTCTCCAATGAAGACATACAGATGGCTAACAAACACGTGAAAAAATGCTCAACATCACTTATTATCAGAGAAATGCAAATCAAAAACCACAATGAGTACCATCTCATGCTTGTCAGAATGGCTGCTATCAAATAGTCTACAAACAATAAATGCTGGAGAGGGTGTGGAGAACAGGGAAACCTCTTACACTGTTGGTAGGAATGCAAACTAGTACAGCCACTATAGAGAACAATGTGAAGATTCCTTAAAAAAGAAAATAGAACTGCCATATGATCCAGCAATCCCACTGCAGGGCATACACATTGAGGAAACCAGAATTGAAAGAAACATGTATACCTCAGTGTTCATCGCAGCACTGTTTACAATAGCTAGGATATGGAAGCAACCTAGATATCAATCAGCAGACAAATTAATAAGAAAGTTATGATACATATACACAATGGAATATTACTCAACTATTTAAAAGAACACATTTGAATCAGTTTTAATGAGGTGGATGAAACTGGAGCCTATTATACAGAGTGAAGTCAGAAAGAGAAATACCAATACAGTATATTAACACATATATATGGAATGTAGAAAGATGGAGATGATGACCCTATATGCAAGACAGCAAAAGAGACACAGGTATAAAGAACAGACTTTTGGACTTTGAGAGAGAAGGTGAAGGTGGGCTGGTTTGAGAGAATAGCATTGAAACATGTATATTATCATAGGTGAAATAGATGACCAGTCCAAGTTTGATGCATGCAACAGGGCAATCAAAGCCAGTGGACTGAGACAGCTCAGAGGGATGGGATGGGGAGGGAGGAGGGAGGGGAGTTCAGGATGGGGGATACATGTATACCCATGGCTGATTCATGTCAATGTATGGCAAAAACTACCACAATATTGTAATGTAATTAGCCTCCAATTAAAATAAATAAATTTTAAAAATCACTCAGCAAGAAAAATGATATATATATTATATATACATAAAAGAAATAAATATGACAAAATGTTAACAACTGACAAAGTACATGAGGAGCATGTTGATGTTTATTATATTAATGTTTCTAATTGTCCATATATTGAAAATATTTTATAGTAAAAAAGTAAAAATTTTTTAAATAGAAAAAAAAAGAAAAATTAGAATAAATATAATTAGGTTTATAGTATTCAAGGTTAAAGTATTTTATAAGGGCACAAAATATGGGAGTAAGTAATTGCATATCTATTGGTGTAGGGTTCTTATACTACATCTGAAGTAGTATCATATTATTAAAAGGGAGACTGTAATTAATTAATATTATAAACACTGACAAACATTAAAACAAAAATTAATTATAAATAATAAGCAATAGTGGGGGTTAAATTAAATCATAAAAATAATCAAAACAGGGCAAAAAGGAGACAGTGGAACAGAGAACTGACAGAACATATAAAAAACAACTAGGAAAATGTTAGATTGTAATCCAAACACAACAGTGACTACAATGAATCTTATTGGTCTAAACACAAAGACTACAAAATTGCATGAAGTAGCAAGACCAAATATACAATCTTTACAAAAAACTAAGTTAAAGAATACAATAGATTCAAAGTAAAGAAAATATAGAACTATATGATGCAAATTCTAATTAAAGAAAAAAAATATAGGGGGTGATAATGGTAATATAAGAAAAAATAAATTTCAGAATAAGAAATAATAAGATATAATAAGATGTTCATAATCATTAATCATTAGGGAAAAATAGACTGAAACCACCACCACTTAATTCTTTTAAATGATTATGATCAAATGCAGCAAATGAGTGGTGAAATTTTTTGATTGACAATACCAAATCCTGGTGAAAACCAACCAGAACTTCCATATGTTCCTGGGCAGAGTATAAAGAGATTTAGTTACTTTCGAGAACTGTTAGGAACTTTCTTGTAAAGTTAAACATATGTTTATTCTATGAGCAAGTGATGCTATTCCTAGATATTTATCCAAGAGAAATGAATAATGAAACCAGAAATGAATAATGAAATAATAATGAATCTGGGTTGCTCAGATGTGTCCAAGTCTTTGTAATCCATAGCAAAAAAAAAAAAAAAGAAATAACACCAGAGTAAAGAGAAACACTACATCATGATAAAGAAACAAAACACCAAGAACACATGAATGTTGTAAATGTGTATACATTTAATAGTAGAGTTTCAAAGTCCATGAATCAAAATCTGATGGAATTCAAGGGAGACATAAAAAATACAATTATTGTTGAGGTTGAAGCACTCCATTACAGCAATAGAAAAAGTAGACAAAGTCAGTTAAGGATATAAAAGAGCTGAATAACATTTTCAGTGAAATCGATTTAATTGAAAATTGATAATACTGTGCAAAATAGCAGCAAAATATATCTTTTCTGAAGACCACATGAAATATTCACAAAAATATACAATGCTCTAAATCATTGAAAAAGTCAGAAAGGAAAAACACAATGTATATTTCACTACTATAACATAATTAAGTCAGAAATAAAAGAATATAAAATAACTAATATTTTGAAGTTTAAAATATTTAAATAGGTCAATTTAAGTATGAAATTTAAATGTGTAAGACTGAGTTAACATAGTGCTTATAAGAAAATATACAGCATTAAGGATATATTTTGTGATTATATTAGAAAGGTAGAAAGGCCTCAAGTCAGTGATCTAATTTTCCACATTATAAAACTTTTTTAAAAAAGAATAAATCAAACCAAAAGCAAGCAACAGAAAGAAAACAATAGAGTAAAGCTGAAATCAATGAATTTGAAAAAGAGGGAAATTAGAGAAAATCAATACAAGCAAAAGCTGATTATTTGAAAGAGAACAAGAAAAGGTTTAAAACAATAGCAATCAATCAAGAAAAAATGAAACAAGTTACCAGTGTCAGAAAAGAAATACACTGCACTCTATATTCACTAATAACTCTACAATCATTTAAAACATAATAAGGAGTGATAACAAAAAATGTATGCCTCACATTCTGAAAATTTAGATGAAATGGACTAATTTCTTGGAAGACAAGTTTTCAAGATTATTAAATAGAGAAGTGGATCATCTGAACAGTCCTATAGATCTTAAATAAATTAAATGAGAAATTAAAAAATATCCAAGTGGTCACCTTGTCATTGTTTTACAGTGATATTTAAACTTTAAAGAGATTACTTCAAATAGACATGAAGAATTGAGAATCTCTGCTCTGGTCTCTTCATCAGTTATAAATGGGGGTTAAAGAAAAAGGAGTAAGACAAGGCTATATATTTCACTGTTTATTTAACATATAGGGAGCACACAGCATGCAAAATGCTGGGCTAGAATCAAGATTGCCAGGAGAAATATTAACAACCTCAGATATGCAGGTGATGCCACTCTAAATGGGAGAAAGTTAAGAGCCTAAAGAGCCTCTTGATGAGGCTGAAAGAGTGAAAAAGCTGTCTTAAAATTCAATAAAAAAACAAAACAAAACAAAAAAACTCAGATCATGACATCCAGTCCCATCACTTAATAGCAAATAGAAGGGGAAAAGGTGTAATCAGATTTTCTCTTCTTGGACACTAAAATCACCATGGATGGTGACTGCAGCCATGAAAGTAGATGATTGCTTCTTGGAAAGAAAGCTATAACATAGACATTGTGTTAAAAAGCAAAATCACTTTGCTGACAAAGATCCATATAGTCAAAGCTGTATTTTTTTCCAGTAGTCATGTATGGATGTGAAGCTGGACCATAAAGAAGGATGAGTGCCGAAGAATTAACGCTTTTGAACTGTGGTGCTGGAGAAAATTCTTGAGAGTGCCTTGGACAGCAAGGAGATCAAACCAGTCAATCCTAAAGGAAATCAACCTTGAATATTCATTGGAAGGACTGATGCTGAAGCTCCAATACTTTGGCCACCTGATGCAAACAATGGACTCATTAGAAAATATCCTGATGCTGGGAAAGATTGAAGGAAGAAGAAGAAGAGGGCAACAGAGGATAAGATGGTTGGATAGCATCACTGACTCAATGGACACGAGTTTGAGCAAATTCCAAGAGATAGTGAAGGACAGGGAAGCCTGGCATGTTACCATTGCAAAAAGTAGGACATGACTTAGCAACTGAACAACAGCAAGGAAAATAAGCAAAAGAATTGATTTTGAAGATAAGAAGCAATCAAGTGAGGGAAAAAAGAAAACATGTAAATATACTAATCTGTGTTTTTAAAACCAAGTTTGCATTCAATGTAAAACAATAAACAAAGAATTCAAGTAATTAAAATGAGCCAAGAGCTGTATATTGAAAACTACAGGTCATTACAGACAGAATTGGAGGAAAAACTAAACAAATGGGCAAATATGCTACGGTGGTGGCTTAGTCACTAAGTCATTTCAGACTCTTACGACCGCATGGACTGTAGCCCTCCAGGCTCTTCTCTCCATTAGATTTTCCAGTTAAGAATATTGGAGTGGGTTGCCATTTCCTTCTCTGGGGCATCTTCCTGACCCAGGAATCAAACCCAGGTCTCCTTCACTGTAGGCAGATTCTTTACTGAAGCTATGCCCAAACATTAAAACAAACAAACAAAAAAACTCAATAACATGTAAATATCAATTTTCCTCCAATTGTTTCAATGATTCAATCTAATCCTACCATAAATATTAATATAAATAGGCGCTTTTGTTAAAATTGATGAAATGATTATAAGATTTGTATAAAAATATAAAGGACTTAGAAACGACAAAACATTTAGGTAGAAGAACAACAATAGAGAACTAGCACTATTTGATTTTGAGAATTAAAAATCTACATGATCAACACAGTGTCATGCTGATATAAATAGGCAAAAAGGTAAATAGAATAGAATAGAGATACATATATATTTGAGAAAGACTGAAAAACAAGTCCAAGGATAAAAGAATGCTTTTCAACAAATGGTGCTGGAACAACTGTTCCATGAACATCCGTGCCTCCTCTTCTTTAAAGGGTGGAGGGAAACGTCCAATACATACCTTTTACCTGTACAAAAATTAACAGAAAATTGATCCTACATCTAAATGTAAAATCTAAATTCTAAAATTTAGAAGAAAATCTTTGTGACTGAGTTTGATATAACTCAGTGACTGAAAATCTTTGTGACTGAGTTAGTATAACATAAAAGTACAATTCATCAAAGGAAAATCCTGATAAAATGAACTTCATTAAAATTAAAAACTGTTCCTTGAAATACACCCCTAAGAAAATGAAAAGACAAGCCAAAGAGTGTGAGGAAATTCTTGTAAATTATGTTTCTGATAAAGAACTTGTATTCAACAGAGAGAGCTTTCTAATCCCCAAAATGTTTAAATGAACAAGCTCATTAAAAAAAAAAATAAAGATAGTTTTTTGTTTTTTTTTTTTTGGAAAGATACTTCACAGAAGAAACTATGTGGATGCAAAATATATTTTAAAAAAATGCTCAAGAAACTTTGCTTAACCATTTTCCTTAAGAAAAATGCTGAACCACTTTATCACTGTGTCACTTGATACACCAGTTCAAATATGATTAAACCTGTAAAGAATCATGTATCTTTAAAAAAAAGAAACAAACTTTCAGAGCAGAATTTTATTTTCAAAAATAGCATGCCATCTGTGGAAAGAAACTTTAAAAAAAATCAAGGAAAGATAATTCTATCAATAAAAATTGGATGTAAAATAAACATAAAATAAAATGTGAGGTTATGCCAATATCAAATAATTGTTAATTTTTAAAAAGGAAGCAGCCTTCTCTAAGTTCTTATTTAGATCAGAAGTATTCATGTTGCACATAAACAATCATTTTTCCATTGTTATAATGGGCACTTCATTAAAAGTTGTTATTCACAGTTGAAAAGCAATAAACAATATTGGAATTTTAATATAGTTAAGCTTAATTGTATTACAACTTCAGTAATCATTAAACTACAGATATTAAGGAGACATTTATAATATAGAGCAATTCTGTAGCAATATATGTCACAGTATACTATAATGCTAATTAACTACAGAGATAGATCATACCTGCTATTTGCTTATATTGCTTTTGAATTCTCTGACGGAACATTTTCTTCAGCTCAATAAACAGGGCAAACAGCAGACTGAAGAAAATTTCTATTGGTGCAAATTATTTATTTAACAAATATTGTTGCCATGTTCCTTCTAGGTACTGAGTTGTAGCAATAACATAATATGTGCTCTCCTGGACTGTATCTTCTAATGGACAAAAATTGTTATATTAGCTAGGGTGGTAACAAATGATTAAGAAATTCAGTTTTAGGGGCAGGATCAGGCATTTGGTTTTGGATTTGTTATACTGATAATGCCTACTACTCATCAAACTGCAGATGCTTAGTAGATACTTGTTTCAGGAGATAGCATTACATTTCAAACAAGATGTGTACGTTTGAGAATCACCATCATGGCAAGCTAAGACTTGAAGCCATGAGACTGGATGAAATGAGGGAATTGGAATGGAGAGAAACAGAGGTCTGAGGACCAAGATCAATAGCACTCCAAAGTAAAAACTCAGGTGGATATGGTGAAACCAGTAAAGATCACCTGAAAAGCATAGTCAATGACATAAAGCCAACTATTCCAGGATAATCTGTTTAAAAAGTTATCCTTTTCCCACTGAATTACCTTTATATCTTTGCCACAAATCAGTTCATAAAGGCCCATATCCATACGGGTATGAGTCTACTTCTAGATTCTCTATTATTCCACTAATTCATATTCCTATTTTGTGAAAACTACACTTCCTTGATTACTGAAACTTTTAATAAGATATGCCATCAGATACTGTCTTTTTCAAAGTTGTTTTGGCTATTCTAGAACATTTACACATCTATGTGAATTTAGAATCAGCTTTCCAATTTCTAAAAAAAAAAAAAAAAACACTTTTTGAAATTTTAATTGGAATTCATTCACTGTATAGATCAATTTTAGGAAAATTAATATCTAAGGAATATTCCAATAGTGAACAAGGTATACCACTTCACTTAGACACCCTTTCCCTTTTCTCAGTAATTCTTAGTAAACTTCAATCTTGATGGTGTTACATATCATTTGTAAGATATATGATAAAGTAGTAAATATTTTTGATGCTATTGTATTTTTTATTTTGATTTCAATATCAAATTGTTTATTGGTGGCACATAGATGATTGTTGTTCATTAGAGTGTATTTTGAAACATTATTAGAGTATTTCTAGTAGAGTTTATAAGATTTCCTACATAGACACACAAATTTCCTACTTGTAAAGTCTACAAGTAATGAGAATTTCACTTCATTTATTTAAATATATGGGTCTTTTGTTCATGAATTTGAATTTATTGAATTCTCTATTGATTTATGTTTTTCTATCTCATTAATTTCTTCTCTTCACAATTTTATTCTTTCTCTTCCTTTGGTATAATTTCCTTCTTTCTCTTCCTTTGGTATAATCTGCACTTCATTTTCTACTACTACAATATAGAAGCGCAGATGCTTATTGTTATAAATTTCTCTTTCTCACCTTTCTCTTCCTTTGGTATAATCTGCAGTTTATTTCCTACTACTACAATATAGAAGCTGAGATGCTTATTGTTTCTCTCGGTGTACTGCTTTAATGTACGTGACATATTTTAAGGTATATTTCTATATTCATTTATTTTATATTTTCTCTAATTTAATCCCCTTCTTTTCTTCTTTAATTTTTGGGTTATATAAAAGCATAAGCATGAGTGCATGCTCAGTTAGTTCAGTTCAGTCACTCAGTCATGTCCGACTTTTTGTCACCCCATGTACTGCAGCATGCCAGGGTTCCCTGTCCATCATCAACTCCCAGAGCTTGCTCAAACTCATGTCCATCAAGTGGGCGATGCCATCTAATCATCTCTTCCTCTGTCATCCCCTTGTCCTCCTGCCTGCAAACTTGCCCAGTATCAGGGTCTTTTCCAATAAGTCAGTTCTTTGCATCAGGTGGACAAAGTATTGGAGTTTCAGCTTCAGCATCAGCCCTTTCAATGAATATTCAGGACTGATTACCTTTAGGATGGACTGGTTTGATCTCCTTGCAGCCCAAGGGACTCTCAAGAGTCTTCTCCAATACCACAGTTCAAAAGCATCAATTATTTGGTGCTCAGCTTTGCTTATGGTCAAACTCTCACATCCATACATGACTACTGGAAAAACTATAGCTTTGATTAGATGAAACTGTCAGTAAAGTAATATCTCTGCTTTTTAATATACTATCTAGGTTGGTCATAGCTTTTCTTCCATAGCTTTAATTTCATGGTTGCAGTCACCATCTGCAGTGATTTTGGAGCCTAAGAAAATAGTCTGTCACTATTTCCATTGTTTGTCCAGCTATTTGCCATGAAGTGATGGAACTAGATGCCATGATTTTTGTTTTTTGAATGTTGAGTTTTAAGCTAGCTTTTTCACTCTCCTCTTTCACTTTCATCAAGAGGCTCTTTAATTCCTCTTTGCTGTCTGCCATAAGGGTGGTATCATCTGCACATCTGAGGTTATTGATATTTCTCGCTGCAATCTTGATTCCAGCTTGTGCTTCATCCAATCTGACATTTCACATGATGTACTCTGCATATCAGTTAAATAAGCAAGGTTACAAAATACAGCCTTGGCATACTTCTTTCACAATTTGGAGCCAGTCCATTTTTTCATGAGTGTGTGCTAAGTCACTTCAGTTGTGTCTGACTCTTTGTGATCTGATTGACTGTAGCCTGCCCAGCTCCTCTGTCCATTGGATTCTCCAGGCAAGAATACAGGAGTGGGTTGCCATGTCCTTCTCCAGGGGATCTTCCCAAACCAGGGATCAAACCCAGGTTTCCTGCAGCATTGCTGGCAGAGTCTTTACTACTGAGTCAATGGGGAAGACCATTAGAAGTGTGCAATTTATTCCAAATAATTGGGGATTTTCCAGATACCTTTTTTTAAAGCTAATTTCTGATAGAATTTATTGCAGTTTAAAATTAATCTTTTAAAATGTACTGTAATTTATATGGCCATTGTTCAAATTTTTATACATTTATTACTAATTTTCTCCCAATTTCTTCCACCACTGAGAAAGGAATGATAAAAATTTCCAACTATTACAGGGGATTTACACTTTTTTTGGAGACGTCTGACTTTTTGTCTTTGTATTGTTTAGTCGCCGAGTCATGTCCGACTCTTTGCGACCCCAAGGACTATAGCCTGTCAGGCTTCTCTGTCCATAAAATTTCCTAGGCAAGAATACTGGAGTGGGTTGCCATTTCCTTCTCCTGGGGATCTTCCCAAACCGGGGATCTTCCCAAACCAGGATCAAACCCATATCTCCTGCATTGGCAGTCAGATTCTTTACCACTGAGCCACCAGGGAAGTTTTTTTTTGTATATCTGGTCTCTATTATAGGAGTTTGCAAATGTTTATAAAGCTTATATCCTCTATCCCTGGCAACTTTTTTTCTTTTTTTGCTCTGAAATCTACTTTATGTAATATGGGTATAACTACTTCAGTTTTTTTTTTTTTTTTTTTTTTGGTGTTAACATGGGATATTTTCCCATACTTTTAACTTATCTGTGTCTTGTTCTTGACAATATACTCCTTGTAAGCATCATATATTTGGATTCTGCTTTTTAAAAATTATATTGGTAACATCTGACTTTTAGTTATTATATTTAGTATAAACTGAATATCATTTTTACATTGTTTGTTTTGTCTGTTGTCTTGCCAGTTGTTTTCTATACGTCTATTCTGCTTTGTTCCTTTTATCTTATTTTTCATACACTATTGGGTTAACTGAGATGTGGATTGTTATTGGTTATATACTGAGGGAAAAAACAAAGGAAATATTTCACTCTACCATGATGCTGATGTCAATCTTGACCACAGATTTGAGTTTCAGTTCTGAAAGTGTTCCTTGCTTTATCTTTGAGTTCACTAATCTTTGCTTCTGCAGGGTCTAATCTATTATTAATCTCATCTATTGTTTTTTTTTACTTTAAATATGGTATATTTTATCTCTAAAACATTGGATTGTTGTGATATCTTTTATGTCTCTGCTTAACATACTCAATTTTTTCTTCTATCCCCTTGAGCATATATAGCATAGTAATAATAATCTGTGTCATTATCATTCTGTTCCTATTGAATGCTTTTTCTTCTCAAATGGGTCATATTTTCCAGCTTCTTTCATGATCTATATTTTCTGATTAGATACTGATATTGTAAATTTTACCATATTGTGTGTAACTTATTTTTGTTTTCCTGTAAATATTTGAATGCTTTGTTCTAGAATAAAGTTACCAGGTAACAATTCCATCATAAGTTGTTTTATTTTTTCTTAAAACAGGGACAAAGAGGCATTTAGAACCAATTTTGTCAGAATATTGATGCAAAGAATTTCTTTGTATATGATACAATATCCCATGAATTATGATATTGATTTGCCTATTGGAAATAAGAACTGTTCCTGGTCTTCTGTGATTCCAGGGATTTTTTTTTTTTTTTCCTATTGCTCCTTTTGAGTAGTTTTCCCTGGTCTTGTTCAGGTTTCTCACATGTATGCACTGTTACTTAGTTAAAGACTCAAGAGTGACCTTCTACAGATATCTTGCTATCCCCATATCCCAACACCTCTCTCCTTTTCAATACTGTGCCATTTGAATTCTAGTTGTTTTACATTCTGTGTTTCTCATGATGTACTCTGCATATAAGTTAAATAAGCAGGGTGACAATATACAGCCTTGACATACTCCTTTTCCTATTTGGAACCAGTATGTGTTCCATGTACAGTTCTAACTGTTGCTTCCTGACCTGCATATAGGTTTCTCAAGAGTCAGGTCAGGTGGTCTGGTATTCCCATCTCTTATAGAATTTACCACAGTTTATTGTGATCCACACAGTCAGTTTAACCCTTACATTCCTTCTTTTCAATTCTCTCTAGTTTTTGTTCTTTTGAGACTCTGCTTTGCTCATCATAAAGTGCTAAAGTGAAAATAAAGAAATATCCAGGCTTTAAATGTTATTCTTTCCACTGGAAATATTTGAAATTTGTAGCAGTCTCAGTCTTCCATTTATATTGAATGTATTTGATTGATATGCTTTTGTTTATTTTTCTTATTATGTATAGTTTAGGAGGATGTGTTGAGACATTCAGTTTTGTGTGGAACTAATACCTCAGCTACTCAGGAAATATTAATTTTTTAACTAATTGGTTATAAAAACAATATAAAATACAGAGAAACATATTTGTTCAGTGATAGAAGACATGTTCTCAAATAACTGGACATTCTAGAATAGCTTCAATTAAAGGAATTTAACATATATAAGCCAGTTTTACACTTTGATTTCAAAGAAAACTACATGTATATTGAATGAGGGCTACAAGCCTACAAAAACACACTGAAAAGAACATTTATAGGTTTTATTCAACTACAAAGTTATGCAACATTACTGGATAAAACTGGTCTTCCCATGTGGCCCAAGTTGTAAAGAATCCTCCTGCTAATGCAGAAGACTCGAATTTGATCCATGATTCAGGAAGATTCTTGAGGAGGAAATAACAACCCACTCCAGTATTTTTGCTGGATATTCCCATGGACAGAAGAGCTTTGTGGGCTACAGTCCAGGCAGTCACAAAGAGTCAGACACAACTGAAGTGACTGAGCACGTACACACTGGGTAAAACTATGAGAAACTTTAAGATACACATAATTTTTGACACAACGATCTCATTTAGAGAATGTACACTTTAGATACTAATGTAGCAGTACTTTAAGATGAATTTAAGGGTTATTATTTAAACCACATTTTTATACAAAAAATGACAAAAACAAAAAGAGTAAATTCTCATTAATAAGGGAAAATTTTGAGTAAATATCAATATATCCATACCATGAATGTTTACACAAATATTAAATGAATTATCTACATTTCAATGATTTTTTAAGAGGAGCATGTGTTGAAAATTAAAATGTAAAATATGCTTAGCATCAGTTTTCAATTTTCTAAAAATAACCCTGACTTTGTACATTTCTATATGTAGGAATGTGGGGAGAATTGAAGATGGATACTCTATTGGCCCTTGAAATTAGGTAGGTCTGTCAGTAAGACTGGATTTAGAGGAAACAATATATGCTGTCGTATTGTTTTACCTGCAGTATACAATAAAAATAAGTATCATTTTAGCATTTAAATATGCATATATGAGATATAATAATAAAACATTGAGTGAAGTTACTTTTAAATTAATGTGTTATTGATTAATTAAGTAGTAATTCATTAATTAATGTGAGTCATTTCAGTTATGTCCAACTCTTTGCAACCCTGTGGACTGTACCCCACCAGGCTCCTCTGTCCATGAGATTCTCCAGGCATGAATACTGGAGTGAGCTGCCATGCACTTGTCTTGGAGATGTTCCCGACCCAGGGATCAAACCTGTGTCTCTAACATCTCCTGTATGGGCAGGTGGGTTCTGAAGCTGCAGAAAGCAAAACATGAGGGAAGATTTGACTTAATCTAAACTTGTCAGTGAGAAGGCCAAAATCACATTTGTTTAAAATCTGAATGAAGTTATTGCTCGTCTAGAAAAGAACAGCGCCTTGTTACTCAAGAAGATGGCACAAAAAGATGGCAACAGCTCCCCACATTGTGAATATGAGCACAGTTTCTCATTTTTAAGTGAAAATAAGTGATACATAAAATATGAAAGGGATTGTTTCAGGAAGAAAACTATATCAAATGTAAAAAACTAAAGAGATTCACAGCTAGTAAGCTTTGAGATTATAAAACAGGAGAAACTTTCTGAGCGTCTACAAATATTTAAAGAATAATGATAATTTTACTGGCATGTTTTCATTATTTTTTATAGAAGAAGGAACAAGAGAAAATAAATACGGAATCATCAATATTTGGTTAGACATTAAGTACAGTTTCTTAACTGAAAGGCAATTAACAAATGAAATATGCTTATTATAAGCTTATGAAATAATCATTCATAATAATAAACTACCCAATTCTTTATGTTAATATAAGCTTACAGGTGTTTTCACTATGCATTAGATTGTATCAACATTTTCAATTGCTTTTAACCTTCAAAATAGTCCATATAATATAAAGGACACATTACAATTATTTCTATATTGGAGGAAGCAAGTTTGGTCACAAATCCTTTTTTACTAAAGAAGAAAAATCAAGTTTTTTCTATCAGTTATTGATTACATCTTTTATATAAAACCAGAAGCATATTTTAACTCATTTTCTAATATCCTATTAACCGATCCTTCTGGAGTTAGCACATATTGTAAGTAGACTGTCTGCAGAGCATAAATAAGTACATGGTAAAGAAATAGGACATTTTAAATAAAATATTTCAAGTCTTTCTACTCTGCAATCCTAATAAAATTACCCATTTTAAAAGAAGCACAGATGAAATAGATAAAACGTCCTTCTACAGAACACATCCTTACTGAAGGAACAAAGCACCATGTAAGCTCAGCTAGGAGCATTCAGTATTCCAGTATAGTTTCCCTTCCCTTATTCTTCGCCACAGAAAGGGACGATCTATCAGAAATTTCCACATGCTATTCAGTATTTTGGTGCATCAAAGTCCCTTGTTTGTGTTTTAAACTATAAATTAAGTTTCTCTCAGAGATTTTGATTCAGTTTATGTCTGTGGGTTTCTAGAATCTACATTTTAACAAGTGTTTCCACTGAATTAATCTAATATGACTGATATTTTCTAACTTTTTATGTTTGGGGGAAATAACAGTAATAAATTATGTTTTTAGGAGAATAAATATTTTTGCATGTTTATTTAAAGATAAAATGTCTAAATTTATGTTGTCATATTATCTATAGAATAACTGTTATGTATGCTCTAATTAAGCCCTGGCAGGAATATAGAAGATGCAGTAATTCAAAAAAACTAGACATGAAAACACCTCTGATTTCTGAACCACACAGCCATATTTTTTTAAACTAACACACTAGATGAAAAAATTTAAAAAATAGTGTCCTTGGCTGGATTCTCCAGGAAGCAGAATTTGAGATGGATTTCAATGTGTATAATTTCTATAAGTCAATGCCCTTGGGAGATCAGCAGCTCTTGGAGAGAAAGCAGATTTGAGTAGGTAAAGATATGGAAGTAAGATGCCAGGTGGTAATTGCCTCCTCTGGCTCCATAGGAACCTCTGGAGCAAGAGTGGCTCATCAGAGCTGTCCTTGAGTTGATCTCAAACAGCTGAGCCTTTATAATCTCTCATATAAGTCATTGAGGTGGGCTGCAAAGGCAAAGGGCATGACTTTTAGCAAAGATGTTCTCCACATCTGAGGCAACTGCAAAAGGCATGACAGCTGAAGGATATCTACTGACAAATGCTTCTAGCAGCTGTGACAACAAATCCTTCCTGGAGGGCAAATCATTGCTGCGTTTTGCCATATCAACTGCAAACAGTTGTGAGTTGTAAAATGTGAGATATCAAAAACAACTGTCCTAACAGAGCCCTAACTATACGTGTGAGTAAGACAATACAAAATAATTTCTTTTACCAATGGAAGTTAATTTAAATAATATTATTAATGTCATTATATCAAGTTGTAATAGTTTATGGATTTGGATTTTTTATGTCTGCTCTGCTTTTTTGGTCCTGGAGGGAGGGATATTTCTCTGTTGTCTATCTGGGAGGAGGGGAGAGTTTGGTTTGGTTTTGCTTTTATCCTAAAGCAAGCTCCCTTGACATACCTGATATGTAATAGCAGAAAATAAAATAAAAATTTATTCAGGAATTTAGAAGTTTTATATCAAAGATATATAAGATGTAGCACATTTATCACATTTCCTTAATGACTAAAGAAGTATTATAAATGTGCTACATTACCACCTTTTTAGTGATATCCAGAACAATCTACATTGGAAATAGACTTTTGTAATATTACTGTCTACTGCATATTAATGATGATTTGCAATTATTATTATCAGCCCTTTCTATAAAGGTAGTTCATGGATATACACTTCCCCACTAACAATCTATAAGGAATAAGGTTACAATTATAATTTTCACATGAAATACTACCACTCATATCTTTATGAATAAACAGAACCAAACTACATTGATAGCAGCTTTCTCTAACCTTACTGTAGTCACAGTTCTTTGTTCTTTGGGTATTATGGCAGCAACTTATATGAAAAATCCATTCAAGGCAGATGCAGCCATATTCTCAGCTGAGCATTTACACAGAGTCATGTGACAAAGGATCCTCTGTGTCAGTTTTTGGACACAAAACCATTTTGGAACAATAAACCCAGAGCATCATTCTAAACTGCACCAGTAATAGGACTGAATCCATTCTTAAAACTCTATTCTTGCAAGGGTAGGAATTTCTGTTCAATGTTTCTGGCAATTTATATACTATGAAATTCTATCAATTAAATAAATAATTTCTATGATCTAGTACATTAACACATCCTCAAGTGTTGACTGAGTGCCTTATTAGCAAAAATACATAGAATAGCTTATTCTGCATTGTGGACTTTTAAATCATTTAAACACATCCTTGGGTAAAGCCTTCCTAAGAAGGACAGTTCAGAAATTAGCTGTTCATGGTGATAGGAAGGGCACGATAAAACTAACCAATGCACACAAGTATTTCTTGCCTAGGCTGCAATCTATTCAAGAAAATTATAGACAATTTGACACAAGAATAAAAGTGAAAATCACTCAGTCGTGTCCAACTCTTTGCGACTCCATTCACTCTACAGTTCATGGAATTCTCCAGGCCAGAACACTGGAGTAGGAGATGGTGGTGATTTAACTGCTAAGTCATGTCCGACTCATGTGACTGCATGGATTTTAGCCTGCCAGGCTCTTCTGTCCATGGGATTCTCCAGGCAAGAATACTGGAATGGGTTGCCATTTCCTTCTCCAGGGGGGTCTTCCCACCCCAGGAATTGAACCCAGGTCTCCTGCATTGCAGGCAGATTCTTTACTGCCTGAGCTACGAGGGAAGCCCTATGCATTTTCCTTCTCCAGGGGATCTTCCCAACCCAGGGATCGAACACAAATCTTGTGCATTGCAGGTGTATTCTTTACAAGCTGAGCCACAAAGAAAGCCTAAGAATACAAATCAAAAACTCCAAATAAAGCATAAAATGTGATTATTGTAACTAACTTCGTTAACTATAGTTGTCATCACCAAAATCTATCACCAAGATATCAAACATTGTTTTCAGTATGTATGCTACCTAATACATGGCACTATGTCCAGGGTCAAGGCAGCCTATTAGATATCCAAGCTTAATTCACTCATTAAAGTGAATGTGAAAGTTGCTCAGTCATGTCTGACTCTTTCCAACCCCATGGACTATATATAGTCCAAGGAATTTTCCAAGTCAGAATAATGGAGTGGGTAGCTTCTCCAGGGGATCCTCCCAACCCAGGGATCGAACCCAGGTCTCTCAAATTACAGGCAGATTCTTTACCAGCTGAACCACAAGGGAAGCCCAACTCACGCATTACGTCCATGACTAAACATTGAGATACAGATTCCAAAATACATCTGACATATAACTCCAATGTTTGATACTTCATATACTGCTTTGAATAATTAAAATTTAAAATATTTCAATGAAACAATGAAGTAGAAAATAAGCACTAAGTAAAAAATAAAAGGAAATATCTACATGTGTAGGAGATTACATGATTGTGTGTGAGTGTGTATATATGAATATATGTCCATATATTTCCATAACAGAAAAATATTATCTGGGCACTAGGTTATAATGTAAAGACTAAATGTCTAATGTAATGTATGAGAACAGAAAAAAGAGAGAGAGAGAGAGATAACATAATTTTAAGTAATAAGAAAATTATTATGAGGAAAACCAACTTTTTATATGTTTGAAAATATCAAAAATGTTAAAATATCAAACAGAGTGCTGCTTCAAGCTATTTGGAATGCATACAAAGCTAGGAAAATAAACACATGTCACGTATTATTATAAATGGTTTTCTAAAGATGATTACCTTGCCATACAGGATGGTGGGTGCTGTTTAGTTCATAAATGATTAATTACTATATTTTCTGTGATTCATGTTGTTACAAGGTTGCTTTGTGCTTAGGGGTCCTCAACAGAACTCAGCCTAACATTATCAAATTCATATTTTTTATCTGAACAAAAAACTAAGTCAAGAGCCACAGCCAGCAAGTGTTCTAAAGGAGTATCAGAAACTAGCTTTTGGGCAAGTCATTTTAAAACTTTTTAACTGTGGTGTTGATGAAGACTCTTGAGATTCCCCTGGACAGCAGGGAGATCCCACCAGTCCATCCTGAAGGAAATCAGTCCTGAACATTCATTGGAAGGACTGATGCTGAAGCTGAAACTCCAATAATTTGGCCACCTGATGTGAAGAACTGACTCATTAGAAAAGACCCCGATGCTGGGAAAGATTGAAGGCAGGAGAAGGGGATGACAGAGGATGAGATGGTTGGATGGCATCACCGACTCAATAGACATGAGTTTGGATAAACTCTGGGAGATGGTGATGGACAGGGAAGCCTGGTGTACTGCAGTCCACGGGGTCACAAAGAGTTGGACACGATCAGCGACTGAATTGAACTAAACAACTGAACAGGCTTTTACTCTTCTAGCTGTGCCACACAATGAAGAGAAAGACAGTACATGAAACACATAATCATAACCCATAGAAATAGAAGGGTTGTGTAGTCCAATCTCCAACTCAATGAATGAATACACTGTACAGCATGCTTAGGAAATGGACATCAGGCTCCCCTAAAATGAGTTCATAGCAGGGAGTGTATGGTGGAAAGGATTCGTTTATTTGGAAAGCTGTTATTCTCAGAAAGTCCTGTATTATTTGGAGTAAAAATGTGCCTGATCACTGTTCCTAGTTCTACATTGTGGAGAAACACAAAGTACAACAACTCTGTCCTTCAACTGAAAGTTTGTCAGGTATTTTAAGATACAATATTGTCCCCGATATTCCCTTTCTTCTTCAGGTGAAGCCTTCACAACTTCCTTGGCTTATCTCACACATCGACTCTCCAAACCCTGGGGAAATCTGCTTGGGAATATTAGTTTGTCAATCTTCTTTTTCTGTGGGGCACCTGCAATGGGATATAATGCATGATCAGTGGAATAACAAAGAGCCATGGTCAGAGAAACGTATTTTCTGTATCTACATAGATACAGATAAAAGTTTTCAGCTGCAACTTTAGCTGCATGTGGGTATTTTTAGAGCAGTATGTGTATATCTGTCTGCTTGCTTGCTTTTACCAGGCACATCACACATTCTTTCCACAGAAACCATACAGCCAAATGGAAATTCTCAATTGGAACCTAGATTTCTAGTCATTGAGTAAGTATGTCATTTATTCTGAAAATAAAAACGCAAAATGTTAAATATAATCCATATTGCATGCTACCAAAAGTGAAGCGAAGTCGCTCAGTCATGTCCGACTCTTTGCGACCCCATGGACTGTAGCCCACCAGACTCCTCCATCCGTGGAATTTTTTAGGTAAGAGTACTGGAATGGGTTGCCATTTCCTTTTCCAGGGGATCTTCCCGACCCGGGGATTGAACCCGGGCCTCCCGCATTGCAGGCAGACGCTTTACTGTCTGAGCCACCAGGGAATCAAGTAATGCTCAAAATTCTCCAAGCTAGGTTTCAACAATATGTGAACCAAGAACTTCCAGATGTTCAAGTCGGATTTAGAAAAGGGAGAGGAACCAAAAATCAAATTTCCAAAATCCGTTGGATTAGAGAAAAACAAAAGAATTCCAGAAGAGTATCTACTTCTGGTTCATTGACTACGCCAAACCTTTTCTGTGAAGATCACAACAAACTGTGGAAAATTCTTAAAGAGATGGGAATACCTGACCACCTGACCTGAGTCCTGAGAAATCTGTATGCAGGTCAAGAAGTAAGAGTTAGAACTGGACATGGAACAACAAACTAGTTCCAAATTGGGAAAAGAGTATGTCAAGGCTGTATACTGTCAGTTCAGTTCAGTTGAGTCGCTTAGTCATGTCCAACTCTTTGCGACTGCATTAATCACAGCAAGCCAGGCCTCTCTGTCCATCACCAACTCCCAGAGTTCACTCAAACTCATGTCCATTGAGTAGGTGATGCCGTCCAGCCATCTCATCCTCTGTCTCCCCCTTCTCCTCCTGCCCCCAACCCCTCCCAGCATTAGGGTCTTTTCCAATGAGTCAACTCTTCACATGAAGTGGCCAAAGTATTGGAGTTTCAGCTTCAGCATCAGTCCTTCCAATGAACACCCAGGACTGATCTCCTTTAGGATGGAATGGTTGGATCTCCTTGCAGTCCAAGGCACTCTCAAGAGTCTTCTCCAACATCACAGTTCAAAAGCATCAATTCTTCGGTGCTCAGCTTTCTTCACAGTCCAACTCTCACATCCATACATGACCACAGGAAAAACCATAGCCTTGACTAGACGGACTTTAGTTGGCAAAGAAATATCTCTAATTTTCAATAAGCTATCTAGGTTGGTCATAACTTTCCTTCCAAGGAGTAAGCGTCTTTTAATTTCATGGCTGCAATCACCATCTGCAGTGATTCTGAAGCCCCCTAAAAATAAAGTCTGACACTGTTTCCACTGTTTCCCCATCTATTTCCCATGAAGCAATGGGACCAGATGCCATGACCTTAGTTTTCTGAATGTTGAGCTTTAAGCCAACTTTTCACTCTCTTGTTTGACTTTCATCGAGAGGCTTTTTAGTTACTCTTCACTTTCTGCCATACGTGTGGTGTCATCTGCATATCTGAGGTTATTGATATTTCTCCCGGCAATCTTGATTCCAACTTGTACTTCTTCCAGCTCAGCATTTCTCATGATGTATTCTGCATAGAAGTTAAATAAGCAGGGTGACAATATACAGCCTTGACGAACTCCTTTTCCTTTTGGAATCAGTCTGTTGTTCCATTTCCAGTTCTAACTGTTGCTTCCTGACCTGCATATAGGTTTCTCAAGAGGCAGGTGAGGTGGTCTGGTATTCCCATCTCTTTCAGAATTTTCCACAGTTTATTGTGATCCACACAGTCAAAGGCTTTGGCATAGTCAATAAAGCAGAAATAGATGTTTTTCTGGACCTCTCTTGCTTTTTCGATGAGCCAGCAGATGTTTGCAATTTAATCTCTGGTTCCTCTGCCTTTTCTAAAACCAGCTTGAACGTCTGGAATTTCATGGTACACATACTGCTGAGGCCTGGCTTGGAGAATTTTGAGCATTACTTTACTAGCGTGTGAGATGAGTGCAATTGTGTGGTAGTTTGAGCATTCTTTGGGATTGCCTTTATTGGGATTGGAATGAAAACTGACCTTCTCCAGTCCTGTGGCCACTGCTAAGTTTTCCACATTTGCTGCATACTGAGTGCAGCACTTTCACAGCATGATCTTTCAGGATTTGAAATAGCTCAACTGTAATTCCATCACCTCCACTAGCTTTGTTCATAGTGATATTTTCTAAGGCCCACTTGACTTCACATTCCAGGATGTCTGGCTCTAGGTCAGTGATCACACCATTGTGATTATCCTGGTTGTGAAAGCTCTTTTTTGTACAGTTCTTCTGTGTATTCTTGCCATCTCTTCTTAATATCTTCTGCTTCTGTTAGGTCCACACCATTTCTGTCCTTTATCGAGCCCAACTTTGCATGAAATGTTCCCTTGGTATCTCTAATTTTCTTGAAGAGATCTCTACTCTTTCCCATTCTGTTGTTTTCCTCTATTTCTTTGCATTGATCGCTGAAGAAGGCTTTCTTATCTCTCCTTGCTATTCTTTGGAAATCTGCATTCAGATGCTTATGTCTTTCCTTTTCTCCTTTGCTTTTCCCTTATCTTCTTTTCACAACCATTTGTAAGGCCTCCTCAGACAGCCATTTTGCTTTTTTGCATTTCTTTTCATGGGGATGGTCTTGATATCTGTCTCCTGTACAATGTCATGAACCTCATTCCATAGTTCATCAGGCACTCTATCAGATCTCGGCCCTTAAATCTATTTCTCACTTCCATTGTATAATCATAAGGGATTTGATTTAGGTCATACCTGAATGGTCTAGTGGTTTTCCCTACTTTCTTCAATTTAAGTCTGAATTTGGCAATAAGGAGTTCATGAGCTGAGCCACAGTTGCCTCCTGGTCTTTTTTTTTTTTTTTTTTTTGCTGACTGTATAGGGCTTCTCCATCTTTGGCTGCAAGGAATATAATCAATCTGATCAGTGTTGACCATCTGGTGATGTCCATGTGTAGGGTCTTCTATTGTGTTGTTGGAAGAGGGCGTTTGCTACGACCAGTGCATTCTCTTTGCAAAACTCTATTAGCCTTTGCCCTGCTTTATTCCATACTCCAAGGCCAAATTTGCCATTACTCCAGGTGTTTATTGACTTCCTACTTTTGCATTCTAGTCCCCTTTAAAGAAAAGGACATCTTTTTTGGGTGTTAGTTCTAAAAGGTCTTGTAGGTCTTCATAGAACCGTTCAACTTCAGCTTCTTCAGCATTACTGGTTGTGGCATAGGCTAGGATTACTGTGGTATTGAATGGTTTGCCTTGGAAATGAACAGAGATCATTCTTTCGTTTTTGAGATTGCATTCAAATATTGCATTTCGGACTCTCTTGTTGACCATGATGGCTACTCCATTTCTTCTAATGTATTCCTGCCCACAGTAGTAGATACAATGTTCATCTGAATTAAATTCACCCATTCCAGTCCATTTTAGTTCGCTGATTCCTAGAATGTCGACATTCACTCTTGCCATCTCTTGTTTGACCACTTCCAATTTGCCTTGATTCATGGACCTGACATTCCAGGTTCCTATGCAATATTGCTCTTTACAGCATTGGACCTTGCTTCTATCACCAGTCACATCCACAAGTGGGTATTGTATATTGTCACCCTACTTATTTAACTTATATGCAGAGTCCATCAGGCCAAATGCTGGGATGGAGGAAGGACCAGCTAGAACCAAGATTGCTGAGAGAAATATCAATAACCTCAGATATGCAGATGACACCACCCTTATGGCAGAAAATGAAAGGAACTAAAGATCCTCTTGGAGAAAGTGGAAGAAGAGAGTGAAAATATTGGCTTAAAGCTCAACATTCAGAAAACTAAGATCATGGCATTTTGTCCTATTACTTCATAGGATGAAAATCAGCCTTGAAATTAAAAGATGCTTATTCCTTGGAAGAAAAGGTATGACCAACCTAGACAGCATATTAAAAAGAAGAGACATTACTTTGCCAACAAAGGTTCATCTAGTCACAGCTATGGTTTTTCCAGTAGTTATGTATTCATGTGAGAGTTGGACCATAAAGAAAGGTGAGCACCAAAGAATTGATGCTTTTGAACTGTGGTGTTGGAGAAGACTCTTGATTGAGAGTCCCCTGGACTGCAAGGAGATCAGGAAATCAGTCCTGGAAATTCATTGGAAGGACTGATGCTGGACCTGAAGCTCCAATACTTTGGCCATGTGATGCAGAGAACTGACTCACTGGAAAAGACCCTGATGCTGGCAAAGATTGAAGGCAGGAGAAGGTAATGACAGAGGGTGAGATGGTTGGATGGCATCACCAACTCAAGGGACATGAGTTGGTCTGACTGAATCCTCCAATATATGCTGTTTGTTTTCTGTTCATTACATAGATCTTTATAACCTACAAAGTCCAGAAAGGTTATAATGAACATCACATACACATCAGTTCAGTTCAGTAGCTCAGTTGTGTCCAATTCTTTGTCACATACACATAGGCATGTTTCTGCTCAAGCTTTTTCCAAGTACTGTTTCAACTTCCTGGAAGACTCTCTCCAATTCCACACCCATCTATACTCACTTCTTTTAACTTCTTTCAAGCCATTCACTAACGTTTGCTTTTTCTTCAATTTTGATTTCTAAGATCCTCCAGAACAGCTCCAGTTAACAGCACCTTTATACACTGAAGTGCTTCTTATTAACATTCAGTGTTCTCACTAAATATCCAACTTTGGTCTCCCATATTTCACAGAGCATTCTGCAATTTGAATTCATATTTTCTCCCCTGTTTTATCATGGATAGCTTTTCTTTCATATTTAAACAGTAATGCATTTACATAAAAGTTTAAAAATAAAGATATCTTACATTTATGCCTTTAATCTAATAAATCAGATTTTATTATCTCATCCTTTCTTTGCTCATTTTATTTCTATTCCTATGGATTCAGACACATTTTGTTTCTTTCAGCATTTTTCATATCCCCCAATTTGTGCATTGGACTTCCTGGAGGCTATTCTTAAAGACTCACAACAATTTATAATATTTTTCAACATTTATATACCCCTCTTTCTGAAGTTTGAACATTTATTTTCAGTTTGATCTTATAAAGTCAACAATTTCTTTAAATTACTTTTCTCTTTTTCACTTGAATTGTTTTCAGTTGCAGAATTTGAATTGAATTTTAGAAACTCTCATTATTTTCCAGTTATATTCCTTTTTAGAGTTTATAATCATAATATTCTACCTAAAGTCTTTAAGCCATTTCTATAAAGCTTACTAAAGTATAACCTAAATATGAAAGTGAAAAAGTCATAAGTATGTAGCTCAAACAATTTTCACCAAGGAAATATACCCATATAACTAGAGAAGTCAAAGAGATTTCAAGCAGCAGAGATACATTCCTATTTTTCTTAAAGAAAGAAACTGCCCTCTGAGGAGGAACACATGGCAAAGAATGATGGGGTACCTTTAGAACTGAGGTTTTTGGTTCTCCAAATGAAGAACTAAAATTTTGCGAAGAACCAATGTGCTTGACAAAGGATTCAGTTTTATATGGAGTTGAAGCCCCTGGAAATACCTTAATTTCAGACTGATAGACCACTGATCATGCTGCTGCTGCTGCTGCTAAGTCGCTTCAGTCGTGTCCAACTCTGTGCAACCCCACAGACAGCAGCCCACCAGTCTCCCCATCCCTGGGATTCTCCAGGCAAGAATACTGGAGTGGGTCACCATTTCCTTCTCCAATGCATGCATTCATGCTAAGTCATTCAGTCATGTCTGACTCTGTGCGACCCCATGGACAGCAGCCCACTAGGCTCCTCTGTTCACAGGATTCTTCAGGAAAGAATACTGGAGTGGGTTGCCATTTCCTTCTCCAACTGATCATGAGAGTCAGGTAACTCATAGTCATAATTCTGACCCACAGAAACTGTGAGATAATAAATAGTGCTGTTTTGAGTGATTAGGTCTGTGGTACATAGTTACACTGCAACAGAAAACAAGCTTACTTAGTCAGAATCTTCATTTTTAACAAGAATCCTAGTTGACTCATATGCCCATTATGTTTGATATACTTCTATGTAGTCTATGCTGAAGTAACATTGACAGCAGCAGCTCCAGAAAAGGAGGGGAGAAATAACAAGGATCACAAAAGTACTTACCGTAAATCTTAATGGTTAAAATTAGTAGGAAAAAAGTGAAAAGAAAGTGAAGTTGCTCAGTTGTGTCTGACTCTTTGTGACCCCATGGACTATATCCCCCTGTAGGCTCCTCCTTCCATGGGATTTTCAAGGCAAGAATAATGGAGTGGGTTGCCATTTCCTTCTCCAGAAATTAGTATAATGGTTAATATTTCAACATTTATAACTTCATTACAGGTATGATTATATTTGTACATTATAAAATATACATGAAATAGAAATATAAATGGATGAAATAAACATAAAATAAATGTTTTTAAATATTTAATTTATATTCTACAGTATAAAATATTTTCTCACTAAATTTATAAGTAATAATATTGTCAGTATCATTATACCTGTTTTTGATTTTATATATGTATATTTCTTACATGGTAATATTAATTAGCAACTTATCAAAGGTTCAGTTTATCTAAAAAGTGTTGGTTTACATTATATTGTAGAGAAATTTGAGCATAAGAATATATGTTCAGTTTATATTTATGCTTAAGTTTTATGAGTGTAATAGCTATTAAATTGATAAATTTACATACACTGTAGTATGTTATAATAAACTGACAAGGGACAGAAAGTACACCAAGTCCCCAGATCGTGATTTCCTTGGACAAATGGCTGATTCCAGGACTGGAATAGAAAATATAAAAGATGAGCCTGGAGTTTATAGAGTGTCTTAGAGAGCCAGAAAATAAGGAATTGCTCAACAAATAAAACACACACAACAAAGCAAAACCATGCAATGATAGCATATATCTAAGGGACATAGGAGCTAACTGTGTCTCTTTGCCAGTAGCCAATACTGAAAGAATCTGAGCAACAAAATAAATAAAACAGTATTGGATTACAACTGAAATTATAAAATAAATGTCCATGAGTTCATACTGACATAAATGACTGAATAGATAAATAAATGGGGGACAAAAGACAAGTGTCCAGTGCAGAATTATTCCAAACAGTTTATTTAAACACTTTGCCTTCAAGCATGTGGAATACATAAAACTCCAAAAAGCCAAAACAATCTTGAAAAAGAAAAGCAAAGCTGGAGGCATTTCATTTCCTGATTTCAAAATATTATAAAGTTACAGTAATTCCAAGAGTATGGTACTGGTATAAAGGTAACATGTAGACCTATGAACATAATACAGACCCCAGAAGTAAAACAACATATGGACAGTCAACTCACTGTCAACATGTCTGGCAAGCAATGGGGAAAGAACAGCCTCTTCAACAAGTGCTGGGAAAACTGGATATTCACACGCCAAATAATGAAAATGTACCTTAAAGAATACACAAAAATTAACTTGAACTAGTTAAAACTTAAAAGTCAGACAAACTGTAAAACTCCTAGAGGGAAACACAGGGGAAAAGCTTCTTGACATTGGTCTTGGATATGACACCAAAAGCACAGGTGACAAAGGCAAAAATATAGAGACTCCAGCAGGCAGGTAATCAACCAACCATTCAGTCTATAATTTGTTTTTGTGTCAGCTGATTAGCAAAGCAAGATCCTGAGAGAGTCAATTCCTAGGCAGGCTGATACAAAGTCCGAGGTCCCTGAGGAGGAGAAAGGGGTCTGGGGTTCTCAAGGAGGAGGAAAGGACAAATGCTTTTTTTTTTTTTTCCTTTCCTCTACATTCCTTAGTCTTAGTCACATAAAACGTTGTTTTCTTTAAGCCCAGAACTGATGATTACACAACAAACAACTCAGTTTAAACTCTGTACTAGGGATTATATAACAACAATATATCCTGCTTAAGGAGAGTTTCTCCTTCCTGAAAAACCTTCTGAGTAATTCTAATATCTTAAACTGTATATTATGGAAGTGGCTCTCCTAGGACCTTTTTTATTGTTAAGTTCTAATCCTATTATTTTAAAATGTAAATTGTGGGAGTGGGTCTGGTAAAATTCTCACAAACTTGAGACATTCTTTTGATTTATTGTAATAACTAATTTAAAAGTATATAACCCCCTTGCTAACACTAGTGAGGGGGGCAGTCTCTGTCCCCCTTCTAATGTCTATGTCAGAAGTTTTCTCTGTTTCTTTTCTTACTTTAATAAATCTCTGCTACACAAAAGCTCTTGAGTGATCAAGACTGGTCTCTGGTCCCGAAGCTAAATCTCCTTCTTCTGAGATCACGAATCTGACATTGTTCACCGTAAGCTATCAATTCAAAGCCAGCCCACATAAAGAAGGAAGCCCATATACACTTGTGGTAAAGTGGAATGACCACCACTGTCCTTTCCCATAGCAGCCTTGTTAGGAAAGGAAGGCAAAGGTATGAAGAAAATAGATAGTGAAGGAAGTCAATATGCAATAATAGCTTCAATTTACTGAATATCTATTATATGCCAAGGGCTTCCCTTGTGGCTCAGCTGGTAAAGAATCCACCTGCAATGTGGGAAACCTGGGTTCGATCCCTGGGTTGGGAAGATCCCCTGCAGAAGGGAAAGGCTACCCACCCCAGGATTCTGGCCTGGAGAATTCCATGGACTGTATAGTCCATGAGGTCACAAAGAGTCAGACACAATTGAGTGACTTTCACTTTCACTTTTCACATACCTAGTCAAATAGTAACAACTCAGTAAACTGGACATTATTATTCTTACTTAACTATAACTGGGATGCAGAAAGATTAAACAATAGGCTCAAGTCATGTCCTCACAGGTACTAGTAGCAAACCGATATATGAATCCAAGAAGTTGAGCCCTTGCTCTGAACCACCAGGGCAAACAGACTACTGATACCATTTTAACAGACAAATAAGGGACACATGTGCTTTGATAATCATGCTGTGCAAGTGATTCTTTTTACAAAAGGAAGTGTAAGCATTCTTTGTTTAATGATAAGGAAAAAAAAAAAGTTTCTTATATATGTACAAAGGCTACCCAAAAGTACAAAGGCTATCTGACCTTGCTACTGACAAGGCACACAGATGAGATCTCAAACAGCCAGAAGCTGATGGTCAATTTGGGGTTTACTGTGAATCCCTGGATTCAATGACTACCTTATTTTACTTCCCAACGTGATCAAGTATAAAGTTAAATGACCTATGACTAATGCTGACATAAATTTCCAGCTGCTACTTAGCTATTTGGAAGTTGCTTATCACAGGAGCATGGGTCTTCTCACCCTACTTCCCTCTTTTCTCAACTACCTACTGTTTCTTAAAATCTTTATAAGAGGAACACAGCAAATTAAAATTCATAGAGTTCTCCTTTGATTTCCAGATGGTTGATGTGTATCAGGTGAGAAATTCAGTAATTTTAACAGATACATGCTGCTAAATATCAGTTTAACATTGCCCCTACCAAATGATTTTAGGAGATTCATGTGAAAAGTTATACATACTTTACATGATGACCAATCAGATTTTTAACAATTTTTCACAGACGACATTTTTGGACCTCCATTAAAAATATCTCTAAAAGTATAACTTCCATATGACCCAGCAATACCACAACTGGGCATATACCCAGAGAAAAGCACAATTCAAGAAGAAACATGCACCCCAAGGTTCACTGCAGGATTATTTACAATAGCAAGGACATGGAAGCAATATAAATGTCCGTCAATAGGGGAATGGATAGAGAAGATGTGTTATCTATCTACCTATCTATCTATCTATGTTTGGAATATTACTCACTACATAAATATATAAAAAGAATAATACTCAGCCATAAAAAGGAACGAAATTGTATCATTTGCAGAGATGTGGATGGACATAGAGACTATCATACACTAGAGCAAGTCAGAAAGAGAAAAAAAAAAAATCAGACACCAATGCATATAGGTGGAATATAGAAAAGTGATCCAGATGATCTAACTTGCAAAGCAGAAATAGAGACACAGACATAGAGAATAAACATATGGATACCAAAGAGGGGAGGGCTTGAATGAATTGGGAGATTTACTAATATATGCACTCAGATCAGATCAGTCACTCAGTCGTGTCCGACTCTTTGCGACCCCATGAATCGAAGCACACCAGGCTTCCCTGTCCATCACCAACTCCGGGAGTTCACTCAGACTCACGTCCATCGACTCAGTGATGCCATCCAGCCATCTCATCCTCTGTCGTCCCCTTCTCCTCTTGCCCCCAATCCCTCCCAGCATTAGAGTCTTTTCCAATGAGTCAACTCTTCCCATCAGGTGGCCAAAACACTGGAGTTTTGGCTTTAGCATCATTCCTTCCAAAGAAATCCCAGGGCTGATCTCCTTTAGAAAGGACTGGTTGGATCTCCTTGCAGTCCAAGGGACTCTCAAGAGTCTTCTCCAACACCACAGGTCAAAAGTATCAATTCTTTGGTGCTCAGCCTTCTTCAAGTCTAACTCTCACATCCATACATGATCACAGGAAAAACCATAGCCTTAACTAGATGAACCTTTGTTAGCAAAGTAATGTCTCTGCTTTTGAATATGCTGTCTTGGTTGGTCATAACTTTCCTTCCAAGGAGTAAGCGTCTTTTAATTTCATGGCTGCAGTCACAATCTGCAGTGATTTTCGAGCCCAGAAAAATAAAGTCTGACACTGTTTCCACTGTTTCCCCATCTGTTTTCCATGAAGTGATGGAACCGGATGCCATGATCTTCCTTTTCTGAATGTTGAGCTTTAAGCCAAGTTTTTCACTCTCCACTTTCACTTTCATCAAGAGGCTTTTTAGTTCCTCTTCACTTTCTGCCATAAGGGTGGTGTCATCTGCATATCTGAGGTTATTGATATTTCCCCTGGCAGTCTTGATTCCAGCTTGTGTTTCTTCCAGTCCAGCGTTTCTCATGATGTACTCTGCATAGAAGTTAAATAAACAGGGTGATAATATACAGCCTTGACGTATTCCTATTCCTATTTGGAACCAGTCAGTTGTTCCATGTCCATTCTAACTGTTGCTTCCTGACCTGCATACAAATTTCTCAAGAGGCAGATCAGGTGGTCTGGTATTCCCATCTCTTTCAGAATTTTCCACAGTTTATTGTGATCCACACAGTCAAAGGCTTTGGCATAGTCAATAAAGCAGAAATTGATGTTTTTCTGGAACTCTCTTGCTTTTTCCATGATCCAACGGATGTTGGCAATTTGATCTCTGGTTCCTCTGCCTTTTCTAAAACCAGCTTGAACATCAGGAAGTTCACAGTTCACATATTGCTGAAGCCTGGCTTGGAGAATTTTGAGCATTACTTTACTAGCGTGTAAGATGAGTGCAATAGTGCAGTAGTTTGAGCATTCTTTGGCATTGCCTTTCTTTGGGATTGGAATGCAAACTGACCTTTTCCAGTCCTGTGGCCATTGCTCAGTTTTCCAAATTTGCTGGCATATTGAGTGCAGCACTTTCACAACATCATCTTTCAGGATTTGGAATAGCTCAACTGGAATTCCATCACCTCCACTAGCTTTGTTCGTAGTGATGCTTTCTAAGGTCCACTTGACTTCACATTCCAGGATGTCTAGCTCTAGGTCAGTGATCACACCACAGTGATTATCTGGGTCATGAAGCTCTTTTTTGTACAGTTCGTCTGTGTATTCTTTCCACCTCTTTTTAATATCTTGTGCTTCTGTTAGGTCCATACCATTTCTGTCCTTTATCGAGCCCATCTTTGCATGAAATGTTCCTTTGATATCTCTGATTTTCTTGAAGAGATCCCTAGTCTTTCCCATTCTGTTGTTTTCCTCTATTTCTTTGTATTGATCGCTGAAGAAGGCTTTCTTATCTCTTCTTGCTATTCTTTGGAACTCTGCATTCAGATGTTTATATCTTTCCTTTTCTCCTTTGCTTTTCACTTCTCTTCTTTTCACAGCTATTTGTAAGGCCTCCCCAAACAGACATTTTGCTTTTTTGCATTTCTTTTCCACAGGGATGGTCTTGATCCCTGTCTCCTGTACAATGTCACAAACCTCATTCCATAGCTTTTGAGGCACTCTATCTATCAGATCTAGGCCCTTAAATCTATTTCTCACTTCCACTGTGTAATCATAAGGGATTTGATATAGGTCATGCCCAAATGGTCTAGTGGTTTTCCCTTACTTTCTTCAATTTAAGTCTGAATTTGGCAATAAAGAGTTCATGGTCTGAGCCACAGTCAGCTCCTGGTCTTGTTTTTGCTGACTGTATAGAGCTTCTCCATCTTTGGCTGCAAAGAATATAATCAATCTGATTTCAGTGTTGACCATCTGGTGATGTCCATGTATAGACATCTTCAACCTCTTGTGTTGTTGGAAGAGGGTGTTTGTTATGACCAGTGCATTTTCTTGGCAAAACTCTATTAGTCTTTGCCCTGCTTCATTCCATATTCCAAGGTCAAATTTGCCTGTTACTTCAGGTGTTTCTTAACTTCCTACTTTTGCATTCCAGTCCCCTATAATGAAAAGGACATCTTTTTTGGGTGTTAGTTCTAAAAGGTCTTGTAGGTCTTCATAGACCCGTTCAACTTCAGCTTCTTCAGCGTTACTGGTTGGGGCATAGACTTGGATTACTGTGATATTGAATGGTTTGTCTTGGAAACGAACAGAGATCATTCTGTCGTTTTTGAGATTGCATCCAAGTACTGCATTTCAGACTCTTTTGTTGACCATGATGGCCACTCCATTTCTTCTGAGGGATTCCTGCCTGCTGTAGTAGATACAATGGTCATCTGAGTTAAATTCACCCATCCAGTCCATTTTAGTTCGCTGATTCCTAGAATGTTGACATTCACTCTTGCCATCTGTTGTTTGACCACTTCCAATTTGCCTTGATTCATGGACCTGACATTCCAGGTCCCTATGCAATATTGCTCTTTACAGCATTGGACCTTGCTTCTATCACCAGTCACATCCACAGCTGGGTATTCTTTTTGCTTTGGCTCCATCCCTTCATTCTTTCTGGAGTTATTTCTCCACTGATCTCCAGTAGCATATTGGGCACCTACTGACCTAGGGAGTTCTTCTTTCAGTATCCTATCATTTTGCCTTTTCATACTGTTCATGGGGTTCTCAAGGCAAGAATACTGAAGTGGTTTGCCATTCCCTTCTGCAGTGGACCACATTCTGTCAGATCTCTCCACCCATCTTGGGTTGCCCCACGGGCATGGCTTAGTTTCATTGAGTTAGACAAGGCTGTGGTCCTAGTGTGATTAGATTGACTAGTTTTCTGTGAGTATGGTTTCAGTATGTCTGCCCTCTGAGGCCCTTTGCAACACCTACTGTCCTACTTGGGTTTCTCTTACCTTGGGTGTAGGGTATTTCTTCACAGCTGCTCCAGCAAAGCGCAGTCAATGCTCCTTACCTTGGACGAGGGGTATCTCCTCACCGCCGCCCTTCCTGACCTTCAACGTGGGATAGCTCATGCCCGTGCAGCCATGGTGTGGGGTTGTTCCTCCAGGCCGCCGTCCCTGGCCTCGGGCATGGGGGTGTGGGGTAGCTCCTCCCACCTGCAGCCCCTAGCCTCGGGCTTAAGGGCGTGGGGTATCTCCTCCTGGCCGCTGCCCCTGATCTCGGACGCGAGGTAACTCCTCTCATCGCCCGTCCTGACATCGGTTGCTGGGTATCTCGTCTCGGCTGCCCCCCCGACCTTGGACGTGGGGTAGCTCCTCTTGGCCATTCCTGTGCCGTCGCAGTCTGGCACTCTCGGTGGCTGCCCTGACCTTGGACATGGGGTAACTCCTCTTGGCCACCATCCTTCAGGCATGGGGTCTTCCCGGCTTCTGCCCTGACCTTGGATGTGGGGTAGCTCCTCTCAGCCACGTGGATCAGATGGTAAAGCGTCTGCCTACAATGAGGGAGATCTGGGTTCAATCCCTGGGTCGGGAAGATCCCCTGGAGAAGGATATAGCAATCCACTCCAGTACTCTTGCCTGGAAAATCCTATGGATGGAGGAGCGTTGTAGGCTACAGTCCATGGGGTCGCAAAGAGTCAGACATGACTGAGCGACTTCACTTATATATAAAGTAGGTAACTAATGACAACCTCCTGTATAGCATAGCAAACTGTACTTAGTGCTCTGTAGTGACCTAAATATGAAAGCAAAAAGGGGGGATACATATATATATATATATATACACACACACACACACATATATATATATATACATATACATACACACACATATATATATATGTATATACACATATATATACAAATATACAAGCAACTCCTACAGCTTAATTCCAGAAAAATAAATGACCCAATCAAAAAATGGGCCGAAGAACTAAATAGACATTTCTCCAAAGAAGACATACAGACGGTTAACAAACACATGAAAAGATGCTCAACATCACTCATTATCAGAGAAATGCAAATCAAAACCACTATGAGGTACCATTTCACGCCAGTCAGAATGGCTGCGATCCAAAAGTCTACAAGCCATAAATGCTGGAGAGGGTGTGGAGGAAAGGGAACCCTCTTACACTGTTGGTGGGAATGCAAACTAGTACAGCCACTATGGAGAACAGTGTGGAGATTCCTTAAAAAACTGGAAATAGAACTGCCTTATCTAGCAATCCCACTGCTGGGCATACACACTGAGGAAACCAGAATTGAAAGAGATACGTGTACCCCAATGTTCATCGCAGCACTGTTTATAATAGCCAGGACATGGAAGCAACCTAGATGTCCATCAGCAGATGAATGGATAAGAAAGCTGTGGTACACAATGGAGTATTACTCAGCCATTAAAAAGAATACATTTGAATCAGTTCTAATGAGGTGGATGAAGCTGGAGCCTATTATACAGAGTGAAGTAAGCCAGAAAGAAAAACACCAATACAGTATACTAACACATATATATGGAATTTAGAAAGATGGTAACAATAATCCTGTATACAAGACAGCAAAAGAGACACTGATGTATAGAACCGTCTTTTGTACTCTGTGGGAGAGGGAGAGGGTGGGATGATTTGGGAGAATGGCATTGAAATATGTATAATATCATATATGAAACAAATCGCCAGTCCAGGTTCGATGCACAATACTGGATGCTTGGGGCTGGTGCACTGGGACGACCCACAGGGATGGTATGGGGAGGGAGGAAAGAGGAGGGTTCAGGATGGGGAACACATGTATACCTGTGGCAGATTCATTTTGATATATGGCAAAACCAATACAATATTGTAAAGTTAAATAAAATGAAATTTAAAAAAATAATTATATATATATATATATGACTGATTCACTTTGTTGTATAGAAGAAACTGACAGCAGTTTCTTTTGCTATATCACAACTATATTTCAATTTTAAAAATACCTCTAAATTATGACAGCAACATCTATATAATGTGGTAGGATATTTATAGTTTCTGGTATTTCCTTTTGGGCTTCCCTGGTGGGTCAGTGGTAAAGAATTGGCTTGCAATGCAGGAGCCATAGGAGATGCAGGTTCAATCCCAGGGCCAGGAAGATACCCTGAAAGGAGAATGGCAGCCCACTCAGTATTCTTGCCTGGATAATCCCATGGAGGATTACTGTAGCATGGAGGGCTACAGTCCATCGGGTCTCAAAGAGTCCGATATGACTGAAGCAACTTAGCATGCATGCATGCATTTGGTCTTACTACGTTAGCTCAGTAGCATCACTCAATTCAGTTTAAAAAATATTTTAACACTGCTTTTTGCAAAGATAAATCTGAAGGCACTCTGGATATGTAAGTTAATAGTCCTGTCTAAACACAACCTTTTTTGATAAATTAAACAACTGTTCAGTTCAGTTCAGTCATTCAGTCGTTTCCGACTTTCTGTGACCGCATGAACCACAGCACACCAGGCCTCCCTGTCCATCACCAACTCCCAGAGTCCTCTCAAACCCATGTTCATTGAGTCAGTGATGCCATTCAACCATCTCATCCTGTCGTCTCCTTCTCCTCCTGCCCTCAATCTTTCCCAGCATCAGGAAATTTTCAAATGAGTCAGTTCATTGCATCAAGTGGCCAAAATACTGGAGTTTCAGCTTCAACATCAGTCCTTCCAATGAACACTCAGGACTGATCTCCTTTAGGATGGACTGGTTGGATCTCCTTGCAGTCTAAGGGTCTCTCAAGAGTCTTCTCCAACTCCACAGTTCAAAAGCATCAACTCTTCGGTGCTCAGTTTTCTTTATAGTCCAATTCTCACATCCATACATGACTACTGGAAAAACCATAGCCTGACAAGACGGACCTTTGTTGACAAAGTCATGTCTCTGCTTTTGAATATGCTGTCTAGGTTGTCATAACTTCCCTTCCAAGGAGTAAGCGTCTTTTAATTTCATGGCTGCAGTCACCATCTGCAGTGATTTTGGAGCCCAAAAAAATAGTCAGCCACCGTTTCCACTGTTTGCCCATCTATTTGCCATGAAGTGATGGGACCAGATGCCATGATCTTAGCTTTCTGAATGTTAAGGTTTAAACCAACTTTTTCACTCCCCTCTTTCACTTTCATCAAGAGGCTCTTAGTTCTTCACTTTCTGCCATAAGGGTGGTGTCATCTGCGTATCTGAGGTTATTGATATTTCTATCAGCAATCTTGACTCCACCTTGTGCTTTTTCCAACCCAGCGTCTCTCATGATGTACTCTGCATAGAAGTTAAATAAGCAGGGTGACAATATACAGCCTTGATGTACTCCTTTTCCTATTTGGAACCAGTCTGTTGTTCCATGTCCAGTTCTAACTGTTGATTCCTGACCTGCATATAGGTTTCCCAAGAGGCAGATCAGGTGGTCTGGCATTCCCATCTCTTTCAGAATTTTCCAGTTTATTGTAAGCCACACAGTCAATGGCTTTGGCATAGTCAATAAAGCAGAAATAGATGTTTTATGGAGCTCTCTTGCTTTTTTGATAATCCAGCAGATGTTGGCAATTTGATCTCTGGCTCCTCTGCCTTTTCTAAAACCAGGTTGAACATCTGGAAGTTCATTGTCCACATATTGCTGAAGCCTGGCTTGGATAATTTTGAGCATTACTTTACTAGTGTGTGAGATAAGTGCAATTGTGCAGTAGTTTGAGCATTCTTTGGCATTGCCTTTCTTTGGGATTGGAATGCAAACTGACCTTCTCCAGTCCTGTGGCCACTGCTGAGTTTTCCACATTTGCTGACATATTGAGTGCAGCACTTTCATGGCATCATCTTTCAGGATTTGAAATAGTTCAATGGGAATTCCATTACCTCCACTAGCTTTGTTTGTAGTGATGCTTCCTAAGGTCTACTTGAATTCACATTCCAGGATATCTGGCTCTAGGTGAGTGATCACACCATTGTGATTATCTGGGTCATGAATATCCTTTTTGTGCAGTTCTTCTGTGTATTCTTGCCACCTCTTCTTAATATCTTCTGCTTCTGTTAGGTCCACACCATTCTGTCCTATATGCAGCCCATCTTAGCATAAAATATTCCCTTGGTATTCTAATTTTCTTGAAGAGATCTCTAGTCTTTCCCATTCTATTGTTTTCCTGGATTTCTTTGTACTGATCAGTGAGGAAGGCTTTTTTTATCTCTCCTTGCTATTCTTTGTAACTATGCATTCAAATGAGTATATATTTCCTTTTCTCCTTTTGTTTTCACTTTTCTTCTTTTCACTGCTATTTGTAAGGCCTCCTCAGACAGCCATTTTCCTTTTTGCATTCTGAAACCACTGTTGATAAAGTTAATAAAGGTATATGGAAACCCAACTACATAATACATGAAAGAACTAAGGATGCATCTAGAAAAGAGAAAACGGTTTGGTAAAATAACTGTCTTTAACCTTTTGATTGTCATTTCCACTCACTTCAATATGCATACAAATTATAATACTCTTTGAAACTCATGTTCTCCTTTTCTGTTTGACCTCATGTTTTTGTCTGCATCAGAAATAGCCGCTCTAGGCAGGGGTCTTTTCCTCTTTGAAGATTTCCTTGGGACCTAACGTCAGTGGTGAAAATCCTTTTCTGAGCTTTTGTAACAATTGCTGTACTTAAATTATAGCATTGATTAAGACTGACTGGCTTGCTCACTTTTCAGGGGCAGAGAATTTTATTTATCTATTTAAAAAAATTTTTTTAGGCCACACCCTATTGCATGTGGGATCTTAGTTCCCAGATCAAACCTGTGCCCCCTGCATTGGCAGTGTGAAGTCCTAACCACTGGACTGCCAGGGAAGTCCCAGGAGTAGAGAATTCTAATATCCATTTCCATATTCAGAATCTGATACAAACTTTTTGTCACTAGCTAAGTATATATGAATGAATGGACAACTGAGTGAATGAAGAGGATACTGAAGTCAGGGTAGACTTGCTCTCTGTTGCTCTCATGTGCCCTTCACCAATGGTTGAAATTAGAGAGACAAGCAAATGACTTCTAGAACTGTCATCAGGATGCAGGCTACTTTTCAAGGTACTATGCTGATAGCCATTAATGTTTAGGCAGAGGATGATGTCAGAGGTACGTTGAATGAGATCCCTGAATTTACAGGAATTTGGAGTAAATAACTTCTCAAATACATTTTGGGTCTCTTTTTTTTAAAGCTGGACATTTTGATAAAATCTGCATTAGCTATACCTAGGGTTAATCTATTTCACATTCAAATTCTGTCCATATACAAGTAGTTCTTTTAAATATAAAGGAAGTAATCTCTACTGTTCACACACCTGCTACCTTCCTTTTTTAAAACAGTGCATAGCACATAAAATGAAACACACATATATATATATACATATATGTATACATGTGTTCATACTTGTGTGTGTGTATATATATATTTATTTAAAGTTGAGTTTGATGAAAAGTACCTCTTAATTAAACTTCTACCTTGTCCTGAATTCAAGTGTGCTTAGATAAATTGTTTTAATTTATCTCTTCATCCTAACAACAAAATACTATAATCTGCCTCACAAAGGCACTCTGTATTTATGGGCTAAATTTCCTAAGTTAATCAAGATGAAATATAGTATGCAAAATGCAAAATCTTCAGTATAAATATAATTCTGTTGAGAGTCACTGTTAAAACTCTTTTCCCCCTATTTAATTTCTTTTTGTAACAAACTATGCTTTAAGAATTCTGAGAAAGCTATACTGAGAACACTAACCAAATGGAAAAATAAAATCTATTACCAAAACCAAATGTTACCCATGGAGAGTTGGTAGTAATAAAATTTGGCATCAAATAAAATGACAGGGCCTATACAAAATTGTAAATAGTTATCAAACTATACTTAATTTTACTAAAAAGTAAATGGCAGAAACATATATCACTATAACACATCAAATTGTATCCTGCTTCAAACTCTAATGTAAATATTATATGCTCAGAAAATAAACAGATATGAAACATTTACACTTCCCCTAAAGATATTAGTTTATACCATATGAAATTGTCAATAATCAACTATCTTCATCTTAGAAATTGGTATTCCAACTTCATAAGCACAACAAAAATAAGACTATTGAAAATCTATGTAAATGCCCCCCATTTTTATTTTAAGGAAAACAACTTTTTCTTCAGAAAATTTTAGTTTCATTTCTAAATTCGGAACAATTAGGGTCCCACTCCAATACTCTTGCGTGGAAAATCCCATGGACGGAGGAGCCTAGTAGGCTGCAGTCCATGGGGTCGCTAGGGGTCAGACACGACTGAGCAACTTTACTTTCACTTTTCACTTCCATGCATTGGAGGAGGAAATGGCAACCCACTCCAGTGTTCTTGCCTGGAGAATCCCAGGGACGGGGGAACCTGGTGGGCTGCCGTCTATGGAGTCGCACAGAGTCGGACACAACTGAAGCGACTTAGCAGCAGCAGCAGCAGGGATATTTCAAGTGCAATAGTCTTTAAAATTCTTCTGAAAATAGAGATGGTAATAGTGCTTTTCTATTTCATCATCTTGTGATGTGTGTTACATCATCTTGTATTGATGTGTGTGATGAAGCACTCATCACTCCACATATTCATCTATTTAACCTGCATGTGTGCTTAATTGCTCTTTGGGACCTCATGGACTGTAGCTTGCCAGGCTCCTCTGTCCATGGAATTTTCCAAGCAAGAATACTGGAATGGGTTGCCATTTCCTACTCCAGGGTATCTTCCTGACTCAGGGACAAACTCATGTTCCTGTGTCTCCTGCATTGCAGGCAGATTCTTTACCCACTAACCCATCGGCCATATTTGGAGAAGGAAATGGCAACCCCTTCCAATATTCTTGCCTAGAGAATCCTGTGGATGGAGGAGCATGGTGGTCTGCTGTCCGTAGGGTCGCACAGAGTTGGACATGACTGAAGCGACTTAGCATGCATGCATGTATCGGCCATATTTAACCCTAAGAACTATATTATCATTCTATTTATAAATGATAAAATTCAGAAGAGAAGCATAAGTAATTTGATGAAAGTAAAAAAAAAAAATCATGAAATGGAACATGAGGAATTTATGGGTCCAGTCTCCAGGGCAAACCCTTCACTCTGTTGCCTTTCTTGCATGGAAGGCCATCAATAACAGAATTCCACTATTAGTGGCAGAGTACATAGAATTGGGTCTTCCTATATTTTAAATTTTTGGTTAATAATTAATTGATGGATTTCTATCTTTCATTTAGGATATAAAAGCAAGATTCAGTGTCACCTCTACCTAATAACAAGAAGAGTAATCAAGAAAATAACAACTTTTCTTGAACTTATCACAGTTAAAGTCTCAGGCTAGGCAACTAAACTGAAATTCAAATAAGGAAAGACAGTTCCTCTCAAGAAAGGCAAGACATGATCACTGATTTACCTGTAACAGATAGCTGCTGTAAAAGCAGGTGGGAAGAGTTCATCTAAAAATCTCAATGAATGGCTAAATGAAAGTATAGAAGTTCTGGGAGGAGTTTGTCCCCTCTTGAAGGAATTTCTCTAGGCATCTCCTTTTTGAGTTTTTCAGAGAGAAAGAAAAAAGTTAACTTTAGACACAGGTCAGACCTGGAAGAAGGAAGTGGTTATAAACATGAAAAAGCACCCTTTACAAAAAGCTTTAAGCCTCTGGATGAAACCACTAGAAACCCAGTTTCTCCAGCAAAAAGAGAAGATCCATTCTGGCTCTTTGAAGGAAAAAAAAAAAAAAAAAAAATTAAAAAAAAAGTGAAAAAGCCATCTATTCTGAGAGAAGGGGTAAGAAAATGTCCTGCTCCCAGACCATTAGAAGCCTCCTACTGCTGAAGAGGAAAATGAAACATGTTCCCTCACAGGTTATGACAAAGACATGTGGAAATATTTGTTTAAAGTTGAAGCAGAAGTGGGTCACTAAGAAAGCCTCACCCTGAACTCTCAGGGACACAGAGCCTGGTTTGAGGTATAATCAATAGGAGCAGAGACGTCCCTCTCCACCCTTCCCAGATGCTTGAATTTAAATAAATTACTTGTCCTACATAGTATAAGGCTAACTGTCATTAATACCCTTTAGTTGAATCCTGCATAAAGAAGTTATACAGAATTCACTATGCATATTAATTGAAATATACATAGAAGCTAAACCATATCATTATGGATCAGTACAGATTTTAATGCATAATTAAATTATACAAATATTCTTAATACTGACTAAAATTATTTTATTTTATATTATTTGTTCAAGTTACAATAAAGGAAAGTATTTTATTCAATATTTAAAAAATTTTTCCCTTCTAACCCTAACCTTTGATTGTAAAATTAACCTTGATGCTAAGTTTGAAAGTGCTTTTGACTTTCCAACTGTACACAATACTCTATTTTGAATTTTATTCTTCCAGAAACTTTTTTAAACAATTGTGAATAATCTCTGCCTTATTTGGTGATACACTTGATGAAATGTCAAGGGCACTCTAGCTCACATCTTAAGATAAGCCTCTTAATGTCGATTATTGCAAACTGAAGTTTATATTCTACATTTATCTATGATATTTGACATATTCTAAGACCCTGATTGTAATATGATTTAAAAATTCCCTCTTGAAATTAATATATATATATATATATATATATATATATATATACAACTAGAATATATATTTGGTCAATCAAAAATTCTCAACTATTTTCACTGCATCATCTCGATCTTTAAAAAGTTAACATTATTATGTTTATGAATTACTTTAATAACCCATACCACTATACTCATACCTAAAGCCTGATTTCATACCATTCCAATTGTGGATTTTTCATAAGTAAAAACAGTGTCTAAACTTATTTCTGTTATTTTTTTTAATTTTATATTAAGGAGTCTATATTGTTTTTCACTTTGGATATGAGAGTGGTCATAAAATATATATGGTATAGGAAAAAAATCCATCACCAATATTTTTAAACACCTTATTTTGGTCAATTACAAATAAAGGTCAATAATTACTTTAAAAAGCACTTTTATGTTTTATCTTCATCTAATTATTTTCACTTGATTTATGATCACCAAAGCCTACATATCCAAGAAATTACGAGTATAAAAACCTTCAAAAGTAGAAATTTTAAAATGCAAAAGTAGTAAAAATAGCAAATCTTACTCTTTTTTTATAGTATCAGTTCATCTATATGGTTACATTTTAATGTTTAAACTATTTATCCAAACTAAAGTTTGCAAGTGTAGCTGCAGCATTTTTTAGGGTGAAAAAGTTGGCTTAAAGCTCAACATTCAGAAAACGAAGACATGGCATCTGGTCCCACCACTTCATGGGAAATAGATGGGAAACAGTGGAAACAGTGTCAGACTTTATTTTTCTGGGCTCCAAAATCACTACAGATGGTGACTGCAGCCATGAAATTAAAAGACGCTTACTCCTTGGAAGGAAAGTTATGACCAACCTAGATAGTATATTCAAAAGCAGAGACATTACTTTGCCAACGAAGGTTCGTCTAGTCAAGGCTATGGTTTTTCCAGTGGTCATGTATGGATGTGAGAGTTGGACTGTGAAGAAGGCTGAGCCCTGAAGAATTGATGCTTTTGAACTGTGGTGTTGGAGAAGACTCTTGAGAGTCCCTTGGACTGCAAGGAGATCCAACCAGTCCATTCTGAAGGAGATCAGCCCTGGGATTTCTTTGGAAGGAATGATGCTAAAGCTGAAACTCCAGTACTTTGGCCACCTCATGAGAAGAGTTGATTCATTGGAAAAGACCCTGATGCTGGGAGGGATTGGGGGCAGGAGGAGAAGGGGACGACAGAGGATGAGATGGCTGGATGGCATCACTGACTCGATGGACGTGAGTCTCAGGGAACTCCGGGAGTTGGTGATGGACAGGGAGGCCTGGCGTGCTTCGATTCATGGGGTCACAAAGACTCGGACACGACTGAGCGAATGATCTGATCTGATCTGATCTGATTACATTTTTGTCTTTAAAAGAAATTTTAAATCATTTTTAACCATTATGATTTTACTAATAGTTAAGTGTTTTCTTTTAATCTAGGTATTTTTTTTTAAGAGAAACATTAAAGAGTTTAAAATTTAAAACAAAATATACAAATTTCATTAGTCAAAGCAAGGTCTACAGCATTCACTATTTTTGCTTACATTGCTGTCTTTTAATCCCTAAGTCCTGTCCGACTCTGCGACCCCATGGACTGTAGCCCACCAGCCTCCTCTGCACATGGGCTTTCCCAGGCAAGAATACTGAGTGGGTTGTCATTTCTTTCTCCAATTTTTTTTTTTTTACATTAGACATTTCTAATAGAGACTCAAAGGAAATAGGAAGGGGCTACATATACAGGTGTTTATAAACTGCTTAAAGCTCATTTACATAACACAGACTATAAATGCTTGAACAGTAAATTCATAAATAAGTGAATGAAAGTGTCAAAAGTGCTTTATTACTGCAAAATTACATTGAGTTAACTCTGCCATGAAATTTTTTTTTAAAAGCCATAAAATTAAAAGGTGCTTACTCCTTGGAAGGAAAGTTATGACCAACTTGCTGCTGCTGCTAAGTCGCTTCAGTCGTGTTCGACTCTGAGTGACGCCATAGATGGCAGCCCACCAGGCTCCCCCATCCCTGGGATTCTCCAGGCAAGAACACTGGAGTGGGTTGCCATTTCCTTCTCCAATGCATGAAAGTGAAAAGTAAAGTTGCTCAGTCATGTCGGACCCTCAGCAACCCCATGGACTGCAGCCTTCCAGGCTCCTCTGTCCATGGGATTTTCCAGGAAAGAATACTGGAGTGGGGTGACATTGCCTTCTCCATGACCAATCTAGATAGCATATTAAAAAGCAGAGATATTACTTTGCCAACAAAGGTCCATCTAGTCCATGCTATGGTTTTTCCAGTGGTCATGTATGGATGTGAGAGTTGGACTGTGAAGAAAGCTGAGCGCCGAAGAATGATGCTTTTGAACTGTGGAGTTGGAAAGACTCTTGAGAGTCCCTTGGACTGCAAGGAGATCCAACCAGTCCATCCTAAAGGAGATCAGTCCTGCGTGTTCACTGGAAGGACTGATGCTAAAGCTGAAACTCCAATACTTTGGCCACCTCATACAAAGAGTTGACTCATTGGAAAAGACCCTGATGCTGGGAGGGATTGGGGGCAGGAAGAGAAGGGGACAACAGAGGATGAGATGGCTGGATGGCATCACCTACTCGACAGACATGAGTTTGAGTGAACTCCAGGAGTTGGTGATGGACAGGGAAGCATGGCGTGCTGCGATTCATGGGGTCGCAAAGAGTCAGACACGACTGAGCGACTGAGCTGAACTCTGCCCTTTCAAACCAGTCAATCCTAAAAGAAATCAGCCCTGAATATTCATTGGAAGGACTGATGCTGAAGCTGAAGCTCCAGTACTTTGGCTGATGTGAAGACTGATGTGAAGATCCTCATCCTGGGAAATATTGAAGGCAGGAGGAGAAGTGGATGACAGAGGATGAGATGACTGGATGGCATCATTGACTCAATGGACATGAAATTTGAGCAAACTCGGGGAGATGTTGAAGGACAGCAAAGCCTAGCATGCTATAGTCCATGGGGTTGCAAAGTGTTGGCACAACTGACCGACTGCACAATGCAAAGCAACTTTTCCCTAAATCCATACAATGCACACTAAATATTTTATAGACTTCTGAGGCAACTCGCCCTAAACTCTGAGTTTTGTTTTAAATATGATGCCTCATAATTACCCAGTGGCCAGTGATCTTGTTCTATATGAATGTTCTTTAACATAACACTCCTTTAAGGTATGGTGTTCATGTATTCCCTACCAGTAGACTTTTTACTCCATATTTTGACTCTCTAAGAAGGGATGTGTGGATAGCACACTCCATCCTAAATCAATTGATAGGTCTAAACACATGGAAATTCTTTGAAAAACGTGTTCTATGTTTCCCTGATTTTGTGAAAAGAGAGGCTTGTCTCAGTTTCATGGCTAACACTTGAAGTAAAAGCTGCTAATTCGATAATCACAATAAAATCTAAATCAGTCCCATTGGTTTTGGAGTTTTCCTGAACCTTTGTATAGATCAGAATTGAATAATTTAGAAGATTATTTGTTAAAATCTTTGTTTTAAAGATCTCCCTATAAGGATATCCAGAAAACCTTCATTTAAGAAATGATCACAATTATAATGCTGACATTCTTCTACAATATGAGTAATGGCTATTGATTTGATATTTAAAGTTTGAACCTCTGAATAGCTAACTTATGTGACATTCTCACAAAATTATCAAGATCCTTTTTCTTTTTTTTTTTTTTCATAACGAAGCCTAGTGAAAGAAAGATGCTCTTACTGCATATGATTAGCTTTTATAAACAGTAAGAAAACCAACACATATCTAATCAGGATTCCTTTAACACATGGTTTAAGATAAAATTGAAGCCTCTAAATACATGGTGAATACAAATTTGGGAAGTACAATCACTGCATTAGACTTCTTCATCATATTCTAAAGTTTCTGTGTCAGCAGAGTTAATCATTTAGTAGTGTTAAGAATGGAAAAGGCAATGGCATCCCACTCCAGTATTCTTGCCTGGAAAATCCCATGGACAGAGGAGTCTGGTAGGCTGCAGTCCATGGGGTCGCTAAGAGTCAGACATGTCTGAGCAACTTCTCTTTTACTTTTCACTTTCATACATTGGAGAAGGAAATGGCAACCCACTCCAGTCTTCTTGCCTGGAGAATCCCAGGGATGGGGGAGCCTGGTGGGCTGCCATCTATGGGGTCGCACAGAGTCGGACATGACTGAAGCGACTTAGTAGCAGCAGCAGTGTTAAGAATAAAGTTATAAATTATAACATTAATAAATATATAAAATAATCAGTTATATAATTATATTATAATGTTCAAAAGTTAGCAAAATTAGTGACATAGTGAAGATAAATAGGAAAGTAAATTATTGCTTGTTCTCAATGAAATTGATAAAATAAAATACGTATATTAAAGTATTACAGATACATAAGAAGTAATTGAACCTAAAGGAAATATAGTTGAAGCAAATATACTAGATAGTTAAAGCAACTTAATAAATGGAGTTTCTTGTCTGAAAAGTTATGCAATACCATACATTTTCTATAATTAAGAGTCAAACTAATTTCTCTCTCTTTACTAGATTCAATTACTTGAATTCATGCACTTAACAATTAACAATTCATTTAGCTAACATTTACTGAACATTTATTATAATATATAATAATATTATATATAATTTGATATAATAAAATTTGTGAATCGGCCTTTTCTGCATCCACCCATTAGTTGAACTGTCTATTTTTAAGGCTAGTGGTTATATTTTCACACAGGAAGAATATTACCAGTCTTTTCAAACTGATATGATTTCTGACCCAAAGAATTGCCCACCTGTCTCTAGAATATATCTATCTCTATTTTATTTTCTTATATTCTGACTTTAAATTATTTTATCATCTTCCAAAATGCTAGCTTAAAATGGAAACCCACACACAGAATTTACCACAAACTTCAGAGAAAAGAATACAAAAAATTCTCAGAGTAAAGCACAAAGCAACATATGAAAATATACAGAATATTGGTTTGTTTGGGAGGACAGGATCCTGGTCATACTTAATGTCTTTGTCAAAGCCTTTTCCTGTAAGAATTATTGAGTAAGTAGGATTTTTCAGTTAGACAATAAGAAATTATTCAAAGTACCTAGGCCTATATGTCCTGAGAGAAACAGGAACATGAAGCCAAATTATCAAGAACCAAGTTATGGGTATTTCTATTTTTCTCCTTTTTCTTCTCGCCATTCCCCAGCTTCTCTTGGCACCCCTGCTCCATCCTTTTTATTTGCCAATGCACTTGAAAGACAGTCAGTATATAGCCAAACTAGCTATATAAGTTAAGTTCAGAAAAAGAGCCTAGTCCAGTCTTTATCGATACACAGGAGCATGTGATACAAACCTGACTGACAAGGACCAACAGTGCAGGAAGTGGTAGGAGGTGGTAACATTTTGAGAGAAGAAGGAGGTCATCATGGACTGCTGCTGCTGCTGCTGCTAAGTTGTGGCAGTTGTGTCCAACTCTGTGCGACCCCATAGACGGCAGCCCACCAGGCTCCCCCGTCCCTGGGATTCTCCAGGCAAGAACACTGGAGTGGCTTGCCATTTCCTCCCCCAATGCATGAAAGTGAAAAGTGAAGTCGCTCAGTCGCTCAGTCGTGACTGACTCTTCACGACCCCATGGACTGCAGCCTACCAGGCTCCCCCGTCCATCATGGGCTAGGCACATATTAAAAAGAGTGGCTATTATACTTGCCAACATTACTTTTCACAGATTATCAAGGTCCTTATATATACAACTTTTTAGGCATTTCTTTTTTTTAAGTTCTAACTAAAGACAAAAATATATTAATGTTGCAATAGTTAAAATAATGAATGCACCAGTATCTAATCTAAGACCGAGTTATTTCAGGTGATTGACAAAATATTAATGCAGCAAAATTATTGTTGAGTTAAAATTCCACAAAGTCTGATAGAAAATACTAATAAATTACTCATAAACATGAAGAAAAGAGCATATTAAATTAAAAAATAAAGCCCGCCAATATATATTTATAGCAAATGTTAAGGCCTATAATATTTAAGCTGGTAAGAAGAGGATAAGATGGTTGGATCACATCATCAACTCACTGGACATGAGTCTAAGCAAACTCTAGGAGATGGTAAAGGACAGGGAAGTCTGGCATGCTGCAATTCATGGAGCCGAAGAGTCAGACATGACTGAAAGACTGAACAACAACAAAGAAAATATTGTGTCAACTAAAATGACAAAAGATATGAAAATATATTTTTATAAATTCTTAAAATATATATATATAAATTTTATAAAATATTATATATAATAAAACAAATATTTATGTTTATACATGAAATGCTTCATTCAGCACAATCCATCAAATTATTTTCACTGCCAGGGATAAAGGGTCAATCTACTATTCATTGCTCACAACCATGTGACCACAGATGTCGTGTCCAAAATGACTTTAAAGATATTTTACTACATAAGAAAAAGTAGAATTTCTGAAATGCAAAGTTTATTATATGTTATTTTGTTTTAGCCTTGTATATTCCAAAGTATACAAGGCTAAAACATTGTATATTTCGAAAACCAATTCAGCAGAATTTAATTCTATGTTAATTCCTCTAAAAATGCATTGCCTTTATATGTCATAACTTCTATAATTAAAATAACATTGACTTCACACTAATTTTGCAAAAATGAGATACATTTATTGGAATGTTAGATTGTCGTTGATTACAGCAATAATATGAGCTCTTGGTTGTGCTCTACCTCATTCTGTGTTCTACCTCAATTTTTGATGGGACATAGGGAAATCAAATAAATGAATATTATATTTATGAGTTATACATGGATACCTATTATTTACATTAACTATTTGTTATCTATTAAATATTTATCTCTCTATATAGTATATTTCTTGTATATTTTCCGTATGTGTATTTTTCATCTTTCTCTAATAGGAGTTTATTGAGAGACAAGAACAAATCTTTCTAAAGTAATAAATAAATCTGATAATCTTAGGTTCAGTTAATATAAAAACTATTAACTATGAGGGCTAACTGTAAGATAGATATTAGACCAATTGCTGGAAATGCAAAGGTGAGATTCTGCTTGCAGGAATCTTAAAAGATAGTAAGGTGAAGACAGGTTAGTAAAAGTAAAATATAGTAAAGTGTAAACAAGACAATTAAAACATGGTGTAGGAAAAAGCTAAAAGAAGGAACTCTGGGACTATAGGTAAAGGGCCCTTTCAATAAATGGGGAAATAGAGAAGACGATACTTAAATTGAATCTTGCCAGGCACCTCACTTAGATGATAAATAGCTGATGGCATATGTTTGGCTTTCATCTTTTAGATTTTATTTATAAATTATTGTAACATATATATTTGAGAGCAAGACTTTCTTCTGCAAATATCAGCTATCTTTAAGGGAGAATAATCTGTTAGTGGCAATCTAAACTCAGAAATCAAGTGCAGCTTTTTAATCCTAGTTATGTGAGACCTGATATATAATTTAATAAATGATCTGGTTTAATCAATGGCACCATTTAGATAGCATAAATGTCATAAAAAATAACTTTTAATACACGATCTAGCTGCTCTAGCCATAGTAACCCAGAGTTCAAGAATTGGTCAGCATTAAATACTAGCAGAATAATAAATGAGTGATAAACTTCCAAATGATTTTTTTCCCAAAAGTGAAGTCAGGGAAATACTGCACAAGTTGCAAAAGTTCCTATAAAACTATTAATCTTCCAAGATATTTGGAAGTATGCATTTTCTTAAAAAAGAAAAAAGGAAATAAACAGAAGGCTTCTGATTTACTAACAGTTGATATACAGATTAAAACTGCTACCAACATTTATCATTGAAATATTGAAAATGTATTTGTATGATATCATTTATGAGTCTCATAACAGGTACCTGCAATGCCTTATTTACTCTTTCAGATTTATGCTTTTTTCAGATTAAATACCTAGAACATAGCTTCCAAACTGATATGTGAAAGCTGAAGCACAATCACTTAACAATTACATGTAAAGTAGAGCAGCAGATCTTAAGAAGTCAAAATTCTGAAACCAGCAATGTATAACAGAAGAGAAAGAATGTGAAAAATAAAATGATAGACATAGAGAGATCATAAAGGTAGAGCCTATGGTTGCAAATTCCAAGAGATCACCATGGGCATCCTAGTTTTTCAGACTTACTGAGTAATGCTCATAGTGAAAGTCACTCAGTCGTGTCTGAATCTTTGAGACTCCCTGGACTATATAGTCCATGGACTTCTCCAGGCCAGAATATAGGAGTGGGTAACCTTTCCCTTGGAGAAGGCAATGGCAACCCACTCCAGTACTCTTGCCTGGAAAATCCTATGGACGGAGGAGCCTGATAGGCTGCAGTCCATGGGGTCGCTAAGAGTCGGACATAACTGAGCGACTTCACTTTCACTTTTCACTTTCATGCTTTGGAGAAGGAAATGGCAACCCACTCCAGTGTTCTTGCCTGGAGAATCCCAGGGACAGGGGAGCCTAGTGGACTGCTGTCTACGGGGTCGCACAGAGTCTGACACGACTGAAGCGACTTAGCAGCAGCAGCAGCAACCTTTCCCTTCTCCAGGGGATCTTCCCAACCCAGGGATGGAACACAGGTCTCCCACATTGCGGGCGGATTCTTTACCAGCTGAGCCACAAGGGAAACCAGAGAACACTGGAGTGGGTAGCCTATCCCTTCTCCAGGGGATCTTCCGGACCCAGGAATCAAACCGGGGTCTCCCACATTGCAGGTGGATTCTTTACCTACTGAGCTATCAATGCTCATAATAGAAGAACAAAATCATCAAGAAAATGTTATATAAGCTATGATGAAGGGGACATGGAGATGAATAATTCACTTTGTATTTCAATTGCAACATTAAAATGCCTTCAATTTGTTTGAATATGAAGGAAAAATGATATTTATCTGAAAATTCACTTGTGTGCACCACTGCAATTCACAATTTCAAAAACTATAGAATGTATCCTCATTTTAATTTTGCTTTGGTAATTTGCACTTTAGCAAGCTGTATTTTATAAATTTCTTATCTTTAAATCTGAAGACATTTTCAAGAGTTGTATGATTAAGTTAGCTAAAAATGCTGTCATATCAAATCTTTTTCCACATATGTCCTCTCATTGATATACTATTAAATATATTTTCTCTAGATAAATTATAAAAATTAATGACCAGATCAATAAAACTCAATATAATATGCCCATGATGAGTTTCCAGGACCTAGAATGCATTGCATTTTCAAGAAAACTCACTTTATATAGTTCAACCAACAATTTGATTATGGTAATCATTTGAAGTTCTTTAAATGTAATTTTTCACTTCATTTTTTCCATAATTGAAGTCTTATCTGAAAATAATGCTTATTATTACCCATATAAATAAAAATTAAGCATTTTAATACAGAGTAGAATATTTAATTAGATACACTCTGAAAAAAATACTGACCTCTACATCAAGCTTTCCATATTGAATTGCATATTGTCTTAAGCATTATTAATATTTTGCTTGAGCATTATATCTTAAATTCACTAATTTCATTCAAAAACCACTTCATTTCTGCCTTTATTCTAAACAATATCCTTTTATTCTAACCAAGGATTTAGTATTTATTGTATTCTCTAAAAAGCATTGTGGATTTAATTTTTTCTATAGAAAATGAAAAATGCAATGATATTTTGAAGTTTGGGCAACATGCCATGAACATAAAATGATACCAACTTATTTTTCTCTACTAATATTTCTATATGACATGGAAACCATGATTTCAGCTTATTTTATTTTCCCCTACAAATATCTTTTTTATGACCTAACAGTATATTGCTTGATATATCTTATGAGAACATCCCCAATCCTTTTGGTCATATTTTTAAAATATACTCATTACACAGACTTAGTTGAACCTAGATATTTACCCAACTGATTTTAAAATGTATACCCACATAAAACCTGCCCATGTGTGTTTATAACAACTTTATCCATAATTGACAAGATCCTGTTTAAAGGTGAATATATAAACCAAATGTGATACATCTACATCATAGAAATTTTTTCAGAATTAAAAAGAAATAAGCTATGAAGGAATAAAAGACATAGATGAATTTCAGATTAATATTTCTTTGTGAAAGAAAGAAACCATTATGAAAGTCCACATACTCCATAATATTGCTATTGCTAAGTCACTTCAGTCGTGTCCGACTCTGTGTGACCCCATAGACAGCAGCCCACCAGGCTCCCCCGTCCCTGGGATTCTCTAGGCAAGAACACTGGAGTGGGTTGCCATTGCCTTCTCCATTGCATGAAAAGTGAAAAATGAAAATGAAGTTGCTCAGTTGTGTCCAACTCTTCGCGACCCCATGGACTGCAGCCTACCAGGCTCCTCCATCCATGGGATTTTCCAGGCAAGAGTACTGGAGTGGGGTACCATTGCCTTCTCCATAATATGACTTTCTGAAAAGATAAAACTAAAGACACAATAAATAGTCTAGTGTTTACCATCAGTACAAGAGAAGGGAAAAGGTTGAATAGATCAAGCATATTTTTTAAGACAGCAAAGCTATTCTAACTCATTGGAAAAGACCCTGAAGCTGAGAAACACTGAAGGCAAAGGAGAAGATGGTGGCAGATGATGAGACGATTGGCTAGCATTCAAGTTCAATGGACATGAACTTGGACAAACTCTGGGAGATAGTGAGGGCCAGGGAGGCCTGGCATGCTGCAGTGCATGGGGTTGCAAAGAGTCAGACAGGACTTAGTGACTGAACAACCATAAAAACAAAGCTATTTGGAAAGATACTGCAATAGTGGATACATAATACTACAAAAAATTCAACCTTAACATATGCCATTTTAAAAAAGTTAAAAAAAAAAAAAACCCACAGAGGATTCTAAATTCCAGAATAGAATGCAAATGTGGCAAAATATTGCACAGAATTGCAAGTATATGAAACAATCCAACTGAAGAAGACAAGGGGAAACAATTGCTGAATTACCCAACTTTGGAAATGAATAGGTTCTGTAAGACTAAAGTCAAAGAAACCATTATGTCTATAGGCACTGAACTTTGATATAGTTGTTTCCCATGGACATAGGGGTTAACAATTCTGATATTGCCATACATGTGTCCTAGAACTGAACAATTAAGTAAAATGGTAACAGAACGTGGGATAACATTTTTCATTATTCAAGTGGGATTTCACAAATAAACAAAGGAAGGAGGCTGAAATCATTAATATGATAATTAATTGGAGTTGGACATCAGTAAGAATTCATGTTCAGTTTGATACAGATACAGAGGAATACAAAAAGAAGTACACAAATGTGTATATACTAAAGATATTATGCACACACATATCTCCTTGCTGTGTCAGGTAGAAGCAAAGTCATTCCAGTAACAAGGAACACATTTAGCACTCAAATCCAAATTTCTAATACCATTAACCAGCAAACAGAACCAGAGGTCCTTGGAGAAATGACTGATTCTAGTACCAGGGTAGGAAGTACACAGGTTAAGGCTAGAGTATCTAATAATACCAAAAAGTAAGAAAGTACTTTTTAAAAAAGCATGATAATATGGTTATGTGAGAGACAAAGGAGCCAACTGAAACATCCTTCAATGGCTAAAACTGAATGAATTTGAGGAAAAAAATAAGTAAAGTATATTAAATTATAGCTTGAAGTGTAAAATAAATAACTGTGAGTCCGGCCTGATGAAGAAATGAATAAAGGAAGGAAGATAGGCCAAATTCATTATACAAATGAATTATAAATAATAATAATATATACTACACATGAAGAAGGTGAAGCATGACTCTTCACTCCCTTAAATGTAGGTTGTGTATAACAGCTTCCTTGCAGAGGGTTGGAAGAAAAAAGAAAAACTTCACAGTAAAGAAAACTGACAAATACTACCTCAGTCAAGTATTGAAGATTAACATCAAAAGCAATGTCATAGAGAAAACAGGTAATTAATATGATGTGATGAGAATGTCACTTTAACTTTGTCTTTCACTTCAAAACCTATAATACTAGTCTAATTGTGAGGAAAACACCTGACCAATATAAACTGAAGATTCTACAAAATCTCGATCAGTATTCTTCAAAACTCTCAGTTCAGTTCAGTTCAGTCACTCAGTCATGTCCGACTCTTTGCGACCCCATGAATCGCAGCACGCCAGGCCTCCCTGTCCATCACCAACTCCTGGAGTTCACTCAAACTCAAATCCATTGAGTCAGTGATGTCATCCAACCATCTCATCCTCTGTCGTCCCTTTTTCCTCCTGCCCCCAATCCCTCCCAGCATCAGGGTCTTTTCCAATGAGTCAACTCTTCGCATGAGGTGGCCAAAGTACTGGAGTTTCAGCTTAGGCATCATTCCTTTCAAAGAAATCCCAGGGCTGATCTCCTTCAGAATGGACTGGTTGGATCTCCTTGCAGTCCAAGGGACTCTCAAGAGTCTTCTCCAACACCACAGTTCAAAAGCATCAATTCTTCGGCACTCAGCCTTCTTCACAGTCCAACTCTTGCATCCATACATGACTACTGGAAAAACCATAGCCTTGACTAGACTCTCAAGGTTACCAGAAACAAGGAAAGCCTGAGAGACTCTTCTACCCAAGAGAAACTAAGGAAGTATGATGAATTAACGTAATACATTATCCTGAAAGGGACACTGAACAGTAACAAAACATTAGTGTGCAGTGAATGTGTCCTCAGTTGTGTCAGACTCTTTGCCACCCTTTGGACTGTAGCACTTCAGGCTCCTCATCCATTGAATCTTCCAGACAAGAATACTGGAAGACTACAATTTCCCACTCCAGGGGATCTTCCTGACCCAGGGATCAAACTCAGTCTCCTTCACTGGCAGGTATATTTTTTACTCTTGGCGACACCTGGAGAATCTGCCAGCAATGCATGCAACGAGAGAGACACAAGTTTGATTCCTGGTTGGGGAAGACACCCTAGAAGAGGAAATGGTGACTCACTCCATTATTCTTGTGTAAAAAAGTCCCAGGGACAGAGGAGCCTGGAGGGCTACAGTCCAAAGGGTCACAAAGAGTCAGACACAACTGAGCATACCCAAATAACAAAACATTAGGTAAAACAAAACATTTTATTAAAAAAAATCCGGATGAAACATGGACCTTAGTTAATAATAACATATACTGATGCATGATTCATGAATTGTGAAACATTAATGATAGCAATGAGTTAATAAGAGTAACAGTGTGGGCTATATAAAATCTCTGTACTATCTTTACTACTTTTTTGTAAGTTTAAAACTGAAATAAAAACTTTATTAAAATGAATGAATTGAAAAGTATACACACAAATACCCACATAATGGCAATATGTCTCATGCATAGTCATGTATATGTCTATTACTCAACATTACAAAGTAACCTACAACACCTCTCATATCACTTAATAATATTAATCTAATAGTAATTAAAATTTTAGACATGCAAGGCGATCTTATTTTAAGAAACATTTGTTCTTTAATTAGAGACTATAACAACTATATGTTACCAGGAATTTTTTTATATGCTTTCTGCCCAAATTAAATGATGAGTAGAGCAATGTATTCAACATAGAATTTCTGTACCACTTGATTAAATTATTATAAACTAGTCCTATCTGTATTGTTAGATAAGATTGTAAGCTTTTGACTAAATCACCTCAAATTGATGAAGTTGGAATATATATAATCATGTCCTCAGTTTACACAATGATTTTGTATTTCAGTTAAAGTTTATTCAATGAACAGTACACTTCTGATTAATATCTTATATGGTAAATATTGACAATCAATTGAAATTATGATTTTATTAATGCAGTAGACTTAAGTGCTAAGTTGCTTCAGTCGTGTCTGACTCTAGGTTTCTCTGTAAATGGGATTTTCCAGGCAAGAATACTAGAGTGGGTTGCCATTTCCTTCTCCAGGGGATCTTTCTGACCCAGGTTTTAAACCCGGGTCTTATGTCTTATGGCTTGTGTCTTCTGTCTCCCGCATTGGCAGGTGGTTTCTCTATCACTCATGCCCCTGGGAAGCATGTAGACATATGTGAACAATGTTGAAGAAAAAATTATTTTGTCACTTGTCAAAGTGATAAGACTTTACTCAGGACTATTATGATAGATGTCAAGACCATGATAATATGGGAAGTGATAGGGCTCAATACTGAATACAACAAAGAAAAGTGAGGATTTCTAGCCAAGGAGCAGAGTATGAAGTTAGTAGATAGAAAATTACCAAGGAGACATAAAAGGTAAGGAGATTATTGCTAAACCAGCAAAATTCTTACTGAGGCCAACTAGGATGATCAGAGATCAATGGCATGGAATAAGAAATTTGATCAGATATGGAGGGTGATTGGGTATTCAAGGGTAAAAGATTCTTCCTGCAAAACTGTACTGGACAGACCAAAGATAAGGCTCTAGGGCAAGGCTTAGATGAAAAGAGGGCTTAGAGAAGTCTGTCTCAAGTTTGGACAATGAGAGGTGTCGTAGGTTACTTTGGAATGTTGAGTAATATACATAGGCATGACTATGCATGAGGCATATTACCATTATGTGGGTATTTGTGTGTATATTTTTAAATTGTATTGTCAGTTGAAACAACCAATTTACATACTCATATTAATGCAGTTAAGACAATATGTAAGCCATATTTGTTATTCTTGAGGTGACTTCAAAGACAAATTTCATATTTTCAGTCCAGATAACTGTTTCAATATGAATCTATATTTAGATACAAATAAAAAATAAATTTCTGTCATTAGGTTTACAGTGTATAAATATATATGTTCTTTTTAGATATATAACTTATGGGACTATATGAAAAAGTCTATGTGGAGATTTATTTTAATCACAGAAATATTCCATGGAGAGCCAGCCACCCAATATTTGTTCTGCCTATCAGCCTACTCAAAGCACACACAGAAAAAAACCAGATTTTTACAGAGGAAGGCTTTTCCAGCTGTTAGTTCTGTGGTACCTATTGGAGTATGGGACTTCTTTCAAATGCCTGCTGTGAGCCTCAATTGACCTACACTCCAGAGGAATGACCTAGCCTTACCTGGAGGCTATGGAGGAGCACTGACTTGAACTACCCAGTAATTTCTGACACCCAGTGGGCTGCCACTGTAGTTTATTTAATAAGGTTTGAAATTCTCTTGTATATTGTCACCCTGCTTATTTAACTTATATGCAGAGTACATCATGAGAAACACTGGGCTGGAAGAAGCACAAGCTGGAATCAAGATTGCAGGGGGAAACATCAATAACTTCAGATATGCAGATGACACCACCCTCATGGCAGAAAGTGAAGAAGAACTAAAGAGCCTTTTGATGAAAGAGGAGAGTGAAAAAGTTGGCTTAAAGCTCAACATTCAGAAAACTAAGATCATGGCATCTGGTCCCATCACTTCATGGCAAATAGCAGGGGAAACAGTGAAAACCATGAGAGACTTTACTTCTTTGTGCTCCAAAATCACTGCAGATGGTGACTGCAGCCATGAAATTAAGACACTTGCTCCTTGGAAGAAAAGCTATGGCCAACCTAGACAGCATATTAAAATGCAGAGACATTACTTTGTCAACAAAGGTCCGTCTAGTCAAGGCCATAGTTTTTCCAGTAGTCTTGTATGGATGTTAGAATCAGACCATAAAGAAAGCTGAGTGCTGAAGAATTGATGCTTTTGAACTGTAATGCATTTGAGAAGACTCTTGAGATTCTCTTGGACTGCAAGGATATCCAACCAGTCCATCCTAAAGGAAATTAGTCTTGAATATTTATTGGAAGGACTGATGTTGAAGCTGAAGCTCCAATACTTTGGCCACCTGATGCAAAGAACTGACTCAGTTGAAAAGACCCTGATGCTCGGAAAGATTGAAGGCAGGAGAAGAAGGGGACAAAAGAGGATGAGATGGTTGGATGGCATCACCGACTCAATGGACATGAGTTTGAGTAAACTCCAGGAGTTGGTGATGGACAGGGAGGCCTGGCATGCTTCAGTCCAAGGGGGTCGCAAAGAGTTAGACACGACAGAGCGACTGAACCAAACTGAAATCCTCTGCTAAATTTTTCATTTACTGGGTGTTTTCCTTTATCCCTAGAGCATCTTTTAGAGTTATCCTTTCATCTTTATTGTTACACTCCTTATAACAGCTTAATAATCCTCTATCATAACCTTACTCTATCTAAAATACTATGTGCATCCTCTTTCTTGGTTAGACTGAGATTGATATGTCCTGTAAAACCTTCTCCTCAGAACTTACTTAAAATAGAAGATGGACAGATGAATGAATGGACAGATGGATGGAAGGGTGAAAGGATATAAGATAAATAGATAGATAAGACATAAAATTTACATATATATTGTGTTACTTTGTATTGTGCAAATGAAACGCAACATTTATTAACAAATTGAATCAAATACACAGAAATACATTTTGACTTCCCACTTAATTCCCTAAACACCTGCATAAAATTCCATACAATTCAGCATTATAATATTATTGAAATATATGGAGAGGATTTAGTTAGAAAACTTAAGATTTCTGCATTAAAAAAAAAAAAAGACTTGAAAATGTTCAGTGTATTTCTTCTTACTTTTTAGGAGAAAAAACAGCTTTTATTGACTCCTTTGGAATGAGATTTCCTTTCCAGTGATTCAAAATAACAAGTGGCACATCTAAATGGACAAGTATATAAAAATGTAAAAAAGACAATAAGGTGGACCTTTGTTTAACTGTCTTGAGACCCAAGAAAATGACTGCCATTAGACTATTTGTTCTACAAGTACGTAAATACCAATCTGATTTTAGTCCCAATATATAAAATATATTCTTAATTACATAAGTATTAAAATACATTTCATTTTAATATATTAAATAAGATGTTTGTTAAATTCACTTAATTAGGAGATTCATTCATTTAGAAGGGAGTTTAATATAAAAACTACAAACGTGAGTTTGAGCGAACTCTGGGAGTTGGTGATAGACAGGGAGGCCTGGCGTGTTGCAATTCATGGGGTCACAAAGAATCGGACATGACTGAGCGACTGAACTGAACAGAACTGAAGGAGAAAACACTCCATTAGAGTATTTATTTGGAAATAATTTTTCCATTCCATTTTACGTGGAAAGCAAGTAGAATGAATCTACATGATTAAAATCTAATGGTAAGTATACCAAAAACTCTATAATAGAGTTTTGAGTAAGTACTACTCACCCAAGTTAGCATAATCACTTTTTTTTAAATTAAAAGCTATTCTCTTTTTAAATGCTATTTTCAACACCAATGGAATTTAATTCAAGCAAAATAAAATTTTTATTAGTACTTGGAAAGTATCTAAAATTTTCCCATACATGCCTAATATTTTCTAAAATATAAATTAATTAAAATATTATAGAATATTAACTATTAAATATACTTCTAAATTAGAAGGAAAAAATTAGATTATCTTTGCCTAAAGAAATAAAGCATACCTCCAATTAGGAAAACTTTTCAATATTATTTAGAATAAAGAATTCTAAATATCCTACTTTCTCTAAAGTATGTATTGCTATAGCAAACACTCCTTATAAAGAGGATTTATTTTAATCTCTCTAAAAACAAATATTAACACAAATAATATTGATAAAATTAATATGGTTAATGTTCATAACAGGAAAAATTTTAAATCATGATAAATGTAGACATTTCCATAGTTGAAACTTTTACAAATAAGATTTTTACAAAGGCTACTAATGAATATATTTATCAGTGTGCTTAACCTAATGTCTGTGCAAAATTTGGGGGAATTCAAATATACACAAAAACTGCAAATAGCATCCATTGACCCTTGGCTAATAATAAGGCAGAATCTATTGCTAATGTATAAACTTCAGCAATGAAAAGGCAAAAAAACAAAATTCATGAACTAGTCTTTTTTTTTTTTGGCTGTTACTATCAGCTATAATTAGGTTCATTCTCATTCTTGTCCAACACTTTGTGACCACATGTACTGTAGCATGCTAGGTTCTTCTGTCCATAGGATCATCCAGGCAAGAATTGGTTGAGTTTCCATTTCCTTCTCCAGAATTAGGAACATATACTGCAAAAACTTTACAAATCATGTTTAATGAACATTGTGTTTTTGTTATTGTGTTCGGTCATTGAGCTGTGTTCAGTGAGCTGAGTTGCCAGGCTCCCCAGTCCTTCACTGTCTCACATAGTTTGCTCAAATCCATGTCACTTAAGTCAATGATGCTATTTAACCATCTCATCTACTGCTGCCCCCTTCTCCTCTTGCCCTCAATCTTTCTCAGCATCAAGGTCTTTTCCAATGAGTTGGTTCTTCACATCAGGTGGCCAGTGTATTGGAGCATCAGCTTCAGCATCACTCCTTCCAGTGAATATTCAGGGCTGATTTATTTTATGATTGACTGGTTTGGTCTCCTTGCTCTCTAAGGGACACTCAAGAGTCTTCTCCAGCACAATTTGAAAGCATCTATTCTTCGGCACTCAGCCTTCTTTATGTTGCAACTCTCACATCCATACATGACTACTGCAAAAAACATGCAATGACTATATGGACCTTTGTCAGTAAAGTGATGTCTCTGCTTTTTTAATACAATGTATAGTTTTGTCACAACTTTTCGTCCAAGGAACAGGTGTGTTTTAATTTCGTGGCCGCAGTCATAATCTGCAGTGATTTTGGAGCCCAAGAAAGTAAAACTTGTCAGTGTTTCCACTCTTTTCCTCTTCTATTTGTCATGAAGTGTTGGGACCAGATCTTAGTTTCTTGAATATTGAGTCTCAAGCCAGCTTTTTCACTCTCCTCTTTTACTTTCATCAGGTGGCTTTTTAGTTCCTCTTTACTTTCTGCCTTTAGAGAGGTATCATCTGTATATCTGAGGTTGTTGATATTTCTCCCGGCATTCTTGATTCCACCTTGTGCTTCATCCAGCCCAGCGTTTCTCATGATATATTCTGCATATAAGTTAAATAAGCAGAGTGACAATACAAATCCTTGTCATATTCCTTTCCCAATTTAAAGCAGTCAGCTGTTCAGTTAAAACTGTTGCCTCTTGATTCATATTCACGTTTCTCAGGACACAAGTAATGTTGTCTGGTATTCCCATCTCATTAAGAATTTTCCACAGCTTTTTTTGTGATCCACACAGTCAAAGGCTTTTTATTGTCAATCAAGCAATAGTAAATATATTTCTGTAATTTCTATGCTTTTTCTATGATCCAGTGAATGTTGGCAATTTGATCTCTTGTTCCTCTGCTTTTCCCATCTCAGATATCTGGGAGTTCTTGGTTCACATACTGCTGAAGCCTAGCTTGAAGGATTTTGATCATTACCTTACTAGAATGTGAAATGAGTTCAATTGTACCATAGTTCAAACATTCTTTGGCATTGCCCTTCTTTGGGAGTGGAATGAAAACAGACCTTTCCCAGTCTGTGGCCATAGCTGAATTTTCCAAATTTGCTGATATATTGAGTGTAGCACTTTAACAGTATTATCTTTTAAGATTTAAACAGCTTAGGTGGAATTCTAGTTTTGTTCAAACCTCCACTAATTTTGTTCATAGCAATGCTTCCTAAGGCATAGATGACCTCACACTCTAGAAAACCCAGCTCTAGGTGAAAGACCATACCATTGTGTTTCATTAAGACTGTATAGTTCTTCCGTGTATTCTTGCCATCTGTTCTTTATCTCTTCTGCTTCTGTTAGGTCCTTTATGTTCCTGTCCTTTAATGTGCCCATCATTGCATGAAATGTTCCTTTGATAACTCTAATTTTCTTGAAGAGATCTTTAGTCTTTTCCATTTATTGCTTTCTTGTATTTCTTTGCATGGCTCCTTTAAGAAGGTCTTCTCATCTCTCCCTGCTGTTCTCTGGAACTCTGAGTTCAGTTGGGTAATTGTTTTCCTTTCTCCCTTTCCTTTTGCTTCTTTTCTTTCGTCAGTTGTTTGTAAAGTCCCCTCAGACAACCACTTTGCCTTCTTGCATTACTTTTTCCTTGGGATGGTTTGGGCCACTACCTCCTGTACAGTGTTACAAACCTCCATCCACCAGACACTCTGTCTACCAGATCTAATCCCTTAATTCATCACCTCCATTGTATAACCATAAGTGGTTTGATTTAGGCCATATCTTAATGGCCTGTCATTTTCTCTACTTCCTAAATTTAAAACTGAATTTTGCAATAAAGGATTCATGATTTTGAGCCATGGTCAGCTCTGAGCCTTGTTTTTATTGATTGTATAGACCTTCTCTATCTTTGGCTGCAAAGAACATCATTTGATTTTGGTACTGACCATCTGGTGAGGTCCATATGTAAAGGCACATCTTGAGTTGTTAGAAAAGGGTGTTCGCTATGACCAGTGTGTTCTCTTGACCGAGCTCTGCTCATCTTTGCCTTGCTTTATTTTGTACTACAAAGCTGAAGTTTTTTTTTTTTTTTTTTTTTTTAATTCTGGGTATATCTTGACTTCGTCCTTTGGCATTCCAATCCCCTATGATGAAAAGGACATGTTTTTTTTGTTTTTTGTTTTTTTTAATTTTATTTTTTTATCAGTTCTAGAAGGTGTCATAGGTCTCCATAAAAGCAGTCAACTTCAACTTTTTTGGCATCTTTGGTTGAGGCAAAGATTTGGATTATTGTGATGTTGAATGGTTTGCCTTGAAAATGAACTGAGATCATTCTGTTGTTTTTGAGGTTGTACCCAAGTACTGCATTTCAGACTCTTTTGTTGACTTCAGAGGCTACTTCATTTCTTCTAAGGGATCCTTGCCCACAGTAGTAGATATAATTGTCATCTGAATTAAATTCGTCCATTCCCATCAATTTTAGTTCACTGATTCCTAAGATGTTGATGTTCATTCTTGCCATCTCCTGCTTGACCATGTCCAATCTATTTTGATTCATGGACCTAACATTCCAGGTTCCTATGCAGTATTTTTCTTTATAACATCAGACTTTACTTTGATCACCAGACACATTCACAACTGTCATTTCCACTTTGGCCTAGCAGCTTCATTCTTTCTGGAGCTATTAGTAATCATTCTCTGCTCTTCCCCAGTAGCACACTGGACATCTTCTGACCTGGGTGGTCATCTTCTGATGTCATATCTTTCTTGCCTTTCATACTGTTCATGGGGTTCTTGAGGCAAGAATACTAGAGTGGCTTGCCATCTCCTTCTCCAGTAGACCATGTTTTATCAGAACTCTTCCCTATGACCTATCTGTCTTGGGTGGCCTTGCACAGAATGCCTCATAGGTTCAGTGTGTTATGCAAACCCCTTCACCACAACTCTGTGATCCATGAAGGGGATCATAAACTTTTCACATTGTAAACATTGCATGTGTTCATTCATAGTTATACAGAGCAAGGGAATACTAGGAGAAACCTACAAAATCACTAAGTTGTAAAAGGATCCTGACTTCTCTTACTAGCCAGTGTCAACTGCCTCTGCCAGTACTGTAAACTCTCTTCACACCTGTGAGTTTCCAGGCACAAGAACTCCAACAGACCCTGAAAGCATTCAGTGAAACACTTGCAGGGTTTCCTGGCTCAATTTTAAATTAAACCCCTTTTTAGTATCAGGACTTTCAACTCTGCAGAAGTCAGAGTGGGATATATTATGAGTAAGATAGTCAGCTCACAAAATATCCCATGTTCTTTTCAGAAAAAAAAAAAGTCAAACTTTTCAGGCACTTGGCAATTAATTTGGCTCATGTGACTAGCTCTGACCCATAGCATGTCATAAATCTGTTCCAGGCCAACCTAGTGAAATGCAATGCATTTCAACTGCAATGATGCTTCAAATGGTTAAGATACAAAGCACTGGAGTCACCTTCAGCAAGGTTCATAACAACCTAAGGATTTAGTCCCCCAAATTTGCATTTCTTGAGTGAGAAAAAGGAAAACTTTTGATGAGTTAAGTCACTGATATTTGAGATTTAATTTATTACATTAGCATGATATACAATTTTCTGACTAAAATATATCTAAAGATTTTTAGAACATAATTTACTGTCAATATTTTATAGAAATGTGTAATATACTTATATTCATATATGAATATATATCTATATTTTATATAACTAAATATAAAAAAATGTTGGAATATTATTTTCCCCCCCAAAATTTGCTTTTCATATGAAGCTGACATATGGTTGTCCATATTATGTGTATGCTAAACAGAAATAGGATGCCATTTTTGTGTGTACTGTAGATCTTTCTCAAAGCTATAATTCAAATATCCAGAACACATGGGTGTGTTATTTTCCCCATCCCTTGAAATAGAGCTTAGAAAGAACACTAGTATTATGTCATTATTTTTAAATGATAAACACAATAATGATGATCAAAAAGAGAAACATCACCTAGGAAAAACACTGACACATATAAATGCACTTACATACAAACTCATATGTATCAACATGAAGACTATCTGCAAATAAACACTTACATTCACTCAATCCATAGGCACAATACTCTGTGAGACTGAAACTAAGGCAGTTGAAGATCAATACTTATATTTCCAAGACTCTTAGTGAATAAAGTGCTTAGTCACTAAAACAGACTGTCATTGACAATAGTCATCTTTCTTCAACAGTATTTGATAGATGTGACTGATTAAAAAATATTTAGAACTGTTATTATGCTCAAACTATATGGGTAAAAATACAGAAAAGATCTTCACTGGATAGCAACCTAAATAAACTTTCAATGTCAAGCTTGCTCTACTACTAGCCATTCACCTCTGACTTTAATAAGTGCATTCTTTCATGTGTATCTCAGTTCAGTTCAGTTCAGTTGCTCAGTCGTGTCCGACTCTTTACGACCCCATGAAACACAGCATGCAAGGCCTCCCTGTCCATCACCAACTCCTGGAGTCCACCCAAACCCATGTCCATCAAGTCAGTGATGCCATCCAACCATTTCCTCCTCTGTCGTCCCCTTCTCCTCCTGCCCTCAATCCCTCCCAGCATCAGGGTCTTGTCCAATGAGTCAGCTCTTCGCATGAGGTAGCCAAAGTATTGGAGTTTCAGCTTCAATAACAGTCCCTCCAATGAACACCCAGGACTGATCTCCTTTAGGATGGACTGGTTGGATCTCCTTGAAGTCCAAGGGACTCTCAAGAGTCTTCTCCAACACCACAGTTCAAAAGCATCAATTCTTTGGCACTCAACCTTCTTTATAGTTCATCTCTCACATCCATACATGACCACTGGGAAATCCATAGCCTTGACTAGACGGACCTTTGTTGGCAAAGTAATATCTCTATTTTTTAATATGCTGTCTAGGTTGATTATAACTTTCCTTCCAAGGAGCAAGCATCTTTTAATTTCATGGCTACAATCACCATCTGTATCTATTATTCTATTAATTATAAAATTATATATCTATACATTTTCTTTGAAGACAGCATTTTTCAATGCAGATGTGATTTATAATTAGAGAGGAAATGTAGTTTATAATAATATTCTGTAGCCAGTAGTTTAAAAAATCATTATGGTTTGTGGGATGTAATGCTTCCAACCCATATATCAGAAAAGTAAATGCCTAAAGAAATTCAGGAATATTATGTCTACCATTTTGTAAAATTTAAAATGAAAATCTTTGTGCTATATAATGCAAATCATATTTATTGTTAATGAAGAGTTTTTGCTGAAACAATATCTGTGTTCTTAAGGCAATTTTACTTTTCTAAAATGAACCCTTCCATTAAGCTGAAAGTGAGCTAAGTAATTAATTCTGTAACCTGTTTCATATGCCACAACTGGTTTCATTTAGGGTCTTTCTTAGATTATGACAATCTGTAAGATGATGGAGAAAGTTATGTTCTCCATAAGACATAAAATTAAAATCATTATTTACATTTCTATGAAAAAACAATGTCTCTGTTTGAGACCAATTCCAAAGGAAGCATCTCCTAACAATGAAAATAATGTTCAGAGAGGTGGTCCTAAGAAGGCGGAGGAATAGGATGGGGAGACCACTTTCTCCCCCACAAATTCATCAAAAGAACATTTAAATGCTGAGTAAATTCCACAAAACAACTTCTGAATGCTGGCAGAGGACATCAGGCACCCAGAAAAGCAGTCCATTGTCTTCAAAAGGAGGTAGGAAAAAATACAAAAGATAAAAAGAGAGGCAAAAGAGATAGGAACGGAGATCCGTCCTGGGAAGGGAGTCTTAAAAAAGAGAGAAGTTTCCTGATACTAGGAAACACTCTCACTGGCGAGTGTGTGGTGAGCCTTGGAACCTCAGAGGGCAACATAACCGGGAGGAAAAATAAATAATTAAAACCCACAGATTATATGCCAGATGGTAACTCCCAGTGGAGAAGCAGCACAGACGCTGGCATCCGCCACTAGCAAGACGGGGCTGGGCAGGGAGGCGCCAGCTGCATTGCTTAGAGTAAGGAACGGGCCTGAATGCCCCGAGGGCAATCTGAGGGAACTAACTTGAGATAGCAAACCAGACTGTAGGATAGCTATCCTGCAAAAGGCTCAGAGGTTAAAGCATCTGCCTGCAACGCAGGAGACCTGAGTTTGATCCCTGGGTTGGGAAGATCCCCTGGAGAAATAAATGGCAACCCACTCCAGTAGTCTTGTCTGGAGAATCCCATGGACAGAGGAGCCTGGTGGGCTATAGTCCATGGGCTCGAAAGAGTTGGACATGACTGAGTGACTTCACTTCACTTCAAGACACCGCCAGGCCCGCTCACAGAACAAAGGACTGAACAGAGCTAGCTGGCTGCAGACCAGCCCATACCCTACAGGAGACAGGCAGGTGAGGGCAGCCAGAGCTGGAAGGGGGTAATTGCGGGCCCAGAGAGGCATCATCTACCAACTGCAAGAAGGCTTCATTGCTAATCAAGACTTCTTGGGATTCTGGATGGTTGACATCTGCTGGGAGGGTCACAGCCAGAGATCAGCTACCAGAAGAGATACACAGAACACCTGAGAACGTGCACCTGTTGTACACCCAGAAAACCAAGCAGCAGGGACAGGGGAGGTGATAAGATGAAGCGACCGCGCTTGCCAAGCACCTGGTCACCGGAGCTGCTCGCACCTGGGAAGGCCACAAAATGCAGGCCCAACCGAAGCTGTGCCTTTGTGGAGTACATGAGTATCAGAACCTGAGCAGCTTAGACCTGAGAGGTGCATAAGACCCAGGACCGGTCTCAGAAAGTTCCCGACAGAGCAACCTAGAGCCTAAGCAGTGTAGACAGGGAAAGCACACACGCCATGAGCAGGGGCAAACCCAGTGTGGCCGAGACACTGCAAGCACACGCCAGTGTTATTTGTTTGCAGTGTCCCTCCCTCCCTACAGCACGACTGAACAACTGAGCCTAAAAAAGTGTCCACCACCGCCTCCTTGTGTCAGGACAGAAATTAGACACTGATCAGATCAGATCAGATCAGATCAGTCGCTCAGTCGTGTCCAATTCATTGCGACCCCATGAATCACAGCACGCCAGGCCTCCCTGTCCATCACCAACTCCCGGAGTTCACTCAGTCTCACATCCATGGAGTCAGTGATGCCATCCAGCCACCTCATCCTCTGTCGTCCCCTTCTCCTCCTGCCCTCAATCCCTCCCAGCATCAGAGTCTTTTCCAATGACTCAACTCTTCGCATGAGGTGGCCAAAACACTGGAGTTTCGGCTTTAGCATCATTCCTTCCAAAGAAATCCCAGGGCTGATCTCCTTCAGAATGGATTGGTTGGATCTCCTTGCAGTCCAAGGGGCTCTCAAGAATCTTCTCTAACACCACAGTTCAAAAGCATCAATTCTTTGGCGCTCAGCCTTCTTCACAGTCCAACTCTCACATCCATACATGATGACAGGAAAAACCATAGCCTTGACTAGACGAACCTTTGTTGGCAAAATAATGTCTCTGCTTTTGAATATGCTATCTAGGTTGGTCATAACTTTCCTTCCAAGGAGGAAGTGTTTTTTAATTTCATGGCTTCAGTCACCATCTGTAGTGATTTTGGAGCCCAGAAAAATAAAGTCTGACACTGTTTCCACTGTTTCCCCATCTATTTCCCATGAAGTGATGGGACCGCATGCCATGATCTTCGTTTTCTGAATGTTGAGCTTTAAGCCAACTTTTTCACTCTCCACTTTCACCTTCATCAAGAGGCTTTTGAGTTCCTCTTCACTTTCTGCCATAAGGGTGGTGTCATCTGCATATCTGAGGTTATTGATATTTCTCCCAGCAATCTTGATTCCAGTTTGTGTTTCTTCCAGTCCAGCGTTTCTCATGATGTACTCTGCATATAAGTTAAATAAACAGGGTGACAATATACAGCCTTGATGAACTCCTTTTCCTTTTTGGAACCAGTCTGTTGTTCCATGTCCAGTTCTAACTGTTGCTTCCTGACATGCATACAGGTTTCTCAAGAGGCAGATCAGGTGGTCTGGTATTCCCATCTCTTTCAGAATTTTCCACAGTTTATTGTGATCCACACAGTCAAAGGCCTTGGCATAGTCATTAAAGAAAAAATAGATGTTTTTCTGGAACTCTCTTGCTTTTTCCATGATCCAGCTATGTTGGAAATTTGATCTCTGGTTCCTCTGCCTTTTCTAACACCAGCTTTAACATCAGGAAGTTCACGGTTCACATATTGCTGAAGCCTGGCTTGGAGAATTGTGAGCATTACTTTACTAGCGTGTGAGATGAGTGCAATTGTGTGGTAGTTTGAGCATTCTTTGGCATTGCCTTTCTTTGGGATTGGAATGAAAACTGACCTTTTCCAGTCCTGTGACCACTGCTGACTTATCCAAATTTGCTGGCATATTGAGTGCAGCACTTTCACAGCATCATCTTTCAGGATTTAGAATAGCTCAACTGGAATTCCATCACCTCCACTAGCTTTGTTCATAGTGATGCTTTCTAAGGCCCACTTGACTTCACATTCCCGGATGTCTGGCTCTAGGTCAGTGATCACACCATTGTGATTGTCTGGATCGAAGCTAAAACAAACAGAGGGAACCACCCTGAAAGTGATGGATGCAATAGATTACAACCCTGTGGTTAGCACTGACTACATACAAAGGGGCCTATAGATCTTTAGAAGTATAAGCTGGATCAAGGAACTATCTGAAAATGAACTGATCCCACACTGTCAACACAACACCAGAGAAAGTCCTAGATATATTTTTACTATTATCATTTTTGAAATTAAAAAAAATATTTTAAGCCCTCTATTACTCCTTTAATTTTCATTTTTATAACCTATTATTACTTTGTGAAAAAAAGACCCTATTTTTTAAAGCAAACTTCATATATATATATATATATATATATATATATATATATAATTTTTGTGACTTTGTTTTTTTCTTTAATATTGTATTTTTGAGAATCCAATCTCTACTCTAGATTTTGAATCTTTGATTTTTGGTATTTGTTATCAATTTTGTACCTTTAAGAATACAATCTTCAGTACCCATTTTTACTTGGGAGTGCTCTCTTCCCCTTTGGACTCTCCTTTTTCTCCACCAGGTTGCCTCTATCTCCTCCCTCCCCTTTCTCTTCTCTACCCTACTCTTTCTATCTCTTTGTGTGTTCTGGACGGTGGAAAACACTTAGGGAACTGACTACTGGCTGGATCGGTCTCTCTCCTTTTGATTCCCCCCTTTATCCTTCTGGCCACCTCTGTCTCCTTCCTCCCTCTTCTCTTCTCTGTATAATCTGTGAACATCTCTGAGGGATCCAGACTGTGGAGAGCACATAAGGAAGTGATTACTGGCTAGCTTGCTCTCTCCTCTTTTGATTCCCCCTCTTCCCCTCCTGGTTACCTCTATCTCCTTCCTCCCTCTTCTCTTCTCCATGTAACTCTGTGAACCTCTCTGGGTGTCCCTCACTGTGGAGAAACATTTCATGTTTAACCTAGATGTTTTATCATCAGTGCTGTATAGATGGAGAAGTCTTGAGGCTACTGTAAGAATAAGACTGAAAACCAGAGGGAAGAGGCCTAAGTCCAAATCCTGAGAACACCAGAGAACTCCTGACTCCAAGGAACGTTAATTGATAGGAGCTTATCAAATGTCTCCATACCTACACTGAAACCAAGCACCAGCCAAGGGCCAACAAGTTTCAGAGCAAGACATACCATGCAAATTCTCTAGCAACACAGGAGTATAGCCCTGAGCTTCAATATACAGGCTGCCCAAAGTCGCACCAAACCCACTGACATAACTCATACTTGACACTTCATTGCACTTCAGAGAGAAGAAATCTGGCTCCACCCACCAGAACACTGACACAAGCTTCCCTAACCAGGAAACCTTAACAAGCCACCCGTCCAACCCCACCCATAGCAAGGAAACTCCACAATAAAGAGAACTCCACAAACTGCCAGAATACGGAAAGGCCACCCCAAGCACAGCAATATAAACAAGATGAAAAGGTAGAGAAATACCCAGCAGATAAAGGAACAGGATAAATGCCCACCAAACTAAACAAAAGAGGAAGAGATAGGGAATCTACCTGATAAAGAATTCCAAATTATGATAGTGAAAATGATCCAAAATCTTGAAAACAAAATGGAGTTACAAATAAATAGCCTGGACACAGGGATTGAGAAGATGCAAGAAAGGTTTAACAAGGACCTAGAAAAATAAAAAAGAGTCAATATATAATGAATAATGCAATAAATGGGATCAAAAACATTCTGCAGGGAACCAACAGTAGAATAACAGAGAAAGAAGATAGGATAAGTGAGGTAGAAGATAGAATGCTAGAAATAAATTAAACAGAAATGAAAAAAGAAAAATGAACTAAAAGAAATGAGGACAATCTCAGAGACCTCTGGGACAATGTTAAACGCCCCAACATTCGAATCTTAGGAGTCCCAGAAGATGAAGACAAAAAGAAAGACAGTGAGAAAATACTTGAGGAGATAATAGTTGAAAACTTTCCTTAAATGGGCAAGGAAATAATCACCCAAGTCCCGGAAACCCAGAGAGTCCCAGACAGGATAAACCCAAGGCAAAACACCCCAAGACACATATTAATCAAATTAACAAAATCAAATACAAAGAACAAATATTAAAAGCAGCAAGGGAAAAACAACAAATAACACACAAAGGGATTTCCATAAGGATAACAGCTGATTTTCAAATAGAAACTTTTCAGGCCAGGAGGGAATGACAGGACATACTTAAAGTGATGAAAAGAAAAAAAAAAAAAATAATAACCTACAGCCCAGATTACTGTAAACAGAAAGGATCTCATTCAAATATGAAGGAGAAATCAAAAGCTTTACAGACAAGCAAAAGCTGAGAGAATTCAGCACCACCAAACCAGTTCTTCAACAAATGTTAAAGGATCTTCTCTAGACAGGAAACATAGAAATGGTGTATAAACTCGAATCCAGAACAATAAAGTAAACGGCAACAGGATCATACTTATCAATAATTACCTTAAATGTAAATGAATTGAATGCTCCAACCCAAAGAAAAAGACTGGCTGAATGGATAAAAAACAAGACCCCTATACATGTTGTCTACAAGAGACCCACCTCAAAACAAGGGACACATACAGACTGAAAGTGAAGGGCTGGAAAAAGATATTCCACACAAACAGAGACCAAAAGAAAGCAGGAGTAGTAATACTCATATCAGATAAAAGAGACTTTAAAACAAAGGCTGTGAAAAGAGACAAAGAAGGACACTACATAATGATCAAAGAATCAATCCAAGAAGAAGATATAACAAGTAAAAATATATATGCACCCAACATAGGAGCACAGCAATATGTAAGGCAAATGCTAACAAGTATGAAAGAGGAAATTAACAATAACACAATAATAGTGGGAGACTTTAATACCCCACTCACACCTATGGCTAGATCAATTAAACAGAAAATTAACAAGGAAACACAAACTTCAAATGATACAATAGACCAGTTAGACCTACTTGATATCTATAGGACATTTCACCCTAAAACGATGAATTTCACCTTTTTCTCAAGTGCACATGGAACCTTCTCCAGGATAGATCACATCCTGGGCCACAAATCTAGCCTTGGTAAATTCAAAAAAATTGAAATCATCCCAAGCATCTTTTCTGACCACAATGCAGTAAGATTAGATCTCAATTACAGGAGAAAAATATTAAAAATTAAAACATATGGAGGCTGAACAACATGCTGCTGAATAACCAACTAATCACAGAAGAAATCAAAAAGAAATCAAAATATGCATAGAAATGGATGAAAATGAAAACACAACAACCCCAAACCTGTGGGACACTGTAAAAGCAGTGCTAAGGAGAAGGTTCATAGCAATGCAGGCTTACCTCAAGAAACAAGAAAAAAGTCAAATAAAAACCTAACTCTACAGATAAAGCAATTAGAAAAGGAAGAAATGAAGAACCCCAGGGTTACCAGAAGGAAAGAAATCTTAAAAATTAGGGCAGAAATAAATGCAAAATAAACAAAAGTGACCATAGCAAAAATCACCAAAGCCAAAAGCTGGTTCTTTGAGAAGATAAATAAAATTGACAAACCATTAGCCAGACTCGTCAAGAAACAAAGGGAGAAAAATCAAATCAACAAAATTAGGAATGAAATTGGAGAGATCACACTGACAACACAGAAATACAAAGGATCATAAGAGACTACTATCAGCAACTATATGCCAAGAAAATGGACAACTTGGAAGAAATGGACAAATTTTTAGAAAAGTACAACTTTCCAAAACTGAACCAGGAAGAAACAGAAAATCTTAACAGACCCATCACGAGCATTGACATTGAAACTGTGATCAGAAATCTTCCAGCAAACGAAAGCCCAGGATCAGACAGCTTCACAGCTGAATACTACCAAAAATTTAGAGAAGAACTAACACCTATCCTACTCAAACTCTTCCAGAAAATTGCAGAGGAAGGCAAACTCCAAACTCATTCTATGAGGCCATCATCACCCTAATACCAAAACCTGATAAAGAGACCAAAAATAAAACCAAAAAACTACAGGCCAATATCACTCGTGAACATAGATGCAAAAATTTGTAACAAAATTCTAGAACACAGGATGGCATGGGGAGGCAGGAGGGAGGGGGTTTCAGGATGGGGAACACGTGTATACCTGTGGAGGATTCATGTTGATGTATGGCAAAACCAATACAATATTGTAAAGTAATTAACCTCCAATTAAAATAAATATATTTATATTAGATCATACATCATGACCAAGTGGGCTTTATCCCAGGGATGCAAGGATTCTTCAGTATCTGCAAATCAATCAATGTAATACACCACATTGACAAATTGAAAAATAAAGACCATATGATTATCTCAATAGATGCAGAGAAAGCCTTTGACAAAGTTCAACATCCATTTATGATAAAACCCCTCCAGAAAGCAGAAATAGAGGGAACATACCTCAACATAATAAAAAGCTATATATGACAAACCCACAGCAAACATTATCCTCAATGGTGAAAAATTGAAGGCATTTCCCCTAAAGTCAGGAACAAGACAAGGGTGGCCACTCTTACCACTACTATTCAACATAGTTTTGGAAGTTTTGGCAACAGCAATCAGAGCAGAAAAAGAAATAAAAGGAATCCAAATTGGAAAAGAAGAAGTAAAACTCTATTTGCAGATGACATGATCCTCCACATAGAAAACCCTAAAGACACCACCAGAAAATTACTAGAGCTAATTAATGAATATAGTAAGGTTTCAGGATATAAAATCAACACACAGAAATCCCTTGCATTCCTATACACTAATAATGAGAAAATAGAAAGATAAATTAAGGAAACAATTCCATTCACCATTGCAACAACAAAAAAAATAAAATACTTAGGAATAAATCTACCTAAAAAAACAAAGGAAATGGCAAGAATGAACGTCGATATTCTAGGAATCAGTGAACGAAAATGGACTAGAATGGGTGAATTTAACTCAGATGACCATTATATCTACTACCGTGGGCAGGATTCCCTTAGAACAAATGGAGTAGCCATCATGGTCAATGAAAGAGTGTGAAATGCAGTAGTTGGATGCAATCTCAAAAACAACAGAATGACCTCTGTTTGTTTCCAAGGAAAAGCATTCAATATCACAGTAATCCAAGTCTATGCCCCAACCAGTAATACTGAAGAAGCTGAAGTGGAAGAGTTCTAAAAAGACCTCCAAGACCTTTTAGAACTAACACCCCCAAAAGATGTGCTTTTCATTATAGAGAACCGGAATGCAAAAGTAGGAAGTCAAGAAACACCTGGAGTAAGAGGCAAATTTGGCCCTGGATTACAGAGTGAAGCAGGGCAAAGACTAATAGAGTTTTGCCAAGAAAATGCACTGGTCATAACAAACACCCTCTTCCAACAACACAAGAGAAGACTCTAAACATGGACGTCAACAGATGGTCAACACCAAAATCAGATTTATTATATTATTTGCACCCAAAGATGGAGAAGCTCATTACAGTCAGCAAAAACAAGACTGGGAACTGACTGTGGCTTAGATCATGAGCTCCTTATTGCCAAATTCAGACTTAAATAGAAGAAAGTTGGGAAAACCACTAGACCATTCAGGAATGACCTAAACCAAATTCCTTATGATTATACAGTGGAAATGAGAAATAGATGTAAGGGACTAGATCTGATAGATAGAGTGCCTGATGAACAATGGACTGAGGTTCATGACATTGTACAGGAGACAGGGATCAAGACCATCCCCATGAAAAAGAAATGCAAAAGAGCAAAATGGCTGTCTGGGGAGGCCTTACAAATAGCTGTGAAAAGAAGAGAAGCGAAAAGCAAAGGAGAAAAGGAAAGATATAAGCATCTGAATGCAGAGTTCCAAAGAATAGCAAGGAGAGATAAGAAAGCCTTCTTCAGCAATCAATGCAAAAAAATAGAGGAAAACAACAGAATGGGAAAGACTAGCTATCTCTTCAAGAAAATCAGAGATACCAAGGGAACATTTCATGCAAAGACGGGCTCGATAAAGGACAGAAATGGTATGGACCTAACAGAATTAGAAAATACTAAGAAGAGGTGGCAAGAATACACAGAAGAACTGTACAAAAAAGATCTTCACGATGTGTGATCACTGACCTAGAGCCAGACATCCTGGAATGTGAAGTCAAGTGGGCCTTAGAAAGCATCACTACAAACAAAGCTAGTGGAGGTGATGGAATTCCAGTTGAGCTATTTCAAATCCTGGAAGATGATGCTGTAAAACTGCTGCACTCAATATACCAGCAAATTTGGATAAGTCAGCAGTGGCCACAGGACTGAAAAAGGTCAGTTTTCATTCCAATCCCAAAGAAAGGCAATGCCAAAGAATGCTCAAACTACCGCACAATTGCACTCATCTCACACGCTAGGAAAGTCATGCTCAAAATTCTTCAAGCCAGGCTTCAGCAATATGTGAACTGTGAACTTCCAGATGTTCAACCTGGTTTTAGAAAAGGCAGAGGAACCAGAGACCAAATTGCCAACATCGGCTGGATCATCAAAAAAGCAAGAGAGTTCCAGAAAAACATCTGTTTCTTCTTTATTGACTATGCCAAATCCTTTGACTGTGTGGATCACAATAAACTGTCGAAAATTCTGAAAGAGATGGGAATACCAGACCACCTCACCTGCCTCTTGAGAAACCTATATGCAGGCCAGGAAGCAACAGTTAGAACTGGACATGGAACAACAGACTGGTTCTAAATAGGAAAAGGAGTACGTCAAGGCTGTATATTGTCACCCTGCTTATTTAACTTATATGCAGATTACATCATGAGAAATGCTGGGCTGGAAGAAGCACAAGCTGGAATCAAGACTGCTGGGAGAAGTATCAACAACCTCGGATATGCAGATGACACCACCCTTATGGCAGAAAGTGAAGAAGAACTAAAAAGCCTCTTGATGAAAGTGAAAGAAGAGGGTGAAAAAGTTGGCTTAAAGCTCAACATTCATAAAACTAAGATCATGGCATCTGGTCCCATCACTTCATGTCAAATAGATGGGGAAACAGTATGAGACTTTATTTTTTGGGGCTCCAAAATCACAGCAGATGGTGACTGCAGCCATGAAATTAAAAGATGCTTACTCCTTGCAAGAAAAGTTATCACCAACCTAGATAGCCTATTGAAAAGCAGAGACATTTCTTTGCCAACAAATGTCCATCTACTCAAGGCTATGGTTTTTCCAGTGGTCATGTATGGATGTGAGAGTAGGACTGTGAAGAAAGCTGATGGCCGAAGAATTCATGCTTTTGAACTGTGGTATTGGAGAAGACTGTTCAGAGTCCCTTGGACTGCAAGGAGATCCAGCCAGTCCATTCTGAAGGAGATCAGTCTTGGGTGTTCTTTGGAAGGAATGATGCTAAAGCTGAAACTCTAGTACTTTGGCGACCTCATGTGAAGAGTTGACTCATTGGAAAAGACTCTGATACTGGGAGGGATGGGGGCAGGAGGAAAAGGGGATGACAGAGGATTAGATGGCTGGATGGCATCACCGACTCGATGGATGTGAGTTTGAGAGAACTCTGGGAGTTGGTGATGGACAGAGAGGCCTGGGGTGCTGCAATTCATGGGGTCGCAAATAGTCATACATGACTGAACGACTGAACTGAACTTAACTGAACTAAATGATAACCCTGTATGTGAGACACAAAAGAGACACAGATGTATAGAACAGTTTTTTGTACTCTGTGGGAGAGGGCGACCGTGGGGGAGAATGGCATTGAAACATGTACATTATCGTATGTGAAACGTATCGCCAGTCCAGGTTTGATGAATGATACAGGATGCTAGGGTCTGGTACACTGGGACGACCCAGAGGGATGGGATAAGAGGGAGATGGGAGGGGGGTTCAGGATGGGGAACACATGTACACCCGTGGCATATTCATGTCAATGTGTGGCAAAACCAATACAATATTGTAAAGTAATTAGCCTCCAATTAAAATAAATATATTTATTTTTTAAAAAATAAAATAATGTTCAACCCCAGACATCTGTGCTCATTCAAATTAACAAACTGAGGCCAGCAGCCTGCAGTGTTGATGGCTCCCCAAGATAACCCAGAGATGCTCTTGGATACAGAGAATAAGCTGGTTCAGTATTATATGACAACTTATCCTACTTTATTCCATAAATGTTTGTGATTAGTGTAAACTTTTTTGTAAATAAAATTATTTTGTCTGCTAAGTTAAATGTCAATAGAAATTTCAACTTATATCTCATTAATTTTTCATCAGCTGTAGCTATCATCAATGGCTTAAGTTTCTTCAGTCCCCAACTACTCTACCAAAAAGTTAATTATGTGTGTTCAACACTCTCTTAAACTACTTTGGAGAACATATTAAGGAACTTCATTGTAAATAGGTTTAGAAAAGTTTCTCATGCTTAGGTTCTTCTAAATTTTATTTTTTGGAAATCTGGCTTCTTTTTTTTTTAATTTATTTTTAATTGGAGGATAATTGCTTTACAATGTTCTGTTGGTTTCTGCCATACAGCAACATGAATCAACCAACACAACATAGCAACCTGGCTATCTGTTTTATGCATAGTAATGCGTATATTTCAGTGCTACTCTTTCAATTCGACCCACCCTGTATTTCCCCCACTGTGTCCCCAAGTCTGTTCTCTATTTCTGCGTTTCTACTGCTGACCTGCAAATAGGTTCATCAGTACCATTTTTCTAGATTCCATAATCTAGTGCCAGTTATACAGAGTGAAGAAAGTCAGAAAGAGAAATCTGGTTTCTTTTACTGAAGCCTACTTATTTCATGACTTTACTATTTAGAGAGTTTAAAATAGCAAAATTCGGAGGAAGGTACAGATATTTTACATAGTCTGCCTGGCCCCAAACATACATAGCTTCCCTCATTATCAATATCCTCCATCTGAGTGGTACATTTTTTACAATTGATGAACCTTCATGAACATGTCATAAGCACCCAAAGTCCATAGTTTTACCTTAGAGTTCACCCTCAGTGTTGTACATTCTGTGGATTTGCACAAATGTATAATGACATGTATCCACCATTATAGTATCATACAGGGTATTTTTCACAGCTCCCGAAATTACTGTGCCCCACCTATTCTTCTCTACCCCTCCAACCCCTGGCGAACCACTCATCTTTCCACTGTCTTCATAATTTTGCCTTTTCTAGAATGTTGTATGGGCTTCCCTGGTGGCTCAGTGGCAAAAAGTCCACCTATCAATGCAAGAGACATGGGCTTGATCTCTGGGTCAGGAAGATCCTCTGGAGAAGGGAATGGCAACCCACTCCAGTATTCTTGTCTGGGAAATCCCATAGACAAAGAAGTCTAGCGGGATCCAGTCCATAGAGTAGCAAAAGAGTCAGACGTGACTTAACAACCGAACAAGAATGTCGTATACTTGAAATCATACAGTATGTGGCTTTTTGAGATTGGCTTCATTTACTCAGTAATGTTCATTCCTACTTCCCTCCATGTCCTATTTTGTCATGGCTTGACAGCTCATTTTTTTGTTGTTGTTGTTCAGTTTTGAATAGTACTCCATTGTCTGATGTACCAAAATTTATTAATCAATTCACCTATTGAGTGACATCTTAGTTGCTTCCAATTTTTGTCAAATATGAAGACAGATGCTAAAATCTATGTGCAAATTTTCATATGGATCTAAGTTTCCAACTCTTTTAATGAAATACCAAGGAGCATAATGACTGTTTTGTAATGGTAAGATTGTTGTAATGGTAAGACTGACAAATTATCTTCCAAAACAGCTGCATTCCCACAAGCAATGAATGAGAGTTCCTGTTGCTCTACACCTTTCCCTGAATTTAGTGTCACCATGGTTCTTTAGATGAAAATATATTTATTCTCAGATTAATTAATCTTGAAACTTTAATTATAGTTCTAGGATTAAGTTCATAATTTTAGAGGAAATGATCTAGGCAAATTTTGAAGAACAATAACAAATGCACTAAATTTTAACCAGAAATTACATTTATTTAGTCTTTCTACAAGTATCTGCTATCTTCTATATCTCTGATGCTATGGGGTTAGTGCTATGGAAACAAAGATAAATGAAACAAAGTAAAATAATGATTTCATTCTCAGGAGACTTATATTGACTGTCATGGGAGAAAGAAAAGTGAAATCAAGTGAATAATATAGCAAAATTATATTATTATACCACAGTATAAAATTAAACCATTATTCTAGAGAACAGTTTGGCAGTAATTAGATAAATGCATAAGCATACTGCTAGCAGAAAGGGAGACAGTTTAGGTGTTCATTCCCAGAATATTTCATCAGTAAAGTATGATGTGACTTACAGTGGAATACAATGCAACAGTCAGATGCAACAAACTAAAGGTACATATAGCATCACTGATACATTTTGAAATTTCTGACTTGACTCAAAAAAATGAGAAAATAATTGAGAGCTATAACAATACTTTTTACATAGATTTAAATATACACTTAACAAAACTGCATTATATATGTTTTAATAAAATATTCATACTTAACTTCCTTTATCTCTTCTTAATATCTTCTGCTTCTGTTAGGTCCATACCATTTCTGTCCTTTATCGAGTCCATCTTTGCATGAAATGTTCCCTTGGTATCTCTAATTTTCTTGAAGAGCTCTCTAGTCTTTCCCATTCTGTTGTTTTCCTCTATTTCTTTGCATTGATTGCTGAGGAAGGCTTTCTTATCTCTTCTTGCTATTCTTTGAAATTCTGCATTCAGATGCTTATATCTTTCCTTTTCTCCTTTGCTTTTCACTTCTTTTCTTTTCACAGCTATTTATAAGGCCTCCCCAGATAGCCATTTTGCCTTTTTGCACTTCTTTTCCATGGGGATGGTCTTGATTCCTGTCTCCTACACCATGTCATGAACCTCAGTTCAAGGTGCATCAGGCACTCTATCAGATCTAGTCCCTTAAATCTATTTCTCACTTCCACTGTATAATCATAAGGGATTTGCTTTAGGTCATACCTGAATGGTCTAGTGGTTTTCCCCAATTTCTTCAATTTCAGTCTGAATTTGGCAATAAGGAGTTCATGATCTGAGCCACAGTCAGCTCCTGGTCTTGTTTTTGTTGACTGTATAGAGCCTCTCCATCTTTGGCTGCAAAGAATATAATCAATCTGATTTTGGTATTGACCATCTGGTGATGTCCATGTGTAGAAGACAGAAATGGTATGGACCTAACAGAAGCAGAAGATATTAAGAAGAGGTGGCAAGAATACACAGAACTGTACAAAAAAGATCTTCAAGACCAAGATAATCATGATGGTGTGATCACTCACCTAGAGCCAGACATCCTGGAATGTGAAGTCAAGTGGGCCTTAGAAAGCATCACTACAAACAAAGCTAGTGGAGGTGATGGAATTCCAGTTGAGCTATTTCAAATCCTAGAAGATGATGCTGTGAAAGTGCTGCACTCAATATGCCAGCAAATTTGGAAAACTCAGCAGTGGCCACAAGACTGGAAAAGGTCAGTCTTCATTCCAATCCCAAAGAAAGGCAATGCCAAAGAATGCTCAAAATACCACACAATTGTACTCATCTCACATGCTAGGAAAGTCATGCTCAAGATTTTCCAAGCCAGGCTTCAGCAATATGTGAACCATGAACTTCCAGATGTTCAAGCTGGTTTTAGAAAACACAGAGGAACCAAAATCAAATTGCCAATATCGCTGGATCATCAAAAAAGCAAGAGAGTTCCAGAAAAGCATCTATTTCTGATTTCTTGACTATGTCAAAGTTTTGACTGTGTGGCTCACAATAAGCTGTGGAAAATTCTGAAAGAGATAGGAATACCAGACCACCTGACCTGCCTCTTGAGAAACCTGTATACAGGTCAGGAAGCAATAGTTATAACTGGACATGGAACAACAGACTGGTTGCAAATAGGAAAAGGAGTACATCAAGGCTATATATTGTCACCCTGCTTATTTAACTTATATGTAGAGTACATCATGAGAAATGCTGGGCTGGAGGAAGCACAAGCTGGAATCAAGATTGCTTGATTGCTTCTCCCAAGATTGCTTGGGAGAAGTATCAATAACCTCAGATATGCAGATGACAGCACCCTTATGGCAGAAAATGAAGAGGAACTCAAAAGCCTCTTGATGAAAGTGAAAGTGGAGAGTGAAAGAGTTGGCTTAAAGCTCAACATTCAGAAAACGAAGATCATGGCATTTAGTCCCATCACTTCGTGGTGAATAGATGGGGAAACAGTGGACACAGTGGCTGACTTTATTTTTGGGGGCTCCAAAATCACTGCATATGGTATAGTCACTCAACTACAGCCAGACATCCTGGAGTGCTTATACCATCACTGACTGCAGATGGTGATTGCAGTCATGAAATTAAAAGATGCTTACTCCTTGGAAGGAAAGTTATGACCAACCTAGACAGCATATTAAAAAGCAGAGACATTACTTTGCAACAAAGGTCTGTCCAGCCAAGGCTATGGTTTTTCCAGTGGTCATGTATAGATGTAAGAGTTGGACTATAAAGAAAGCTGAGCACTGAAGAATTGAGGCTTTTGAACTGTGGAGTTGGAGAAGGCTCTTGAGAGTCCCTTGGACTGCAATGAGATCCAACCAGTCCATCCTAAAGGAGATCAGTCCTGGGTGTTCATTGGAAGGACTGATGTTGAGGCTGAAACTCCAATACTTTGGCCACCTGATGTGAAGAGCTGACTCATTTGAAAAGACCCTGATGCTGGGAGGGATTGAGGGCAGGAGGAGAAGGGGACGACAGAGGATGAGATGGTTGGATGGCATCACCAACTCAATGGACATGGGTTTTGGTGGACTCCGGGAGTTGGTAATGGACAGGGAATCCTGGCATGCTGTGGTTCATGGGGTCACAGAGTGTCAGACTCGACTGAGCGACTGAAATGAAATGAACTGAACTGAACTGAAAAATGCACACAGATTTCTTAAGGTTAAGGGTCTCCAAGAAATGGTCTAATCTTTCACTTTCTTTACATATACAATTTCAGCCATTATCTTCTAATAACCACCTCCATATTCAGAGAATCAAACAGTTCTTTCTCTGACTTCTCTTAAAAATGTGCATTTATTTTGGGCTCTGCTGTTAAATATTGGTCAATACTTTCTTTCTGATCTCATCCCAGGTACCTTGCCACTTATCATTAGCAGTCTACTTTATCAAATGAATGATATATATTTATTCTAACTGCTAATGAATAGTTTATAAGTATTTAAATCATTGAAAGCAAATGGATTTTATACTAGTAACACTCCATTAAATTGGATTACACACAATCAAGAGTACCAGGAAATATCAGATCTGAAAGCAATTATCTCAGAGTACTTTTATTTTGTCAAACTCAATGCATTTCATTATACCACCTAAGCGATGCCAACAAACATCCAAACTGTATCCAGAACACTAGAGTGACATACAAATGTGTCCCCAATTATAAAGCTAAATAAACATTAGATTTTTTTCATGACAATCTTTTCAGGTTCAAGTAACAACAAATAATAAATTAGCCAATAAGTCCTCCAAATACATTCATGTATATGGGATCACATTGTGTGTATGTGTATGTGTGTGTGTGTGTGTGTGTGTGTGTGTGTGTGTGTGTTTGGAGTTGCTGTTATTTCTTTGCCCAAAATAAAGCATCAGCAATTTTGGCAGAAAATACTGAGCAATTTTGAACAAATATCATTTGTCATAACAATCAATTTAGAAAGCACCAAAACAGCTTCAAGTAAGGACAGAAAAAGTCATTAAAACTCTGAAAACTCAGCCAAATGATTCCAATCCTGATGTTTCCTTTACTGCAGTCAAACAGAAAATAGTCTTTACTGCTGAACATTCATCTATCACTAGCAATAATTACTTTTTAATTAATACTTTTAAGGTAATTACGTATTACAGGATACAGAAAAGATGTATGTTATAGTCACTGTGCTGCCAAACTTCTTTGTTATGCAAATTATGTAGTTGATGCTCTAAACGCACTCTATGGTAATTTAGAAGTAAAGCTTAACACCCAGAAAGTCAGAAAGTTATCCTGATCATTTTAATTTTATCTCTCTTTAATATTCTACAAAGATAATAGCAATCCTGCAAATGGTTTAAAGCATATAAACAGCTGTGTCCTCAATCATGTCCAACACTTTAAGACACCCTGGATTGTGGCCTGTGAGGCTCATCTCTCCATGGAATTTTCCAGGCAAGAATACTGTAGTTTGCCGTTTCCTACTCCAGAGGATCTTCTGAGCCAAGGATAGAACCCATGTCTCTTGCACCCCCCTGCATTGGCAGGTGGATTCTTTACTACTGTCCAATCTGGGAAGCACAAACAGCAAATAGTACAGACTTAGAGACTACCAAATTTGAACAACTCAGCAGTGGCCACAAGGACCAGAAAAGGTCAGTTGTCATTCCAATCCCAAAGAAAGGCAATGCCAAAGAATGTTCAAACTGCCACACAATTGAACTCATCTCACACACTAGCAAAGTAATGCTCAGAATTCTCCAAGCTAGGCTTCAACAGTACATGAACTGAGAAATTCCAGATATTAAAGGCAGATTTAGAAAAGGCAGAGCAACCGCATCATTGAAAAAGCAAGAGAGTACCAGAAAAACATCTACTTCTGCTTTATTGACTATGCCAAAGCCTTTGACTGTGTAGATAAAAACAAACTGTGGGAAATTCTTCAAGAGATGGGAATACTAGACCACCTTACCTGTGTCCTGAGAAATCTGTATGCAGGTCAAGAAATAACAGTTAGAACTGGACGTGGAACAACAGACTGATTCCAAATTGGGTAAGGAGTATATCAAGGCTGTATACTGTCACCCTGTTAATTTAACTTCTATGTAGTGTACATCTTGTGAAATGTCAGGCTGGATGAAGCATCAGCTGGAATCAAGGTAGCCAGGAGAAATATCAATAACCTCAGATATGCAAATGACACCAATCTTAAAAAAGGGAAGAGGAACTAAAGAGCCTCTTGATGAAAGTGAAAGAGGAGAGTGAAAAAGCTGGCTTAAAACTCAATATTCAAAAAATGAAAATCATGGCAGCTGGTCCCATCACTTCATGGCAAATGATGGGGTAAAAATAGAAACATTGACAGACTTTATTTTCTTGGGCTCCAAAATCACTGCAGATGGTGACTGCAGCCATAAAATCAAAAGACACATGCTTCTTAGAAGAAAAGCTATGACCAACCTAGATAGCATATTAAAACCAGAGACATTACTTTTCCAAGAAAGGTCCGTCCCTTAAAAGCTATGGTTTTTCCAGTAGTCATATACTGATGTGAAAGTCTGACTATAAAGAATGCTGAGTGCTGAAGATTTGATGCTTTTTTGTTGGAGAAGACTCTTGAGATTCCCTTGGACTGCAAGGAGATCCAACCAGTCAATCCTAAAGGAAATCAGTCCTGAATATTCATTGGAAGGACTGATGCTGAAGATGAAACTCCAATAGTTTGACTACCTGATGCAAAGAACTAACTCATTGGAAAAGACCCTGATGCTGGGGAAGATTGACGGGAGGAGGAGAGGTGGATGACAGAGGATTACATAATTGGATGCCATCACCGACTTGATGGACATGAGTTTGAGCAAGCTCTGTGAGTTGGTGATGGACAGGGAAGCCTAGCATGCCACAGTTCATGGGGTCGTAAAGAGTCAGACATGACTAAGCAACTGTGATGAAATGAAACACCACTAATGGGGCTTCCCTGGTGACTTGGCATTGAAGAATCCTCCTGCAATGCAGGAGACACAGGAGATATGAGTTTCATCCCTGGGTCAGGAATATATCCTAGAAGAGGAAATGGTAACCCATTCACGTATCCTTGCCTGGAAAAGCCCAAGGACAGTGGAGCCTGGTGGGCTACATTCCATACAGCTGCAAATTGGGCAAAACTGAGCAAACATACACACACACACACACACACACACACACACACACACACACACAAAGAGCACTAATAAATGCCCCTCCCCTAAAAGAAAACCACATGGAAATAATTTAGGAGGTAAAACACCCCCTTTTACAAAGAGCTTCTAAAAACTCTTTAAAAACTCTGACTTCAAAAGATTCAGTCCTTCTTTGTCCTATTATTTGTTCCATATCACTGCTTAAGTCTATTTTATTTTATTCCCTTTCAACCCAGCGAGGAGTACTTATATTTTAAAGAACTGTATTTTAACTTTTCCCAGCCAAATGATTCTAGTTCATCTGTCATTTTACACGAACAGGTTAACTCCTAAATTAACTTAACATGCATTTTTGAAGACTATTAGTTTTGACTAAGAACTACAGAAGACACAAACATGGCATATAATACCTGAGTTTGAGAAATTAATAGTCTTGTTGCTGGCAGGTTATCAAGAATTTTACAAAAATTAAAGACCCATAAAGTTCAATATAAACAGATTCTAAATATATTTTAATGCATATAATTTCTATTCAGATTTATGAATATGAGAAAGAAATAGATTTGTAATTATCAAAGCATGTTTGATCATGTTCTTATAACATTCAGGACTGGAAATAATCCTTCAGTAACTGTAGATTATTTTTAAGTGAAAAAGAAAACATTTTATGTAAGAGAAAAAAGAGATTACACTTGATGTTCTGCAGAGATAAAGGGTGATGTAATTTAACTCGAAAATCATCATATCTAGTGTGTTACAGAATAGTATAAAATGCAGTAGGATAGCTTCAGAGAATGGGGTTTAGGATGACTAGAATGAAGAGTTTGATCCCATAGGAAATGAAAGATCATAGCAGGTTTTTAAATGAGAAAGTCTCCCTTATATAGCAATGCTTCTGGCATCACTTTATAGATTTTATTGCAAATAATTTCCATGTAATTAAAATTGAACCCTAGATGTTATTAATTTATGACTATGAAAATACTCCCAAAAGGAAAATTAATTTTGTCTTCAATATCTATTTAGAGATATATCTATTTCAAATATATGTGAATAAAAGAAAAGACATGAGGCTATTTGCCAATTAATCTATAATATATAATCTTCTAAAAAGTTAAATGTTCAAAAACTATATAATGAGATACAATTTAACATTTTTTTGTAAAATTGACAGAAAAGTTTAAAGAATATAAATATGTATATTAAGAGAGAGAAGGAGTAGATACAAAGTAAACAAAATGTATCCTTGAGGACTTTCTAAAGGAGGAAAGTTTCTTTCAGAAAAGCTTTATAAGCAGTTCAGAAGACATACATTATTCTGAATTGCCTTTGGATGACACTGCTTTTGTTTCTGGGACTAAGCACTTTTATTGAGAAATTATTTTAATGGAATGATTATCCTGAACTGCTGTAGACTATTTCACAGCTTTTCTTTTCTTTTTTTCTTTTACAAAATTATATTCACATAATTTCTGTCATTATTTTAAGGAACTAACTTATTATTCATGCAAGTCTCTTAAATGACAGAAAGTCTACTAACAATAACTTTCCTTATGCAAACATCAAAAATACATCTTTGACACATTGCTAACTGATTCAAAGTAAGCATGCACCTAATGAATTGGCTCTCAAGATATGATTCCAAGACCAGCAACATCAATCTCACATGGCAACCACTGGATAGAAACTCAGGGAATAGGATGCACCAATCTGATTTTACAAGCCTCCAGGGTGATTCTGATGTTTAAGAACAACCTCAGTTCAGATCAGTTCAGTCGCTCAATCATGTCCGACTCTTTGTGACCCCATGGACTGCAGCACACCATGCTTCCCTGTCCACCACCAACTCTCGGAGCTTACGCAAACTTGAAAAACATGTACAAAGACATTAATCATAATATTACTTTTATTATTAAAGCAAAAAATAATAATTTCAATGTTAACCAAAGGAAAATGAGGCTTTAAACTATGAATACACTCAACTCTTTATTCTTTTATCCATTTCTTATACCTCAGGAATCAACTTTCACATTCCCATAAACTAACAATATTTAAAAATTATCACCTACATCATTCTCATACTCGAATGGGGGAGTATTCATTTCCATTAAACTTCATGGTCAGAAGCATACTCTCTTGTAAAGCAGGCATCCCAGAACAAATACACATATGAGAAATGCAGGAGATAATAAGTCTAAAGGGAGAAAATGTAGATATAAATACCAAAAGTATATATATATAGCTGGCAAATATAGTCACCATCTATAGAAATGTATCTTTCTTTCTTTTCATTATATATTCTTCCCTGAATTATCTCAGTTACTCTGTCATAATGGACTCTTTGTGACCCCATGAACTGTAACCCACCAAGCTCTTCTGTCTGTGGAATTTTCCAGGCAAGAATACTGGAGTGGGTTGCCCTTCCCTTTGTCAGGGGATCTTCCTGACCCAGAGATTAAAACCTTAAGCAAGAAGTAAATTTTATAGTCACTACAATTCATGTATTTCGGGAGCATATGTATCAATCAATACTTCCATGAAAAAGAAATGATAAGAATAATGATGCATGGTAATAGGGTATTAGTGTTATCTTTTGATCTCCCTATTCCATATCAAGTCATATAGTATAAAATATCCATTTAATGATACAGGCTAAAATTATGTTCACCTTTTATGCTGAGAGACATCATGATGTTCTGGAAATAGTGCTCTGCTACAAAGGGAATCTCTTATTTTTCTGACCCATTCTGGTATGAAAATGTCACTTGATCTCTCCTGGCCTAAAGGCAGACTTTAGAACAAGACACTGACCTAAAAAACTTACAATTCCAAGATCTATGATTGGAATGCAGCACTTTAAACTTTCCATAACCTAGTAACTACATTGTGTCATGTCAATTTTTCCATGAAAATATAAGCTAGGTATACAAAATAAATTAGAATGATGCATAGTCTAACAGTAAATCTAGTGGGGAATGTTAATCGGTTTTAAAAACAAACAAATTTTAATATTTTTAATAGTACAAATGTTTCAATGTTTAAAATCAGAAGCACAAAGTGATTCTGAAACATTTTGCTCACAGCGGGACTGCTCTCTCCAAAATGTTGAAATTCTGCATGGTAAAAACACTAATTTGTTTGGTATGTTAGGTAACAAGGCAGATTCACCAGGTGCTATCACTGGTAAAAAATCCACCTGCCAATGAAGGACACAAGTGACACGAGTTCAATCCCTGGGTCAGGTAGATCAGGGGTAGGAAAAATCTACGCACTCCAGTATTCTTGCCTGGAAAATCCCATGGTCAGAGGAACCTGGAGGATTATAGTCCAAAGGATTGCAGAGTCAGACATGACCAAGTGTACATGCAATGAACACTAGGTAGCAACTATATAGATATTGTTATACCAACTATAATAATTAATTCTCCTACTTGTTTTGTTATGAATTATAAAAGCAGCAGTAACATGCTGCTCTTCAAAACAATGGCAGCATATTTCTGAAAGAAAAATTATCCAATTACTTTCTCTTTATAAGATTAATTACCAGTAAATCAGTTAACCCCTCCTTCTGAAAATACATTTTTTTGTGTGGTAGCCATTTAAATTATAGATATACTGACAGGGATACTGAGTACTATAAATCTTGAATAAATTCAATGCTATATATGTTATTTTGGAAAGAAAAAAAAGACTACTTTTCAAAAAGTATTTAGAAAAAAAAGTATTTAGGGTCTATATTTAAGAGAAAATATTTCATAAAGTTGAGAACACTGAGTTGTATAGTAAGCTTCGTTTTCAATAAAAAGGCAAAAGACGTCCTCTATAGTATAGGATTATTACCATCTAATATTGCTTAAAATATTGCTTTTTGATTTTTTCCCTTTTCAAATAAAAGCCCAAATAAGAGTATAATGAATATGAACAGTATTGAATATTAATACTGTATTAATATTAATTAATACTCAAAGCAAAGATGAAAGTTATTTTTAGATTTTCCTTTTCAGTTCTACTTAAAATGATAACGTATTTTCAATTATTAGAGACTTCTGTGTGGCAAAACTGATCCACATAGTACAAAAGTAAATCTACCTCTAAAAGATATAAAACGTAATTCCATAAATACTATAACATTCAGTTCAGTTCAGTTCAGTCGCTCAGTCATGTCCGACTCTTTGCGACCCCATGAATTGCAGCACGCCAGGTCTCCCTGTCCATCACCAACTCCCGGAGTTCACTCAAGCTCTTGTCCATTGAGTCGGTGATGCCATCCAGCCATCTCATCCTCTGTTGTCCCCTTCTCCTCCTGCCCCCAATCCCTCTCAGCATCAGAGTTTTTCCCAATGAGTCAACTCTTTGCATGAGGTGGCCAAAGTATTGGAGTTTAAAGCTTAAATGAGCTATTTTCCAATAATTCATTATGTATCGAGTTAGCTAACCTTGAGAGCTACTAGGTATAAAAAACTAAATAACAGATAACATTTATTCATTATGTTTTGTTCTGTTAAATATTTGGAAAAAGCTTTTGTAATGGAAAAGACAAAAAAACAGAGACATCAACACAGATAAGGCCGTTACAAGAAAACTACACGCCAATATCCCTGGTGAATATAGATGCAAAAATTCTCAATTAAATATTAGCAAACTGAATTTATTAACACAAAAATGATCATATACCATTATCATGTGGGAATTATCCCTGGGATGTAGGGTGATTCAACACACCAAAATTAATACGTGTGATACACCACATTAACAGAGTGAGAGATAAATATCATATGATAATCTCAATAGAAGAATAAAATGCATTAGGTAAAATTAAACAACTGTTCATGATAAAAACTGTCAACACAGTGGGTATAGAAAGAACATAGTCTGATATAATAAGTCCACAGATAACATCATACTCAATGGTGAAATGTTGAAAAGTTTCTCTCAGAGATCAAGATCAAGGTAAGTGGGCCCACTATCAATGTTCCTATCCAACACAGTACTTGAAAGTCCTAGTCTAAGCAATTAGTCAAAAAATTAAAAAACAGTAAAATACAAATGCTGTATCTATTTGTCTCTAATGTTATATAGAGAAAACCCTAAAGACTCCATCAAAAGACTCACAGAAGTAATTAACAGATTTGATGCTTCAGGATACAAAATTGACACAAAAATTATAAGGAATCAAGGCTTACAATGTCCCTTAGGAAAGCTGGCCTGGTGATTGGTTTACAAGATCTTAACCTTAAAATTGCTGAGGAAAGCCCTTTGCAAGCAAAACAGGAGTTTCTGCATATTTTGGAAAACTCATAAATAACACAATTCTCCCGTATATAAAAATACTACAATTGAAATCTTGTGAAGTTTCCTTGAGTGAGTTCACTAGTAAACTGACAGAACAGCTAAAAAGAGAGGAGAAAGATGGTAACGATAACCCTGTATACGAGACAGCAAAAGAGACACTGATGTATAGAACAGTCTTATGGACTCTGTGGGAGAGGGAGAGGGTGGGAGGATTTGGGAGAATGGCATTGAAACATGTGAAACGTCATGTATGAAACGAGATGCCAGTCCAGGTTCAATGCACGATGCTGGATGCTTGGGGCTGGTGCACTGGGACGACCCAGAGGGATGGTGTGGGGAGGGAGGAGGGAGGAGGGTTCAGGATGGGGAACACATGTATACTAATTAAATAATTTTCTATTAAAAAAAAAAAAATTCCATTCAAGATTCCTTAAGAAAACTTCTAGACAGAAGTTCATTTTGTAGCCTTCGAAGTTGATTGTTTTTGTTTATGCGGCTATCTTTGCAAAACAAATTTTTTTTAAATTTTAATATAAATTTATTTATTTTAATTGGAGGTTAATTACATGGATAATTAATAATTCTGCAACCCATGAATAATCAGGACAAACCTAATAATACTATACCTTTTTAATCAAAAATAATCATTGGAAATGATTTATGATGACAAGGAAAAACATGAGTAAGAAAAAAATTTATCAAAGATTTTGAAATGAACAGAAGGAATTATTTGGTGTCCTTTCATGTAGTTCTGGAACTCCAAAGAATGCTCTGAGAGAGTGAGAGTGAAAGTCGCTCAGTTGTGTCTGATTGTTTGTGACCCCAGGGACTACAGAGTCCATGGAATTCTCCAGGCCAGAATACTGGAGTGGGTAGCCTTTCCCTTTTCCAGGGGATCTTCCTGACCCAGGAATTGAACCAGGGTCCCCTGCATTGCAGGCAGAATCTTTACCAACTGAGTTATCAGGGAAGCCTGTAAAGAATGCTCTAGGTACTATCAGATTGTGTAAAAATGTGCACCCTGATTGCTCCTGTATTGACAATGCTATTTCACAGATCTACTATATATATTTTTTAATCAAATTCCAATTGCTCACTGATGGCATATAAGAAAATAATTGTATTTTGCATACTGACCCACTGTCCTACAACTTAGCTGTTCTTGCTTACTAATCCAGAGAGTTTTCTACAGATTATATGGCATTTTATACACATACAATTTAGCCATCTGTAAATATAGCTTATTTCTTTCTAGTTTTTATACTTTTGAAATTTCTTCATTTTTAAATTGATTCCTTGTTAATTTAATTGTTGCCAGAAAGGATACTTTATATGATTTCTATTATTCTCAATTGTTAAGCTATGTATTATGACTCAAAATATATTCTTTGGTGAATATTTATGTGAGTTTGAAGAGATGTGTATTCTGCCACTGTTGGGTGAAATATTAGCCAACAGATGAAGTTGATAGTTAAGTTCAGGTCAAGTACAGCCATACCAATTTTCCTACCAGTTTGATCTGTTGGATCAATTACTGGTAGAAGGAGGTTGATGTATCCTATCATATTGACTATATTTCAATTCTAACATTTTTTTCCTCATGAACATTGATTCTCCATTGTTCACTGCATACACATTAAGGATGGCTATGTCTTCTTTGAGAACTGACCCCTTTACCATATTATAATGCTCCTTTTTGTCCTAATAATCTTATTTGTTTTGAAATATGCATTGAGATTAAGATAGTTGCTCTTGCTTTTTTAAATCATGTATTAGACAATCATGTCATGATTAAGACAACCATGTATTATCTACAAGAAATACACTTTATTTTTTTCAAAGAAGTTAAAATTAGTGAGGCGGCATTTTTCTGTCTCATTAATTTTAACTTCTTTGGAAAGAAAGTGGGTTTCCTGTAGATAATACATGATTATCTCTAGTTATTTAATCAACTCTAACTAAAATGATGCAGCTACACCATTCACATTGTCAATAATTATTCATATACTTAGATAAATATCTAATATATTTGTAATAGTTTTTGTTAGTTGTATTTGATATTTCCACTTTTATTTAGATAAAATTAACTTCACAGTATGCTTATGAACCTAAGTAAAGATGATACTCAAAATACCTATTTTACTTTCTAGACCTAGACTAGATAACGTTTTAAGCTACAGCTCTAGTTCATTGTGATATTTATAATTGAAAGCTATGAGAACAGATGTGTGGGTGAAGCCATAGAACATATTTGCTTGAAATTTATTGAGCAGGGATCTTATAAAGGGCCAGAAATAAGATGTGTGGTTCACATAGATAGTGAGCATAACATCTGTATTAAACGTCGGAGAGAAGTTTATAAAGGGCATTGGCAATAAACTCTTTGTTGCAGCTGTTTTCCAAGTAATGTAAATACTTTTTCCTGTGATTATGTATAGCCTTGGAATGGCACCTTTTAACTAACCCATATGTGTTTGGTTTTCAATCGTTTTTTATATTCAAATGTATATATGGTGCTCACTTTTAGGATCAGCAGTGTTGACCATTATGCTGCATAGCTGTATCATAGCCTTACTAGTCGTGTGTGGTTGGTTGACCCTCTGGATAGACAGATGTTAGTCTGCATGGCGTCTTACCCCTTGGTTCATCAGTGAATGACTGTGCATGTGTTGTATGTCATAATATGTCGTCACATAAAAGGGAGGGAGCAAATAACCATTATGTTAAGATAATATTGGACCAAACGACTTACTTGCTCTAAACAGTTTCTTGTACCCCTTAACCTGTCTTCAGAAGTTGCAGAGTTACACTAGTGTGTAAATTAAATACTGTGGAAAAACAAACAAAAAAAATTATATATATATGCAAGGTGCAAAAAATATTTTGATATACATATATATTGTGAAATGATCATCAAAATCAAATTAGTTAACATATCCATTATCTCACATAGTTAACATGCATTTGTGTGAAGAGGACACTTGAGATCTAATCTCTTGGCAAATTTTAATTATAAAATACATTATGTTTTTAAACTACAACTACCATGTTGTACCTTAGTTCTGTAGAAGTTATTTAATCTTAGAACTCAAAGCTTGTACACTTTGACCAATATCATCCCACTTCTTAGAGCCCCCATCCATTGTTGTTGTTTTTCAGGTGCTACCTCGTATCTGACTTTTCATGACCCTAGGACTGCAGCACACCAGGCTTCTCTGTCCTTCACTATCTCTCAGAGTTTGCTAAATCTCATGTCCTTTGTGTCAATGATGCCATCCAACCATCTCATCCTCTGTCTCCCCTTCTCCTCCTGCCCTCAATCTTTCCCAGCCTCAGGGTCTTTTCCAGTGAGTTGACTCTTCATATCAGGTGGCCAAAGTACTGAAGCTTCAGCTTCTGCATCAATACTTCCAATGAATATTCTGGGTTGATTTTCTTTAGGATTGACTGGTTTGATCTCCTTGCTGTCCAAGAGACTCTCAAGAGTCGTCTTCAGCACCACAGTCTGAAAGTTTCAATTCTTCAGTGCTCAGCTTTCTTTATGGTCCAACTCTCACATCCATACATGACCACTGGAAAAACCATAGCTTTGATTATATGGACCTTTGTCAAGAAGGTGATATCTCTGCTTTTTTCACATACAGTCAAGGTTTGTCAGCTTTTCTTCCAAGGAGGAAGCATCTATTAGTTTCATGGCAGCAGTCACCATCCACAGTGATTTTGGAGTCCTCAAAAATAAAATCCACCACTGTTCCCATTTTTTCCCATCTATTTGCCATGAAGTGATGTAATGTGAATGATTGATGAATGCTATGATGATTGTTGCTAGTAAGCACCATTAAACTCTTTATTATTGTGAGTTCAACTTTTTATTCTTCAACATAGAAGTGAGATCATGTAGTATTTGCCTTTGTGTGTCTGGCTTATTTCACTTAATATAATGTCCTCTGGATTTGTTTGTGTTGTCACAAGATGGCACTAATTCCTTTTTTAAGGCTGAATAATATTTCATTATATATATTTATTATTTTATATTATATATTATACATATTGATACTATGTATAAATATATATCATTATGTTTATTTTATTTTTTATTGTTTACTAAATTATATATTATATATATTCTATTTAATAGATGATATATATTTTTCTTTATCCACTGACAAATACTTAGGTTGTTTCCATATATTGCCTCTTTACAATAATGTGGCAATAAAAATAAGAGAGCAGATGTCTCTTTAAAAAAATGATTTCTTTGGATATATACCCAAAAGAGAGATTGTTTTTGAGTTTGATTCTACTCCATTTGCTTAGTTTGGTTTTTGTTACCACAGCTTTTGGTGTCAAATCCTCCCAGAGTATCACCAGGACTATTGTTAAAGAGTTTTTTTCCCTTATGATTCCTTCCAGGAATTTTACAGCTTTCAGGACCTACATTTAATTCTTTAATCCATTTTGAGTTGGTTTTTGTGCAGTGTGTAAGTGTTCAATTTCATTCTTTTGCATGTGGATATCCACTTTTCCCAACACCATTTATTAAGAGAATATCCTTTCCTCTTTGTGTATTCTTGGCATATTTTTCAGAGTAGTTGACCCTATATGCAAAGATTTATTGATGCATTATCTATTCTGTTCCATTGGTCTATGTATCTCTTGTTTAGGCTAGTCTGGTGCTATTTTGATTAGCATAGTCTTAAAGTATATTTGAAATCAAGAAGCTTCATTCTTGTTCAACACTGCTTTTGTTATCCAGAGTCTCTTGTGGTTCAGTTCAATTTTAGGACTGTTTTTTGTCTCTTAAAAAAGATGCCATTGGAATTTTGAGAGGCTGTTTTGAATCTGCACATTTCTTTGAGTAGTATGGATATTTTAACAATATACATTCTTGCAAAGCATGAAAATGAGATATGTGTCTTTTGGGGCTTCCCTGATGGCTCAGATGGTAAAGAATATGCCTGCTATGCAGGAGGCCTGGGTTCAATCCCTGGGTAGTAAAGATCTCCTGGAGAAGGGAATGGCAACCCACTCGAGTATTCTTGCCTGGAGAACTCCATGGACAGAGGAGCCTGACAGGCTACAGTACACAGGGTGGTGAAGAGTTGGACACAACTGAGCAGTTGACACTTTCACTTCAGTTTCATGTCTTTTTAAAATTTCTTTATTAACATTCTATAGTTTTCAGCATATCTGTTGTTCACTTTGTTGTTTAAATTAATTTTGAATTACTTTACTTTTTTGATGCTATTGTAAATGGAATTATTTATTTGTTGTAAATGTACAAGAAATGCAATTGACTTGTATGTTGATTTTGTATCCTCAGAAATGTTTTTTAATTTAGCAAATTTTTTTTTAATTTTAAATTCAAAAAAGAGAAAGCATTAAAAAACAGAAGAGATTAACTTATCTGCTTTGAAGAAATATATATCAAAGAAAACAAAAGGTTAAAAAAATCCAAACTTCCAGTAGAGATACAAAATGAATGTATCCTCTGTAAAATTCTAGACTAAACTTTTAGTACCTAGAGAAAATTTCTTTCTTTTTTTCAAAAATTAAATTTATTTGGGTAGAGTTGATTTACAATGTTGTGTTAGTTTCTGCTGTATAGCAAGGTGAATCAATTATACATACACATATATTCACTCTTACTTAATTTTCTATATAGTTCATTATAGTGTATTGAGTAGAGTTCTCTGTGCTATGACTTTTTGTTGAAAGATGGATTTGCTGTATAGTTTTTAAGGACTGAGATAAATATTTTTCTAAAATGGTGTAAAGTTGCACAATGTGGTGATTTAACATATATATACAATGTAGAATGACTGCCACAATCAAGTTTATTAACATATCTATCATGTCACATAGTTACCATTTTTTAAGTGTGAATTTATGTTATTTCAGCTAGAAGCCTTGCTATGTTTAATGTTTATTGTAGCTATAGTTTCTACAGCTTCAAATTCTCAATAGTGTCCTTCTTATCTCCATTCTTGACACTGTTCTACTGGTCTTTTCCTTTGTACTCTCTATAGTAAGCCTGTATCTTTCACTATTTTTAGCTGTAATCTATTGCTATACTGGAGTCCTACTGATGTGGTTGCACTTTGGGGCGGGGGGGCGGTGGGTGGCGGTGCAAAAAGCATTTATCACTTGATTAAATATTAGTCTTTTATTTGACCTGTCTTTTGAGGCTATAACTTTCAACAGTTTGTCCAAAGGTATTGCTTTTATTATTTTCCCCCAGTCTCAACTCCTGTCTATGGCACCAGCATTCATGATTTGCATTTTTGAAGCCTTGACCCTTCCTACCAAATATATATTATTTCTCTCCTTTATATGATATAGGATGACTCTAGGGGGGCGTATTGGGAAGAACAATCCTTCCCAAATTGTAATTATTGGTCAGATTTGACCCATGACAGAGTCTTGTTTTCTGGAGTGTAGGATGTATTTTTCATTGAGAAGGTTCTTGATGTAAATTACAGTGGTTATTCTTCCTGTCTAACATAACTTCTATTATAAACACTTCTAAAGATTTCTATAGATACTTTTTAAATTTTTTAAAAGCACAAGACCTTCTCTTTTCAATGATCAGCATCACAAAAATTTAATATAAGTTCACACATATGCCTAATACTTTGAAATCCTCAAAGTGAAAGATTTTATCATTATACCAGCTTCTAGAAATTATGTTAATGGACATTTCTCTGAGTTCTACTAATATGTGTTTGATTTCCTTGATGATGTTTAGATAAGCAAATACCTATATTTTGTCACATATGAACACAGTAGAATATAATAAGAAAAAGACGCTAAAATGGCAAAAATAAGTTGTACTTTCTTTTTGTAAAGCACTCTGTTAAGTACTGAATCATTGAAAGGGTTCATTTGAAATCTCACTAATATGAAAGCTCAAAATTTCTTCATAGATAAATATGCTATTAGGTGCAGTCATGCATGTTTGGTCATTTCTGACTCCTTGCAACCCCATGAAGCCCTCCAAGCTTCTCAGTCCATGGGATTTTCCAGGCAAGAGTATTGGAGTGGGGTGCCATTTCCTACTCCAGGGGTCCTTCTTGACCCAGGGATTGAACCCACATGTCTTGAGTTTCCTGCATTGTTGGGGAGATTATTTACCACTGAGCCTCTTGTCTATGTACTAAAACAACCAAAATTATACAAGAGTGGATGGAATTTCAGGTACTCAACACTGGTGCTGGTGGTGATGGTTTAGTCGCTAAATTCTGTCCAACTCTTAAAACCCCAAGGACTGTAGCCCACCAAGGTCCTCTGTCCATGGGATTTTCCAGGCAAGAATACTGGAGTGGATTGCCAATTCCTTCTTCAGGGGATATTCCTGACCCAGGGATTGAAGCCACACCTCCTGCTTGACAAATGGATTCTTTACTATTGCACCGCTGGGCTTCCCACTCTCAATATTATCCTAAATCTAAATCACATTGAATTTGATTTTCACTGGCAATTTTGAAATTTATTATTAGTTATTAAACATTTTAACCTATGACACTTGGATCCATAAATATTTTTATAAACTCCTTTGTAAAGTTAGATTATTTCCTAAATTTCATTGCAAAATAAACTAGGTCATTCACTAACATTATATATTATAATTCTTAAGTAGAACACTTCATACTTTTAATAAAGACCTAGAGAAATAACTAATAAAGTCAATGTGCAAAATAGTGGGCAAAACAGAATTTGCAATTCATTGAATATTTTATGGACTTTCCTGATGGCTTAGATGTTAAAGACTCTGCCTTCAATGAAAGAGACCCAGGTTCAATCTCTGGATCCAGAAGATCCCATAGAGAAGATAATGGCAAACCACACCAGTATTCTTGCCTGGAAAACTCAATGGACAGAGGAGGCTGGCAGGCTACCATCTATGGAGTGAGAAGGAATCAGACATGACTGAGCAACTAACACTTTCATTATTTTGTAATGCATTGCTAAATTAACCTTTGGCTTATAGATTTGTTATCTGGACTATATAAATGCTATAGTGCCATCTCCTGGAAAGTATAATGATCTAGAAAAGAGGGTGTAATTGAATATGAGCTTTGTTTAGTATTTAATATTAATCAAAAAAATTAAAAATGGGAAAAGAGAGACGACTATAAATTTGTCTTGAGAGTAAAAATAATTTTTAATATTGAGAGAGTATCAGTTTGAATATTTCACTCACACATTATATTTTTGTCCTTTAGAAGCTTACATCAACATACATCATTAACTCTCTTAATATTAGGGGCATGTGCTGAGCTTACAAAAATACAAGATTAATCATTTTAGGTCATGAAATTAACTTTCTGTCTCAAGTCAGTTAGGACTCTCACTTTGTAGGAGCCTAATGCCTCCATTTACACTCCTGCAGCAATTATAAAAATTATCAGAATAATAAGGCCATAAAAATCATTAGAGTCATGCTGAATCTTACAGTCTATTGAGAATACTTTTTTGTACCTCCAGATCATTCCCAAACCTACACTTTCTCTTCAATTTTTTTTTCTAGTAGAGAGCCTTTAATTGCTTTCTTAGAAATTTATTTTTGTGTATCCTGTTAAAGAGTCATTTTTGAGAAACTGAGTACTCTGTCCTCAATATTTAACTCATGTCTTCTTAATTGTCTATCAATGGAGTTACTGTTCAGAAATGTACTTTATATTTCCTTTCTTTTAATATCTTATGTGATTTTGCTATTTTGTATTGAATTTTTAAAATCTTTTACATTATTTTTAAAATATTATATTGAACAGCATACATGATTAAATTTTGTTGCACAAATTATTTTTTTTAGGTTTTACTCTCACTGTTTTGGACAGCACATGTATTCTTCCCTTTATTCTTATGACATTGTTATTTACATTATATAGGGAATGTTATTTAAAAACCTGTATCTTAAAGTTGTGAACAAAGTGATACTAACAATATTTATAAAAATTGCAAGTTGTTCAGTCATGTTCAACTCTTTGCAAGACCATAGACTATAGCCCACCAGGCTCCTCTGTCCATGGAGTTCTCGAGGCAAGAATACTGGAGTGGGTAACTGTTACCTTCTCCAGGGACTTTCCCAACCCCAAAATCGAACCCAGATCTCCCACATTACAGGCAAGTTCTTTACTATTGTCTAATTCAATGAAACTAAGCCATGCCCATGGGGCAACCCAAGATGGGCGGGTCACGGTGGAGAGATCTGACAGAATGTAGTCCACTGGAGAAGGGAATGGCAAACCACTTCAGTATTCTTGCCTTGAGAACCCCATGAACAGTATGAAAAGGCAAAATGATAGGACACTGAAAGAGGAACTCCCCAGGTCAGTAGGTGCCCAATATGCTACTGGAGATCAGTGGAGAAATAACTCCAGAAAGAATGAAGGGATGGAGCCAAAGCATAAAGAATACCCAGCTGTGGATGTGACTGGTGATAGAAGCAAGGTCCGATGCTGTAAACAGCAATATTGCATAGGAACCTGGAATGTCAGGTCCATGAATCAAGGCAAATTGGAAGTGGTCAAACAACAGATGGCAAGAGTGAATGTCGACATTCTAGGAATCAGCGAAATAGAATGGACTGGAATGGGTGAATTTAACTCAGAAGACCATTATATCTACTACTGCGGGCAGGAATCCCTCAGAAGAAATGGAGTAGCCATCATGGTCAAAAAAGAGTCCGAAATGCAGTACTTGGATGCAATCTCAAACGATGATCTCTATTCGTTTCCTAGGCAAAACATTCAATATCACAGTAATCCAAGGCTATGCCCCAACCAGTAACGCTGAAGAAGCTGAAGTTAAACGGTTCTATAAAGACCTACAAGACCTTTAGAACTAACACCCAAAAAAGATGTCCTTTTCATTATAGGGGACTGGAATGCAAAAGTAGGAAGTCAAGAAACACCTGGAGTAACAGGCAAATTTGGCCTTGGAATACGGAATGAAGCAGGGCAAAGACTAATAGAGTTTTGCCAAGAAAATGCACTGGTCATAACAAACACCCACTTTCAACAACACAAGGGAAGACTCTACACATGGACATCACCAGATGGTCAACAGCAAATTCAGATTGATTATATTCTTTGCAGCCAAAGGTGGAGAAGTTCTATACAGTCAGCAAAAACAAGATCAGGAGCTGACTGTGGCTCACATCATGAACTCCTTATTGCCAAATTCAGACTAAAATTGAAGAAAGTAGGAAAAACCATTAGACCATTCAGGCATGACCTAAATCAAAACCCTTATGATTATACAGTGGAAGTGAGAAATAGATTTAAAGGACTAGATCTGATAGATAGAGTACCTGATGAACTATGGAATGAGGTTTGTGACATTGTACAGGAGACAGGGATCAAGACCATCCCTGTGGAAAAGAAATTTAAAAAAGCAAAATGGCTGTCTGGGGAGGCCTTACAAATAGCTGGAAAAGAAGAGAAGCAAAAAGCAAAGGAGAAAAGGACAGATATAAGCATCTGAATGCAGAGTTCCAAAGAATAGCAAGGAGAGATAAGAAAGCCTTCTTCAGCGATCAATACAAAGAAATAGAGGGAAACAACAGAGTGGGAAAGAGTAGAGATCTTTTCAAGAAAATTAGAGATACCAAGAGAACATTTCATGCAAAGATGGGCTCGATAAAGCACAGAAATGGTATGGACCTAACAGAAGCAGAAGATATTAAGAAGAGGTGGCAAGAATACACAGAAGAAGTGTACAAAAAAGATGTTCACAACCCAGATAATCACAATGGTGTGATCACTCACCTAGAGCCAGACATCCTGAAATGTGAAGTCAAGTGGGCCTTAGAAAGCATCAATATGAACAAAGCCAGAGGAGGTGATGGAATTCCAGTTGTGCTATTTCAAATCCTGAAAGATGATGCTGTGAAAGTGCTGCATGAATGCAATATGCCAGCAAATCTGGAAAACTCAGCAGTGGCCACAGGACTGGAAAAGGTCAGTTTTCATTCCAATCCCAAAGAAAGGCAATGCCAAAGAATGCTCAAACTACCGCACAATTGCACTCATCTCACACGCTAGTAAAGTAATGCTCACAATTCTCCAAGCCAGGCTTCAGCAATATGTGAACCATGAACTTCCTGATGCTCAAGCTTTATTTAGAAAAGGCAGAGGAACCAGATATCAACTTGCCAACATCGCCTGGATCATGGAAAAAGCAAGAGAGTTCCAGAAAACCGTCTATTTCTGCTTTATTGACTACGTCAAAGCCTTTGACTGTGTGGATCACAATAAACTGTGGAAAATTCTGAAAGAGATGGGAATACCAGACCACCTGATCTGCCTCTTGAGAAATCTGTATGCAGGTCAGGAAGCAACAGTTAGAACTGGAAATGGAACAACAGACTGGTTCCAAATAGGAAAAGGAGTTCGTCAATGCTATATATTGTCACCCTGCTTATTTAACTTATACGCAGAGTACATCATGAGAAACGCTGGACTGGAAGAAATACAAACTGGAATCAAGATTGCCGGGAGAAATATCAATAACCTCAGATATGCAGATGACACCACCCTTATGGCAGAAAGTGAAGAGGAACTAAAAAGCCTCTTGATGAAAGTGAAAGTGGAGAGTGAAAATCTTGGCTTAAAGCTCAACATTCAGAAAACGAAGATCATGGCATCTGGTCCCATCACTTCATGGGAAATAGATGGGGAAACAGTGTAAACAGTGTTAGACTTTATTTTTTGGGGCTCCAAAATCACAGCAGATGGTGACTGCAGCCATGAAATTAAAAGCCGCTTACACCTTGGAAGGAAAGTTATGACCAATCTAGATAGCATATTCAAAAGCAGAGACATTACTTTGCCAACAATGGTTCGTCTAGTCAAGGCTATGGTTTTTCCTGTGGTCATGTATGGATGTGAGAGTTGGACTGTGAAGAAAGTGAGCACCAAAGAATTGATGCTTTTGAACTGTGGTATTGGAGAAGACTCTTGAGAGTCCCTTGTACTGCAAGGAGATCCAACCAGTCCATTCTGAAGGAATCAGCCCTGGAATTTCTCTGGAAGGAATGATACTAAAGCTGAAACTCCAGTACTTTGGCCACCTCATGCGAAGTGTTGACTCATTGAAAAAGACTCTGCTGCTGGGAGGGATTGGGGGCAAGAGGAGAAGGGGACGACAGAGGATGAGATGGCTGGATGGCATCTCTGACTCGATGGACATGAGTCTGGGTGAACTCCAGGAGTTGGTGATGGACAGGGAGGCCTGGCGTGCTGCGATTCATGGGGTCACAAAGAGTCGGACACGACTGAGTGTCTGAACTGAACTGAATTATGATAAAATAGGTGACACAGTGGAAAGTTACAAACAGATAACATATAATAAAAACTATATTAGATAATACTTAAATTATCCCTTTTCGATATAAACTGTCTACCAAATAACCTGAAATATTAAAAATACAGTGTTATTAGCTACTTTTTTGTTTCTGTCTTGGGAAGCTATAGTAATGATTTTTGATAAAGAATAAATAAAAACTCACTGTTTTTTACATTCAAAATCTTTTTTAAGCATTTGTCAATTTTATTGTAGAATAATGTATGTACAATGTACCATATCTATTTAAAGTAGACAATTCAATGATTTTTCACAGCTGTGTTCACTGTAGTAGCCACAAGTAAACTTGAAATAAAGAACCACTGTTTATCCACAGTACATTCTAACCTGTTTATCGCTTGCCTAGGAAACAGCCATTAAACTTTTTCTTAACATATTACTTTATAATTTTATATAAAGTAATTAAGTATTATATAATATATTGTTTCTAAATTCAATCACTCAACATAATTATTTTCACATTCATCTATGTGTTCATGTTACAAGCAGTTTTCCCCTTTAATTGTACAAGCAGAGACATTACTTTGCCAACAAAGGTCCATCTAGTCAAGGCTATGGTTTTTCCAGTAGTCATGTATGGATGTGAGAGTTGGACTATAAAGAAAGCAGAGTGCTGAAGAATTGATGGTTTTGAACTGTTGTGTTGGAGAAGAGTTTTGAGAGTCCCTTGGACTGCAAGGAGGTCCAACCCGTTCATCCTAAAGGAGATTAGTCCCGAGTGTTCATTAGAAGGACTGATGTTGAAGCTGGAACTCCAATACTTTGGCCACCTAATGCAAAGAGCTGACTCATTTGAAAAGACCCTGATGCTGGGAAAGATTGAGGGCAGAAAGAGAAGGGGACGACAGAGGATGAGATGGTTGGATGGCATCACTGACTCGATGGACATGAGTTTGGTTAAACTCCGGGAGCTGGTGATGGACAGGGAGGCCTGCCGTACTGTGGTCAATTGGGGTCACAAAGAGTCGGACACGACTGAGTGACTGAACTGAACAGAATTGAACTGATTCCATTAATTCACTCTGTATTTCATTTATTGTGAATAAAGGGTTTATTTTATTCTATTTAATTTACTTTATTTTACTCATTATTTTGGTAAGAATTCTTCAGATTTACACCCCTAACAAATTTTTAAGTGCACAACACAGTATTGCCAGATAAGGCACAATATTGTACAGCAGATCTCTCGAGCTTATCCTTCTTAAATAATTGAAGTGCAGTTAGGATTTGACACTCTCAGTTCAGTCAGTTCAGTTCAGTTGTTCAGTCATGTCCAACTCTTTGAGACCCCATGGACTGCCGCACACTAGGCTTCCCTGTCTATCACCAACTCCTGGAGCTTACTCAAATTCATGACCATCGCATTGGCGATACCATCCAGCCATCTCATCCTCTGTCATCCCCTTCTCCTCCTGCCTTCAATCTTTCCCAGCATTAGGGTTTTCTCCAGTGAGTCAGTTCTTTGCATCAGGTAGCCAGAGTACTGGAGTTTCAACTTCAGCATCAGTCCTTCCAGGACTGAAATCACAACCGATTTCCTTTAGGATGGACTGGTTGGATGGCCTTGCAGTCCAAGAGACTCTCAAGAGTCTTCTCCAACATCACAGTTCAAAAGCATAAATTTTTTGATACTCTGATTCTCTCTTAATGAAAATTTCAGCACTGATTTCAGATTGTCGTTAGTCTATGCGTCCTGTCCTACTGTTGGCACACATGGATTGCAGTATGTAAGGCTTCTCTGTCCTTCACTGTCTCCCAGAGTTTGCTCAAACTCATGCACATTGAGTTGGTGATGCTATCCAATCATCTCATGCTCTGTCACCCCCTTCACTTTCTGCCCTCAATCTTTCCCAGCAACAGAGTCTATTTCAGTGAGGTGGCTCTTGTACCAGGTGGCCAAAGTATTGGAACTTCAGCCTCTGCATTAGTCCTTTCAATGAATATTGAGGGCCAATTTCTTTTTGGATTGAATGATTTTATCTCCTTGCTGTCCAAGAGACTCTCAAGAGTCTTATCCAACACTACAATTCAAAAGCATCAATTCTTTGGCACTGAGGCTTCTTTATGGTCCAACCTGACATCCATAGATGAGTACATGAAAACCCACAGCTTTGACTATACAGGCGTTTTTTTGGCAAAGTGATGTCTCCGCTTTTTAATATCCTGTCTAGGTTTCTCACAGCTTTTCTTCCAATGAGCAAATGTCTTTTAATTTCATGGCTGCAGTCAAAATCCACAGTGGATTTAAAGCCAAAGAAAATAAAATCTATCACTGTTTCCACTTTTTTCCCATCTATTTGCCATGAAGTGATGGGATCAGATGCCACGATCTTAGTTTTTTTGGATGCTGGGATTTAAGCCAGCTTCTTCATACTCCTCTTTCTTCCTCATCAAGAGGTTGTTTAATTCTTCTTCACTTTCTGCCACTAGAGTGATATCATCTGCATGTCTGAGTTTGTTGATATTTATCGCAGCATCTTGATTCCAGCTTATGATTCACCCAGCTCAGATTTTTGCATGATGTATTCTGCATAGAATTTAAATAAGCAGGGTAACAACATACAGCCTTGGCATACTCCTTTCCTGATTTTCAACCAGTCCATTGTTCCATGTCCAGTTCTAACTGTTGCTTCTTGACCTGCATACAGGTTTCTCATGAGACAAGTAAGGTGGTCTGGTATTTCAATCTCTTTAAGATTTTTTCAAAGCTTTTTATGATCCACACAGTCAAAGGCTTTAGTGTAGTCAATGAAGCAGAAGTAGATGTCTTTCTGAAAATCCCTTACTTTTTTATGATCCAGCAGACGTTGGCAATTTAATCTCTTGTTTACTCTGCCTTTTCTAAACTCAGATTGTATATTTGGAAGTTCTCAGTTCACATCCTGTGGAAATCTAGCTTGAAGGATTTTGAACATTTTCTTTCTAGAATGTGAAATGAGTGCAACTGTACTGTAGTTTGAACATTTTTTGGAATTGCCCTTCTTTAGGACTGGAATGAAAACTGGTCTTTTCCAGTTCTTGACCACTGTTGAGTTTTCCAAATTTGCTGGCATATTGAGTTCAGCCCTGTAACAGCAACCACTTTTAGTATTTTAAATAGTTCAGCTGGAATTCCATCACCTTCACTAGCTTTGTTCGTAGCAATGCTTCCTGAGGCCCTTGACTTCCTACTTGACTTCCTACTCCAAGATGTCTGGCTCTAGATAACTGAACACAGCATTATGTTTATCCAGGTCATTAAGGCTTGTTTGCACAGATCATCTGTGTATTCTTGCTACCTCTACTTAATATCTTATACTTATGTTAGGTCCTTAATGTTTCTGTCTTTTATTGTGCCCATCATTGTATGAAATGTTCTCTTGATATCTCTAATTTTCTTGAAGAGATCTCTAGTCTTTTCCATTTATTGTTTTCCTCTATTTCTTTGCATTGCTCACTTAAGAAGGCTTTCTTATCTCTCCCTGCTGTTCTCTGAAACTCTGCATGCAGTTGAGTGTATCTTTCTCTTTCGCTTTTGCCTTTCTTTTCTCCTCTTTCTCAGCTATTTGTAAGGCCTCCTCAGGCAACCATTTTGCCTTTTTTGCATTTCTTTTTCTTGGGGATGGTTTTGGTCACTGCCTCCTGTATAATATTATGAACTTCTTTCCATAGTTCTCCAGGTATTCTGTCTACCAGATCTAATCCCTTGAATCTTTTCATGACCTCTACTGTATAATCATAAGGGATTTGATTTAGGTCATAGATAAATTGCCTAGTGATTTTCCCTACTCGGCTTTTATCTTCCCTGGTGGCTCAGATGGTAAAAGTGTCTGCCTACAATGTGGGAGACATGGATTAGATCCCTGGGTTGGGAAGATCCCCTGGATAAGGAAATGGCAACCCACTCCAGTACTCTTCCCTGGAAAATCCCATGGATGGAGAAGCCTGGTAGGCTACAGTCCATGGGGTCACAAAGAGTCGGACACAACTGAGCAACTTCACTTTCACTTTTCCCTACTTTCTTCAGTTTAAGTCTGAATTTTGCAATAAGGAGCTCATGATATGACCCACAGTCAGCTCCAGGTCTTGCTTTTGCTGACTGTATAGAGCCTCTCTAACTTTGCCTGCAAAGAATATTAGTCCATCTGATTTCAGTATTGATCACTTGGAGACAGCCATGTGTAGAGTTGCTTCTTGTGTTGTTGGAAGGGTTTGTTTGCCATGACCACAGTATTCCCTTGACAAAACTGTCAGCCATTGTCTTGCTTCACTATGTACTCCAAGGCCAAACTTATCTATATTTCCAGGTATCTTTTAACTTCCTAATTTTGCATTCCATTCCGCTATGCTGAAAAGAACATCTTTTTTTTTTTTTTTTTTTGGTTATTAGTTCTAGAACACCTTGTAGGTCTTCATAGAATCATTCAACTTCAGTTTCTTCAGCATCAGTAGTTGGGGCATACTGTGATGCTGAATAGTTTACCTTGAGAACAAACTGAGATAATAGTTTCGTTTTTGAGACTGCATTCAAGTACTGCATTTCAGGCTCTTTTATTGACTATGAAGGCTACTCCATTTCTTCCACAGGATTCCTGTCTATAGTAGTAGATATAATGGTCATCTGAACAAAGTTCACCCATTCTTGTCCATTGTAGTTCACTGATTCCTAAAATGTCGGTGTCCACTTTGCCATCTCCTGCTTAACCTCATCCAATTTACATTGATTCAATGGACCTAACATTCCAGGTTTCTATGCAATATTGCACTTTACAGCATCATACTTTACTGTCACCACCAGACACATTCATAACTAAGCATCATTTCCACTTTGGCCTAGCCTCTTCATTTTTCTGGAGCTATTTGTACATTCTTCTCCAGTAGCATATTGGACACCTACTGACCTAGGGGACTCCTTTTCTGATACCATATATTTTTGCATTTTCATACTGTTCATGGAGTTCTTGAGACAAGAATAATGGAGTCATTTGCCATTCCCTTCTCTGGTGGACCATATTTTGTCAGAACTCTCTACCATGGTCTGTCCATCTAGGGTGCTCTTGCACAGCATGGCTGTTAGCTTTATTGAGTTACACAAGGCTGTGATCCATGTGATCCTTTTGATTACATTTCTATGAAAATAATTTTGGTTTTCATTCTGGTGACTGTGGGATTGTAGTTCTTGTTTCTTCTATCTGCCTTCTGAGATGAGGATAAAAGGCTTGTGCAAGCTTCCTGATGGAAGAGACTGGCTATGGGGAAAGCTGGGTCTTGCTCTGGTAATCTTTAATCCAATTGTCTGCAGATGGGTGGCACTGTGCTATCTCCCTGTTAGTTGTTTGATGTGAAGGGACCCAGTCCTGGAGTCTACAGGCTCTACAGTAGGGCTAACAGCGACTTCCAGGGGGACTTATGCCAAAATGTGCCTCTCAGGACTGCTGATGCCAGTGCCCCTGTCCCCATGGCAGGCCACTCCTAATTCATGCCTCTAATTCAACCCTCAAAACACTCACAGATATATCTGGCTTAGTCTCCTGTGGTTTCACTTCTTTGATTTAATTATAGCAGTTCTTAATAGTAGCGTATATGGCTTTTGGGAACATAAGTTTTCATTTTCTCTTGGATTGGAATAGTTGCGGTCACAATATGAGTGTCTATCCAGTGTAACTGCAAAAGTCCTTCCTAAATAAATCAGCAAAAGACCCTTCTTCTCCCCTTGAACTCTTATGGACCATCAAGTGTATCTAATTTTCAGAAATGATCGGATCCAGTCTTATGGCATGTATGCACATGCTTTCGTTATTCTACAGAAACTCTACCTTTTCTCATTTTTCTATTTTACATCAAATACAATATACTTTCCCTCATGGGTGCTTAATAACTATGTTTCATAAGCAAATCACTTCAATTTTAATACAGAAATGTTTTCATAATCTCAGTTTGGCCCCTCTCCCATTTTAGGGACATGAAGTGCCTACCATTCTACCTCCTACTATTTTTAACACAATTTAGAGTTATCTTAAAGGAAAACTTCAGTATTGCTTTTAAAGGATGTATGAATGCTAAAGAGTGGATTCAAGATTTTTTTAGTAAAGAAAAGTGAGGTCATAGGATGTCACCAGATTAACAGAGTACTAAAAGTAAACAGACACAAGTATAAAAACAAATGAAACTGATACATAAAACAATATTTTAAATGCCTATTTTGAAACAACTGGTACATAGTAGATTTCATTATAAGTGATATAGAAATGAAATTTTTTTTAAAAAGTGATAATCTGATGTTAAAAGAATTGAAATTTCAAAATTGGTTGTCCTTACTACCCACTTTGAAGGTCAAGACTGCATGCTGACCAACAAGAGAAAGAGTCTGAAAGACAAGAATACATCCACCAGGAATGAGCTTATATGAGATTTAATGATTATAAAACACCTTCAGAAAAGACACTGTACTAATTAAAAGTGCTCTTGGACATGAATAAGCCAAATATCTCAGTAATATTTATAGATGCAATCCCTTGTATTAGACAAGCCAAGTAATACATCCAATATACTAAGAACTTTTCTTTGCTCATCAGACGTGATGAATAGGAATTATCCAAACCCTTTGTAAAATGTATTCTTCGTGGTCAACAGAAATAAATTTTTAGTCTACAAGAGGGTTTTAAAAGTCTTATGCAGGCAAAAGTACTGTCACTATGCTTTGAACCATGGTACTGCAGGGACAAAAATCATTGTTTGCAATTATTTTAATAATGAAACTAATTTATATAATAGATTTAGCTCTCTGTTTAAATAATTTTGGGGGCTTCCCTGATAGCTCAGGTGGTAAAGAATCTGCCTACAATGCAGGAGACCCTGGTTCAATCCCTGGGTCAGGAAGATCCCATGGAAGGTAACAGTAACCTACTCGAGTATTCTGGCCTGGAGAATTCCATGGATTGTATAGTCCATGGGATCACAAAGAGTCAGACAGAACTGAGTGACTTTCACTTTATATTAAATTATTTTATTGGAATGATTGAAATTCAGTTGAAAATCATTAAAGGTTCATATCAACAAATGTTCTAAATCCAGAAGCCAAATGAGTAATTAAACTTGGACTACTGAGTATGAACAACAGAGATGGTATCAAAAAAGAAATAGACAGTTAATATTTGGAAATTATTCTTGTGAAAGAGATGAGAGAGATAAAATTTTATAAAGCCAACATTTCAGAGCATTGACTTAAATTATCAAGGTAAATAACTTTAAAAGGTAAATTTTTGAAGTATTTTCAGTTCAGTTTAGTTGCTCAGTCATATCTGACTCTCTGCGACCCTCATGGACTGCAGCATGCCAGGTTTCCCTGTCCATCACCAACTCCTGGAGCTTGCTCAAACTCATATCCATCGAGTTGGTGATGCCATTTAACCATCTCATCCTCTGTCGTCCCCTTCTCCTCCCTCCTTCAATCTTTCCCAGCATCAGGGTCTTTTCCAATGAGTCAGTTCTTTGCATCAGGTGGCCAAAGTATTGGAGTTTCAGCTTCAATATCAATCCTTCCAATGAATATTCAGGACTGAGTTCCTTTAGGATTGACTGGTTTGATCTCCTTGCTGTTCAACAGACTCTCAAGAGTCTTTTCCAACATCTCGTCAAAAGCAACAATTTTTCAGTGCTCAGCTTTTCTTTATGGTCCAACTCTCACATCCATACATGACTACTGGAAAAACCATAGTTTGACTAGATAGAACTTTGATGGCAATGTAATGTTTCTGGGTTTTTATATGCTGTCTATATTGGTCATAGCTTTTATTTCAAGGAGCAAGTGTTTTTTAATTTCATGGTTTCACTCACTATCTGCTGTGATTTTGGAGCTTAAAACAATAGAGTCTCTCACTATTTCCATTGTTTCCACCTCTATTTGTTATGAAATGTTGGGACAGGATGCCATGATCTTAGTTTTCAGAAAGCTGAGTTTTAAGACAGCTTTTTCATACTCCTCTTTTAATTTCATTAAGATATTCCTTAGTTCCTCTTCACTTTCTGCCATAAGGGTGGTGTGATCTGCATATCTGAGGTTATTAATATTTCTATGGGACAATCATGATTCCAGCATGTGCTTCTTCCAGCCCAGGACTTTATATGATATATTCTACATATAAGTTAAAAAAGCAGGGGGACTATATACAGCCTTGACATAATCCTTTCCTGATGTGTAATCAGTATGTTGCTCCATGTCCAGTTCTAGCTGTTGCTTTTTGACCTCCATACAGATATCTCAGGGCACGTGATGTAGTCTGGTATTCCCATCTCTTTTAAGAATTTTTCACAGTTTACTATGATCCACACAGTCAAAGGCTTTCAGTTCAGTTCAGTCGCTCAGTCGTGTCTGACTCTTTGCGACCCCATGAATCGCAGCATGCCAGGCCTCCCTGTCCATCACCAACTCCCGGAGTTCACCCAGACTCACATCCATCGAGTCAGTGAAGCAATTCAGCCATCTCATCCTCTGTCGTCCTCTTCTCCTCTTGCCCCCAATCCCTCCCAGCATCAGAGTCTTTTCCAATGAGTCAATTCTTCGCATGAGGTGGCCAAAGTACTGGAGTTTCAGCTTAGGCATCATTCCTTTCAAAGAAATCCCAGGGCTGATCTCCTTCAGAATGGACTGGTTGGATCTCCTTGCAGTCCAAGGGACTCTCAAGAGTCGTCTCCAACACCACAGTTCAAAAGCATCAATTCTTCAGCACTCAGCCTTCTTCACAGTCCAACTCTCACATCCATACATGACCACAGGAAAAACCATAGCCTTGACTAGACGGACCTTTGTTGGCAAAGTAATGTCTCTGCTTTTGAATATGCTATCTTGGTTGGTCAAAACTTATCTTCCAAGGAGTAAGCATCTTTTAATTTCATGGCCGCAGTCACCATCTGCAGTGATTTTGGAGCCCAAAAAAATAAAGTCTGACACTGTTTCCACTGTTTCCCCATCTATTTCCCATGAAGTGAAGGGACTGGATGCCATGATCTTTGTTTTCTGAATGTTGAGCTCTAAGCCAACTTTTTCACTCTCCTCTTTCACTTTCATCAAGAGGCTTTTGAGTTCCTCTTCACTTTCTGCCATAAGGGTGGTATTATCTGCATATCTGAGGTTATTGATATTTCTCCTGGCAATCTTGATTTCAGCTGTGTTTCTTCCAGTCCGGCGTTTCTCATGATGTATTCTGCATATAAGTTAAATAAGCAGGGTGACAATATACAGCCTTGATGTACTCCTTTTCCTATTTGGAACCAGTCTGTTGTTCCATGTCCAGTTCTAACTGTTGCTTCCTGACCTGCATACAGATTTCTCAAGAGGCAGATCAGGTGGTCTGGTATTCCCATCTCTTTCAGAATTTTCCACAGTTTATTGTGATCCACACAGTCAAAGGCTTTGGCATAGCCAATAAAGCAGAAATAGGTGTTTTTCTGGAACTCTCTTGTTTTTTCCATGATCCAGTGGATGTTGGCAATTTGATCTCTGGTTCCTCTGCCTTTTCTAAAACCAGCTTGAATATCAGGAAGTTCACGGTTCACATATTGCTGACACCTGGCTTGGAGAATTGTGATCATTACTTTACTAGCATGTGAGATGAGTGCAATTGTGCAGTAGTTTGAGCATTCTTTGGCATTGCCTTTCTTTGGGATGGGAATGAAAACTGACCTTTTCCAGTCCTGTGGCCACTTCTGAGTTTTCCAGATTTGCTGGCATATTGAGTGCAGCACTTTCACAGCATCATCTTTCAGGATTTGAAATAGCTCAACTGGAATTCCATCACCTCCACTAGGTTTGTTCCTAGTGATGCATTCTAAGACCTACTTGACTTCACATTCCAGGATGTCTGACTCTAGGTCAGTGATCACACCATCGTGATTATCTGGGTTGTGAAGATCTTTTTTGTACACTTCTTCTGTGTATTCTTTTCATCTCTTCTTAATATCTTCTGCTTCTGTTAGGTCCATACCATTTCTGTCCTTTATCGAGCCCATCTTTGCATGAAATGTTCCCTTGGTATCTCTAATTTTCTTAAAGAGATCTCTAGTCTTTCCCATTCTGTTGTTTTCCTCTATTTCTTTGCAATGATTGCTGAAGAAGGCTTTCTTATCTCTCCTTGCTATTCTTTGGAACTCTGCATTCAGATGCTTATATCTGTCCTTTTCTCCTTTGCTTTTCACTTCTCTTCTTTTCACAGCTATTTGTAAGGCCTCCCCAGACAGCCATTTTGCTTTTTTGCATTTCTTTTCCATGGGGATGGTCTTAATCCCTGTCTCCTGTACAATGTCACGAACCTCATTCCATAGTTATCAGGCACTCTATCTATCAGATCTAGGCCCTTAAATCTATTTCTCACTTCCACTGTATAATCATAAGGGTTTTGATTTAGGTCATACCTGAATGGTCTAATGGTTTTCCCTACTTACTTCAATTTTAGTCTGAATTTGGCAATAAGGAGTTCATGAACTGAGCCACAGTCAGCTCCTGGTCTTGTTTTTGCTGACTGTATAGAACTTCTCCACCTTTGGCTGCAAAGAATATAATCAATCTGAATTTGCTGTTGACCATCTGGTGATGTCCATGTATAGAGTCTTCTCTTGTGTTGTTGGAAGAGGGTGTTTGTTATGACCAGTGCATTTTCTTGGCAAAACTCTATTAGCCTTTGTCCTGCTTCATTCCATATTCCAAGGCCAAATTTGCCTGTTACTCCAGGTGTTTCTTGACTTTCTACTTTTGCATTCCAGTCCCCTATAATGAAAAGGACATCTTTTTTGGGTGTTAGTTCTAAAAGGTCTTGTAGGTCTTCATAGAACCATTCAACTTCAGCTTCTTCAGCATTACTGGTTGAGGCATAGACTTGGATTACTGTGATATTGAATGTTTTGCCTAGGAAATGAACAGAGATCAATTCTGTCATTTTTGAGATTGCATCCAAGTACTGCATTTCGGACTCTTTTTGACCATGATGGCTACTCCATTTCTTCTGAGGGATTCCTGCCCACAGTAGTAGATATAATGATCATCTGAGTTAAATTCACCCATTCCAGTCCATTCTAGTTTGCTGATTCCTAGAATGTCGACATTCACTCTTGCCATCTGTTGTTTGACCACTTCCAATTTGCCTTGATTCATGGACCTGACATTCCAGGTTCCTATGCAATATTGCTGTTTACAGCATTGGACCTTGCTTCTATCACCAGTCATATCCACAGCTGGGTATTCTTTATGCTTTGGCTCCATCCCTTCATTCTTTCTGGAGTTATTTCTCCACTGATCTCCAGTAGCATATTGGGCACCTACTGACCTGGGGAGTTCCTCTTTCAGTGTCCTATCATTTTGCCTTTTCATACTGTTCATGGGGTTCTCAAGGCAAGAATACTGAAGTGGTTTGCCATTCCCTTCTCCAGTGGACCACATTCTGTCAGATCTCTCCACCGTGACCCACCCGTCTTGGGTTGCCCCATGGGCGTGGCTTAGTTTCATTGAGTTAGACAAGGCTGTGGTCCTAGTATGATTAGATTGACTAGTTTTCTGTGATTATGGTTTCAGTGTGTCTGCCCTCTGATGCCCTCTTGTAACACCTAGTCAATAAAGCAGAAATATATGTTTTTTCTGGAACTCTTGCTTTTTCGATGATCCAAGGGATGTTGGCAATTTTATCTCTGGTTCCTCTGCCTCTTTAAATTCAGCTTGAACATCTGGAAGTTCTCAGTTCACGTATTGTTAAGGCTCAGTTGAAGAATTTTGAGCATCACTTTGCTAGCGTGTGAGATAAGTGCAATTGTGCAGTAGTTTGAACATTTTTGGCATTACCTTTCCTTGGGAGTGGAATGAAAACTGACCTTTTCCAGTTCTGTGGCCACTGTTGAGTTTTCCAAATTTTCTGGCATGTTGAGTACAGCAATTTCACAACATCATGTTTTAGGATTTGGAATACTTGAATCAATCTTATTTAATCTAACATTATTTACACCTTATTGAATATGACTTCAAGTAGAAATCACCTTACCCTTTATCTACTGTATATTTTTATTATACATTTATTATCTGTTTTTCATCTTATTCATCCAATTAAAATTTATACTTTTTCAAGGCAAATACTTTTTCAAGGTAGTTCCTACAGCATTTATATGTCCTGGTATAATGGTTAACTTTATGTGTGAACTTGAATGGCTATCAGTATATCCTACTGGTTCTATTTCTCTAGAGAATCCTGACTAACACACCTGGCTTGAAATGAACCACCTAAAAAAAAAATTGTAAAGCCTTCAAATTTATCTCTTGCCATGGCATCTCTCTCTTCAGAAACATCAACATAACTCTGATTAACATACACAATCCGCATTCAAGCTTAAAAGCAAAATAAACAGACTGATAGACATCAGTTCAAAGCCTGATTTAACACATTATCTATATAATCTTGGATGAATTACTTAAACACTGAGTCACAGTTTCAATATAAGTAAAATGAAAAGAGTAACCATTACTTTGCATAATTTTTATAAAGATTAAACATTATTGAATGATACACTAACAGATACTCAGAAACAATATGCAGCAGTATTCTTGGAAATCATTCATGCATGATTTCCTAATTTTTTTATCATGACTTATTTCCATCTAACCAATACACAAGTTGATATTTTATCTTCATCTATCTTTTCTGCTTGATTAAATTCAAAATAAAATTTGAACCATCTCTCCATTACTTCCATATGGTAGCTTGGATAATAAAATATGGACTCTAAGACAGTTATTTATGTTGGCCTTTTAGGGTTAGGGTATATAGAAATTCAGGGACTTCTAAACAAAAGGTATAAACAAATATGTATATAAATGCAGAGACCTATATATTAACTAGGCCATGACTTCTGAACATCAAAGCTGGTATATTCATTTGATGAATGAATCAGACCAATTTGGTATCTCTTAATGTTTACAGAGAGCCATTACTGGATAATTAGGCTTATTCATCATTCATATAAATTTTGCTAATATGTTCAAGAAAATACTGCAAAAAGGCAAAATGGTTGTCTGAGGAGGCCTTACAAATAGCTGAGCAAAGAAGAGAAGCTAAAGGAAAAGGAGAAAAGGAAAGATATACCCATGTGAATGCAGACTTCCAAAGAACAGCAAGGAAAGATAAGAAAGCCTTTATCAGTGATCAATGTGAAGAAATAGAGGAAAACAACATAATGGGAAAAACTAGAGATCTCTTGAAGAAAATTAGAGATATAAAGGGAACATTTCATGAACAGATAGGCACAATAAAGACAAGAAATGATATGGACCTAACAGAAGCAGAAGACATTAAGAAGAGGTAGCAAGAATACACAGAAGAACTATACAAAAAAGACCTTCATGAACCAGATAACCACGAAAGTGTGACCACTCACCTAGACCAAAATATCCTGGAATGTGAAGTCAAGTGGGCCTTAGGAAGCATCACTATGAACAAAGTTAGTAGAGGAGATGGGATTCTAGTTGACCTATTTCAAATCCTAAAAGATGATGCTGTGAAAGTGCTGCACTCAATATGCCAGAAAATTTGGAAAACCCAGCAGTGGACACAGGACTGGAAAAGGTCAGTTTTCATTCCAGTCCCAAAGAAGGGCAATGCCAAAGAATGTTCAAACTATCGAACAATTGTACTTATATCACATGCTACCAAAATGATGCTCAAAATTCTCCAAGTCAGGCTTCAGCAATACGTGAACCATGAACTTCCAGATGTTCAAGCTGGATTTAGAAAAGACAGAGGAAGCAGAGATCAAATTGCCAACATCCCTTGGATCATTGAAAAAGCAAGAGAGTTCCAGAAAAACATCAATCTGCTTTATTGACTATGGCAAAGCCTTTGACTGTGTGGATCACAGCAAACTGTGAAAAATTCTTAAAGAGATGGGAATACCAGACTACCTTACATACCTCCTGAAAAACCTGTATGGAGGTCAAGAAGCAACAACTAGAACTGGACATGGATCATCAGACTGGTTACAAATCAGGAAAGGATTATGTCAAGGCTGTATATTGCCACCCTGCTTATTTAACTTAGATGCAGAATATATCATGAGAAATCCTGGGCTGGAAGAGCACAAGCTGGAATCAACATTGCTGGGAGAAATATTAATAACCTTAGTTGTGCAGATGACACCACCCCTACGGAAGAAAGCAAAGAAGAAAGGAAGAGATTCTTGATGAAAGTGAAAGAGAAGAGTGAAAAAATTAGCTTAAAACTAAACATTCAGAAAACTAAGATCATGGCATCCAATCTGATCATGGCAAATAAATGGGGGAATAATGGAAACAGTGAAAGACTTTTTTTTTTAATTAATTAATTTTTTACTGAAGGATAAATGCTTTACAGAATTTTTCTGTTTTCTGTCAAACCTCAACAGGAGAGATTTTATTTTGCAGGGAAGGGGGGCCTCCAAAACCACTGCAGATAGTAACTGCAGCCATGAAATTAAAAGACACTTACTCCTTGGAAGGAAAGTTATGACCAATCTAGACAGCATATTAAAACACAGAGACATTATTTTGCCAACAAATTTCCACCTAGTCAAAGCTAAAGTTTTCCAGTAGTCATGTATGGATGTGAGAGTTGGACCATAAAGAAAGCTGAACACTAAAGAATCGATGATTTGAACTGTGGTGTTAGAAAAGATTTGTGAGAATCCCTTGGACTGCAAGGATATCCAACCAGTCCATCCTAAAGGAAATCAGTCCTGAATGTTCATTGAAAGGACTGATGCTGAAGCTGAGACTCCAGTGCTTTGGCCACCTGATGTGAAGAACTGACTCATCGGAAAAGACCTTGATGCTGGGAAAGATTGAAGGCAGGAGGAGAAGGGGAAGACAGAGGGTAAGATGTTTGGATGGTATCACTGACTCGATAGACATGAGTTTCAGTAAGCTCTGGGAGTTGGTGATGGAAAAGGATGCCTGGTTTGCTGCAGTACATGGAGTCACAAAGAGTTGAACACAACTAAGTGACTGAACTGTACTGAACTGAATATATTCAAGACACCAAAATAGGCATTTTATATACATGAATTTTAATAAAAATTATTAAACTTCTAGAAGCCCATAACACGAGGGAATAAATAACCAAAAATCAGTAAAATTAAAAAATAAAAACTAGATTGGCATCATAAATCAGAATTCATAAAAAAAAGTTCTTATGTGAAATAAGTGTCTCAGCAATTAACAACACACAGTAAAATGATGCCAGAAATACAGAAGGAAATCACAGAAGAGGACCACATTTTTGAGAACCTTGATGAACAAGCTGAGTTGTGTGGAGTAAACATGAGAAATCTTCAAAGGCTGTGAAAACAACCATGACATAATAGAGCTATATTTTAAAGCATTAATCTTGCAAAAGAATTGAATTGAGTTCAGATATAAGACAATAGTAGAGATCAATGACAAGGAGGTTATTCCAGGCTCTCTTAACTATACAAATGAAAACCAATAAGGAAACTAACTCTGTAACAAAGCAATGTGCATCAAAAGAAAAAGAGATTTGAGAGATAATATGAAAATAGATATAGGAGGTCTTGGCTATTGGTAACATACTGGTTATCAGCTAAAGCTATATTTTAACTTAATTGAAATTAAATATAATGGTGGAAATAGGCTTCCCCAATGGCTTTACAGAAGAAGAAGATATTAAGAGGTGGCAAAAATACACAGGAGAACTGTACAAAAAAGATCTTCATGACCCAAATAATCACGATGATATGATCACTTACCTAGAGCCAGACATCCTGAAATGTGAAGTCAAGTAGGCCTTAGGAAGCATTACAAAGAACAAAGCTAGTGGAGATGATGGAATTCCAGTTGAGCTACTTCAAATCCTAAAAGATGATGCTGTGAAAGTGTTGCACTCAAGATGCCAGCAAATTTGGAAAACTCAGCAGTGGCCACAGGACTGGAAAAGGTCAGTTTTCATTCCAATCCCAAAGAAAGGCAAAGTCAAAGAATGCTCAAACTTCTGCACAGTTGCACTCATCTCACATGCTAGCAAGTAATGCTCAAAATTTTCCAAGCCAGGCTTCAGCAATATGTAAACCGTGAAATTCCAGATGTTCAAGCTGGTTTTAGAAAAGGCAGAGGAACCAGAGATTAAATTGCAAACATCCTCTGGATCATGGAAAAAGCAAGAGAGTTCCAGAAAAACATCAATTTCTGCTTTACTGACTATGCCAAAGCCTTTGACTGTGTGGATCACAACAAACTGTGGAAAATTCTGAAAGAGATGGGAATACCAGACCACCTGATCTGCCTCTTGAGAAACCTGTAGGCAGGTCAGGAAGCAATAAGTTAGAACTGGACATGGAAAAACAGACTGGTTCCAAATAAGAAAAGGAGTATGTGAAGGCTGTATATTATCACCCTGCTTATTTAACTTATATGCAGAGTACATCATGAGAAACGTTGGGCTGGAGGAAGCACAAGCTGGAATCAAGGTTGCCAGGAGAAATATTAATAACTTTAGTTATGCAGATGACACCACCCTATGGCAGAAAGTGAAGAAGAACTAAAGATCCTTTTGATGAAAGTGCAAGAAGGGAGTGAAAAAGTTGGCTTTAAGCTCATCATTTAGACAACTAAGATTATGTTACCTGGTCCCATCACTTCATGCAAATAGATGGGGAAAGAGTGGAAACAGTGGCTGACTTTATTTTTGGGGGGGGGGGGCTTAAAAATCCTGAAAGTGGTGACTGCAGCCATGAAATTAAAAGACGCTTACTCCTTGGAAGCAAAGTTATGACCAACCTAGACAGCATATTAAAAACAGAGACATTACTTTATCAACAAAGGTCCATCTGGTCAAGGCTATGGTTTTTCCAGTAGTCATGTATGGATGTGAGAATTGGACTATAAAGAAAGCTGAGTGCTGAAGAATTGATGCTTTTGAACTGTGGTATTGGAGAAGACTCTTGAGAGTCTCTTGGGCTGCAAGGAGATCCAATCAGTCCATCCTAAAGGAGATCAGTCCTGGTTGATCATTGGAAGGACTGATGTTGAAGCTGAAACTCCAATACTTTGGCCACCTGATGTGAAGAGCTGACTCATTTGAAAAGACCCTGATGTTGGGAAAGATTGAGGGCAGGAAGAGATGGGGATGACAGAGGATGAGATGGTTGGATGGCACCACTGACTCAATGGACATGTGTTTGGGTGAACTCTGGGAGTTGGTGATGGACAGGAAGGCCTGGCGTGCAGTGGTTCATGGGGTTGCAAAGAGTCAGACATGACTGAGCGACTGAACTGAATGGTTCAGTGGTAAAGAGTTCACCTGTAATGCAGGAGATGCAGGTTTGATCACTGTTTGGGAAATCCCCTGGATGAGGACATGGTAACCTACTCCAGTATTCTTTCCGGGAAAACTTTCCAGTCCCTGGGATCACAAAGAGTCCAACAGCACTGAGTAACTATGCATGCATAATTATGGAAATACACTAAACAGTGACATTTTCCATTAAAATTCCCACCTTTTTTGCAGATAAACATTATAGCCAAGCATATTCTGGAGGAAGGAAATTAAAAATTTTTTTAGGATTAAATCCACCTTCATGAGCTTTACATACTTTTTTAATTTAGATGGTACTTAAATACTTCTTAAGCGGATTCTACTTAAGTATTTAAGATATTCCACACTTCTTCTATCTAGAGTATCTTAGTCATTTATCTAACAGTCTAACATTTATAGCTGGACACAAGAAGCCCAAAATTGATCTTTTCATCTCCCTAGATTGTCCTCCAATTTTTTTGCTCTTTAGCTCAGTTAATGGCTTCACTGAAAGTCTGCTTACCACACATAAACAAAACAAATTAACAACAAAAATTTCTAGTCATCAGTGATGAAAACTAGTGTTCCTCTTAATTTTGGCCCTCCACCTTTCAAGAAATTCAAAGGATCCAATATTTTACCCTACTTTTAAGGAAACGAAAGATGTGTTTCATGCTAACTTTTATGACAACAGAAGACATGACTCATGCCATTATTTACATCACAGCAAACGGGATGAGCTTTTACATTCACATTGGTTGCCCTGTCCTCCAAATAACAGAGATGACATGGGATAACCCAGTTGGAAGCTGCACACACAGTAAATTTTTGTCATAGCTGAGGAACTCCAAACTTAGAAAATACTAGTGCTTCATCGAGTTCCCAAAAACCTTCCTGATCTTTGCCTTTGAGGAAGATACTACCTTTATTATCATGGTCAGGAATCAAATGTGCCCTCTGCCCTGGAGGGAGAGAAAACCTCTATTTTCCAAGGATGTTTCAGAACAAAAGCTAATTCAAAACATGCAGAAATGTCATGAAGAATCATTGTCTGTCCTGTTTGGCTTCAAGTTCTGTCAATTAGACTTTGAAATATCATTGCACAGTTAGGAAGAAAAGATTTAAGGAAGAGATAGAAACAAATCAGGGAGTTTATAGGAAATATATCATCAATATTCTTTTGAATCTTTCTTCAGAATATATGCTTAAATATCATATTAAATATCCCAACTTTACAATGATTTCTTTGCCTGCCCAACCTGGTGGCGTGGTGTATTAAATAATATCCAGTTTGCTTATGGTCTACTCAGAATGCAGATTCCCTGGTGTTCTGTATTTGGGCATTTAGTCTCTACCTGAGCTCAGATATGAACTATTCACCAAATACAGCTCTGCTCAGAAGTAAATACTGGTCATAACTTGGCAGGAACACACTGGTTTTAGTATAGTCCCATTAAACATTCAGTTCAGTCACTCAGTCATGTCCGACTCTTCGCAACCCCATGAACCGCAGCATACCAGGCCTCCCTGTCCATCACCAACTCCCAGAGTTTACTTAAACTTATGCCCATGAGTCAGAGATGCCATCCAACCATCTCATCTTCTGTCATCCCCTTCTCCTCCCACCCTCAATCTTTCCCAGCATCAGGGTCTTTTCAAATGAGTCAGCTCTTTGCATCAGGTGGCCACAGTATTGGAGTTTCAGCTTCAGCACCAGTCCTTCCAATGAACACCCAGGACTGATCTCCTTTAGGATGACCTGATTGGATCTCCTTGCAGTCCAAAGGAATCTCAAAAGTCTTCTCCAACATAACAGTTCAAAAGCATCAATTCTTCAACACTCAGCTTTCTTTATAGTCCAACTCTCACATCCATACATAACTACTGGAAAAACCATAGCCTTGACTAGATGGAACTTTGTTGACAAACTAATGTTTGTTTTTTAATATGCTGTCTAGGTTGGTCATAACTTTTCTTCCAAGGAGTAAGTGTCATTAAACATTGAATCTAAGTCTACTATCCTCATTCAAATTCCACTCACTCCATTTGATGTAGCATTCCTACTGCTGGTGAATGAACTGGTTTAAGCAACACAAATATCAAATTCAATTTTACACTTCCTAGTATACATAAGCAAGGTGAAATTCTGATTTAGTTTTTCTCATTATGTTTTTCTAAGATTTTATAGTAAGCTGACTTCCTTAAATATAGTTAGTTCTAAGCATACTGATATGATGGAGTGTCTGAATCTTGATATGCATATGCATATAATGAAGTCTTTACAAGGTCGATGCAACTTTATAGAATGAAGGGATGGATTAACAGCCAGGTTTCTCCAGGAGAATCACCTCTTACCTTATTGCAGATGTTTTTCCTCTTAATCATGCTCTTTTCAGCCTGAAACAACCTTCATTCTGCTGCCAATGAGACACAGTTCAAGAATAAATTGATTAAACCATTTCTTATAATCAAAGTCAGAATTAATACAAGGACTGTGTACAACATTGGCCTTTTCTGTTTATATCTATCTCTCAGTTTAGGTAGTAGTCAGTTTTAGCTAAGAACTATGGTGTTGGAGAAGACTCTTGAGAGTCCCTTGGACTGCAAGGAGATCCAACCTGTCCATTCTGAAAGAGATCAGCCCTGGGATTTCTTTGGAAGGAATGATGCTAAAGCTGAAACTCCAGTACTTTGGCCACCTCATGTGAAGAGTTGACTCATTGGAAAAGACTCATTGGAGGGATTGGGGGCAGGAAGAGAAGGGGACGACAGAGGATGAGATGGCTGGATGCCATCACTGACTCGATGAACATGAGTCTCAGTGAACTCCGGGAGTTGGTGATGGACAGGGAGGCCTGGAGTGCTGTGATTCAGAGGGTCGCAAAGAGTTGGACGTGATTGAGTGACTGATTTGATCTGATGACACATTCATAAGCATGATCCTGATAGCATCTTGAAGAGTACCTTGCAGATATAAATAATTTTTAAAATATATGCAAAACAATTAGAAATGCTTCAAGCTATTCTACTGCACTTTTATTCACATGAAATTGTAGAGTAACTCAAGATCTGATCAGTTAACTTCTATATGTATATTACACTTAACAACAACAACAACAAATACAGAATGTTTAAGGACAAGGTGGAATAAATATTGCCAGGAGAAATATCAATAACCTCAGATATGCAGATGACACCACCCTTATAGCAGAAAGCAAAGAACTAAAGAGCCTCTTGATGAAAGTGAAAGTAGAGAGTGAAAAAGTTGGTTTAAACTCAACATTCAGAATACTAAGATCATGGTATCTGGTCCTATCACTTCATACAAATAGATGGGGAAACAGTGAAAACAGTGACAGACTTTATTTTCTTGGCTCCCACATCACTGCAGATGGTGATTTCAGCCATGAAATTCAAAGATGCTTGCTCCTTGGAAGACAAGCTATGATCTAGTTCAGTTCAGTTCAGTTCAGTCACTCAGTCGTGTCCGACTGTTTGTGACCCCATGAATCGCAGCACAACAGGCTGCTTGTCCATCACCAACACCCAGAGTTTACCCAAATTCATTTCTATCGAGTCGGTGATGCCATCCAGCCATCTCATCCTCTGTTTTCCCCTTCTCCTCTTGCCCCCAATCCCTCCCAGCATCAGAATCTTTTCCAATGAGTCAATTCTTTGCATGAGGTGCCCAAAGTTTTGGAGTTTCAGCTTCAGCATCAGTCCTTCCAATGAACACCCAGGACTGATCTCCTTTAGGATGGACTGGTTGGATCTCCTTGTAGTCCAAGGGACTCTCAAGAGTCTTCTCCAACACCACAGTTCAAAAGCGTCAATTCTTCGGTGCTCCGCTTTCTTCACAGTCCAACTCTCACATCCATACTTGACCACTTGGAAAACCATACCCTTGACTATATGGACTTTTGTTGGCAAAGTAATGTCTCTGCTTTTTAATATGCTATCTAGGTTTGTCATAACTTTCCTTCCAAGGAGTAAGCATCTTTCAATTCTATGGCTGCAATCACCATCTGCAGTGATTTCGGAGCCCCAAAAAATAAAGTCTGACACTGTTTCCACTGTTTCCCCATCTATTTCCCAGGAAAGGTCAGCTTTCACTCCAATCCCAAAGAAAGGCAATGTCAAAGAATGCTCAAACTACCACACAGTTGCACTCATCTCACATGCTAGTAAAGTAATGCTCAAAATTCTCTAAGCCAGGCTTCAGCAATATGTGAACCATGAACTTCCAGATGTTCAAGCTGGTTTTAGAAAAGGCAGAGGAACCAGAGATCAAACTGCCAACATCCACTGGATCATCAAAAAAGCAAGAGAGTTCCAGAAAAACATCTATTTCTGCTTTACTGACTATGCCAAAGCCTTTGACTGTGTGGATCACAATAAACTGTGGAAAGTTCTGAAAGAGATGGGAATACCAGACCACCTGACCTGCCTCTTAAGAAACCTATATGTAGGTCAGGAAGCAACAGTTAGAACTGAACATGAAACAATAGACTGGTTCCAAATAGGAAAAGGAGTAGGTCAAGGCTGTATATTGTCACCCTGCTTATTTAACCTATATGCAGAGAACATCATGAGAAACGCTGGGCTGGAAGAAGCACAATCTGGAACCAAGACTGCTGGGAGAAATGACCAACCTAGACAGCATATTAAAACACAGAGACATTACTTTGCCAACCAAAGTCTGTCTAGTCAAAGCTATTGTTTTTCCAGTAGTTATATATGGATGTGAGAGTTGGACTATAAAGAAAACTGAAACGAGTTGCCAGTCCAGGTTCAATGCAGGATACTGGATGCTTGGGGCTAGTGCACTGGGATGACCCAGAGGGATGGTATGGGGAGGGAAGTGGGAGGAGGGTTCAGGATGGGGAACACATGTATACCTGTGGCGGATTCATCTTGATATTTGGCAAAACTAATACAATTTGTAAAGTTTAAAAATAAAATAAAATTAAAAAAAAAAAAGAAAGAAAACTGAGCACCAATGAATTGATGCTTTTGAACTGTGGTGTTGGAGGAGACTCTTGAGAGTCCCTTGGACTGCAAGGAGATCCAACCAGTCCATCCTAAAGTAAATCATTCCTGAATGTTCATTGGAAGGACTGATGCTGAAGCTGAGACTCCAATGCTTTGGCCACCTGATGTGAAGAACTGACTCATTGGAAAAGACCCTGATACTGAGAAAGATTGAAGGCGGGAGGAGAATGGGATGACAGAGGATGAGATGGTTGGATGGCATCACCGACTCAATGGACATGAGTTTGAGTGAACCTTGGGGTTGGTAATGGACAGGGATGCGTAGTGTGCTGCAGTCCATGGGGTTGCAAAGAGTTGGACATGACTGAGGGAGTTAACTGATTTAATTGACTGAAGCACAAATAGGCAATTCATATACTCATAATATATTTATGAAAATATATAAACCTCAATTTAAATTTAATTAAAATGCTATATTGGCTGTTTCTTATCCAAGCATTGGCAAGCAGGAAAAAAAAATTTAATACCTTCATTGGGATTTAAAGACATGCAAATGAGATGGTACTCATAAATAGTGCTGATAAGATTGGAAATTAGCATAATCTTTCTGGAAAGAGATTTGGTAATATGTAAGAAAAGCATTAAAATGTGCCTTTCATTCATTATAATTATACTCCTATGGTTTCACCTAAAGGAAATGTGTGCAAAAATATGTTTTGTTGTTGTTCAGTCACTCACTGGTGTCCAACACTTTGCGACCCCATGGACTGAAGCATTCCAGGCTTCCCTGTCCTTCACTGTCTCCTGGAGTTTGCTCCAACTCATGTCTATGGAGTTGACCATATTGTCAACCATCTCATCCTCTGTTGCCCCCTTCTCATTCTGCCCTTAACCTTTCTCAGCCTCAGGGTCTTTTCCAATGAGTCAGCTTTCATTTCAAGTGGCCAAAGTATTGGAGCTTCAGCTTCAGCATTAGTCCTTCCAATGAATATTCAGGGTTGATTTCCTTTAGGATTGACTATTTTGATTTCCTTGATGTCCAAGGGACTCAAATACGTTAATGGATATTCAACAGAGTATGCTATACCCTTCTTATCTCACATAACATGAATATTCTACATCTCATTAAGATAATCTTAACAAATATGCTTATTAAAGGATGCAAAATATATTTCATATTGTAATATCAACTTTCTTTAGTCATAATTCAAGTGTTGAATATCTTAAATTATTTCTGTAATTTCATCATTATATATACTGTTACAGTGCATATCTTCTTCCATGTGCTTCTTTAGGCTATAGTCTTAAAAGAGAATCGCTGTGAAGAATACCATTGGTAGCTTGATAGGGATTGCATTGAATCTATAAATTTCTTTGGATATATATGGAATTTAGAAAGATGGTAACAATAACCCTGTATACAAGACAGCAAAAGAGACACTGATGTATAGAACAGTCTTTTGGACTCTGTGGGAGAGGGAGAGGGTGGGATGATTTGGGAGAATGGCATTGAAATATGTATAATATCATATATGAAACAAGTCGCCAGTCCAGGTTCGATGCACAATACTGGATGCTTGGGGCTGGTGCACTGGGACAACCAAGAGGGATGGTATGGGGAGGGAGGAGGGAGGAAGGTTCAGGATGGGAAACACATGTATACCTGTGGCGGATTCATTTCGATATTTGACAAAACCAATACAATATTGTAAAGTTTAAAAATAAAATAAAATTTAAAAAAAAAAAGAGAGAATCACTGGTTAAAAAGAGATGGTGCACTTAAAATATTGATACTATTTTGAAATTTCTTTTAAATTAACTTTAAGTGTTCTAACTTAAACTTCTATTAGCATATATATGAAACTGTCTCATCACAACTTCATTAATTTATTATACTTTTAAATATTTTTAAGTAAGTATAATAAAAATTCTTACTATTGCTTTTATTTTCTGTTGTTCATCTTAATCTTTTACTACATTTGTGGTTTGATTTTCATACATTTTCTGGCAGCACATATTTCCTTTTCATAATTTTTCTATTTATTTTCTTTACTCTTTCTTTATTGGTCTTTAGAGGGTTTTGGTCTATTGATTTTTATGAACTTCATATATGAATATATCAACTTCTGATACAAACTGCCTTGCAACTTTACATAACTACAAGTATATATCTTTTCCCCCATATGATAAAAATCAATGATTACATAATTTAAAAATACTAAACGCAAAGTAATTTAAAATATTAAAATAATAATTTAAATTAAAAAATACTAAATTTAAAAATTTAATTTAAATTTAATTTAAAAATATTAACATTCATCTACAATGTTATATATTGCTTTACATTTATTCTTGAATATACTTGGAATTTACTTGGAATATACTATTTTGTGGGAGGAAGATATGATCCTAAATATTGCTTTAATTCTTCCAATGTCATTTTCTTGAAAAACTCTACTCTTTTCAATCTCAATTAATATACTCGTCTCACTTTATTTCATGTCAATTACCTAGTGGTAAAGAATCTGCCTGTCAATGCAGGAGACACAGATACAGTCTCTGGGTGGGAAAGATCCCCTGGAGAAGAAAATGGCAACCCACTCCAGTATTCTTGCCTGGGAAATCTCATAGAAAGAGTAGTCTGGCAGGCTACAGTCCGTGGGGTTGCAAAAGACTTGGACATGACTTAATGACTAAACAACTACATACATCAATCTATCACAATCTAACTTTCCATACATACAGGGTCCACTTCAAGACAATTTCATATGGTTTTTATTTTTCAATTTGTTAATGTGGTGTATTACACTGATTGATTTGTGGATATTGAAGAATCCTTGCATCCCTGGGATAGAGTCCACTTGGTCATAGTGTATGATCTTTTTAATGTGTTGTTGGATTCTGATTGCTAGAATTTTGTTAAGGATTTTTGCATCTATGTTCATCAGTGATATTGGCCTGTAGTTTTCATTTTTTGTGGCATCTTTGTCAGGTTTTGGTATTAGGGTGATGGTGGCCTCATAGAATGAATTTGGAAGTTTACCTTCCTCTGCAATTTTCTGGAAGAATTTGAGTAGGATAGGTGTTAGTTCTTATCTAAATTTTTGGTAGAATTCAGCTGTGAAGCCGTCTGGACCTGGGCTTTTGTTTGCTGGAAGATTTTTTATTATAGTTTCAATTTTCATGCTTGTGATGGGTCTGTTAAGATTTTCTATTTCTTCTTGGTCCAGTTTTGGAAAGTTATACTTTTCTAAGAATTTGTCCATTTCTTCCACGTTGTCCATTTTATTGGCATATAGTTGCTGATAGTAGTCTCTTATGATCCTTTGTATTTCTGTGTTGTTTGTTGTGATTTCTCCATTTTCATTTCTAATTTTATTGATTTGATTTTTCCCCCTTTGTTTCTTGATGAGTTTGGCTAATGGTTTGTCAATTTTATTTATCCTTTCAAAGAACCAGCTTTTGGCTTTGTTGATTTTTGCTAAGCCACAGTTATCAAGACAGCATGGTACTGGCACAAAGACAGAAATATAGATCAATGGAACAAAATAGAAAGCCCAGAGGTAAATCCACGCACATATGGACACCTTATCTTTGACAAAGGAGGCAAGAATATAAAATGGATTAAAGACAATCTCTTTAACAAGTGGTGCTGGGAAAACTGGTCAACCATTTGTAAAAGAATGAAACTAGAGCACTTTCTAACACCATACACAAAAATAAAACTCAAAATGGATTAAAGATCTAAATGTAAGACCAGAAACTATAAAACTCCTTGAGGAGAACATAGGCAAAACACTCTCCGACATATATCACAGCAGGATCCTCTATGACCCACCTCCCAGAATACTGGAAATAAAAGCAAAAATAAACAAATGGGACCTAATTAAACTTAAAAGCTTCTGCACTACAAAGGAAACTATAAGCAAGGTGAAAAGACAGCCTTCAGAATGGGAGAAAATAATAGCAAATGAAGCAACTGACAAACAACTAATCTCAAAAATATACAAGCAACTCCTACAGCTCAACTCCAGAAAAATAAATGACCCAATCAAAAAAAAAAAAAAATGGGCCAAAGAACTATAGACATTTCTCCAAAGAAGACATACAGATGGCTAACAAACACATGAAAAGATGCTCAACATCACTCATTATCAGAGAAATGCAAATCAAAACCACTATGAGGTACCATTTCACGCCAGTCAGAATGGCTGCAATCCAAAAGTCTACAAGCAATAAATGCTGGAGAGGGTGTGGAGAAAAGGGAACCCTCTTACACTGTTGGTGGGAATGCAAACTAGTACAGCCACTATAGAGAACAGTGTGGAGATTCCTTAAGAAACTGGAAATAGAACTGCCTTATGATGCAGCAATCCCACTGCTGGGCATACACACTGAGGAAACCAGAATTGAAAGAGACACATGTACCCCAATGTTCATTGCAGCACTGTTTATAATAGCCAAGACATGGAAGCAACCTAGATGTCCATCAGCAGATGAATGGATAAGAAAGCTGTGGTACATATACACAATGCAGTATTACTCAGCCATTAAAAAGAATACATTTGAATCAGTTCTAATGAGGTGGATGAAACTGGAGCCTATTATACAGAGTGAAGTAAGCCAGAAAGAAAAACACCAATACAGTATACTAACACATATATATGGAATTAGAAAGATGGTAACAATAACCCTGTATACGAGACAGCAAAATAGACATTGATGTATAGAACAGTCTTATGGACTCTGTGGGAGAGGGAAAGGGTGGGATGATTTGGGAGAATGGCATTGAAACATGTATAATATCATATGTGAAACGAGTCACCAGTCCATGTTCGATGCATGATACTGGATGCTTGGGGCTGGTGCACTGGGACGACCCAGAGGGAGGGTATGGGGAGGGAGGAGGGAGGAGGGTTCAGGATGGGAAACACATGTATACCTGTGGCAGATTCATTTCAATATATAGCAAAAGCAATACAATATTGTAAAGGTAAAAAACAAAATAAAATAAAATTAAAAAAAGACAATCTCATTCTACTGTAACCTGGAGTATCCAAGTATATAACATGTATAATATGTATTTTTTTTCCTTTCAATATTTTATGTATCTAAATACTCTTATTGCACTTCATTTTCAGATTATGCATAGCATTCACTTAATCTTTATATAATCTCTTTGGTTACAGGCCATACTCTCTCTTGGAATGTATTATCAACCTAAAACATCATGGAATTCCCAGGTGTTGTGTTTTGAGGCATGAATATATAATTATCCCCCCAGAAATCAGTCTCTAAATCAATAAGCCATCATCTAGTATGGAAGATCTGCTTAGATGTGATAATTAACAATATTATAATGAATAATATCTAAGGTAGGCTATATGGAATCAGAAAAAACAACAACAACAACTTTCTACAGGTATGGAACTAAGGTACACCAAAGCCCACCCCACTAATAATAATAAAATGAGATGGAAAAAAATTTTCTAATATAGCAATATGCTGAAAACTAATAAAGAGGGTATATATTATAGGAATTGTTAATAATGGCAAGATTTAAGTCTTCAGTGGAATCCTTGAAGAGTTGATTTTTCTAGAAGTTTGTAAAGTCGAGTCTTCACAACAGACACATATCAAAGACTTGAGCTCAGACTATCAACCTTACACATTCACTAAGCAAGGTTCTGCTTCCTGAGATGAGACTCTATGGACTCACACAAGTACAAAGATGGCTCACCTCTCAAGGTTAAAGGCATTCTAGCCTCAAGCTCAGCAGCTGACAACTGCATTGAATGTGAATCATATTTTATTTTGTCTTTTAGAGGAATTCTGCCAAGATGAACTATAAAAATAAACACAAATAGGATTTATGAGAGTTTGTAGGATATGCCTTAGGCCAACTTTCAGGATCAATGAATTTGTTTCTGACTTTAATGTTTAGAATGACTCATTTATATATCTTGGAGTAAATAGTTTGTCTAATGTTATCCTTTTAGAACATATAATAAGTGGAATTTTCTTCATCAAGTCAAAGTGTTTATTATTAGAATCAAGTTAGAGTTATTGACTCTTCTCCACAAAGTTGTTATAAATCCTAAGACAGTACTGAATTGTGTAGGTCACAGAGAATTTCTCTCTAGAAATAGCATTTATCGTCTCCATTGAAGCCTAATTTCTAAAATAACCCTTTAGGTGTCAGGAAGCAATAACAGAGGCTACACAACTGAGTAAAGTGGAGTAAAGTACTGAGGAGAACAAAAAGCAAATTCAACAATCCATTTTCATTTGATCAAATATCCCTAAAATCAACTTATATTAAACAAAAAGATCATACATAAAAAATACTTTCAAGGGGATTGAATTAAAATTAACATTAATTCATCTACGTAATCATTACACACATGTAACTAATATATACTTACTTATCAGTATGAAAACCAAATAATTTTTTTCTAAATATCATGCATGTTGACATTTGGTGGAAGCGAACCTGGTATTGTTTACATAACATTGAATCATTATCAAGAAGATTTCAATGATGTGTTTATATGTATAGTCATTTATTTCGAGGAAATTACTAATATAACTGCTGTTTAGTTGCTAAGTTGTGTCCAACTCTTTGGGGACCCCATGAATTGTAGTCCGCCAGGCTCCTTCTGTCCATGGGATTTCCCAGGCAAGAACACTGAAGTGGGTTAATGTTTCCTTCTTCAGTGATATTCCTGACCAGGGGATTGAACCTGTGTCTCCTGCATTGGCAGGCCATTTCTTTACCACTGAAGCACCAGGAAAGCCCTACTAATATAAAAAACTCATAATAAAAAACTAGGAAATACAAAATAAAAAATCATAATAAAATAAAAACTCACAATATGAAAAAATAAAAACTATAATAAATATAGTAAATATAAATAAATATAAATAAAATAAAAACTCAAAATAAAATAAAAACTCATAATAAAAAACTAGGAAATCTCAGAATTGAGACCGAAATTCATTGAAAATAAAATGTATTCATTCACTCTTTCATTTGAGAAGCATGCATTGTTTACCCACTATGTTCCCATGTAATGTACTGGTCCTGTGCATATAAAGATGTGTAAGAAGCTGTTTTTTAAAAATTCACATTTTTTTAATTTTTTATTTTATTTTTTAACTTTACAATATTGTATTGGTTTTGCCATATATCAACATGAATCCGCCACAGGTATACCTGTGTTCCCCATCCTGAACCCTCCTCCCTCTTCCCTCCCCATACCATCCCTCTGGGTCATCCCAGTGCACCAGCCCCAAGCATCCAGTATCATGCATCGAACCTGGACTGGCGACTCGTTTCATATATGATATTATACATGTTTCAATGCCATTCTCCCAAATCATCCCACCCTTTCCCTCTCCCACAGAGTCCAAAAGACTGTTCTAGACATTAGTGTCTCTTTTGCTGTCTCGTATACAGGGTTATTGTTACCATGTTTCTAAATTCCATATATATGCGTTAGTATACTGTATTGGCGTTTTTCTTTCTGGCTTACTTCACTCTGTATAATAGGCTCCAGTTTCATCCACCTCAATAGAACTGATTCAAATGGTTAGTCTATTTGTGAAACCTATATGACTGAGAGCTAAGATTCTCTTTTCAAATGCATTGGGAAAATTTATTTTCTTACAAAAGTAAAGTAATACTTTACTTACTTACAAAAGTAAAGAAAACTAGAAGGAACACAAATATTCATTTTACAGAGGATGAAATTGACTGCTTACCTGATATGCTGGAGGTCATGAAGCTAGAATGTAGACCAGCTAGGTCTATAATGAAGTCCTTTCAATTATTCTATCTGGTGGTTCCTAAGGCCCAGTCAGTAGAGCAAACTCAGTTTCCCAAATACTGTGTTGAGACTCACTCATGAAAATGGATCTTTCAGAGGTACACTGCTAAACTTTTATTAAACATTTAAAATTTATTTTTACTAATATTGAAGATATATTTGCCCAGTACAGTAAAAGTAATAAGAAAATCATTACTTAGTATAAAAGAGCAGGTTAATATAGAAGAGGATATAACTTTCTATGAATAGAAAAATGAAATGGCAGGTGGAGAGAAGCAGTTTTCAGTCTCTTGTTAGCACACTTTATTCTTTAAATTAAGTAATATTTTACACCCATTACAGTATTTCTGTAAAGAAGAAAAGCTAAGGTCAGAAGATACATATTTTAAAGAGAAAACAAAAAGATGCCAGAAATTCCCACCAGGATTTTTAAAAAGTGAAAAAAAAGAATAGCTCTGGAACCATCATCATCCATTACCCACCTTCAACCCAGATAAAAAGAAAAGTTGATTTACAAAGTGTTAAGGAGGCAATTCCTAGCAAGATATTAGCCCAGTAAAATAATATGGTAATATCTGCCTTCTCTTACATAAAAAGGATTATTCTCCTATCATGCAAAAGTAGGGAGACTCCAAGAAAATCACTCTTAAAGGATAAGGTACCTAGTGTCAAAGAAGGTGTCAAAGAAGTAGTGACACTTTGCATATGTTTCCTAGGACATAAGTTAAAACAGAAAACTGGTGCTTTCTTCTCAGATGGAGATGTTTGAAAGCAAATTACCGGTGGTAAGAAATGCCAGTGAATTAATCTGGAAGCAGAAACCGCAAGTTTGTTTGTCCTTAAAATACAGAGTGTACATTGCCTGTGTTGACACTGTGAAGTACAGAGTTCCCAATAGAAGTCAGACATATCCCACAGAAGGATACAAGTTTAGAGATCTATCAGACAGACAGTTTTAGTAAATAGTCAGTTTAGAAATGAGACCCTCACCCTTTTCTGCTAATATCCCTTGTCCAAAACTAGAGGAGAAATGGGGAGATAATTTGGTTGGACATAAGATTGATGTTTTGAAATACATTAGACTTCCAAGATGTTGGAACTTCCAACATCTAAAAGTATGTCATAACTATCAAAATAAATTATTCTTATAACAATGTCACCAGAACTTAGGGAATCTGTCTTGTATCATGTCAAAAAAAAAAAAAAAAAAGAATATCTGATAAACAAACTTAAGTCTTTCTATAACAATACTCAACCAAAATAAAATTGTTCAATTAACACAATATACTTAATAATATCTTTATGCAGCATTTAAGATTTTTCCTGACATCTTTAAACATAAAATTGAAAATATTTTTCTAATATTTGTAGCATATGAAACCTAGCATATTTTCAAGATTATATAAGATCTCTGACAAGAGAAATCAAATAGTTTTCATTTTCAAAATAAGCAGCTAGCAATGTAAATGAATGGCTACAGCCCAGGCAACTACCTCATTAGTAGCTCTAGCTTCACCAAAACATCTTCTCTAGACTACTAAAATCCTCACTGAATTCCTATTTATTTCACTGTTAAGGGTTTAAGTTTTCCTTTCTAAAAACAAATACTCTTGAAAATGTACAATAACATATTCATCAAAGTGTTATGGTACAAAAACATGATTGTATTTCTAGAGTATTTCTTTAAAAATTAAAAATTATGTAAAATAGCATCAAGTCATAATATATTACAAAATAAATATGTAAGACCTCTAAAATTGATGAATTAGATTTTATTTTCCTAAAAAGTTTGATTACTACAAGCCCCTCTTCCAATGTAATTCTGACACTCTTTCCACCAAGAAAGGGCTTCTCTGGCAGTTCAGCTGGTAAAGAATCTCCCTGCAATGCAGGAGACCCTGGTTCAATCCATGGGTCATCAGGAAGATCCACTGGAGAAGGGATAGGCTACCCACTCCATTATTCTTGGGCCTCCCTGATGGCTCTGCTGCTGCTGCTGTTAAGTCACTTCAGTCGTGTCCCACTCTGTGTGACCCCATAGACGGTAGCCCACCAGGCTCCCCCATCCCTGGGATTCTCCAGGCAAGAACACTGGAGTAGGTTGCCATTTCCTTCTCCAATGCATGAAAGCAAAAAGTGAAAGTGAAGTCGCTCAGTCGTGTCCAACCCTCAGTGACACCATGGACTGCAGCCTTCCAGGCTCCTCCATCCATGGGATTTTCCAGGCAGGAGTACTGGAGTGGGGTGCCATTGCCTTCTCTGCCCTGATGGCTCAGATGGGAAAAAATCTGCCTGCAAAGCAAAAGAGCTCGGTTTGATCCCTGTGATGGGAAAATCCCCTGAAGGAAGGCATGGAAACCCACTCCAGTATTCTTGCCTGGAGAATCCCCATGGATAGAGGACCCTTGAGGGCTGTAGTCGATGGGTCACAAAGAGTCAGAGATGACTGAACAACAAAGAACACACACCACAAAGAAACAGGCTCTGTGCTTTCTTCCTACAAGCAATGGTTTGTGTTAATAACTACTCTCACTAACAGAATATCCAAAAAGGCAAAAAGGTTGTCTGAGGAGGCCTTACAAAAACCTGAGAAAAGAAGTGAACTGAAAGGCAAAGTAGAAAAGGAAAGATACACCCAACTGAATGCAGAGTTCCACATAATACCAAAGAGCGATAAGAAAGCCTTCATCAGTTATCACTGCAAAGAAATAAAAGAAAACAATAGAATGAGAAAGACTAGAGACCTCTACAAGAAAATTAGAGATACTACGGGAACATTTCATGCAAACATGGGCTCAATAAATGACAGAAACGTTATGGATCTAACACAAGCAGAAGATATTAAAAACAGATGGCCAGAATACACAGAAGAACTATATGAAAAAGATCTTCATGACCCAAATAAGCATGATGGTATAATCACTCAACTAGAGCCAGACATCCTGGAGTACTAAGTCAAGTGAGCCTTAGAAAGCATCACTATGAACAAAGCTAGTGGAGGTGATGGAATTTCAGTGGAGCTATTTCAAATCCTGAAAGATGATGCTGTGAAAGTGCTGCACTCAATATGCCAGCAAAATTGGAAAACTCAGCAGTGGCCACAGGACTAGAAAAGGTCAGTTTTCATTCCAATCCCAAAGAAAGGCAATGCCAAAGAATGCTCAAACTACCACACAATTGCACTCATCTCACACACTACTAAAGTGATGCTCAAAATCTCCAAGCCAGGCTTCAGCAATATGTGAACTGTGAACTTCCAGATGTTCAAGCTGGTTTTAGAAAAGGCAGGGGAACCAGAGATCAAATTGCCAACATCCGCTGGATCATCAAAAAAGCAAGAGTTCCAGAAAAACATCTATTTCTACTTCACTGACTATGTCAAGGCCTTTGACTGTGTGGATCACAATAAACTGTGGAAAAGTCTACAAGAGATGGGAATATCAGACCACCTGACCTGCCTCTTGAGAAACCTATATGCAGGTCAGGAAGCAACAGTTAGAACTGGACATGGAAAAACAGACTGGTTCCAAATAGGGAAAGGATTATGTCAAGGCTGTATATGTCACCCTGCTTATTTAACTTATATGCAGAGTACATCATGAGAAATGCTGGGCTAGAAGAAGCACAAGCTGGAATCAAGATTTCCAGGAGAAATATCGATAACCTCAGATATGCAGATGACATCACCCTTACGGCAGAAAGTGAAGAGGAACTAAAAAGCCTCTTGATGAAGGTGAAAGATGAGAGTGAAAAAGTTGGCTTAAAGCTCAACATTCAGAAAACTAAGATCATGGCATCTGGTCCCATCACTTCATGGGAAATAGATGGGGAAACAGTGGAAACAGTGGCAGACTTTATTTTGGGGGTCTCCAAAATCACTGCAGGTGGTGACTGCAGCCATGAAATTAAACGACGCTTACTCCTTGGAAGGAAAGTTTTGACCAACCTAGATAGCATATTCTAAAGCAGAGACATTATTTTGCCAACAAAGGTCCAGGTAGTCAAGGCTATGGTTTTTCCAATGGTCATGTATGGATGTGAGAGTTGGACTGTGAAGAAAGTGGAGCACCGAAGAATTGATGGTTTTGAACTGTGGTGTTGGAGAAGACTCTTGAGAGTCCCCTGGACTGCAAGGAGATCCAACCAGTCCATCCTAAAGGAGATCAGTCCTGGGTGTTCATTGGAAGGACTGATGCTGAAGCTGAAACTCCAATACTTTGGCCTCATGCAAAGAGTTGACTCATTGGAAAAGACCCTGACGCTGGGAGGGATTGGGGGCAGGAGGAGAAGGGGATGACAGAGGATGAGATGGCTGGATGGCATTACCGACTTGATGGACATGAGTCTGGGTAAATTCCAGGAGTTGGTGATGGACAGGGAGGCCTGGCATGCTGTGCCTCATGGAGTTGCAAAGAGTGGACATAACTGAGCGACTGAACTGAAACTGAACTGAAGGATTAAAAATAACTGTTTTATGAATAAATGTGAAATGATTTCATTTAGAAACAGAATCCATTTCCCTCTACTGTCTTAACCCCACCAAACTGAGGAAAAATAGCAGGAATGAACAACACAGCGTCATTCACATAAATGACAAAAGGAGATAAAATGAAGTTAGGTAAGTAGTAAGGAGAAGGATAAAATATTCTAGCAGTTTATGCTTAAGCTAGTGTTAAGAAAGAATGGAAGTGAGAAGGGAGGACACCAGTAAGGTTTAGTTTGATAAATCTTTTTAATAGCACTGATACTTTCAATTCTTAAATCAAATAATTTATTTTCTAATAAAATAAATCTGGAATTTAAATATATACACAGATATACCTCCTTCTTCTCCACTTGGAACAGGACTAAGAGTTCCCTGATCTCAATTCCATTCTTCTCATTCAGAAACAAAGAGTGGAAGGAGAAAATCTTCACAGAGGGCAGACTTTGGCATTACAGAGCTTAAGTACCTCATTTCCTGCATAGAGGTAGAAATTATCTAGCACAGCATTCATTCAAAGATAAAAGAGGCTGAAATGCATAGACCTTCTCAGGACTCAGAACATGAATCTTTGGCAGTTGGGTGTGGCTAATCCTCAGAGGTGTCAAGGGAAATATAGCATTTTATAGTCTTCAGGCACATTGACTGCCATGACTTAAAATTTCCTTTACTCAGTAAAACTTACATGATTGTTAACAAAGATTCTCTGCCTTGATTTCTTTTCTGTCAGTAATATATCAGCATTATGCTTCTTTGACATCCTAAGACAGTGTCCATAATATTTATTTTCAATTGAATTTATGATACAACTATGTCGAGTGCACTCTCAACATCATGTCACTTCCTTATTTGTGCATTGACATTATAATGTTATTTACTATAAAGTCACATTGACAGAATCTTTGGAACATCTTTGGACAGCATTGAAGTTGCCATGAAAGTGAACCCTGAAAGAACATTTGGACAAAAATAACTTGGAGGAAAAAATACCAAATAGTACCTGCTGCTGCTACTGCTACTGCTAAATCACTTCAGGTGTGTCTGACTCTGTGCTGTCCCATAGACAGCAGCCCACCAGGCTCCCCCATCCCTGGGATTCTCCAGGCAAGAACACTGGAGTGGGTTGCCATTTCCTTCTCCAATGCATAAAAGCAAAAAGTGAAAGTGAAGTCATTCAGTCATGCCCGACTATTAGCGGCCCCATGGACTGCAGCCTAGCAGGCTCCTCCACCCATGGGATTTTCTAGGCAAGAGTACTGGAGTGGGCTGTCATTGCCTTCTCCTAAATAGTACCTAGTCATAAGTATTAAAGATTTTTTAAACAATTTAATAATTTAAACACTCATTAGAAATTTGTTCAGTTCAGTGGTACATGAGACCGAGATATTGCTCCCTTTTAAAAACACAGAAAGGAATTTTGCCTGAAACAAGAAAGCAGAATAGAATCTAGAACTTCTTGATACATTTTAAAATGCAAGATTTTTTTTTCAGGGTCATTTAATTATTGACGTAACACTGGTTTATAACATAATAGTTCGAACTATATCACAAAGTTTAGTAATCAAAACAGGGTGGTATTGGCAGATGAAACAGAATTGTGTGCCCAGAAATAAACCCACACATATCTGAATACTGCTGCTGCTGCTGCTAAGTTGCTTCAGTCATGTCCAACTCTGTGCGACCCCATAGACAACAGCCCACCAGTCTCCCTCGTCCCTGGGACTCTTCAGGCAAGAACACTGGAGTGGGTTGCCATTTCCTTCTCCAATGCATGAAAGTAAAAAGTGAAAGTGAAGTCACTCAGTCATGTTTGACTCTTAGCGACCCCATGGACTGCAGCCCACCAGGCTCCTCTGTCCATGGGATTTTCCAGGCAAGAGTACTGGAGTGTGGTGCCATTGCCTTCTCCCATATCTGAATAGTTTACAACAAAAGAACAAAGAACATACAATAAAGAATAGCCTCTTTAATAAATGGTACAGCAGAAACATGCCAAATGCAAAATAGTGAAACTAGACCACTATCTCATATCACACATAAATATCAACTCAAAATGGATTAAAAACCTGAATATAAGACCTGGAACCATAAAATCCTTAATTTTATTGCCATACTTTTTCACATCAATCTTAGAAGTATCCTTCTAGATGTGTTCCCTCTGATAAGAGAAACAAAAGCAAAACTAAACAAATGGGACATCCAAAGCTTCATCACACACAGCTAAAATCATCAACAAAATGAAAAGATAACCTACTGAAAGGGTGAATATATTTGCAATCAAATTCTCATTAACGGGTTAATATCCAAAATATATAAAGAAGCCATGTAACTCAACAACAATTAAATGAACAATATTTTCATCAGGCATCTCTTCAATTTTGATACAAGTAAATTTTTCAAGAAAACACATTATTAATCAACATTAAAATAGGCATTTTTCAAATATACATTTCAAAAATGCACTTTAGTGTAAGTGGTACAAACTTTTGGAAAAAGTCTACATCTTTGGAAAAGAACCTGATGCTGGGAAACATGGAAGGCAGAAGAAGGGGATGACAGAGGATGAGACGGTTGGATGTCATCACCAACTTGATGGATGTGAGTTTGAGCAAGCTCTGGGAGTTGGTGAATGAAAAGGAAGCCTGGTGTGCTGCAGTCCATGGGACTCCGAAGAGTTGGACACAGACTGAGTGACTGAACTGAAAAGGTTAAAGTCTATTTTTTTTCTCAACTTCTAGAAGAAAATTCTGTTTAAACCCAATTATGCATTTTAGATGAATTTTTAACATATTAGCTACCAGTACTCTCTCTTACGTATATCTGTAATCATCCTGATAGAATAATAGATGTCTCTAGGTACTATTGATAGAAGAGAGGAAGAATAAAAAAAATAATAGCCAACATTTATATAGTGCCTATACTGTGCCAAATGCCAAATCAGGCATTTTATGTACTCATTTAGTCATGACAAGAATCTTCTGGGTTGTATATAATTACTCTTAACACTCTACCAGTGAAAAAATAGCTCCCAAGAGATGAATTATTTTTTAGAGCATAGAGATATCAAGTAATGGAGTTTGAATTTGAACATGTCTGACTCAGTGACCATGTTATAATGCTTCTTGTAAGAAGAGAAAGAGAAAAAGAGGGGTCAGAAGTCTGTATATTGTGGGACATAATTGAGCTCATCCACAAATGCTTCCAAATCATAAAAAAAGGGTTATTCATTTGCCATACTTGCAGGAAGGCTGGTAGAAGGCAACTTTCTCTGACCCACAGCAATGATTGATAAACCCAAGGCAGGATTTCTATATCATGTCTAGTAAGATCATGTCTGAAAGGAATTAAGGCATATAAACTCAGGAGTGTGAATGGGCTTCTCTAGAACCATATATAGGACCACTGAATCCTTTTATTTTTATGCTGTTACTGCTAGCACTCTGGCAAATAATTCTATTTTATAAATTACTTAGTTTAGAGTTCCACATAGTGAGGTATCTAATTACAGTTTAGGCTTTAGCTATCACGAGATATTCAGAGATATTAAAGTCATTTTCATAGTTAATTTTTCTTTATGTGTAGCTATTTATGGCTTAGTTAAAATTCAACATTGCATTTTGATTCTCTAAACACAACTTTTGCTAAATGTTATTAATTTTTGTTAATCATATTACCAAGGTAGTAGACACAAATTTTACCATCTCTAAAATATAGTGATTCATAACTGATTATTAGAGCAAGGGAGCATGTAATACCTATCAAAAGCCTCATGGATTGTCCAAGAACCAGGGAAATGTGGACATCTGGGCAGAGATCCCTCTGGATAAACACCAGAAACTGCAGCAGCTGGGCTTCCCAGTCAGGTAATTTATGCAAGTTCATTTAATGTTCAATAGAATTTAAATATGTTTTATTTTAGTACCCTTTTTTTTTTTTTAACCATTAGCCAATTTATTTGTTAGGATCCTTGTCCACAATGAAATCTTATCAAATAGTCTCTATATTCAGCACAGGACATAAGTGATTTTTTTCCCTTAAAATGTAAATGTTTACATAGCCAATAAGTGACTTTGGAACACTTTTTTATGACCTCAAATTTTTCAAGTCAATAATTAATTTCTTTCTGACTCCCTTATTTGGTTTTATTTTTTTTTAATTTTATTTTTTTTAATTTTATTTTATTTTTAAACTTTACAATATTGTATTGGTTCTGCCATGTGAATTAACTCGTTCAACCATTCAAACCATGGAATTAACTTGGTGATAATTTAAGACAGTTTAATGAGAGAATATTTCCACAAATATATAATTATACTCTCAGTTCTAATGAAAAATTGCCCCCAACTTTAATTATTAGATAGCCACTCCTGAAAAAAATCACCCAAATGAATTCTTTTTTTCAACTAGACACTTGGAAGATTCAATAAAAATTTCCAGGGACTTTTCAAAGAATGAATTTGCCTGGTTATGTTCAAGCTATTCCTTACATGGTTGTTTCAGCATAACCAAATAAACTGCTAGCTTGTTTTCTTCAGTTTAGATTGCTTAAATAATTAGCTTGAAGGTGAGTGCTACCTGAATCTATCGATATTACTATTGTTAGAAATGATATCAAGTGATTTTGCTCTCCATTTGCTTTATAATATGGAAATCAGATAACCTTTGTTTTGCTTTGCCTTCATTATAGATTTATGCTGCTAACAAATTAATAATTATATTGGTAGACCTGACCAAAATATAAATACACATACATACCATATTCCTATAACTGCATTATCCTCTCATAACTATCTGCTTCATTAGATTCTTTTAAAAAAATAAAGCACAGACACCATGTTTCCTCCAATACATTATCCTCTTGTAACTATCTGTTTTATTCACTTTTTAAAAAGGATTAAAGTAGTACATTACATAGGTAGTTGTCTAAGCATCAAATAACAGAATTATTTGTAATGAGGAGTGATAAATTTCAGCCTAAATATTCCTGTTTCTATCTGCAACCCAATCTCATTTCCTCTTCCCTTATGGTTAAGTTTTAAAAATATTTTATTTTTCAATTCAATTGCTGATGACTTCCACATCTTGAAATATTATTGTACCAGTTACTATGGTTTGGTCAACATTACAAATTTTCTATTGACTTTGTTACATACTAGGTAAAGATTCCCTCCCTTACACCCTTAATACTTCCTCCCTCTGATAATACTGTTTTCTAACTAATTTAATTATTCAACTGTTCAAATTCAAAAAAATATATTAAGACTACATCTTTTGTAGCATGGAAAAAAGTCAGTGTGTCTTGCCTTACTATTTTGGTTATTCTAATAGATGTGTAGTGGTATCTCATTTTAATTTTTATTTCCTCAGTAACATAATATGGGACATCTTGTCACATGCTTACTATATTTATTCTCTGATGAGATGCTTTTAAATCTTTTCATTTAAAAAAAATGAAATCAAATAATGTATAAAATAATTATATGATATGCCCTAATAGGAGTTATCCCAGGTATGCAAGACTGACTCAACATTTCATAATCAATCAATGTAATCATCACATTAATAAGATAAAGGAGAAAAATCAAAGGACTATATCAAGAGATGCTAAAAAAGCATTTGACAAAATACAATACTCATTAACAATAAAAACTCTCAGTAAATGAGGTTTACTCATTTAGACATTTCAAGTTTTTAAACTGGATTATAATTTCCTTATTGTTGAGTTTAAACAGTTCTTTGTATATTTTGGATGATAGTCCTTTTCCAGACATGTCTTTTACAAATATTTTCTTCAAGTGTGTAGCTTGTCTTTTCACTATTTTGACAATTTCCTTCACATAGGAGAGAATGTTTTTTATTTTAATGAATTTCAGCTTATCATTTCTTTCTTTTATGGATCACATTGTTGGTGTATTTAAAAATCATGGCCAAACACATGTGCATCTAAATTCTTCCTGTTATGTTCTGCTGCTGCTGCTGCTAAGTCACTTCAGTCGTGTCCGACTCTGTGTGACTCCATAGACGACAACCCACCAGGCTCCGCCGTCCCTGGGATTCTCCAGGCAAGAGTACTGGAGTGGAGTGCCATTGCTTTCTCCTAATAGTTTCATAATTTTGCATTTTAAATTTAGGTCTGTGACTCACTTTTAGTTAGGTTTTGTGAATTACGCAAGGCAAGGTCTGTGTCTAGATTTTGCATATAAATGTTCAGTTGGTTGAGTATCAGTTATTGAAAAGATTATCCTTTCTGCACTGTTGCCTTGGCTCCTTTGTCAAAGATGAGTTGACTGTATTTAAGCGGGTCCATTTCTGGGCTTTCTATTCTGTTCCCATTGATGTATTTGTCTATTCTCTCATCAATATCACAAATTCTTTATTATGGTAATTTTATAAGCTGTGATTCAGGTAGTGTCAGTCTTTCAGTTTGGTAATTCTCCTTCAATATTATGGTGACTATTTTGTGTCTGATGCCTCTACATAATAACTTTAAAATTAGATTCTCAATGTCCACAAAATACTTGCTGGGATGGCACCCCACTCCAGTACTCTTGCCTGGAAAATCCCATGGATGGAGGAGCCTGATGGGCTGCAGTCCATGGGGTCGCTAAGAGTCAGACATGACTGAGCAACTTCCCTTTCACTTTTCACTTTCATGCATTGGAGAAGGAAATGGCAACCCACTCCAGTGTTCTTGCCTAGAGAATCCCAGGGATGGGGGAGCCTGGTGGACTGCTGTCTATGGGGTCGCATGGAGTCAGACATGACTGAAGCGACTTAGCAGCAGCAGCAGCACAGAAACTACAGATCTAGTTGGGAAAAACTGTCATCTTGACAATTTTTAGTCTTTTTATCAAAAAATATGGAATATCTCTCCATTTATTTAGTTCTTTCTGATTTTACTGGGAAATTTTCTAGACATTCATTAAGTATGATGTGTCCTTTAGGTTTTTTGAAGATATGCTTTCTCAAGTTGAGGATATTCCCCTCTATTCCTCATTTTTTATTGTAAATAAAGAGTTTTTATAGTAAATGTGTGTTGTATTTTGTCAAATGCTTTTTTAGCATCTCTTGATATGGTCCTTTGATTTTTCTTCTTTAGCTTATTAATGTGATGGATTACATTGGTTGATTATGAAATATTGAGTCAGTCTTGCATACCTGGGATAAATCCTGCTAGGATATGGCATATAATTATTTTATACATTATTTGATTTCATTTGATAATACTTTTCTAAGAATTTTTGAGTCTATGTGCATAAGAAATACACACACACACACACACACACACTAATCAGAATGTCTTGAAGCTTCCAAAGAGAAAAGTAGGAACATTTTGTTAGATTCCATCTGTTTCTCAAATAAGTAATAAAGCAAGCAAACAACTGTCAACTCAGCTATGACTCAGAAAATAAAAATGTAGCCATTTCATGCATTTTTACAAGAGTAAGTCCATAAACTTTTCAGCTGGTCCAACACATCATTTTTATAAAAGTAGCTTGACAATAACATAATTTATTCTCTTAGGAAAATGCTTTTATCTTAGATTTTGAAATCAAGAGCAATTCACTATGGATGAAGAACAGGCACCACTAAGAAGAAATGTGGGAATAACATTGATTGAGCATGCTATATGACAAGCAATTTGTTATGATCTTTCACAACCTGTATAGCAATTTTTATAAGAACACTGTAGCTTTACTGCTTTGGAGAAAAAAGGAATGGAGAGACTTATAAAATAAAATATGTTTAGATATTAAGTAGTTTGTTTTAAGATATATCACTTTGGCTAGATTAACCAATTAGATAGATGTAATGTTAGAACAAATTTACTCACTCATATACTGAAAAAATATCTACTATTCAAAAGTCTTAATTAGAAATATTATTAAATTGTATTTTCAGAAACAAGATTATATAACAGAGCCAGTAATAGCAGATTTTTGATTCATTAAAAGTCTTAGAAGAAAAATAATCCAATGAAGACAGCACTTCTGATATAATATGTTTGAGAAAGAGTGCACTGTTTTTGATAATAACAAAGAAGAGGTAAGAACAGAGTAACTGTCTGGCCAGGAATGAAGAATACTGACCTTGGCATTTATTGTCTATTTATTTAAAATTCAGAAACAACCCAAACCAGTCAGTATTCTTAAAACAGGATTTTTGGCATGGAGGAACTGAGTTAATTATAGTCTTGACCTCAAGAGGAGTTGATAACATTCCAGGCTACATCATATAGAGAAAAACACTCAGGCCATGAAACACCATGCTTTTGATGGATGAGAGAATATAGGCAAATAGGTGATATTCCTAATTCTTTCTCTGTCCACAACAATCCATAAACATTTCCTTTCCTATCTCTTCCCTCCCCTTCCTTTCCCTGTCCTGTCTTTCCCATTTTCCTTTCCTTTCTTTTACTATCCTCTTTAAAATATATATGGGCACACATAAATGAGATGCTGTGAGTTAAAATAAGATTTTTTTTTAATTTCTCTGTGAAACCTTAAAATTTACATCTGATGTTTAAGGATTCCTTAGAGTTACAAATTCTAGAACATTACTCACAACAAACCCATGAGTAAGTATATGATAAAAATTCTGAATTGACTTGCCAAGGTGATACTCCAACTAAAAAGAAAGATCAGGAGGTTATGGAAATCACATTAGCCTAATTCAAAAGGTGATACCCTGACATTCCCTGATGAACTTCAATAGCACAGAGAAATTATGATGAAATTATTTAGATAAGGAATAAAAGTTCAACTTTATCTTGTCATCCCATTGAGTATCTTGTGGGATATTCCTTTTCATTTTCACTTAATATTATATCCTGCTGTGGTGCCTACCAGAGAAGGCAATGGCACCCCACTCCAGTACTCTTGCCTGGAAAATCCCATGGATGGAGGAGCCTGGTAGGCTGTAGTCCATGGGGTCGCTAAGAGTCGGACACGACTGAGCGACTTCCCTTTCACTTTTCACTTTCATGCATTGGAGAAGGAAATGGCAACCCACTCCAGTGTTCTTGCCTGGAGAATCCCAGGGACGGGGGAGCCTGGTGGGCTACCATCTATAGGGTTACACAGAGTCGGACACAACTAAAGTGACTTAGCAGCAGCAGCAGCAGTGGTGCCTACATTTCTTTTAAAACATGCAACATTCACTCAGATTATTTACTATGGTTAATTTCTCCAAGGCAGCACTTTCTTTGTGCTCATGGCTTCCTTTGAACTCACTGCAAGTCTTGAACAGAGAAAAGGGAAGAGAGGAATTTACCTGTGGGACTGAACTGAGATGTCAAGACATATGCATGAGCAAAGATAGAAAAAGGCCAGAACAGGAATAACAAGATGATAAATAACTCTATTTTCTGATAAGTATCTTTTCTAATAACTTCAAAGCACTAAACCTTCTATACATTAGATACTACACTAGAGAAGAATGGCAAATCCTTTAAAATTAGTCACTCATCAATTTATGAGAAACGAAACACTGTAAGTTTGCATCATAAAAGTTGTGCATTTCAGTATTACACGCTGAATGCTCATTCCAAATAAAATGGAAGACAAAGGAAATATTAAGTTGTGTAAAAAATGCATAGCATTCTTAAAAATAACTAATAATGTTTCATTCTCCCAGAGTTCGAGATAATGGAGTTGTATAATAAATCCTTATTCATAACTAGTATACTTAATACAGGTTTTAAACTTAAACCCTAGATTTATGCCTATACGACTGACAAATCTCATTGTCATTCAATACCACTTTCATCTTAGCTACAAAAACAGTATTATTAAAGACAAGATACAAGTCATATTCAACAAAATTGATGTACTCTATTGAGCAATGCTGACTTTGGATAAATTAAAAAATGCATAAATCTTGAGATCCTTGATTGTGAACTAAAAAAAAAACCAACTTATTTTGTCTTCCATTTAGATTTAAATGTTCAGAAGTTGATCATAGGCACATAATTGACTGGAAAAAGTAACGTGGTATTTTCCCTCCAGGACCTATGAGTGGCTGACAGGGAGTCCAAGACTACTCATAAGAGATAACCACAGAAAGTAAGAGAGCCTGCACTCCCATATTCCATTAGGTAAGAAAAGTTAATCATTTTGCCATTCTACACCAGAATGAACACAATATGTCAATTTGACAACATATTAATATTATTTTCCTATTATACTTAACTGATAAATCTGAAAAGCATTTATTGACTTCCTATTATGAATCTGAATCAGTGCATTGTCTAAGGAATCAGAGATAAACAAGAGAGTATCCCTGCCTTATAAGAGAAGGCAATTTAGTAGAAGACAAATACAATGTAAAGATAATGTCAAAGTAACACAGAAAAAAAGTATAAAATAGTAATAAAAATAATGTTAATATTTATTACATGCTTAAGAAACTAAGCTAAAATGCTTTTACATGCATTTACTCACTGAATCCACTATGCAGTAAGTAGTTAATTATTTAAGTATAGAACATTTGCTACTTCAGAGCAAATATTTACCTATATCTAATATAAGGACTTGTTATTTTTTAAAATAGAAAATATTAACTTTCTTTTACATTTATCTAGATAATGGAATAAGAAAACATCTAGAAACCCAATTCCCAGTCAGTTATCTCAGTGTCAGTTCATAAATCCTCCATGAGAAAGAAAGCTCATGAGTTTAGAACAATGAGGATTCTGGATGAATGACTAACCACACTGAAATGGCTGAAAACTTAAAGTTCTAAATAAATGTTAAAATTTTAGTCAGTCTGTATAATTAAACACATATCTCCCCCTTTTTTTTATCTTCAAAGTTATACCTTAAAAGATTAGTGTAAATATTAGTGGAAAATTTGTTTAATCAGTGTGGGAACCTTGTGTAACATGGCCTTCAAATTATACCACAAAAATGCAGCCAGAGGTATGATTTTATTGTTGAATTACTAAACCCACTGAGACATTAAGACATACACAGTGTGTTAAGGTTCTACTAAATTTAAATTAAACTTAGAAAAGAAGTTAACATTCTGTACATACAATTTTTTCATTTAGACAGAAACATTTCTATTAGCAATCTAAGCATGTAAAATATCAACAGTGAATTCTTTCAAATTAATTTCATTCTTAAATCAACAGTTTAGCTAACAAAGACTATCTCAATTTTTGGAATTTATTATACTAATTAAAATAAAAAATTATTATAAATTAGTTTATTAGGAAATATAATTGGCTTAAATTAGTATGAACAAAATACTGGCTACTTTACCTTGACTTAATTTATCTTTAATATAAAAATAACTATAAAAATTATGTCCTTTAAGATAGACAAATAGTAAATGTACATCTTTAATTACATCTAAACTGATGACTATTTTCTATACGTACACCTGTCAGGAGCTCACTTGGGTTGGGAAAGAGAGATCCAAGCTGTCAGGTGTAGAAGTATCCAATTAAAGCAACAAAAAAATAAGTGAAAGAGTTAAGTCTTTAATCACTTGCTGCAATGAGTAAGAGAGAGTCTTGTACCTGGAGAATCACAGAATCAGCCTGTTCCATTTTTCCTCATGAAACAGGAACTGGCTGGTGGATCAGCTCAGATGTAGGGGTCACCTCACTATTGAAGGATATCTGAACAAAAAGCTCAGGTAATTTTCGGTGGGAATGTACTAAGTAAGAATGGGGGAAATTGCCTTTAAAATTCTCTCCTCCACCCTTAAGCACACCTTGGCAGAAGACCGGAAGACTACCTTTGTCCAAGGACTCAGAAAAAAGAGATCTATTTCATTATTTTTTTTTTTTAATGGCTGAGTAACATGCCATTGGACATAGGTATCACATCTTCATCCATTCTTCTGTTGATGGACATTTAGGTTGCTTCCATGTCTTGGTTAGGGCTTCCCTGATAGCTCAGTTGGTAAAGAATCTGCCTGCAATGCAGAAGAGCCTAGTTCAATTCCTGGGTTGGGAAGATCCACTGGAAAAGGATAGGCTAAATTAGAGAAACCAAGGGAACATTTCATGCAAAGATGGGCTCGATAAAGGACAGAAATGGTATGGACCTAACAGAAGCAGAAGATATTAAGAAGAGGTGGCAAGAATACACAGAACTGTACAAAAAAAATCTTCACGACCCAGATAATCACAATGGTGTGATCACTCACCTAGAGCCAGACATTCTGGAGTATGAAGTCAAGTGGGTCTTAGAAAGCATCACTAAAACAAGGCTAGTGGAGGTGATGGAATTCCAGTTGAGCTATTTCAAATCCTGAAAGATGATGCTGTGAAAGTGCTGCACTCAATATGCCAGCAAATTCAGAAAACTCAGCAGTGGCCACAGGACTGGAAAAGGTCAGTTTTCATTCCAATCCCAAAGAAAGGCAATGCCAAAGAACGCTCAAACTACCACACAATTGCACTCATCTCACACACTAGTAAAGTAATGCTCAAAAATCTCCAAGCCAGGCTTCAGCAATACATGAACTGTGAACTACCAGATGTTCAAGCTGGTTTTAGAAAAGGCAGAGGAATCAGAGATCAAATTGCCAACATCTGCTGGATCATCAAAAAAGCAAGAGAGTTCCAGAAAAACATCTATTTCTGCTTTATTGACTATGCCAAAGCCTTTGACTGTGTGGATCACAGTAAACTGTGGAAATTCTGAAAGAGATGGGAATAACAGACTACCTGACCTGCCTTTTGAGAAACCTATATGCAGGTCAGGAAGCAACAGTTAGAACTGGACATGGAACAACAGACTGGTTCCAAATAGGAAAAGGAGTATGTCAAGGCTGTATATTGTCACCCTGCTTATTTAACTTATGTGCAGAGTACATCATGAGAAATGTTGGACTGGAAGAAACACAAGCTGGAATCAAGATTGCCAGGAGAAATATCAATAACCTAAGATATGCAGATGACACCACCCCTATGGCAGAAAGTGAAGAGGAAATGAAAAGTCTCTTGATGAAAGTGAAAGAGGAGAGTGAAAAACTTGGCTTAAAGCTCAACATTCAGAAAACTAAGATCATGGCATCTGGTCCCATCACTTCATGGGAAATAGAAGGGGAAACAGTGGAAACAGTGTCAGACTTTATTTTTGGGGGCTCCAAAATCACTGCAGATGGTTACTGCAGCCATGAAATTAAAAGACGCTTACTCCTTGGAAGGAAAGTTATGACCAACCTAGATAGCATATTCAAAAGCAAAGATATTACTTTGCCAACAAAGGTCTGTCTAGTCAAGGCTATGGTTTTTCCTGTGGTCATGTATGGATGTGAGAATTGGACTGTGAAGAAAGCTGAGCACTGAAGAATTGATGCTTTTGAACTGCAGTGTTGGAGAAGACTCTTGAGAGTCCCTTGGACTGCAAGGAGATCCAACCAGTCCATTTTGAAGGAGATCAGTCCTGGGTGTTCATTGGAAGGACTGATGTTGAAGCTGAAACTCCAATACTTTGGCCACCTCATGAGAAGAGTTGACTCACTGGAAAAGACCCTGATGCTGGGAGGGCTTTGGGGCAGGAGGAGAAGGGGACGACAGAGGATGAGATGGCTTGATGACATCGCCAATTTGATACACATGAGTTTGGGTGAACTCCGGGAGTTGGTGATGGACAGGGAGGCCTGGCGTGCTGCAGTTCATGGGGTTGCAAAGAGATGGACACAACTGAGCGACTGAACTGAACTGAACTGACCCACTCCAGTACTCTTGGGCTTTCCTTGTGACTCAGCTGGTAAAGAATCCACCTGCAATGCAGGAGAACTGGGTCCGATCCCTGGGTTGGGAAGATCCCCTGGAGAAGGTAATGGATACCCACTCCAGTATTCTGGCCTGGAGAATTTCATGGACTCTATAGTCCATGGGGTTGTAAAGTGTGGGACACGACAGAGCGACTTTCACTCTTCCATATCTTGGTTATTATAAACAGTGCAACCAATAACATAGGAGTATATATATCTTTTTGAATTATTGCTTTCTCAGGATACATGCCCAGAAGTGAAATTATTGGATCATATGGATCATATTTATTTCTAACTTTTTAAGGTACTTCCTTAGTGTTCTCCATAGTGACCGTATCAATTTACATTCCCATAACAGCTGCTAAAAAATCCGCCTGCAATATGGGAGACCTGGGTTTGATCCCTGGGTTGGGAAGTTCTCCTGGAGAAGGGAAAAGCTACCCACTCCAGTAATCTAGCCTGGGTAATTCCATGGATTATACAGTCCATGGTGTCTCAAAGAGTTGAACACAACCGAGTGACTTTTACTTTCATTTCACTAGCAGTGTAGGAGGCTTTTCTTTTCTCCACACCCTTCCAGCATTCATCGTTTGTAGACATTTTGATGAAGGCCATTCTGACCAGTGTGATGTGATAGCACACTTTAGTTTTGATTTACATTTCTTTAATAATTAGTGATGCTAAGCACCTTTTCATGTGCTTTATGGCCATCTGTATGTCTTCTTGGGAGAAATGGCATTTTTTTGATCAGGTTGTTTGCCTTTTCCATAAGAGTTGCAGGAGCCGTTTATATATTTTGGAGATTAATTCTTGGTTGGTTGCTTCCTTTGCAAATATTTTCCCCCATTCTGTGGGTTGTCTTTTTGAAAAAGAATGAAATACTGCCATATGTCATCCAGATCCATTGCCCATTGCTTATTCCTGACTTTCAATAGCTTCAAGTGATGTTTATTTGTGATCTTTTTCTGCTTTAGATTAACTTCAAATTTATATTCAGTGAATTTCAGACTGTGAAATTTGGTTCCACTTACCATCTTCCATGTAGTCTTTGTACAGAACTCTCTATGAGGTATCTGTTTAAAAACACTGTTGATTTGATCTCATGTTTCTTCAAGTTCTTGATTCTTGCCTTTTGTCTATGCTACTTTGGGGAGTTAACCATTGCATTTATTTTTGTTGCTGATATGTCTATAGTGAGAGGTGAGGAAAGCGTATTTAATAAAAGATGTTCACTTGTATCACAATAAGTCTCTTAGTGATAATTTCTGCATAAAATTGGGTAGTGAGAATATTATAAATGGAGTATGGAAGAGGTAACTTATGCACATAATAACATACTAGTTTGGGAGTAAAAAATCAGTCCTTCATCCATGGAGATTACCAATATATTTATGCTTTAAATTCAAGCTGTAAAAATGACCTATTTTTTAATCATGTAGAAGCATTAAACTAGCAGATACTTTATTTGATGTGGTGGTTTTCCACACCAAATTTTAGTAGAATGATCTGTGTGATTTTAAAGGTGACTTGACAGCCCTCATGGGAAAGCTGCCTTCTGCACACCAGATTTGGTACACATTCATTACAGTCTATGAAGGGAGTTGCAGCCAAGGACTCAGTGTCTGCTGGCTGATCATGATTTTTCACACAGTTTCCTTGCTAGCTCAGGTGCCTCTATTTCTAGATCTCTTTATTTATTTTTTTAATTTAAGTTTCAGTTTATATTGGAGTATAGTTGATTTACCACACTGTGTTAGTTTCAGGTATATAGCAAAGTGATTCAGTTATAAATATATCTATATCCACTTTTTTCAGATTCTTCCTCATATAGGTTATTACAGAATATTGATAGACTTTCCTGTGAACATCACATCCTTGTTGATTATCGGTTTTATATATAAAAGAGAAATGTATATATGTTAATCTCAAACTTCTAGTATATTCCTCTCTCCCACATTTCCCCTTTGGTAAACATAAGTTTGTTTTCAAAAAAAAAGCCAGACACACTAGAAAAGGAGATGCTTATTTAAAGTCATACACTTAGTCTACCTAGCAGTACTTTATACACTGCCTTCTAAGAAACACAACATTCCCAGGAAACGGAGTTTCCATTTTTTGGTTTCAACCATTTCAGGAATTCTTGCATATAAATATCTTAAGTAAATATAAACAAAAAGCTAAATAACTATAACTATAACCTATAGTTATAGTTTCGGGCACCTATGCTGCTGCTGCTAAGTCACTTCAGTTGTGTCCGACTCTGTGCTACCCCATAGACAGCAGCCCACCAGGCTCCCCGTCCCTGGAATTCTCCAGGTAAGAACACTGGAGTGGGTTGCCATCTCCTTCTCCAATGCATGAAAGTGAAAAGTGAAAGTGAAGTCGCTCAGTAGTGTCTGACCCTCAGCGACCCCATGGACTGCAGCCCACCAGGCTCCTCCGTCCATAGGATTCTCCAGGCAAGAGTACTGGAGTGGGATGCTATTGCCTTCTCCTCGGGCACTTATAACTGCCCAAAAAAGATGAAAAATACCCAGTAGAGAGTTCCCATTAGTAAGCACCATATACAATACAGCCAATTAATTTAGAATAAATGTTCATTAAAAGGCCTCAGAATAGTCTGGAAATGTTAAGAAAGGTTTGTATAGGCAATAATATATATATATATATATATATTTAATTTTTCATAGCTAGCTGTTTAAAATCGAATGAGCAATGGTGATGAAAACCTAATATTTATGCTTCTTACTAAATATCAGAACTGTACAAGGTTTATTACTAAGTCATCTCATTTAAGCATGCTTTCATGAAAACTGAGGAGACTACTTTTCTCACCCTGCTGAAACTGAGCAATGATATTTTCAACAGCTCACAATTCAAGAGAAACTTGAGGTCATAATTGCCATAGACAATTTTCTTTGGTGACAGATGATCATACTTACTATCCATTTCAATCACAGCACATTCTCTTGCTGTGTTTAACTGCCTTACTCCCCACAGTTTTGGCAAGATGATGCAAAACTAAGTCATTTAATTAATCTCAATTCCTGACTAGTTAGTTCAATCTAATTTATTGTTTACATATTTCTGACTATTTTATATTTGGCTGCTAAGAAATGATAGTCTAAATGCATCCAAAATAAAAGTGGGAAAAGTAGGGATTTAGTGAATAATAAGCATACACTTTGCCACCCTTGGGAGCATATATAAATACAGAGATTTTTTTTCAGCCATCAGTTTACTGATTCAGATCACATAACCTGTTTGTGACATTAAAAACACTTATCCTGAGCTATTGAAATTTAATGTTTAAACTATATATGTCTTAAATGTAGTTTGTAACTCAGATCCATTTCCCTTTACTCCCTTTCCCATACTGTGATAAAAATAGCTCCTTCATGGCCATGTTTTCTTGTGGTTGTTTGCCTTTTGGAAAGAATAAGCTTTACCAAAATGAGAAAAATGAATCAGAAATCAGAGTTTATTAAACTGAATTTCAATTTACATATTTATTTTCAAATTATATATATATATATAATTCTCTCTTCATTTTAGCCTTTTTCATTTGAGTTTTCAAGATAGCTTTTTAAGAAGTAGAAGACTAAGGAGAAGAGTGAAACTGTAGTTGAGAAAGACAGAGAGAGACAAGTAGGAAGTGAGGAACATATAAAAATAAAATTAATGAATATATGCAATTGTTGTTCTGTTCTATTAATAATATAGTATTATTTATGAACATATTATCTAGTTATATAAAAATAAAGTCCTAAAATGTTTTCATAACAATCTATTCTCCAAAAGATAAATTCTCATTAGTATAAATTAATGTTTTCTTTTAGATTAAAGTATATGAAGAATATATTAATAAAGGATAAAAATATATTCAATATATTGATGAAGACTATATTGGTAAGAATTCATTTTATCCAAAATTATGTTCCTCTGCATTTAAATCTCTCTCTTTCTTGGTTCGAAGGTCTACAGTTACTATAACAAGGCTTGGAGTCAGGAGCACATTAAACATTACTTTAAGAGATGTTACGAAGACAAAAGGAAGTTTATGAAGATAAAACTGGTAAACTGAAAAAATATATGATAAAAAGAAACAAGTGAACTGAGTCATTGAGTGAACTGGCTTTCCACTAATTGACCTAAAGCCAGTACTGCTTAAGCCTGATTCTTCTAAAGAGATAACCAAAATTTCCTTTGTACATGTCTGGAACTTAGCCACGCTCAGTCTATATGGAAAATAGTCCTTCCATCTGGTCTCCATTATACCATGCCACAAATATCATCCACATTGAAGTCAGTTTAGTTTTTCAGTCTTCTCTTCTACCATTTCACCCACATTTTATCCAATAATGTTATCACCAATATTTCCAAAACTCCCAGGGAAACCATGTAACAATACATCATGTAAACAGAGCCCACTTATTAGGAATACAGATCTTTGATTAAAGATTTAAGATTTGTTTTAACATGCAAACTTTCCTCAAAATTCATTTTATGTTTGCTGAATATTTACTTCTTAATGGCCCACTGAGTTATTCAGTAGAAATTCTGCTGAATCTTCTTTGCATATAATACATATTATATTTATCTACACATTTACATATATCCATCTGCATTTCCTTATCTCTGACATTCATGATAAATAAGCTATACTCAATATCCCAAAAAGAAATTCTTATGGGGCTCCATAAAGAAAGCTGCTTATAAACTTAAATAATTTATGTTAATAAAACATATTATTTTGATTCTCCAAATAATTTTCATTTGTATAATCATATGACCCCAAAGATTTTATAAAAGTAAAAAATGCTTAAACATTTAATAATTTAAAAGTCAATAAAATTGAATTCCAAAATGTGGGTGAGAAATTTTCACATAACTACTAAAATTTTTTCAATAGTAAAAAAAAAAAAGCAGTCTGTTTAAATTTATTTAAAAATATGTTCTGCATTTTCACCCAAAACATACTCCATGTTGTTATAATTGTTCAGTTGCTAAGTTGTGTCCGAATTTTTGCAACCCCATGGACTGTAGCCTGCCAAGCTCCTCTATCCATAGGATTTTCCAGGTACAAATACTAAAGTGGATTGCCATTACCTTCATCTCATTAATATACATATATATATATATATATATATATATGTATGTATAATTGATAATTTTAAAGATTTCTATTATTCTAATAAAGTGAAATTTCAAAGTACAACTTGATATATAGCAGTTTTAATATTATGTATTAATAAGAGTATTATATATTAATAAGAGCCTATGTACCATCGATGGACGTGAGTCTGGGTGAACTCCAGGAGTTGGTGATGGACAGGGAGGCCTGGCGTGCTGCGATTCATGGGATCGCAAAGAGTCGGGCATGACTGAGCAACTGAACTGAACTGAACTGAACTGATGTACCATCAAATGACAGTGAAAGTTGCTCAGTAATGTCTGACTCTTTACAAACCCATGGACTATACAGTCCATGAAATTCTTGAGGCCAGAATACTGGAATGGGTAGCCTTTCCCTTCTCCAGAGGATCTTCCCAACCCAGGGATCAAACACAAGTCTCCCTCATTGCAGGTAGATTCTTTACCAGCTGAGCTACAAGGGAAGCCCAAGAATACTGGAGTGGGTAGCCTATCCCTTCTCCAGCGGATCTCCTCTGGATCTAGGAATTAAAAAGGGGTCTCCTCCATCGAAGGTGGATTTTTTACCAACTGAGCTATCCGGGAAGCCTCTATGTACCATCAAAGCAATATAAATAACTTCTTTGTAAAATCAAAGTAATTAGAGAAACTATTTACATGAAAACATTACTTAACTTCTTTCTCAGAATTATTATTAAACTGGCTGAACTGGCATTTTTGTGCTTCATTTTAACAGACTTAGGAAGCAGTGTTTAAAAAATATCCTACACTGATCACTAAGTTCAAGTTAAATAAAATATTTTACTCGTAAATATTTTATAGTTTCTATATTAAGGCATTGGATGTCCTTGAATCGTTCTTTTAAGTGCACAATTTCCATCCCCTTCCCAATGTGATTTCCAGCTCATTATAGAAACAATATAAAGGGAGGAAAGGGAAATCAGGAGGCAAGCAGTAGATGGTTTTACATAAGTTTACAATGGACTCTCCCTAAAATTTTTGTAAAAGAGATCGCTTTCCACCTTGGGAACTATGGGGGGGTCATCAGTTCATAATGGGATATGGGATGGTATCAGTTCACAATGGGATTGTATAAGTCTCTGCTCACAATAACAGAGAGAAGGAAGGACAAGAATCAGGACAAAGATATGGTTCAAGTAAGACATTTATTAAAGGTAGGTCTGGATCAACAGATGTGAGATTCTGGGCAGGATTCCTCCAAATCAGCAATTGTTTAAATTGTTTAAACAATATTAATTGTTTAAATATCTGGTTTAATCTTTGTTAATGTGAGCAAGTAGAAAACAGTCCACTTATTTAAAATGTATATTTCTTTCATTATATTTTAAATAGTAGAAATGTCAAAAATAGTAAGCATAATACTGCAATTTAACTTACTAAATTTTTTCTATCATTCATGAAATGGATATGGTAGTCATTCAGCTTGGATTCAAGATATTTACTTGCTTTCCATCCCCTAGGGTTGTCAGATTTATTAAAAAGAAAACAAAACAAACAGGAGAGTCAGTCAAATTTGAATTTCTGACAAATAGCATATAATTTTTAGTGGCAACACTAAATATTGCATATCCTATATATTGCATATAAGTGTATCCAAATTTTTATACAAAATATATTCACTGTTAATCTAAATTTCAGATTGAGCTGGATGTCTGGCATTTCATCTGGTAATCTTACCACCCCCATTTGGAAACTGTGGAACTCAATTCAATTTAAAATATAAGAGCCAGAAATGTTCTATGCTCAGAACTCTTCATGGGACATACATTTTTTAAAGGATGGATTGCAGGCTAAGGAAGCAAGAAAGCTTCTGATAAAAGATAAAACTGGAGAGTTTAGGCTGTTTGCTGTTCTAGACATGAGTTGAAGGAGATTTACACATGGAAGATGGTGGAACAGCTAAAGAGAAGAGAGAATTATAGGATTTAGAAGTGGTAAAATCAACAGGGAAAGTTATTTGTCTAAACTAACAGAAGCTAAAGCTTTAGGGTGCTAATGTAACAAGGATGTTTTCTGGAGAAGATATGCAGCTTCTGATTAGTCCACCTGCAACACCCTATGTGTCCCCAAAATCAGTCTTCACAAAACAGCCAGAACAATCTTTTCTAAAAGCAAATGTAATTTTGTTCCTTCCATGCATAAGATCCTTCTATGACTTCCTTTAGCTATTAGAACAAAACTCATTCTTCATCTGGCCTTTGCTTCACTTTTCAGCTACATATACTAACCTCCTCCCCATCCATCCTCAAGCTCTCCAACCACATTGGCTCTCTTTATCTCTCAGATCCAATATTGCTCCCTGTGCAATAGGGCTTTGGATCTTTTGTCTTTAATTTTTAAGTCACCTGACTCCTGTTCATCCTTCTAATCTAAATTGTCATCTCCTGTCAGAAGTTGTTCTACACTTTCCTGCCTGTATCAAATTCTTCTATTACATCAAATTGGGTATCTCCTCTCCTTACCACTGGTAAAGAGTTGAACTTCTTAATGTCTAGATGCTGATGGAATCATTTCATGTGTGCATTTTTCATTTTACCTTATCCTTTTTAGTTTACATTTTTTATCAATATGATTTCTAGTTTTATTTTGCAAGTAGAACAGGAAGTACTATCGAAGGGTAACATCCATTAATACCCAGAGGGTTGATTAGCATGCCAAATGAATTTACTACTTCTGATTCAATTGTAGCTTAAGGATTTCCCTTCAGAGAAAGCTAATGAATGAATGCCTAACCAAACTCCACTTAGAATGCAATGAAATACTGTAGAAAGTTTTTTCAAATGCTGTCACAGCATATAAAATTTGTGGAGTGAATATTTAAAAAAAATAAAATCTAACAAGATGAAATTTAATAAGAAAAAAATGTAAAGTCCTATACGTGGTTAAAAAATACCTCATAATTCCCAAGTATAAGCATAAGATATAACTGGAGGTGAGGCAGTAGAGTCATTGTGTTTAACTGTACAAAGAGTGATTTATCTAGAAAAAGGTTTAGGTTTACACTAGGTGGCACTATGAATAGAATTAGAGTAAAGTGATTAGAAGGAAAAAAAAAATCAACTCAAAAATTAAAAGAAAGTTGTGCTAAAAATAAGAGCTACCCAAAAATATTAGATAGAAGTGTTAAAAACTAATGTTTACTTACTTTTGCTTTTTCAGTGTTTGTGTGTTCAAGCATAAGGTAGGCAAGCTCTGGTAACTAGCATACAAAGGGATCAAGAACCCTGGATAAATTATCAGCCTATAAATCTATAGTACCAGACCCTCAAGCCGCTGCCCCTCCCGAGTGCGCAGTGGCCACCGTGGCGACTGCCAGAGCACGTGGGCAGAAACCTCCCCCTCCTCTCTGTGGGAGGTGAGGGGGTGGGTGCACGGACCCCGCGGTGGAGCCCTGTGCCACTGGTTGTTTTTTTTGGCTTCCCTGGTGGCTCAGAAGTTAAAGCGTCTGCCTGCAATACGGGAGACCTGGGTTCGATTCCTGGGTTGGGAAGATCTCCTGGAAAAGGAAATGGCAACACATTCCAGTATTCTTGCCTGGAGAATCCCATGGATGGAGGAGCCTGGTAGGCTACAGTCTACGGGATTGCAAAGAGTCGGACATGACTGAGCGACTTCACTTCACTTCATAAATCTATAAGATACTTCCAACCCTTAATCTTTTAAAAAATTCTTTTAGGGTAATATGAAAGGTGAAAAATATTCTTAAACACTTCCTAAAAATGGCAAAGAAAAAATATACAGGTCATTTATCAATAACATAAAAAAATTTTAAGGATATGGTACTTTATAAGTCTTAGGCTTATCTGGGGAAATGCCATAAACTAGAACACAATACTGATAAAAACATTAGATTTTCACCTGCAATTTTCTAGAAATAAACTCAGACACATATGAATAATTAGCTAAATATTAATTTTATTATAAAAATATAATAAATTTTAAAATATGAATGTATAAAGGGTCTTTACCATTTAAGAGGTAACCTAGGGTAATTATTTTTAAAAATTTTTTTTAATTGGAGGAAAATTACGATTACAATGTTTTGTTGGTTTCTGCTGTACAACAATGCAAATCAGCTATAATTATACATGTATCCCCTACCTCTTTTTTTTTTTACAGAATTCCAAATAATATATTTATTTTTTAATATAAATTTATTTACGGATTCATGTTGATGTATGGCAAAACCAATACAATATTGTAAAGTAATTAGTATCCCCTACTTTTTAAGTGTCCTTCCCCTACCCCATCCTACTCCTCTAGGTCATCACAAAGCACCAGGCTGGGCTCCCTGCTTTACATAACAACTCCTCACCAGCTATCTATTTTATACATGATAGTGTATATATGTTGATCCTGCTTTCTCTGTTCATCCCCCACTGTGTCCACAAGTCTATACTCCACATCTGCATCTCCATTCCTTCCCTGTAAATAGGTTCATCAATGCCATTTTTCTAGATTCTATATATATATATGTGTGTGTGTGCGTGTTATACACTATATACATATATATATATATATATATATATTTTTTTTTTTTTTTACTTACTTCACTCTGTATAACAGGCTCTAGGTTCATCCACCTCATTAGAACTGACTCAAATTCATTATTTTCTATGGCTGACTAATATTCTCAAGAAAACAACAATTCTGAAAGACATGTGTACCCCAGTGTTCATTGCAGCACTATTTACAATAGCCAGGACAAGGAAGCAACCTGCATGTCCACTGACAGATGAATGGATAAAGAAAATGTGGTACATAATATACAACAGGCTAATTCTTGTAAAAGTTCCTCAAAACGTCTCTCTAGTCTCTCATTAAACACATGCAAGTCTAAAGAATCTACTCTCTCAAGAAGTGGCTTATGGCATGTACTTTAAATGTTAGAAATTCTTTTATGTTAAGTTACATCTTCCTTCCCTATAATTTCCCCTTTTTATCCTGGTCCTATCCTTCAGAACTTCCCCCAATTAGATCCAAACTTTCCTACATATGTGAGTCCTTAAAATAATCAAAAAGAGCACTAAATGTCCTAATTTTCCTTCTCCAATGATGCCTCCTCATGTCATGATTTACAGATAGTAACCGGTCGCACAGAGTCGGACACGACTAAAGCGATGCAGCAGCAGCAGCAGCAACCCAGAAATGTGCTCACTGCTTGCCCTTGAACATTCTTTGATATGATTAAAGGACCCTCAAAAGAGAACTTTCCAGAAAAGAGCTCAGTATTCCAGGTGAAGTCTGGTCAGCAGCACAAAATGAATAAGCCTCATCTGTCTCATTTCTGTTAATGCAAGTCCACAAAATACCATTGACTTATATCAAGCTTATTAGCAACTAAGTTAAAGTTTTCTTTTTTTTATATTGCTGTTAACTAGCCGTGGAATTGATTAACAAATAACCAAAGTTTCTATGTAAATCCTGTAAAAGCTTTACCCATTTTTAAGAAATAAATGGATTTTACTCAATTAGCAAATAATGAGTCAAAGTTCTATTAATATTTGCATTTTAAAATTATAAAATTAAATACAGATTACAATGAGATATCACCTTACACTGGTCAGAATAGCTATCATCAAAAAAATCCACAAAAACCAAATACTGGAGAGGGTATAGTGAGAAGAGAACCCTCTTGCACTGTTGGTGGTAATGTAAATTCGTACAGCCACTATGGAAAACAGCATGGTGGTTTCCTCAAAAAGTAATAGTAGAGCTACCATATGATGCTGCAATCCCACTCCTGGGTATATATCCAGAGAAAAACATAACCCCAAAAGATATATGCAACCCCATGTGCACCGCAGCACTGTTTACAATAGCCAAGACATGAAAGCAACCTAAATGTCCATTGACAGAGGAATGGATAAAGAAGATGTGGTACATATATACGATGGAATTTTACTCAGGCATTGAAAAGAATGAAACAATGCCATTTGAAGCAACATGTATGGACCTAGAGAGAGTCACACTAAGTGAAATTAGTCAGACAGAAGAGGAGAAATATCATATGATATACCTTATATATGGAATTTGAAAAGAAATGATACAAATGAACTTATACTTAACAGAAAGAGTATTTTCCCTGACTTAGAAAATGAATTTATAGTTGCCGGAGATGGGGCTGGTGGGGAAGGGATAGTTAGGAACTATAGGAAGGTCATGTACACATTGCTATATTTAAAATGGGTAAAAAACAAAGACCTATTGTATAGCACATGAAACTCTGCTCAATGTTATGTGCCAGGCTGGATAGGAGGAGGGTTTTGGGGAATAATGGATACATCCCCCCCAAAAAAAGATACAGATTAAATGACACATTGAAGCCCATAACCAGATATTAACAAAAATTATTCTAGAATGATCCATGGCCTAGATTCTGCACATTTCACTATACCACCATGCCCTCTTATAAGTGTTTTCCATGATTTTTATTGATAACACTGCTTATAACAAAATTTTTCATGTAGCAATATGTAATCACTAAATAGAGATATATACTCTTAATTACTTGTTTTTTTGCAATGGCACCCCACTCCAGTACTTTTGCCTAGAAAATCCCATGGACGGAGGAGCCTGGTAGGCTGCAGTTCATGGGGTCGCGAAGAGTCGGACACGACTGAGCGACTTCACTTTGACTTTTCACTTTCATGCATTGGAGAAGGAAATGGAAACCCACTCCAGTGTTCTCGCCTGGAGAATCCCAGGGACGGGGAAGCCTGGTGGGCTACCGTCTATGGGGTCGCACAGAGTCGGACACGACTGAAGCAACTTAGCAGCAGCAGCAACACAAAGGGTGGTGGTTTGTTTAGCACTTTGGAATGAGAGGCTTTTCTTAAAATACATATTTTTAAAAACTATCTTTAATTCAAGCTGACAGGTAATTTTTCTTAAGAGTCTAGAATGATGAAAGTAGCATTTTATGCTAAGACTCTTGAGACAGTAAACAAAATAAGAATTATGTGCTTAAACCAAAACTTATGAACTATGGACTTATAATTTATTAGCATGGAACTAAAAGCCATTTTAAAAATTGAAAATGATATACTTTTCATCAGCTTTTCAGTTTCTTTCCAGAAGTGAACTGAAAAAATATCCATTAGAGCTGCAAATATATTTCAGCAGGGAGAGTTCAAGTAGGTTCCTGCTGAAGAGATGGTGGTTGATGCCTACAAAGTAACAGCAAGGCCCTTGAACCAGGATATCTGAAGAAACTTGATATGTATAATTTATACATCATTCAGTAGTTTTGGAAAATCCTTACTTTCTTATATTGCCATAGACAGGTATGTAGCTATATTTGCAATTAATTATTTCTGTAAGCCATTGTGATAAACTACAGGAAAATATTGCAAAGGTATTTAATTGAGAATCACATTTTCTCTGAATTCACTGGGAGCTCCACACACCATTCTGGAGCATCTTGGGGAAAACAAGATCCAAGTCTGTCATCTGCAACTACTAATTATCTCTCATGAGTGAGGACACCCTGGCCTAGCTATGTCAGGGAAATCATCATGGCTTTACAAATGATGCTTATTTTGTAATTCAGCCAGCTATGACAATTCAACCACTCACCTACCCTGATGATGACTCTCTCACCCTCATGGTCATATGAAGGTTTGCCATTTTACCTTGTCATACTTTACTGCATTCTCTTGACTCCTGCTCTCAGAAGTCTCATGTGGTCCTGTTGGCTTGATTCATATTCTGCAAAATGTAAAGGTTTTCATCTATAAAATATTCATTAGATTATAGAACAAGTTTTTTCCCTATTATTCTCTTTCAAGGACATTCAAGTAAAAAGTTCTGTTCTTTCCCTCAGAAACTTAAATACCTATCTCCTCTAAAGATATAAAGCTCACAGTAATTAGTTTATATTTTCAATCTATTTTGAATTATAACTGCAGTATTTTATATTTTCAATCTATTGTGAATTGTTATAAAATCATGGCAAGTACACAAGACTTAAAGATTTGCCAATAAATCCAGATAATGTCATTTATTATGGTAATAAAATTACCTTTTCGAGTTTGGATTTCTTCACAGGAATTAACATCAATTATCTGAAAGGTATTATGATGGTAAAATTAGTCAAAATAAGTGAAAACTCCTGGCCCAAATTCTGACACTTAGTAGTCCTCCTAGATATTTTTTAAATTGTAAGCAACCAATTCAGTTAGTATGATACTTGACTTTTTTCAAAATTCTTTTGACAAAGACTGACTGCTTTCAAAGTCCCAACCGTATTGTAGGATGAGCAAATAAAAATAATTAATCAGGGCACAAGATATATTACAGTAACAAAAGGTGATATGATCTCTGCAGAGTAAATGAAATGTGTATTACTAATTATACTTTGCATATTGACAACATGACTAAAAAGTGAAATTGAAAGTCACTCAGTTGTGCCCGACTCTTTGTGACTCAATGGGCTATCACAGTCCACCAGTCCATGGAATTCTCTAGCCCAGAATACCAGAGTGGGTAGCCTTTCTCTTCTCCAGGGGATCTTCCCAACCCAGGGATCGAATCAGGTTTCCCACCTTGCAGGATTCTTTACCAGCTGAGCCACAAGGGAAGCCCAAGAATACTGGAGTGGGTAGCCTATCCCTTTTCCATGGGGATCTTCCTGACTCAGGGATCAAACCAGAGTCTCCTGAATGGTAGGCGGATTCCTTAGCAATTGAGCCATCAAGGAAGAAGCCTCACTAAAAAATAACCCAGCACAAATTTTATTTGAAAAACAGTCCAGAGATTATTCCAAAGCAATGTGTTTTATATTCTTTATTTTCCAATTCCGTATCAAAAATAAAGATTGAAAATTTGTAGCAAACAAAAAGACTTAAAGAGTGATGACTGTAGGTCACAGAAATCTGAAATTTGATTGGAAAAAATAAAACTTTCTTATTAGCACTTGCTCCCCACATACACCCCATCATTTCCTTACTGATGCCATAAGTTACTCTTGGTGAATTTAAGAAAGCATAATCAGATTCAGCTATTGACAATAAATTAGCTATGAATTTCAGATACAGAAATATAATGTTATTGAGCACAATGTCTACTTTAACTTTCTTCAAAGGTATAGGATTTCTTGCATTTGTACCTCTAAAGAGAACTTGTGGAAAATGTTTAAGGTAGCATTCATTTGTTCACTTGAATGAATAAAATCTATATTACAACAGAACAGTGACTATTTACATGGAATACTACCATAGAAATTATATAGATATATAGGTGTATAGATATATAGGTATATTTTTAAGTTTCTATAACACAGCAAAAAAATTAACTTTTAGAAACTGATAGCAAACATATTTTTCATGAAATTATATGGATCGAGTTTGGTAGATAGAATCAGTTCTATCAGTTTTCAGAGAAATCTTAAAGCCATACCTCTTGAGAGGTAACTATTTAATATAAGAATAATGCATTAAAAATAAATGTAGGGGAAGGCGCCAAGATGGCGGAGGAGTAGGATGGGGAAAACACTTTCTCCCCCACAAATTCATCAAAAGAGCATTTAAACGTCGAGTAAATTCCACAAAACAACTTCTGAATGCCGGCAGAGGACATCAGGCACCCAGAAAAGCAACCCAACTCCTCGAAAGGAGGTAGGAAAAAATATTAAAGACAATAAAAGAGACAAAAGAGGGAGGGACGGAGTTCCGTCCCAGGAAGGGAGTCTTAAAAAGAGAGAAGTTTCCAAACACCAGGAAACCTTCTCACTGCCGAATCCGTGCCGAGCTTTGGAAGCACAGAGGACAACATAACAGGGAGAAAAAATAAATAAACAATTAAAACTCGCAGATTGCGAGCCCTACGGTAACTCCTCCAGCGGAGAAGCAGCGCAGACGCCTGCATCCGCCATTAGCAAGCGGGGGCTGGGAGGGAGGCGCGGCGCGGGCTGCATCGCTGAGAGTAAGAATCTGGCCTGAATACCCTGAGCACTATCTGAGCGAAATAATTTGGGCTAGCAAACCAGACTGTGGGATATCTACCATGCGAAAAGCCAGCCCTAACCTAAGACACCGCCAGCCCGCGCACGGAACAAAGGACTAAACAGAGGTAGCCGGCTGCAAACCTTCCCCCTCCGGTGACAGGCAGCCAGAGCCGGAAGGGGGCAATCGCAGCCCCAGAGAGACATTATCTATAAAACTGGCTTCTTTGCTAACTAAAACTTATTGGGTGTCTGGACAGTCAACATCTGCCTGAGAAGGTGCGCCGGTTTTACACCCAGATAACCAAGTGGCGGGGAGGCGATAAGTCGCAGCATTAGCACTCGCCAAACACCTCATCACCTGAGCTGCTCGGACCTGGGAAGAGCACAAAACGCAGCCCCAACTGAGTCTGCACCTCTGAGGACTACCTGAGTGCCTGAACCTGAGCGGCTTGGACCTGGGAGGTGCATGCAACCCAGGGCCAGCCTCGGATTGTTCCCGGCGGAACAACCTAGAGCCTGAGCAGTGTGGGCAGGGAGGCTACATGCGCCGTGAGCGGGGGCAGACCCAGTGTGGCTGAGGCACTGCGAGCGCATGCCAGTGTCATTTGTTTGCAGCATCCCTCCCTCCCTCCCCATAGCGCGACTGAACAAAGAGAAGAAATACAGCTCCACCCACCAGAACATCGACACAAGCTTCCCTAACCAGGAAACCTTGACAAGCCACCTCTACATACCCACACACAGCGAGGAAACGCCACAATAAAGAGAACTCCACAAACTGCCAGAATACAGAAAGGACTCCCAAACTCAGCAATTTAAACAAGATGAAGAGACAGAGGAATACCCAGCAGATAAAGGAACAGGATAAATGCCCACCAAACCAAACAAAAGAGGAAGAGATAGGGAATCTACCTGATAAAGAATTCCTAATAATGATAGTGAAATTGATCCAAAATCTTGAAATTAAAATGGAATCACAGATAAATAGCCTGGAGACAAGGATTGAGAAGATGCAAGAAAGGTTTAACAAGGACCTAGAAGAAATAAAAAAGAGTCAATATATAATGAATAATGCAATAAATGAAATTAAAAACACTCTGGAGGCAACAAATAGTAGAATAACAGAGGCAGAAGATAGGATTAGTGAATTAGAAGATAGAATGGTAGAAATAAATGAATCAGAGAGGATAAAAGAAAAACGAATTAAAAGAAATGAGGACAATCTCAGAGACCTCCAGGACAATATTAAACACTACAACATTCGAATCATAGGGGTTCCAGAAGAAGAAGACAAAAAGAAAGACCATGAGAAAATACTTGAGGAGATAAGAGTTGAAAACTTCCCTAAAATGGGGAAGGAAATAATCACCCAAGTCCAAGAAACCCAGAGAGTCCCAAACAGGATAAACCCAAGGAGAAACACCCCAAGACACATATTAATCAAATTAACAAAGATCAAACACAAAGAACAAATATTAAAAGCAGCAAGGGAAAAACAACAAATAACACACAAGGGAATTCCCATAAGGATAACAGCTGATCTTTCAATAGAAACTCTTCAAGCCAGGAGGGAATGGCAAGACATACTTAAAATGATGAAAGAAAATAACCTACAGCCCAGATTATTGTACCCAGCAAGGATCTCATTCAAGTATGAAGGAGAAATCAAAAGCTTCTCAGACAAGCAAAAGCTGAGAGAATTCTGCACCACCAAACCAGCTCTCCAACAAATACTAAAGGATATTCTCTAGACAGGAAACACAAAAATGGTGTATAAACTTGAACCCAAAACAATAAAGTAAATGGCAATGGGATCATACTTATTAGTAATTACCTTAAACGTAAATGGGTTGAATGCCCCAACCAAAAGACAAAGACTGGCTGAATGGATACAAAAACAAGACCCCTACATATGTTGTCTACAAGAGACCCACCTCAAAACAGGGGACACATACAGACTGAAAGTGAAGGGCTGGAAAAAGATTTTCCATGCAAATTGGGACCAAAAGAAAGCAGGAGTCACAATACTCGTATCAGATAAATTAGACTTTAAAACAAAGGCTGTGAAAAGAGACAAAGAAGGTCACTATATAATGATCAAAGGATCAATCCAAGAAGAAGATATAACAATTATAAATATATATCCACCCAACATGGGAGCACCGCAGTATGTAAGACAAATCCTAACAAGTATGAAAGGAGAAATTAACAATAACACAATAATAGTGGGAGACTTTAATACCCCATTCACACTTATGGATAGATCAACTAAACAGAAAATTAACAAGGAAAAAAAAATGTATCTATAAAGTTCACTAAAGCAAAGCACAGTAAAATGAGGTATGGCAATAAAAGGCGTTAAATTTATCAAATAAAAAAAATAAATAAAGTGCTGAAAAAAATTAAAAAAATAAAAATAAATGTAAATAATAATACAAATAATAACTATAAGACCAGTTAATGTCAGAATAACACATATACTCTGTGCACTTAAATAACAGAAGACTAGGTTCATTCAGTTCAGTCGCTCAATCATGTCCGATTCTTTGAGACCCCATGGACTGCAGCACACCAGGCTTCCCTGTGCATCACCAACTCCCAGAGCTTGCTCAAACTCAAGTCCATCGAGTGATGCCATCCAATCATCTCATCCTCTGTCATCCCCTTCTCCTCCTGACTAGCTTGGGGGACTTTTTTTGGGTACAAGGCATATTTATATAAAATATATATGGATAATATTGAGCAGTTATTTTTCATTATTTCTATAAACTGTTTTCAGGGTAAACTGCCACCTTTCTAAAGGAATAGGAAATAAAACAACTGAAAGTATTCAGCCTTCCTAAAGGACACATGCTTCCCTGGTTGCTCAGTGGTAAAGAATCTGCCTGCTAATATAAGAGACATGGGTTCAGTCCGTGGGTCGGCAAGATCCTCTAGAGAAGGAAATGGCAACCCACACCTATAATCTTACCTATATTCTTGCCTGTATATCAGAAATTCCATAGACAGAGAAGCTTGGCTGGCTAGAGTCCATGGGGTCGCAAATAAGTTGGACATAACTTAGTGACTAAACAACAAAAGGACACACATCAAGTTGAATACCTGCTAGGATTTAAATTTAGGAGTCATACTGAAGTTCCCCAAATCTCACAACTTTTGATACTGGTAAAGGTGACCAGAGGTGACAGAAGATGAGATGGTTGGATGGTATCACTGACTCAGTAGACATGAATTTGAGCAAACACTGAGAGATAGTGAAGGACAGGGAGGCCTGGCATGCTGCAGTCCATGGAGTCATGAAGAGTTGGGCACCACTTAGCAATTGAACAACAACAAAAACGACCAAGAGGCTGAAAGGCTAAAGAAATCTAAAAGGGGATTCGCTCTGAGATATTCTTCCAATACAGACCTTGTTACATCATTATCAAGGACTTCCTAGCTCTTAGACTGGAAATCCAAGTTACCACGAATCCATCTGAACTTCAGTTTTTATTCAAATTTGACAATAATTATTTTTTCTTCTCCAGAAAATGTATTATTTTTTACTGTCTAAGACACAAGGGAAATCTTCATGTCCTATTCTTCTTTTACTATATACTTTTCTTAGAGATATATCATTTACTTATCAAGCAGCACAAAGAAAACTCTACAAGGTGTTGATACCTGACTTTGACAGCTACCCACAATGTATCGTAACATTACTTTGGTAGTGATTCACCATGAACAATGATACTCTTCCTTTTGCTTATTAACATATTGTATTTTATTTTATAATGTGGTCTGCTGCTGGGGCTAAGTCGCTTCAGTCATGTCCGACTCTGTGCAACCCCACAGATGGCAGCCCACCAGGATCCTCTGTCCCTGAGACTCTCCAGGCAAGAATACTGGAGTGGGTTGCCATTTCTTTCTCCAACGCATGTATGAGTGCTAAGTGGCTTCAGTCGTGTCTGACTCTGTGCGATCCCATGGACAGCAGCCCACCAAGGCTCCTCTGTCCACGGGATTCTCCAGGCAAGAATACTGGAGTGGGTTGCCATTTCCTTTTCCAATAATGTGGTCTACTTTTCTTTAATTCATTGTAACTCATATTAAGTATCTCATTCTTATATGTAACTTGATTCAGTTATTTGTTGTCTATAGCTTCCTCACTTGGGTTATACCTTTTTCTTAAATTTAACTACATTTTTTTTTTCTATTGAAAACTGGCAAAACACTCCATAGGGAAGGATAAAATCACAGTTCTCATATTCAAGGGAAATGAGTTGTTGGATATGATTTACTGAAACTTAAGATGGGTCTGGATACCATTTAAATTACTTTTACTCACATAACACTTTTAGCATTTTATTTTATTCACTATTATAATCTTTATCATGAGAACTAATTTGGAACAACTATCTGTTGCAATGGAAGGATTTGATAATAAAACTGATGAATGGAATTTGATATCTGTTCAAATGTTTCAAAAAGGAATAGGACTCATTTAAAAGCTTTCTGTCCTCTCTTTTTGCTACCACACTGCCACGATCATGGGTCCTGTGCACACTCCCAGGAAGGGCCTGTCCCAGTGGACTCTGCCCGAGAGCCACAGCATCTCCACCTGGCTAAAGCTGACCTCTGACAATGTGAAGCATAGATCTACAAACTGGCCAAGAAGGGCCTGTGTGCTACTTACTGAGTCGCTTCAGTCATGTCCAACTCTGTGTGACCCTATGAACTGTAGCCTGCTAGGGTCCTCTGTCCATGGGATTCTCCAGGGAAGAACACTGGAATGGTTGCACTGCCCACCGCCAGGGGATCTTCATGACCCAGGGATCGAACCCACATCTCTATGTCTCCTGCACTGGAAGGTAGGTTCTTTATCACTAGTGCCACCTGGTAAACCCAAGAAAGGCCTGACTCCCTCACAAATAGGTGTGATCCTGAGAGACCCACATGGTGTTACAGAAGTATGTTTTGTGACAGGCAATTAAATCTTGAGGATTCTTAAGTCCAAAGGACTTGCTCCTGATTTTCCTGAGGATCTTTAGCATTTAATTAAGAAAGCTGTTGCTGTTGGAAAGCATCTTTAGAGGAACCAAAAGGATAAAGATGCTAAATTCCATCTGATTCTGACTGAGAGCCATATTCACCATTGGTTCAATATTATAAGACCAAACGAGTCTTCCCTCCCAATTGGAAATATGAGTAATAAACAGCCTCTACTCTAGTTGCATAAATTTATCTAATGTACTCAAGCAATAAAGTCACTGTATTAACTAGAAAAAAGTTCCCTCTAGATAATGACCTTTATTTTTGACAATGGCATGATGTTTAAGACATTAGATTTTTTTTCCTGCAATTCCTAGGTAATTTCAGATTTCAGAGACCTGTTATATCTGGCAATCTTAATTCTAGTTTGTTAGTTCACATAAGAAAATATAGTTTATTTATGGAAAATCTTGGTAACATGCAACTAGAAATTTTGAAAGGGATAAACAAAAATAAGCATTTCAAGATAATACCAATGAAGATATCTTTCTTTTGATTCCATAAAACAGAATGTTATTAAAGTGCAACTCAGAAAAATGTACATATCATTATTTTAATAACAAATCCTCTATAAAATACCTGTCTAGAAAATATAAGTTATTGGGAGCAATTAATATTTCCTGAAACATTTATTATGATCATTTAACTTCACGGGATCTAGAAATAGCCAAATTACATCGATAAATTTGGAGCACTGTGGAGTATAATTACTCCTATATCACACTATTGTCATTGGCTTCTAAATCTCACCTTACTGTTTTTCTTTTGTTCTTTGTTTTAATATTTTTGATGTTATCTTTGTGTTATAATATATATTTATAATCATCAAGCCTTTTGAAATAAAGCATATTAGAAAATCAATAAAGGAATGCACACAAACAAACTGAGAGCCAACTCTGTTTAGAGTAGCAAAAATGACTTCAGCTCTCATCTAGAATTGACCATCTCAAATTGGCCAGACTTCCTGTAGAAAATCATTTTCTTCTTTGCTCAACTAAAGACACAGGAGAGTTAAATAGACCAGGAGTCTGTAAACATTTTCTATAATGATACAGAGAGTAAATATTTTAGGATTTGTTGGCTACATATATTCTTTGTCACATATTCTTGAAGTTTCTTTTTTTTTTAACCTTTAAATATATAGTACATCATTCTTAGTTTACTATTGTATAAAAACAGGCCTTGGACCTACTTTATCCAGTAAGCATGTGTGACTGCTAAGTTGCTCGAGTCCTGTCTGACTCTTTGTGACCCTAAGGACCGTAGCCCACTAGGCTCCTCTGTCCATGGGATTCTCCAGGCAAGAATATCAGAGTGGGTTGGCATGCCCTTCCCCAGGAGATCTTCCCAACCCAGGGATCACATCCACATCTCATTATGTCTGCACTGGCAGGTGAGTTCTTTAGCACTGGAAAGAGCTAAGGTATTTTGGAGGCTGCATCCTTCTTACTCAAGGCTGTCTCACACTGCCATGGCATTAACTCTCAAGAACTCTCATAATGAGGATCAGACCAGGAGACCTGGTCTGATTATTATGCTACCCTAATGGGAACCTCAACTACAATCCTCAGTAGTTCCTCTCTGAGCAAGCCTTAGTAAACTGTGGTCATGAAATGTACTAAGATTTGGAGTTGTGCAACATCAATCCAAATTCTAGCTGTGTGTCACGCTGGCAAGGAGGCATTGTTTAAGTTAAAGGACAAGATGTTCCATTTCCTCCCTAGTAAAATGGGAACACTAAAACCGGTGCTATGTCGATGAACTCAGATGAGATAACACTTGAGAAAACAACTTCCCAGAGCCTAGAGTACTATATAGCCTCAGACCCTGCCAGTTTCCATCTCATCCTTCTGGGCAGCTGCCCAGCAGCAGGAGCAGCAGTAAGTGCTGACATCTTGCAAAAGCCAGTGCTGCAAGTACGAGGCTATTCCTTTCTCTCAGGATCAGGCAAGTTCAGCATTACTCTCAGACTTCTTTCTTTCCACTGAACTCATTGTTGTAGTTGTTCAGTCACTCAGTCATGTCCAACTCTTTGCAACCTCATGGACTGCAGCACACACTGAACTCATTATCTGCAAGCATTTATCAGGGCACAGTTATTTGTTAAGGCATCTAATCAAAATGTGAAGGCATGGAACTAAAGAAAGCTATTTATGAAAGGCACATTATGGGGGTCTGTTATAGATTGTCTACTACCCTCCCATTACTTTTGTTTTCTTTTAATGTATTTGTCCTATACATTATTTATTACATATTACTAATTATAATAGGGATACTTAAGTGGAGAATTTTGCCATTTTTAGGATATCTGGTTTAAAATTATGGCTCTCAGAATATGAAAAGGCTGGACTGAATATAATTTAATTTCACAAAATGTTTTGAATTTGAGATAATATTTGAGATAAATTTTCCTCTGAAAGCATATATAGCACTAGCCTAGACTATTTGTTTCTCTATCCATGTTCATGCTTTCAAGAAAACATAGAAGTCAAATACCAATCACTCACTTGTTTTGTTTTCTAACCATTTAGCTGCATGTTCTTTCCAACCTCCTTATAAATGCCTCTTATGCTCTTTCCTTTGGCTTAGATTTTCATTGCCTTTAACTTTATTTCTCAGTATTAGCTCCAAGCTATATATTGTTTATTTAAATCCAAATCTCAATCCTCTGCTTTAATCCCCATTAATATGATCAACAGTAAGACATGTAGGAAAACATGCGCCCCTTATGCCCACATATCTTGTGCATAATGGCATTCTTGTTGGCTACTTCTGTGACCTGGCTGCCAACATCTCAAGTTCTCCAACTGCCATGACTCATGCACAAATGTTTTCATATTTTAAATGCATTCAATTTCTTATAAATACATGGACCTCTTTTTTCCCCTGTTAAAATTATGCATTAAATCTCTAACTCCTTTTTCATTTTTCACAACTCTATCTCTACTATAATCTAGTTTACTCACAGTTAGCCATATTTCCAGTTTCCATATTAATTACATTACAGCTCTGATCACAGTATAATGTTCTACATTATTATTTCATTTCATAACAAAATGTATGAAGGCTTCAAAATAGCATGATTACATTTTTCTAAAATTCTCTTTCTTTTTTCAGGGAAAAGTCTAATATAATTCATGAGTTAATTGTCTGAGATAAAAATAATACTGCCTCATCATAAAAATGTACATAATTAAAAATGTTACAATTTTGTATAACAAAATGTCACATAGCCATAAAATGGAGTCAAGCTAGTTTCCTATTTCAAGGATACAACAAAAGGACAAGACTATTTCTAGATGCATTAAGTCATGGGAAATTCTATGCAAGTTGGCTTACATTTTGATTCTTCAAATTCAAAACAGATGGAAATTTCAGCAACTATTCACAAATGGTTTCACTATCTCCTATTCTGGAATTCCATTACGTCCATTAGCTTTGTTCATAGTGATGTTTCCTATTGTCCACTTGACTTCGCATTCCAGGATGTCTGGTTCAAGGTGAGGGAATCTCAAAAAACTATGGAAAATAATTAAAGAGATAGGAATAGCAGACCACCTTACCTGCCTCCTGAGAAATCTGTATGCAGGTCAAGAAGCAACAGTTAGAACCAGAAATAGAAAAACAGACTTATTCCAAATTGGGGAAGGAGTATGTCAAGGCTGTGTATTGTCACCCTGCTTATTTAACTTATAGGCAGAGTACATCATGAGAAATGCAAGGCTGGATGAAGCACAAGCTGGAATCAAGATTGCCGGGAGAAATATCAATAACCTCTGATAGGCAGATGACACCACCCTTATGGCAGAAAGAGAAGAACTAAAGAACCTCGTGATAAAAGTGAAAGAGAAGAGTGAAAAAGCTGGCTTAAAACTCAACATTCAAAAAAATAAGATCATGGGGTTTAGTCCGATCACTTCATGGCAAATAGATGGGGAAACTATGGAAACAGTAACAGACTTTATTTTGGGGGGCTCCAAAATCACCAAATTGTCAACACTGAAATCACACTGATTATATTCTTTGCAGCCAAAGATGGAGAAGCTCTATACAGTCAGCAAAAACAAGACCAGGAGCTGACTGTGGCTCAGACCATGAACTCCTTATTGCCAAATTCAGACTTAAATTGAAGAAAGTAGGGAAAACCACTAGACCATTCAGGTATGACCTAAATCAAATCCTTTATGATTATACAGTGGAAGTGAGAAATAGATTTAAGGGCCTAGATCTGATAGATACAGTGCCTGATGAATTATGGAATAAGGTTCATGACATTGTACAGGAGACAGGGATCAAGACCATCCCCATGGAAAAGAAATGCAAAAAAGCAAAATGGCAGTCTGGGGAGGCCTTACAAACAGCTGTGAAAAGAAGAGAAGCAAAAAGCAAAGGAGAAAAGGAAAGATATAAGCATCTGAATGCAGAGTTCCAAAGAATAGCAAGAAGAGAAGAAAGCCTTCTTCAGCGATCAATGCAAAGAAATAGAGGAAAACAACAGAATGGGAAAGACTAGAGATCTCTTCAAGAAAATCAGAGATACCAAAGGAAGATTTCATGCAAAGATGGGCTCGATAAGGACAGAAATGATATGGACCTAACAGAAGAAGATATTAAGAAGACATGGAAAGAATACACAGAAGAACTGTACAAAAAAGATCTTCATGACCCAGATAATCATGATGGTGTTATCACTGACCTAGAGCCAGACATCCTGGAATGTGAAGTCAAGTGGGCCTTAGAAAGCATCACTACGAACAAAGCTAGTGGAGGTGATGAAATTCCAGTTGAGCTATTTCAAACTCTAAAAGATGATGCTGTGAAAGTGCTGCACTCAATATGCCAGCAAATTTGGAAAACTCAGCAGTGGCCACAGGACTGGAAAAGGTCAGTTTTCATTCCAATCCCAAAGAAAGGCAATGCCAAAGAATGCTCAAACTACCGCACAATTGCACTCATCTCACACGCTAGTAAAGTAATGCTCAAAGTTCTCCAAGCAAGCTTCAGTAATATGTGAAACGTGAAATTCCAGATGTTCAAGCTGGTTTTAGAAAAGGCAGAGGAACCAGACACCAAATTGCCAACATCCACTGGATCATGGAAAAAGCAAGAGAGTTCCAGAAAAACATCTATTTCTGCTTTATTGATTATGCCAAAGCCTTTGACTGTGTGGATCACAATAAACTATGGAAAATTCTGAGAGATGGGAATACCAGACCACCTGATCTGCCTCTTGAGAAATTTGTATGCAGGTCTGGAAGCAACAGTTAGAACTGGACATGGAACAACAGACTGGTTCCAAATAGGAAAAGGAGTACATCAAGGATGTATATTGTCACCCTGCTTATTTAACTTATATGCAGAGTACACCATGAGAAATGGTGGACTGGAAGAAACACAAGCTGGAATCAATATTGCCGGGAGAAATATCAATAACCTCAGATATGCAGATGACACCACCCTTATGGCAGAAAGTGAAGAGGAACAAAAAAGCCTCTTGATGAAAGTGAAAGTGGAGAGTGAAAAAGTTGGCTTAAAGCTCAACATTCAGAAAACGAGGATCATGGCATCTGGTCCCATCACTTCATGTGAAACAGATGGGGAAACAGTGGAAACAGTGTCAGACTTTATTTTTCTGGGCTCCAAAATCACTGCAGATGGTGACTGCGGCCATGAAATTAAAAGACGCTTACTCCTTGGAAGGAAAGTTTTGACCAACCTAGATAGCATATTCAAAAGAGACATTACTTTGCCAACAAAGGTTCGTCTAGTCAAGGCTATGGTTTTTCCTGTGGTCATATATGGATGTGAGAGTTGGACTGTGAAGAAGGCTGAGCACCGAAGAATTGATGCTTTTGAACTGTGATGTTGGAGAAGACTCTTGAGAGTCCCTTGAACTGCAAGGAGATCCACCCAGTCCATTCTGAAGGAGATGAGCCCTGGGATTTCTTTGGAAGGAATGATGCTAAAGCTGCAACTCCAGTACTTTGGCCACATCATGCGAAGAGTTGACTCATTGGAAAAGACTCTGATGCTGGGAGGGATTGGGAGCAGGAGGAGAAGGGGACAACAGAGGATGACACGGCTGGATGGCATCACTGACTCGATGGACGTGAGTCTGAGTGAACTCCAGGAGTTGGTGATGGACAGGGAGGCCTGGTGCGCTGCAGTTCATGGGGTCGCAAAGAGTCAGACATGACTGAGCGACTGATCTGATCTGATCTGATCTGAAAATCACTGCAGATTGTGAATGCAGCCAAGAAATTAAAAGTTGCATGCTCCTTGGAAGAAAAATTATGATAAACTTAGACAGCATTAAAAAACAGAGACATCGCATTGCCGACAAAAGTGTGTCTAGTCAAAGCTGTGGTTTTTCCAGTAGTCATGTATGGATGTGAGAGTTGGACCATAAAGAAAGCTGAGCACTGAAAAATTGATGCCCTTGAATTAAGATGTTGAAAAAGACTCTTGAGAATCTGTAGCACAGCAAGGAGATCAAGCCAGTCAATCCTAAATGAAATCAGTCCTAAATATTCATTGGAAGGACTGATGTTGAAGCTGAAACTCCAATACTTTGGCCACCTGATATGAAGAACTGATTCACTGGAAAAGACCCTGATGCTGGGAAACATTGAAGGCAGGAGGAGAAGGGGATGACAGAGGATAAGATGGTTGGATGGCATCACTGACTCAATGGAAATGACTTTGAGCAGGCTCCGGGAATTAGTGATGGACAGGGAAGCCTGGCGTGCATCGGGTCGCAAAGAGTCAGACACCACTGAGTGACTGAACTGTACTCCCTGATCTCCTGTACTCCCTCAGTAAAATCACAAACAACACTCAGTATTACCTATCTTCTCTCCACTCTTTGTAGAGGTAGGATTCCTCAATGGCCCTACTGTTCTAGCTTTGAAGTTTATAGATCACACTTTGGTTACAGTGGATGAACATAGAGAGATTTTGCCCATAGCTCACAGTAAAGTAGTCAAGTTTGACCATGTGAGGAATACATTAAAAAAGAGTTGCTTTGCTACACTTTTTTAAGTACCACCAGGCAGAAATCATGGGCTCTTATTGGAATACTGCCACAATTGCTCTTGACTCTTTTAGGACAGTGAGAAAACTTTCTATAAAACCATCTAATAATCTAACTAGAAACATTTTCTTTTAAATTTTTAACAGACTCTATTTTTCCTATCTTCTGAAAAATGGTGTATTCATTTTTTATTGCTTCATACCAAATTATCACAAAATTAGCAGTTTAAAATAATACACATTTATTATCTCAAAATTCATTAGTCAGAAGTAATTGTGGACTCAGCTAGATTCTTTGCTTAGGATCTCACAAGCTGAAAGCAAGATTTCAGCCAGTACAGGTGTTTATCCCAAGAAAAGAAAAATTCACTTTCAATCTTATTCAAGTTGTTGGCAGAATTCTGTTCTTTGCAAGTGTAGACTATTTCTTTCCTGGCTATCAGCCAGGTATAACTCTCAGTTTCTAGAGATTACCCATATTCCTTGTCACATGCCAAAGAAAATCTGCTTTTAAAATATCCAAATGATTACAGATATCATGATCTTATAGATAAAAACTCTAAAGTCCTACCAAAATCGGTTTAGAACAAATGAATTCAGTAAGGTTGTAAAATACAAACTCAACATCAAAAGTTAATTGTGTATGTATATGCTAATAATGAACTAGCTAAAAAAAGAGAAGACAATCCCATTTACAGTAACATCAAAAATAATAAAATACTTAGGAATAAATTTAACCAAGAAGGTAAAAAATATATATACTGAAAACTATAAAACATGGGTGAAAGAAATTAAAGAACACAGTAGAATGACATCCACTAATCTAACAATAATAATGTTAAAATATCCATAACACCAAAAGCAACCCACAGATTTAATGCACTCTGTAACAAAATCCTGTGACATTTCCCATGGAGATACAAAAAATAATACTAAAATTCATATGGAATCAAAAAACTCTGAATATCTAAAGAAATCAGTCTTTCTTTCCCCCACCCTCTTTCCCTCTTTTTCTTTCTCTCACTGTTCCACCTTATGTCTATTTTTTTATTATAATTTTTAACTACATGGACATATGTTAACAGAATTATCGGACTGAAAAAAAATCTTTAGGCTAACTTTCTGTTATAAAAGTCCACAGTGGGAATAAGAAAGCAATAAACACTAACCAATGAACACAGGGAAAGAATGTCTCAAACAACAGAGATACACAGTATAAGATGATAGTAACATGACAACCTTTCAAAATTTACACAGTAATTTCATGTACATTATTTCATTTGACTATTAAGACACAATCTATGAAGTTACTAATATTACTTCTCCCATTTTACAGGTTAGATTTCATGTGGCTTTAATTTAAAAATAAGTTTAACATGGTTAATAAGTATCCTGGTGTCTTATTCTTATACCTTACAAATAAATCCCAGCTATCTGTAAAACAAAATAATATTTTGATATTAATATTAAATTGCAATATTAGAGTGTTCCAATTTGTGATATTCAAGAGGTAGAAATACAGTGGTCTCTCCTACTGATGTGTTTGAATTCATTTTTGACATGATTTAAAGTAAGCTACATATTACCTAAAGTGTGAATTCACATTTACATGGAGAAAATAAGTTGTAACACTGGAAAAAAAAGTAAAAAGAGGTCAATCACCAAAATATATTAAGCATCACTGTGTTCTGCACACTACTATATACAAAATAATAGCTAATAAGAACATACTGTATAGTACAGGGAACTCTACTCAATGCTCTGACCTATATGGGAATAGAATCTAAAAATTATGGATATATATATATATATATATATATATATATATATACACACACACACACACACACACAAACACATGTTTATGCATTTTTATACATATAAATATACATATATATATATATAACTGATTCACTTGTACAGCAGAAACTAACACAATATGGAAAATCAATTTTATTCCAATAAAGTTAATTTTTAAAGAGAAATTGAAGATGAACTTAAAAAAAATCAAAAGAATTACTGTGCTGCAGATAACTCCAATAAAATAGAAAAAGGTTACATCTATCTTTCAACATTAAGTTTAGGAGTTCAACTAGAGTAATGCTTTCTTTGTTTAAAAACTAAATTCACTTAAACCTGATAAGTAAAACCACATGGTTTTTAATAACAGTATTTTATAGAATAATTTAGAGAATCAACTAAAAATTTACTAGACCTAATAGAAGACCACAGAAAATTACCTAAAAAATACACATCAATGATTTCCAATTATTGCCATGGTGGAGTAGTGAGGCCAAATTTACATTACATAAGTAAAACATTTATTTCTGCCTTATTGACTATGCCAAAGCCTTTGATTATGTGGATCACAATAAACTGTGGAAAATTCTGAAAGATGGGAATACCAGACCACCTGACCTGCCTCTTGAGAAACTTGTATGCAGGTCAGGAAGCAACAGTTAGAACTGGACATGGAACAAAAGACTGGTTCCAAATAGGCAAAGGAGTACGTCAAGGATGTATATTGTCACCCTGCTTATTTAACTTTTATGCACAGTACATCATGAGAAATGCTGGGCTGGAAGAAGCACAAGCTGGAATCAAGATTGCTGGGAGAAATATCAATAACCTCACATATGCAGATGACACCACCCCTATGGCAGAAAGTGAAGAGGAACTAAAAAGCCTCTTGATGAAGGTAAAAGAGGAGAGTGAAAAAGTTGGCTTAAAACTCAACATTCAGAAAACAAAGATCATGGCATCTGGTCCCATCACTTCACGGGAAATAGATGGGGGAAACAGTGTCAGACTTTATTTTTTTGGGCTCCAAAATCACTGCAGATGGTGATTGCAGCCATGAAATTAAAAGACGCTTACTCCTTGGAAGGAAAGTTATGACCAACCTAGATAGCATATTCAAAAGCAAAGATATTACTTTGCCAACAAAGGTCTGTCTAGTCAAGGCTATGGTTTTTCCAGTGGTCATGTATGGATGTGAGAGTTGGACTGTGAAGAAAGCTGAGCACTGAAGAATTGATGCTTTTCAAGTGTGATGTTGGAGAAGACTCTTGAGAGTCCCTTGAACTGCAAGGAGATCCACCCAGTCCATTCTGAAGGAGATGAGCCCTGGGATTTCTTTGGAAGGAATGATGCTAAAGCTGAAACTCCAGTACTTTGGCCACCTTGTCTCATTGGAAAAGACTCTGATGCTGGGAGGGATTGGGAGCAGGAGGAGAAGGGGACAACAGAGGATGCCATGGCTGGATGGCATCACTGACTCGATGGGCATGAGTCTGAGTGAACTCTGGGAGTTGATGATGGACATGGAGGCCTGGCGTGCTGCGATTCTTGGGGTCGCAAAGAGTTGGACATGACTGAGCGACTGAACTGAACTGAATTGAAAAATATAAGATGCATTTTTTATTTTCACCAATTGTATTGAACAATATAGTTACCATTTTGTTCAACTACTTTCTGCCATTTTTCAAGTACAATTCCATCTTCTCAAAACGTGTTTATCTTTTTGAGCAAAGAACTCTTCAGGTGCTTTTTATAGCCTTTCAGGGAATGCAATTTTTTTTCATTCAGAGAATTTTGTAAAGACCAAAAAAAGGAAATCTGAAGATGCAGTTTCTGGTGATTATGGCAGATGAATTAGAACTTCCCAAACAAACTGCAACACTTACTTGGTCAACAAAGAAACATGTGGCTTTGCATTAACCTAATGGAAGACTAGACCACTCAGGTATGACCTAAATCAAATCCCTCAGGATTATACAGTGAAAGTGAGAAATAGATTAAAGGACTAGATCTGAAAGGCAAAGTGCCTGAGGAACTGTGGACTGAGGCTCCTGACATTGTACAGGAGACAGGGATCAAGACCATCCCCATGGAAAAGAAATGCAAAAAAGCAAAATGGCTGTCTGAGGAGGCCTTACAAATAGCTGTGAAAAGAGAAGTGAAAAGCAAAAATGATTGCTGGATCATAAGGCAGTTCTATTTCCAGTTTTTTAAGGAATCTCCACACACACTGAGGAAACCAGAATTGAAAGAGACACGTGTACCCCAATGTTCATCGCAGCACTGTTTGTAATAGCCAGGACATGGAAGCAACCTAGATGTCCATCAGCAGATGAATGGATAAGAAAGCTGTGGCACATAGACACAATGGAGTATTACTCAGCCATTAAAAAGAATACATTTGAATCAGTTCTAATGAGATGGATGAAACTGGAGCCTATTATACAGAGTGAAGTAAGCCAGAAAGAAAAACACCAATACAGTATACTAACGCATATATATGGAATTTAGAAAGATGGTAACAATAACCCTGTATACGAGACAGCAAAAGAGACACTGATGTATAGAACAGTCTTCTGGACTCTGTGGGAGAGGGAGAGGGTGGGATGATTTGAGAGAATGGCATTGAAACATGTATAATATCATATATGAAATGAGTCGCCAGTCCAGGTTCCATGCACGATACTGGATGCTTGGGGCTGGTGCACTGGGACGACCCAGAGGGATGGTATGGGGAGGGAGGAGGGACGAGGGTTCAGGATGGGGAATACATGTATACCTGTGGCAGATTCATTTTGATATATGGCAAAACCAATACAATATTGTAAAGTTAAAAAATAAAATAAAATAAAAATAATAAAAAAACCACAGGATAACAACAACAAAAAAAAAAGCAAAGGAGAAAAGGAAAGATATACCCATTTGAATGCAGAATTCCAAAGATAGTAAGGAGAGATAAGAAAGCCTACCTCAGTGATCAGTGCAAAGAAATAGAGGAAACCAATAGAATGGGAAAGACTAGAGATCTCTTCAAGAAAATTAGAGATAACAAGGTAACATTTCATGCAAAGATGGGCTCCATAAAGGACAGAAAAGGTATGGACCTAACAGAAGCAGAAGATATTAAGAAGAGGTGCAAGAATACACAGAAGAACTATACACAAAAGTTCTTCATGACCCAGATGATCACTATGGTGTGATCACTCACCTAGATCCAGACATCCTGGAATGTGAACTCAAATGGGCCTTAGAAAGCATCACTACGAACAAATCTAGTGGAGGTGATGGAATTCTGGTTGAGCTATTTCAAATCCTGAAAGATGATGCTGTGAAAGTGCTGCACTCAATATGCCAGCAAATTTGGAAAACAGCAGTGGCCACAGTACTGGAAAAGGTCAGTTTTCATTCCAATTCTTAAGAAAGAAAATGTCAAGGAATGCTTGAACAGCTGCACAATTGCACTCATCTCACAAGCTAGTAAAGTAATGTTCAAAATGCTGCAAGCCAGGCTTCAGCAATACGTGAATCATGAAATTCCATATGCTCAAGGTGGCTTTATGGGGAGGGAAGAGGAAGGAGGGTTTAGAATGGGGAACACATGTATAAAAAAAAAAAAAAACTGAATGGAGTGAACTGGCAGATGAATTTGGCATTATGTAACACAGTAAAATATAAATGAATAACAAAAAAAAAGAAAAGGCAAACGAACCACATCAAATTGCCAACATCCGTTATATCTTCAAAAAAGCAAGGGAGTTCCAGAAAAACATCTATTTCTGGTTTATTGACAATGCAAACCTTTTGACTGTGTGGATCAAAATAAACTGAGGAAAATTCTGAAAGAGATGGGCATACCAGACCACCTGACCTGCCTCTTGAGAAAACTGTAAGCAGGTCAGGAAGCAACAATTAGAACTGGACATGGAACAACAGACTGGTTCCAAATTGGAAAAGGAGTATGTCAAGGCTATATATTTATTGTAACCCCGCTTATTTAACTTATAGGCAGAGTACATGATGAGAAAATGCTGGGCTGATGAAGCACAAGCTGGAATCAAGATTGCCCGAAGAAATATCAATAACCTCAGTTATGCAGATAACACCACCCTTATGGCAGAAAATGAAGAAGAACTAAAGAGCCTCTTGATGAAAGTGAAAGAGGAGAGTGAAAAAGTTGGTTTAAAGCTCAACATTCAGAAAACCTAAGATCATGGCATCCAGTCCCATCACTTCATGGCAAATAGATGGGGCAACAGTGGAAACAGTGGCTGACTGTATTTTGGGGGCTCCAAAATCACTGCAGATGGTGACTGCACCCATGAAATTAAAAGATGTTTACTCCTTGGAAGGAAAGTATGATCAACCTGGACAGCATATTAAAAAGCAGAGACATTACATTGCCATCAAATGTCCCATCTAGTCAAGGCTATGGTTTTTCCAATAGTCATGTATGGATGTGAGAGTTGGAGTATAAAGAAAGCTGAATTCCACGTGTATACCTATGGCGGATTCATGTTAATGTATGGCAAAACCAACACAATATTGTAAAGTAATTAACCTCCAATTAAAATAAGTAAATTTATATTTAAAAAAATAAAGAAAGCTGAGTGCCAAAGAATTGATGCTTTTGGAGTGTGGTGTTGGAGAAGACTCTTGAGAATCCCTTGGACTGCAAGGAGATCCAACCAGTCCATCCTAAAGGAGATCAGTCCTGAGTGTTCATTGGAAGGACTGATGTTGAAGCTCAAACTCCAATATTTTGGCCACCTGATGTAAAGAGTTAACCCATTTGAAAAGACCCTGATGCTGGGAAAGTTTGAGGGTAGGAGGAGAAGGGGACGACAGAGGATGAATGGTTGGATGGCATCACCGACTCAATGGATATGAGCTTGGTTAAACTTTGGGAATTGGTGATGGACAGGGAGGCCTGGCATGCTTCTGTCCATGGGGTCACAAAGAGTCAGACATGACTGAGCAACTGTGCTGAACTGAACTGAATAGAAGATTATGCATTTTCTGTTGACTAATTCCTGATTTTAGCACTTTTTGTCCAGCATTTCTTTCAGTTGGTCTAATTGGGAGTAGTAGTTATTGGAATTAATCATTTGGTTTTCTAGAAAGATCTCAAAATAGAGAACTTCCTTACAATTCCATCGTATACATAATATCACCTTGTTTGGATGAAAAGTGGACTTTGGTGTGGTTGGCAGTGGTTCATTTTGCTAACCTCATGATCTCTTCTTTTTCACATGATTGTACAGTGTCTACTTTTCAGTACCAGTTACAAAATTGTTTTAAAAACAGAATGTTTTTCATTATGTTTCAGCAGAGAATGGCATACAGAAAGAGAAACAAGATTTTTTTTTTTTTTTTGCTTAACTTATGTGGAACCCAAATATCAAAGTGATTTACATAAACAAGACAGTGCAAATGGATTTCAAAGCTTGCTTTGGATATTTTTAGTATGTCAGTTATCCCCTGCATGGTTTAATATTGACATTTTCAATTAATGTCTTGATTTGAATATTATCAACTTCAGCCAGTCTACTGGACTGCTGAGCATTGTCCAGTGAGAAATCTCAAAACAAAACATCACAAACCATGGAACACATATGGTTCCATAAGTCACAGCCGCTTTTCCATATGTTACACAAATTATGTATGTGTGTGTGTGTGCTTCTGTTGTATTTTTACCTTTTGAGAAATAATAACCATAATATGCTGAAAATGCTGTTTTATCTTCCATTTTCAGTATTAAAATGATTACACACAAATTTACCAATTTTGATGATTTTTTTAACATTTTATTGTTTTTATTTTTTTAAATATAAATTTATTTATTTTAATTGGAGGTTAATTACTTTAATATTGTATTGGTTTTGCCATACATCAACATGAATCCGCCACAGGTATACATGTGTTCCCCATCCTGAAACCCCGCCGTCCTCCCTCCCTGTACCATCCCTCTGGTGCATCTCAGTGCACCAGGCCCAAGCATCCAGTATCATGCATCGAACATGGACTGGCGATTCGTTTCATATTTGATATTATACATGTTTCAGTGCCATTCTCCCAAATCTTCCCACCCTCTCCCTCTCCCACAGAGTCCAAAAGACTGTTCTATACATCAGTGTCTCTTTTGCTGTCTCACATACAGGATTATCATTACCATCTTTCTAAATTCCATATATATGCATTAGTATACTGTATTGGTGTTTTTCTTTCTGGCTTACTTCACTCTGTATAATAGGCTCCAGTTTCATCCACCTCATTAGAACTGATTCAAATGTATTCTTTTTAATGGTTGAGTAATACTCCATTGTGTCTATGTGCCACAGCTTTCTTATCCATTCATCTGCTGATGGACATCTAGGTTGCTTCCATGTCCTGGCTATTATAAACAGTGCTCCGATGAACATTGGGGTACACGTGTCTCTTTCAATTCTGGTTTCCTCAGTGTGTATGCACAGCAGTGGGATTGCTGGGTCATAAGGCAGTTCTATTTCCAGTTTTTTAAGGAATCTCTGCATTGTTCTCCATAGTGGCTGTACTAGTTTGCATTCCCACTAACAGTGTAAGAGGGTTCCCTTTTCCCCACACCCTCTCCAGCATTTATTGCTTGTAGACTTTTGGATCACAGCCATTCTGACTGGCGTGAAATGGTACCTCATAGTGGTTTTGATTTGCATTTCTCTGATAATGAGTGATGTTGAGCATCTTTTCATGTGTTTGTTAGCCATCTGTATGTCTTCTTTGGAGAAATGTCTATTTAGTTCTTTGGCCCATTTTTGGATTGGGTCATTTATTTTTCTGGCATTGAGCTGTAGGAGTTGCTTATATATTTTTGAGATTAGTTGTTTGTCAGTTGCTTCATTTGCTATTATTTTTCTCCCATTCTGAAGGCTGTCTTTTCACCTTGTTTACAGTTTCCTTTGTGGTGCAGAAGTTTTAAGTTTAATTAGGTCCCATTTGTTTATTTTTGCTTTTATTTCCAATATTCTGGGAGGTGGGTCATAGAGGATCGTGCTGTGATATATGTTGGAGAGTGTTTTGCCTATGTTCTCCTCTAGGAGTTTTATAGTTTCTGGTCTTACATTTAGATCTTTAATCCATTTTGAGTTTATTTTTGTGTATGGTGTTAAAAAGTGTTCTAGTTTCATTCTTTTAAAGTGTTCTAGTTTCATTCTTTTACAAGTGGTTGACCAGTTTTCCCAGCACCACTTGTTAAAGAGATTTGATTATTTTTAAAAATGCTCACTGCTATGACAGCTATCACAATACAATCTAACAAAATTGTTTTAAGTTAAGTTGAAGACAACTAAATGCTACTAGAGCCACCTTATAGAAAACACTGAACTAACTTTTTGGCCAACCCAATATCAAGTAATAATTATAAATACACCAGACATTAGGCAATGAACAGTGATCCCTGAAAGATGGAGAACTAATAAGGAATAGATGTAACTGTTCCTCTTTTAGTATCTGAGATCTTTCTCAAGATGGATTCTTAGTCTTCCTAAAATATGAGAGTATTTTTGGTTTTTTGGCTTAATTTTTTTATTTTTTTTTAATTTTTGTTTTTACATTTTGACTTATAATCTAATAACCATTTACCAGATATCTCATAATTTTTAACAGTTTAAGTTCTTTTATGAGAGGAATAATTAAGACACAACATTGGAGCTCAGTTCAGTTAAGTCACTCAGTCATGTCCAACTCTTTGAGACCCCATGGCCTGAAACACGGCAGGCATCCCTGTCCATCACCAACTCCCAGAGCTTGCTCAAACTCATGTCCATTGCATTGGTGATGTCATCCAACCATCTCACCCCTGTCGTCCCCTTCTCCTCCTGCCCCCAATCCCTCCCAGCATCAGGGTCTTTTTCAATGAGTCAGTTCTTCACATCAGGTGGCCAAAGTATTGGAGTTTCAGTTTCAGCATCAGTCCTTCCAATGAACACCCAGGACTGATCTCCTTTAGGATGGACTGGTTGGATCTCCTTGTACTCCAGGGGACTCTCAAGAGTCTTCTCCAACACCACAGTTCAAAAACATTGGAGGAGGTAACATTTATTTATGAATAATTGTTTATCAAATATCAAATGAGATATATAGGCATATAGAACTTGACTAACATCTAATAATAGTGTATTAGTAGACTCTTTCAGTACCTGCCATAAATTACCACTTTTAGTGTTGTTTTTGGAAATGAGCCCAACCTCTCTCCCCTAATACAAAACCCCATTGTAATAGATTCCTTGAATAAGGTCTATTTTCCTCTAAACAGGTATCTTTATATATATATATATATATATATATATATATATATATATATATATACACATATACATGGGAATGGTAGTTAATTTGGTTGTGTCCAACTCTTTGTGACCCTATGGACTATAGCCCACCATGCTCCTCTGTTCATGGGATTCTCCAGGCAAGAATACTGGAATGGACTGCCATGCCCTTCAGGATATATGTATATATTACACATATATGAGTTATATATTATTATATATTATATATACTATATATATATAATACACACATATATAATATAGGTGTATGAATATCATTCCTTAGAGTAAACCTACAAATATAATTTATAAATTGCTTTCTTTTGGAATTCAGCTGGGCAAATTTTGGACAAAAAATAATACTTTATTACTCTTAATTACACTTAACAATAATTAAATTCTCCTCTTGTTATATAAATTTTTTCAATGTTGGGAAATAAAATAAGAGAACATGCAATACTTAATTACTCTTGCCATATTTGAACTTTGAGTAATATATCAAAGTTTTTGACATTTAGTAAATCAACTTGAGTTATACTGAATTACAAATTTGCTAACAGAATGTACACACATTCTATAAAAATGTGTTTGTTAAACAAATCAATCACGAATCTCCTCCCCACAATCATCAAATGATTGCCAAAGACTGATCTCTAAAACTGTTAGTTCAATTCTTTTAAGAAAATGAAATCTTTGTACTTAAAAACATTTGTTATTCAAACCAAATTAGATAAAGTGATTTAAAAATGTACAGTAAGTCCCTTAAATACATACCTTCAAGTTGGGAACTTTCAAAGATGTGAACATGGGTTTGCATGTCCAATTGTGTAAGTTAGTTCACATGTCTAGTGTAAATATACAAGTAGATTGTTGGTTTTTTTGTGTATTTTACTGTACTGTACTGTTGCTGTGAAACATGAGGAGCTGCTAATGAAGGCCTAATGGAATTGGAGACCCAGAGAAATGACAAAAAGAGACAAGAGTAAGAACTAACTGAAAAACCAAAGACATTCTCGACACAAGAAATGGCAAGGACATTTTCTTTCTTTGAGGAAGCACTGTTAGTTTTTGAGGCACAGGACCAAAATGTAGAACAGTACAGAAAGGTTCTAGCAGCCATTCAGAAGGTAACCCAGTGCCACCAGATCATATATGATGGGAAAAAAAAATCGTTACTACCCAGACATCACTGGATAGTTTCTTCAAGACAGTAAATAGAATTGAATCCAGCAAGAAATTAGAACCTGTGCCATCGATGTCAGGCATGAGTGAAATTGCAGCTTGCCCTATGTCTCCAGAAACAGAATCTGAAGAACTATGGATGGAGGTTTGTAACTTTCTACAGGAGGCTGTGATCAAAACCATCCCCAAGAAAAGAAATGCAAAAAGGCAAAATGGTTGTCTGAGGAGGACTTACTGAGAAAAGAAGAGAAGTGAAAGGCACATGTGATAAGGAAAGATATGTCCATCTGAATGCAGAGTTCCAAAGAAAAGCAAGAAGAGATAGGAGAGATAAGAAAGCCTTCCTCAGTGATCAAAGGAAGAAATAAAGGAAAACAACAGAATCAGAAAGATTAGAGATATCTTCAAGAAAATTAGAGATACCAAGGGAACATTTCATGCAAAGATGGGCACAATAAAGGACAGGAATGGTATGGACCTAATAGAAGTAGAAAATACTAAGAAGAGGTGACAAGAATACACAGAAGAACTATATGGAAAAGATCTTCATGACCCAGATAACCACTAAAATTCACCTAAAGCCAGACAGCCTGGAGTGCAAAGTTAAGTGGGCTTTAGGAAACATCGTTACAGACAAAGCTAGTGGAGGTAATGGAATTCCAGCTGAGCTATTTCAAATCCTAAAAGATGATACTCTGAAAGTGCTGCACTCAATATGGCAACAAATTTGGAAAACCCAGCAGTGGTTACAGGACTCGAAAAGATCAGCTTTCATTCCAATCCCAAAGAAAGGCAATGGCAAAGAATGTTCAAACTACCACACTACTGCACTCATTTCACACGCTAGCAAACTAATGCTCAAAATACTCCAAGCTAGGCTTCAACAGTACATGAACCAAGAACTTCCAGATGTAAAAGCGGGATTTAGAAAAGGCAGAGGAACCAGAGATCAAATTGCCAACTTCTGTTGGATGATAGAAATAGCGAGAGAATTCCAGGAAAACATCTGCTTCATTGACTACACTAAAGGTTTTGACTGTGTGGATCACAACAAACTGTGGAAAATTCTTAAAGAGATGGGCATACTAGACCATCTTACCTGCCTCCTGAGAAATCTGTATGCAGGTCAAGATGGGACAGTTAGAACGAGGCATGGAACAAACAACAGATTGGTTCCAAATTGGAAAGAAGTACATCAAGCCTGAATACTGTCACCCTGAGTATTTAATTTATATGCAGAGCACATCATACGAAATGCTAGGCTGAATGAAGCACAAGCTGGAACCAAGATTGCTGGTTGAAATATCAATACCCTCAGATAGCCAGATGACACCACCCTTATGGCAGAAAGCAAAGAGGACTAAAGAGCCTCTTGATGAAAGTGAAAGAGGAGATTAAAAAATCTGGCTTAAAACTCAATATTCTAAAACTAAGATCATGGCATCCGGTCCCATCACTTCATGGCAAATAGATGGGGAAACAATGGAATCAGTGATAGACTTTATTTTCTTTGGCTCCAAAATCACTGCAGACAGTGACTGTAGCCATGAAATTAAAAGTTGCTTGCTCCTTGGAAGAAAAGCTATGACCAACCTAGACAGCATATTAAATACCAGAGACATTACTTTACTGATAAAGCCTTATAGTCAAAGCTACAATTTTTCCCAATAGCTCAGTTGGTAAAGAATCTGCCTGCAATGCAGGAGACACCGGTTTGATTCTTGGGTCAGGAAGATCCCCTGGAGAAGGGATAGGCTACCCACGCTAGTATTCTTGGGCTTCCCTTGCAGCTCAGCTGGTAAATAATCTGCCTGCAATGCAGAATACTTGGGTTTGATCCCTGGGTTCAGAAGATAACCTGGAGAAGGGAAAGGCTACCCACTCAGGTATTCTGGCCTGGAGAATTCCAAGGACTACATAGTTCATAGGGTCACGAAGAGTCAGACACGACTGAGCGACATTCACTGATGGTTTTTCCAGTAGTCATGTTTGGATGTGAGAGTTGGACCATAAAGAATGCTGAGCATCAAAGAATTGATGCTTTTGTACTGTGGTTCTGGAGAAGATTCTTAAGAGTCCCTCAGAGAGCAAGGAAATCAAAACAGTTTATCCTAAGGGAAATCTGGAAGGACTGACGCTGACGCTGAAGCTCCAATACTTTGGCCACCTGATGTGAAGAACTGACTCATTGGGAAAGACCCTGATGCTGGCAGGGACTGGGGGCAGGAGGAAAAGGGGACGACAGAGGATGAGATGGCTGGATGGCATCACCGACTCGATGGACATGAGTTTAAGTAAACACCAGGAGTTGGTGATGGACAGGGAGGCCTGGCATGCTGCAATTCATGGGGTTGCAAAGAGTCAGACACAACTGAGCAACTGAACTGAGTATTATCTTATGAATTTCTGTATCTCTGTGGCAGTGACTTACCAATTTTGCTTATCTTTTAAAAAAATAGTTTTTTATTTCATTTTTTTTCTACTTTTTTCCCTCCTGGTGGGGGTGGGGTGGGGGGCTCTGTTTTATTTATTTCCTCTCTGATCTTTATTATTTCCTACCTTCTGCTGACTTCAGGCTTTTTTCTTTTTCTAATTCTTTTAGATGATATATTAGGTTAAGATTTCTCTTGTTTCTTGAAGCATGCTTTTCTATTGCTATAAACTATTTTATACTGTCTTTTCTGCATAGCAATGAATTCGAAAAGTTGTGTTTTTATATTCATTTGTCTAAAGATATTTAGTGATTCCCTCTTTGATTTCTTCATTGACCCATTTTTTTTTTTCCAGTTGTATGTAGTTTAGTTTCCACATACTTGTGTTTTCCCCATTTGTCTTCCCATGATTGATTTCCAGTTTCATACTGTTGTGGTTCAAAAGAATGCTTGATATAATTTCTATCCTCTTAAATTTGCTGAGACTTTTTTCATGGCCTGGCATGTGATCTATCCTGGAGAAAGTTCCAGCTACATTTGAAAAAACCCTGTATATGAAACAGCAAAAGAGACACTGATGTATAGAACAGTCTTTTGTACTCTGTGGGAGAGGGAGAGGGTGGGATGATTTGGGAGAATGACATTGAAACATGTATAATATCATATATGAAACGAGTCACCAGTCCAGGTTCGATGCACGATACTGGATGCTTGGGGCTGGTGCACTGGGACGACCCAGAGGGATGGTACAGGGAGGGAGGAGGGAGGAGGGTTCAGGATGGGGAACACATGTATACCTGTGGCAGATTCATTTTGATATATGGCAAAACCAATACAATATTGTAAAGTTAAATAAAATAAAATTAAAAAAAAAAGAAAAGAATGTGTATTCTTCTGGTTTTGGATAGAATGGCCTGTAAATAGCTATCTACATTTTCTGTTTGGATGATCTCCCCATTGATGTAACTGGAATGCTAAAGTCCCCTACTGACTGTATTACAGTCAATGTCTCTCTTTCTGTCTGATAAAATTTGCTTTATATATGTAGGTGCTCCTATATTAGGTTCATATATGTCAATAAACATTGTATCTTCTTGTATTGATTTATCATTATGAAATGGTCTTTTTGGGCTTTTGTTATAGACTTTGTTTTAAAGTCTATTTTGTCTGATGAATATTGCTACCTCAGCTTTCTTGTCATTTCCATTTGCATTAGATATTTTCATCACCTCACTTTGAATCTGTACCTTCAGCTCTGAAGTGAATCTCTTGTTCACAGCATATAGATGGGTTTTGTTTGTCAGTTTTTTATTCAGTCAGCCACCTTATGTCTTTTGAATGAATGAAGTATTTAGTCCATTGATATTTAAAGTGATTCCTAATGGCTATATACTTACCACACTTACTTGTTTTCTGCTTGTTGTTGTTTCAATTCTTTTCTATTTTTTTTTTTTTTTCTTCTTTTAGTTTCCTCCCTTGTGGTTTGATGGTTTCCTTTAGTAGTATGCTTGTATTCCTTTCTCTATAGTTTTGCTTATCTATTGCAGATTTCTGATTTGCTATTACCAGGCTGTTCATATAGTTGACTGATAACTGTATCTACTTAGGTAAAATTGGGAGTCATTTGAGTTCAAACATATTCTAAAAGATCTACATATTTTTACTTCCTGTACCTGTGTCTTTGTCTTATTTTATATCTTCATCTCTTAACTTTTTTTTTCCCAATTAAGATAGATGTTACATTTTCATTTGATCTTCATACTAGCCTATTTGAGTGGTTGATTTACAGTCTTTACTGCATATTTTCCTTTACTAGTGGGATTTTTTTTTTTCCTTTCCTATAAATTCTTACTTTTTGTTGTAGCCTTTTCTTTTCCACTTACAGGAAACCTTTCAATATTTCTTTCAGAATTGATTTAATATTGATGAACTCCAGTTTGATTTTGCTTGTCTGAGACTTTCTTTCTTTCTCCAATTCTGAAAGATAATCTTGCTGGATAGAATAGCTGAGGTTGTAGGCTTTTCCTTTTTAGCATCATAAATATATCATGCCATTCCCTTCTGACTTGAAAAGTTTCTGCAAAAGTCAGTTTTTAGCCTTACATTACTTTGTATGTGAATCTTAATTTTTCTCATGCTGCCTTTAGAATTTTCCATCTTTAATTGTGCCATGTTAATTATGATATGCCTCAGTGTGGTTCTCTATGGTTTCACCTTGCTTTGGACTCTCTGTGATTCCTGCAGCTGGATATCTAATTCCTTCTTCAGTTTTGAGAAATTTTCAGCCATAATTCACCATATACATGTTTGACTCTTTTCTCTTTTTCCTCTCCTTCTAGGACCCATAAATACAATTGTTTGCATGTTTCGTGTTGTCTTAGAAGACCATTAAATTATTATCATTTTAAAAATTTGTTCTTGTTGCTATTGTTCTGATTAGATGCTTTCCATTAGTCTACCCTTCAGATAATTTAGGCCTTCTTCTATATCACCTCATCTGATGTTAATTTCTTCTAGTGTATTTTACATTTTGGTTTCCTTAGGTCTGGTTCTTCTTTATAATTTCTAGTTTGTTATTAATATGTTCACCTACTGTTTTCCTTTGTTCAGTTAATATTCTTATTACTAATGCTTTGAATTCTTATATGGTAAATTATTTGTGTTTTCTTGGCTTTTTTTCTGTATTTTTTTCCCCTTGTTCTTTTGTTTGGCATCTCATTGTGCTTAACTTTCTCTTTCTCTGCGAAATTAAATGAAACAGCTATTGATATTGATTTTGAAAGAGTCAAAAGAGTCTCCTTGTATTTTGTGTGTCCCTTTACAGTCTCTGTATGCCCAAGGGTTTTGGTGGGAGGACCCTGATCTGAAATGAGCATGAGTCAAGTCCTTCCCTAGGGTATGATGGCAGTCATTACCTTGGTGGGAGCCAGAGCTGGAGACAGAGGGGATAAAGCCAGAGCCAGGTGTGAGTCAAAAGTTCTCCTGCACTCAGTGGCCAATACTTCCTTATTGGAGGAAGGGACAGGTCCCCAGGCTGGAGCAAAAGCCCCAGGTCTGACCTGGTTCCATTCTTCTCAATATGTTATCTTCTCCCTCCCAGAATCAGCACCTTCATCCCATAAAGGAGAAGCGCTCAAGCAAGAGTGGCTGGAAAAGGTACTCAATGTGAGATGATCACTCACTGGGATGTTCCTGGCACGTCAGTCAAACCACTCATCTGCTGCCTCTGTGAGAGCCAGTAATGGCTGCCTTTGCCCCTTTCAGATGTAGTGCCAGGTCCAAGTCAACTCTGTCCCACCACAACTGTACACTCTCCTTGAGAGTGGCATCCTTTGCCCTAGAGGGGAACTGCATCATGAAGTAAGGCAGGCTAGGAGTCATTCATTATATAGTAAAAATCAGTAAATGTACTGCTATTTCCCCTCAATAACTTTCTGAAAGATGTAACTGAGGATTAAAATGAAGGCTTAAAAATTCTGGGTACAGTTATGGCTAAGTGAATGTTTACGAACACTTGATTTTACATTCAATTTTCCATGAACTGTTTTTAAAAATGGCATTATATCTCTGATCGCTACATCTATATTATTTGAGAATGAAGAATTCTTTGAAAAGTCATAGTAAGCTAGAAATGCTAAACTTGAATTAAATGTTTATTATATGGTTGACATGGGAACAAGGCAGCAAAGACAAAATCTGATGAAAATGTCAATCAAAGGATACCTTGTTCATGTTCTAAAATTAGTCTTCATTTCCTAAACTCTTCAATTATTTATGATTACCTTAAGAAACTACCAACTTAACTTCCTAAATCATTTAAAAACTCAATATTTACCTGAATTGTATATTTTCCATATATTGTCAAAATTCAAAAAAAATCATGAACTGATCTGATTACAATTGCTGAAGAGTTAAACCTAATTTCTCATTATTTTAAACCACACTTGCTTGTTAGTGGCTTCAAAAAATGGTAAAGATTCTTAATGTCCTTTACTAGTGACATTTAGTATCTAGGTCAAACAGTACATCACCACCAAACTGGATCCTATAAAACATCTTCTTATTTATGTAAGGCTAAAAAACAGGAGTATATACAATCTTATAAGAAGGATAAAGCATATCTATGCATAAGATGGATACACAGAAATATTCTGAGGATAAGGGATTCTCTGACAATATTGAAGATGATTCATATTAAAACAATGACTCTAGGACTTTCATATATACATTTATATATATTTATTTCATATATACATATATGTGTATATATATACATATTTATATATATATAAAGTTATACATATTTTATATGTGTGTGTGTGTATATATATATATATAAAAGACATGATGAAATGCCTTTTATCAGAATAGCTGCCCAAGAATAAATATAAACACTAGATAAAATATCAAAGTGAACATAAATGTGTAATGAAAAAAAGATTAAGATTTTAAAGAGTAATTAAAACAGCCAGAATCTGAAGGACCAAGACACCAGAAAGAAGCAAAGTGTAGAGAAACACTAAAGATTCAGGGTGCAAAGTAGAGATTTAATTTCTACTGCTTTATGTTAGATGCCATTTTTATACCAAAAAGTAGCATAATAGATGTACTTAACACAGCTATTAGGAGGGTTTAAAAATGTCTTTGGAAAGGGCTATTACGAAATAACATTTTTTTATGGAATGCCTTTTAAGAATTTTTAAAGAACTGATTATTTCTTTATATTGTGGAAAGAAAATTTAATATGACATCTACTCATTAGCAAATTAATTTTGGTAATTAGAAAATTCACTGTCTTAAATCAGGGGAAAATCTTATGTCAGTATATCATTTTAATTTTTATCTTTTGGGGAAATCTGAATACCAATATTTAAGACAAACTAATAAAAAATTCTGACATTTTTAGTTTTATTACAATTGTATCAATTTGATGATACAAAAAATCTGGGATGCTGTTTCTCGACTATTATTCCTAAATCTAAGCTGCACTGATTTATTTGAATTTTTGTTCTAATATATAATAGATCAGTATATTTATAGATTAACATATTCACATAGAAAATATATGAGCTACATTTATATGCATTTTTCTCTAAAGAGTTGTCCCTTTAAAAGATCATCCCCCAAGATTTATAAGTGCAGAGAAGAAATAAATTGTTGTAATACAGAGAACTACTAATGCACTTTTCCAAAGCTAAATGACTTTTCATACAAGAGAGACTACAATATATAAAACAATAATATAAAATTCTAAAGATATGCTATACATATTAAGATATATCTAAAAAGAAATTTTACTGTTAATTATATGGTACCTTTTCTGGAATAAGTACAAAGGTCAAATTCTGAAGTCCATGGAATCCATTAAATACAGACAAAGATGGTAAGATGATCTACAGTGAAATTGTGATAATAATGACTTATTATCCTCCCCAGCCTCGTATAGGCTTCTGAGTTTCTCAAGGAATTTAAGAGGGGTTATTTATTTGTTAAAAAGTCAGTACAACTTCCTTGTGTGATGAAGACAAAGCATTACTAAGCTAACATCATAAAAAGAAAGATAATCAGGGAAGCTTGTGAACCAGTGCTCAAGCTCAAATCAAGATTCCACTTTTCTCACTGAAGAAAGTAAAGAATAGAGATATTTCATCATATTATGGAGTTTCCTTCTTCTGTGTGTTTGGAACAAACATTTAACCTAGGTTCCACCTGCAGTATCACTACTATAGAGCTGGGTCCCAAAAGAGCAAGGATCATCTGAGGCCACATCTGTTCAAAGAGGTCATCTTTCTGAGTCATCAGCCTAGAGGTTCCTTGGAGTCTAACAGGAGAGCACGGCAGGATGCCTGCTCACTTTAACAAAGACAATGTGCTGAATGAGGCAGAGAAGAGAGATATTAGAAAGTATTTAAATTCACTAGACATTACCAACAATTCAAAAGGCACTTTAGGTGATCACGATCCCTTTCTGAATACAAGAGCATGGTATGGCCAGGATAAAGAGAAATGATACCATCAGTGCTAGGTTATGGAGGGAGGGCACAGCGCTTCTGTTGCTACAGTGGCAAAAGAATGCTTTTCACCTTGCCTAGGTCTGTGAGATAAGCCTGGCTCTCTACTTACACTGAGGAGATGGAAATTATAGTTTGAGCATAGTGGCAAGCCATGAGAATGTGCTTTGCATATCCCCAACTAAGAAAAAAAAAGTATTTGTAAAAGGAGCTCCAGCTACTGCACTCTGAAATCCATTGCCACATTTATGTCAAGATCATGCTTGCCTTGGGCTGTTCCCTGAAGGCAGTAAGCCCAGAAGGAATACTAATGCCAACCCAAACCTAAGAGATTTGAGACTACCATGATCGCTAACTTTGGCTTGAGGTACCCCATGAATCTTCCTTAAAATTCATGGCAGTTTCCATCCAACTTCGCTTTCCTTCTCATTCATACTGTTAGACATGCATCCTAGTCTGATTGGACATGCATTCCAGGCTTGACCATTACCATTCTCATTTTCTCTCATAGACATTTCTCTCAACAGTTCTTATATGTGTAGTTCCATTTTGTTGTCTTCTTCTTAGGAGATCCATAATAATGTACACAAGTCAAGTGAATATCTTAATAGATTATACTTTTATACATGGTTGGTGATATATCTTCAGTCTCTGAGCTCTACCAATTGGCAAATGCAGATATAGTCACTCACATATATAATTTTCATTGTTTCAACCAGCAACTCCTATAGATACTGGAAATTTAACTTTTTTAACAAAGCCCTAAATATGTGTGTGCCTGTGTTAACAAATCAGAACTTATTTCAATTCTGATATATTTCAGTTTCTGATATATTTCTGGGATATTTCAGTAAGCCAAATAGTGGTGACAGGGATACAGGGGAGCATTTCAAATCTTAAAGTCCAGTTCTATCTCCTTTACTGTCACCACCATTAAAATGCATTATACTCAAATTTGATTAAAGTGGAATTTATACCATTACCACTACCACTGTGGCTGCAGCTAATAAAGCTGGAAATTACTCTCTTCAAAAATTAAGGAGAGTGACTTCAGGGTATAAACACCAAATAATTGAAAGCAGAGACTCAAACAGATATTTTTATACCCATGTTCATAACAGCATTACACACAATAGTTTAAAGATAGATACAACCAAAGTTTTCATCAACGGATGACCTGATAAACCAAAATGTGGCACATACATTCATGGAATATTTTTCAATCTTAAAGAGGAGGCAAATCCTGACATATTCTATAATATGGATAAAGCCTGAAGACAGTATGCAAGTAAAATAACCCAGTCACTTATAAAATACGTAGAGTAGTCAATTCATAGAAATAAAACATAGAGCGGAGGTTTCCAGGGGTTGAGGAAAAGGGAGAATGAAGAATTAGAGGTTATTCTTACAGAGTTTCAGTTGGAGAAAATGAAAAAGTTCTAGAGAGGGATGGTGATGACATTTGCACAATAATGTGAATATACTTAATGCCACAGAACTATCCACCTAAACATGCTAAGATGGTAAAATTTATATTATGTATATTTCACCAAAGGGCTTCCTTGGTGGCTTGGTGGCAAAGAATCTGCCTGCCAATGCAAAAGACACATGTTCAGTCCCTGGGATGTGAAGATCTCCTGGAGAAGGAGATGGCTACCCACCCCAGTATTTTTGCCTGGAAAATTCATGGACAGAGGAGCCTATCTGACTACAGTACACGAGGTTTCAAGAGTCAGACATGACTTAGGAATGAAACAATAACAGCATATTTGACTACAATAAAAGAAAGAAAGAAAGAAAGAACAGGCTTTGTGTTTTATGCTCAAAAATTTTAAGAAGGGAGTCTGCTTGAAATCCAAGTTATTTTGGTGGTTAGTGACATAACTCTGGTTGACCTGAGATGAAAATTTACCAGGCAGGTTATGACAATCTTGTAGAAAAGCACAGCTACTGCAGAGCAACCTCCTTTTCCAGGCTCCAGGATCTCAATCACCACTGTAGTACAGGCTTGGCAAAGATCTTCCATGCTCCTAAGAATTACAGCACTTTCAATTCACTATTTTATACTAGGGTAGCTGTGTCAGGACAAAACCAGTATCAGTCACTCTATTGTATGTACAAATATTAGTTCAGTTCAATTCAGTCACTCAGCCATGTTCAACTCTTTGCAACCCCATGAATCACAGCACACCAGGCCTCCATGTCCATCACCATCTCACAGAGTTCACTCAAATTCATGTCCATCAACTCGGTGATGCCATCCAGCCATCCCATCCTCTGTCATCCTCTTCTCCTGCCCCCATTCTCTCGCAGCATCAGGGTCTTTTCCAATGAGTCAGCTCTTCTCATGAGGTGGCCAAAGTATTGGAGTTTCAGCTTTAGTATCAACCTTCCAATGAACACCAGTACTGACCTCATTTAGGATGGACTGGTTGGATCTCCTAGCAGTCCAAGGGACTCTCAAGAGTCTTCTCCAACACCACAGTTCAAAAGCATCAATTCTTTGGTGCTCAGCTTTCTTCACAATCCAACTCTCATATCCATACATGACCAATGGAAAAACCATAGCCTTGTCTAGACGGAACTTTGTTGACAAAGTAATGTCTCTGCTTTTGAATATGCTATCTATTTGGTCATAAGTCTCCTTCCAAGGAGAAAGCAGCTTTTAATTTCATGGCTGCAGTCACCATCTGCAGTGAATTGGAGCACCAAAAAATAAAGTCTGACACTGTTTCCACCATTTCCCCATCTATTTCCCATGAGTGATGGGACCAGATGCCATGATCTTCATTCTCTGAATGATGAGCTTTAAGCCAACTTTTTCACTCTCCTGTTTCACTTTCATCAAGAGGCTTTTGAGTTCCTCTTCACTTTCTGCCATAAGGGTGGTGTCATCTGCATATCTGAGGTTGTTGATATTTCTCCTGGCAATCTTGATTTCAGCTTGTGCTTCTTCAAGCCCAGCGTTTCTCACGATGTATTCTGCATATAAGTTAAATAAGCAGGGTGACAATATACAGCCTTGATGTACTCCTTTTCCTATTTGGAACCAGTCTGTTGTTCCAGGTCCAGTTCTAACTGTTGCTTCCTGAACTGCATACAGATTTCTCAAGAGGCAGGTCAGGTGGTCTGGTATTCCCATCTCTTTCAGAATTTTCCACAGTTTATTGTGATCCACACAGTCAAAGGCTTTGGTGTAGTCAACAAAGCAGAAATAGATGTTTTTCTGGAACTCTCTTCCTTTTTCAATGATCCAGCAGATGCTGGCAATTTGATCTTTGGTTGGTTCCTCTGCCTTTTCTAAAACCAGCTTGAACATCTGGAAGTTCACACTTCATGTATTGCTGAAGTTTGGCTTGGACAATTTTGAGCATGACTTTACTAGCGTGTGAGATGAGTGCAATTGTGCGGTAGTTAGAGCATTCTTTGGCATTGCCTTTCTTTGGGCTTGAAATGAAAACTGATCTTTTCCAGTCCTGTTGCCACTGCTGAGTTTCCCAATTTTGCTGGCATATTGAGTGTAGCACTTTAACAGCATCATCTTTTAGGATTTGAAATAGCTCAACTGGAATTCCATCACCTCCACTAGCTTTGTTCATAGTGATGCTTTCTAAGGCCCACTTGACTTCACATTCCAGGATGTCTGGCTTTAGGTGAGTGATCACACCATTGTGATTATCTTGTTCATGGAGCTCTTTTTTGTACAGTTCTTCTATGTATTCTTGCCCCCTCTTCTTAATACCTTCTGCTTCTGTTAGGTCCATACCATTTCTGTCCTTTATTGAGCCCATCTTTGGTATCTCTAATTTTCTTGAAGAGATCTCAAGTCTTTCCCATTCTGTTGTTTTCCTCTATTTCTTTGCATTGATCACTGAAGAAGGCTTTCTTATCTTTCCTTGCTTTTCTTTGGAACTCTGCATTCAGATGTTTATATCTTTCTTTTTCTCCTTTGTTTTTCACTTCTCTTCTTTTCACAACTATTTTTAAGGCCTCCCCTGACAGCCATTTTGCTTTTTTGCATTTCTTTTCCATGGGGATGGTCTTGATCCCTGTCTCCTGTAAAATATCATGAACCTCATTCCATAGTTCATCAGGCACTCTATCTATCAGATCTAGGCCCTTATATCTATTTCTCACTTCCACTGTATAATCATAAGGGATTTGATTAATGTCATACCTGAATGGTCTAGTGGTTTTCCCTACTTTCTTCAATTTAAGTCTGAATTTGGAAATAAGGAATTCATGATCTGAACCACAGTCAGCTCCCAGTCTTGTTTTTGCAGACTGTATAGAACTTCTCCATCTTTGGCTACAAAGAATTTAACCAATCTGATTTTGGTGTTGACCATCTGGTGATGTCCATGTGTAGAGTTTTCTCTTGTGTTATTGGAAGAGGGTGTTTGCTATGATCAGTGCATTCTCTTGGCAAAACTCTATTAGCCTTTGCCCTGCTTAATTCTATATTCCAAGGCCAAATTTGCCTGTCACCCCAGGTGTTTCTTGACTTCCTACTTTTGCACTCCAGTACCCCATAATGAAAAGGTCATCTTTTTTGAGTGTTAGTTCTAAAAGACCTTGTAGGGCTTCATAGAACTGTTCAACTTCAGCTTCTTTAGCATTACTGAATGGGGATATGCTTGGATTACCATGATATTGAATGGTTTGCCTTGGAAATGAACAGAGATCATTCTGTCATTTTTGAGATTGCATCCAAGTACTGCATTTCGGACTCTTGTTGACCATGATGGCTACATGGGATGGCTACATGATGGCTACAAGGAATCTTCTAGGGATTGCTGCCCACAGGAGTAGATATAATGGTCATCTGAGTGTAATTCACCCATTCCAGTCCATCTTAGTTTGCTGATTTTTAGAATGTCGATGTTCACTCTTGCCATGTCCTGTTTGACCACTTCCAATTTGCCTTGATTCATGGACCTAACATTCCAGGTTCCTATGCAATATTGCTCTTTACAGCATCAGACCTTGGTTCTATCACCAGTCACATCCACAACTGGGTATTGTTTTTGCTTTTGCTCCATTCCTTCATTCTTTCTGGAGTTATTTCTCCACTGATCTCCAGTAGCATATTGGGTACCTAACGACCTGGGGAGTTCCTCTTTCAGTATCCTATCATTTTGCCTTTTCATACTGTTCATGGCATTCTCAAAGCAAGAATACTGAAGTGGTTTGCCATTCTGTTCTCCAGTGGACCACATTCTGTCAGAATTCAAGGATAACCAGGGTCAAATCTTTTTCTGCCAGAGCAACAAGCAAGGGGATACTTAGGCCTGGAGGATCACCTGAGTTCACTTTCTAGAAATCCCCATTTGTAGTGGGGATCACTTGTAGTGATCCCCACTACAAATCATCACACAAGAGACCTCAGATCCTTAGCTCACTGAACTCTGATTTAAAGAAACTCTCCAGTACTCTTTAATCAGAATACTGTGTAACTAAGACTGTACCTAAGTGCTCAAGTAAGGAAATTCAGATAGACATTATTCACAATGGAAAGATATTTTAACCAGGTTTATTTTTGTGTATTTTTTCTGGCTTAATGCCTTTTACCTCATCATCTCCTTTGCCCCTTTGCAGCCTTCACCCACTAGGGGTGAAACCATCTCTATACTCCACCCATCATAAGCATTCTAGCTTCTCCAGTTTTCAATTTAAGAACTGACTTTTATATTACTAAGATTAATAGAGAATACAAATAACAACTTGATCTCCTAGATAGACTTAAATATTGGTTGACAGCAAGTGCCAATAAAATTATATTTATTTTTGTACTGGTTCACTTCATATGGACACTTATTCCTACTACTGATGTGTTTGCCACTTAACTGTGCTATTCTCAAAATACAGCTGGGCTGGAGACTTATTAGACATTTCCCAGTGTTGACAGCTTTTGCTGACCTCAGCAGTGTGGCTAAACTCAAAGTAACACAAAATAAGGACAATATTTTTTTTTAATATATAAACTCTCTATGTGTATTCTTCTATTGTATTAATATGCCTGTAGAAACTATTCTCCATAGACAAACAAAGAAGAAATATTTCTGCAGTATGCTACTGAAGTCCCTCAAGTGCAGAAAAAAATGAAAAGCATATTTTCATAAATAAAAAGCAACACACCATGACATTATCCTCTTCTGGCTTTAACTCCTCTGTGTGTGTGTGTGTGTGTGTATAGAGGGGTTCCTACTTCAGTCTAGACAGTGGAATATTAAATACTAATGGAATTTTTTGTTTGTAGAATAGAATAGAAAGATCATGCCCACTTTAAATTCATCAGGTTTACTTTGATTTGACCAGTTAATTATTAATACAACAGGTATATTAATAACTGAAAATGAGAAAGAGCCATACTACAAAATCTTTGGGCTTCCCAGGTAGCTCAGTAGTAAAGAATATACATTTCAAGCAGGAGACACCAACCAAACAGGAGACGCAGGCTTCATCCTTGGGTCAGGAAGATTCCCTGAAGAAGGAACTTGCATACTACTCCAGTATTGTTGCCTAGGAAATCCCATGGACAGAGGAGCCTGGCAGACCTACGGTCCACGGGGTCACAGAGAGTTGGAGATGGCTTAGTGACTAAACAGCAGCAGCAGTAGAAATCTAGGTGAAGTGATATATGCATATCCTCTTTGGTACTAAAGTTAGTGCTGAAAGTCACAGCATGCAAAGAAAATTATATAACTCTAGTGTGTATTTCATACTTTGAAATGATTTACAGAGCTTATTTTTTTTAATCTAGATATTTTATTTGTAAAGGTATTTAACTAAAATTATAGATGACATTGAGAGAAAAGCAGAGCAAAAATAAACATCAAAATAGTTTAAGCATGATTTTATAAGCCACACACAATTTACTCCGAATTTCTTACAGAAATAAAATTCAGAATAAATGCTTAAGAGGCTGCTTAAATGGCTGATTATTCTATATTCACCACACAAAGATCTTAAAGTCTAAGTGTATATAAGTTCTAGGCAAAATATTTCCTTCAATTATCTAGAACTGATATCTACAAATGTATCTTAAAGATAGAAGTCATCGTAAGTGAAAAAGACTTAGAAACAGTTTAACTTTCCCCTTATTTCAAGTACAGTACACTGTATATTGACAGAGAATATAACTTATTAAATAGGTCAAAGTATAGTAAATTATTGAAGAGTATAAAAATAAAAGCAAATGACATATGTCTGCTAATATATGAAAGTGAAAAAGAAGTGTTCGTTGCTCAGTCATATCTACTTCTATGTGACCCCAGGGACAGTACCTGCTAGACTTCTCTGTCCATGAAATTTTCCAGGCAAGAATACTGGAGTGGGCAACCATTCCCTTCTCCAGGGCATCATCCCAACCTAGGGATCAAACTCGAGTCTCTTGCATTGCAGGCAGATTCTTTACCATCTGAGTCATCATTCAAGAAGTTTAAATGCAGTAAGTTCTTGAAGAGTATAAAAATAAAGCAAATGAAATATATCTGCTAATATGTACTTTAACTGTAAATAAAAACTATTTTACAATCTACATGCAAAATTTATCTAAGACTTCAGTTTTATAAATGAAATGTCTAATACTTTTATTTTTGTTAATCTATTTTGTATCTAGATTGTGCAACAAATACAACAGGGCATGTATGTGTAAATTTATATATATATATATATATATCTTTCATTATCTTTTACACGAACATAAATAGAAATACAATAAATTTCCATAAAACTGTTAATATCTGACAATTGTAGGTTCAGAACAAGCCTCCCAAGATATGCTACTTTTGACGGATGGACTGTTTTCAATTAAAAGCAATTGAGACACTACAGGCTCAAAAGAGATTGCTGCTAAGTCTAAGTTGCTTCAGTCCTGTCCAACTCGGTGTGACCCCAGAGACAGCAGCCCACCAGGCTCTCCCGTCCCTGGGATTCTCCAGGCAAAAACACTGGAGTGGGTTGCCATTTCCTTCTCCAATGCATGAAAGTGAAAAGTGAAAGTGAAGTCGCTCAGTCATGTCTGACTCTTTGCGACCCCATGGACTGCAGCCTACCAGACTCCTCAGTCCATGGGATTTTCCAGGCAAGAGTACTGGAGTGGGGTGCCATCACTTTATTGCCCCTCTAACAATCACCTAGAAGAATTTAAACTGGGGACTTTCCCCGAGGTGGGGGGGAATAAAAAGCTATTACCAGAGATAAAATTTAAGTGGCCCCATCTATATGGCAGGACAAACATCTAATTACCAAATATCTGCAATGGCACCCACTCCAGTACTCTTGCCTGGAAAATCCCATGGACGGAGGAGCCTGGTAGGCTGCAGTCCATGGGGTCGCTAAGAGTCGGACACGACTGAGTGACTTCACTTTCACTTTTCACTTTCATGCATTGGAGAAGGAAATGGCAACCCGTTCCAGTGTTCTTGCCTGGAGAATCCCAGGGATGGTGGAGCCTGGTGTGCTCCCTTCTATGGGGTCACACAGAATCAGACACGACCGAAGCGACTTAGCAGCAGCAGCAGCCATTCTTATCCTATGAATGCCCCTCCTCTCTTTGGAAACCCCAGTCCCCTAATCCTTAGTTCAGCGTGATACATATAGCTCATTTTGCTTTCTGTCTTTAAACCTCTCATATATGAAGGGTTCCCAAACATTATGAAATTAAATTTTATTTCTCCTGTTAGTCTTATCTTATTTCAATTATTCTACCAGCGAAAGAGAACCAGAGAAGGAAGGGTGCAAGGGAAATTGTCCCCTTCCTGACATAGTGTATAACTTTGACATAACAGTGTGTGGCTGTGAAACTGTATCTTCTTAGCTTTTAGGTCTGCACATTGTGTTTCAGCACTCACATCTCTGATCACACTTCCCAAGATATCAAAGCCCTTCCAACAAGGCTCATAAGTCTGAAGGGTATCTCTACCTTCTCTAGTAAAAAGCTTTCATGATACCTTCTCACTCATCTGAGTATCCTACCTGTTCAACCAACAAATTCACAAATCTTGTATTAATTTTCTGGTCAAACAGGATGAAATTGTGACTATACACTATTTCCACATTAAGCACAGATTTCTCTACTATTAACATTTTGCAAAGTGGAAAAAGAAATTTCTCTCAACCCAAAAGGAAAAGTTTTTTTATTTCTTTTACATTTTTGCTTTTTTACTTATTTCTTTTTTTATTTCCTATACTTGACAACTAAAAGTTTGGTATTATTGAAAATTTAGAAAATGCTTTTTTTTTTTTTAACAACAGATTGAATTAAGTATATCTATGCCACTAAGCAAAATGTATTTACATTCAGATCTGAACAATAAAGCTGCTACTCGGGGCTCCAACCAACACCCATGTTTTTGGCTTGCCCAAATCTTATTCTAGATTTAGGAACTCTTTGACCTTTTTTCCACCTTGAGAAGAGGAAAAAACAAAACCAAAACACCCACTCAGACTACCTATGATCAAAATAGCATTGATGTTACTCTAAGATTGATTAAACTTTAGGTAGTTTCTTCCTGATTAAACTTTAGGTAGTTTCTTCCTGATCAGAGAAGGCAATGGCACCCCACTCCAGTACTCTTGCCTGGAAAATCCCATGGACGGAGGAGCCTGGTGGGCTGCAGTCCATGGGGTCACTAAGAGTCCGACACGACTGAGCGACTTCCCTTTCACTTTTCACTTTCATGCACTGGAGAAGGAAATGGCAACCCACTCCAGTGTTCTTGCCTGGAGAATCCCAGGGACCGGGGAGCCTGGTGGGCTCCCGTCTATGGGGTCGCACAGAGTCGAACAGGACTGAATCGACTTAGCAGCAGCAGCAGCAGTAGCAGCAGCAGTTTCTTCCTGATAACAAGCTCTGATCTCCCTTTTCTTAGAGCATTTACCTTAAAAACATTTAATTACAAATTCCTTCTTTGCCTCTTTGTAATATAAATATTCTAGCTTCTTGCCAGTTTTTATAACCCAGGAATGTTTTTCTCAAGAATTAGGGAGTAATCTCTTTGAAATGGAACCATTATGGGAGTCAGGGCCCCTAATTCCCAGTCTCTGTACAAAGGTAGAAGCCTAATTTCCATAAGCTTCAATTAGCAAACACAGACAGCCTAATCCACTGATTAACTTCTCAGTAGTTTTCTATATTTTTTCATTAGTTCATATCTAGTGCTCCAAATCTCTATTTTTTTTGTTTGTTTGTTTGTTTTGGTTTTAACAGAGTTTGAGTTCAAGCTCTCTCCCTTATTGTAATAACCTTGAATAAAGTTATCCTTGCCTGTTTAACTTCATCCAGAACAATTTTTCTTTGATGTATAAACTAGCTTCTTTTTAAAAAATTCTTCTCTTTTCAAATGAATGATAATATGAATAGAGCACATATTATACATACGGTTTTCATGTATATTATTTAATCCAAATGAATTACAACAGATCATGTTAGAGATTAAAATAACTAAGACATTTAGAGATTTGGCAATTCAGAGCTGGAAGATAGGACTGGAATAAAAAAGGTACTTTCTGGATAGGTTTATATCAACTATTTAAGCAAGGTTGGTTCTTTCATCCTGTAGAGCTAGAGGGTGAAAGCTAAAGACCAGGATAGGGACAGTTCCGCCAAGGCTAGAAGGTAGCTTTCTCCTATGTGTTTGGAAGCAGGCACACAACGTGAAAGATTGGCACTATAAAATATAAACATATCTAGTATGGCCAAGGCAAAAAATATTCAAAACTGATGGTGAGTAATTTTAAAGGCTTAAACCCAGAGTTTTTGGAAAACTCAGCAGTGGCCACAGGACTGGACATGGTCAGTTTTCTTTCCAATCCCAAAGAAAGGCAATGCCAAAGAATGTTCAAAATACCACACACTAGCAAAGTAGCAACCCACTCCACTTGCCTTGAAAATCCCATGAGCGGAGGAGCCTGGTAGGCTGCAGTCCGTGGGGTCGCAAAGAGTCAGACAAGACTGAGTGACCACTTTCACTTTTCACTTTCATGCACTGGAGAAGGAAATGGCAACCCACTCCGGTGTTCTTGCCTGGAGAATCCCAGAGACGGGGGAGTCTGGTGGGCTGCTATCTATGGGGTCGAACAGGGTCGGACACGACTGAAGCTATTTAGCAGCAGCAGCAGAAGCAGCAAAGTAGTGCTCAAAATTCTCCAAGCCAGGCTTCAAGAGTACATGAACAGTGGACTGCCAGATGTTCAAGCTGGATTTAGAAAAGGCAGAGGAACCAGAGATCATATTACCAACATCCATTGGACCATAGTAAAAGCAAGAGAGCTCCAGAAAAACATCTACTTCTGCTTTATTGACCATGCCAAAGCCTTTGACTACGTGGGTCACAACAAACTGTGGAAAATTCTTAAAGAGATGGGAATAGCAGACCACCTTACCTGCCTCCTGAGAAATCTGTACGCAAGTCAAGAGCAACTGTTAGAACCAAATATGGAACAACAGACTGGTTCCAAATAGGGAAAGGAGTACATCAAGTTTGCATATTGTCACTCAGCCTATTTAACTTAGAGTACATCATGCAAAATGCTGGGCTGGATGAAGCACAAGCTGGAATCAAGATTGCCAGGAGAAATACCAACAACCTCAGATATGCAGATAACACCAGCCTTATGGCAGAATGGGAAGAACTAAAGAGCCTCTTGATGAACGTGAAAGAGGAGAGTGAAAAGTTGGCTTAAAACTCAACATTTAGAAAACTAAAATCATGGCATCCGGTCCCATCACTTCATGGCAAATAGATGGGGATCAATGGAAACAGTGAGAGCCTTTATTTTGAGGGGCTCCAAAATCACTGCAGATGGTGACAGCAGCCATGAAATTAAAAGATGCTTGCTCCCTAAAAGAAAAGCTATGACCAATCTAGACAGCATATTAAAAAACAGAGACATTACTTTGCCAACTAAGGCCCATCTAGTCAAAGTTATGGTTTTACCAGTAGTCATGTACAGATGAGAGAGTTGGACTATAAAGAAAGCTGAGTGCAAAAAAATTGATGCTTTTGAATTGTGGTGTTGGAGAAGACTCTTGAGAGTCCCTTGGACTGCAAGGAGGTCAACCAGTCCATCCTAAAGGAAATCAGTCCTGAATATTCATTGGAAAGACTAATGCTGAAGCTGAAACTCCAATACGTAGGCCACCTGATGCAAAAAACTGACTCACTGGAAAAGACCCTGATGCTTGATGATGATTGAGGACAGGAAGAGAATGGGGAGACAGAGGATGAGATGGTTAGATAGCATTATTGAATCAATGGCCATGAATCTCAGCAAACTCTTGGAGAGAGTGAAGACCATGGGAGTCTGGAGTGCTGCAGTCCCCAGGGTTGCAAAGAGCCAAACACAATTCAGTGACTGAAAAAAACAACAAAATTGAAATTAATGATATTCAGGAAAGACGGGGAACTAGCACCGTGAATACAGAGAAAAAGTGAAAATATTAAAGAAATTACAGAGAAGACGAAAAATACAGAATTCAGATAAATGTGGCTTATAATGTCCATGAAAAAAAAATGTCTAATAAAATTTTACAAGCTTCAAAATCACAATACATAATAACTTCATGAAATTTAAAGCACTGAATTCAATTGAAATGGCTCTTATTCTACTCAGAAATTTAATAAAAATGCATCATCAATGTATTTATTGGTTAAGTTGTTGTACCTTAAAAAAAAGGATAATCTTTCAGGTAAGTAGAGAGAGAAAGAAAATTATTTAGAATAGAGAAGGTGATCCGGTTCCCTTCAGAATTCTCAGTTAAATGCAATGCCAGACTGCAAGAGAACAAAGTAAACATTCTAAGAGAAGGAAGCATGAGATTATGTTACAACCAGACAAGTTATTGTTCAAATAAAAGACAAAGGCAATTAAGTCCTTCCTGGAAAAAACTACCTGAGCGTGAAAATCAATAAAACAGATCAATAAAAATTAGGTTACACAATGAATTTTAATGTTAGATATTATAAAAATATATTAAAATAATGTTGATAACAAAACCCATGGATGTGGATGAAAAATAGTATGAATAATAATAAATATTTTCATAACTTTTAATTAAGCAGAATATTTTAGGATTAATAACTGCTGTTACAAAAAGAAAATTACCCGAATTCTAGTAATCTCTGCACTTCCCATTAACTTATTTTCTCCAGCTAAATTAAGTACTTCTTTATTTCACCATTTCTAGTGTAATTTCATTCTTAAAGAGTTATTTCTATCTATTTAAATGTATCCTACTAACACCCAATCTTCACTCACAAGAAGAAAATAACTCTGTATAATAAAGGAGAATAATGAAAAGGTGCAAAACTGAGCTGCTGTGGAATAATTAGGAAAGTGGAGGGATCTAGAAATAGGAATAGAGAAAAGAGCTATATCTCCAGAAATTGTGTGAATGAAATGTCATGTGCTATATGTGTTCCTCTCCACATTTTCTGTATTACTTGAAATTATTATTATTCAATAAACAATTGATAAAATCCAGAAGTTTAAAAAAGCAAACATTTATTTCTTGCTCCTGAATCTACAGTTGGTGTTGCTGTGTTGAGCCTGACTGGGTTGCCAGGGTTCACTAGGCTTGCATTCATATATGTAACAGGTCTGTCTCATTCTGGGGATACAGACTAAAGAACACATGCCACCTTGTCAAGAGGACAAGTGGCCTCTGCTCAGAACTGGCATGCTTTCATGTCCCATTAAGGCAGAGGCAGGTAATCTGACCAAGCCATGTTAGTGCAGTATGAAAGTAAAGTAAGAAAATCCAGTGGGGTAGGGGAAGGAAGAAGTGAATATTTGCTCAGTCAGTCCAACCACACAAAGCTTGAGTAAAATTAAAAACATCATGTTATACTAAATCAACAGAGTATGCTGAGTTTTGCAATTATATCTGTTTAGAACTGAAAGCACAAAGGGAATAAGAACAACAAAAACTGGATCATAACTTCATTTCTTCACATAAAGCAAAATAAAATGAGTTACATTTTGTTAATATCTGTTTATTAGATTCTGTTCTAAATAATTTAATTTAAATTTATCTCATTTATTGTTACAGGACAAATATCCTAATTTTTAGCTAGGAATACAAACTTTAAAAGCTTAAGATTCTTTCTCACATTCTTGTAGTTCATGTGTTAAGGTTTAAATTCAGCAAGAATATAGCACTGAGGACATATGAAAAACTAGGTCTTCTAAATGTATATGTCTCAGTTCAGTTCAGTTCAGTTCCTTTCAGTCGCTCAGTTGTGCCCGACTTTTTGTGACCCCCATGAACCGCAGCACGCCAGGGCTCCCTGTCCATCACCAACTTCTGGAGTTCACCCAAACCCATGTCCATCGAGTTGGTGATGCCATCCAACCATCTAATCCTCTGTCGTCTCCTTCTCATCCTGTCCTCAATCCCTCCCAGCATCAGGGTCTTTTCAAATAAGTCAGCTCTTCGCATCAGGTGGCCAAAGTATTAGAGTTTCAGCTTCAACATCAGTCCTTCCAATGAACACCCAGGACTGATCTCCTTTAGGATGGACTGGTTGGATCTCCTAGCAGTCCAAGGGACTCTCAAGAGTCTTCTCCAACACCACAGTTCAAAAGCATCAATTCTTCGGCACTCAGCTTTCTTTATAGTCCAACTCTCACATCCATACATGACCACTGGAAAAACCATAGCCTTGACTAGATGGACCTTTGTTGGCAAAGTAATGTCTCTGCTTTTGAATATGCTGTCTAGGTTGGTCATATCTTTCCTTCCAAGGAGTAAGCATCTTTTAATCTCATGGCTGCAGTCACCATCTGCAGTGATTTTGGAGCCCAGAAAAATAAAGTCTGACACTGTTTCCACTGTTTGCCCATCTATTTCCCATGAAGTGATGGGACCAGATGCCATGATCTTAGTTTTCTGAATGTTGAGCTTTAAGCCAACTTTTTCACTCTGCTCTTTCACTTTCATCAAGAGGCTCTTTAGTTCTTCTTCACTTTCTGCCATAAGGGTGGTGTCATCTGCATATCTGAGGTTATTGATATTTCTCTTGGCATCTTGATTCCAGCTTGGGCTTCACCCAGTCTGGCATTTTGCATGATATACTCTGCATATAATTTAAATAAGCAGGGTGACAATACAAAGCCTTGATGTACTCTTTTCCAAATTTGGAACCAGTCTGTTGTTCCATGTCTGGTTCTAACTATTTCTTCTTGACCTACAAATTTCTCAAGAGGCAGGTAAGGTGGTCTGCTATTCCCATCTCTTTCAAAATTTTCCACAGTTTGTTGTGCATCCAGCCAAAAGTTTTTTATTCTTTTTTCCTTTTACTGTGGGTGAAATTTCCATGTTTTTTGCAAAGGCCAGCCTATTTTCTTGTGCACTAAAGCCTATCCTCTCTAGAAAATTCACAGCATAGATCCAGCAGCCTCTATACCCCCTCTTTCAAGTATCTCAAGGACCTTCAGTTTTTTTTTCCTTTGAATAATGAAAATTAGCATAAATACATGCTGATATTTAAAAACAGCATTATAATCATACTTCTTCCAATAACTGTCACCTTATTCCATTTGCTTTAAAGTAAAATTTCCTTGAATTACTGTTTATATTCGGTTGGACAAAACGTCCATTCACATTTTTCCAAATATCTTCATGAAAAACCCAAAGGAAATGTTTTGACCAACTCAATAATGGTGGAGGTGGTGGTGGTTTAGTCACTAAGTCGTGTCTGATCTTTGTGACCCCATGGACTATAAAGCCTTCCAGGCTCCTCTGTCCATAGGATTCTCCAGGCAAGAATACTGGAGTAGGTTGCCATTTCCTCCTTGAGGGGAAACTTCCCAACCCAGGGATTGAAGATTGAATGCGTGACTTCTGTGTCTCCTGCATTGGCAGGTGGATTCTTCACCACTCAGCCACCTGGGAAACACCATTTTACATCCTAAACAAAAGCAAATTCTGCCAGTGCTAACTAAAAAATAAAGAGAATTTACATCTAGAATTTTTTTTTAAAAAAACAATATTCATTTCTGGGAGATTTCATTTGTTCTCATAAAATTTAAACACATACACACACACACACATATGTGTGTGTGTATATATATATATATATATATAAATTGATTTCCAAACTGTAGGCCACTCTTATAAATTCCAAACTGACTTAGGTATCTAAATGCTTATTTGATACTAGCATTTGGTTTTCTATATGGACCTCACAATCCACACATCCAAACCGACCTCTGACATTCCAAGACAAACCTGCTCCTTATTGTCTTCTTGATCTCAGAAAAGTTTGGTCTATTCTTCCATTCAGTGAAAAACATTTCTGTCCTTTAATTGTTTCACAGAGGAAACTAGCAAATCCTTACTTTGAGTTCAGTTCATGAGTCGTGTCCGACTCTTAGTAGGCCCTATGGACTACAGCTACAGCATTCCAGGCCTGCCCGTCCATCACCAACTCCCAGAGTTTACCCAAACACATGTCCATTGAGTCAGAGATTCCATCCAGCCTTGTCATCTTCTGTCTTCCCCTTCTCCTCCTGCCTTCAAGCTTTCCCAGCATCAGAGTCTTTTCCAATTAGTCAGTTCCTCACATAAGGTGGCCAAAGTATTGGAGTTTCAGCTTCAACATCAGTCCTTCCAATAAACACTCAGGACTGATCTCCTTTAGGACGAACTGGTTCGATCTCCTTGCAGTCCAAGGGACTGTCAAGAGTCTTCTCCAACACCACAGTTCAAAAGCATCAATTCTTCGGTGCTCAGCTTTCATTACAGTCCAACTCTCACATCCAAACATGACGATTGGAAAAACCATAGCTTTGACTAGACAGACCTTTGCTGGCAAAGCAATGTCTCTGCTTTTTACTATGCTGTCTAGGTTGGACATAACTTTCCTTGCAAGGAGTAAGCGTCTTTTAATTTCATGGCCACAGTCACCATTTGCAGTGATTTTGGAGCTCCACCCACCCCCCACCCAAAAATAAACTCTGCCACTGTTTCCACTGTTTCCCCATCTATTTGCCATGAAGTGATGGGACCAGATGCCATGATCTTAGTTTTCTGAATGTTGAACTTTTCATCAAGAGGCTCTTTAGTTGTTCTTTGCTTTCTGCCATAAGGGTGGTGTCATCTGCATATGTGAAGTTATTAATATTTTAACTGGCAATCCTGATTCCAGCTTGTGCTTTATCCAGCCCAGCGTTTCTCATGATGTACTTTGCACATAAGTTAAATAAGCAGGGTGACAATATACTGCCTTGATGTACTCCTTTTCCTATTTGGAACCAGTCTGTTGTTCCATGGCCAGTACTAATTGTTGCTTCCTGACCTGCATACAGGTTTCTCAAGAGACAGGTCAGGTGGTTTGGTATTCCCATCTCTTTCAGAATTTTCTAGTTTACTGTGATCCACACAGACAAAGGCTTTGGCATAGTCAATAAAGCAGAAATAGATGTTTTTCTGGAACTCTCTTGCTTTTTCAATGATCCAGCAGATGGCAATTTGATATGGTTCTTCTGCCTTTTCTAAAACCACCTGGAGCATCTGGAAGTTCACGGTTCACATATTGCTGAAACCTGGCTTGGAAAATTGTGAGCATTACTTTACCAGCATGTGAGATGAGTGCAATTGTACAGTAGTTTAAGCAGTCTTTGGCATTGCCTTTCTTTGGGATTGTAATGGAAACTGACCTTTTCTAGTCCTGTGGCCACTGCTGAGTTTTCCAAATTTGCTGGCGTATTGAGTGCAGCACTTTACAGAATCATCTTTTAGAACTTGAAATAGCTCAGCTGGGATTCCATCAACCTCCACTAGCTTTGTTCATAGTGATGCTTCCTAAGGTCCACTTGACTTCACATTCCAGGATGTCTAGCTTTAGGTGAATGATCACACCGTAGTGATTATATAGGCCATGAAGATCTTTTTTGTACAGTTCTTCTGTGTATTCTTGCCACTTCTTTAATAGCTTCTCCTTCTGTTAAGTCCATACCATTTCTGTCCTTTATTGAGCCCATCGTTGCATAAAATGTTCCCTTGGTATCTCTAATTTTCTTGAAGAGATCTCTAATCTTTCCCATTCTCTTGTTTTCCTCTATTTCTTTGCACTGATCGCTGAGTAAGGCTTTCTTATCTCTCCTTGCTATTCTTTGTAACTCTGCATTCAAATGGGTATATCTTTCCTTTTCTCCTTTGCTTTTCACTTCTCTTTTCACAGCTATTTGTAAGGCCTCCCAGACAGCCATTTTGCTTTTTTGCATTTCTTTTTCTTGGGGATGGTCTTGATCCCTGCCTCCTGAACAATGTCACTAACCTCCATCCATAGTTCACAAGGCACTCTATCAGATCTGGTCCCTTAAATCTATTTCTCACTTCCACTGTAAATCCTTACTTTATTATTTACAGATATACCCAAAATTTGACCACTACTATGAGTGTATTCTAGTCCAACATTATCTCTAACCCAAATCATTTTACCGTAATATTTCACATTATATTAATATTTTACACTAATCTTCCTGCCTTTCCCCTTCACCTTAATTCTAGATATATGAAAAGGTAATTTCCTCCTAAGTTGAAGAGCTGTCTCCTATTTTATTGCAATCTCTATTTTTGCTTTCTACTATCTTATTTCAGGTTCTTATTCATTTATTTTTTCCTAAGTTACCACTATGTCCTTTTCAATTTTCTCCATGACTCCAATGTAATTATCCTTCAATATTTTCCATGTTATTTCTAGCATAAGCTTTGTAAAACAATAATCATTCTATTGCTTAAAACTATTCAGTGGATTTCTACTTCATATAAATTAAAGTCTAAAATGCTTAGCACCTCAGAGTCTCAAAAGTAGAGACAATCAACGCTAGCTAAGATGAAGTATCATTTGTTTTTGTATCAGATCAAACCTGGCAAATACAACTATAAAACATGGCCCGCACACATTACCTAAGTGACTATCTTTAGACACTGGAAAGCAATCAAATCAGGAAACACTTGAGGAGCTAATATCACTGAAGGAATGCAATTGAGAAGAGTCCCATATTAAACCCAGCAAAACAAAAGAGTATAATTTATGAATAAAGCAACAGTTTGACTAGGCAGAGGAGAAATTAGCTGCATTTCAGGACTGCTAATGGTGATAAAATCTGAAGAGCAGCATCATGGAGAGGAGAAAATCACAGAAAAATTAGTTCTCAAAATCTGCATGGAATTTTCCCTTGATGTTTTGGCCAACTCTTAAGTTCACATACACAAAATGAGACATGAGGACAACACACATCAATGTGATAGGGCAAAACATTGGTGGGATAATAAAGAGATGAGCAAGTATTTTTACACATGCTATTCCTTCTAGCTGAAATACAATTTAGAACACAGTGCTTAGGGGCTACAGGCTCACATTCAAATCCACCAAGATGAAGGGGTAAAGAATTGAAGCTATCATCAGGGCACTTAGAAGGATCAAGCCTAAGAGTGAGAGCTAACACCTTAAGAATAGGCAATAAAATAGGTAAGCCCTTGCAAAACCCAATTTCAAAGATCAACCACAGCAAGAATTCGTTGGTTACCTCTCTAAAGAAAAAGTAATTTTGTAGGAAGAAGCTTGTGTTGTGCTTAGTCGCTCAGTCGTGCCTGACTCTTTGCGACCCCATGGACTGTAGCCCATGAAGCTCCTTTCTTCGTGGCATTTCCCAGGCAAGAATACTCTAGTGGGTTGCTCTTTCTTTCTCCAGCAGGGTCTTTCCTATCCAGGAATTGAACTTGTGTCTCCTGCATTGGCAGGCGGATTCTTTCACCACTGAGCCACCTGGGGGCCCCCACATTACTCTTTACCTCATACATATCCTCTACAATGTTTAATACACAATCTGTGGGACTCAATAAAAAAAATTTACTACATGCCGAAGTGGGGAGGGGCAATGTACCGTCAGGACAAAGCAATCCTTTCACCAGTAGAAACATATTTGCAAATGATTATTAAGTAGGTAGAAGAGGGCCAAAAGGGAATGCCTTTTTTTCTTCTCACCCGTACAATGTACTCCTCTCTTCCTAATGGCTTTCCCTCGGGGCCATGGAGACACCTGTTGCCACACTGTCTGAAACCAAGGAGGAACTGGTGTTACTTCATGGACCCCGAATCCTAGCCTCCACTAATTTCCCGGAACACTGACTGAAGTGGCCAAGAGTATGTAGGAGAGTAAGCGTCTAGGACCTCGACGTTTGCCTTTAAGTGGAATAAGAAGTGTATCAAAACAACAGCAAAAGTATAGAGTACCTGGAGAAGCTTTCTGTGGAAAGAGTCCTTTTCAGTCCTGTGTCCTGACTTGGGAGACAGGCTCTTGTGAAAAGGCAGCTTTTCCACCGACCCTAGTCTTTCCCCTAAAGGGGAAACTGGCAAATCGGCTAACTCACCTGAAATTAATGGTGTAAATTAACCACAGCTGGCAAGGAGACGGTTCTGAAATGAGTTGACATAAAAACGAGGGGCGGGGTTGGTTGTGGTGGCACTACAACGTAAACACGCACGCATGCGCAGTGGTGCTCAAAGGCCTTGTCAGACTACAGCTATCCTTGCGGTGCAAAGTGCAATGCTGCGGAGATTCGCAAGCAATGAGGCCAGGTTATAAGACCTGGAGTTCCACAGAGGTGAGGAGGTGGTGCATAAAACAGGGAATGAGGTGTGGAACGTCCGGACTCATTCAAGTGGCTTTGCAGGAAGATGGAAAAAGGTGTGTTCTTTTGTTTAAGAAAAGAGAGTGACGCTCCCACTTCTCTGGTCCCAGGCAAAGCCACCGGGGTTTCGGCCTGGGAGTAGTGATGGCCGGGGTTGGCGAACACAGCACAGGAAGTCCACGGGGGTCCCTCGTGGGGAAAGTGGCAAAAATATGGTATAGCCTTGTAATCCATCGACTAATTAGTCCCTCTAACACTTTCATTGTTATATTTTCGTCTTTACTGAATGTCTGTTGCCGTTTACGCTCTACTTTAAAATATTTTAATTCCAATTCCTTCAACTTTTGCTCCCTCACATCTGCTCTGTCTGAACTCAGAACTCACTGAAGAAGTTATGTGGAATGATTATAATCAGTTTGTCTCCTCACTGTTTTTTTGAGCACTTCTGTCAGCCTTTTGGCCCCAACTTTTCAGGTGAACACCTTTCTCTTATGCCAGTATTTATACCATTGGTGGTAGTAGTGGTGTAGTCGCTAAGTCATGTCCAACTCTTTGAGGCCCCATGAACTGTAGCCCGCCAGACTCCTTTTATCTGTGGGTTTCCCCAGGCAAAAATACTGGAGTGGGTTGCCATTTCCTCCTCCAGAATGCCTTCCCCACCCAGGGACCGAACCCTTGTCTCCTGCATAGCAGGCAGATTCATTACCAGACTGAGCAATCAGGGAAGATATTTGTATCTTTAAGTTACACAACAATTATTTAGACTTAAAAGTCTAAAAATGAACCTTTTCACTTCTATTTCAACCACCTCACATCATTATACTCAGAATTGCTGCTGCTCAGTCGCTTCAGTCGTGTCCAACTCTGTGCGACCCTATAGACGGCAGCCCACCAGGCTCCCCGTCCCCGGGATTCTCCAGGCAAGAACACTGGAGTGGGTTGCCATTTCCTTCTCCAGTGCATGAAAGTGAAAAGTGAAAGTGAAAAGTGAAAATGAAGTCGCTCAGTCGTGTCTGACTCTTAGCGACCCCATGGACTGCAGCCTACCAGGCTCCTCCGTCCATGGGATTCTCTAGGCAAGAGTACTGGAGTAGGGTGCCATTGCCTTCTCCGATACTCAGAATAGTTACAATTTAATACCCACTATGTATCTGGAATTGTAATAATTCTATGTATAGAAAAGTGAAGTCGATCAGTCCTCTTCAACTGTTTGCAACCCCATGGACGGTAGCCTACCACGCTCCTCCCTCCATGAGATTTTCCAAGGAAGAGTACTGGAGTGGGTTTGCATTTCTTTCTGCAGAGGATCTTCCTGACCCAGGGATCGAATCTGAGTCTCCCACATTGTAGGCAGACGCTTTACCATCTGAACCACCAGGGAAGTCCTATGTATAGAAATGTAAGTAATTAATTTGCATGGGATTATAGATTATAAAGTGTTCCATTATCTCAAATATAAAATATAAGCTTTTAGAGTGTCAGTAATTGTAATTGTAAGAAACTGTTCATTTTAAGTCACATCTCAACATTAGAAATGCTAAAATTAAAATATTATCTACAAATAATTAGCATTAATACTATGTATCTGTAATCCTTAAAACAACTCTATAAAGTAGATATAATTATCTTTATTTTATTTAACTGAATCAACATCTGGCTGGAACAGGGTGCAGAGCCAGATCTTTGTGATAGCAAAAGAAACCCCTGTCTGCATTTTGCTGCCTACAGCCAAAAATTGTATCAGCATCAGTGATTATATTAGGCCTGCTTGAATAATCCAGGATAACCTGCTTATCTCAGGTCAGCTGATTAGCATTCTTTTATCTGCAATCTTAATTCTACCTTGTTACATAGCATGTTATAGTCACAGGTTCTGAAGATTAGGATGTAAGTATATTGGGAATCCATTTTTCTTCATTTTCTTAGTTCCTGTTCTTACTCCTGAGCTTGAAAAGTTAAGTGCAATTTTCAAAAAGTAATTATATTAGGCTGATACTGGCTCCAAAAAATATGTCCATGGCCAAATCTTTGGAAACTGTGAATGTTATGAGGAAAAGTGGTTTTGCAGGTATGTTTAAGTTAAGGATTTTGAGAAGAGCAAGTTATCCTGAATTTTTACGTGATCCCTAAATGCTACCACAAATGTCCTTGTAAAAGAGGTAGAGGAAGATTATATACACAGAAGAGCTATATGCAACCACAGAGGTAGACATTAGAGTGATGTAGAGCAAATCAAAAATTGCTGGCAACCACCAGAAGCTAGGATAGACATAGAGCCTTCAGAGGGATTACACCCTGCCAACACTTTGATTTCAGCTCAGTGAAGCTTAGTGTGGACTTTTTATCAACAAAACTGAGAATAAACTTGTGTTGATTTAAGCCACTAAATTTGAAGTTAGTTGTTACAAAAGTCTTAGGAAGTAGGTACAATGATTCTCTTACTTTTCATTCAGATCCCTCAGTGATAAAGAGAATTTGCTGGATGATCGAGACTAAGACTGTTGTCCACTGTACTAGTTCTCAACTAGCATTGTGAAGTACTTAGCAACTTTAAAAAAATAACCCAAGGTCCATCCATATTGTCACAAATGGAAAGATTTCATTCTTTTTTTTTTATAACTAAGCAATATGCTAAGTGAAACTAGTCAGACAAATAAGAAAATACAAATAAGAAAAATTCTCCATGATTTCACTTATATGTGTAATATAAAGAAAAAAACAAACATAGCAAAATAGAAACAGAGTTATAGATAAGGAGATCAAGCAGGTGTTTGCTCCAGGGATAGGGGTTGAGAGAGGAAACAGTAGGTGAGGAGATTAAGATGTACAAATTTCCAGTGGCAAAATTAATGAGTCATGGATATAAGATGTGCAGTGTGGGGAAAGTAGTCAAAAACTATGTAACTTTGGTGACATAATAAGATTTATCTTACTGTGGTGATCATTTTGAAATATATAGAAATATCTAATCACTATTTTCTAACAGACACTAACATAGTGTTGTAGGTTAATTAGACTTCAGAAACAAACACATTCATAGAAAAAGAGATCAGATTTGTCTTTGGCAAAGCTGGGCTGGGGAAATTGGATGAAGATGGTCAAAAGGTACAAGCTTCCATTTATAACTACTGTGAATGTAATATACAATGTGATATTAATAATTAATGCTGTATGAAGTGTATGAAAGTGGTTGAAAGTGAAAGTGTCTGACTTTTGGCCACCCTATAGACTGTAGCCCACCAGATTCCTCTGCCCATGGAATTCTCCAGGCAAGAGTACTGGACTGGATTGCTGTTTTCTTCTCCAGGGGATCTTCCCAACCTAGGAATTGAACCTGTGTCTCCTACATTGCAGGCAGATTCTTTACCATCTGAGCCACCAGGGAAGCCCATGAAAGTGGTTAAGAGAATAAATTCTAAGATTCCTCATCAGAAGGAAAAATATTTTTATTCCTTTAATTTTGTATCTATATAAGATGATAGGTATTCAATAAAATTATTGTGATAATCATTTTGTAATGTAAGCAAATTATGCTATACATGCAAAACTTACACATACTTATGCTATATGTCAAATATTTCTCAATACAACTGGAAGGAAAAAACAATCCAAAGCAGATTCTGTCCATAAATTTTTGGTAAGTCCTATATGTCTGTAAAGTCCTAGGCATGAATATTTAAATATACTACTTCTCATGCCTGGAGAAGGAAATGGCAACCTGTTCCAGTATTCTTGCCTGGGAAATCCCATGGACAGAGGAGCCTGGAGGAGTCGGACCCAACCTAGCAACTAAGCCACCACCACCTTCCTACTTCAGATGAACAGCCTCAGTATGGTTACTTGACTGTAAAGACTTTAAATTAGCATCCTTAGCTATATATGCTTAACATTTTCAGAACTCCAAGGAGCACAAGGGTTCCTTTTTAGCTTTTATTGACTTTATTGTTTAAGCTAATCTGAAATGGTGAACACCTTATGTAGTACCTGCAGCACACCAGGTCTCCCTGTCCATCACCAACTCCCGGAGTCCACCCAAACCCATGTCCATTGAGTTGGTGATGCCATCCAACCATCTCATCCTCTGTCATCCCCTTCTCCTCCTGATCTCAATCTTTCCCAGCATCAGGGTCTTTTCAGATGAGTCAGTTCTTCGCATCAGGTGGCCAAAGTATTGGACTTTCAGCTTCAACATCAGTCCCTCCAATGATCACCCAGGACTGATCTTTAGGATGGACTAGTTGGATCTCCTTGCAATCCAAGGGACTCTCAAGAGTCTTCTCCAACACTACTGCCTATTAATGTTCTACTATATCAATACATGGGATGAGCAAGTATCCCCTTGGTAAATATATGAAATAGCAACTTAAATAATTAAATTTCTTGAGGATTGTTATTTCTTATTTTATAACTTCCTGGACCTCTGGATAATATAGAGTCATTTATCCCCTTTTCCGTAGCAAGAAGCCTAGTTGGAAAGGTCCTCTTCTACCTCAGTAAACACTCAGCCTGGGAAGTAATTCTCCCTTCCTCCACCTAGAGGGACCAGGTAGTCAGCCTGAGTTAACCCTCCAGCAAAAGCCCTGATGAATACTAGGTATACCTGCTGCTGCTGCTAAGTCGCTTCAGTTGTGTCCGACTCTGTCCGACCCCATAGACGGCAGCCCACCAGGCTCTCCTGTCCCTGGGATTCTCCAGACAAGAACACTGGAGTGTTTTGCCATTTCCTTCTCCAATGCATGAAAGTGAAAGTGAAGTCATTCAAGTAGACCAAAAATATCACTGCAGAGACTCTGAAGATTTAATTGCCACCAGGACCATAGCAGACAAAATTAGGGTCAGTTGTGTGCTAAACCAAAACAGAGTGACTGCAAAATATAAAAGATTTAAATAAAAGCAGAGTCTCTAATATAATAGCTAAAATGTCCAGGATACAATAGAAAATCATTGTCACACCAAGAACCAGAAAAAAGCAAAACTTGAATCAGAAGAGATGCAGTAGAAATTTAAACCAGGCAGGCTAGTTTTGCATGTTTGTACCTATATGCTTTTCCTCAAGGACCACAAATGAGCAAGGAATTTGCTATTGAAGATATATCACTCCATTCAGTACTAACCCGGGAGCAAAAATATGAAGAATTGATGATTGTAGAAGGCAGCTCAGAGCATAGAAAAAATTCCAAACTAACCACAAACGAGTTGAAGTACAAGGTTGATCAGAATTTCTGAAATATATATGTATTTCTCCATTAAGTAACAGTCAATGCAAGTCAAGTAAGAGAAATGAATAAACTTAAAGGTTGCAACTTGAATTTAGCAAATGATGTGACAGGAAAAGGGCACTTTTGACGTGTCTGTCTCTACAGTATTTGTTTGAATAAAGAGCGCTCTGTCTTGAAAATGCTATCTCATCTATTTTAAATTTTGTTCTGGTTATACATTTTTCAGTCATCTTTCAGAGACTTTTAAAATGGCAGGAAAGTGAAGTGTGAAACATAAACTCAATGTAAAATCAAGGCTGAATGTGGAAATTAAAAAAATAATTAACCAACCCAGAAGCAGTTGTAACTGAAATGGAAAGAAAAAATGATAAATTTGATCTGCAAACAAGAGAACACATAAACAAAAAGTACCATAAGTTTGAGGCTTGATACTCTTGGTATCCCCCTGTCTAATGTTCCAGAAAGCCTTTTGATATGTGGCTTACCTTCTCCAATAATCATTTGCATTTCCAATCATTGTTTCTATCCTAAGTAACACATATAAATTATTTGCATTTATCATTAATTACTCAGACTCTACCCTCCTCCATGTTTAGGACTGTCATATTCAGCCAGAGGACTGCAGAAATATGAGCCTGACCAATGCTTACCCTGTCATTCATTCCCAGTCTAATGGATTAACGATATGAATACATAATAATATGAATCTTTTCTTGACCCACCAATTCACATTTTCCCAATTTTACTCTGTAGAAATATTTATTGTTCCATTTTAAAGCACCATCTCATGTGATTGATTCTGTTTCTCCCTTTGAAAGTATAATCTTTTTGATGGGAGGGATCATACTTTATTTATCTGTGTGAACCAGCATCTAACAGTTTCAGAGTAGACAAATGATTGAATTAATGAATAAATGAATGAAGCTAAGTAAACCAAAACAAGTGAAAGGTAGGAAATTCATATAAAAGTGAACATAGTAGTTATACAACCTTAATAAACCACCTGTATGATTAATTGTAATTAATGAGGGTCAAATGATAAGAAAATAATCAATATTAGGTATTACTTGTCACTTGTTGAACATGTGAAATGTGTTTTTTTTTTCTGTTTGCCATATTCTATTCTTAAGATTTCTTTTCAAAATTATCTATCACCAGTCTACTAATTGTTCATTGATCTATTTCATTTCTAAATATACAAATCTCCATCCAGTTATAAAGAAAATTTAAGTGTTAGGAGGTAATGGCTAAAAGGAAGACGAAAGGTGCCATTTTCTACCTTCAACTGCATCATTAACTCACCTTGTGAGTTATACACATTATTTAATTCCTCTTGCTTCAGCCAGCTCAGATGTAAAATTGGGTTGAAATCTGTGACTGGTGGTCCACATGAGTGATTTGATTAAAGAATGTCCCTGAAAATTAAGTGATATTGAATTTAAAGTGCCTTCTAAGACTTAAATTAACTCAGACCAAACATTTCATAAAGTTGTTGAAACTATCATTACCGTAAAGTTATTTATTCTTCTTTTTAAAATTCCATGATATTTTAATATGATAAAGCAAATTTATAATAGGTAATTTATTTCTAAGAAAGGTGCTGTCTCCATTTTGCTCTGTGAAAACTCAGACCTCATGGGTTTAAGTACCATTGCAAATCTACTTATAGTGCTTCCTAGCTTCCACTGTGTTCCCCTGTGATTAGAATGTTTTCTCCTTCCCCTTGTCTCCTCTTCCTCCTTCTCCAATCATTATGTCTTCATCTAGAGTGGTTTAATGAGTTTAATAAGTTGTATTAAAAGTCCCATTTGGCACTTCTATTTTACTGATGTGGACAGTGGGGCCAAAAGTGGGTGAAAGGACTTAGAATATTATTGTGAATTAGCAGTTAAGGAAAGAAAAAAAAATTGAACAGCTTAAAATTTTTGTTTTCAAAATATTGAAAAGGTAATAATAGTTTAGATTTAGAAGAGCAAATTTTAAAATTTGAATTTTTGTACAAAGCTTATTATCTTCATCAAACTGACCTTAGAAGAATAATATGAAAACACATTCTGATTATTAGAAGTGTTTTCAAAGCACAAAATGATATATAATGTGAGAGACCCAGAAGACACAGACAAAAGCAATTCCATACAAAATGGAGAACAATGTAAGGTCACATATATATATTTTGTTGAAAAACAGAAAGGGTTTAATTTCAGCAAGTGGACATTTGAATAAACTTTCATATTTAGATATGTTTTTTCAGGTGGAAATTGTGGATCTGTTTTAGACAGTTGTAGTTATGAACAATTCACATTCACTGCATTCATCAAAGTGAATTAAAAAATAATTGCATGTTTCTAATACAACATTGTGAAGTTTAAAAATAAAATAAAATTTAAAAAATAAAAAATAATTGCATGTTTAGAATTAGACTTTGATAACACCTTAGTATTTGAAAAATTTGCCTGAACTTTTTGCTGATTACATTGGAAAACACAAAGCTATTAAATAACATTAATTTTAAATGAGGTTTCTGTTCTAACTGGATTTGTTATTATGCAGGTGATAAGAATTTTTTTAGCTTGCATTCCTAAGCTTATCAGTGTATTTTGTGACACAAATGGATAACCATCATTATAAATTTAACTCACATGTAAATTTCAATGAAATGTTGTTTCTATATTGATACAAATGTAGTGAAGTGCAGCACCTGTTTTATGGTCCTAGGTCCCATGAGTTATGTGAACCTTTGGTTCTTTAAAATACTCTAATGTAACTTAGAGTATTTAGCCAGTGGTGTGATAGCCAGGTGTGACTGACAGGCCACCAGAAGTTTGACTGTAGTCTACTCTCAGACCAGAAGCTAACAAGGGCAAAATTGGTAAAGTATGAAGTAAAAGAGTTAATTCAGCAAAATCGTTCATTTGACTTTATAATTTATACCTTCCCCATTTGACTGACACAGACATTTCACATGTTACATGGGGCATAAAAGACTTAAGTCTATCTTTAATAGGAAAAATTTTAGAAATATAACTTTTTCTAAATCCTAAGTAAATCCTACTAGACCACTCAGTATCCTCTTATGATTCTCAAGAGCCTGCTATATTGTGAAGTAAGTAACTTTGGGGGTTAAAAATCAGACTCTGTTAAATTAGAAATACAGCAGTCTATGCAGCTGACCACAACTTCCATATAGAAGCTCTCAGCTTTTATAAAAATATACTGGGTTTTCTTCCTATTTTATCAGTCTCTTCTCCTTTCTCAGATATTCCTTTTTTAACCACACTTTAATAGGATAAGGATGTCCTTGCCCTCTCCTGTCTGTTCCCCCATGAAGCATGCAGCAAAAGTAATCAGCCTAAATGTAAACTGGACCTCTTTCCTTAAAATCAGTAACTGCCAGTGTACTTAAAATAGCACTCATATTTCTTACCAAGGTATAAGAGACTCCAATATGGCCCCAATTTTCTCCTAACCACATCTCTTCTGGAGACCACTGAGACTCAGCAATCTCTGGTTTCTTTTTTTGTAGATGCATGCCATTTTCAATAATGGAAAAGTTACCTCACCAAGAGCACCTGCTCCTGGTCACGTCTCTGGCCACTCACCTACATCATATACAAATCCTTTTTTAATCTCTAAAAAGGCAACAATTCCATAATAATCCTCTGATAATTAGCACCCCCCATGCTTTTCTTGTTTTGATATATTTTGTCAAGTTGGTTACTTTTAAAAATTTCTTGTATAATGTATTTATATTGTTATTTTGATCAATTCCTTCACTGGAGTACAGGCTCCATGTTTTCTGATACATTGCCCATTATTGATAAGTTATATATGTATACCTCATAAATGCTTGCTGAATGATTGCAGGATTTGTTGTACTTTTGGCTTTTTAAAAGTGACTCCATTTTTTTTTCTAGCTTTATCGAAGTATAATTGACAATAACATTGTATATGTTTAGGATGTACAAAGTGACAATCTAATCTTTGAATACATTGTGAAACAATTACCACAATCAAATTATTTAACAAAACCATCACTTCAAATAGTTACCTTATTTTTTATGGTGAGAACACTTAAAGTCTACTCTCTTAGCAAATTTCAAGTAGATAATATAATAATATAGTTACCATGCTGTACATTAGATCACCAGAAGTTATTCAACTTATAACTGAAGGTTTGTACCCTTTGACTAACATCTTCCCATTTTCCATACCTCCCTAGATCTTGGCAACCACAGTTCAACTCTGATTTTATGAGTTTAAATTTTAAAACTTCATGTAAAATTGAGATCATACAGTATTTGTCTTTCTGTGTCTGGTTTATTTTGCTTAAAATAAGGTATTCTAGTCTCATTCATGTTATTGCAGATGACAAAATTTCCTTTTTTATAGCTGAATAATAATTCCTCTATGTTGTATATGTGTTTCTGTGTTACATTTTTTTTTTAATCCATTCATCCATGAATGGCCCCTTAGGTTGTTCCCATATCTTGCCTATTATAAATAGTGCTACAGTGAATGTGGGTAGTACAGGAATATCTTCAAAATCCTGACTTTATTTCCTTTGGCTGTGTATTCAGAAGTGAGTTATATGGTAGTCCCTATTTCTTGTTGCTGCTGCTGCTGCTAAGTCGCTTCAGTCGTGTCTGACTGTGTGCGAGCAGCCCACCAGGCTCCCCCATCCCTAGAATGCTGGAGCGGGCCCCTATTTCTTGAGGCACCTCCAAAGTCTTTAGAATGGCTATAACCAATTTATTCTCTGACCACTAGCATATAAATGTTCTCTTTTTTCCACACCTCCACCAACATTTGTTATATTTTGTCTTTCTGATAGTAACCTTGCTAACGGATGTAAGATGATATCCTACTGTGGTTTTGATTTGAATTCCCTTGATGATTAGTAATATTGATCCACCTTTTCATATATCTTTTCAACATTTGAATTTATTCTTTGGGAAAATATTCACATAGTTTATTCAATTTTAATTGGGTTATTTGATTTTTTAAAAAGATTTTTGGATATTAACCCTGACTAGACACAGGTCCTTCGCTTTTCAAAAGTTTGTTTTAACCACTTCTCTTTTGCAAAGATGTACATAATACCTGTTTTCTCTAACCAAAAGAAATCCAAAGAAGATTATCACTTTTATGAAAAAAGGTAATTGCTTCTTCATTTTATACCATGTCAGCTTATGAAACGTTGAATAGGAACACTCTACTTTTGAGTAACAGATAGGAACACTCTACTTTTGGGTAACAGAGGAAGCCTGTATGTCATTTGCAAATATTTTCTCACATTCTATAGGCTGCCCTTTCCTTCTGTTCACTGTTTCTTCTGCTGTACAGAATCTTTTTAGTGTGATGGGGTTCCTACTGTTGATTCTGCTTTTATTGCCTATGCTTGGGGTATATATATTAATTACCACCAAGACCAATGTCAATGAACTTTACAAAGAAACACGAAATATAAAACTTTAGTTAAGATTTTGGCTGCATAGAATATAATCAGTCTGATTATGGTATTGACCATCTGGTGATATCCATGTGTAGAATCTTATCTTGTCTTGTTGGAAGAGGGTGTTTGCTATGACCAGTGCATTCTCTTGGCAAAAATCTGTTAGCCTTTGCCCTGCTTCAGTCAGCACTCCAAGACCAAATTTGCCTGTTACTCCAGGTATTTCTTGACTTCCTACTTTTGCATTCCAGTCCTCTATGATGAAAAGGATATCTTTTTTGGGTGTTCAGTCTAGAAGGTCTTCATAGAACTGTTCAGCTTCTTCAGCATTACTAGTAGGGGTATAGACTTGGATTACCATGGTATTGAATGGTTTGCTTTGGAAACGAACAGAGATCATTCTGTTGTTTTTGAGATTGCATCCAAGTACTGAATTTCAGACTCTTGTTGACTGTGATGGCTACTTCATTTCTTCTAAGGGATTCTTTCCCAGAGTAGCAGATATAAAGGTCATCTGAGTTAAATTCACCTATTCCAGTCCATTCAAGCTCACTGATTCCAAAAATGTCAATGTTCACTCTTGCCATCTCCTGTTTGACCACTTCCAATTTGCCTTGATTCATGGACCTAACATTCCAGGTTCCTATGTAATATTGCTTTTTACAGCATCAGACCTTGCTTCTATCACCAGTCACATCCACACCTGGGTATTGTTTTTGCTTTGGCTCCATCTTTTCTCTTACAAATAGCTGTGAAAAGAAGAGAAGGAAAGGCAAAGGAGAAAAGGAAAGCTATACCCATTATAGTTCCAAAGAATAGCAAGGAGGGGTAAGAAAGCCTTCCTGAGTGATCAATGCAAAGAAATAGAGGAAAACAATAGAATGGGAAAGACTAGAGATCTCTTCAAGAAAATTAGAGATATCAAGGAAACATTTCATATAAAGATGGGCACAATAAGGAACAGAAATGGTATGGACCTAATAGAAGCAGAAGATGTTAAGAAAAGGTGGCAAGAATACACAGAACTATACAAAAAAGATATTCATGATTCAGATAATCATGAAGGTGTGATGACTCACTTAGAGCTAAATACCTGTAATGTGAAATCAAGTGGGCCTTAGGAAGCATCACTACGAACAAAGCTAGTGGAGGTGATGGAATCCCAGCTGAACTATTTCAAATCCTAAAAGATGATGCTGTGAAAGTGCTGCACTCAATATGCCAGCAAATTTAGAAAACTCAGCAGTGGCCACAGGACTGGAAAGGTCAGTTTTCATTCCAGTCCCAAAGTAAAGCAATGCCAAAGAATGCTCAAAATGCTGTACAATTTCACTCATCTCCCAAGCTATCAAAGAAATGCTCAAAATTCTCCAAGCCAGGCTTCAACAGTACGTGAGCTGAGAAATTCCAAATGTTCAAGCTGGATTTAGAAAAGGCAAAGGAACCAGAGGTCAAATTGCCAACATCTTGTTGAATCATCAGAAAAGCAAGAGCGTTCCAGTAAAACATCTACTTCTGATTTATTTACCATGCCAAAGCCTTTGACTGTGTGGATCACAACAAACTCTGGAAAATTCTGAAAGAGATGGGAATACCAGACCACCTGACCTGCCTCTTGAGAAATCTGTATGCAGGTCAGGAGGCAACAGTTAGAATGGGACATGGAACAACAGACTGGTTCCAAATAGGGAAATAAGTATGTCAAGACTGTATATTGTCATCCTCCTTATTTAACTTATATGCAGAGTACATCATGAGAAACGCTGGGCTGGATGAAACACAAGCTGGAATCAAGATTGCTGGGAGAAATATCAATAACCTCAGATATGCAGATGACACCACCCTTATGGCAGAAAGCGAAGAACTAAAGAGTCTTTTATGAAACTGAAAGAGGAGGGTAAAAAAGTTGGCTTGAAGCTCAACATTCAGAAAACTAAGATCATGACATCTGGTCCCATCACTTCATGCAAATAGATGAGAAAACAGTGGAAACAGTGAGAGACTTTATTTTTGGGGGCACCAAAATCACTGCAGAAGGTGACTGCAGCCATGAAATTAAAAGATGCTTGCTTCTTGGAAGAAAAGTTTTCAACAACCTAGACAGCATATTAAAAAGCAGAGATATTACTTTGCCAACAAAGGTCCACTTAGTCAAAGCTATGGTTTTTCCAGTAGTCATGTATGATGTGAGAGTTGGAGTATAAATAAAGCTGAGCAATGAAGAATTGATGCTTTTGAACTGTGGTGTTGGAGAAGACTTTTGAGAGTCCCTTGGACTGCAAGATCCAACCAGTCCATCCTAAAGGAGATCAGTCCTGAATATTCTTTGGAAGGACTGATGCTGAAGCTGAAACTCCAGTACTTTGGCCACCTGATGTGAAGAACTGTCTCATTTGAAAAAAACCCTGATGCTTTGAATGATTGAAGATGGGAGGAGAAGGGGATAACAGAACATGAGATGGTTGGATAGCATCACTGATTCAATGGACTTGAGCTTGAGTAAGCTCTGGGAGTTGGTGATGGGCAGGGCTGTAATCCACAGGGTTCCAAAGAGTCAGACATGACTGAGTATCTGTACAGAGCTAAGATTTAATAGTCTTAAGAGTAATGTCTAATATTTCATTAATTGAGAATTCATTACTTCAGTTTATAGGTAATACCATTCAGGATGATAAAATGAGAAAAAAATTAACATCAACAGTGCCTATTAAAACTTTTAATATCTCTAATAGGAAATAATAGGTCTTGGAAACTTAAATTTAAAGTTTTACTATTATATAGTTTAAAAATCTGGTTTAGTACCTGGGGTCATACAGAGTTGGACATGTCTGGTCATACACACACACACATGCAAGGGAAAGAATTAGATTTTGTGCTATGCTTTTTATCACGCTGTCATTTATCCCATTAATTTCAGTGCTTATAATTCTAACTCTGTATTGATTCACAGAGTAATTTGCTTTTTTCTTTCTGAGTAAAAATATTCTTGTAGTTTTTCCTTTTTTGTTACTAGAAACTGTTATCTCCATGCAGACTAAAATTAGAGATACCTCTATTATTTCTACTTTGCTACCCTTTGAGTCTTTCCCTCTCTTTTAGTTCTAATAGGCAGAAATACTGAGTAAGTAACCATTCTCTTCTCCAAGGTTTCATTCTGACCCAGGGATTGAACATCAGTCTCCTACATTAGAGGCAGATTCTTTACCATCTGAGCCACCAGGGAAGCCCAACAGCAGGCTTAATGTACAGATTGATATTCCACTTAAAATAAAACATTCACAAAAACCATTACATTAACCTACAATGAAACTGAACTGTGCTATTGCCTATCACTGAGGGGGAAAAAATACATCTGTTTAGCCTCATTCTCTCATGATTTGTCCCTTCACCTCCCCTTTGCGGTTTGTGTAAACATCTTTTTTTTTTTTTTTACCTACCTGCACTGTGCATCTATTTACTGGTCCTCTGCTCAGAAAGTTTTTATAGCCATTTTAATTGATATTTTTAGAGTTTTGACAAGATAATATATTTCAGGGAAAATTATAATAAAAATATTATGGCTGAAATTGCTGATTCTTGTTATCAAGATATGCTATTATATTAATAGCATGTATAAAGATGAAGCTCTGTGGTTAAACAGAAACCCTGCTGAGCCCTTTCACCAAGGCATGCTTAATGGTATCACACAGGACTTCATAGAAGTCTAGGTTCTGTTCAATGGAAGAACATGTTCCCAGCTTATATCCCAAGTGGGAAATTGTTCCTTTAATGAAGGAGCCAGCAAGATGCTTTTCTTCCCAGTTTTATTATGTAAAATGTCACAAAAGAGCAGAGGATTGATTTTCAGAGCAGTGTGCTTTGGTTTAAAAGCAGAATTGCCACAAAGGTTAACATTGAGATAAGCCCTTTGGAAGGCAGCAAGTTAGAGGTGATATTGGAGCTGACCACCTCAGGAGTTGATAAAGATTGTGTCTGTTTGTATGTGAGTGCTCAGTTGTATCTGATTCTTTGTGACCCCATGGACTGACAATAGCCCTCCAGGCTCCTCTGTTCATGGAATTTTCCAGACAAAAATGCTGGAATGAGTTGCCATATCTTACTCCAGGGTCTCTCCCGAACCCAGGGATCAAACTCACATCTCTCATGTCTCCTGCACTGGCCGGCAGATTCTTTACCACCAGCACCATCTGGAAAGCCTGAAGACTGTGTACTTCATATTAACTTGAGCAAATTCAGATGTGGAGTTTGAGTTCTACAGATAGTACTATGTTCTGAGAAATAAGAGAGCAACATAGGATAGGAAGAATTTAATATGACAAGGTCAGCATTACCAGGGTAAGACAAGGATGAGAGGAATCACTCTGGGCTCCAGGAAAATGTGTTGTCTACCCACAGTACTTAGTACAGAGGCTGGTGCAAGGGAGATATTCAATAAATATTTATTGAATAGAATAGTCTAGAAAATATATTAAAAGTTACACTAGATTTTCTTCCATTTTAGTGAAGAGTAAATTGGAAATTAATTAATATTTACGTTCAGTCTTTATGGACATAATATGGTTAAACTATCTGAGCCGTATAATGTAATTAACATTTATAATATAGGGACAGTTCAGTCATTTTTTGGAGAAAGAAATGGCAACCCACTCTAGTATTCTTCCCTGGAAAATCCCATCGATGGAAGAGGCTGGTAGGCTAGAGTCCATGCAGTCGCAAAGAGTCGGACATGACTGAGTGACTTCACTCACTTTCAGTCATTATTAATTTAACCTATTATTCCTTGACTTAGAGAAAATATCCAGACATATTTATATATAGATACTGAGATAAGATACTGAAAGTAAAGATTTTGGTGGCCAGAACTGATAAAGTATAGTAAGCCAAATAGTGCATAGGGCCCTACCTTCAGTTCAGTTCAGTTCAGTCACTCAGTCGTTTCTGACTCTTTGCAACCCCATAAATCGCAGCACGCCAGGCCTCCCTGTCCATCACCAACTCCCGGAGTTCACTCAGACTCACGTCCATCGAGTCAGTGATGCCATCCAGCCATCTCATCCTCTGTCGTCCCCTTCTCCTCCCACCCCCAATCCCTCCCAGCATCAGAGTTTTTCCAATGAGTCAACTCTTTGCACGAGGTGGCCAAAGTACTGGAGTTTCAGCTTTAGCATCATTCCTTCCAAAGAAATCCCAGGGCTGATCTCCTTCAGAATGGATTGGTTGGGTCTCCTTGCAGTCCAAGGGACTCTCAAGAGTCTTCTCCAACACCACAGTTCAAAAGCATCAATTCTTCGGCACTCAGCCTTCTTCACAGTCCAACTCTCACATCCATACAGGACCCTACCTTAGCCAAGGGGATTTCATTTAGAAAGGTATATCTAACATGGAGTGAGATACTAAAGGAGAGCCATTTTAATCACCTTTGGTGGCTCAGGCAGTAAAGAATCCACCTGCAATTTGGGATACCTGGGTTAAATCCCTGGGTTGGGAAGATCCCCTGGAGAAGGGAATGGCAACCCACTCCAGTATTCTTGCCTGGGAAATCCCATAGACAGAGGAGTCTGGTGGGCTGCAGTCCATGGGGTGGCAGCGTCAGACATGACAGAGCAACTAACACTTTGGCTTTGACCTTAGAAGATAGTATCCCTGGTTATGACATGAAGTAAAATTGAAAACAGTATGAACTATATGAAAACATTAAAATAATAAGATATGGGACAAAGCTTATTGCAAGCTATAATTAATTTATTCTGACTTATTTCAGTAGTATTTCCATTTCCTTCAAAGGCTTACCTAATTCTGAAACATGCAAATATTTTATTTAAGGTTTTTCTTTAAGAGAATGTCATGGCTTCTTTTATTGTTTTTACTGGAATAGACTTCAGAAGATCTTACAACATGAATTTTTAAAGCCATCTTGGGCTTTTTGAGATTTCTTGGTAGAGGGCAGTGCTTATTTTATGCTGTGAAATAGGGCTGAGAAATGATCTCATCTACTAAAAGTGCTGCTTTTGACAGATGCCATTGGAGGGATTCTAACATTAATACTGTACCTGCCATGCAGCCATATAATATACCTACTGTAAGGAGAGGCATATAGGTTTAAAACTGTATGATTCTGGAGTCAGGTCATGAGAGAGAGAGTGTCCTGGAGTGGTTATGGAGAATAATGTGCACAGAGCTGAATGATATAGCTACAGTCTGGAAACTAGTGTGAGCTGATGAAGAAGGGAAAATAATAGCAACCTGATAAATTTCACTAGTGGTTGACTTTGAGTTATTTTTAAGGGATTATTTTTATGTTCTTGTAACACTTGCTTTATGGTATGTTTAAGACACATATGCACTTGTTTAATGTAGAATGGTGTCATGTCTGGAACAGCCATCACATCTTGATTTTCAAATAATTTCTGAGAAGTCATACTCATAGACACTATATGAAGTAAAAGATTCTATAAGAAACCTAAAAAATACAGGTGGTTTATTAATATAAATGCATCTTGTGGATGAATGTATATACAACATAAAGTTTATGTAAAATACATTTTAATTTCAGTGGCAGAAATGACAAGCTTTAAAATACTAGCTACCATTATTGCCCACATAGAAGATATTAATACATTTATATAAAAACTTGACCTGAGAGTAGGCCTCTTGAGTGAAGGAAAAGTGACTTATGTTTGTATGCCAAGAACCTGAACCTCCTTTTTATGATGGGAAAAAAAAAAAAAACAAAAAACCTCTTTGCTTTAGCTGTATTTAAGTATCTTTCACATTTCAGTTGTCTCCAATGGTCGGGGAGCTGTTATGTCTCCTTTAGATGGTCTTAAGGTCTATAGTTCAATTCTTCTTGAGATGCTTAACTTTTTAGAGTAAATTTATATCTCTCATTTGAATATTATATTGTTATATTAGAGCACCCTAGTAATTATTATGGTGTTTTTTAATGTTGTTTTCATTTTTTTCTAACTGTATTTCCCTAAAAATGCCATTCTACTGCTGCATTTTTTCCATCTGACTTTTCCTCAACCAGATAATTTCAACTAACTTGCCCTAAAATGGCCTGTTAATTAAAAAAAAAAAAAAGGAGTAGAAAAAAAAAACCTATAAAGAGAGACCACCTCAAACCTATTAGTATGTCTACTATTTAAAATAATAACACACTACTCTACATAGAATAGATTACTAATAAGAACCTACTGAATATCACAGGAAATTCTGTTCAATACCCAGTAATGACCAGAATGGGAATAGAACTAAAAAAAGAGTGAATGTGTACATATATATAATTAACTCACTTTGCTGTACAGCAATAACTAACACAACATTTTCAATCAACTATACTACAATTAGAAATTAATTTATAAAATAAAAATAAAATAATAATAACAATTATTGGCAAGATTGTGAAGAAATTGGAGCCCTTGTGACCTGTAGGTGGGAATTTAAAATGGGGCAACCACTATAGGAAACAGTATGGCAGTTCCTGAAAAGATTAAAAATTGAATTATATGAGACAACAGTGCCACTTCTAGGTGTGTGTATATATATATCTCTCTCTATATATATAAATTAATTGAAATCAAGGTCTTGAATTTGTACACCCACATTCATGGAAGCATTATTCACAATAGCCAAAAGATGGGAGTAACACACAAGTCCTTTGACAGATGAATGGATAAGCAAAATGTGATATACACATACAATGGAATATTATTCAGCCTTAAAAAGCAAGTTCAGATACATATTATAACATGGATGAACTTATGAGAACATTATGCAAAGTGAAGTAAGCCAGTCACAAGGAACTCATGCTGTATGATTATACTTTATGAGGTATCTAGAATAGTCAAACTCATAGAGACAGGAAGCAGAACAGTGGTTGCCAAGGTCTAAGAGGAGGAGAGAATGAGTTCTTTAATGAGTACAGAGTTTCAGTTCTGTAAGATGACAAGAATTCTGGACGTTGTTTGCTCAACAACATGAATGTACTTAGAACTACTGATTGTTGTTGTTCAGTTGCCAAGTCATGTCCAACTCTTTGCAACCCCATGGACTGCAGCACCCCAGACTTCCCTGTTTCTCACCTTGGGCACACTCTAGGAGATAGTGAGGATTATTGGGCTGTACACTGAAAAATTGTTAGGAAGGTAAATTTGTGTTTTGTGTATTTTATCACAATTTAAAATAAAAACTAAAACATCAGTGAAAGCAAACACTGGAATAATTTTATAAGCTATTATATACATTCCATCATGTGCCAAATTTTATATGCTTTTTCCCTTACTACTTTAGTTTTTTCACTGTGGTTGGCACTGTGTTTTTATACTAATAATTGGTGATTAAATGACTATCAGATCAGATCAGTAACTCAGTCGTGTCTGACTTTTGCGACCCCATGAATCACAGCATGCCAGGCCTCCCTGTCCATCACCAACTCCCAGAGTTCACTCAGACTCACATCCATCAAGTCAGTGATGCCATCCAGCCATCTCATCCTCAGTTGTCCCCTTCTCCTCTTGACCCCAATCCCTCCCAGCATCAGAGTCTTCTCCAATGAGTCAACTCTTCGAATGAGGTGGCCAAAGTATTGGAGTTTGAGCTTCAATATCAGTCCCTCCAATGAACACACAGGACTGATCTCCTTTAGGATTGACTGGTTGGATCTCCTTGTAGTCCAAGGACTCTCAAGAGTCTTCTCTAACACCATAGTTCAAAAGCATCAATTCTTTGGCACTCAACCTTCTTTATAGCCCAACTCTCACATCCACACATGACCACTGGGAAAACCATAGCCTTGACTAGACAGACCTTTGTTGGCAAAGTAATGTCTCTGCTTTTGAATATGCTATCTAGGTTGGTCATAACTTTCCTTCCAAGGAGTAAGTGTCTTTTAATTTCATGGCTGCAGTCACCATCCAAGTTAAAAGTTTCATATGAAGCTTTTCACTTCTCAGTATTATATTCATTTATCAATATATTGAATCACTTATTTTCACTTACTTTATAAATTAGTTTTGCTATTTAAGTTTGAAAAAGCAGGCATGTATATGCAAAACTGTTGTGATTAAAATGATAGTTGCAACTGGACTTTGAAGACTTCTAAGAAAAAACATATGAATAGCCATGCATATGGTTTTTAGAATATTTTTTGGAAGACAAACATTTATCAATAGAAATTTACCAGCTGAATTTTGATTTCACAAAAAATGACTCTTGAATGGTCTTATTCAATCATATTTATCTTACACTATCTATGTTACACTGTTATTCACTGTCTACAAATTAAATTCATGATGTTCTCTTTGTTTCTTTTTTTTTTTTTTTTATTCTTCCAATTTTATTTTATTTTTAAACTTTACATAATTGTATTAGTTTTGCCAAATATCAAAATGAATCCGCCACAGGTATACATGTGTTCCCCATCCCGAACCCTCCTCCCTCCTCCCTCCCCATACCATCCCTCTGGGCCGTCCCAGTGCACCAGCCCCAAGCATCCAGCATCATGCATCGAACCTGGACTGGCAACTCGTTTCCTACATGATATTTTACATGTCTCTTTGTTTCTGAAGAATTAGGAGTATAAAGAAGAATCTCAAGTTCTGAAATAAATTATCTAAATCTCAAAGGAAATTATGCTAGCGAAGTATATAATCATGCATAGGCTCTAAGAAGGGTTGAATGCCCTGAAAGTTGCACTTTATTGTTGAATAAAGCTTTTTGAAACAGCAGTTGCCTGTGGTATTTGAAGGAAAATAATTTTCTAGTCATTATAGAGCAATACATTTCAGGGGTCATATGATAAGTATTATTCTCTCTCCTTTTCTCCTCTCTCTGAATTTTCCTGAAACATAAGAGGTGTATATGTTTATTAGCACAATGTAGCATCTTACAAAGGAGGGGAAAAAAAGTACATCCCTTCAGTTGTATATGATTTGCTATAAACATTATCATTTAATAATTTCTGGCCACAGCTGAATTATAATATTATTTAGCAAAAAAATAACCCTTATTCTGTATGCATTCTTTGAAAACGCTTAATCAGAGTAAGTCAAAGGCCTTATATTTTATATCCAGTGGGAAAGGGACCTCACATTTGTCATTTAACTCGTCAGTAGTCAACATGGATTTAATTTTCAAAGCCAGTTGTGGAAAAATATGTGTGGTGTTGGAATTTGACAGTGGAGAAATATCTTAGCTATGGAAGGAAATACATGAGTTGTCCTATGTAGGATGTATTTCCAGCTAATGTTTGTTGATCCAGAGAGTCTCTAAAAAGCAGTAGACAAAATACTGCAATTTATTCTTCTGGAAAATCTTCATTACTCTGTCAATAATCTATTTATATTACTACCATTGTTATGTTCTTGAACAAAAGCCCTGTGAAAGATGAGATGTCATTAAGGCTATAGAGTCATCACCACCCCTCAACTACACTTTCATTCTTCTAACAAAAGTTTCTTGAATTTCTTGAGTGCCTCCATTATATCAGGCACTGTTTTATATAGGGGGGAATACAAATATGAGTTAAAAAAAAAAAAAAACATGGAGTGAATGTAGGGAGCAGGCTAAATATTAGTAACTGGTAAGACTGCTGAGGTGCTATTTGAACAGAGGTTTATTTGAAGTAAGTGATAAAAGGAGCCATTTGGGCACGTGTATGAGTCTGTTCAAGACAGAGAGAATAGCCAGTGCAAAAATTCTGAGGTGCAAGTGTGTTTGTCATGTCTGAGAAATAAAAAGGGAGCCAGGAGCACTAGAGCACCATGAACAGTTGGTGAACTAGGCATGGCCTTGTAAACCATGGCAAAGTCTTTGGATTTTACTCTAAGTGAAAGAGTAAACCATGAAATATTTGGAGAAGTGCTGTGAAGTAATACAAATTATATTATAACCAGAAATTCTGTTTTTTTTCTTGATGACAGATTGTATAAGCTGAAGGCAGAAGGGAGAAAAAGAGAATATTTTTTTGTAATAGTCTCAAACCACAAAATGATGACTTGGGTTAGTGTGTTAGGTGAGAAGTGGTTAAATTCAGAAGTTAACTGAAGGTAAAATTAACAGTTTTTATTAATAGATTAGATGTACATTGTGAGAGAAATATAGGAGGCAAGGTTTGGCCTAATAAAATGGAAGACAAGTTGCCAATTACTGAGATGAGATAGGAAAGGAGCAGATTTGGGGAGGACAACTTGGGAATTGGCTTGGACATAATATATTTGTGATGTAGTATTTGTTCTCCAAATTAAGATGTTGAGTAAGCAGTTGCGTATGCAATTTTAAGTTTTAGAGTACTTACCTGGAGACATACATTTTGTAGTTGTCAATATGTAGATGGTATTTGAATTATGAGACTGAAGTCACCTAGGGAATTAGTATAAATAGGGAAAACATCTAAAACTTGAGTCTTGGGATTATTCTGACATTTAGAGATTAGGAAAGCGAGATGGCACTGGCAATAAGGTGGAAAGAGAACTAAAGAGAATTTTATTCTCAGGGCTGCCTGGTGCAGTTGAGCAAGTTGAGTCTAGTAAAAGGATGGCCACCTAAAGGGCAAGTTGCAACTCGAGGCTAAAACCTGATGTATGTCCTACCTGCCAAGCCATAAATTCTTGGTCAGGACTGCATCCTCCTTAGGAAAGTGTATCTTAGTAATTGAAACATAATTGTTTTTTAGTTTGCAAGAGACCTAGCTGTCACTAAAGTTAAGAGAGTATTCAAGACAGAAAGATTTAGCACCACTGTCGCATGCTATATATTGTTAAATAATGTAATGCTTAGCAATTAGATTTAACCAATCATGGAAGCCTGATTTGGGAAAATGAAAAAAAATTAAAAGGAAATGCAGAAAGTTAATACTTGCGAATCCTTGGGGAACTTTTTTTTTCTTTTTCTTTTTCTTCTACTTAAAGGAGATCAAAGAAAATTATTGTATGCCTGGAGGCAGATATAGGGACAAACAGAATAAAATTATGTATACTAATAGGCAAGAAAAATATGACATAAAGTTAGAAGATAGTTACTGTCCTTTAGTGCTTAGTAGGGGATGGGTCCTATATAAAATTGGAGCGTTCAGCTTTAGAAATAAAGTTAAACATGGCATGACTAGCATAAAGAAGGCTGAATTTATGGCTTCAGTTGCCGAGAGGATAGTGGATTTTGGGAACTTCTGGAAATGATCTTCTTTTTTTTTTTTTAACAAAGTTGCTTTTGGCATTTTTTAAAATTTTATTTATTTTAATTGGAGGCTAACTACTTTACAATATTGTAGTGGTTTTTGCCATACATTGACATGAATCAGCCATGGGTGTAGATGTGTTCCCCATCCTGAACCCCCCTCCCAACTCGCTCCCCATCCCATCCCTCAGGGTCATCCCAGTGCACCAGCCCTGAGCACCCTGTCTCATGCATCGAATCTGGACTGGTGATCTGTTTCACATCTGATAATATACATGTTTCAATGCTATTCTCTCAAATCATCCCACCCTTGCCTTCTCCCACAGAGTCCAGAAGTCTGTTCTATACATCTTTGTCTCTTCTGCTGTCTCGCACATAGGGTCATCGTTACCATCTTTCTAAATTCCATATATATGCGCTAGTGTATCTTCTTGAATGCCTTGAAAAAAGCATTAGAGTACAAGCAGGAAGCAAGACTCATAAGCCTAGTGATAGTCTTTAGGATTTTTATAGGGTTTTGGTTAGAGGGTAAAAGTTGTAAAAATATTTTCCTAGGAAAGTGAATGCAATAGATATATTTATGAGCCTATAAAGTTATTGGATGTAAATATAAAATGATACCTATGTTCATGGTTTCAGTTCAGTTCAGTCCAGTCGGCAATCCCTCCCAGCATCAGAGTCTTTTCCAATGAGTCAACTCTTCGCATGAGATGGCCAAAGTACTGGAGTTTCAGCTTTAGCACCATTGTTTAGATCCTCTCCAAAGATACATTCATATGCCTTGACTCAGATAGAATAGGTATATTTGAATTGGCAATGGCACCCCACCCCAGTACTTTTGCCTGGAAAATCCCATGGATGGAGGAGCCTGGTGGGCTGCAGTCCATGGGGTTTCTAGAGTCGGACACGACTGAGCGACTTCACTTTTACTTTTCACTTTCATGCATTGGAAAAGGAAATGGCAACCCACTCCAGTGTTCTTGCCTGGAGAATCCCAAGGACAGGGGAGCCTAGTGGGCTGCCATCTATGGGGTCACACAGAGTCAGACATGACTGAAGCGACTTAGCAGCAGCAGGGGAAATGTAATGGATGGTGTATACAGTGGCATGAGTGTAATGATGGACCGTTGAACTTAAGCACCTGTGTGAAGGGAAAAATGAGTATGTTTTAAAGAGAACAATGGGAAATATTCAAGGTCTCATTGGAGTCAAAGGCTTTTTGGAGTTGAGGTATTAGAAGGAGTAATGCTTGAAATATAGTTGGTAGCAAACAAAGACTTGAATGTTAGAAATTGTGATTACCTTAGGGGTGCGGTTCTCAGAAGTTTTACTTCTGGATTCACTGAATTTGAAGTTGATATGGAATATACATGTGGAGAGCAGAAGAAAGCAATCTGGCAGTAGATAAGAGACTTCTATCAGTGTTTAGATGGGCCTTGGAGAAACAGGAATAAATGATGCTGTGAAGTCGCTCAGTCATGTCCAATTCTTTGTGGCTCCATGGACTGTAGCCTACCAGGCTCCTCCCTCCATGGGATTCTCCAGGCAAGAGTACTGGAGTGGGTTGCCATTTCCTTCTCCAGGGGATCTTCCCCACCCAGGAATCGAACCTGGGTCTCCCGCATTGCAGGCAGACACTTTAACCTCTGAGCCACCACAACTTCAAGGAACCACCCCCATTTTGAGATTTCATTAGCAGAACACTGTTTGTACCTAACATGTATGTTTGAGATTTATGAAGAAACTGGTATAGAGTCATGGAAGCCAAGTTTTGCCAAATGCTTCTATGTAAGAAATGAGAGAAGAAAATTGTCCATTAGATAAAGATATAAGGAGATTTTGCGGAGACAGTGATTGGGGAAAAAATTAGTTTGGAATAGTTTGGGGAATTATAGGGAGACAAGAGAATCACATAGCTAACTTTCCATGAGGCTAAGAGGAATTCAAGTGCAGTGCTCTTGAGTCTGTTCTCTCAACCACATGACATAATCCTAAACAGGAAGTAGTGCAGAGAAGTCACATGTTACTTTAGAAATATCAATTGAGTAAGTGAGAGTTTAAGATCCAGTGAAAAACTTTCAGAGAAACTTAGAAAAACAACAACAATTTTTTTTTTTCTGCTTGTTAAATTAATTAACCAAATGCACATCAACAAATATTAACAGACATGGACATTCCTCAAGGTAATATAATTTTGTTTTATGTCTTCACAAGCAATAATTTGTATTTATTACTAAAGTGTAAAAATCATAAATCATAGACCCTGGAGCTTTTGTCAGAATGATATGTGTATTATCCCCGTCTTCCTAAATCTTACACAATTCTTATTCTAGCATGCACAGCTGCTAAATCATTATTCTTTGCATGAGTAATTGTTGCAGATGTTCATACTGATTAATAGGGAATAACTATATTTATCATGGTTTCAATGAGGCCACTACACAATTATGATTGCTCTAAGACAAAGGGAACTGTGTTGTGATACTAGAATATGGGGCTTCTAGGTGACTTCCATTGTTTAATACTGTAGATGAACAGGATTCTTTCCTACTGCTGCTTTCTCCCACCAACTGAGATGAGCCTACCCTTGGTACACACACGAGAGATTTTATAGGATGTGTTCACATTACCTGTAAGACATAACAAGTATTATGTTACCTGTAAAACAAGCATTATTTTACCTGTAAGGCACAACAAGGTTTGCTCTCAGTCTCAAATTCAGCATGCCAACAAAAGTGATCACCAAGAAGTGATTCTTTGGGAGGCTATTTTGTGACCTATTTGTTGACTAAATTCTATTTCATTATTACATTAATAAAGCTAAGCACCAAAGAGTTGATGCTTTTGAACTGTAGTGTTGAAGACTCTTGAGAGTCCCTTGAACTGCAAGGAGATCCAACCAATGCATCCTAAAGGAAATCAGTCCTGAATATTCACTGGAAGGACTGATGCTGAAGCTGAAACTCCAATACTTTGGCTACCTGATGTGAAAAACTTATTCATTGGAAAAGACCCTGATGCTGGGAAAGATTGAAGGCAGGAGGAGAAGGGGATGACAGAGGATGAGATGGTTGGATGGCATCATCAACTTGATGGCCATGAGTTTGAGCAGGCTCCAGGAGTTGGTGATGAACATGGAAGCCTGATATGTTGCAGTCCATGGGGTCACAAAGAGTCAAACACGACTGAGCAACTGAACTGAACTTATTACATTTTTTTAATTGATTGACTAAGGAAAAGGCAAATAAACTGGGTCAAGGAGACAGCATAAGATGTTCAACAGAGCAGATTGTTTTCCATTTTATCAGTTTGTATAATTTGAATGCAATTCTGATTCGTAACTAGTTGTGAGTTGACCAGTTGTTTCAGTTTACCTGGCACTGAGAGTATTCCTAGGATATAGGACATATGGATTTAAAGCTGGCACATTCCTGGGAAAGCTAGGCTAAGCTGATCATCCTACAACTGGGTGAGTTGGCCTGAAGCTGACTTTTTACCTTTGTGTACTTCATGAATTTTCTTGTGTATAAAATAAATTGATTTGATAAAATGTCAGTCATATTGCATGTGTATAATAGTTAATAATTCCTTTTCTATTCCTTCCTCCAATTTCAAATTTTCATAATTTCAAATTATGTTTATTCCTTAAGAGTAGAGAACAGGCATTTTTCTTCTTTGAATCATTCCTCATTTTATACAGTGTGTTGATGTATTGGCCAAAATAACAATTGGAACCAATGTACCTGGTAGATGCTTGATGCACACTTAATGAACAAGTGAAATCTAAAGTTGATTTTGAGATATCAGGGTAAGATCTTACTATTATAAAGAAAAGGAAAATGACTTCCTGCTGCTTTTTTTTTCACCAGTGTTGTTGCTTCCTGTTAGTCTGTGTTCCTAACATTTTTTCATTATCATCTTTAAAAAGAGAAAATTTCAAATGAGATTCTCCCCAATGATAAAAATTAAAAAGAATCAGATTTTCTTTTTTCACATAAGTTTGAGCAACAGACTTGCACTACGGAAGCTTTTTGCTCCTTTCCATAAGAACTAGTTTTGTCCCCTTGAGGACAGTATGGATTTTGTTGAATAAAATCATATAGGTCATTTGAAACCAAATTTTATGTTTATTTAGTTCCAGAGATAAATTCTTCAACTGTGGGACATTTCTTAAATGATAATTCAGACACTCTCTAGGAGCCTATTGATCATATACTATATGTATTTGCTGAAGTAAGTGCCAGAGTGAGATATAGAATATATGATAATTTATATTCTTGAGAGGGAGACACTATAACTCCACAAAGCAATTAGGGGCAAGAGAAAGTGGACAAAGTCTAGTGGTACAAACCTCAGCCTTCAGGCCACAGAGTGACTCTTCCATTGTTAGCTATGAACCCTCAAGCAAGTCTATTACCTTTTGAACTCCTTTCCTCATCTTGACAAAGAGACTAACAACCACTCTCCAATTCACAGACCATTTAAATTTAAAAGCAGAAATTAAAGCAGAAATGAAACAATATAGGTGATAACACTTTGAAAACCACCAAGTGCTGTACAAGGATATGCTGTTTTATAGGCCAGAAATATAGTCTTGTCTTAGATCAAAGAAAAACAGCAGGAGATAGAATTGTCAGAGCAGTGAAACTTGGGAAAGATGTGAGCTGTGATGTCCCTTGCTCCCCTAGAAAGTCCTAGAGCTGGAGAGCCGTGAAGGAAAGTTCTTGTCCCAATGCCAGTCAGAAGGGCCCAGGTACCTGGAGGAAAACCCAGAGTACAGCCTGAAAAACTTTGTGAATAAGGTGGCCTAGAAGAGGCTGGATTCATCTCTCCTCCACATATGGGAGAGAGAGGACTCTATTAAATGCATCACAAAAGAAGTACTTGAGATTACCTAAAATAACACTTAATAAACAAAGAAGAAGCAATTTAGTCCAAGTATGTTTTGATGAAACAGTGTAAAAATATTCTATGTTTTGTAGCCTTAGTTAGGAAGCTAAGGAAAGAAAAGTGAATTCAGCCTGTATGTTGCTGGCATAAAGGCTTATAGCAAAAGCAGCAGCTGTGTCAGTCTGTGGGATCTCTCTAGGGCACAGAATTTTTAGCTGGAGTCCCAATGAGTATTTCCAACCCAACAATTTAGTCATTTAAACCAAGCCTGATCCTGAGAGACTGGCCCATTGCCTTTGATCAAGCAACCATCACTTGGCAGCCATCTCTTGACTTTGCTGCCTGTTGGGCACCTTCCTGTGTTGTTTACTTTCTGTGTCATGGGCTTGGTTTGCTGGCATAAAAGCTGCTCAGTATAATCATGGATATGATGTCCTTGCCTCAAATGAGGATGCCTGTAACTCTGGCTGACAGCATTTTTGGTTTAGAGATCAAAAGTCTATGAAAGAGGAGGGGACAGGTAATTGTCATCACTAGTTAGCAAATGAGCATTTTTAGACAAAGCTAATAGTTCCTTTGGCACCATTTAAAGGTACTGAGAAATACTGGCTAGGTGATAATGCAAGTTATTGCACCTGAGTAGTTAAAAATTTAGTAGCTTGTGACATACTCTAGATTTCTTTTTTTTCCCCCAGAAATAGTAGTTGTGTCCATAGCCTTTGATTACTTATAACTATATATATTTTTAAGAAAGGAAAGAGAAATGTTTATTGGTGAATGAAAACACTTAAGTCTTACAAAGCCAAAGTTAAAAGGAGAAGAACTGAGAGAAAAAACACTTTGAACATAATAAATATGATCCTTCATAAAAGTGTTGAGTGTTAAAAGCAGGACTCTGGAACTAGACTCTAAATTTGAATCCCAGCTCTGCAACTTAGAGCAGAGTTAGCAACCATGGCCAACAGGCCCAGCCCAATCTGCAGCTTTTTTTTTTTTTTTAGGTAGAGGTATTTTGTAACATGCTATGCTTATTCATTTATGTATTGTCTGCTGGAATCAAGATTGCCGGGAGAAATATCAATAACCTCAGATATGCAGATGACACCACCCTTATGGCAGAAAGTGAAGAGGAACTAAAAAGCCTCTTGATGAAAGTGAAAGTGGAGAGTGAAAAAGTTGGCTTAAAGCTCAACATTCAGAAAATGAAGATTATGGCATCCGGTCCCATCACTTCATGGCAAATAGATGGGGAAACCGTGGAAACAGTGTCAGACTTTATTTATTTGGGCTCAAAAATCACTGCAGATGGTGACTGCAGCCATGAAATTAAAAGACACTTACTCCTTGGAAGGAAAATTATGACCAACCTAGATAGCATATTCAAAAGCAGAGACATTACTTTGCCAACAAAGGTTTGTCTAGTCAAGGCTATGATTTTTCCTGTGGTCATGTATGGATGTGAGAGTTGGACTGTGAAGAAGGCTGAGCACCAAAGAATTGATATTTTTGAAGTGTGGTGTTGGAGAAGACTCTTGAGAGTCCCTTGGACTGCAAGGAGATCCAACCAGTCCATTCTGAAGGAGATCAGCCCTGGGATTTCTTTGGAAGGAATGATGCTAAAGCTGAAACTCCAGTACTTTGGCCACCTCATGCGAAGAGTTGACTCATTGGAAAAGACTCTGATGCTGGGAGGGTTTGGGGGCAGGAGGAGAAGGGGACGACAGAGGATGAGATGGCTGGATGGCATCACTGACTCGATGGGCGTGAGTCTGGGTGAACTCTGGGAGTTGGTGATGGATAGGGAAGCCTGGCGTGCTGTGATTCAGGGGGTCTCAAAGAGTCGGACACGACTGAGCAACTGAACTGATGGCATTTTTCATGCTGCAGTGGTAAAGTTGAATGGCTGTGACAGAGACTCCATGTACTGTAATGCTGCAGTCAACATCCATATGCATCTTTCAGTGCACATGTATGAATCTTTCTCAATGGTAGATGTCAAGACTCTAGAAGTAAACCAGCTCCATAGTATGGTTTTGATAAATATTTAGTAAGTAAATGAATTATTAATCACTAACTTTGATTTCTCTTAATATGCCTTTGTGTGTATGTGTGCTCAGTCATGTCCAACTCTTTGTGACCCCATTGACTGTAGCCCATCAGGTTTCTCTGTTCATGGGATTCTTGAGATAAGAATACAGGAGTGGGTTGCTATGCCCTCCTCCAGGGGATCTTCCTGACCCAGAGATCAAACCCAAATCACTGTTTTCTGCATTGGCACGTGGGTTCTTTAGCACTAGCACCAACTAGGAAGCCCTTGGGGCCACCATTTACTAGCTAAGTAGCATGGAAAAGTGTAATTAAACTTTAAGTTCAATTTAAGTATCTGTAAAATGACAATAATATATTATCACAGGATTGTCATGAGAATTAGAAAAGATAATACATGTAATGTACTTAGAACAGAGGTCTGACATACAGCACATGCCAAATAATATTACTGTGATAGTGCTGGTCTTAATCATCAGTTATATTTCTTTCAAAAATGGAAAGAAAGAATTGAAAACAATTTTGATGGCAAAAAAGTTGACAGTTTGTAAAGATGAATTTTAATCATTCATATGGAATATAAACACTTTTACTCTTTTAATTTATATGAAAGAAAGGAATTCTTTATGTTTTCCTCCCAGCACAAGCTATCATGGCTACCTATTCTATTTTAGGCAATAAAAAACAGAACAGTTAACATTCAAAGGAGTCAAATGATTCTCCTTTTTCTTCTAAACTTGTCCACAAAATAAACTGAGAATGTAGCATACAGTGGTCATTATTGATTCATGTGATCTTTGTCTGAGGCTTAGAAGTAGAAAGGGAAATGATTTTGATCATATAGAAAAAGTGCTGCCCAACATCATAATTTTATCAATATAATACTCATTATAGAAAGAACAGTATGTTTCATGAATCATTCTAGTTTTCAAACTTAGAATTGAGTTTATAATTGTAAAATAAATCATCTAACACTTTCTACCCAAGTCTTGGTTGTGACTTATATTTATGACTTGACAGATCATCTCAAACAAAAATACTTGGACACAGTGTACTTTCTCTGTTGTAACTGTGCTTATCTGTATTTCATCCAGAAGTTTTTATAGATGGGCTCAATTATACTCTGTCTGACTACTTTTGTTGCTCCTGTAGTTGGATCATTTATCTTCTTACTGCTTATTTATTTATTTTTACTTTTAAAAGCTTGTCTGCATTGACTGATGAAAAGTTAGGTTTTCTAAAATATTTACACTTGGAGCTGGGCTTAATTTTTAAAAGGTCCATTGTAAAGATATTAAAAAGTACTTATTTTGAACTGAAATAATGCTCATCTCATTGCATTAATGTCAGTGTAGTTGAACAATTGACCATGTAAACATGCACAATTGAACGACTTTGTTTTGAGGCATTGTGGTTCTGACTAGAAAATCTTCATCTAAGCAAATGAGTTAAAATTAATTTTCTCTGAGTAGATGTATTGAACTTCTAGCACAGTGTGAGTGGTACATACTATATATGGGAAACATGGGTTTTAAATATATACGTGAGTTTTTCAATTCTTGTATTAAACTTTAGAAACCAGTGTTCCATTTTGAATTTCACATCTATTGGCTATTAGAGGAGTGGGAAGGAAGAAGAGAATAAGGTTACATAAAATTAATAGAGCTGGAATTTGACTTGTTTTGCAATGATCAAAATACAGAAATTTTATAATATTAGAAAATTTAAATGTGTTGTAAAAAATTAACCTTATCCAAAGAGAGGACTTATCTTGGCTCCTGGAAGGTAATTGCTAAGTCCTTGGAATGGTATGCTTAATGAGAATGCCTGGGGTCCCAAAGAGTCAGACACAACTGAGCACGCACACACGGACTGTATTGACCCATTCATTAATACTCTTCAGATAGAGACGATTTGGGGATATATTCACATTCACATTTTGTTTACTTGGGGTCTTTGGGCCAGGTCACATGGTCTAACAATGTGTTTTAGGGTGATGGCTAAAGACTTAGGTCAACCATATGAATGGCTAGTCAGATTTAGGAGACCAAGCCCCAGTAGAACACAAGATTCTAGTATACTTGATTGCTTGGCAGTAGTCCATATCGGAGAAGGCAATGGCATCCCACTCCAGTACTCTTGCCTGGAGAATCCCATGGAGGGAGGAGCCTGGTAGGCTTCAGTCCATGGGGTCGCTAGGAGTCAGACACAACTGAGCGACTTCGCTTTCACTTTTCACTTTCATGCATTGGAGAAGGAAATGGCAACCCACTCCAGTCTTCTTGCCTGGAGAATCCCAGGGATGGGGGAGCCTGGTGGGCTGCCGTCTATGGGGTCGCACAGAGTCGGACACGACTGAAGCGACTTAGCAGCAGCAGCAGTCCATATATATTGTCATACAGCACTGATGGGAGATTAGCATTGTCCATGACCCCAGTGGGAAAAGATAAGCAGAAGTTCCACCTGTGGAACTTTTCTAGACTTTGCCCCATATACCTCTTTCTTTGGGTTATTTTAGTCTATAACCAATTACATGAGTACAATAGCTTTCAGTGACCTTTGTGAATCCTTCTAGAAAATTCTCAAACCTGAGAATGGTCTTTGGAATACCTGGACTTGGCAATTGGTGTCAGAAGTGAAGGTGGTCTTGGGGACTGTTTTCTAAGTTTATAGAGTTTTTTTCCACTGCTTTTCTGCCTTTTTATTACTGCTTAAAAATCTTCAGAGAAGTATTAAAGTTTAAAACATAATTTGCTTTTCTATTTCCTCTTGTGATATCCATTGCAAATAGACATATTTATTGATGCTCTGTTATCTTGGTAAGTTCTATTTAGTATGTCTCAATATATAACAAAGCATAATGAATATACAAGGTTTTTATATTAATATAAATATTTTGAAATATTTATATTTCTCTTTCATGAAAGAAATATAAAATTGAAGACTTGGTTTGAAGTAACTGAATTAGATTTATTAAATTTTGGCAAAAAGATAAGGGTGAAAATCTTATTTTTCATAATTGTTTTACTTGACTGTTAATTTATCCAAATACCCTGTCTACATGTTTCTTGCAAGAACAGTATTTAGCCTTCTATATTTAACTGTTTTCATATTAGTGGGTACTTAGAAACAAACAGAATCCCATTGTTTTCTTCCTATAGAAGAGGTTTCCCTTTCATAGTAACATAACATGGCTTAAAAATAAAAGCTCCTCATTGTGGAAAGAATCAACTTCATGCTTAGTAGATTTTATTCCCTAACATTAGGCTTTTGGCAACTAAAACACACACTTCATTGATTTTATGTCATTTTCTCCCAGAAAAAACAATGAGCAAATAATGCAAGTAGCCTTAAAAGTTAGTTTTCTAAAAGGAAATGTCAGTGATAACACATATATTCATTTTTTATGAACCAGCCCATTTCTTGACTCACATAATTTTCTTGATTAATTTTAAAAAAATTATAATTTAAAAATTACTTTTATGCATTAACGATCATAAAGAGTGTTTGATACTGTGCTTCTCTGACTGTCATATCTTAAATATAGCAGCCATTTATGTTTTAGTTGTGTGTGTGTGTATGTGTATTTGTATACTAGTTTCCTGTGACTGCTATTACACATTACCACATATTTGGTGGCTTAAAAATATAGAAGTCTGTGGTCTCACCAGTCTATAGGCCAGAAGTCTAAAATGCCATACTTCCTCCAGAGATTCTTGGGGAGAATCCATTAATTACCTTTTCTAGTTTCTGGTGGCTGTATTACTTCTCTTTGCCTCCGCTGGTACATTACCTTCTCCTGTTTTGTGTATGTAAAATCTTCCTTTGCCTCACTCTTGTGAAAACATGTGAGGTTGTATTTAGAGCTTACCTAGAAAATACAGGGAATTTTACCTACATCAAGATGATTAAATTAATCATATTTGTAAAGGTCTCTTTTTTCCATATAAGGTAACTTTCACACATTCCAGGGAAATAAGACATGAGTAGATTCTTTTTTTGGGGGGAGAGGAGTGCATTTTCAGTCTACCACAGTGTACGAGGCTACCTTATAACGTGTGATCTTTAAAATCTCAAATCTATGTTAAAGTAAGTGTTAACCATTGTCCCTGTGTCTTTTAGGATGATAGATTTCTTTCATATCGTAGTTCTACTTTATACTTACTCTATTATTATTTTTTCTGTGTGATCAAGAATATTCCAAGTATATATTAGGTGAATAAAATATACTTTTTTAAAGAATTTTGTGAACAATCACAGATACAGAGAAAAAGAGACAAAGAGAGAGTTCCATTATTTAAGGAATAAATAAAACACCTTTCTAATATTTCTCTAAGAGTCCTAATTAGAACATAGAAAAAAAATAATGTTTTTTCATCATAAGTAATGACCTGAATTTTACCAAATATACTTTTATCTCAATCAGTTTTCATCCCTCCATCCCTAGATGCTCTTTAAAAATATTAATCTAATTTTTGATACTTCAAATTACATTTCCAAAATGATTAAATGTAACACCCACATGGTATAGTTTTAGTTTTGTGATAATGTATAATTTGAAAGGGCTTCCCAGGTGGCTCAGTGGTTAAGAATCCATCTGACAAGCAGGAGACATGGGTTTGATCCCTGGGTCAGGAAGATCCCCTGGAGAAGGAAATGGCAACCCACTCCAGTATTCTTGCCTGATAAATCCCGTGGACAGAAGAGCCTGGCAGGCTACAGTCCATAGGACCACAAATGAGTTGGATTCTACTTGGAAACTAAACAATAATAATTTCATAAATATTAATAGAACATATATGTTAATTCATTCTTATATTCCCATCTGCAAAAGGACCTCTACCAGTCGTATATAAAAGCTAGAACATACTGAAAATTTTCATTTCACATAAGAGAAGTGTTCATTTTCTATCACTAAGGACTAGGCATTTCATTGTTTTGAGAAAATGCCTTCATGGTTGAAAAGCTATGCCTTATTTTTTGTATAACCAATAAAGTATGAGGCTAGAGGAAAAGGTAAGAACTATGAATAAAAATGCAGTGAAAAATGAGAGCAGTTAAGAAAAAGATAATATGGACTGTCAATTTACATCTCTGTACAACAAACTTAAAATTCTGGGCAAGTTTTACAACATGAAGATAGTGTGACCATTTATAAATCTGCAATGGTAGCTATCAAAATACTTATGTGGGAAAATACCTCCCTGAGTGGGCTGGTTTAATTATTGGTATGCAGTAAAATTGTCTCAGAAGGTGGCTTTGCCCTTTAGTGTTCAGCTGAAATAGTAAGCTACTAAGCAGAAAAGGCGAGATTACAGTCCCTCTCTGTCAACTGCCAGACAGGTTTAAGAAATTCTGTGATTAGTTGTGAGGGAAAATGCATACTCTTGTGGCCATTTAAAAGGACTCACCCAGTAAAAGCTAATTTAACATCTAGATACTTTTGTCCATCAGATCTTATGTAAAAATATATCAGGCTGGAGTAGAGTTGTTAAAAATATTCAAAATTAAAATGACGCATTAGAAGCAATATCTAAATGAAATTACAATGGAAAAAGAAAGAGCAAAGAAACAGTTGGAAAAATTGAGGGGAGGTGGGGAGTCATTCATCTTCTTCTGCTTCTATATTGTCCTCCAAAATCTTGCTCTAGGAGATGAGTTCAGTAACATTATCTGCAAAGAATTTCCAGTTCTAATACCATAAGTGATCATGAGTTCTAAGAAAACTTCCCATTTCATAACAACTATATCTTAGATCAAACACACTTTTTGGAGTCCTGTTCTTTTTTTTTTTTTTTTTTTTTTACGGTAAGGATGAACTCAACAAATACTCCTATTATAGCAAATTATGAAAATAATTGAAAACCAACCAATGAGGAAAGCAAAAATTATTTATTCAGAGCTTGCAATGGTAAAGAATCCACCTCCATTACTTATGTTTTAGTAGAGACTGAAAGGCAAGCAGAGGAGTGAGAAAGCTTTATAGGAAGGAAAGACAGGTGGCTTTAGCCATGACCTGATTGAAGGCTGTTCGTGTAGAGGAAACTTTAAGCAGCCTAACTAGAAGTGGGGCATCCATGTGATTGATTAAGACTGCATAATTGTCTTTCTCTGGTTGCCCCTAATTTGGAAGCATAGACAAAAATTAGATAAGCAACAAGTTATTTGTCAATTCCTAATCATTTGGGATCAATTATTAGAGAAGTTTTGCCTTCCTAGTTTGTTACTAGAAATATCAGCCTGGTGTCCTGTAAGTCTAATGTGTAACATCTTGGCTTCCTGGACTGGAAGGGTTGGTTTCCTGTACAAGTTGATATAGGTTATGGGTCAGAGTTCTAATTTTATATATGATCTGGCCATTGTTTATTCATTCAGTCTCTCAAAAAATAAAATAAACCATGATTAGGCACACAGTGAACAAAGGCTGTGCTTGAAGGCAGGAGATGGGCTTTGTTGGTCCCCTAGGCTTCAGAAGCTGGGAAGTTAGATCACAAAAGTAGGAATCTAGAACATTAGGACACTTGCCCAAATGAGCTGATAGCTAAAAGGATGGGGTTGGATTCCTCTTGTGTATTCTGAATTTTGAATGAAAATAAAGGTGAGGAAGCTGGGTATTTAATTCCTTCTCTGAACATAAATCCTCAAGGATGCTGAAATGGTCCCTGGTTAGGGGTACCCTTAAAATACTAGCAGAATAGGAAAATATCCCATGTTCAAAGTTAATCCTGCAAAATGTTAGTCACTCAATCCTGTCCTACTATTTGCAACCCCATGGATTGTAGCCCTCCAGGCTCCTCTGTGCATAGAATTCTCCAGGCAAGAATACTAGAGTGGTTTGCCATTTCTTTCTCCAGGGGATCTTTCAGACCTAGGTTTTGAACCCAGATCTCCTTATTGCAGGCAGATTCAGAATAGAAAAAGAAAAGAAAACAAACAAACAAAAAACACCTTATTCAAAGTTAATCCTGCAGGACTCCCATAAAATAAGAGGGAGAAATAAGCTCACCAAAATAGACTATCAAAATAGTACAAGGCAAACCACAGTTAATCGAATCCAAAAGCAACATGTTATTCCTCCAGGTCCTATAGAAGTTGCAATAATCAGGTTAAAAATGTACAATATGCAATTTAAAAAAATACAGAATTCGCTAAAACATAAGGAGTTGTCAAGGAACTATCAAAATAAGCAGACAGAAAATGTATTTACTTCCTGAAATGAAAAGCATTATGTGGAATAAGAAAGTCACTAGGTAGATTAATCCCCTGATTAAACATAGTTTAATGGAGAATTAGTGGACAGAAGGCTATATGAAAGAGGACACTAAGAGACATGGAGGGTAGAATAAGAATAAGATATGTTTGAATGCGTATCAATGGAATATGAAGAGAAGAACATAGATCTAATGGATCAGTTTGTAAAACTGATGGTGAGAACAATTCTATATACACTAGAAACATAGCATGTGCCAGACAAATGAGACAAATATATACTATAATGATACTTTTCTTTCTAAAGACAAAAAAAAAAAAAAAAAGTCTCGAAAGGAACTAAAGAAAAAATGCACTTAGGTAATAGTATTTTATTTCCAGCCCTCGTGTTCATCCTTGAGTTAAAAAGATCTAGTAGACTCTAGGGAGCTCTTTTTAAATACATTTATCTATTTGTGATGGAGAAATCAACAAGAACTAGCACACCATTTTTTATTTATGTATGCAATATATCTTCTATAGGGGGCCTATTTGTCTTAGCACTTTTGGCAGCTCCAGTGCAGTTTCACAGAGCATCCTAGGATTTCACTGATCCATACCTAATGGTACCTGAAAAACATCTATGCTTTCTGCCTTCTCTCAGAATCTGTGAAAGTCTGCAGGTTCTCCCAGCTATGAAAGCAATGATCTTTACTAAAGTCAGTATTTTGGTTTGCTGATGTATAGACATCATTTGACAGTAAAGAGGGTAACAAGACAGAAGTTAATTTCAAAAATATACAAACAGCTCAAGAAAAAACAATTTTAAAAATGGGCAGAATATCTAAATAGACATCTCTTCAAAGAAGAAATACAGACAGCCAACAGGCAAATGAAAAGATGCTCAGTATCACTATTAAGGAAATGCAAAGCAAAGCTAAAATGATGTATCACCGCATGCCAGTCAGAATAGCCATTATCAAAAAGTCTACAAATAATAAATGCTGAAGAAGGTATGGAGGAAAAGGAAACCTCCTACACTGTTGCTAAGGATGTAAATTGACACAGCCACCATGGAGAACAGTATATAGGTTCCTTACAACAACTAAAAATAGAGTTACCATATGATCCAGCAATCCCACTCCTGGGCATATATCCAGAAAAACTCTAATTTGTAAAGTTGCGTATATCCTAATGTTCATAGCAACACTATTTACAGTAACCAAGACGTGGAAGCAACCTGTCCATCAACAGATCAATGGTTAAAAAGGATATGGAATATGTGCCTAATGGAACATCACTCAGTCATAAAAAAGAAGAAAATATTGCCATATGCAGCAACATGGATGGACCTCGAGATTATCATACTAAGTGAAGTAAGTCAGACAGAGAAAGACAAATATATATCGTTTATGTGTGGAATTTTAAAAAGAATGATGCAAATGAACTTATTTACAGAAAAGAAATAAACTCACAGAGGTAGAAAACAAATTGATGATTACCAAAGGGGAAAAGGGGATGGAATAATTAAGGAGGTTGGGATTAACAAATATACAATACTAATACAAAATAGATAATCAGCAAGGACCTACTGTGTAGCACAGGGAACTATACTCAATATCTTGTAATAAATTGTAATGACATATATATATATATGATTGAATCATTTTTCTGTACACTGGAAACTAACACAGCATTGTAAATCCACTATATTTCAATAAAAACTAAAAATGCTTTTAAACTATAAATGAATAGCAGTGAGATTAATAGCTGAATAACAGAGGTTGAAATCACTATCTTATTGCTTGATTTTCCCCAAATTATTTTCATTTTAATTACAGTATTTGCTATATATGTACATTAAATTTTATATTTATCTGACCCATTAAAGCAATTCTAAGATTTTATTTCTCACAAGGAATCACATTGAAGAACTAGATTTGCATTGTATAATATAGATATAGCCTTCAAATTTGATTGATATAGTTATCAGTCTAAAATATTGTTAGAGTTAATATAGTAATTGATTAAGTCATATACTCAAAAAATGTTTATTGAGCAAGTGTTTTGTGCTAGGATTGTGCTACGCATTGGGAATGCACAAGTAAACTCTGGGTTTTACTCATAATTATGAAACAAAGTCTATCAAAGTTATAGCAGATAAAAAACAATAAATCTATGTATAAATTGTATATTTCTCTACATTATATTATACATATATTTCTTAGATGGCTTTTTAAACTTGTACTTTTAACTATGAACATTAAAAATTATAGTTGATATGTTGAAGTGCTACTTTATCAGATCAGATCAGTTGCTCAGTTGTGTCCGACACTTTGCAACCCCATGAATAGCAGCACGCCAGGCCTCCCTGTCCATCACCAACTCCCGGAGCTCACCCAGACTCACGTCTATCGAGTCAGTGATGCCATCCAGCCATCTCATCCTCTGTCGTCCCCTTCTCCTCCTGCCCCCAATCCCTCACAGCATCAGAGTCTTTTCCAATGAGTCAACTCTTCGCATGAGGTGGCCAAAGTACTAGAGTTTCAGCTTTAACATCATTCCTTCCAAAGTGCTACTTTATAGAGGCTAGATTTTCAAATAAGCTATTTTGTTAACCTGTTTAATAAGAATCAATATATTCTGAGAAAGTTTTGTTCTCTGAGATAACAATTTAAGTTAGTAGAAATAAACTTGACACTTACCTTTCAAAATGTAGACATATTTAATGTTCTTGACATAGAGAAATTTGCTTTAAATCCAGTTCACCATTTTTTCCCCAAACATACACAGTTTTTCTTAAGTGGAGTAAGTCTATCAAATGAATAAAATTACCTCTAAAATTCAAACATATCAGACAAATCTTTATTTATCAGCATTTATATTAGAGATTTGCATTCATAGTTTAAAATAGCTAAAATTCATACAACAAGTATTTACTAAGCACCTAATATGTTAAAGACCCTGTGACAGATGTTTTGCATACAATATCTTATGTAGTATTAGGGACAATTCCATGAGACAAGTATTAATAAAAATCTCTATTTCACATTCAAGGGAACTGAGGTTTAGAGAAGTTGAATAACATGCCCTGAATCACCGAATGGTAACAATTAGTATTTAATTTCACTCTGTGACCAAGTCAGTGCTCAGAGCTACAGTGTGGTGTTTTTAGAATCCATATGTCTGTATTTTTAACTCTTTAACAATCAGAGATCTACCAGCTACAACTAAGATTTCATAAATCATTTCCAAATGTAAGCAACAAAGCATTATCATTTCTCCTTTTCAGTTTGTTTCCATTTCACAATCTATAGAGTTGAGAGAGAGAAAGAATATACAACTTTTCAGTGAAGATAAAATAATTAGATTTTAAATGCCTTGAAAGCAGGGATTGTGTTTATAATCATTCATTTTGCCTCAGTAGCTATTCTAATTCTGCTACATAATAGGTGATAGTGAATTTATTCTTAAATAAATATTAAATATATTCTGGCTACTAATTCCATGTGCATTGTGTATAAGGCTAAAGACTGATAATAGCTCTAAAGTTAAAAATTGTCCATTTACACTAATAGATGGAGAAATATACCTTGTTCATGGATTGGAAGAATCAATATAGTGAAAATGAGTATACTACCCAAAGCAATTTATAGATTCAACGCAATCCCTATCAAGCTACCAACCGTATTCTTCACAGAGCTAGAACAAATAATTTCCCAATTTGTATGGAAATACAAAAAACCTCGAATAGCCAAAGCTATCTTGAGAAAGAAGAATGGAACTGGAGGAATCAACCTACCTGACTTCAGGCTCTGCTACAAAGCCACAGTCATCAAGACAGTATGGTACTGGCACAAAGACAGAAATATAGATCAATGGAACAAAATAGAAAGCCCAGAGATAAATCCACACACATATGGACACCTTATCTTTGACAAAGGAGGTAAGAAAATACAATGGATTAAAGACAATCTCTTTAACAAGTGGTGCTGGGAAAACTGGTCAACCACTTGTAAAAGAATGAAACTAGAGCACTTTCTAACACCATACACAAAAATAAAACTCAAAATGGATTAAAGATCTCAATGTAAGACCAGAAACTATAAAACTCCTAGAGGAGAACATAGGCAAAACACTCTCCGACATACATCACAGCAGGATCCTCTATGACCCACCTCCCAGAATATTGGAAATAAAAGCAAAAATAAACAAATGGAACCTAATTAACCTTAAAAGCTTCTGCACAACAAAGGAAACTATGAGCAAGGTGAAAAGACAGCCTTCAGAATGGGAGAAAATAATAGCAAATGAAGCAACTGACAAACAACTAATCTCAAAAATACACAAGCAACTCCTACAGCTCAACTCCAGAAAAATAAACGACCCAATCAAAAAATGGGCCAAAGAACTAAATAGACATTTCTCCAAAGAAGACCTACAGATGGCTAACAAACACATGAAAAGATGTTCAACATCACTCATTATCAGAGAAATGTAAATCAAAACCACTATGAGGTACCATTTCACACCAGTCAGAATGGCTGCGATCCAAAAGTCTACAAGCAACAAATGCTGGAGAGGGTGTGGAGAAAAGGGAACCCTCTTACACTGTTAGTGGGAATGCAAACTAGTACAGCCACTATGGAGAAGTGTGGAGATTTCTTAAGAAACTGGAAATAGAACTGCCTTATGATCCAGCAATCCCACTGCTGGACATACACACTGAGGAAACCAGAAGGGAAAGAGACACGTGTACCCCAATGTTCATCGCAGCACTGTTTATAATAGCCAGGACATGGAAGCAACCTAGATGTCCATCAGCAGATGAATGGATAAGAAAGCAGTGGTACATAGACACAATGGAGTATTACTCAGCCATTAAAAAGAATACACTTGAATCGGTTCTAATGAGGTGGATGAAACTGGAGCCTATTATACAAAGTGAAGTAAGCCAGAAAGAAAAACACCAATACAGTATACTAACGCATATATATGGAATTTAGAAAGATGGTAATAATAACCCTGTGTACGAGACAGCAAAAGAGACACTGATGTATAGAACAGTCTTATGGACTCTGTGGGAGAGGGAGAGGGTGGGAAGATTTGGGAGAATGGCATTGAAACATGTATAACATCATGTATGAAACGAGTCACCAGTCCAGGTTCGATGCACGATACTGGATGCTTGGGGCTGGTGTACTGAGATGACCCAGAGGGATGGTATGGGGAGGGAAGAGGGAGGAGGGTTCAGGATGGGGAACACATGTATACCTGTGGTGGATTCATTTCTATGTTTGGCAAAACTAATACAATATTGTAAAGTTTAAAAATAAAATAAAATTTAAAAAAAATTGTCCATTTAATGCTACTAGTTCTGTTTTAAGATAAGTTGCATTCATTGGTCTGCTTTTAAGTAACTCATTGCAATTTTCAGTTACAATCATAAACAGATAAAAGTGTGTCTGCAAAATAAATTTGGATCATCTAATATAATCATCAGAGGGATTTAAAGCAACATTCTGTGGTTGACAGTGCTTTCCACTGGCAGCAGTCTATTTTTCTGGGCAGAGGATCAGAAAATTGAAAATTCTAACAAAAAAAAAAAAATCTCTAAGTGTAAGAGGTAAAATGACTTACCTATCCTGCTCAAATTTCAAAGATGAGTATTTTTTAAAGTAAGAGATGCTCTTTTTGGATTTTCTTTGAATTTGAAACCACAAGTTTTCTTATTTGCCTTGTGCATTGAATGCTTAGTTTTATGGGAAGTTTTAAAACTTCAGAATTGCAAAACTGGAAAAAGAATATTTTCTCTAGTTTCAAACATACCAATGATTATTGCTAGAGAGAGAAAAATCTTGCCTTGCTGTTTTGGGGTTTGTTATTATTTTGCTATTCTTTTCAATTTCTTCTAATTGGTTTTTGAATTGACTTTATTTCTCTATCATGTTATACATACTTTTAGTATGTGTGTGTCTGCATGTGTTCTTACCAATGCTCATCTAATCTTGCGCTACTCTTATTTAAATGCTCTTTTTTTTTTTTTTTTTCCTCCTCAGGTTCTCTTGGTATTTTAGTTTCCTACTGTGCTGTGTAGCCACAAAAATGGGCAGGACTTTAATTGCTCGCTCACTTACTGAAGTCTCTTTTACTCAAAGTAAAAAGTACATAATGAAAATGTAGACACTTTGTTTTTAAGGAAAATTCACAAAACCTTGACTGTATTCTTCCTAAATGCTATTTTTCTCATATTATAAATGTAATCATGTAGTATTACAGAATTAGCCATTTGGATTAAAGACAGGCTGGAATATTTGAGGTTATTGATATTTCTCCCGGCAATCTTGATTCAAGCTTGTGCTTCTTCCAGCCCAGCGTTTCTCATGATGTACTCTGCCTAGAAGTTAAATAAGCAGGGTGACAACATACAGTCTTGATGTACTCCTTTTCCTATTTGGAACCAGTCTGTTGTTCCATGGCCAGTTCTAACTGTTGCTTCCTGACCTGCATATAGGTTTCTCAAGAGGCAGGTCAGGTGGTCCGATATTCCCATCTCTTTCAGAATTTTCCACAGTTTATTGTGATCCACACAGTCTTAGGTTTTGGCATAGTCAATAAAGCAGAAATAGATGTTTTTCAGGAACTCTCTTGCTTTTTCCATGATCCAGTGGATGTTGGCAATTTGATCTCTGGTTCCTCTGCCTTTTCTAAAACTAGCTTGAACATCAGGAAGTTCACGGTTCATGTACTGCTGAAGCCTGGCTCGAAGAATTTTGAGCATTACTTTACTAGCGTGTGAGATGAGTGCAATTGTGTGGTAGTTTGAGCATTCTTTGGCATTGCCTTTCTTTGGGACTGGAATAAAAACTGCCCTTTTCCAGTCCTGTGGCCGCTGCTGAGTTTTCCAAATTTGCTGGAATATTGAGTGCAGCACTTTCACAGCATCATCTTTCAGGATTTGAAATAGCTCAACTGGAATTCCACTAGCTTTATTTGTAGTGATGCTTTCTCAGGCCCACTTGACTTCACAGTCCAGGATGTCTGGCTCTATATAAATAAAATATATGTATATTTTATAAAATATAACTATACTTAGCTTTTTCATTTAACATATATATATATATTTAAATATATATATATATATAGTTTTCTATATTTAGTAAAGCCTGATTTGTTGGTGATAGAAGTTTCTATCAAGAACTAAAATTTTTAATCCATTCCTCTTTAAAAAGTGACTTTTATAGTCAAAAAAATAGTATGCACCTTTCTCATTGCTGGACCTAATTCATAATTTAATTTTCCCCAGGACTTCACTATGAGTTATAAGAGATTTATAGAGTTTTGACACTGTGCCTTAACTATGCAATTGTCAGTTGTAGGTCATGTTTGTGAGTGTTTCTACTTTGTAAATTGATAGTCATTGGAATTCTCTGTGTAATTTATACAAGTTGATTAATTTATTTTACATATTCAAAGTTGTATAATCTTGAAAAAATATAAAGAACTAATATGCCATTTTCTAATTGTGAACTGGCTAGGAATCTCAAAATTACTGTTTTTAATGCTTTATTTACAGGATTTCCTATTCTCCGGTTCTCTAGTGACAAGAATTAATGAGTATGAACAAGTAATCAAATATTATCTGTGTTAAAGTATAAAGCGGAACATAGTTTCCATTGCCATTAACTTTTCTCTCCATATGGTAAAGGTACAATATTGGCACTGAAGCTTGTATGTCCATCTGGATAGAACCTAATTTTCCTGGATGAGGCACAGCTTTCTAAATCAACCCATCTGTTTGTATGCCTTGGAAGAACCTCTACATAAAATAAGGCAATATTTGCGTGTGAAAAGAGATCAGAGTTAGCTTGACATTTATTTCACACAATAGGCAGATAGTTTCAATCACATATTGATTAGTGTCAAATGTATTATTATTGCTGCTTTGGACCAATAAGTGTTGTGTATGACCTATAGGAAATAGCTTATGCATGTTTTAATATTAATCATCAATATCCAAAGCACATAAATCTAGAAAAGATCCCAAATTTTGTCAGTCCATCCAGCTATTCTTGTCCACTGAAGAACCTTCATGTGCTAGTTTTATCACTGCATTTTTGAAAATTTTTCAGAAAATTTTAACAGAATATGTTTTCAGCAAGAAAATATAAGCAGTGGTATGAATGAACTGCTCTGAGAAAAGATGTGTTCAAAAATAATTAATACCTACCTGTTATGAAGTAGCTTTACTATTTCATTTTGGTCTGAAAAATTCTAAGATGGTTCTTATGACTTTGCTTGCTTGGTGTTAGTCCCGTAACTTATGTAACCTTATGTGGCAAAAGTGCTGTTGCTGTAATAATTAAGGTTACCAATCAATTGACCTTAAAACAGAGATATTCTGGATGAGTCTAACGAAGTCATAAGAGCTCTTTAAAAGCAGACTTTTCCCCAAGTAGTAGCAGAAGAGAAAGTCAGAGAGATATGCTCAGGGCAGCCTTAAAGAAAGTAAATGTGCAGTTTTTGAATTGCCTTTGGGAGCTACACAGTAAGTTAGAATCTAGGAGATGAGCACTACCTGGCCAACAGCTAGTAGAAAAATGTGGATGGACCTCAGTCTTCTAATTGCAGGATTTAAATGATGTCAGCATATCTGTAACAGACACAAAATTTTAGAGTACTTTGTCCTTCTCCTTTTAGTACTGATGAAGTGTAAAGATGTTGAATTGTGGATGCTGAATCTCTGAAAGTGGCCTTACTTCATTTGGAACACATTTTCTTTGTTGTTTATAAGTTTGTTGAGAGGAGATAATTATACTCTGCTGCTACTGCTGCAACTGCTAAGTTGCTTCAGTCGTGTCCAACTCTGTGCGACCCCATAGATGGCAGCCCACCAGGCTCCCTCGTCCCTGGGATTCTCCAGGCAAGAACACTGGAGTGGGTTGCCATTTCCTTCTCCAGTGTGTGAAAGTGAAGTCGCTCAGTCGTGTCCAACTCTTAGCGACCCCATGGACTGCAGCCTACCAGGCTCCTCCGTCCATGGGATTTTCCAAGCAAGAGTACTGGAGTGGGGTGCAATTGCTCTAGAAACAGGCAATTCGTCTAGAATAGTAAAAGTGATGTCTTTGGCACACATTTATTTATATTGTTTATTGTCACAATGATGTGAAATAAATTAATCTTATATTCCTTTAGTTATGTGGACAATAACTATTGTACAGCGTGATATTTGGGTATAAAATGGCATTTTGCACTCAGTGCTTTCTACAAATGTAATTTTAAAAATTTATTTGTTGTTTTAATATACAAAATCAATTGGTGTGCTAAACATTCACAAACTATATAGAATGACTCATTTGTTGTTGTTCAGTCACTATGTCCAACTTTTTGTGACTTCATGGACTGTAGCAAGCCAGGCTCCTCTTTCCTCCACTATCTTCTGGAGTTTTCTTAGATTCATATCCATTGAGTCAGTGATACTATCTAACCATCTTATCATCTGCCACCCCTTTTTCCTTGTGCCTTCAATTTTTCCCAGCATCAGGGTCTTTTCCAATGAGTCAGCTCTTAGTCATAATCATAGATAATTAAAATAACACCAGTTCTCAGAGAATTACATGGGCATTCACATTTGTTCTAAATTGTATTCCTTAATACACAGGGTTCTCCTGAACCCAGGCATTTCTTGTCAAATTTCAGGGTAAGAGTCCATCTTTTCCAATGTCATATTTTTCCCTAGGCCTTTTCAACTTTCTTGGAATCCTGTGGGTATTCTTTTTCCCTTAGACTAGGACTGTAGAGTCTTTGAGAACTAGAAATCCTATGAGATTAGTTACTGCTGAAAAACAGGTTTTGTTGTATGATACAATGTACGGAGAAGGCAATGGCACCCTACTCCAGTACTCTTGCCTGGAAAATCCCATGGATGGAGGAGCCTGGTGGGCTACAGTCCATGGGGTCGCTAAGAGTCGGACATGACTGAGCAACTTCACTTTCACTTTTCACTTTCATGCATTGGAGAAGGAAATGGCAACCCACTCCAGTGTTCTTGCCTGGAGAATCCCAGGGACGGGGAAGCCTGGTGGGCTGCCGTCTATGGGGTCGCACAGAGTCGGACACAACTGAAGCGACTTAGCAGCAGCAGTAGCAGCACAATGTACAGAGAGAAACCCGGGAGGGGTTTTGATAATGTAGACGTACTGGGAAAAGTTAAAGCAAAGGATGAGAAGTAAAAGACCTGTTTCTTCTCATCTTCCTCCACTGGTGGACACCAGAGCCAGGAATAAATGCATTTGAGGTTGAGGTTTATTTGAATGGTCCCTCTACCATTGTATAATAAATTATACTACCTCTACCATGTATATAATAAATTATATACACACACACACACACACACACATATATATACAAAAAAGACTTTCACTTCATAGTTAAAAGATAAAATCCTTTAAAAGGCAAATATATGGGAGGATTTTCACTTCTCAATAAATGTGTATAATCAGAATATAATATTGTATCTTCTTATCCCTAACACATATAGGAAGTAGGCTTTCAAAAAAAAGATAAAGCAGGTATCTCAGAACCAGAATCATTCTTCATCCCTTCGTCAGATAGTAAGGATATCAGTGCAAGCCTCAAGAGGGTGAAAAGTAGATAGAATGTAAATAGTTTGAGCTTGGAATATTAAACTGAATAGATAAAAAATGACTGGAGTGACTTTCGTGGTGGTTCAGTGGTTTAAATTCTGCACTCCCAATTCAAAATAAAAAAGAAAATACTGGAAAATTGTATTATCTGACTAAAAATGACAGAAAATAGCAATTCAACACAGTATGACTTGAGGTAGTGGTAAGAGAAAATATTTCATATTTGTATCACACTGAGATGAGTCTGATTAGGAACACACACACACAAAGGTATACTTAGTTGCTAATTATATTTGTGAAAGACTTATACATATAACTAGCCAACCTGTGAAATTCTCTAGATGTCCATTTGCTACTAAGCAATTTGTATTTATCCCATTAATGCAGGAAAACGCCTATACTATCTACTAATTCAGAAAACAAGCATTGAAAAATAAAATGTTTTCTACTGAGCCCTCAACTAAGTAGAATATTCAGTTTCATATCCAATAATTCATTTATACTAAAGATGAAACCATTTGATTGTAGTGCTTCATGAACTTATTAAGGGAAAAAAACAGAAAATATTAATATTAAGGTAAATTTAATACCAGAAGAATTGCTTTATTGGTTGAAAAAGAATAATTTTGATGTAACTCCAAGTGCAGTAAAGCTACGGTGCATATTAAAACCATAAATATGCAAATATTATTTCAAAAAATGTACTAGATCTTTGATAATTTGATCTTCATTTTCTTATATGTTTACTTTTGGTTATCTTTCTAACAGAAAGTGATGACTTGAGTGAATTCTAACTGCATTTATTGTGCATGTGAGTGTAAAATACCTTTGTCTTTTTGATTTGGACTTTATCTATAATTGACAAAGTTGGGAGAACAAGCTCTCCAAAAGTTATTCACTCTGTTTTAAAATCAAAACAGTTTTCAAGTTAAAAAAAAAAAATCTCAGAAACACCAGACAGCAGATCATTAATCATAGGACAATAGGATTTCATTTTTCATGTAGAAACGAATCACATCTGTCCTTCTAGCTAGTCACTGAGTTTTTCATTTTATGAAATGAAGCAAAGCTGTTATGTCTCATAATCAGATAAAGGCAACTATCAGAGTCTCTTAAAACTGTTTTGAATACTTAGGATAACACATCTCTGATATTTTCAAGATATATAGTGATGAGCTAGAGAAATGCTCATTATACTACTGATTCCAAAAAAGAAATAGAACCCATGAAAAATATTTTTCTTTGGAAAATAATGAACTGTTTGTGAACAGTACATTTTGGTGGCAAGAGTATAGTGAAAGCCAAGATTGACTCTGAAGAGGATATACTTTCTGATATATATGAGCTTTAATAACTCTCTCAGAGATTCACAAAGTTCCCAAAATCTATTAAATTGTAGGTCATATACTTAAATGTTACAATTGTACTTAAATGTAGTGGTAGTATAATATAAATATATCATTTTATTGTAACTATGCATATATTTAAACAATAATGATAATTGTGTGTTGTATGTATATGTTGTTGACTCTATCATAGTGAAACAAAGGGAGCAGAGGAGCAGGGTTGGAACTTTTCAACTAATATATTAATATAATGATATTGTACTAGTCACCTATTCTGTTTTAATGTCCAGTACTAGTCTGAAAAATAAAAATAGTAATGCTGACTTTCCTGCCTTGTTGAGAGGATTAAATTAATTGGAATTATATAGATGGCAATTAACAGTGCTTAAAATACAGAAAGATCATCAATAAACTTATATACTACATCAGCATCTCACTATATATGGTATAAGTAGAATTAGTTTTATTTGTGCCCAATAATACATCCAATGTTTCTTAAAAATAAACACCTAATCCTATTCATTGTGATGGTAAGACACAAGTTACTCCAATGTCTAGTTTGTAGTTTGGGATTGAATCCCTAAACCAGATAACAATAACAAAATTCCTCTGCTCTTTTGAAAAGGGCTTAAATTTGGTTATGCAAACACCAGTTTACTTCTTTCATAATCAGTAATATAGCTGTAGAGAGCAAACTCTATTCCGCTACTAATATTACAACATGAAGCACATTTCCCACCTCAGTGCTGGCCTAATTCATTCTAGATTGTAAAAGTGCAGGGGAACACTACTATATATAAATACTGGTGAATAACCGGAAGACGTAAGATCATTGTTAGTGATGAAAAGAATGATCTTAGGTCTACCAGTTATTCACCATTGCTCTGTGGCCTGTAGAAGCAGTATGACTCATTCCAAAGGGAAGGTCCTTATACGATACCCCCTGAATCATTCTACCATAAAATAAGTATTACACATTAAATACTCTGAATATGTTTTGATCTTCTATGTAGTAGCACTTACGACTATATGATTTAGATAAAGTACATGACAAGTCCAGTGTCCTCAAAGGGCACAAAACAAAATATGACTAGTGTTGTAGTTAGTATTTATTTTGATCAGATGACTTAAGCAATCAGTGTTCTAGGTCATAAAAGATGTGTTGTTCAGTTGCTTACTGGTGTCTGATTCTTTGTGACCCCATGGACTGCAGCATGCCAGGCTTCCCTGTCATTCACCATCACCCAGAGCTTCCTCAAACTCTTGTCCATTGAGATGGCTTTGAACCATCTCGACCTCTATCATCCCCTTCTCCTGCCTTCTATCTTTCCCAGCTTCAGGGTCTTTCCCAGTGAGTCAGTTCTTCACATCAGGTGGGCAAAATATTGGAGCTTCAGCATCAGTCCTTCAAATGAATATTCAGGACTGACTTCCTTTATGATGGATTGGTTGGATCTCCTTGCATTCCAAGGGACTCTTTAGAGTCTTATTCAGCACCACAGTTCAAAGCATCAATTCTTTGGCATTCAACCTTCTTTAGGTCCAACTCACACACATCCATACATGACTACTGGAAAAACCATAGCTTTGACTAGATGGACCTTTGTTGGCAAAGTAACGTCTCTGCTTATGCTCTCTAGGTTGGTCATAGCTTTTCTTCCACAGAGCAAGTGTCCTTTAATTTTGTGGCTGCATGCACCATCTGCAGTGATTTTGGAGTCCAAAAAAATAGTCTGTCACTATTTCCATTGTTTCCCCATCTATTTGCCTTCAAGTGATGGGACCAGATGCCATGATCTTCATTTTTTGAAAGTTGAGTTTTAAAGCCAACTTTTTCACTCTCCTCTTTCACTTTCATCATGACACTCTTTAGTTCCTCTTCACTTTGTGCCATAAGATTTGTGTCATCTACATATCTGAGATTATTGATATTTATCCTGACAATCTTGATTCCAGCTTGGTCTTCATCCAATCCAGCATTTCACATGATGAACTCCGCATATAAGTTAAATAAGGAGGGTTACAGCATATAGCCTTGATGTACTCCTTTCCCAATTTGGAAACAGTCCTTTGTTCCACGTCCGGTTCTAACTGTTGCTTCTTGACCTGCATACAGATTTCTCAGGAGGCAGGTCAGGTGGTCTGGTATTCCCATCTCTTTAATAATTTACACAGTTTGTTGTGATCCACCCAGTCATAGGCTCTAGTGTAGTCAATGAAGCAGAAGTAGATGTGTTTCTGGAATTCTCTTGCTTTTTCTATAATCCAACTGATGTTGGCAATTTGATCTCTGGTTCCTCTGCCTTTTCTAAAACCAGCTTGAACATCTGGAAGCTCTCAGTTCACATACTCTTAAAGCCTAGTTTGGAGGATTTTGAGCATTACTTTGATAGCATGTGAGATGAGTGCAATTGTGTAGTAGTTTGAACATTCTTTGGGATGGAATTTGGGATTGGAATGAACATTCTTTGGCCTGTCTTTGGGATTGGAATGAAAACTGACCTTTTCCATTCCTGTGGCCACTGCTGAGTGCCAAATTTGTTGGCATATTGATTGCAGCCCTTTAACAGCATCATCTTTTAGGATTTGAAATAGCTCAGCTGGAATTCAGTCACCTCCATCAGAGAATATTTAAAGATTACTGTTGACTCCGATAACCTCTCTTGAGAGAAAGTTGATTAGAGTTGGATCTTAGAGAATGGTTACAATTTAGATATGTGAAAGAACTAAGAAGTTAGTTTGAAGGAAGAATTTGAGTACAGTGAGGGACCATTCACTTTTGAAGGTGAATTCTGAGTTCTGTGATGAAACATTCTGCCTAATCCTGAGACTTTATGTTAGGTAGGAATGATGGTTCGCTAATATGGAGAAAAAGACTTGGAAACAGTTAGAATTCTGAAAATGTAACTTTACATTCAATAAGAAAGAATTATAGGATTTTGAAATATGAAACTGATGAAAACAATACTTTGGATGCCATCTCAATGGCATAGTTTTGAATACAGGGATACTAAGGGAATGAACTGGGAAAGTCATTTTCATAATTCAAATGTAATGTGATAAGAATACAAGCTAAAGTAAAAAAAAAAAAAAAAGAAAGTTGCATTTAAAATTATTATATAGACTGAACTAATGTACAAGGAGTTTGAGTAATCTAATTAGATGGGAGACTAAAATTGAGAATCCAGATAACCTGACTCCCTGCACCTGATATTTTCCTTTAAATAAAAAATATCCTATGATGAGTGGTATCATCTGAATGTCTGAGGTTGTTGATATTTCTCCCGGGAAGCTTGATTTTGGCTTGGGATTCATTCAGTTTTGAACCCTGTTGTTTGAACAGTTCCATGTCCAGTTCTAAATGTTGCTTCATGACTTGCATACATGTTTTTCAGGAGGCACATAAGGTGGTCTGGTATTCCCATCTCTTAAAGAATTTTCCACAGTTTCTTGTGATCCACATAGTCAAAGGCTTTAGTGTAGTCAATGAAACAGAGGGTTAAGTAATTCAAATTAAATAAGACATATCATGTGGATATGCACTGTATACATCCTGACAAGTAATATGTTTTTAATATATCTGTATTTCTTTCTCTTCCTTCTTCCCTTCCTGTTTCTCTCCCTCACTTCCTTCCTCTTACCATTAAATTGAGAATAACACAGAATCAAGAAAAGCTATTTAATTTATTTTGTGGCAGTAGTACTTCACAGACAAGCATAGTAGCTGCAACATGGTGGTCATTTTGTAAAGATTATAGGATGAAAAAATTAATTAACTAATGAGGAAATCACTGATAAAACAAGCATTATTAAGTAATTTCTGCCCAAATTTGCAGAGTAAATCTAGATGGTGATTTTTTGCTCTAAACAGAATGTGTATATTTTGCTCCAAACAAAATCTATATGATGAGTTCAATAACCAATAAATTGTAGAGAAAATCTTTTCTAAAATATTTTTTGTTTCAGAAATGTTAGAACTTTCTGAACAAAGAAATTTGGAATATGTGTTTTAAGGACAAATTTTGGAAATTACAAGTGATTAGATGGCTCTGAGAATTCCAGAAAGATTTACCTTCCCAGAGGTTTTTATTTACATATCAGTGGGGAACAAAACTTGAAACAGGGAAACATATTAAGAGTTATAAACCCTGAAATGTTTATCCCACCTATAAAGATATTTATCTACATAAATATTCAAGGGCCTTCCCCCTTCTCTTTCTAAAGATAACTTATTCATATTAAGGAGATAGGTTCTGTTCTGTCTCAGTAACAGAGCATGGTGACTAGATATACCATTATAAACTTCCAGATTCTTAATATCAGGATTACTCTCCCTTGCTGTAAGAAAACACCCTTTTGGGCTTGTAAAGAACTATCTGACTCAAAACATCTTCCCAGAAGGAGATGAGTGGGGGTGTGTTTATTGCTGCAGATATAATAATAAATCTGTCCTACTCCAAAATTTTTGCTTGCATTCAGGATAATATAGATAAATGATTCAATTGCTTGCATTCAGGATAATATAAATAATAAATAAATAAAGAGATCAAATTACCAACATCCATTGGATCATCAGAAAAGCAAGAGAATACCAGAAAAACTACTTCTGCTTTATTTACTACTCCAAAGCCTTTGGCTGTGTACCTCACAAAACAACTGGAAAATTCTGAAAGAGATGGGGACACCAGTCCACCTTACCTGCCTCCTGTTAAACCTGTATGCAGGTTAAGAAGCAACAGTTAGAACTAGACATAGAACAACAACTGGTTCTGTATTGGGAAAGGAGTATGTCAAGGCTGTGTATTGTCACCCTGCTTATTTAACTTATATACAGAGTACATCATGCAAAATGATGGACTGGATGAAGCACAAGCTGGAATCAAGATTTATGAGAGAAATATTAATAACCATAGATGACACCATCCTTAAGGTAGAAAGCAAAGAGGAACCAAAGAGCCTCTTGATGAAAGTGAAAGCAGACAGTGAAAAATCTGGCTTAAAACTCAACGTTCAAAAGAATGAAGATTGTGGCACCAGTCCCATCACTTCATGGCAAATAGATGGGGAAACAAAAGAAAGGGTAAGTGACTTTATTTCTTGGGGCTCCAAAATCACTGCTGATGGTGACTGCAGCCATGAAATTAAAAGATGCTTGCTCCTTGGAAGAAAAGTTATGACCAACCTAGATAGCATATTAAAAAGCAGAGACATTTCTTTGCCAACAAAGGTCCGTCTAGTCAAGGCTATGGTTTTTCCAGTGGTCATGTATGGATGTGAGAGTTGGTACTCTCACATCACAACTCTCAAAGCTGAGCACTGAAGAATTGATGCTTTTGAACTGTGGTATTGGAGAAGACTCTTGAGAGTCCCTTGGACTGCAGGGAGATCAAACCTGCCAATCCTAAAGGAGATCGGTCCTGAGTATTCATTGGAAGGACTGATACTGAAGCTGAAATTCCAATCCTTTGGCCACCTGATGAAAATAACTGACCCATTGGAAAAGACCTTGATGCTGGGAAAGATTGAAGGCACGAGGAGAAGGGGATGACAGAGAATGAGATGGCTGGATGGCGTCACCGACTTGATGGACATGAGTTTGAGCAAGCTCAGCGAGCTAGCGATGGACAGGGAAGCCTGGCATGCCTCAGTCCAAAGTGTTAGAAAGAGTCAGACTGAGCAACTGAGCTGAACTGAACTGAAGTAAATAATGATAATAAAATTACAGTTATTTATTTGAATTATATTTTAGAGCATTGGAAATGTATAATGAAGCCTAAAGCAATGGAAGGCATTGATAATGTAGTGGCAGTGGGTTTCAGGCCTTCAAGGAAGATTTACTTATTTATTCCTTTTTTGATGCCAACAGTGAGATCACTGAGCCTGTAGAAAAATAAGTAAGGGAAGGACACAGAAAGGAAGCTTGAGTAAACCTGGATCACATCTCAGTGAGGAAGTTGCTATGGTAAAGAGTATCATAGGGCTTCCCTGGTGGATCAGTGGTAAAGAATCCACCTGCTAATGCAGGAGACACAGGTTTGGTCCCTGGTCTACGAGCATCCCACATGCTGCAGAGCAACTGAGCCAGTGCCACAACTATTGAGCCTGTGCTCTCGAGCTCAGGAGCCTCAAGAACTGAGCTCTCATGCTGCAACTACTGAAGCCCAAGCGCTCTAGAACCCATGCTTCATAACAAGAGAAGCCACCAAAATGAGAAGCTGCTGCTACTAAGTTGCTTCAGTCGTGTCTGACTCTGTGCGACCCCATAGACGGCAGCCCACCAGGCTTTCCCGTCCCTGGGATTCTCCAGGCAAGAACACTGGAGTGGGTTGCCATTTCCTTCTCCAATGAATGAAAGTGAAAAGTGAAAGTGAAGTCTCTCAGTCATGTCCACTCTTCGCGACCCCATGGACTGAGAACTAGATAGTAGCCCCCACTCACCATGATAAGAGAAAAGCCAGCCATCAACACAGACCCTGCACAGCAAATACATAAATAAATACATTTAATTATTTAGAAAACATGTTTAAGTATCATGATCACAGGATAAGAGATCCATGGCATGGAAAGAGCCCCAGTCAGAAGAACAGGGTTCAGATTGCTGTGGAGCATCTGCGGGATGAGGACAGAGAGGTAACTTTCTAATCTGGAATACAAGGAATATGGACTAAAGGAGTTGATAGTCATTTTCAAATACTTGGCCTCAGTGCAGCTGCATCAAAATCGCCTATAAATTAGGGCTTCCTGGTCTGTGTTCTCAGATCTTGATTTTTTCTGATTCTGAGATCTTTATATTTACCTAGCTCCCATGGTCATTCTGATGTGAAGCTAAAAGATTTAGAGGCCCTGCTGCTGGTAGTATGAGAATTCCAAGGTTGACTCTTCAGGAAAATTAATGAACATTTCTTCCTTCTCTTATCCAGAATTGGTTGTAGTGTTTTCTTGATGCATGATACATCTCTGAAATAAGTAAAGTTTGTCTTCCTAGTACCCGCATTGATTTTGGTTCCTAGTTCAATCACTGACATAATTTATGTAGGTGGAGCAGTTCCACAAAAAGAAGATTATTTATTTGATGAAAAGTTCTCACAGCCCTCTATACAGGGGAGGATGATGGATATTAGACCCAGAGTTCTGGGAGAATTCCTGCACCAGGTATCATGATTTCTACTTCAATCTCCTAAGTAAAAACTTTTTTTCCCTTCAGTCTACCACAGATATCTTTTTCAAGTCCTGTACATTAACATAAAAATGAGAAGATGTAATATAACAGAAACTTTCTGAGAATATATCAAAGTATGCCAGTAAAAGAAACATGTGTTGGAATACTCAGAAACTAAAGTAAAATCCAAGAGAGTCTGAAAAGTAAGCAACTACTTATAGACCAGAGGATGGAAAAATATGACCTTCAAGCTACATCTGAGCCACTGTCAATTTTTATAGTTTTATTGGAACACATCCTCATCAGGGTGTTTGTGTAGTGTCTATAGATGATTTCACGTTACAACACAGTTGAGTAGTTGCAACAGAGCAATAGTAACCATGTGTCATTACTTTGCCAACAAAGGTCTGTCTAGTCAAGGCTATGGTTTTTCCAACGGTCATGTATGGATGTGAGAGTTGGACTGTGAAGAAAGCTGAGCGCCGAAGAATTGATGCTTTTGAACTGTGGTGTTGGAGAAGACTCTTGAGAGTCCCTTGGACTGCAAGGAGATCCAACCAGTCCATTCTGAAGGAGATCAGCCCTGGGATTTCTTTGGAGGGAATGATGCTAAAGCTGAAACTCCAGTACTTTGGCCACCTCATGTGAAGAGTTGACTCATTGGAAAAGACTCTGATACTGGGAGGGATTGGGGGCGGGAGGAGAAGGGGACGACAGAGGATGAGATGGCTGGATGGCATCACTGACTCGATGAACATGAGCTGAGTGAATTCTGGGAGTTGGTGATGGACAGGGAGGCCTGGCATGCTGCAGTTCATGGGGTTGCAAAGAGTCGGACACGACTGAGCAACTGAACTGAACTGAACTGAACCATCCATCCTAAAAGCCTAAAACTTGTACTATCTGACCCTTTACAGAAAAAGTTTGTTAACTTCTGCTATAGGCTTTCTTTTGCCTCTAACATATTTTTGTTTCACAGGAAGTCTGTGGGTAACATGTGTCTATAGATGCTATCAGAACTGTCCTTTATTAACCCAGTAGCAGAGGGGGACTTAAGTACAGATGAGAAAGGGAGTCATTGATAAAAATGCCTGGATTATGAATAATAATCCTAGACTAAATATAATATTTAATGAACAAACAAAATGAGAAATGCTGCAATGGAAACTCAGCATGCCTAGACATTTGTAGCTGTCAAAAATTGTTCCCCAAAAGCAATTAATTGTAACATATTTAGAAGAATCATAAGTGTTCAGATATCTGCTGAGTGATGGTCTTAGAAAATAAACAAGGAAACAAACCCCCTGGGACCCTACTGTGTGTGTGTGTGTGTGTGTGTGTGTGTGTGTGTGTGTGTGTTAGTCACTCAGTCATGTCTCAGTCTTTGTGACCCCATAGGGTGTATCCCACCAGGCTCCTCTATCCATGGGATTCTCCAGGCAAGAATATTGGAGTGGGTTGCTATTTCCTTCTCCTAGATTGTTTATAACAAAATGCCAAGTGATCTGGAAAGCAACATGATATCCAAAATCAATAGCAAATGTGTGATTTTGCTGTAGTCTTTTCATTACCCAGTAGGTAGAGACGATGATTTATTTGGTAAAGTCAGCATTATCCTGCATATTTTCTGATGAAATTTGCTATTGACTTTTTGAGAACTCTTTTGAGAGAAGTCTTGTCAACATTTTGTTAGACATTTTTATTAATCTGTATATTGCAAAATACATTTGTACAATTCCTGGAAATGCTGAATTTCATTCTTCTTCAGTTTAAAGAATGTATAAAGTATCTCTCCCTAGTGCTGATTCCCAATAATCCCCCGCCACACTTAGCCTTTAAAATCAGACCTACGTCATCCATTTTTCATCATACCAGAACAAAGGAGGGACACAAAAAGTCCCACCTGCTTTGAGATTATAGATTAAGATTTAAAATGTGCTGATATAATCAAGTTAAAGTTAAATTAAGAGAGAGGTGTATAGAGAGCAGTTTCCCCAAGTATTGTGCCCTTCAACTTGAAGGTGCTGATTCTAACCTTGGTAACTGCATAGCTCTGTGCAGTTTAGTGAGCACAAACAGACAAACAAAAAACATTGGACTTTGTTGTTGTTCAGTCTCTAAGTCATGTCTGACTCTTTGCAACCCCATGGATTGCAGCATGCCAGTCTTCCCTGTCCTTCACTATCTCCCAGAGTTTGCTCAGACTCATATCCACTAAGCAGGTGATGCCATCCAACCATGTCATCCTGTGTTGTCCCCTTCTCCTCCTGCCTTCAGTCTTTCTCAGCATCAGGGTCTTTTCCAGTGAGTCAGCTCTTCCCATTAGGTGGCCAAAGTATTGGAGCTTCAGCTTCAGCATTAGTCCTTCCAGTTAGTATTCAGGGTTGATATCCTTTAGGATCGACTGGTTTGATCTCCTTGTTGTCCAAGGGACTCTTGAGAGTCTTCTCCAGCATCACAATTTGACAGCATCAGTTCTTAGGTGCTCACCCTTCTTTATGATCCAGATCTCACATCAGTACATTGGATAAAGGGAAGCAAAAGGAAACCGAATTAACTAAATAAAAATGTGTGCTCAGTCACTCAGATGTGTTCAGCTCTTTGTGACTCCATGGACTGTAGCCCACCAGACTTTTTGGTCCATGTAATTTTCCAGGCAAGAATATTAGAGCTGGTTGTCATATCCCACTCCAGGTAATCTTCCCAACCCAGGGATAGAGCTTGTGTCTTAAACAAATTATAATATTTAATTAATGAAAATGGAATTATGGGATGCTTTTGCCTTTAAAAACGTCGAACTTGCTCAATCTCAAGAAAGACCCTAGCTTATCCTTCTCACAGAGCCTATGGGCCTAGTTGTGATTTGGCCTGCAGCTTCTGTTTATCCCAGCCTGGCTGCCTTGCTTCAAGGCAGCTGCTGTGGATTAGTTTTAATCTCTAAGACTGGGCAAGATACGTGGAGTTGACCTCTCTCTTCCTTATCAGAATATACAGAAAAGTCTTTACATGAACCAATGTGGCATTCTGGATTTTATTACTGTTGTGTGAGGCAGGTTTGTCACTGGCATTTGATGAGCCCTTTTCTCCTGTATCCTTCTTGGCTTTTATGAGATGTCTTGCCCTTTTTAACTCCACTGTATGCCTTGCTTTCAACTCTAGTGATTGGTAATGCTTTCCATTCATAATGTATGACCTCCCTCTTGTCTGACCTCTGCCAGTGGTTCCCTTACAAAAAATAAACAAGCTCAAATATGGCTATAAAAAGTTGTAGTTCTCTTATCATCATTATTCATTATCATTTATTATTCCTTATTCATTCCTGTTATGTCACTGTGTGCACCCAAGCCCCTGATTGGCTGCATTGTCTATTTTTTAAGGATTCGAAGGAAGATGACCTGAGATAATTTTCTTGTCAACTCAATAACCAAGTCAATATACTAATGATATTTCCCAGGAAGAAGAGACCTGTTGTACCTAGAAATATTTTCCTTGTTAAGAATTAACCTTTAATAAATAGAACCCAAATCTATGAGGTATGGCTACCTTGAGAACATCATGTACTAGATAATTCAAATGTTTCCTATTGAAACAGACTGTTTCCAAATCAAGAAAGGAATACATTTAGACTGTATATTGTCACCCTTCTTATTTAACTTATATGCAAAATATATCATGATAAATGCTGGCTGGATGCAAGCTGGAATCAAGATTGTTGGGAGAAATATCAATAAGCTCAGATATGCAAATGACACCACCCTTATGGCAGAAAGTGAAGAACTAAAGAGCCTCTTGATGAAAGTGAAAGAAGAGAGTGAAAAAGTTGGCTTAAAACTCAACATTCAGAAAACTAAGATCATGGCATCCGGTCCCAACACTTCATGGCAAATAGATGGGGAAAGAGTGGAAAGTGACAAACTTTATTTTTCTGGGCTCCAAAATCACTGCAGATGGTGACTACAGCCATGAAATTAAAAGACACTTGCTCCTTGGAAGAAAAGTTATGACCAGCCTAGATAGCATATTAAAAAGCAGAGACATTACTTTGCCAACAAAGGTCCATCTAGTCAAAGCTAAATTTTTCCAGGAGTCATGTATGGATCTGAGAGTTGGACTATAAAGAAAGCTGAGCGCTAAAGACTTGATGCTATTGAACTGTGGTGTTGGTAAATACTCTTGAGAGTCCCTTGGATTGCAAGGAGATCCAACCAGTCCATCCTATAGGAAATCAGTCTTGAATATACATTGGAAGGACTGATGCTGAAGCTGAAACTCCAATACTTTGCCCCCCTGATGGGAACAACTGACTCATTTGAAAAGACCCTGATGCTGGCAAACCTCGAAGGCAGGAGGAGAAGGGGATGACAGAGGATGAGATGGTTGGATGGCATCACCATGCTCCTTGGTGGAGCTCATGGACATGAGCTTGAGTAAACTCTGGGAGTTGGTGATGGACAGGGAGGCCTGGCATGCTGCAGTCCTTGGGGTCACAAAGAGTCGGACACAACTGAGCAGCTGAGCTGAACTGATTGCATGAGATGCTTTTAGGATTCACACTTAGAGACATCTTATTGTATCAAAAGGCCATGTTCAGTGAGGGGAAAATCTAGGAAGATACTTTTAACTTCCCTGTGCTTCATTAGAACTCTTACTTGCCTATAACCTTGATATTTAGTAGAGCTTGACTGGACATAATGTCTAATTTGCTCAATTTGAAAGTTTGACCATGTGTGTTAGCTCAGAATTGTGGTCCTTCTGTGGAGTTGCATGAATTTGAATTCCTGTCTCTCAGTTATTACCTCTGTGAGCTTGGGCACTATCTAATCCTAATTCTCTAGTCATTTAATTTATCATAACTCAGTTGGTGAAGAATCCACCTGCAATGCAGGAGACCTGGTTCGATTCCAGGGTCGCTAAGATCCACTGGAGAAGGGATAGGCTACCCACTCCAGTATTCTTGGGCTTCCCTTGTGGCTCAGCTGGTAAAGAATCCTGCAACGCTAGAAACCTGGGTTCAATCCCCGGATTGGGAAGATCTCCTGGAGAAGGGAAAGGCTACCCATTCCAGTATTCTGGCCTGGAGAATTCCATGGACTGTATAGTCCATGGGGTCTCAAAGAGTCGAGTCGACTGAGTGACTTTCACTTTCACTTTTCACCTACCCTTAAAAAGGTGATTATGGCTAAATGGTATGAACCAAAAATAGTGGTTGGGTCATAGTATTAAGACTTAATTGCAGAAATTTGCCTGGTACTTTCTAACATGGATTCTTTATACATTATATCCCAAATACTTTCTTAAGCACTTTAATTATTTCTCCTCTCATAACTCTTTGAAGTACAAAGCAGTATTTATACAAATATGGAAAAAGAGGCTGAGACTGGAGTTTTTCCTATACATTAAAAGGCATATATTTAATCTGAAATAAACTATAATTGCATGTAATTTCCCTCTTCAAGCATCTTACTTTTCAAAATAGTGTCTACTATGTCTATTTCTCCTGAGCTCCACCAAAGACATACTGTATCAAAATATGCATGTTAAACATCATATCTATGCAATATCTCAATGTGTGTATGTTGAATCTTAGAGAGATCACTGAAAATATTATAAAAGAGGAATTATTAGGCCGTCCAAAAACGTCCTTTGGTTTTTAAGTAAAAATAAAAGACACATATTTCATTTCCACTAAGAACTGTATTGAACCACATATTCACTGTTTTGTTCCACAACTTCTCCCATTTTTCAGGGAACTTCATAAGTCCATTTTACCAAAACTCTTTTTTTTTTTTTTTTTTTTTTTTGAGCAAAGAACTGTTCCAGGTACCTTTTACAATCTTCTAGGGGATTGAAATTTTTTCCATTAAGAGAATTTGATAAAGACTGAAATTAATGGAAATCTGAAGATGCAGTATCTCATGAGTATTGCAGATGAACCAGAATTTCCCAGCCAAACTGTAATCATTTTTGCCTGGTAATCAAAGAAACATGGGGTCTTGAGTTATCCTGATTGAAGATTATGCGTTTTTCTGTTGACTAATTCCAGACACTTTTTAGGGAGTGCTTCCTTCAGTTTGTCTAATTGGGAGCAGTTTCCGTTATTGTTTTTCAGTTGCTCAGTTTCAGTACAGTCGCTCAGTGGAGGGAGTCCAACTCTTTGTGACCCCATAGACTGCAGCATGGCAGGCCTCCCGGTCCATTACCAACTCCTGAAGCCTACCCAAACTCATGTCTGTTGAGTCGGTGATGCCATCCAACCATCTCATCCTCTGTCATCCCCTTATCCGCCTGCCCTCAATCTTTTCCAGAATCAGGATCTTTTCAAATGAGTCAGTTCTTCACATCAAGTGGCCAAGGTATTGGAGTTTCAGCTTCAACATCAGTCCTTCCAATGAACACTCAGGACTGATCTCCTTTAGAATGAACTGGTTGTATCTCCTTGCAGTCCAAGGGACTTGCAAGAGTCTTCTCCAACACCACAGTTCAAAAGCATCAATTCTTCAGTGCTCACCTTTCTTTACAGTCCAACTCTCACAGCCATACGTGACTACTGGAAAAACCATAGCCTTGAGTAGATGGACCTTTGTTGGCAAAGTAATGTCTCTGCTTTTGAATATGCTGTCTAGGTTGGTCATAACTTTCCTTCCAAAGAGTAAATATCTTTTAATTTCATGGCTTCAGTCACCATCTGCAGTGATTTTGGAGCCCCCCAAAAATAAAGTCTGCCACTGTTTCCATTGTTTCCCCAACTGTTTCTCATGAAGTGATGGGACCAGATGCCATGATCTTAGTTTTCTGAATGTTGAGCTTTAAGCCAACTTTTTCACTCTCCTCTTTCACTTTCATCAAGAGGCTCTTTAGTTCTTCTTCGCTTTCTGCCTTAATGGTGGTGTCTGCATATCTGAGCTTATTGATATTTCTCCCAGCAATCTTGATTCCAGTTTGAGCTTCCTCCAGCCCAGCATTTCTCATGATGTATATGTACTCTGCATTTAAGTTAAATAAGCAGGTGACAGTATACAGCCTTGATGTACTCCTTTCCCTATTTGGAACCAGTCTGTTGTTCCATGTCCAGTTCTAACTGTTGCTTCCTGACCTGCATACAGATTTCTCAAGATGCAGGTCAGGTGGTCTGGTATTCCCATCTCTTTCAGAATTTTCCACAGCTTATTGTGATCCACACAGTCAGAGGCCTTGGCACAGTCAATAAAGCAGAAGTAGATATTTTTTCTGGAACTCTTGTGCTTTTTCAATGATCCAGCGGATGTTGGCAAGTTGATCTCTGGTTCCTCTGCATTTTCTAAAACCAGCTTAAACATCTGGAAGTTCACAGTTCACATATTGTTGAAGCCTGGCTTGGAGATTTTTGAGCATTACTTTGCTAGCATGTGAGATGAGTGCAACTGTGCGGTAGTTTGAGCATTCTTTGGCATTGCCTATCTTTGGGATTGGAATAAAAACTGACCTTTTCTAGTCCCGTAGACACTGCTGAGTTTTCCAAATTTGCTCGCATAGTTTTTCCAGTGGTCATGTATGGATGTGAGAGTTGGACTATAAAGAAAGCTGAGCACTGAAGAATTGATGCTTTCAAACTGTGGTGTTGGAGAAGACTCTTGAGAGTCCCTTGGACTGCAGGGAGATCCAACCAGTCCATCCTAAAGGAGATCAGACCTGGGTTTTCATTGGTAGGATTGATATTGAAGCTGAAACTCCAATACTTTGGCCACCTGACGCGAAGAGCTGATTCATTTGAAAAGACCCTGATTCTGGGAAAGATCGAGGGCAGGAGGAGAAGGGGATGACGGAGGATGAGATGGTTGGATGGCATCACTGACTCGATGGAGATGGGTTTGGGTAAACTCTGGGTGTTTGTGATGGACAGGGAGGTATGGCGTGCTGCAGTTCATGGGGTCCCAAAGAGTTGGACACGACTGAGTGACTGAACTGCACTGAGTGCAACAGTTTCACACCATCATTTGAATTCTATCACCTCCACTTGTTTTGCTTATAGTGATGCTTCCTAAGGCTCACTTGATTTCACATTCCATGAAGTCTGGCTCTAGGTGAGTGATCACACCATCATGATTACCTTGGTCATGAAGATCTTTTTTGTACAGTTCTTCTGTGTATTCTTGCCACCTCTTCTCAATATCTCCTGCTTCTGTTAGGTCCGTACCATTTCTGTCCTTTATTGAGCCCATCTTTGCATGAAATGTTTCCTTGGTGTCTCTAATTTTCTTGAAGAGATCTCTAGTCTTTCCCATTCTATTGTTTTCCTCTATTTCTTTGCACTGATCACTGAGGAAGTTTTTCTTATCCCTCCTTGCTATTCTTTGGAACTCTGCGTTCAAATGGGTATATTCAAATGGGTATATTGCTATGGGTATATGGGTATATCTTCAAGTTTCTATGTCTTGTTCAATTCTTTTGTGATCCCATGGACTGTAGCCCACCATGCTCCTCTGTCCACGAGGTTTCTCAAGCAAGAATACTGGAGTGGGTTGCCATTTCCTTCTCCAGGAAATCTTCCTAACCCAGAGATCAGTAGGAGCATTACTTGTTGGAATTAATCATTTGGTTTTCTGGAAGGAGCTCATAATAGAGGACTGCCTTCCCATCCCACCATATGCATAATATCACCTTCTTCGGATAAAGACCCACCTTTGGTGTGGTTGCTGGTGGTGTGATTCATTTTGCTTGCCCCATGAAATATTCCATTCCAAATTATTTCACTTTCATTGCCTATATCAATTTGTTTTAAAAACCAGACATTTTCATTATGATTAAGTAGAGAATCTCATGTGGAAATTCAGTCAAGAAGATTTTGTTCATTTAATTTATGTGGAACCCAAATATCAAAGTGATTAACATAACCAAGCTGGTGCAAATGATTTTCAGTGCTTGGTTTGGATATTTTGAGTATGTTGGCAGTCTCCCATATGGTATAACATCATTTTTTCTTGATATCTCAATTTAATTGCTATCAACTTCAATTGGTCTGTCCACCTGTGGAGCATTATCTAGATTTCAAGAGAAATCTTGAGCAGGAAACTTTGTAAACCCCTTTTGACAGGTTCAGTCAGTAACCGTACCTTCTCACATTGCACAGATCTTTTTTGTGTGTTTCAGTTGTGTTTTTACCTTTATTGAAATAATAAAGAATGCTGGAAATGTTCCTTTTTTTCTTCTGTCTTCAATATTAAAATGGCTACACAAGCATTCACCAATTTTGATTTTTTTTAATGCACACTGAAATGATAGCTGCTACAATACAATCTAACAAAATTGTTTCAAGTGAAGTTATAGAAAACAAAATGCTATGAGAGCCATCTTAGTGAAGAAACTGAATGAACTTTTTGCCAATCCAATAATAATCACCCCCATGATGGAAAATAAAGTTGTAAAAATCTTGAATTAGTATAAAGCCAAGCAAAAAAAGAAAATGAACAAAGAACATATGAAACAAGAAATAGCTAGCATAAAACTAATAATATTGAGTGAAAGACAAATCATCACACTGGATAAAAAAGCAAGACCTATTTATATGCTGTCTATAAATAATCATTTTAAATGTAAATAACTTGCAGTTGTTAATCAATAAAGATTTGAATGGTCTCATATGCCAGTTTTAGGACAAGTAACAGTGAAAGTTATTTTTAGGAGAAACATAATAATGACAATCGATGAAGACATATATTCTCACTTTGCAGACCGAATAGTCTTGCAATACTTATGCACCTAATGAGGCACTCATAAATACATAAACGGAGAACTGATGGCACTGAAATAAGTACAATAATCTGTAAAAGTAGTTAGAATCATTAACATGCCTCTCTTAGTAAAAACTAAAAATAGAGTCATAAAATTGGCAATATTGAATACCAACATAACTAGCAATTTTATTGACAGTTTTGTGAAGCTCCTTTCCAAATCAAAAAATACATATTCCTTAAATGTGCATAGCATTCACCAAAATAGACTATATTCTGTTCACTGAAGTGCACACCAAAAAATTTAAAACTTGGATTCATGCAAAGTACCTGCTCTGATGAGAAAAACTTAAACTAGTAATTAATACAATAATTAATAATTGAATACCTTTCACTAAATAAAATATACCTACAAAATCACCAAATACCTAACAATTACAGTACACTTCTATATAATCTACATTTCAGAAATGTCATAAAAGAAACTACAAATAGTTTGAATTGGATGGAAATAAAAATGTAAAACATCAAAATTTGTGGACACAGTTCATCATTGTTTAGATGGAAATTTATGATGTGAAATAGAAAAGAAGGAATGACTAAAATCAAAGCTCAAGATTTCTATTGTAAAATTTAAATATTAGACAAAATTCAACTTAAAGTACACAAAAAGGAGAGAGCAGGTAAAAATGAATTTGAAAACAAAATAAAAATAGAGAAAACCAATGAAAGCAAATCTGTTTCTCTGAAAGGATTAATAAAATGGATAAACCTCCAGTCAGACAAATCAAGATAAAAAGAGAAAAAACACAAGTTACCAGTATCAAGATTAAAAAAGTAAATATCACTACAGACCCTACATACATTAATGGAATAATAAGAGAATTTTATGAAATTCATTGTAATAAAATTGGCAACAGAAAGAAGCATGTGCCCTCAAAATACAAATTATATAACTCCAAATAATCTTAAAAATCATATACAGGCATATGGGCATTCAGTTGGACATATTAGGCATTCCAGACCATCACAATAAAGCTAATATCACAATAAACTGAATCACAGAAAATTTTTGGTTTCCTAGTGCATATAAGTTATGCTCATACCATACTATAGCCTACTAAGAATACAGTAGCATTATACCTAAAAACAGTATATATCTTTATTAATAAATACTTTATTGCTAAAAATGCTAACCATCATCTTAGTTTTTAGCAAGTCTTAATCTTTTTACAATAGTAACATCAAAGATCACTAATCACAGATCAGAAAACTATATGTAATTATAGTGAAAAAGTTTGAAATATTGTGAGGATTACCAAAATGTGACACAGAGACTTAAAGTGAGCAAATGCTGTTGGGAAAATGGCAATGATAGATGTGCTGAATACACAGTTGCTGCAAACCTTCAACTTGTAAAACACAGTATCTGTGAAACAATATAGCCAATCAAAATAAAAGGAAGTATACCTGTATTAATAAATATAATTGGTATTTAAAAGTTTTCCAGTAAAGAATACTCCAGGTAGAGATGGATTTGGGTGAAGAGTCTACAAAACACTTAAAAAAAAAGATAATCCAGCACAAACTCTTCCAAAAAAAAAAAAATGAAGGAATACCTTTTAAACCATTCTATCAGGATGACATTGTCTTGATTGCAAAAGCAGACAAATATATTTTGATAAAACAGTAAACATTCCTTATGAATATAGATACTAAAATCTTCAACAAAATAGTAAGAAATTTAATCCAACAGTGTTTTAATAAGGTAGTACATCATGGTTAACTGAGAGTTTCCCAAGGAGTGTGTGGCTAGTTCAAAATTTGAAACCCGATTAGTATATTTATATATGTGTATATATATATGCACACATACATATATATACACATCAAAGAACATATATGAACATTTTTTAAATGCAGAAAAAAAGCTTTTAACAAAACTGAAATTCATTTTCAAGGGAAAGAATATGATAGCTAACATTATCCTCATTAATGAATGACTAAATGCTTCCCCCCTAATATTGTCCACTCCTGAAAAAAAAGAACATGTAGTTTCATAATTCCTATTGAAATTTATAGTAGAAGTCTTAATTCAACAAAGCAAGAGGAAGAAAAGAAATACATGTAGATTGTGAAGGAAGGAATAATATTGTCTCTATTTGTATATTACCTAATTATGTTTAGAAAATCCAAATTTTACAAAAATATTTTTCTAAAATACAGTTTTTCTGTAATTCCAAAGACATAGTTTATTTCCAAATTATGATAATTCATTTTGTTTGCTATTCAGGTACTTCATTAAAATGTTTGTTTATTTTCCTCCAAATTGGTAATTTTATTTTTTTCAAAATAAACGCTCTTGAAACATATTGATTTTCCTCTAAAATAGAAACAATTGTTCTTAAAATTTTTTATATCCATTTTTCAAAAGGTATAGCTTATGTGGTAATTAGAGGAAATCATAGGATGTAGATTTTAAAGTAGATGGTCATTCTTTTAATTACAAAGACATAATCCTTTGGATACCATTTCACAAAAAGAAGAGTAAAATAATTATGCATTATGTAAGCATAGCCTGCAAATCTGTGTAACAAAGCTGTTTGTTTGATTTCTTCTTATCCCTACAAATTTTGTTGCGAGACTTAATTACTTCTAGTGGGCCATAGAATATTTGAGAATTAGTTAATATTCTTAATATGTTGATTAAGGATTAGATGCACTTAGATCCATGAATTCAAATAATATGTGGTGGATAGCTGCTAATTAGTATGATTTAACAGTGGTTTGTGACAGATTTAATTTTCTTGGGCTCCAAAATCACTGTGGACAGCAATGTTAGAAGAACTTGCTCCTTGAAAGGAAAGCTATGACAAACCTGGACAGCGTATTAAGAAGCAGAGACATCAGTTTGCTGACAAAGGTTTATATAGTCAAAGCTATGGTTTTTCCAGTAGTCACAGATGTGAAAGTTGGACCATAACAAAGACTGATCACCAAAGACTTGAAGCTTTTGAATTGTGGTGCTGGAAAAGACTCAAGAGTTCCTGGGACTTCAAGGAGATCAAACCAGTCAATCCTAAAGGAAATCAACCCAGAATATGCATTGGGAAGACTCATGTTGAAGCAGAAGCTTCAGTATTTGGGCCACCTGATGCAAATACCCAACTCATTGGAAAAGACTCTGATGCTGGGAAAGTTGAAAACTAAAGGAAAAGGAGGTGACAGAAGACAAGATGGTTAGATAGCATTATCAACTAAATGTACATGAATGTGAGCAAATTCCAGGAGATAGTAAAGGACAGGGGAGCCTGGCATCCTGCAGCCCATGGGGTCCAAGAGTCAAACAGGGCTTAGCAACTGAACAACAACAGTGGTTTAAGTGTCAGAAAACATCTGCATTATGTGGCATAATTTTTATTTCCTAGAGAAACAATAGAAACTAGCATGTCTATGGAAGTTCACAAAATTGAGAACTTCAGTATCCTAACCAAATAATAATATTATTTTAAAAGTTCAGGATGGGGAACACATGTATACCTGTGATGGATTCATTTTGATATTTGGCAAAACTAATACAATTATGTAAAGTTTAAAAATAAAATTAAATTTAAAAAAAAGTTTAAAGGGGACTGATAAAGCATTTCTTATGTTCTTTTTTGTCAAAACTAACATAATAGGGACATTATTTATGTAGTATGACTTGCTCCCTTCAAAGCTGATTATCCAAATTTTTTCTTGCCTACACAAGCTAGATTATTTTCACACATACAATATAATTTTGTTCATTTGTTTTTCTTTATTTTTCTTAAAGAATCAGTTAATTTAATAAAACAGGCCCTTTTTTGCCTTTGTTCAGACTGAGAAGAAAAATAATATACATATTTTGATAGAGCATTTGATTCAAAATGCTTTAAATGCTGTGTTTATAAGTCTTTTTTTTTTTCCCCAGAATATTTCTGTTACTTCTCAATGTTTTTCTTTTGGAATTTTCTATAAATTCACAATTATTTCTAAAACTTGAAATTCAAGTGCACTTTTTTTTTTTTAACCTCTTTCTACTTTCTTCCTTCAGTAACAATGGGTCGGTTGTCATTTTTTATGTACATCTGGATATTTCTTCCTTCTCTGCCCTTGCATAACTGTCAAGTGGCTTTACATACTCTCTTCACCTGACTGGCTTCCAGTCTAGTCAGACTGAAATCATGTGTCACCCCTGTAAGAAGCTACCTCTGCAGACTTGAGTTAGAGGAATCTCACCACCAACATGTACCCACTTTTCTTCCCATGGTAAGAATACTTAGCTATTTGAGCAACCCATGTCTTCCACCAGAATATGAACTCCTTGAGGGTAAGGACTATGGTTTAATTATGCATGTAGTCCCAATGCTGAGCTCTCATTACACTCAGTAATAATTTATGAAATCAGTAAATAGATAGCTGGATAGCTGCATGTCTGGATGAATTGATAAATAAATGCATATACAACCATGTTAACTATACTTCACCCATCATCTTAGTAGAGTGGTACAAAGAGTTGTTTTAAGTAGTTTTGTTATTGTCATTTTCTGAAAATCCTCAGTATGTAATTTAAAGTAACTCTTTTGATTCAGCTTATATTATAGGGAAAAGCCACTTTCATTCATTCATGTGAGAATCACCAATTTTTCTGATATTGTGCATCACTTGGATAAATCTGAACTCATTTTCAGCTGTCATATATATTATGCTAACAGATAATATTTACTGCCATGGATCATATTTGCAATAAAGACCTGCTGTTTTGATGAATGGAATCTGTTGGTTGAAGATATGTGCTTAATGTATAAAGGTGTATGTTTAGGTCCAATTGATAGGGAGAGAAAATACATTCATGTGTTAATGTCATTACATTGAGTGATTCTCAGGGTTCCACATTTGTTTGAAAATAACTAATACTTATTAATTTCTTCTAGGATTGAACATATTTAGGATGTTTTTGTTTTGTTTTTTTTCTTTAAGGAAAGCAGTATCAATGCATATCATCCTTCTTTCTGAATCAAACAAAAAAGTGTCTTGGTGCACCTCATGCATGGACTTAATATAGTTTCCAGCAGCAAAATATATGTTGATTATTTCTTTGCAATGTTGTAGCAGCATCATTAGTTTTATTATACAGCTTGAACTGCTTTCATGCCAAATTAAAAATGTAGGTTATTCAGAGGATTAAGGTTGCTAATTCAGCTAGAAGAAATTTCCAGCTCACCTATATGAAGAATTTAATTTCCTTATCATTCTACTGAAAACCATTTTTCACAATGGTTATAATCATATATACTCTTCTTTTGAAAAGACTTAAACAATTAAATTCTTAAAAACATATGCTTTTTATGTCCACTAGACCGTGGACCTTTTGAGATAGACATTGTCAGTGACTGATAAAGTGCTTGAAAGTTTCAATGCGATAATCAGTATTTTCCCAAAATGCATTTCATAGAACACTAATTTACTTGGCTATAATGTGTAATATTTAAGTAATTATTCATTAATAAATTTGGAAACATGAATTAAATTATTATGTGAGTTTCATTAAAGCAGTAGTTCTCAGTCTGTTATGTACAATAGCTAACAACATCAGTGAGAGTAAAATTATTTGACACTCCTCAGAGACCAACTAATTTTACTTCTCAGCCCTAGTCAATATCGTCAGACTCCTCTTTATTTTCATTATTCAAGTTTCGTATTTGATTGTGAAGAAGCAATGCATTTACAAATATCAAAATACATAATAAGTATAAAGTGAAAACCTTCCTTCAATCAACACTATATTCTTAACTGAGCTCCCTGCCTATATATTCACTGGCAACAATATATAGTTTTTCCTTCCACAATTTCTGTATTCATGGCATAAACTAGTATTTATATACATTATTTGTCCTGCTTTACACAGATTGTCATAGCAATAAGTAAATCAGAATATGTAAACACCTTGCCATTTTACTCAGTAGAGTATCCTGGAGATCTTTCTAAATCAATACATAAATATCTTTCTTATTTTTATTGTCATTTTGTTTGTATAGACATATAATATTTTCTTCTATGGATATAATTGATTTACTCTATTTCTAGAGTTAGATATCAAGTTTTTTCCAAAATATTGCTACTACAGACAACACATTACTTTGCATCTGTGCTTGTATATTTGAGTGATGACTTCACCAAAATATAGTCACTTAGTAAAACAGTACTGCAGTTATAATTGTGATAGATATTGCCAAATTGTCACCAGCAGATTATACCAAATATGTGACAATAATAACAGAGTCTGGCCAGCAGAAGGTGGTGCTAGATTTTTGTGTATATCTGATACACTGAAAATACAAGCAGTGCTATTTTAATATGTCAGTCTAGGGTTCACTCTCTCAGCCATGATGGACTCTTTGTGACCCCATGGAATGCAGCACACCAGGCCTCCCTGTCTATCAACAGCTCCTGTAACTTGCTCAAACTCATGTCCATTGAGTCAGTGATGCTATTCAACCATCTCACCCTCTTGCATTTTCTCCTCCTGCCTTCAGTGTTTCCCAGCATAAGGTTCTTTTCAACTGAGTCAGTTCTTCAAATCAGGTGGACAAAGTATCGGAGCTTCAGCTTCAACATCAGTCCTTCCAATGAATATTCAGGACTGATTTCATTTAGAATTGACTGGTTAGATCTCCTTTTATTCTGAGTGACTCTCAATAATCTTCTCCAACACCACAGTTCAAAAGCATCAATTCCTTGGTGCTCAACTTTCCTTATGGTCCAACTCTCACATCCATATACATTGCCAGAGTCCAGCTCCAGTAGCCAGGGAATCAACCTGAAGAGATGAGCAGTGTCAGCAGAGAATGATGGAGCCTCTGACTCAAGGTGCAGGACTGCATATTTATTTCAAACTTCAGGTTTTCTTTCATACTTTAACAAAAGCATTAGGTCAGAGGTTTAACATTTTCAGTTCCCCCTCACTCAAATTTATTGTCTCCAGAAATCATTGTTGTCCTTCAAACAGAGTTCCTGCTTCAGCGATTCTCTCAGAATCAGGTTTACTATCTATTATCTACTTCTTCTTATGTGTCCTATACTTAACTTGTGATTGCACTATAACTCATGCTTATGTCTAGGCTGCATACCACATCCCTCAGTTTATTTCTTATCTTTCTAAATCCTGTTTACCTCTAATATCCTAAGCTCACTATCTCCTAAAAAGGCTTCTAGCTATTAATATCTCTAAAATTCCTAATCTCTATAAGCTATAGTAAAATATGCTAACACTACAACATTCCTTAAATTTTTAGCTTCTAACTATTCTTAATTATTCCTAAACCCTAAGTTCAGCAAACCTTTGCCATAAACATTTCCTTCATGAACAGGTCTTAGATAACAATCCTTCCATGGCCTCAAGCTGCAGCCTATGTGCTCATCCTGGAACATTCTTTGTAAAGATCCTTAAACAAATGTCAGTGGTTAACTTTATGGATTATTCTCTGGGCACAGCTACAGAAGGCTTTGTGCTTTCTCATGCTACTCTCAAGAACAATAAGCATTTTAACATTCTTTCCAGCCAACTCAACTGAAGAAAGGAAAAAACAAGTCAGAATCACAAAACCTAACTCCTTCATCCCGGGACCGTGCCTGCAGGATGAGGAGAGGGGGTTGGGGCCGTGCCTCCATTTTGTCAGTGATGCCTAACGCGGCTCCCGACAATACATGACTACTGGGAAAACCGTAACTTTGACTAGACGGACCTCTGTTGGCAAAGTAGTCTTTGCTTTTTAATATGCTGTTTAGGTTGGTCATAACTTTTCTTCCAAGGAGCGAGTGTCTGAATTTCATGGTTGCAGTCACCATCTGCAGTGATTTTGGAGCCCAAGAAAAGCAAGTCTGTCACTGTTTCCATTGTTTCCCCATCTATTTGCCATGACATGATGGGACCAGATGCCATGACTTCGTTTTTTGAATGTTGAGTTATAAGCCAGGTTTTTCACTCTCTCCTTTCACTTTCATCAAGATGCTCTTCAGTTCCTCTTAGCTTTTTGCCATAAGGGTGATGTCATCAGTATATCTGAGGTTTCTGATATTTCTCCCAGCAATCCTGATTCCAGTTTTTGCTTATCCAGCCTGGCATTTCCCATGATGTACTCTGCAAATAAGTAAAATAAACAGGATGACCATGTATAATCTTGATGTACTCCTTTCCCAATTTGGAAACAGTCCCTTGTTTCATGCCTGGTTCTAACTGTTGCTTCTTAATGATTCTTTTCCTTCTTCTTTCTGTATGTAATCTACCCTCTAATTAGCTCATGGTCATATCTGTGTCAGGAATATCCTGGGTGAAAACAAGACTGGAGCTAAACTAGAGCTATCTTTAACACCAGTTTGAAGATTGAGATCAAGATCACGAATGTTCTTTTTTTTTTTTTTTAATTTTATTTTATTTTTTAAACTTTACATAATTGTATTAGTTTTGCCAAATATCAAAATGAATCCGCCACAGGTACACAAATGTTCTGAGGTTGACCAGGGCTATTAGTGACAGAGATGAAATATTTACATGAGCTAATAAGGATGAAACTTAGGCCTCTGGTCTTCTACTATAAGGTCTCACAAAGTATCATTCAAGGCTTAACTGGGAAACTTTCTTTGGGCTTCCCTGGTGGCTCAGACGGTAAAAGCGTCTGCCTGCAGTGCAGGAGACCTGGGTTCGATCCCTGGGTCAGGAGGATCCCCTGGAGAAGGAAATGGCAACCCACTCCAGTACTCTTGCCTGGAAAATTCCATGGACAGAGGAGCCTTGTAAGCTATAGCCCACGGGGTCGCAAAGAGTCGGGCACGACTGAGCGATGTCACTTCTCTTTCTTTATTAAGAGCAAAGTATTTAATTGCTTAAAGGCTTTGTAAAAGCCTGATCTCCATCACTCCTACAGTCTGGGGTGCTGTCTTTGCCTCTGCCATCTGATCTGCTTTAAGTTTGTCTTACTGTATCATTCTGCCTTCTGCCACTATGCATTTGCTCATATTTTCCACTCACCGGATATATCATCCTTCCTGCTTTCCCTGCTTAAATACTTCACATCCATTTAATCTCGTTTAAATTGTTACTTCCTTATGAAAGCCTTGGTTGAGTGCCCAATATAATAGGAACCTCAGAATATCAAATATATTTTGTCGTATGATATTTTACAATTGCTGTTTTAAACACCTATTTGCATGATTACTTTATTAATGCTGTCTCCTTGGTAAAACATATTAACTGACTCCTCGTCTTAGATCACACTATAAAACTATTATGTAAATATACATTGAATAAATGAAGTGTACAAATTCCCAAATAAATTAAATCATGAAGCCTTTATTTTCAACTGAAATAGCTTGCAAGACTAGAGTTCTGACAAGTATATTTTGGGAAATATTGCAAAGAGTAATAAATTTTGAAGCTGAGTTCAGTTTCTTCATTGAGTGTATAGACGGGATATTCAGATAAGTTAAGGATCTTGACCTAGTTCATGAAGACCTAGATATTGTCTTGTTCTAGGCTGAAACTAGAATAGACATCTGTTGGCTCTTAATCTAGCTTTATTTCCACAATGATATAGAATTAAAAATAAACTTCTATAACTTTTTCTATTTTTAAATGTTAGGATTTTTTACAGAGTGTAACTGTTTTATAATTTAGGGAGAAAGTAGGTGAAGCCTCTGTGATGGTTTTTTTTTTTTTTAATTTAAGATAGTTTTAGGAAGTAGATACATTATAAAAATATATATTATATGAAAGAATCTTCATTTAGTTGCACATCCAGAAAGAAAGCAGGCATAAAAGAAACTGTTTTCCCCCATAGAAGCCTGACGTTCTGTCTTAATCATCACTGCTGCTTTATACAAAGAGTAGAAAATCAATTCATTTTTCCTATTCTTACTTTTCAGCATGATGGATGAATCATGGCTAGTGGAGAATGCCATGAAATCTGTAGAAGCAAAGTCAAAAAACACTTGAAACAAATCCCTGTGTAGTCCAGGAGACTTTGTAGATGCAGTTAGAAGAAATTTCAGGTTTTTAAGTTAATTATATTATTAATTTCAGTTTACTAAAGCCAGATTTGTCATTAAATATAGAGGTTATCTTTAAGCTTATGGAAAATTGTTGAGTGGCTGTGTGAAAATCATTGGTCTTAAAATAGTACAGGATCATTCAATAGCTGTGCTATCCATTGTTTCCACTTGACTGTGCTGAACTGTTCTAAGTTCTGGAAACCAGCTGGATGTATTTTCATCAATATTATTTGACTTACACAAAATTCATTATGAATAAAAGAGCAGATTGGCTGCCTGTAACATCCAGAGATATCTGATGTTCTCACTAGCTTTAAGTTCATTATGTGTAATTATTTTAGTTGAAAGGAGGAAAATAATGTTTTTCTAATCTATACACACACAAATGTAGACATATTTTAAAATATATGTTTACATACATACTTATATGTAAGTAATCTTTCCCAGCATCAGGGTCTTTTCAAATGAGTCAACTCTCCCCATCAGGTGGCCAAAATATTGGAGTTTCAACTTCAACATCAGTCCCTCCAATGAACACCCAGGACTGATCTCGTTTAGGATGGACTGGTTGGATCTCCTTGCAGTCCAAGGGACTCTCAAGAGTCTTCTCCAATACCACAGTTCAAAAGCATCATTTCTTTGGCGCTTAGCTTTCTTTATACTCCAACCCTCACATCCATACGTGACTACTGGGAAAACCATAGCCTTAACTAGATGGACCTTTGCAGACAAAGTAATGTCTCTGCTTTTTAATATGCTGTCTAGGGTGGTCATAACTTTCCTTCTAAGGAACAAGTGTCTTTTAATTTCATGGCTGCAATCACCATCTGCAGTGGTTTTGGAGCCTAGAAAAATAAAGTCAGCCACTGTTTCCCCATCTGTTTGCCATGAAGTGATGGGACCGGATGCCATGATGTTAGTTTTCTGAATGTTGAACTTTAAGCCAACTTTTTCTCTCTCTTCTTTCACTTTCATCAAGAGGCTTTTTAGTTCTTCTTCAATTTCTGCCATAAGGGTGGTGTCATCTGCATATCTGAGGTTATTGATATTTCTTCCAGCAATCTTGATTCCAGCTTGTGCTTCTTCCACTCCAGCATTTCTCATGATGTACTCTGCATGTAAGTTAAATAAGCAGGGTGACAGTATACAGCCTTGACGTACTCCTTTTCCTATTTGGAACCAGTCTTTTGTTCCATATCCAGTTATAACTGTTGCTTCCTGACCTGTATACAGGTTTCTCAAGAGGCAGGTCAGGTGGTCTGGTATTCCCATCTTTTTCAGAATTTTCCAGAGTTTATTGTGATCCACACAGTCAAACGTTTTGGCATAGTCAATAAAGCGGAAGTAGATGTTTTTCTGGAACTCTCTTGCTTTTTCCATGATCCAGCGGATGTTTGCAATTTGATCTCTGGTTCCTCTGCCTTTTCTAAAACCAGCTTGAACATCTCGAAGCTCACCGTTCACATATTGCTGAAGCCTGGCTTGGAGAATTTTGAGCATTATTTTACTAGCGTGTGAGATGAGTGCAATTGTGTGGTAGTTTGAGCATTCTTTGGCATTGCCTTTCTTTGGGATTGGAATGAAAACTGACCTTTTGCAGTCCTGTGGCCACTGCTGAGTTTTCCAAATTTGCTGGCATATTGAGTGCAGCACTTTCACAGCATCATCTTTTAGAGTTTGAAATAGCTCAACTGGAATTTCATCACCTCCACTAGCTTTGTTCATAGTGATGCTTCCTAAGCTGCAACTGATCTCACATTCCAGGATGTCCAGCTCTAGGTGAATGGGAGTGATCACACCTTCATGATCATCTGGGTTGTGAAGATCTTTTTTGTACAGCTTTTCTGTGTATTCTTGCCACCTCTTCTTAATATCTTCTGCTTCTGTTAGGTCTGTACCATTTCTGTTTTATTGAGCCCATCTTTGCATGAAATGTTCCCTTGGTATCTCTAATTTTCTTGAAGAAATTGCTAGTCTTTCCCATTCTATTGTTTCCCTCTATTTCTTTGCATTGATCGCTGAGGATGGCTTTCTTATTTCTCCTTGCTATTCTTTGGAACTCTGCATTCAAATGGGTATATCTTTCCTTTTCTCCTTTGCTTTTGCTTTTCTTTTTTTCACAGCTATTTGTAAGGCCTCCTCAGACAGCCATATTGCTTTTTTGCATTTCTTTTTCCTGGGGATGGTCTGGCTCCCTGTGTCCTGTACAATGTCACGAACCTCCATCCATAGTTCATCAGGCACTCTGTCTATCAGATCTAGTCCCTTAAATCTATTTATCACTTCTACTGCATAGTCATAAGGGGTGTGATTTAGGTCATACCTGACTGGTCCAGTGGTTTTCCCTACTTTCTTCAATTTCTGTCTGAATTTGGCAATAAGGAGTTCATGATCTGAGCTACAGTCAGCTCCCAGTCTTGTTTTTGCTGACTGTATAGAGCTTCTCCATCTTTGACTGCAAAGGATAAAATCAATCTGAATTCGGTGTTAACCATCTGGTGATGTCCATGTGTAGATTCTTCTCCTGTGTTATTGAAAGAGGGTGTTTGCTATGACTTGTGCATTCTCTTGGCAGAACTCTGTTAGCCTTTGCCCTGCTTCATTCTGTACTCCAAGGCCAAATTTGCCTGTTACTCCAGGTGTTTCTTGACTTCCTACTTTTGCATTCCAGTCCCCTATCATGAAAAGGACATCTTTTTGGGGTGTTAGTTCTAGCAGGTCTTGTAGGTCTTCATAGCACCATTCAGCTTCAGCTTCTTCAGCATTACTGGTTGAGGCATAGGCTTGGATTACCATAATATTGAATGGTTTGCCTTGGAAATGAACAGAGATCATTCTGTTGTTTTTGAGATTACATCCAAGTACTGCATTTCAGACTCTTTTGTTGACTATGATGGCTACTCCATTTCTTCTAAGGGATTCCTGCCTACAGTAGTAGATATAATGGTTATCTGAGTTAAATTCACCCATTGCAGTCCATCTTAGTTCACTGATTCCTAGAATGTCAATGTTAACTCTTGCCATCTCCTGATTGACCACTTCTAATTTGCCTTGATTCATGGCAAACATTCCAGGTTCCTATGAAATATTGCTCTTTAAAGCATCGAATCTTGCTTCTATCACCAGTCCCATCCACAACTGGGTGTTGTTTTTGCTTTAGCTCCATCCCTTGATTTTTTCTGGAGTTATTTCTCGAGAAATCTTGATTTCTTTCTGGAGTTATACTGGAGATAAGCTACTTATCTTCAGTAGCATATTGGGCACCTACTGACCTGGGGAGTTCATCTCTCAGTGTCCTATCTTTTTGCCTTTTCTTACTGTTCGTGGGGTTCTCGAGGCAAGAATACTGAAGTGGTTTGCAATTCTTTTCTCCAGTGGACCACATTCTGTCAGACCTCTCCACCATGACCCATCCATCTTGGGTGGCCCCATATGGCATGGGTTAATTTCATTGAATTAGACAAGGCTGTGATCCATGTGATCAGATTTGCTAGATGTCTGTGATTGTGGTCTCAGTCTGTTTTCCCTCTGATGCCCTCTCTCAGCGCCTACCCTCTTCCTTGGGTTTCTCTTACCTTGGACGTGAGGTATCTCTTCATGGAAGAACCAGCAAAGTGCAGCCACCACTCCTTACCTTGGATGTGGAGTAGCTCCTCTCGGCCATGCTTGTGTGCCATCGCAGCCTCTTTGGCCAGTGAGATTTCTCTCAGAAAAGTTTAAAGGTTTTTGTATGTCCTATTGCATAAAAAAAGTTTTGCCTAGTTTGTAAAGAGGTATGAACAGTAATTCAATGGCCTTTTAAATTTTTTCTGAATTTTTTTATGATTTAAGAAGTAACTTACATTGAAATTTTGTAATAATGAAATGCTTCAAAGCATTGCTACTTACCTATGGATTTCAATAAGATTTCTCCCAGTTGTAAAAAAAAAAAAAAAAATCACTGGTTTAGCTTATATCAGTTCACTGGTAAATTCTCCCAAATATTTAAAAAAGATATTATACCAGTTCTTTACATTTTCTTCCAAAAGACAGAAGTGATGGGAATACTTCCTAACATATTCTGTAAAACCAACATTACCCTAATACTAAAACCAGACTAAGATACTAAAAGAAAGAAAACTACAGGCCAGTATTTATCATGAACATACATGCAGACGTTTTCAAAAAATATATTAGCAAATCAAACCCAACAATGTATAAGTGAATTATACACCATGACCATAGGGCATTTATTACAGATATATACAAGGTTGTTATAGCTTTCAAAAATCAATTAAGGTAATCCATCACATCAGTGGGCTAAAATGAAAAGTCAATAGCCATGTCAATAGGCAGAAAAGGTATTTAATAAAATCACATACCCATTCATGACAAAATCTCTCAAGAAACTAGCAGTAGCGAGAAACTTCCTCAGCTGATACAGAAATCTACAAAAAAACCTAATACACCTCATACTTAGAAAATAAAAAAATGAATTAACTGCATACTAAGTAGTGAGAATATGCCAGTACAATAGAGAAGTGATTGCTTCAAAGTATTCCAATAGAGACTATTCCCCATACAAGAGTAATAAAACTCCAATACTTTGGTCACCTGATATGAAGAGTGAAGAGCTGACTATTTGGAAAAGACTCTGATGCTGAAACAGATTGAAGGCAACAGGACAAGGGGGCAAGAGAGGATAAGATGATTAGATAGTATCACCAACTCAATGGACAATAATTTGAGCAACTCTGGGAAATGGTGAAGGACAGAGGAGCCTGGCATGCTGCAGTCGATGCAATCACAAAGGCTTAGTGACTGAACAACAACAACAAATAGCAACTAAATCTATAATAAGCAAATATATTCCCTTCTCATCACTCCTTTTCATCACCTTACTGCAAATCCTACCTAATCCAACAAGGCAAGAAAAAAGTAAGAGAGAATAAATACTGGAAAAAATGGAACTTTTTTTTTAAATGATTGTCTATACAGAAAATCCTGAGGTCAAAAAAATAATTCTGAAACTAATAAATTATTACAGCAAAGTTCCAAGAATCAAAGTGAGTTGTTTTCCTATAAATCAACAAAAACAATTTTAATTTTAAATAAAAAACACAATACCACCTGCACAGCACCTCCTCCCAATGGTTTTGTTATTATGTCATGGCTGTTTCCACCCTTGGCCAGCCCTGCCTCTGCAGGTCCACCCTTGGCTCCCCCACCACACAGAGGAGCCAGCCCAAGAACCCACACTGGTGTGTCCCAGAGCAGGAACCACCCACCAGCTGCCACTGAATACCTAGGTACAGGATCAGAGCAGGGTTCCAAGTCTGTGGAAGATATAACCTTGTTCCTGCCTGCCCGTCCCACTCTCTGACCTCAGGTCAGTGTCTCTCTCAGCGTCTGAGATGCTGACCTTCACTACTCAGGTAAGGACTCCAAGGACTCCACTTCCTCTAGTTCTGTCCAGCTGAGTAAACCCAGGGTGTTGTTACACCTGAGAGAAGTGAGGAGAGGGCAGTCAAGGCTCCAGAAAAAGATCCCTCGGGGGCCTCAGACAGAGGAGTGAAACCAACCATCAGGGAACATGAGTGAATTTTGCACACCCCACTCCAGTACTCTTGCCTGGAAAATCCCATGGATGGAGAAGCCTGGTAGGCTGCAGTCCATGGGGTCGCGAAGAGTCAGACACGACTGAGCAACTTCACTTACACTTTTCACTTTTATGCATTGGAGAAGAAAATGGCAATCCACTCCGGTGTTCTTGCCTGGAAAATCCGAGGGATGGGGGAGCCTGGTAGGCTGCTGTCTCTGGGGTCGCACAGAGTCGGACATGACTGAAGCGACTTAGCAGCAGCAGCAGCAGCAGGCTGCCGCATGGTAAAGAGACCCCAGTCACAGAAGAAGAGGAGATGGATTGACTGGACCATGACTGGGGAACCAATGAATTTTGCCCACTTGACTCACATTGGCTCTGGGGAGGGAGATGGACTTGCCTTGACAGGTGCAGTTCAGGAGCAGATTAGATCCAAGGGAAACTAAAAGGCCATAGAGCAATTCTAAAAGCCCAGAAGAGATGCTACCCCCATCAGTATTCCTCTTAGAATCAGTAAACCCAGGATCCCTCTTTTCCTTGACACTCTTAGATCTGAGATAGGGGTTTTCTGGAAACTTGAAATGAGTTCCCTTCTCCTAAATGACAGTCTAGGTGCCACATTTTTAAACTTTCAACCTGGAACTCCTTACATGTGGTGGGTAGGTAAGATGAAGAAAGCTGAAGTCACCTTTGCTAAGAAGCTTCCTTCCTCCCTGCCTTCTCTTTCATCCTGGAATGAACTGAAGCAGATCACAAGTCGGGGCCGGGAGGATAACCACTGGCTAGTCTGCTCTTTCTCTTTAGATCTCAGACTTTAAAAGCCCAGTCCCTGAGTATGTCTGTTAATGCCAGGTTCTTTCTCTAACTAGGCCTTTAACCCTATGTTTCTATAGCATTGCTGGTTCCCTAAGATCTTTCCTTTTTTAATTTAAATTTTAATTTAAGATGAGTTCTGTTACTTACCCCATCTTGCTACCACCTTTGTCCTTAACCCCATCCCTGTCAGGAGCCTTATTGCTTCCTATTGGATAAGAGTTAAGAGGAGAGTCTTAACCTGAAGACACTCTTTTTAAGTCTAGGGGATCTGCCCTCTGCCAATGTTCCTGCTGGCCTAGGTGAGAGCAGAAAGAAGGATCTTGGAGAGGAACCCAGGAAACTAGAATTATGTAACAAGACTTACTGATCACTGAGGATGGGAGGAGTGGTAAGATAAATAGGCTGAAAACAGTCATCCTTGAGTAAGCTTAAGGTCCTGACAAAATGGGAGCTGGAGGATCTCAAGAGCAAGTTTTCTCAAACTGGGCAATTTTGACATTTTGGGCTGGATATTTCTTGGCAGTCAGGGACTATTTGTGTTTTATAGGACATTTAGCAAGCATCCCTGGCCCACCTTAGTTGTGACAACCAAAAATGTCCCCAGATGGGGCAAATATCTCCTATAGGGCAAAGTCACCCCCAGCTGAGAACCGCTGCTCTAGAGTTAAAATATTTTCCTCTTACCTGATTTCCATTTGTTCACCCTAAGCCTTAACCATGAGTGAATGAGGGTCACTTGTAAAGTAGGCTCAATTGGGCTACACCTGATCTCCATACTCTTTCTTCAGGGTGTGGCTTGTGTTTGTGTGGGTTCATGTCTCTGTGGTGGATGTGTACTGTACTGCTCCATCCTTATGCTCTCTGGAGGAGGCGTTCCTGTGGTGTGGAGGCCTGAACAGAGTGTCACGGGATTGGGGAAGGGAGAGAGAGAAACAGAAGTGCTGCAGAAAGCCCACATTATCCTCCTCAAATTTTAAGCTGTATTTCTGTGCCCTGGTTCGAGAACCAGACACAAATAAGACTCAGGGAGTTTTGTCTGAAGACCAGTGTTTGACTGCCCACGTGGCTGAAGAGTCTGCTTTAGGTGGGAAAATAATGGAGACACAGGGTTTTTAGGGCACTTTCAGTTTTCTCAGGTGTTTTTTTCTGGCTTCTTCCTTGAAAGTTATGTCAGTTCAGTTCAGTTCAGTTCAGTCACTCAGTCGTGTCCGACTCTTTGCAACCCCATGAATCGCAGCACGCCAGGCCTCCCTGTCCATCACCAACTCCCGGAGTTCACTCAAACTCAGGTTCATAGAGTCAGTGATGCCATCCAGCCATCTCATCCTCTTTTGTCCCCTTCTCCTCCTGCCCCCAATCCCTCCCAGCATCAGAGTCTTCCAATGAGTCAACTCTTCACATGAGGTGGCCAAAGTACTGGAGTTTCAGCTTTAGCATCATTCCATCCAAAGAAATCCCAGGGCTGATCTCCTTCAGAATGGATTGGTTGGATCTCCCTGCAGCCCAAGGGACTCTCAAGAGTCTTCTCCAACACCACAGTTCAAAGGCATCGATTCTTCAGCACTCAGCTTTCTTCACAGTCCAACTCTCATGTCCATACATGACCACTGGAAAAACCATAGCCTTGACTAGATGGACTTTTGTTGGCAAAGTAATGTCTCTGCTTTTCAATATGCTATCTAGGTTGGTCATAACTTTCCTTCCAAGGAGTAAACGTCTTTTCATTTCATGGCTGCAATCACCATCTGCAGTGATTTGGGAGCCCAAACAAATAAAGTCTGACACTGTTTCCACTGTTTGCCCATCTATTTGCCATGAAGTAATGGGACCAGATGCCATGATCTTCATTTTCTGAATGCTGAGCTTTAAGCCAACTTTTTCACTCTCCTCTTTCACTTTCATCAAGAGGCTTTTTAGTTCCTCTTCACTTTTGGGCAGAATAGATGAGCTCCTGCCTGCTGTCAGATGAGAAGGTGGAGGTCATGTTAGCTCAGTAACGGGAAGCATCCTAGTCACAACTTGTTAGTGTTTCCCTTCAAAGGAGTTGATTCTGCCCTCTTGGTCTTTGTTCATGAAACTTCATTTGCTAATACTCATTTTGAGTCTTAAACTATATGCAATGTTTCTGTGAAAATATAATATGTATTTGGAACGTAAAATAATGAATAAGGAGAATATTCATTATAAAATAATGAGATAGCAGTGTAAATAATCATTCTGTGTATGGTGTGTCTTTTCTGTTCCTGGGCTAGTTTTTGTTAAGCCTACTCCAGTGTCTAAAAACTTTAGAAATTTTTGAGAAAATCATGACATTTCTCCTTTTCAAGACTGATGATATTCAGCTTTTCTCTCAATTTCTGAAAGTGGAGAATTGGATAAATGCCTAGTTTGTTAGCCTACATTTGACTAAAATGTTTGAAATTATTTCCTTCTTGATCATATTTTGAGACCTTTGCTTCATGAATTGAATGGCAATGATTTTAGAGTTTATGGTCTTCATTTTAAATATCTGCATAGATGAGTATATCTAAAATACTCTCTTTATAGAGTTGGGAATTATGAAGTAAGGCAGATTGACAAGGATGACCTTTTCATTCAAATGTTTGTGTAAGTTGTCGCTTCTTTATAATAACTGAGACTACAGAACACATATGAGTCATTCAGATGTTTATTTCATGAGATGATTAGAAAAGATGCACCTGCATTGCTACAAGCATGACTTTTTAAGGAAACTTGCTTGTTTCCACATCTAATATAAATTATGCAAGACATTCTTGGAACAATATTTTGGTGCAATAGCCAGTTTGACTTTAGCACTCATTGGCCATCTAAAATAAAATATGCAATCTAGGGATGATTAATGATTTAATAGATAATACATATGTAATAAGATATATCATGAATAAGTTATATCCCCCAAAAGTGTAAACACAGTTCACAGAAAATGAGGGCATTTGAAAGAATTATTCCTCATGGAGAGACTAACCTGTAAAGGCTATGAGCATGGACTTCAGAGCCAAACTACTTGAACTGGAAGCAGATTTCTGTCATTTACTAGCTCTGTGACTATGGGAAATCATTTAACTTCTCTGTGCCTCAGTTTTGTCATTTGTGAAACAAAGAAAATAATGTCTTTCACCTACTTTTAGAAGTTAATTATGAAGGAATTCCTAGGTGGTCCAGTAGTTAAAAATTCTTGCTTCCAATGTAGGGGTCATGAATTAAATTGCTGGTTGGGAAACTGGGATACAGAATGGTATGCACAGCCAAAATAATAATAATAATAATAATAAGGTTAATTATGGGGATTAAATGGGGCTTCCCAGGTGGCACAGTGGTAAGGAATCTGCCTGCCAATGCAGGAGTTACAGAAGACGCAGTTGCCATCGCTGGGTCAGGAAGATCCCCTGGAGGAGAAAATGGCAGTCCAGTCCAGTATTCTTGCCTGGAAAATTCCATGGACAGAGGAGCCTGGCAGGCTACAGACCATGGGGTCCAAAGACTCAGCCACAACTGAGCAAGCAAGCATGAGATGGGCATTAAATAGGCTAATACCTGTCTGGTATATAACAAGCAATCATGATGACGATGATGATGGTGATGACAGTTGTTACTTAGGTCAGTTCACTGATGTATAAGGCACATTATTCTTCAAAGTTAGATATGGGCCTGTTGCTCTAAGACACAACTATCTCTACAAATAAAATAAAACTTGATTGGGCTTCCCCAATGGCTCAGCAGGTAAAGAATCTGCCTGCAGTGCAGGAGATACAGGAGACTCGGGTCCAATCCCTGGATTGGGAAGATCCACTGGAGGAGGAAATGGCACCCATTCTTCTATTCTTGCCTCACAAATTCCATGGGCAGAGGATCCTGGCAGGCTATAGCCTGAGGAGTCCCAAAGTGTTGGACACAATTGAATGACTAAGCAGAAAAGGCAGAGGAACCGGAGATCAAATTGCCAAAATCAGTTTGATCATAGAGAACACAAGGGAAATTCAGAAAAACATTTACTTCTGCATCATTGACTATGTGAAAGGCTTTGTGTGGATCACAACAAACTGAGGAAAATTCTTAAAGGGGTAGGAATATAAGACTGTCTTACCTGCCCCCTGAGAAACCTGTATGCAGGACAAGAAGCAACAGTTAGAACTGGTCACGAAACAATGGACTGGTTCAAAATTGAGAGAGGAGTATGCAAGGCTGTATAGTGTCACCCTGCTCATTTAACACGTATATGCAGAGTACATCATGGGAAATGCTGGGCTGGATGAATCACAAGCTGCAATCAAGATTGCTAGGAGAAAAGTCAACAACCTCAGAGATGCAGGTGATGGCACCCTAATGGCAGAAGGCAAAGAGGAACTAAAAAGCCTCTTGATGAAAATGAAAGAGAAGAGTGATAAAGCTGGCTTAAAACTCAACAATCAAAAAACAAAGATCATGACATCTCGCCCTAACACTTCATGGCAAATAGATAGGGAAAAAGTGGAATCAGTGACAGATTTTAATTTCTTGGGCTATAAAATCACTGTGGATGGTGACTACAGCCATGAAATTAAAAGACACTTGCTCCCTGAAAGGAAAGCTATGACAGACATAGAAAGCATATTTAAAAGTAGCGACATTACTTTGCCAGCAAAGGTCTGTCTAGTCAAGGCTATAGTTTTTCCAGTGGTCATGTATGGATGTGAGAGTTGGATGCTAAAGAAAGCTGAGTGCCGAAGAATTGATGCTTTTGAACTGTGGTGTTGGAGAAGACTCTTGAGAGTCTCTTGGACTGCAAGGAGATCCAACCAGTCCATTCTAAAGGAAATCAGTCCTGGGTGTTCATTGGAAGGACTGATGCTCAAGCTGAAACTCCAATACTTTGGCCACCTCATGTGAAGAGTTGACTCATTGGAAAAGACTGATACTGGAAGGGTTGGGGGCAGGAGGAGAAGGAGATGACAGAGGATGAGATGGCTGGATGGCATCACCGACATGATGGACATGAGTTTGAGTGAACTCTGGGAGTTGATGATGGACAGGGAGGCCTGGTGTGCTACGATTCATGGGGTCGCAAAGAGTTGGACATGACTGAGCGACTGAACTGAACTGAATTGAAGAAAAATTTTAAAATAAATTCATTAAATCATCCTTCATTTTATTCAGTTCAAAGAAGAGGATCATGAGGCTCCTAGCAGGTAAAGCATTGTACAATCATTATTTTAAAAATATCAGTGAGCCAGCTAATTTTTCCTAAAACAAACCATGTAATCAAAATGAAGTTCATGATCTTGCACAGTGAAGAAAAGGAAATTACTTAGATAAGACTATATCACTGTGTGGGTATTAGTGGCAACCACATCAGTTTGGAATGAAAGATTTTACAGTAGTAAAACAAATTTAATGGGCCAGTTCACTCTGTGTCAATTACACTGTTAAAATTTACTATTGAAATACTGTAAGGGATTACCATCCATTCAGTTTATTTGCAGGTTCTGTCCTGTATATCAATAGAACATTTTTCCTCAGAAAAATGAAATAGCAACAGCACAGTAAATCTGGAAACAACAAAAGCAGTTGCACTTTTTAAAGAAATGGAAAATGTGCCATATACACACACACATGATGTACATAACCCAAATTCATACACTTTGAGCTTTTTTTGTTGCAGAACTTTAAACCATAAATAATGCATTTTAAGCAGATAAAAAATAGAAATTATTTTTTAATTAGCCCATTCAGGTAATATACTGAATTTAAGCAGTAATAGTCTGTAAACAAATAACTTAGTAGTATCATAGAGTTATACCCACACTATGAAATTTAATGAATCTCATCTACATATGGATTCTACACAAATGAAATCAATTAAATTAATTCTTAGCATCTTGACCAGGAAATATTGGTCTCTTTTATATAACAGAACTTTCATCAATGCTCTTTATCTTGATTTTTTTTTCATTCTCCAAACTCTTTTACATTAGCCAAGTAGCAGAAGAAAAGGTACCTGACTTTTCCTCCTATGAGTGAAGTTCCAAATAAAGAGTTGCATATGGATTATTCCCTCCAAGAAAAATTTATAAAATAATTGAGAGCCTCCTATGTAACAGGTGACTGAGAAAATACCTATATTGAAACAGGTAGGAAAAGCTGAGATACACTCATGTTATTAACACCCCCCCTCTCCCCCCAGCACAGCACTTTACAATTGGGAGGAAATCCCCAACACCAAGCTCTCCCTGAGGAGGAAAGTGCTGGGCTTGGACCACAGATCTAGCATCCCAACTTTTATGGCTGCCATGCAACGGACTAGCTTACAAATCACTTAACTCTGAGAGCCCATGGGGCTGTGCATTCACAAGTGTCCTGGGACCACATAAAACAGGCAGTTTTACACAGTAGTTTTCCTGGCTCAGTGCAGAGGGAGTAGGCAAAATGCCAAGCTCCCAAGGGAGTTATTGAATACACCATCAAGTTAAATAAATAACTATAGAGTATAAATTAGTGTGGAGTAATGGTATTACTGACCCATTTCATTAAATTATACAGGTAAAAATTGAAGATTAAAATAAAATGCTCACATGGGTGTAATTTTGTACTCAACAATAGGTTTCTTTAAAAGTTTAAAATCTAAAACTAATATCTGTAATTTAGTGAATTTTGGGTCATGTTTGGCATTTCTAATGTGCATTTCTTACATTTTTTCCAGATTTTTAGATTTTTTTCTTAATTCCATGTTCAGTGGACTAGAACTGTTTCATATTATTGGTATTATTAGAGAACTCTTATGTTTTGATTTTTATCACTTTGCACATGACTAGCTTTATCATAATGATCAAGATTACTTTATGCCTTATTGTTGAGAAATGGAAGATGTTCATGAAATACTCAGTACTATTATTTCTGTCAACTCTTTCTCACTTTCCATTGACATAGCATTGCAAATGCTGAAGGCTCCAAATGCAAGTGAATCGATTTTGTGGATATTACCTATATTGCTTATTTTTTTCTTGGCCTTTAATCTTTAATGTTATATTATGAAGATGATGGGAAGGCAATGTGATAAATGAAAGGACAGATATTGATTATCTCTTCAATTCCAAGGGCATTAGTTTCTATACATTCTTACCTGTCATATAATAGGTGTTCTTCATTTTCCACATACTCCACTAGTGTCCAATAAAAAGTATTATGTACTAGTATGTGTAGTTTAGATAGCAAATGTGCAAATTTTCATGACTTAATTCTACATATTTGAAGCCTCTGAAATAAACACTTTTAAAAGCATAGCCACAAGCGTTTAAAACCATATAGAGAGGCATCTATGTAAAAACCATTTTTGCTTTTGTAAATTTATATTCAGTTAGTTGGATTCAGTCATCATCCATTAGATGTGAACTCACTTATTTTTCTTTCTCATTTCTGATATATGCTGTCTCTTGAAAATCTACATTCTTTGTTTTTTATAGTCTAGTTGTTGGAGGTCTCTTCTTATGTGTGTTTGTATGGCTGTAGTAAATATATTTTTGTAACTTCTTTTTCCTATCTTACTACTTTTCTGCAATATTATATGTGCTTAGAATAATGAAAACTAGCAATACTGCTGGAGAAGGCAATGACACCCCACTCCAGTACTCTTGCCTGGAAAATCCCATGGATGGAAGAGCCTGGTAGGCTGCAGTCGATGGGGTCGCTAAGAGTTGGATATGACTGAGCGACTTCACTTTCACTTTTCACTTTCATGCATTGGAGAAGGAAACGTCAACCCACTCCAGTGTTCTTGCCTGGAGAATCCCAGGGACCGGGGAGCCTGTTGGGTTGCCGTCTATGGGGTTGCACAGAGTCGGATACAACTGAAGCGACTTAGCAGCAGCAGCAGCAATACTGCTAAATGACTCTAATGGGTACTATAAGAAATTTTGTGTTACCTAGTTACCTATAGCTTCCCACGTGGCACAGTGGCAAAGAATCCACCTCCCAATGCAGGATACACAAGAGACGCGGGTTCAGGATGATCTTCTGAAGAAGGAAATGGCAACCCACCCCAGTATACTTGCCTGGAAAATTCCATGGACAGAGGAGCCTGGTGGTCTGCAGTCTATGGGGTTGCAAAGAATAGGATATGACAACACATTGCACACAGGGCTACACACAGTTAGTCTGTATAGTTAGGAAACAAAAACTATATCAGTAAATTGAACACAGAAAATTTCATTTGAAGAATTGTTAACTAGAGAAGAAGATCAAGATGTTGGAGTGGAAGGATACTAAACTCATATCCCCCCACAGACATACCAAAAATACAACCTCGTGTGAAACAACTTTCAATGAAAACAACCTCTTCTACTACCAAAACTATAAAGAAACATACTCACAGAACTGAGTAGGAAGAGAACAGAAGCAATTGAGTCAGAACTTTCAATGCAAGCAGAGGACATAGAAAAGGAGGGGGATGTTACTGACTCACGGATCCTCCTTGAGGAGTGAAGGGTTCAAGCCACATATTAGGCACTACAGCCCTGGGGTTTGACACCAGGAAGATAAGTATTCCTTAGCTGATTTGAAAACCAGTGGGATTTAACATAAATACTCCAAGATGCTGAGATTCTACTTGCTAAGAGGATACACACACACTTGCTTATGCCGGGGATAAGGCAAAGAAAGCAGGTTGAAAACTGCATGGAGCTTCAGCCAGTTACCCACTACAGGCCCAGTGCACATCCTAGCCCACACCAGTCATCCACCCCAACCCTCTTGCTCTGGTGCTGCTCTTCCTTGGGGTGAAGGCGGCCTTTGTCAAGAAGAGAGCACTCACATAGAACAGAGTCAGCTGAGGCACAACTCTACCTGTTAACAGGGTTAAGACAACCATTTCAGCATGCTTGCATGCAGAATCTGTAGGTTGAAAACTGCCTGAGACTCTAAGCAGCTTCCCAGTACCACCCTAGCATGCACTCAGATTGTACTGGATGCCTGCTTCATCCCCTCTTGCTCTGGCACTGCTCTCCACTAGGGCAAAGTCTGCTATTGCCAAGAAAAGTATGCTCACTCAGCAGGGACAGAACCAGCTTGGATCTGACCTCAGGGCTTCTGCACCAGTACCTTGGGCCCCGACTACCCAACCACAGGGTGGTGACTACCAGTGAACACAGAAAAAAGCTCCAGCTCACACCTGTCTCTGACTCTAACCCCTTCAGTCCTACATCCCACCAACATGGTAGTTGCCAGTTGGTACCAGGTACCAGATGGTACCCCAGGAGAAGGCATGTCCAATGCTCACTTTAGATCCAGCTTCTCCACCAAAACCACTAGGCACACGCAGATTGCACAGGGACATGCTCATATAAGAACAGTCCCTCAAAGCATTAGCTATTTCACCTAATTTCATAGAGACAGAGAAATTTAAACAAAATGGGAAGACAAGAAAATGAAACATATATAAATAATTTACCAGCTAAAGAATTCAAAACAATAGTAATAAGAATGCTAACTGAATTTGAGAGAAGAATCAATGAACACAGAATTTTAACAAAGAACTAGAAAATATTAAAAAGAGCCGAAAAATTATAACTGAAATGAGAAATACACCAGAAGGAATTAACAGCATGCTAGGTCATACAGAAGAGCATGAGCAATCTGGAAGATATGATAATGGAAATCAACCAGTTAGAACAGTAAAAAGAAAGACATTTTAAAAAATAGAATAGTTCAAGGAAGCTCTGAGATGATCTCAAGTACACCAGCGTTTGTGTTTTAGGGATCCTAGAAGGAAAAGAGAGAGAGAAAGGTCGAAAATGTTCAGGACTGAAAACTTCCTGAACCTGAGAAAGGAAACAGATTTCTGGGTAAAGAAGGCACAGAGAGTCCCAAACAATATGTATTGAAAGAGACTCACACAAATGTCATAATTTAAATGGCAAAATTTTTTTTAAGAATTTTAAAGGCAGCAAGAGAGAAAAAAATGTCACAAGGGATCCTCTGTAAGGCTATCAACTGATCTAGAAGTAATAGCCAAGACATGGAAGCCATATAAATGTTTATCAACAGATGAATGGATAAAGAGGATGTACTACACACATATATAAAGACATAAAATGCAATATTGCTTATTAAAAAACATCAAAATTTTGCCATCTTCAACAAAATATATGGACCTAGAGTGTATAATACTTAGTGAAATGAGGCAGATAAACACTGCATGTTGTATTCTGTATGTGAAATCAAAAAATAAGTGAATGTAATAAAACAGAAGCAGACTCACAGATGTAGAGAATAAATGAATGGTTACTGAGAATTTGGTAGGAGGAGAATTTGGGGGAGGAGCAAGATAGGAATAGGGGATTAAAAAGTACAAACTACTATGTATAAAATAAATATATTACCAGGTTATATTGTACAGCAAGGAATATAACCAATATTTTATAATAACTTTATAACCTGTAAAATATTGAATCACTATTTTGTATACCTGAAATTGAGATAATATTGTAAACCTACTATATCTCAAAAAAAGCCTGTATATCTATAAAGGCTTTCAAAAAGAAAATGAGTCAGAAATGAAATGAAAGAATCAGAACACCACTATTTTACAAACATAATTTCGAGAGGGAGAAATTAAAACTGCTGTTTCGTGGTCCAGCTGTCTCCTGAATATCTGACTGCTGGAAAAGCAGGGAGTGGAGTAGGGAGTGGTACCCCTTGGGAGAGAGGGCAGGCAATTTGGTCTAATCTTTTAATAAACATGCTAATAACTGGACTTCTTAAAAAAGGAATTAATGCTGTTTGCTAGGAGGTCTGTTCTTTTCTATAGAATTCTCATCAATTCTGATAATCCCAGAAGAATTGCTGATGATAAACAAAATTAGAATCTATGGAATCATGAAGCATGGTCTCCAGGAAAATTTCATGTGAACTCTGTAACCATATGAAAATGAAATGATGTTTTTAAACATAAACAGTCTCACAGTGTGGGGCCATCCACAAACTTGACTTGGAGGCTTCATCTCTTATCCTAGACCAGAAGCATATGCCCACTATAAGAAGAAATGATCTAGGGATATTACTAAGCCTCTTCTTGTTTTATTTATACCTCTTACATTATTGTGCCCTTAGAATTACTAGTTAAGCTTGAAACTGGTTAATATCTCAGATTTACGTAGGTATATGATACTTTGTTAGCTCATAAATTATTTTGACCTTGTTCATAAATAGGAACCAAACTGTTGGGTAAAAAGTTAATTGGGGATAGGAAAGTAAAGTGAACTCAAAGATTTTTTTACTACTTATAAAGGAAAAATATTCATTTAAAATTGTGAAATCTGTGAGGCACTCTATCATTATGTGCTTCTCTCATAAAGTCCATGGGGTCTCAAAGAGTCAGATACAGCTGAAGCAATTTAGCATGAAAGAAGGCTTGTAAAGATGCTAAAATTGAATTTAGTCAAACTTCTAGACAGAACTTCAAGTTTACCGGGAAAATATCAACATCTCAAAGAACCCTATGAAGAAATAATCTGATGGATCCCAAATGTGGGATAGTCTATGAGAAGACTGACTTAATTTTTTTTAATAGCCAATATCATAAACAACATTTTCTCAGTTTAAAGAATAAGCAGAACTAACTATGCTGGGGGAATATAAAATATATGACAAAAAATATTTATAAACGTAAGGAGTACATGTAGAAAACCCTGTTCCTATTATTGCCTTCAGAAACTTCCCATGGATATGTGAAGAATTCAACAAATATTTGCTAAATTTGTCTGTCTATAAGTATGAGATGGCTGGATGGCATCACCGACTCAATGGACGTGAGTCTGGGTGAACTCCGGGAGTTGGTGATGGACAGGGAGGCCTGGCGTGCTGCGATTCATGGGGTCACAGAGTCGGACACGACTGAGCCACTGAACTGAACTGATAAGTAAAGTGGGTATCTTATTAAACATTTAATCTGTTTGAGGCCAAGGAGAAATTTATAGTTGATTAGTATTTGTACTTGTCTATTAAAATCACATCAAAATAAAAATTTTCAAAACACAATGAAACTGCATTTAGCTAGTGGCACCTATTTTTAAGAAACTAATAAAGACATTGGTTGAAAACAATAAACTTTGCAAGACTAATATTTTTCATTGCTAAAATGACTTTCTTTTTTATATATTGTTTTTATTAATCACTTCACTGTAAACATCATAAAACTTTATAATCAAACATTTTGTAAATAGAATCTATACTACTGTAAAAGAAGTACCACAATTATTTACATGCTGTAGTGATGAATTTTGCATTTATTGAAGAGAAGTGTACAAACCAACTGCTTTTAAAAAAATTTAAATTAAGATATTTCAGAGCATTACTATCATGCATTTTGTAAATACCTCACAAGCACTTAGAACACAGTTGCCAGAGAGTACTAGCCTCCCTAATAATATTTATATAGATTTTAATGGGCTTCTATAAGTTTTTTTTTATAAAACCACTTGAACATTGTCAAAGATATAGTCAAATGCCATGGTCAAAATTGATTCCACTGACTAGTACATCAACATTTTCATGTAATTTATAACTGGATCCAGTTTTTTAAACCTTTTTCCTCTATTCAGATAAGTTCAGTCACTTAGCTGTGTCCGACTCTTTGTGACCCCATGAACCGCAGTGTGCCGGGCCTCCCTGTCCATCACCAACTCCCAGAGTCCACCCAAACCCATGTCCATTGTTTCAGTGATGCCATCCAACCATCTTATCCTCTGTCGTCCCCTTTTCCTCCTGCCCTCAATTTTTCCCAGCATCAGGTTTTTTTCAACTGAGTCAACTCTTTGCATCAGGTGGCCAAAATATTGGAGTTTCAGCTTCAACATCAGTCCTTAAAATGAACACCCTATTATTGAACAGGGACTGTTCTCCTTTAGGATGAAGTGGTTGGATCTCCTTGCAGTCCAAGGGACTCTCAAGCATCTTCTCCAACACCACAGTTCAAAAGCATCAATTCTTCAGCGCTCAGCTTTCTTTAGCATCCAACTCTCACATCCATACATGACCACTGGAAAAACCGTAGCCTTGACTAGATGGACCTTTGTTGACAGAGTAGTGTCTCTGCTTTTTAATATGCTGTCTAGGTTGGTCATAACTTTCCTTCCAAAGAGTAAGCGTCTTTTAATTTCATGGCTGCAATCACCATCTGCAGTGATTTTGGAGCCCATGTATAACCTCTAATCTGATGCAGAACATCACTAAAGCTTATCTATAACAAACTTGGGATGCTTTGTCATAGCACATAAAATATCTCATGAATGTGTCTGATTAATTTTTACTAAGTGTATTCATTGGTAAGATCCCCTGGAGAAAGAAATGGCAACCCAGTCCAGTATCATTGCCTGGGAAATCCCATCGGCAGAGGACCTGGTGGGCTATAGTCCATGGGGTCACAAAAGAGTCAGACACGCCTTAACTAACAAAACAGAAAGTGTATTTATTGTATTAGTTTGAGCTTAGTGACTCAGTCATGTCCAACTCTTTGCAACCCCATGGACTGTAGCCTGCCATGCTTCTCTGTCCATGGGGATTCTCCAGGCCAGAATACTGGAGTGGGTTGCCATTCCCTCCTCCAGGGGATCTTCCTAACCAAGGGATCAAACCCAAGTCTCCCACATTGTAGGCAGATTCTTTACCATCTGAGCCACCAGGGAAGCCCAATATTGATATACCAGAGTGGAAATGCAAAGGAAAATAATTTTCTTTTACCCTTTCTCAGTTTTCTGTTCATGGATAGTTTACCTAATTAGCATTTGCCTGCCACCACAGATTGCACTCATCTCACACGCTAATAAAGTAATGCTCAAAATTCTCCAAACCAGGCTTCAGCAATACATGAACCATGAACTTCCAGATGTTCAAGCTGGTTTTAGAAAAGGCAGAGGAACCAGAAATCAAATTGCCAACATCTGCAGGATCATGGAAAAAGGAAGAAAGTTCCAGAAAAACATCTATTTCTTCTTTATTGACTATGCAAAAGCCTTTGACTGTGTGGATCACAATAAACTGGAAAATTCTGAAAGAGATGGGAATTCCAGACCACCTGATCTGTCTCTTGAGAAACCTATATGCAGGTCAGGAAGCAAAATTAGAACTGGACATGGAACACAGACTGGTTCCAAATAGGAAAAGGAGTACGTCAAGGTGGTATACTGTCACCCTGCTTATTTAACTTCTATGTAGAGTATATCATGAGAAAAGCTGGGCTGGAAGAAGCACAAGCTGGAATCAAGATTGCCGGGAGAAATATCAATAACCTCAGATATGCAGATGACACCACCCTTATGGCAGAAAGTGAAGAGGAACTCAAAAGCCTCTTGATGAAAGTGAAAGAGGAGAGTGAAAAAGTTGGCTTAAAGCTCAACATTCAGGAAACTAAGATCATGGCATCTGGTCCCATCACTTCATGGGAAATAGATGGGGAAACAGTGGAAACAGTGTCAGACTTTATTTTTCTGGGCTGCAAAATCACTGCAGATGGTGACTGCAGCCATGACATTAAAAGATACTTAGTCCTTGGAAGGAAAGTTATGACCAACCTAGATAGCATATTCAAAAGCAGAGACATTACTTTGCCAACAAAGGTCCGTCCAGTCAAGGCTATGGTTTTTCCAGTAGTCATGTATGGATGTGAGAGTTGGACTGTGAAGAAAGCTGAGCACCAAAGAATTGATGCTTTTGAACTGTGGTGTTGTAGAAGACTCTTGAGAGTCCCTTGGACTGCAAGGAGATCCAACCAGTCCATTCTAAAGGAGATCAGCCTTCTTTGGAAGGACTGATGCTAAAGCTGAAACTCCAGTATTTTGGCCACCTCATGTGAAGAGTTGACTGATTGGAAAAGACTCTGATGCTGGGAGGAATTGGGGGTAGGAGTAGAAGGGGAGGACAGAGGATGAGATGGCTGGATGGCATCACCGCTCAATGGATGTGAGTTTGAGTGAACTCCGGGAGTTGGTGATGGACAGGGAGGCCTGGCGTGCTGCAATTCATGGGGTCGCAAAGAGTCGGACATGACTGAGAAACTGTACTGAACTGAACTGAACTGAACAGATTTTGCTACCGCCTCACTTTGAGTAAGAGGATGTCAGTAGTCCTTGACTTCTACCAGAGACACTTTTTCAAAGTCTATATTGTATCCTTCTCCCAGTATGCCGATAGGGCTTTGAATGTCGAGTGACTTGAAGCCATATGCTGCTGCTGCTGCTAAGTCGCTTCAGTCGTGTCCAACTCTGTGCGACTCCATAGACGGCAGCCCATCAGCCTCCTCCATTCCTGGGATTCTCCAGGCAAGAACACTGGAGTGGGTTGCCATTTCCTTTTCCTGCTGGGAGCCAGCGTGAGGAACTCTGCCCGTGGCAAAGGTCATGAGGAAGGAGGCTCCGCATACACAAAGGCGGGATCGAGCCTCAGGAGTCCCCCTAGAAATTCTTGAGCATCTACCCCCAAAACCAGAGTCTGCCTACTTTACTGCTTTGTGCTCTCACCTACACCTCTGACTTTACGGGGGGCTGTCCTGGGCGTGACAAGAGTGTTTTAGTTCACAACCGTGAGAGGCATGAGATGTTCTAAACTGTCTGAATACAGATTCCTTGGAGCAGTTAAAAGATTGATTAGAAATTGTATTGGTGAAGGGTTTTTCACTTCTTGGGCCAATGTTTGCTGCTAAGTCTCCATATCCCTTACCTACTGTGTCCCTGGCAGTGTATTGATTAATATAATTGGTGTAAGTAGTAGCTTTAATATTTGTAAACTTGGACCCTTGAGTTAATTCTTTCTCTTGTTATAGCCCACCACACCTTTGCTCTGTAGGAATGCAACTTTATCTAATGCTTTTGGAGGATGGTGCCTGACTAATCACCTTTACAGAAAAATAAGTTTTCTGAAGAAAGGGTCTTAAAATGTTAACAGGCCTCCGGGCCAGAAGATGATGCAAATCACCTAAGCTTTTGCTATGATAAGTGTGCAGGAAGAAAGCCTGGCTTACTGCATGACTCTACCCCTTCCCCCATTATCCTCTATGCATAACTTAAGGTATAAAAACTACTTTGGAAAATACAGTGTGGGCCTTGTTCACCGAAACTTGGTCTCCCCTTGTCGTTCTTTCCCTCACCTTCTGGCTGAATTATTCAGCCTCTTTTCTCCACTGAATTTCCTCACTGAGCTATCCTTATTTAACCACTCTTTATATCCTTAATTTGGAGAAGGCAATGGCACCCCACTCCAGTACTCTTGCTTGGAAAATCCCATGGACGGAAGAGCCTGTTAGGCTGCAATCCATGGGGTCGCTAAGAGTCGGACACGACTGAGCGACTTCACTTTCACTTTTCAGTTTCATGCATTGGAGAAGGAAATGGCAACCCACTCCAGTGTTCTTGCCTGGAGAATCCCAGGGACGGCAGAGCCTGGTGGGCTGCCGTCTATGGGGTCGCACAGAGTCGGACACGACTGAAGTGACTTAGCATAGCATAGCATAGCATATATCTTTAATTAACATTTAATTAAGCAATTGTTTCCTGATCCTCACCGACGCCGTCCCCACTTTGAATTCCCTGGATCCACTGGGGCTGGACCCCGGCATTCTCCAATGCATGAAAGTGAAAAGTGAAAGTGAAGTTGCTCAGTCGTGTCTGATTCTTAGCGACCCCATGGACTGCAGCCTACTGGACTCCTCCGTCCACGGGATTTTCCAGGCACGAGTACTGGAGTGGGGTGCCATTGCCTTCTCTGAAGCCATATACTCCTCCACTAATGGTTAGTGCTAGTTGTCTCCTGATTTTGAATCACATCTTTGATCTTTTCCTTAATTTGGACAACTATGTTGTTCTGTCTGGGAGACAATCATGACACTAGCTAATTTTAAAAATAGTAAGAAATTGCAACCACTTTGGATAATTTAAGGGCAATGGATACTAAAAGTATGATCCTATCCTATGACTCAGAAATTCCATCCTTTGTTATATACTCAAGAGAATTGACTATATATACATATATGTATACTAAAAGATATTAGAAGAATGTTTATAGCAGTTTTATTCCTCATTGTCCAAATTGAAACTATCTCCTTGCCTATCTACAGTAGGATGGCTACAAAAATTCTGGTGCATGTATACAACTGAACAATATATAGCAACAAAAAAGATCAGTTGCTGCTACATGAAAGTCTTCGATGAAACTCACAGTCATTATGATGAATAAAATAAGTCAACACAAAGTATGACTATGTATGATTCCATATATAAGAAATTAAAGACAAGACTAATCTATAGAAACATAATGCAGAAATAGTGGTTTTCTCTGGGACCAATGACTGAAAGTGGAAGGGCACCATGGATCCTTAAAGTATGTTAGGAATTATCCAGGAAGTTATTATACAACACATTGAGATTTTATACTTTGTTCCCTTTAAGTTTTTATAACTCAAAATAAAGAGAGCAGAATGTTCTAGCATGAGAAACAGGAAATTCCTGGTTAATCAAGCATCATGAGAAAACCTCTGTTCATATTAAAGAAAAATCAAGAGAAAATTTGCATATTTTTGTTTAAATATTTAGGAAAACCCCATATAAAAACATTTCAATATTAATTCTGTATGTTATTTTTTTACAGATACACACATCTATAGAAGTTCACTTTAATCTTTTGATAAAATCTAATAAAATAAGTGGTGAAAAATGAATCTGAGTTCCACTTAGCTCACAGAATACACAGAAAGCAGTGATTCCAGAACAATATTTTATAAAAAAAAAAAAAAAGGAAAAATCCTGATTACCCATTGAATAAATTATCCCACCTTTCATCTTCTGAAACTGTATAATTTTGACAATTAAGGTATGAACAAGAATATATTTGATATATAAATATCTTAAGTATATATAAGGTTTTTCAATAATTAATTCATTGAGTGAGGTTTGCTTCAATTTAGTGTTCTTATTTCCAGGTGAAATCATCTATTAGTGAATATGCTCTGTCTTAGAAAGCCTAGGAAAAGAAAAAACCACCATTGCCAGAAAGATGGCTGTGGTTAAGCTTTCCAGGACCAAGTACTGTCCTTCCAGCTCAACCAATCACTAGAGTAATAGAATTATTATTATGCTCAAATTATTCTAGGTATTTTACTAGACAGGATTGTAGCAGATTTTGATACTTAGTGTTTTCTTATGGGAGATGGGAACAGGCTTCCTATGCTTAGTCTTCTGAAACCCTTTAGACTCTGACCTGCATTTATGGAATGAGTCTTCTCAATTCTTTGTTGTACCTATTTTAATTAGATTCTTCTAAAACTCCAGTCCCAACTCCTTATGTGAACTCTCATAAAGGCAAGAAGATCAGCTCATTCAAAGTTTTATTATTGAAATCTACAACATGAACTCTAAGAAATCAGTTTGTGATTACTTGTAAATTTGCCCTATGAATTCATGAAGAATGAAATGATTAAGCTGCTGGTTCTATACCAGTAACTCTTGTTCACTTTGCCTATATAATCTTCTGAAGGGCAAATGTAGGTCTTCTTGTCAAACAACGTTTTGCATGAAACATCATTAAGAAATCATCTAATGAGGTATTATTGTGTAATTATCTCAGTATTTCAATTTAACTTTGTTTTGTAAAATAAACCAATCATTTTCCTCATAGCAGTTCATAGTCATGTAGAATTTCCTTTTCTTTTTCTATATTTTTAAACTTAGTTTTCTTGCCAGAGGCAGAGATGTTTCTGAGGCTCTAAATCATGTTGTTGATTCTGCCCCATTATTTTATACACTTCAAGTTGCAACTAGCAATACCTCTATAGAAATTTATATAATAGCATTAAATAACATCAGACTCAATGCATTTCTTCAAGGATGAACTAAGTGTTCATATACAGTTTGTATTTAACAGTCACACAGAAGCACATTGAAGATACTTAAAGGCTGAGAGAAGTCTGAGACCTCTAGTTTTCAGTTCCTATAGTGAAATTTTTGGTTATGACAAAAATGTTCTACTAAACACTTTTCTTTTTATGGTCTAATTTTTCTGGGAGGTATATTGATCAAAAGTATTTTGGCAGTTGAAACTGAACAGTAGAATAATGTCCAGGTTCTTACATGCAGCTGATAATGTACTGGTGTAGTAAATGAAAAGCAAGACAAAAAACCTCTAGGAGAGCCCATAAAACATAGTATTACAGACTATTAACTCCACTATAGATATCCAGTACTATATGAGAAATATTAAAAGAGAGTTTAAAGTTACAACTGCAAAGCATTAATTCATTTCCTACTAGTGTTTTCCCAAGGGCCAGTTTTAGGGTTTGAGGGGATTTAAGTTTTAAATAGCATTCAGTTCAATTCAGTTCAGTCGCTCAGTCGTGTCCATCTCTTTGCGACCCCATGAATCGCAGCACGCCAGGCCTCCCTATCCATCACTAACTCCCAGAGTTCACCCAAACTCATGTCCATCGAGTTAGTGATGCCACCCAGCCATCTCATCCTCTGTCATTCCCTTCTCCTCTTGCCCCCAATCCCTCCCAGCATCAGAGTCTTTTCCAATGAGTCAACTCTTCGCATGAGGTGGCCAAAGTATTAGAGTTTCAGCTTTAGCATCAGTCCTTCCAAAGAACACCCAGGACTGATCTCCTTTAGAATGGACTGGTTGGATCTCCTTGCAGTCCAAGAGACTCTCAAGAGTCTTCTCCAGTGTTACTTCCTCACTAACTGACCTTCTTATTTGGTTCAAATTACATAAGGAAAGAGACTGCTTAGAAAACAGTATTTTGGAGGAAATAGGCAAAATCTTTCTGAAGACAAACTTCCAAACTGACATTATGATTTTAAAATGGTCTGTGAATTAATACAATTGTAACATAAAATATGATGGTTAGATAGCATCACCTACTTAATGAACATTAATTTAAATAAACTGCAGGAGATAGTGGAGAACAGGAAAGCCTAGTGTGCTACAGTCAATGGGTCTCAAAGAGTCAGACAAGACTTAGTGACTGAATAGCAACAAAGATAAAATGTGAAAGCAACCACTGAGTATATAGATTTCTGATGTGCATGATTGAAAGTTTCTGAGTTCACACCATGCCTGGGTGATTCTGCAAATCCATTATAAGTACACACTTCAGTAGGACAAATAAAACATCTGTGATGTCAGTAGTATACATAAAACCACTTTTATTACAGTACACAAGAGCAATTTATGTCAGCCATGCATTTAAAAAACCTTGTGGCATACTGTATTTATGGAGTCAATGTATTTATTTTGATAGGAAAGAATATCCTCGTGGGGGTCTACTGAGAAGTGATATTTTATCAATTATGTGTAAATCGTACGTATACGGTTTCAAATGTTTTTGAAGTTTTAACTCCAATTGCAAGCCTGTCTCCAACTGTCACCTTTTTTGTTGACAAAATATATATTAGGTTCTCTGAAAATACAATATGACAAAGTCTATTTGGAAAATTTGTGTATCAATATATAGCTGAATTTCATTATGCTTTATGGCTCATCTCCCACTCACAGTTAGTTTCCACAGGGTCTTTGTAAGGTCCAATAAGCCTGAATTAACATCATAAATTATAGTTTTAAAAAACATTTCTGTGAATATCAGTATTTATAAATCTTTAGTCAAAGTATTGACATCACAATATTGAGAATTTAAGTTAAATTGATAGACAATAGCCATGAAATTAAAAGATGCTTTCTCCTTGGAAGAAAAGCTATGACCAACCTAGACAGCATAAGAGACACTGATGTATAGAACAGTCTTTTGGACTCTGTGGGAGAGGGAGAGGGTGGGATGATTTGGGAGAATGGCATTGAAACATGTATAATATCATATATGAAATAAGTCACCAGTCCAGGTTTGATGCACGATACTGGATGCTTGGGGCTGGTGCACTGGGACGACCCAGAGGGATGGTACGGGGAGGGAGGAGAGACGAGGGTTCAGGATGGGGAACACGTGTATACCTGTGGCGGATTCATGTTGATATATGACAAAACCAATACAATATTGTAAATTTAAAAAATTAAATTAAATTAAAAAAATAAAATAAAAAAATTAAAAGTGGAGACATTACTTTGCCAACAAAGGTCCGTCTAGTCAAAGCTATGGTTTTCCCAGTAGTCATGTATGGATCTGAGAGTTGAACTATAAAGAGTTGGACTGAGCACTGAAGAACTGATGCTTTTGAACTGTGGTATTGGAAATACTCTTGAGAGTCCCTTGGATTGCAAGGAGATCCAACCAGTCCATCCTAAAGGAGATCAGTCCTGAATATTCATTGGAAGGACTGATGCTGAAGCTGAAGCTCCAATACTTTGCCCACCTGATGTGAAGAACTAATTGTAAAAGACCCTGATGCTGGGAAAGATTGAGGGCAGGAGAAGGGGATGACAGAGGATGAGATTGTTGGATGGCATCACCGACTTGATGGACATGGGTTTGAGTAAGCTCTGAAAGTTGGTGATGGACAGGGAAGCCTGGCATGCTGCAGTCCAGGGGCATGACTGAGTGACTGCACTGAACTGAGGCTATCACGATGCTGCTGCTGCTGCTTCTGCTGCTAAATCACTTCAGTCGTGTCCGACTCTGTGCGACCTCATAGGTGGCAGCCCACCAGGCTCCCCCATCCCTGGGATTCTCCAGGCAAGAGTACTGGAGTGGGTTGCCATTGCCTTCTCTGAGGCTATCCTCGTGACATGCTTAACATTGCTAATTATGTTGTACATTTATGAAGAAATTAACATCTATTACATATGAAATGATACTTTCATTTTTTATTTTCTAAGGTATTAATGAGATATTAAAATAAGACAAGTAGCACTCTATAACATTCGATTTTTGCTATTCGGAGTTTATGATAACTACATCTAGACTGCAAAAGTTTTCCTTCGAATTATTCAAATAGTGATATTAAGAAAGCAAAACATACAGAAAAATAGTATAATTTTTTAGTGCATGAGAGAAACTGTATTATTGTGAGATGTTAGTTTAGCCTGTTTATATATAATTTATGTTCATTATAAGTGATTACTGTCTATTTTCTGCATGAGAACCAAATGAATTTCATATGTTAACATTTATCATTTAAAATATTGCCTCCAAGTGCTACATATTCTTGAAAGAAATGAATTTACCTTTCTGACTATCTTCAATTTGAACTATCTTTATAATTAATAGGGGCTTACCTTGTAGCTAAGCTGGTAAAGAATCCACCAGCAATAGGGGAGACCTGGGTTCGATCCTTGGTTTGGGAAGATCCCCTGGAGAAGGGAAAGGCTACCCATTCCAATATTCTGGCCTGGAGAATTCCATGGACTGTATAGTCCATGGGGTAAGATTTTATTGCATATGAAGATCTAATATACTAGACTCAACATTTATGTGTCATACAATTCAGATTCTATAATATGCAGCATCTATATTCCAAATCCTGAAAGATGATGCTGTGAAAGTGCTACACTCAATATGCCAGCAAATTTGGAAAACTCAGCAGTGGCCACAGGACTGCAAAAGGTCAGTTTTCATTCCAATCCCAAAGAAAGGCAATGCCAAAGAATGCTCAAACTACTGCACAATTGCACTCATCTCACACGCTAGTAAAGTCATGCTCAAAATTCTCCAAGCCAGGCTTCAGCAATATGTGAACCGTGAACTTCCTGATGTTCAAGCTGGTTTTAGAAAAGGCAGAAGAACCAGAGACCAAATTGCCAACATCCTCCGGATCATGGAAAAAGCAAGAGAGTTCCAGAAAAACATCTGTTTCTGCTTTATTGACTATGCCAAAGCCTTTGACTGTGTGGATCACAATAAACTGTGGAAAATTCTGAAAGAGATGGGAATACCAGACCACCTGATCTGCCTCTTGAGAAATTTGTATGCAGGTCAGGAAGCAACAGTTAGAACTGGACATGGAACAACAGACTGGTTCCAAATAGGAAAAGGAGTACGTCAAGGTTGTATATTGTCACCCTGTTTATTTAACTTCTATGCAGAGTACATCATGAGAAATGCTGGACTGGAAGAAGCACAAGCTGGAATCAAGATTGCCGGGAGAAACATCAATAACCTCCGATATGCAGATGACACCACCTTTATGGCAGAAAGTGAAGAGGAACTCAAAAGCCTCTTGATGAAAGTGAAAGTGGAGAGTGAAAAAGTTGGCTTAAAGCTCAACATTCAGAAAACGAAGATCATGGCATCTGGTCCCATCACTTCATGGGAAATAGATGGGGAAACAGTGGAAACAGTGTCAGACTTTATATTTGGGGGCTCCAAAATCACTGCAGATGGTGACTGCAGCCATGAAATTAAAAGAGGCTTACTCCTTGGAAGGAAAGTTATGACCAACCTAGATAGCATATTCAAAAGCAGAGACATTACTTTACCAACAAAGGTTCATCTAGTCAAGGCTATGGTTTTTCCTGTGGTCATGTATGGATGTGAGAGTTGGACTGTGAAGAAGGCTGAGTGCTGAAGAACTGATGCTTTTGAACTGTAGTGTTGGAGAAGACTCTTGAGAGTCCCTTGGACTGCAAGGAGATCCAACCAGTCCATTCTGAAGGAGATCAGCCCTGGAATTTCTTTGGAAGGACTGATGCTAAAGCTGAAACTCCAGTACTTTGGCCACCTCATGCAAAGAGTTGACTCATTGGAAAAGACTCTGATGCTGGGAGGGATTGGGGGCAAGAGGAGAAGGGGACGACAGAGGATGAGATGACTGGATGGTATCACTGACTCGATGGACGTGAGTCTCAGTGAACTCCGGGAGTTGGTGATGGACAGGGAGGCCTGGCGTGCTGTGATTCATGGGGTCGCAAAGAGTCGGACTCGACTGAGTGACTGATATGATCTGATCTGATCTGGTATATACATATATCTAAGATATATATATATATATATATATATATATATATATATAAATATGAAAATAATATTCCCATATAAATCATGGGAAAAATAAAAAAGGGGTCACTTAATTTTCACAACACAAAAATAAAATAGAATTTTTGGTAATAAATATACCCTAAAAATTTAATTTACCTTAGTTATGTGTTACATATATATCACATAGTTATGCATCATAAGTATGCCTTGATAGCATGTAGGATGAACTGATACATTTATTGAATATCTTTCTTGATGTCATTCAATGCAAAATATTCACCAATTTTAATTATATTTGTAACGATTTTTAGTATAGATTTTGAGAATGCAAAGACTAGGCTAATATACCATCTTGTAAGTTTTTCTATTTTGTACCATTTTTCCTTTGATCACTAGCTTGCCATGTCTACATGATGATAAACTTCAGTGGTTTCTTTCCCTGACTACCCCTTTGGATTGCCTAGGGAATTTTTTGTATACCAATGTCTGCTTTCCAAATATGCTGATTGGATTGATTTGGGCATGAATTAGGTGTGGCTATTTTTAAAAATAACTCTTAAATTGATGCTAATATGCATGCAGAATTGAAAATTTGGGAACTTGAATAAATTGAATGTTCCTATCTTACACACACACACACACACACACACACACACACACGCACACAGTTCATTTCTCAAAATCCTGACCACAAAACAAATAAAAATTAGGAGAATGTACAATGGTTCTCATGTTTAATCCTTTGATTTTAGACTTTCTTTTATCAGATGTTTCTTTTTCTTTTTAAGAATCATTTCCTTGTTTCTTTGAGCTGCCACTTTTCTGGAATTCTATCTATTGCTGGCCTTATTTTAATTAAGCATCTAGCATCATTAAGAATTAAGCCTTGTTAGGGTGTTAGAGATGCAGTTTATCAGTTTAGAGTGGCCTAGATTGAATACCATAATCTTGATTTAAGTAATCAACATAGAGTCTAGCTGGTGATTTTACTTATAAAAGAGTTTTAAAATTAAAGTTAAGAGATAGGAAAACCCAACTCTTTGAAATTGGTCTATTGGCCTAATATATAATGAATTGAGACAAATATATACACAAGAATAGTGACTTTTGTATCATGCATTGCAGCTTTCTGTTCCCTGTGGATCAAGTGAACAAATGCATGCTGCTTCTTAATTATGATTACTACCAATAATGTAAAACATGAATTCACATATATTGCTTGCTTTCTATACACAAGGCTCTTTTATTAAAATTGGGATATGAATTAATAATTTTAAATAATCTTAAGTGCTTCCCTAGTAGCTCAGATGGCAAAGAATACTCTTTACCCTAATGGCCTCTGGTCAGTGGAGCAAGACTGTTCAACCATTCTATTCTATTAGTAGGAGTCTTGCAGTTTTACAGATGATGACATATTTTGCAAACTATAAAAATAATAAATATGGACAAGTACAGACTTCTCAAGTAAGACATGGGAAACACAATGATTATATAAATTTCATGGAGGAGAGATAGTTGAAACTGTTCTTATTACTTTTAAAGATTCAAGTCAGAATGTTAAGATGTTTATTTTCTTGGATTCACCACCAACCAAGTTATATTTGGATTTCATTAAATCAAGCTGGAATTGAGATTGCCAGGAGAAACGTCAATAACCTCAGATGTGCAGATATCACCACCCTTATGACAGAAAGCGAAGAACTAGAGAGCCTCTTGATGAAAGTGAAAGAGGAGAGTGAAAAAGTTGGCTTAAAACTCAACATTCAGAAATCTAAGATCATGGCATCCGGTCCCATCACTTCATGGCAAATAGATGGGCAAACAGTGGAAACAGTGACAGACTTTATTTTAGGGGGCTCAAAAATCACTGCAGATGGTGATTGCAGCCATGAAATTAAAAGACGCTTGCTCCTTGGAAGAAAAGTTATGACCAACCTAGAGAGCATATTAAAATGCAGAGACATTACTTTACCAACAAAGGTCTGTCTAATCAAAGCTATGGTTTTCCCAGTAGTTATATATGGATTGATAGTTGGACTACAAAGAAAGCTGAGCACAGAAGAATTGGTGCTTTTGAACTATGGTATTGGAGAAGACTCTTGAGAGTCCCTTGGACTGCAAGGAGATCCAACCAGTCCCTCCTAAAGGAGATCAGTCCTGAATATTCATTGCAAGGACTGATGCTGAAGCTGAAACTCCAGTCATTTGGGCACCTGATGCAAAGGACTGACTCATTGGAAAAGACCCTGATGTTGGGAAAGATTAAAGGCAGGAGGAGAAGGGGATGACAGAGGACAAGATGGTTGGATGGCATCACTGACTCAAGGGACATGAGTTTGAGAAAACTCCAGGAGTTGGCATTGGACAGGGAGGCCTGGCGTGCTGCAGTCCATGGGGTTGTAAAGAGTCAGACATGACTGAACGACTGAACTGAACTGAACTGAATTCCAAATGAGGCCCTTTAATATTCAATGAAATCTACTAGTATTTTGATGGCTAGTATAGGTTATAGAGATAGATCACCTTTAATATATATTTAGTAAAAGAATTCAATGTTAAATTATCCTAAGACAGATGTCTAACTCTATAATTATTGTGCTTTAGTAATACTAGAGTATGCTTGGTTGCTTATTTTTAAATAGAGCATTCTATCCAAAAGCAGCAGAATACACATTTTTCTCATGGGCACATGGGACGTTCTCCAGGATTGGCCAACATGTTGAGCCACACGGTGAGCCTTGATAAATTTAAGAAAATTGAAATCATGTCCAGCATCTTTTCTGACCACAGTGCTATGAGATTAGTAATAAACTACAAGGGAAAAAACTGTAAAAACCACAATCATGTGGAGGCTAAACAATATGTTACTAAAGAACCAATAGATCACTGAAGAAATCACAAAATATCTAAAGACAAATTAAAACACAATGATCGGAAGCCAATGGGATGCAGCAAAAACAGTTCTAAGAGGGAAGTTTATAGCAATACAATCTTACCTCAAGAAATAAGAAACATCTCAAATAAACAACCTAACTTTACACCTAAAGCAGCTAGAGAAAGACAAACGAAACCTAAAGTTAGTAGAAAGAAAGAAAGCATAAAGATCAGAGCAGAAATAAATGAATTAGAGATTTAAAAAAACAATAGCAAAGATCAATGATATATTATTTTTGATAGAATAAGTAGATGAATATGTTCTAATACAACCACTGCATTCTAGCTTTTCTTTCTGTAACACCACTGTAGTTTCTCATCCATAGTCAACAATAACTTCCACAAAGCTTACTTCAAAGTTCTCTTTTAGTGTCATCAGTCTTGACCTAGCAACAATATTTGCCACAATTGTTTACTTCCTTACTTTTGAAAGACTTCCTTCGCTTATTTCCAGAACACCTCCTTGCTCAGTCATGTTTGACTCTGTGACCCTGCGGACTGTAGCCCACCAGGCTCCTCTGTCCATGAGGTTTCTCTAGGTGAGAATACTGGAATGGGTTGCCATTCCCTTCTCTAGAGGATCTTCCCAACCCAGGGATTGAACTTGGGTCTCCTGGATTGCAGGCAGATTATCACTGAGCCACCAGGGAAGCCCTTAGTTTTCCTCCTAGTCCCAGGAAATTCCTTTTTATTTGCCTATGTTGATTCCTCTTCTCTAATTTTATTAAATATCAAAATTTTCAAAGACTTAGTTCTTGTATCTTTTTGTTTATCTATTTTCATTCTCAGGACACCTTATCCAGTCCCTGGGCTTAGGTAACACCTATATGTCCCAAATGCCTGCATTTGCATCTCCATTCCACACTTATTTGCTGAATCGTAACTCATAATTTCTTTATTTTTTTTTTCTAACTCATAATTTCAAATGTTTACTCAACATCTCAGTTTGGAGGTCAAATAAATGAATCAAAACTGAAGTCTTGATCTTGTTCCCTAAAGCTTGCCTTCCTATAGTTTTCCTCATCCAAAGATGGGAATTCGGTCCCTCCAGTTTTCAAGCCATATATTTTGATGTCATTTTTGGCTCTGCTTTTTGAGTCAACAGTAGCACATGCCATTCACATACTTACATCCAATCTATCCATTATTAGATCTAGCTGAAAAATATATTGAGAATTCCATCTACCTTTGTCACTGCTGTCACCCTGATATGAGCTACCATCATCATGCATCACTATACTTCTCCTGGCAGGTCTCACAATTTTTGCTGCTGTCCTTCTATAAATTTAAAAAGAGTGGTTAGAAGGTTTACTTTGAAAGTAAGTCCAATAATTTCATTATTTAAAATTCATCCATGATTCCCTGTTCTCTTCACCCAAATCCTATAAGATCTCTTCATCTCCCCTTCAGTCATTCCATTTTAACCACAATGGCTAAGGAGCACATTCACAAACCAGACAGTCCCTGCACTAAGGAAGGGCCTTTGGTTTATCTGCTTTATCAGTTCTCTCTCTGAAGCACTCTTCCCCAGGTATCTGTATTGCTAGCTTACATCCCTCTGTGGTCTTTGCTTGTATCTCACTTTCTCAGTGATGGAACTGTTGGCTATTCTGGTTGGTAATGCAGTGTACCTCTACCTCGTTTTTGCTCAACTTTGACAATCTCAAGACTTCTTTTATTTCTTAATTTGTTTTTCTTTCTGCATGACTCTTATCACCTTCTACATTGTGCACAATTTACCAGTCTATGATGTTTACACCTTACAATGTGTCTCATTCTTCTAGAACAAAAACATTGAGAGTCAGTGGTTTGAAATTTCACCCTTATTTTGTAAATGATTATTTATGTAACTTGGATACCTCCTTTGACCTTTCTGGATATTGATTCTCTCTTTCGTTAAAAGTGGAGATTTCACTTGGTGATTTCCAGGTCCCTCCTAACCTAAAATTTTGTCTAGCTCTAACTTATTTCTCTTGGCAAAACTCAATTGCATTATAAATCTTAAAATTGGATTTTACTCGACAGAGAGTCTATGAAATTGGCTGTTGGAAACACAAGAGCCCAGTAGTAGCATCAATAATTAGTTGCCTCACTGAAAGTGCATTACTTTCTATAAAACTTCCCCCTTTCCCTGGAGATGACTGCATTTCTCAGGGTAAGCTGCTTTTTCAATTTAATGCATTGTTAAAATCCAAGCAAGTTTAAAAGGGTTTTTATTGTAATTAAATGCTTTATTTGGACTTGGAATGCAGCTACAGAATTGCTGTAACAACTTGTTCTGTGTTGAATGTACAATACACAGATATGATTGTGATGTACAATTACAAGATAAATTGAATTTTTAATCTTTGAATTCACTTATCTTATTTTGAGTAGAAAATAATAGTTTTCCTAAAGAGTTTACTTTAATTAGCTAGAGCAAGAAATTGGTTGAATCATATTACAAACTTTTTTATTTTATGTGGATAGACCTATTTTCAGATTCCCTTTGGGGAAATGATAACCTCTTTTTTTAATCCAAAGGATATTACTCTTTCTAAACTGTCACCTCAGGACTAAAATCTTGTTGGAGCATGAGAATTAGGTGGCCATTTCTGGAGGTCTAGTGTTTGCCTATTTCTGGAGGTCTAATGCTTACCTCAGCAGTCTTTTCAAGAATTCATTGGCGGAACCAAATTATCAGAGGTCATGAGAAGGTTGCTTCTGGCACTGAGCATCACACTGAAGGCCCGTCATTAATGCAGCCATAATTTTTAACAACATTACACACACAGCACCAGGAAAATTCAAGATTTACTAGTCCACCCACTCCCCAACCTATAGATTGATGCCAGTTCACAAGACTCTGGAATCTCAGTAAAAACCAGCTTTTTTAAAGTCAATTCTCATAATTTATTTCAGTTTGAAAGCATTGTTGGCAGATTCTTTCTACTTCAAGTATCCTTTGTGACTTAAATACCAACAGATATCTTCATTTTTACTAAAGAATGACTTAACTATTTGACTGACTGTATATGTCTGTCCATTTTTTGAAGTACCCTAGAACACCTACTTTTACCAGTGCATTTAACAAGCCACACTCATCTATTAACATTTGAAATGACTTCTGCAATGCAGCTTGTACAAAAAGCTTGGTTACCAGAGGATCGGGGGGATAAATGAGCAGATGGGGATTGACACATACACAATACCATATATAAAATAGGTAACTAATAAGAATCTGCTGTGTAGCACATGGAACTCTACTCAATATTCAGCAATGGCCTATATGGAAAAGTAATCTTAAAAAAGAGAGAGTATGTATTTGTATATGTATAACTGGTTCACTTTGCTGTACACCTGAAATTAATACAACATTGCAAATCAACTATATTCCCCCAAAATTAATATTAAATAGCAAGTATCAGCAACATTGTGGATAAATTGATCATATACTTCTTCTGAGATTGACAAAGTTAAAAGAAAGGCAGATAGAAATTTCAGAGCTGTAAAACTGACTATGATCTTTTCCTCCACATAAAGTATGACAAGACAAAACATTATCATTTGGAGTTACTCTATGTTGACAATATACATGTTTCATAACAAGACCCTCTTATAGGAATCTTTAAACTCCATGACATTTTAACAAAGCATTTAATAACTTTTATATACTAAAGTGTGTTCCCCCAAAATTCGTATGATAAAGCCCTAACCCCTAACCTGATTATATTTTTAGATAGGTCTGTCAAACAGGCAGTTAAGGTTAAATAAGATCACAAGGATGAAATCCTTATCCAATTCACCCAATGTCCTTATAGGAAGAGAATGAGATACCAAGGATACACAGGTGCACAGAGAAAGAGGCCCAGAGAGGATACAGCAAGATCAAGGTCATCTGCAAGTCAAACCTGCCAACACCATGATCTTGCATTTCCAGCCTTTAGAACTGTAAGAAAATATGTTTCTGTTGTTTAAATTGCCCAGTTTGGGGTATTTTGCTGTAGCAGACCTAGTGTACTAACGCAACACACAGTTCAGTTTAGTTGCTCTGTCGTGTCCAATTCTTTGTGACCGCATGGACTGCAACACGCCAGGCTTCCCTTTCCATCACTAACTCCCAGAGCTTGCTCAAACTCCTGTCCATCAAGTCGGTGTTGCCATCCAACCATCTCGTCCTCTGTCGTCCCCTTCTCCTTCCACTTTCAAATTTTCCCAGCATCAGGGTCTTTTCCATTAAGTCAGTTCTTCGCATCAGGTGGCCAAAGTATTGGCGTTTCAGCCTCAGCATCAGTCCTTCCAATGAATATTCAGGACTTATTTCCTTTAGGATGGACTGGTTGGATCTCCTTGCAGTCCAAGGGACTCTGAAGAGTCTTCTCCAACACCACAGTTCAAAAGCGCCAATTCTTCAGTGCTCATCTTTCTTCATAGTTCAATTCTCAGATCCATACATGACTACTGGGAAAACCATAGCTTTGACTATACGGACCTTTTTTGGTAAAGTATTGTCTCTGCTTTTTAATATGCTGTCTAAGTTGTTCATAACTTTTCTTCCAAGGAGCAAGCGTCTTTTAATTTCATGGCTGCAGTCACCATCTACAGTGATTTTTGACCCCCCTAAAATAAAGTCTGTCACTGTTTCCACTGTTTGCCCATCTATTTGCCATGAAGTGATGGGACCAGATGCCATGATCTTAGATTTCTGAATGTTGAGCTTTAAGCCAGCTTTTTCACTCTCTTTCATGTTCATCAAGAGGCTTTTCAGTTCCTCTTCACTTTCTGCCATAAGGGTGGTGTCATCTGCATAGCTGAGGTTATTGATATTTCTCCCAAAAACCTTGATTACAGCTGTGCTTCATCCAACCCAGAATTTTGCATGATGTACTCTGCATATAAGTTAAATGAGTGGGGTAACGATATACAGCCTTGACTTACTCCTTTCCTAGTTTGGAACCAGTCCATTGTTCCATGTCCGGTTCTAACTGTTGCTTCTTGACTTGCAAAAAGATTTCTTAGGAGGCAGTTCAGGTGGTCTTGTATTCCCATCTCTTTAAGAATTTTATACCATTTCTTATGATCTACACAGCCAAAGACTTTCATGTAATCAATAAATCAGAAGTTAATATTTTTTTCTGGAATTCTCTAGCATTTTCTATGATCCAGCAGATATTGGCAATTTTGTCTCTGGCTCCTCTACTTCTCTGGTTCCTCAACTATGGTGCTGGAGAAGACTGTTGAGAGTCCCTTGGACTGCAAGGAGATCAAACCAGTCAATCCTAAAGGAACTCAGTCCTGAATATTCATTGGAAGGACTGATGCTGAAGCTGAAACGCCAATACTTTGGCCACCTGATGCAAAGAACTCACTCATTGGAAAAGACTCTTATCCTGGGAAAGATTGAAGGCAGGAGAAATAGATGACAGAGGATGAGACTGTTGGTTGGCATCACCAACTCAATGGACATGAGTTTGAGTAAGCTCCAGGAGTTGGTGATGGACAGGGAAGTCTAGCTTGCTGTAGTCCATGGGGTCGCAGAGTCAGACACATTTGAGCGAATGAACTAACTAATACTGATCCTCTGCCTATTCTAAATACAACTTGAATGTCTGGAATTTCATGATTCACGTACTGTTGAAGCCTGGCTTGGATAATTTTGAGCATTACTGTGCTAGTGTGAGAGAAGTGTGCAATTGTGCCATAGTTTGAGCATTCTTTGGCATTGCCTTTCTTTGGGATTGCAACGAAAACTGATATTTTCCAGTCCTGTGGCCGCTGCTGAGTTTTCCAAAATTGCTGTCATGTTGAGTGTAGCTCTTTCACAGCATCATCTTTTAGGATTTGAAATAGCTCAATGGGAATTCCATCACCTCCACTAGCTTTATTCATAGTGATGCTTCCTAAGGCCCACTTGACTTGCATTCCAGGATGTCTGGCTCTAGGTGAGTGATCACACCATTATGAATATCTGGGTCTTGTAGATCTTTTTTGTATAGTTCTTCTGTGTTCTTGCCACCTCATCTTAATATCTTCTGCTTCTATTAGGTCCATACCATTTTTGTCCTTTATTGTGCCCATCTTTGCATGAAATGTTCCCTTGGTATCTCTAATTTTCTTGAAGAGATCTCTAGTCTTCCCCATTCTGTTGTTTTCCTCTATTTTTTGTACTGATCACTGACAAAGGCTTTCTTATCTCTCCTTGCTATTTAGAATTCTGCATTCAGATGGGTAAATCTTTCCTTTTCTCCTTTGCCTAACTAAAGTTTCTGCTCTTTCCTCAGCTATGTGTAAGGCCTTCTTTGCCTTTTGCATTTCTTTTTCTTGGCAATGGCCTTGACCACTGCCTCCGTACAATGTCATGAACCTCCATTCATAGTTCTTCAGGCACTCTGTCTGTCAGATCTAATCCCTTGAATCGATTTGTCACTTCTACTCTATAATCATAAGGGATTTGATTTAGGTCATATCTGAATAGTCTGGTGATTTCCTCCACTTTCTTCAATTTAAGTCTGATATTTGCAGTAAGGAGTTCATGATCTGAACCACAATCAGTTCCCAATCTTGTTTTTGCTGACTATATAGAGCTTCTCCATCTTTGGCTGCAAAGAGTATAATCAATCTGATTTCTGTATTGACTGTCTGGTGATGTTCATGTGTAGAGTCTTCTTTTTTGTTGCTGGAAGATGGTGTTTGCTCTGACCAGTGCATTTTCTTGGCAAAACTCTGTTAGCCTTTGCCTTGCTTAATTTTGTACTCTAAGGCCAAATTTGCCTGTTACTGTAGGTATCTCTTGACTTCCTACTTTTGCATTCCAGTCCCCTATGATGAAAAGGACATCTTTTTTGGGTGTTAGTTCTAGAAGATCTTGTAGGTCTTCATAGAACTATTCAACTTCACTCTGATGAAAATAATATAACAACTCAAAATTAGTAATGCAAGTTTAGTAGAGCATATTCACATAGTTTTCTTTGCAATTGTTTTTAAAGAAAAGATTTGGCTGTATATAATTCAGTACTGCTGTTTATGTACCTTAATGTTTACCATGCTTCTATGTAGAACTCATTTTCATAGCATTTCCTGTGAATTCTTATTTAATTACATTCTATATAGATTTCCATAAAGCAAGCCTCTCAATGCTCTTATAACTTATTGGAAGTGAGAACAAATATTCTTGTCAGTAAAGAATGAAATTGAACATAAATAAATCTTTCACTGATGACTAGACAGATAATGCTCTTTCTTTTCATGGTTTCATTGGTGAAGAACCTTGAGTAAAGAATATTTGTGCTTAGTTAGTTGCATAATAGGGTACTATCACTTGTTTATTGGCCCTAGTCATAAAAACCGAAAACTAATCTCAACTGAATCAATATGTTCCCTGTGTGACACAATGCAAATTTGTTTTTAAAAAATGTATTGCTATGGAGATATTTTCATGAATGTGATGAGGAGTAGAGAATAATGAAAACAGAGTAAAAATTATTGAAAATTAATAATTTAAAATTTACTTAAGTGTCAGTTTTTATTAAGAAATGCAGTTTTATTTAGAATTTTTAGCTTTAGTTTAAAACCTTATGTTTGATTCTATGAAGGTCATTTTTAATACTAATATATGAAATATCTATGAAGCTGATACACAGAGTTTAGACCAACTGGGCAAGCAGTTTTACAGAGTAATTTATGAAATATATTATGGGATTATAGAACCAGGAAGGGATTTATAAGATCCCCTGCTAAGTTAGAATCAGTAATAAAAAGGGTAAAAATAAACAAAAACAATAAGATTAGATTTATGTGACATACTCTTAAAATGATCAGTTTTATGATACCCTGTTAGTAGAGGAAAATTTTTAATTAGACTCAAATATAAGGTTGACATATTTTAGGTTATAAAATGTCATTCTACTGCTAGACAAGCTTATATTACTTTTGATTATAGCAATCACTTTTTTTTTTAATTCATCGATCTATGAAAAGACCTTTTCATTTTTTTCTACTACCAATGCTGAAGTCTCTTAATGCTCTGGCAAGAAAATCTAAGTCTGTGTGGAGGTTTGTTCCTTTTGTTGGACAGTGTTCTTTTTTCTCCCAATGGATGAATGTGATTAATTATGGTCCTAATTGTAAGGAACTCCCAGTGTAAAATGGCTTTTACACTTTTCTTTATTTCAATTTTTCCCTCTACCTGAGGTGAGAAAAGAATAAGAAAACAACTGGAAAGTCTGAAAATAGGTCTATACAATACTGAAGTAGTCAGTGGAAGACAAACATCGGTAATGTGCATTTGTAATAGTGCCTCATATTTATTTGAAATGTAAAGGATTGAGCAAATTAGATCATATGAAACCATGTGGATAGTTTATCTAAGTAAGCCTGCTTTTAATTAGCTTACAACTAAGTTGAAGATTCTTTTGAACTAGTATTTGACTCCTAAAGGGCCTTAGAAGCCTTTAACCTAATGCTCCCACTTTTCAGGTAAGGAACATATCTTAAAATATTAAACAATTTTCCTAGGTTGCCTAAGTATCGAGGGACAACTAGCTAAGGACTCAATTATGAAGTGATATTATACATTTGGGCATCCCAGATGGCAGGTAGTGCTAAAGAACTTCCCTGCCAATGCAGGAGACTTAAGAGGTGGGAGTTCAGTCCCTCAGTAGGGAAGATCCCCTGGAGGAGAGCGTGGCAACCCACTCCGGTATTCTTGCCTGGAGAATCCCCATGGACAGAGGAAGTGGGGAGGACTACAGTCCATAGACTCACACAGAGTCGGCCATGACTGAAGCGACTCAGCACACACACACTATATACATTTATATTAGAAGAAATAGATGTAAATGTATAGATACATTCATGACATGTATGAACACCTCATTATAAATATAATGTGAAAACATTAATTTGTTTGAAAAAATTATTAGGTATTTTACATATTTAAAATTCACTTTGAACCAGTAGATACAGCTACATTTTTATTATTTCAAGAAAGAATTTGTTTGTCTTGCATGTTATTCTGTTTAAATCCTTTAAGAAAACAAATATATTTACATTTGGAAGCTCAATATCAGAATTAGTGTGAAGCAATGTGATTACAGAAAAATGAAATTATAATATTATAAGAGCAACCTCAAAATCAGACTGATACACACTCTGTCTCACTCCTTTATAATGTATACAAAACTGGAAAACAGTAACAACAGAACAAAATTCTGTTTATGTCATTAAAAAAATATTTCAAAGACATACCAATAAAACTGAAACAAAGCAGTTAACATTTGAGTGTTCAGAGTGAAACTATTCATGTCAGTAGCATTGCTGTCACTGCACAACAGTAACTCTGAATTGGCCTTTTGCTATCTGATGATTAGGCTTCAGGTAGATGCATTGTGGAGAAGGCAATGACACCCCACTCCAGTACTCTTGCCTGGAAAATCCCTTGGACAGAGGAGCCTGGTGGGCTGCAGTCCATGGGGTCACAAAGAGTCAGACATGACTGAGCAGCTTCACTTTCACTTTTCACTTTCATGCGTTGGAGAAGGAAATGGCAACCCACTCCAGTGTTCTTGCCTGGAGAATCCCAGGGACAGGGGAGCCTGGTGGGCTGCCGTCTATGGGGTCGCACAGAGTCAGACATGACTGAAGCGACTTGGCAACAGGCAGCAGCAGATGCATTGTAGTTGAGTTAATGTTATTATTAGAGTCCTAAAATTTGCATATTCTAATTTATGCTGATTTTACTTGCATATCAATGTACCTTAGTGTGATTTAAAATTTTTTGTTTATTTTTGAAAAAACAATGTGAAATTTTACAAGCATGTAATATTGAGCTACATTTTGAATTTGAAGTTAGCTATCGCTAGAGTGGAAGATGTTGCCACTTCTGTGGGATTATTTGGTATATTAGCCTTAATTTTTCAAAAGGTAAGGTAACTATATTATGAGAAAACTATAATAATGGACTATAAATCTTTTAAAATGTATGAAGTTTATTATGTATGAAGATACTAACATTTTATAAAACTGGTAAATAATTTTCTCATTTCCTTCTTTGGTGTTAAGGAGTATATGTACAGTTCAGTGAAACTCTGGTGTTTGCAAAGTTATGAGATCATATATCAATTTTGTTAATATAAACTATATTACTCATTCTTTTTTATTGAAATATCATTGATTTAAAATGTTGTATTAGTTTCTGCTGTACAGCAAAGTGATGCAGTTATAAATATGTATGCATTCTTTTTTCTCATGGAAAGGCATTTATTTTAAATATAGCAGTGCATGCATGTCAATCCCAAACTCCCAATTAATACCCTCTCCCTATCTTCCCCTGTTATCCTCTTGTAACCTCAAACCAAATTTGTTCTCTATGTCTGTGAATCTGTTCCTGTTTTGTAAATAAATGTATTTGTATCATTTTTTTAGATTCCTTATATGTGATATCATATATTTGTCTTTCTCAGTCTGATTTGCCTCACTTAGCATGATGATCTCTAGGTCCATTCATGTTGCTGCAAATGGCATTATTTCCTTCTTTTTAATGGCTGAGTAGTATTCTATTGTGTATATAGACCATATCTTATTTATCCATTTGTCTCTTGATGGGCATTTATATTGTTTCCATACCTCGGTTATTGTGAACAGTGCTACTATGAACATAAGGGTGCATGTATCTTTTTGAATTATAGTTTTGACTGGATATATGGATGGAGGAGCCTGGAAGGCTGCAGTCCATGGGGTCGCTAAGGGTCAGACACGACTGAGCGACTTCACTTTCACTTTCATGCATTGGAGAAGGAAATGGCAACCCACTCCAGTGTTCTTGCCTGGAGAATCCCAGGGACGGGGGAGCCTGGTGGGCTGCCATCTACGGGGTCGCACAGAGTCAGACACGGCTGAAGTGACTTAGCATACACAGGAGTAGGATTGTTGGATTATATGGTAACTCCATTTTTAATTTTTGGAGGAACCTCCACAGTTTTCCACAGTGATTGCACCAACTTACCTTTCCACCAACAATGTAGGAGGATTTCCTTTCCTCTACACCCTCTCCAGCATTTGTTGTTTGTAGAATTTTTAGTGATGGCCATTCTAAGTGATGTATGGTTGTACTTCATTGTAGTTTTGATTTGCATTTCTGTAATAATTAGTGATGTTAGGCATCTTTTCAGCAGAATGTAGGCAACCTGTATGTTTTGTTTTGGAGAAATGTCTGTTTGGGTGTTCTGCTCATTTTTCGATTGTGTTGTTTTTGTTTGTTTTTGTTTTTTGTTACTGAGTTGTACGAGCTGTTTGTATATTTTTGAAATTAAGCTCTTGTTGGTTACATCATTTGAAAATATTTTCTCCCAGTCTATAGGTTATCTTTTCTTTTTGTTTATAGTTTCCTTTGCTGTACCAAAACTTGTGAGTTTGATTGGTCCCATTTGTTTATTTTTGCTTTTGTTTCTATCTCCCTGGGAGACTGACTTAAGAAAACATTGATACAATGTATGTATGTTGGAGAGTGTTTTGCCTCTGTTTTCTTTTCAGAGTTCCATGATGTCATGCCTTATATTTAAGTGTTTAAGCCACTTTGAGGTTTCTTGTGTGTGTATAGGATGAGGGTGTGTTCTAACTTCATTGATTTACATTATGCTATCCAACCTTCCCAACACCACTTGTTGGATAAACTGTCTTTTTTCCATTTTATATTCTTGCCTGCTTTGTCAAAGATTAAATGACTAGGTGTTTGGGTTTATTTCTTATTACTGTTTCTTAGACATGTTTTCAGTCGTCTATCATTTAAAAGTCTGAATGTACATACTTTAAATATATAGACACAAGTAAACATTGTACAGTTGTTATAATCAATAACTGAATGATATAAACTCATTCTTAAACTTTGCTCACAGTCACAGAAATGTCCAACTAAACCGATGGACCTGGCTCAAGCCTTAAAGGTCAAGACACTGAGGTTTGAAAGATGTAATGAGGCAGGGTGAAGTGGGGTGAGGATTCTCCAGAGAAACGTATTACCTTTATCCTCCCCCTCCTCCTCCAGTTAAAATCTAGGGATTAAATACAAGTTTTTGAACTAAATTCCTTTATACTACACACTGAGGATGGGTGCCAAATTGTGAATCATTAATAGAACTGTGCTTTTGATTGAACACCTATAGGATTCTTTAACTTTTTAGTCGCCTCTTTATAAAGCTAGTCTAATGATTAAAATAGTTACATGAAGGAAGTGAGTGATTCTCTTATTTAAATCTATTTGCTTACTATTTGAATTGAAGACAGAATATAATGGTTAACAAAAGTCAACAAGTAATCCATTTGAGGTTGACTTTTCTGATAGTAGTTCAGGGTTTTGGATGCACAAATTAAAAAGCAAGGGGACTGGTAAAAGAACATGTTAGAAGATCAGAATTTTTTCCTATTTTCTTTGATCCAGATTTCAAATATTTATCTCTTAATTCTCTCTCATGTTCTGTGAGTAACAATGAAGCTGATGAGAAGAAAAACAGATTATTTTTCCTTGAAAATAAGCACATTTTTCCCAGTTCACAGAGAATGGAGATATTTGAAATTACTTTCAAACATTTGTTTTTTAATAGTTTATTATTACATCTTCTATTTTTATTTAAGTAGCAGAATAGGACTTGTATTAACACTGAGATAATTACAGTCCCTTTTCTAGACCTCTGTGTTCATAGGAACCATTTTAGCAGGGGCAGGAAGGGAATGGAACTTGTGTAATGACAAAATAATGTGCATTTTCATAGCTTAAAGAAGCCACACTTAATAATGTGACTGATCTCTGAAGTGATAAATAAAATTGATAAATCTTCTAGTATTATAAACAAAAACAAAACAAAACAAAATAAAAGTGCATTAACTTGTATATAAGAGTCATATAGGGTTTCCCTGATATCTCAGTTGGTAAAGAACCCGACTGCAATGCAGGAGACCCCAGTTTGGTTCCTGGGCCAGGAAGATCTGCTGGAGAAGGGATAGGCTACCCACTCCAGTATTCTTGGGCTTTCCTTGTGACTCAGCTGGTAAAGAATCCACCTGCAATGTGGGAGACCTGGGTTTGATCTCTGGTTTGGGAAGATCTCCTGGAGAAGGAAAAGGGTACCCACTCCAGTGTTCTGGCCTGGAGAATTCCATGGACTGTCCAGGGAGTTGCAAAGTCCATGGGGTTGTCCATAGTCCATGGGGTTGCAAAGAGTTGGACATGACTGAGAGACTTTCAATTTCAAGAAGCATAAAATGCTCTACAGATATCAGTCATTAATTTTAATTCCATGTGCCTCTGAGAGTCATAATCTAAAAACCAGAAGTATGAGGCTAAGGTGTGTTCCTGCCCTTATATTCTCTAAGCTGCTATGAAACCTATACTTCTCAGGTGTTTAGCAGCAGCATCTCAATAGTGCCTTGCCTTCTGGACTCTCAGTGAATATTTTATACAGCTTCTATCAGTCTTAAACCATGAAAGTACCGAGACAGTTAAAGTTCTCCAAACTTGAACAACATAACATTATACAGAAGAAGCAAAGAATTTTTTGTGAAGAATTTTAACAATAAAAATCACTGAAACTTGTGAGCTACTTTCATTTCAGCAGCATTGCCTCCAACATCAGTTCCTCATGTCCACAGTTTGATTTTAAATCATTGTGTGTTTTCTTTCTCTCTTTATCTTCCCAGTCCCTCCTTCTGCCTCTCCTTTCTCTCTCCGACTATAAAACTGGCAGTTTTTCTTTCATGGATTGAGAACTTTGAAAAAATTTCAACATCATTTTCAATATTTGGATTGGAAGAAGGAAAGTCAACAAGAAACAATATCTTAAGAAGGAAATTAAAATCAGTTGTACATGCTCCACCTTTATTTTTGTTTAGGCTATTTCCAGTGGAGATGTATGCATCATTACAAGGAACAAACTGAATGCTGGTGCAACAAAAAATTCTGTAATCATTTTTCTTTTTCTGAGAGTCTATTTGTTTTCCACCTCTATTCTGAGCACGAAGGCAGAATACTTGGCTTTTGAAGTCACTCTCAAATACAGAAAAGTCTTCTGGTCTATTTTGTACTAAATAGTATCAATTTAGTAATTCATATATTTATTTCAGTGTAACATTTCCATAATCCAGGTTCATTTGAGGTTTAAGATCTCTTCCCAACTCTGGTCTGCTTTAGGCTGGTTGCCTGTGGGGGAAAGGAGGGAATCACCCTTTTTTCTGTTTTTCCATCTGGATCATCTACCTTACTACCCCAATTTCCTAATTCTAAATTTATAGAAGCAGAGGGTGGAGGTGGTAAGAGGAGAGAAGCACAACAGATCTTCCTTGGTTGGTACCTGATGAGTGAGCAACTATAAGCACTCTGGCTTTGGCAGGTGTTTAAAGCTGACACACCCTCTCATTGAGTGTTTTGGTGGTGTGTTAGATAAGAGCCCCAGAAAAAAGACTCCTAGTTGGAAATTCATACAAAGGAAATTCATTGATGAGCTTTCTAGAAATGCTCTAGAAGGAAGTAAAGGTTGCAGGATTAGGCAGACAGAGAGGTTGAGCTATGATGCAGTAGTAACAAAGATCTGAGTTGATCTAGCAAGCAGGCTGGATTTTTGCATCCCCACATTCTTCAGCTGAACCAGCAGTTCCAGGTGATCTGTCCCTGCAGAGGAGGAATGACTTTGGGTGAGGCAGATCCCTCCAGCCTGGAGCATTTTTCACCAAAGATTCAGCTATGAGCCATAATGACACTTTGCGTTCTTTCCATACATCCATTCATCCCCATTGCCAAATCGATAGCACTTACAAGACTCATGGACCACTTTCTCCTTCTTAGTAAGGGAATGTCTCTTTCATTCCGTATTCCTACTCCTCTGCTCAATGCCTCTACCTAATAACCCACTTCAGGAGCCCAGGATTAAAGATAGTAGGATCTAGGAAGGATGTTGATTTTTGACTTTCTGTCCTGCCAGTAGGTGAGAAGTAAAAGAAGTCTGGTTACCCAAAATGGAGTGGAAATGTGGAAGGGAAACATTTATATACTTAAATTACTGGTGGCATCTCAATAAAGTCATTCTCAAAGTTTTTTATGTATATATTAAATTGATAACAAAACAAAATAAATAAATAAATAAATTGATGCTTGTGGAATTAGGCTAAAGACAGAAATTCTAATTTCATTTATTGAGGTACATTCACATACCATAAAATTCAGCCATATAAAGTGTACAACTCATTTGCCTTTTTTTAATCAAATATGTGCAATTTCATCATAGTCAATTTTAAGACATTTTTATCACCTAAAAATAAGTCCATACCCTTTATTCATCACCCCCTATTCCCCATTACCTAGAAACCACTAATCCACTCTCTGTCTCTTAAAATGCCCCTGTTTTGGACATTTGGTATTAATAGAATAAGGTCTTTTGTGATTGACTTATTTTATTTAGCAAAATGTTTTCAAGGTTCATCCATGCTGTAGCCTGTTTCAGAACTCCATTCACTTTTATGACAGAATAATTCTCCATTATATGGCTATACTACATTTTGGTTAGTTATTGGTTGATGTGCATTTGGGTATTTTCCATCTTTCGATTATAATTCTTTTGTTAATAATGCTGCTGTAAACGATTGTGTATCAGTTTTTGTGTATCCATATTTTCATCCCTCTTGGTTATATACCTTAGAATGGATTTGCTGGATCCTATGGTAACATTATGTTTAATCTTTTGAGAAACTACCAGATTAGTTCCCAAAACAGCAACACTATTTTACATTCTCACCATTAATGTATGAGGGTTCTGAGTTCTCCACATTCTCACCAACATTTATTGTCTAAATTTTTTTTTATTTTAATTTTATTTTATTTTTAAACTTTACATAATTGTATTAGTTTTGCCAAATATCAAAATGAATCCACCACAGGTATACATGTGTTCCCCATCCTGAACCCTCCTCCCTCCTCCCTCCCCATACCATCCCTCTGGGTCGTCCCAGTGCACTAGCCCCAAGCATCCAGTATCGTGCATTGAACCTGGACTGGCATCTCATTTCATACATGATACTTTACATGTTTCAATGCCATTCAAGAATAAAATACTTAGGAATATATCTACCTAAAGAAACTAAAGACCTATATATAGAAAACTATAAAACACTGGTGAAAGAAATCAAAGAGGACACTAATAGATGGAGGAATATACCGTGTTCATGGATTGGAAGAATCAATATAGTGAAAATGAGTATACTACCCAAAGCAATTTATAGATTCAATGCAATCCCTATCAAGCTACCAACGGTATTCTTCACAGAGCTAGAACAAATAATTTCACAATTTATATGGAAATACAAAAAACCTCGAATAGCCAAAGTGATCCTGAGAAAGAAGAATGGAACTGGAGGAATCAACCTACCTGACTTCAGGCTCTGCTACAAAGCCACAGTTATCAAGACAGTATGGTACTGGCACAAAGACAGAAATATAGATCAATGGAACAAAATAGAAAGCCCAGAGATAAATCCACGCACATATGGACACCTTATCTTTGACAAAGGAGGCAAGAATATACAATGGATTAAAGACAATCTCTTTAACAAATGGTGCTGGGAAAACTGGTCAACCACTTGTAAAAGAATGAAACTAGAACACTTTCTAACACCATACACAAAAATAAACTCAAAATGGATTAAAGATCTCAACGTAAGACCAGAAACTATAAAACTCCTAGAGGAGAACATAGGCAAAACACTCTCTGACATACATCACAGCAGGATCCTCTATGACCCACCTCCCAGAATATTGGAAATAAAAGCAAAAATAAACAAATGGGACCTAATTAACCTTAAAAGCTTCTGCACATCAAAGGAAACTATTAGTATTGTCTAAATTTTTTATTCTAGCCATCTAGTGTGAAGTAGTGTCTCATTGTGATTTTGATTTCCACTTCCCTGATGATGAATGATATTGAGTATCTTTGCTTGCACTTGTCCATTTGAATATCTTCCTTGAAGAAACGTCTATTCGAATCCTTGGTCTATTTTTAAACTGAATTATTCGCCTTTTTATTATTGAGCTGTGAGAATTCTTTATTTATAATTTATAGATCTGATAAAAGACATATCCTAATTCCGTTTTCATTTCATTGTTACCTATAAAGAACAACTAATAGTAGTTTTAGAGGTTTCAGAATTCTCTACATTTTCAATAATTTATTAATTTTTATTTAATTTTGGCAGGTCTCCCATAGTTAAGTGTTTAAGCGACTATGAATTAGTTGAGATTAAGCAGGCAGAGTCCTATGGACCTCTCCACAACAAGCCATGGTTCTAGTGGGCAGAGATAGTTGAAATAAAGTGGTAGGGAGTCAGAACCCCTGCTGCTGCTGCTGCTGCTAAGTCACTGTAGTCGTGTCCGACTCTGTGCGACCCCATAGATGGCAGCCCACCAGGCTCCTTCATCCCTGGGATTCTCCAGGCAAGAACACTGGAGTGGGTTTCCATTTCCTTCTCCAATGCATGAAAGTGAAAATTGAGAGTGAAGTCGCTCAGTCGTGTCCAACTCTTAGCGACCCCATGGACTGCAGCCCACCAGGCTCCTCTGTCCATGGGATTTTCCAAGCAAGAGTACTGGAGTGGGGTGCCATTGCCTTCTCTGCAGACCCTCTGCTGCTGCTGCTGCTGCTGCTGCTGCTGCTGCTGCTGCTAAGTCGCTTCAGTCATGTCTGACTCTGTGCGACCCCATAGATGGCAGCCCATCAGGCTCCCCCATCCCTGGGATTCTTCAGGCAAGAACACTGGAGTGGGTTGCCGTTTCCTTCTCCAATGCATGAAAGTGAAAAGTGAAAGTGAAGTCGCTCAGTCATGTCCGACTCCTAGCGACCCCATGGACTGCAGCCTACCAGGCTCCTCGGTCCATGGGATTTGCCAGGCAAGAGTACTGGAGTAGGTTAATTCTAAGCCCCCCTCAGAGATATATGACCTCCTAGATCCAGTTGCAAGTCTAGAATAGGAATCCAGATTTAACCAGAGCTGATAAGAATTTTAAGAGGATTGGAAGAAATAAAAACTCTGCAAATTTAAAAGAGATAAAATGGCCACCACACCCCACCAGTTTCCATGGCAGCTAGAAATTATTCTGTTGTTGTTGTTTAGTCAATAAATCATTTCCAACTCTTTGGAATGCCACAGACCACAGTCTGCCAGATTCCTCTGTCCATGGGATTTCCCAGGCAAGGATACTGGAGTGGGTTGCCATTCCCTTCTCCAGGGGATCATCCCAACCCAGAGATCGAACTCACTTTTCCTGCACTGGCAGGCAGATTCTTTACCACTAAGTTACCAGGGAAGCCCAGAAATTATTCTTGAACTTCCCTAATGCCATTAATATCAAACTGCTGAAGGTATTAAATGTCATGTTCCATCTCAAATCTCTATTACTCTGAGTCTATTGTTCCTTTGATCCCCAGGAAACAGGGGAAAAAGTCTAGTTCTAAGCCGAGATTCCAAACTGACAAGTAAGGTCATTTTTATATACCTGTCACTATACATGATTGTTCAGAAAATAATACTGCTTTCTCTGCATCTTTGAGTTTTCCATTGAGAGCAGCAAGCTGAGTTTGTATTCGACTGAGGCAGGCATATGACTGGAAGGTAAAAGACCATCCTTCAGGTTTCTCATACATCATCTGAAGAACATTCCCGCCACTTTTCTGAGATGTTGTCAGTTCCGGTGGTCAAAGAAAAGAATATTATCAAAGAGGTAAATGCTGAAACAATAGACTGTGATTTCAATCTGAAGTCTTCCCTTCTGTTATGCCTACCCTCCTTGTCTCAATGCAGCTAAGCATTTGTATTCCTTTAGCCATTATTATATTCTTATTGAGAAAGAACATGCTGTCACTTCACACTGTTCAAACAAAATACCACAGGTTTTCCCATTAGCACTATTCCATTTTCTCCTGATAGTAACCAAAATAAATTAAATCAATTAGCTGATTTGCAGCTCATATTAAGCTTCTTGCTTTGCAGGATTTAAATAACTTCAAATATGTCCCTAGGGATCACCCCAATTGAATTAATAGCCTGTTTCCTACCACATAATCTCTTGAAAGGCAGTACAGTCTTCCCATCAAATGCCTCATTTCTTCATAGAAAACATCATAGAAAAATGCAAGAACCTGCAGTTTTTCTTTTAATCCTGTCACATTCTCCCCTTGACCACATCCACTCCTTTTTCCTTACTTCTTATATGTGTACTGGATTTTTCTTTTATTTTTTAAATATATATCTCAATATCCTGGATACTTTTTATCTTTTTTTTTTAATTTTGGAAAGATATTTATCCATGTTCTACTTTTCTTATACCATTATACACAGTGTGGTCTTTAGTCTTTCTTCTGACCCAACAACCTCCCCCCTTGCATTTAAGTAGTAATAGCCGTTGTAAGGAGAAGGCAATGGCAATCCACTCCAGTACTCTTGCCTGGAAAATCCCATGGGCAGAGGAGCCTGGTGGGCTGCAGTCCAAGGGGTCTCTAAGAGTTGGACACAACTGGGCAACTTCACTTTCACTTTTCACTTTCATCCATTGGAGAAGGAAATGGCAACCCACTCCGGTGTTCTTGCCTGGAGAATCCCAGGGACGGGGGAGCCTGATGGGCTGCTGTCTCTGGGGTCGCGGAGTTGGACGTGACTAAAGCGACTTAGCAGCAGCAGCTGCTGTAAGGTGCACCCACATCCAAGTTTCAGCTTCTTCTTCAGACTGATATTCGGAGTTTTCTAGGCGGCATCCTTTCAGCAGTTTTAGGATTTTCTGACTCTGGGTGCCATAGTAAGTTCGTCTTTGATTGGCTTTTTCCTTCATTGTTAGAGATTTGTGATTGCATTGCTGTTTGTTGTGTGTCTCCACCTTAATATCAGGCTTCATGGAAATATCTTGTCACTTAATTCTTGACTTCATAATATTTATCTTTATTAATTTTATCATGAATGCATACATGAGGTGTTTTGATAAGAAAAAAGTATTATTTGCTATACAGGAAATAAAAAATGTGTTGTCCCCCTTCCCTGCATTGTCCCAGATCTGACCCATGAGGGGGCATGATCAGAATAGAATTTTTCCTATGTGATTGGCTAACATCCATCATCACAGGGACAAAGAAAAAAACCTTTTCCCTCCTTACAGAGGGGAAATGACAGCTGGCCCTCTCTCATCCTGAAAGAGTCTCCTCCTTATTCCATCCCAATGTTATATAGGTAAAATCTGTCCAGGACTTAGATAGCCCTATGTGTCTTGGCTTTAATGAATGGAGAAGGAAATGGCAACCCACTGCAGTACTCTTTCGTGGAGAATCCCATGGATGGAGGAGCCTGGTGGGCTACAGTCCACAGGATCACAAAGAGTCAGACACGACTGAGTGACTTCACTTTCACTTCACTTCACATTCTAGAGCCTCATTGCTTTTGAAACATAAAATACCAATATAAATGGCTTTATAGCCTTCTCGGTACCTGGGGGACTTGGTTCAGTCTGTTATCATCTGGCATTCTTGAATCAGAGCAATTAATTACACAAATATATTTATCAAGACATGTGAAGAATAAAGTCCTTATAGGGGAAGTAACAGCAAACATTCCTATTTTTGTATCTTATGAATTTATCTGTCTCAGCAGGCTAGGGCTTTTTGTTGTTGTTTAGTCTCTAAGTCGTGTCCAACTCTTTTGCAAACCCGTGGATTGTAGCCCTCCAGGTTCCTCTGTGGAAAGAGGATTTTGCAGGCAAGAATATTGAAGTGGGTTGTCATTTGCTTCTCCAGAGGATGCTCCCGACTCAGGAATTGAACCTGCATCTCCTGCATTGAAGGCAGATTTGAAATGCTAACTTTATCTAACACTGGTTCTGTTTCCTCATCTTTCTTTAACTTACTGTTTTTATTTTACACCTTTTTCCATTTCTTTAAGACTCTTTGTGACCTTATAGTTTGTATTTATTTCAGTAAGAATGTTCTATTTTGCTTCTGTTTCTTTTATTCCAGTCTGATGATCTTGGTATTTAATGCACATATATTTAATGTAATTTGCTGAGACATTGTGTTTATATCTACTAGCATAATTTTGTTGTCCCTGGTATTTCTGTTTTATGTTTCCCTTTCATTGTTGTATTACTTCTTTAGTATTAATCTAGTATTTTACTACTATATTTTCACTTCTGTTAACTCTGTTGTTGTTGTTCAGTTGCTATTTCCAACTCTTTGTGACCCCATGGACTGCAGCATGCCAGGCTTCCCTGTCCTTAACCATATTCCAGAGTTTGCTCAAACTCATGTCCATCGAGTCAGTGATGCCATCCAATCATCTCATCCTCTGTCGCTGTCTTCTCCTTTTGCCATCAGTCTTTACCAGCATCAGGGTCTTTCCCAACAAATCGGCTCTTTATATCAGATGGCCAAAGTATTTGAGCTTCAGCTTCAGCTTCGGTCCTTCCAATGAATACTCAGGTTGATTTCCTTTAGGATTGACTGGTTTGATCCCCTTGCTGTCCAAGGGACTCTCAAGAATCTTCCCCAGCAGCACAGTTTGACAGCAACAATTCTTCCTCTCTCAGCCTTCTTTATGGTCCAACTCTCGTACCAGTACGTGGCTACTGGAAAGACCATAGCTTTGACTATATGTACCTTTGTCAGCAAAGTAATGTCTTTGTTTTTTAATAGGCTGTCTAGGTTTGTCATAACTTTCTTTAGAAGGAACAAGTGTCTTTTCATTTTATGGCTGAAGTCACCATCCACAGTGATTTTGGAGCCCAAGAAAATAAAATCTGACACTGTTTCCACTTTTTCCCATCTATTTGCATGAAGTGGTGGGACCAGATGCCATAATCTTTGTTTTTTGAATGCTGAGTTTTAAGCCAGGTTTTTCACTCTCCTCTTTCACCTTCATCAAGAGGCCCTATAGTTCCTCTTCACTTTTTGCATTTAAAGTGGTATCATCTGCATATCTGACTTTCTACATATTTTTTATTATGTTTCAACAGTTGTCTTTGATTTATTACAAAGTAATACAAGTTCTTGCTCTTTCTATGTCCTGTTACACATTGGAATTTGGAAAGTATAATCATTAATAATATGATTATTTGTTGTAATTCATCCTTTTTTATGGTTTGTCCTTTTTACCTTTTGGAAAAGGTCAGTTTTCATTCCAATCCCAAAGAAAGGCAATGCCAAAGAATGCTCAAACTACTGCACAATTGCACTCATCTCACACGCTAGTAAGGTAATGCTCAAAATTCTCTAAGCCAGGCTTCAGCAATATGTGAACCATGAACTTCGAGATGTTCAAGCTGGTTTTAGAAAGGGCAGAGGAACCAGAGATCAAATTGCCAACATCCACTGGATCAAAAAAACACATCTACTTCTGCTTTATTGACTATGCCAAAGCATTTGACTGTGTGAATCACAATAAACTCTGGAAAATTCTGAAAGAGATGGGAATACCAGACCACCTGACCTGCCTCTTGAGAAACCTATATGCAGGTCAGGAAGCAACAGTTAGAACTGGACATGGAACAACAGACTGGTTCCAAATAGGAAAAGGAGTATGTCAAGGCTGTATATTGTCACCCTGCTTATTTAACTTATCTGCAGAATACATCATAAGAAACGCTGGGCTGGAAGAGGCACAAGCTGAAATCAAGATTGCTGGGAGAAATATCAATAAATTCAGATATGCAGATGACACCATTCTTATGGCAGAAAGTGAAGAGGAACTAAAAAGCCTCTTAATGAAAGAGAAAGAGAGTGAAAAAGTTGGCTTAAAGCTCAACATTCAGAAAACAAAGATCATGGCATCTGGTCCCATCACTTCATGGGAAATAGATGGGGAAACAGTGGAAACAGTGTCAGACTTTATTTGTTTGGGCTCCAAAATCACTGCAGATGGTTACTGCAACCATGAAATTAAAAGACACTTACTCCTTGGAAGGAAAGTTATGACCAACCTAGATAGCATATGAAAAAGCAGAGACATTACTTTGCCAACAAAGGTCCATCTAGTCAAGGCTATGGTTTTTCCAGTGGTTATGTATGGATGTGAGAGTTGGACTATGAAGAAAGCTGAGCGCCAAAGAATTAATGCTTTTGAACTGTGGTGTTGGAGAAGACTCTTGAGAGTCCCTTGGACTGCAAGGATATCCAACCAGTCCATTCTAAAGGAGATCAGTCCTGGGTGTTCTTTGGAAGGACTGATGCTAAAGCTGAAACTCCAGTACTTTGGCCACCTCATGCAAAGAGTTGACTCATTGGAAAAGACTCTGATGTTTTGAGGGATTGGGGGCAGGAGGAGAAGGGAATACAGAGGATGAGATGGCTGGATGGCATTACCAACTCGACGGACATGAGTTTGAGTGAACTCTGGGAGTTGGTGATGGACAGAGAGGCCTGGTGTGCTGCTCTTCATGGGGTTGCAAAGAGTTGGACATGACTGAGTAACTGAACTGAACTGAACTGAACTGTACTTTTTACCTTTATTGTCTGTAACCATTCAATAATAGTTATTTTAGAGGTTTATGTGTCAAATTCCAAAATTAGAATAAGCTGTTGGTCTGCTTATATTGTTCCATTTTTTGGTACTTATTCATCACCATTTGTTTTCATTTTGCATATCTCCCTTCTAAAATATGCTGTGTTGAATAATGTTTATAAAATAACTTTATAGTTCTTTTTTATTTCTATATTTTATTTTATTTCTGTATTTATTTTATTTATTATTACTTATTTTTATTTGATTTATTTATTTACTTAATTTATTTTATTTCTACATTATTTTATTTCTATATTCTATTTTATTTCTATAGAAAGTTTTCCACTTTTGCCTTTATTTTTTAGGTAAAAATATTTAGAGTAGCTTTTAGAAGCTGATAGCAACCCCAGCCAATAGCAAACAGGGAAAAGGACCTCAGTCCTCCAGTCATATGGAAATGAATGATTATGATCTTGGATGTATAATCTACCCCAGATATTCAAGGCAAGACCCAGCCATGCTGATAACTTGATATTGGCCTCTTGAGACCAATTGAATCCATCCAGACTTGCAGCCTGCAAAATAATAAATGGATCAGTTGGTAAAGAATCCACCTGCAATGTGGAGACCTGGATTTGATCCCTGGGTTGGGAAAATCCCCTGGAGAAGGGAAAGGCTAACCATTCCAGTATTCTGGCCTAGAGAATTCCTTGGACTCTATGGTCCATGGGGTCACAAAGAGTCAGCCATGACTGAGCAACTTTCACTCACTTAAGATGCTGAATTTGTGGCTCAGTAATATAAAACTAAAAGACTCTGTTTCTCCCATTTCTCCCCTGGAAGTTATATACTGAACTCTAAACCTCAATAATGTCCATTTTTGACCCTTAGACTTTCATAGTCTGAATCCCAAGTCACCTGATGACACAGCTTCAAATTATAACAATTGTTTTGAAGAAGATAACTGACAGTGAGCAAAAAACAATTCTTTTCCCACTGGTCTGTCTTTCTAGCGAGGTGTCCTCCTTTCTGAAAATTTTGAACATGTTGTTTTTACTGTTTTCACAGCTCTCTGATGCATTCAGTTATATGTTTTAGTAATTTGTTTGCCTTTTTCTGAAACTCCAATTCTTTGGTCACCTGATGCAAAGAACTGACTCATTGGAAAATACCCTGATGCTGGGAAATATTGAAGGCAAGAGGAGAAGGGGATGACAGAGGATGAGATGGTTGGGTGTCGTCACAGCTCGATGGAAATGAGTTTGAGAAAGCTCCAGGAGTTGGTGATGGACAGGGAAGCCTGGCATGCTGTAGTCCATGGGGTCCAAAAGAGTCAGACACGACTGAGCAACTGAACTGAACTGCATTTTTCTAGTTGATGCCAGTGGCAGTGTTAACTTTTAAAATTGCATTCTGTCCTGAACCAGAAATTGTAATCACTGGTTTTTCAGTTACACTTTAAAATTACTCCATTACTTTTACTATTCAGAACTTATTGTTACTGACCAAAAATTGGATCCCAGGGAAATACCAATGGGGTAAATTTAGACTAAGATTCAGAGGAAACAAAGTTTCTGCTTTTTGTTCTTAGTTACTGATTATTGTTCTTAGATGATTCTTGTTTAATGAAAATTGTGAGTGTGTGCTTATATGTTTTTACTGATATAATTAAACATTTCTAAACAGAAAAAGGTTCACTAGAAGGACACATAAAAAATGTTCCTTCTTTTGAGTCCTAGAAGCATAACTTTAAAATTATTTTTTGCTCCTTAAATTCATATAAAGAGAACACATTGCTTTTATGCTACTTTATATTATGAAAGATTCAACAAAAAATAAATAAAATCTCCCTTAGGAATTAAAATTGCTAACACTTTTGAAACTCACAAATAGCGTATGAAAGACTCTTACTTATTCTTCTACCTTAAATCAACAATATTGGTCTTTAAGTGTAGTTAGTTACATAGCTATAGAAAATTAATTTAGGATATTCACAGGCCCTGATTGGGCCACCATCCTTGCTGTGATGACCCAAGAAGTGAGATTTTTCTGTCTAAATTGTGCAGGCCTTGTGCATGTTCTGCCCCTTCTCCTCAATTTTCTCCTGCCCCAAGGGTAAATAATAACAATTTTCAAAAGTTCTAAGGGCAACTAAGTTGGAACTTTTTTACTCTGGCATAATTTTTCAGATCCCCTTCAAGAATTTTATTTTGGAGACCTGATATATAAGTTTATGCCACCAGAATGGTGGGCATTATCAGGCTAACTGCTGTGAGATGAGGCCAACATGAGGAAATAGATACTGTCGTTAGGCCTGCTCTGTGCCTAGGGAAGTTACAGGGCAATTATCATGGACTGAAAACGCACCTCTTGTTCTTTGAGCAATAAAGATCATCTTAAACTATTCTTTCATGGGGATAGATGAGTGATTAACAAGATATCCTAACATAGATTTATTTGATTATTTTTGATGGAGTTAAGAAATCCGAGAAGATAGTGTGAAGGATGTTTGTCAATTTACAGTAGGGCCTTAGCACCTAATTCAGGGACAAGACAGCTAGCCAGAATAGCACTGAATTTTGAGGATTTTGAAATAGGAAAGAGTCTGCTTTAATAGCCCAGAGTAAGTGGGATAAGGCAGAGACTGAGACACAGGTAACAAAGCAAAGCTGAATGTCTTTCAGAGAATATGTTTGAGAATAACTGGAGTTGACATTCACAAAAGCACATTCTGAGAAACAGTAACAGTGAAAATGCTAAATCTCATCTGTGAGGGATTTGTTGCTGAAATTGCTCTTGATAAAAAAGTTCAGTTATCTAAGTTGAAATTCTCAAAAGTAAATTATTTCAAAACTGATTTAAATTAAAATAGTTACATTAAGTATAAAATATATACCTTTTGTTACTTCAAATAAAGTAAACTTAAATATCATGTTAGATACTAGAAAGTGAAAAATATAGTCAAGCACTAATTTCTCATAAAGTAGTCCATTGGATCATATCCAAAGAAGTTTGTATAAAACTGTTCTATAAGAACAATAGGAGAGAATCATATTATCACCTCTGATAGTGAAAATTGAGAATTGAGAATACAACAGAATTTATTGTAATTATATTGAAACAACTTGCAAATACTGATGAAATTCATTAATAGGATAATTGCAAGCATATAAAAGATTAAATAATAGTATAAAATCATGTTTATATACACTTTCTTGTATTCTAAGTATTTTATAGTTTTTAACTTCATTAATTAACACATTGCTTCGTAGGGGTTGCTGTTCAAGACACAGCTATATAATAATCTTGCTTTGATATTCCACTAATGAATATATAGAGTGAAAAATAAAAGTATGAAAACAAAACATATAGAAATCTCAGATAAAATGCTATTTCAGATACTAAAGGTGAGAATTGAATGAGTGCATAATCTAAATATCCAAATATTATGTATGCATGCTCAGTCACACTAGTCATGTCTGAATCTTTGTGATCCCATGGACTGTGGCCCACCAGGTTCCTCTGTCCATGGGATTCTCCAGGTAAGAATACTGGAGTGGGTTGCTGTGCCCTCCTCCAGGCAATCTTCCCAACCCAGGGATTGAACTCACATCTGCCTGAATCTCCTGCATTGCAGGAGGATTCTTTACCCACTGAGCTACCTGGGAAACCCCCAGTGCTAAATATATCAACTATTAAATTGGAATTCATTTATAAAATGCTCAGGCAGTTCTTAAAGATTGGACATATTTTCAACATTCAGAAAACTAAGATCATGGCATCCGGTCCCATCACTTAATGGCAAATAGATGGGGAAATAGTGGAAACAGTGTCTGACTTTATTTTGGGGGGCTCCAAAATCACTGCAGATGGTGATTGCAGTCATGAAATTAAAAGATGCTTACTCCTTGGAAGGAAAGTTATGACCAAACTAGATAGCATATTTAAAAGCAGAGACATTACTGTGTCAACAAAGGTCCCGTCTAGTCGAGGCTATGGTTTTTCCAGTGGTCATGTATGAATGTGAGAGTTGGACTATAAAGAAAGCTCAGCACCAAAGAATTGATGCTTTTGAACTGTGGTGTTTGAGGAACTCTTGAGAGTCCCTTGGACTGCAAGGATATCCAACCAGTCCATTCTAAAGGAGATCAGTCCTGGGTGTTCATTGGAAGGACTGATGTTGAAGCTGAAACTCCAATACTTTGGCCACCTGATGCAAAGAACTGACTTATTTGAAAAGACCCTGATGCTGGGAAAGATTGAGGTCAGGAAGAGAAGGGAACAACAGAGGATAAGATGGTTGGATGGCATCACGGACTCGGTGGACATGGGTTTGGGTGAACTCCAGGAGTTGGTGATGGACAGGGAGGCCTGGTGTGCTGGGGTTAATGGGGTCACAATGAGTCAGACATGACTGAATGACTAAACTGTAGTGAACTGATTTTCAGTAATTTTATAACAACAGATACTTTTTCTTGCAACAGTAATTTACATTACAAAAGATAATATATAAAGAAAAAGAGAGTAAAACAAAAGCAGGAAAGTTACACGTAGGCTATGGTAAACTGAATGGTGTAATTGTGTAACTCCAAGATCCTTCACAGAATTTAGCTTATACCCAGAAAGAAATCTAATTATCAGGCTGTTAACAGCCATAAGTGAAAGCTCAGCTCAGTGTCTAAACTAAGATAACTGAATTGTCTTCACCACTTTGGCACTAATTGGTCATTTGGAGTCTAGAGAGTTTTCAAGCTTGACACTGAGTAAATGAAAGGCTTTTGCTAGTCTTGTTTAAGTGACAGAAGGCAAGAGCAAAGTCAGTCTTATTTGATGGAAAAATTCAGGAATTTCTGCAAAAACTATTTAGAAACAAATGTCTCTAAAAAAATCTATGCTATTTTATTTGCTGTTTTTAATCCAAAATAAACCATAGCAGATAGTAGATGGAATACCAAGAACAAGAGTATTAGTGATTTTTATATATAAATTCAATAGTAATTGTATTTTATCTCCTGGAACTTTTATTTCTCATCCAAGCAAAAGAAAAAATACAAATCTTTTCAACAGATGACAGTTTAGAATTATATCAATTTGAATAGTTTTAAAATTCCACATGTCAAAATATTAGATGTGTGCTACAGATGTATAACTTCTTTTCATCAATTCCCTTTCAAAATTTGAATGCAATAGAGAGTGAATTCATTGGAAATTGAACTTCTAATAAACAATATAAAAAATACAAGTGAGCTTTATTAAGCAATATTTCCTTCCATGAGCAATTTCTGAAACTATTAGATACTAAGAAATATTAAAACTCTATATTTTTCTGAGACACATGTCACACTGAGAATTCTTTGCCTGACATTCTAAAAATAACAGGGGAAGATTACATCAAATTAAGTCTCACCTTATGTCATTGAACAGGGTCACATATTTATATGCAAGATACATTATTCACAAAATGTCACATTAAATCTCTGCTTTAATTATTATTTTAGCTTTACTAATAAGGAGAAGAATTGTAGTAGTTTTAATTCAAAAAATATTTATATAATTGTCTATAGATGAAGTTCAGTAAAGACTAACAAAAAATAAGAACAAGGCATTATCTCTTGTTTTTAAACACCTGCTGGGACAATTCTGTAGGTACTTCAAGATCAATCCACACCTGAACATTTTAGTTGTATACTTCAGTATCTCTTAATTTCAGTGCATGACACAATCTTTTATTGTGTACCCACCTTATTGTTGTTGTTCAGTTGCTAAGTTCAACTCTTTGCAACCCCAGTGGACTGCAGTATGCCAGGTTCCTCTGTCCTCCACTGTCTCCTGAAGTTTGTTCAAATTCATGTCCACTAAGTTGGTGATGCTATCTAATCATCTCATCCTCTGCCACCCCTTCTCCTTTTGTCTTCTATCTTTCCAAGCATCACAGACTTTTCCAATGAGTCAGTTCTTTGCATCAGTTGGCCAAAATATTGGAGTCTCAGCATCTCCCCACTTATATAAATCAAAATAAACTAGACATCTATATATAATGTGATATTTTCAAGCATGAATATAATATTAATTTTTGGTACAACCAAACATGAAAATTAATCGGTCTTAATAGCCACTAATCTAGAATATTAATAAAAGATACTGCTGCTGCTGCTAAGTCGCTTCAGTTGTGTCCGATTCTGTGCGACCCCATAGACGGCAGCCAACCAGGCTCCCCTGTCTCTGGGATTCTCCAGGCAAGAACACTGGAATGGGTTGCCATTTCCTTCTCCAATGCATGAAAGTGAAAAGTGAAAGTGAAGTCACTCAGTCCTGTCCAACTCTTCACGACCCCATGGACTGTAGCCTACCAGGCTCCTCCGTCCATGGGATTTCCCAGGCAAGAGTAATGGAGTGGGGTGCCATTGCCTGTATTTCAAATCATGTATATTTTATTTATCACTAAATAAATATAAAAACTTTAAAAACACTGCCTGTGTGTATTTATCCAACTTTCATACAATATCTACTTCACATAGTACTCCATGAAGTCTAGGATCCACAGATTGAAAAATACAAAACTCCCTCTTTGAAAATAAAATATATCTGATACTGATGTATTTTAGACACTCCTTATGTTTTGTCTGGCTTTTTGGGTTAACTTGCCAAAGGCTCTTTCTTTCTCATGTCGTGACCCACTCTAAAAGAGTTCAAAAATATGAGAAATGTTTCCAAAGCACAAATATATTTGATAGCTTCTCCCAATTATATTCCTTCAAAGATATACCATCAAGTACAAGATAAATCTTAAACATTTCTTTTTTTTTTAATTATTTTTATTTTTAATCTATTTTTTTTAGTATAACTTGTTCTTTTTTTTTTCTAATTTTATTTTATTTTTAAACTTTACATAATTGTATTAGTTTTGCCAAATATCAAAATATTTAAATTTTCATCTGATATCTTTCTTATTCACTCCTCCCATATGTACACAATATTGTGCTCATATCAAATGCTTGTAGTTTGAACAGTTTGGCATGTTTTCACTCCTTTCCTTGGGATGTCATCCACATTATACCTGCTAGACACTTTTGCAATATCACTATCTGTCAAGTTTTGCCCAATTTTCCTGAACAAACGTTCCTCCCTTGATAGCACCTTGCTAATAGTTTAAAATGACACATACCCTATTCCACTAAAAAATATTGGATTAAATGTCTCACCTGCAGCTAATGTGTGAAGTTCCTTGAAAACTGATTCACCCTTATTTATCATTGTAACCCTAGTTAGCTAACAATGCAAAAGTATAGGGAAGAAAGAGAGAGAGAGCAAAAGAATATGATTCCAAACCAAAACTACTACCTTCAACTTCAGGTTTTAGAACCATCTGATTGCTTCTAATTTTTAACTGTGTATAGTGAATTCCTCACACCCAATAAAAAGAAAACAAGCCACTTGAAGTTATTTTTCCTACTTCTTTCGTGTTTTTGTCTTATATTATTTTGACTTAGAATGGTCCATTCTTCTGCTCTTATCAATAATCTATCACCATTTCCACTCCTATCAACCATCTCCTCCTCTCCAATTGCTCTGGCCTACATTTTTCACAAGGCATTTTCTGAACCCAAGTAGATAAGCTCTCTATCTCCTTAGAGCCTTCAAGCCATTTTCTTTATATTTTCACTTGGGTCACTTTACTTTCTTTATGAGAAAAGAATTTGTTATATTGACCCTCTCTTTTCACTATATTTTTAACATTTAGAGGACAGGCCCTAATCACTCCATTTCCAAAGTTCCTTAGGTTTCCAAAAATGCTCTTAAAGTCTGTTTTGTTTCTTTTTTTTCTTTCAAAAAATATTTCCTGCTGTGACCAAAGCTATAAAAGCATCCATCCTATTATTTTTCAACTATTGTTGTTCAGTCATGTCTGACTGTTTGCAACCCTATGGACTGCAGCATGTCAGGCCTCCCTGTCCTTCACTATCTCTGAGTTTGCTCAAACTCATGTCCATTGAGTCAACGATGCCATTCAACCATCTTGTCCTCTGTCACCTGCTTCTCCTCCTGCCTTTAGTCTTTCCCAGCATCCAGGTATTTTCCAATGAGCCGGCTCTTCACATCTATATATTAATTTAATTTACACCTTTGTTAGAAAAATTAAAGTGAAAAAAATAAAACTCTAAATATAATACAAAACTGTGAAAAGATGAATATTTTCAAATTCTAATATTTTTTGTCTGTACACATGACTTGTATTATTGGAGAAAATGTTGTGAAAGAATAATTGATAATCACTTTAAAATTTCTTAGAAATATAGACTATTAGTTCAACATAGTTTATCAAAAGAATAAAAGAGAGTTAAAGAAGAGAGAAAATAATTCTATTTCTGAATGCATTTTTAGAGAGTTTATTACCAGCAGGGTAAACAAAATTGTCTTTTCATTGAAAGGACAGAGTAAAGGAAAAATTAAATTAGACTTTCATGAGAACAAATGAAACCACAAAGATTCTCTTTCAGCTAAAAATGCTTAATTTCAAGGAATAATTATACATTCTAATCACTTTATATAAGAAGACATTTGAAGAATTCTGTTTCCTAAAAATTTGCATCTGAATCCCATATACACAGTAAGTAAACAAAAATGTTATTTTAATCAATTTGAAAAAAAAAGTAGTTACTGTTGTAATTTCTGTGGCTAAATCTGTAAAGATATTATCCAATTAATAGTCACATATATATTGACTCATCTAAAAATCTTTAGTTCAATAAATTAGAGTGCACAAATGTTTTAATACCAAATAAGTTACAAAGTCATGTATAAAAAAAGTTTTTATATTACCATTGAATTTGCCTTGAATTATTTGAGAATGAAAGTAATAAAATCACAATTAAGAAGCACTTTGAGCTGTCTCTGAAATACAGACTATTTATTCAATGTAACATATCCAAAATAACAGAGAGTTTAAAAAAATATATAATACTAATTCTAATCCTGAGCTTATTTTTAGAAAGTTTATTGCATCCACTGGAAACAAGAACAGCTTCTTATTTAAAAAAAAAACAAAACAAAACAATAAAAGAGTAGATTAAGCAAGTCAACCTATTATGGAAATGGAGATGTGGCCCAGAGGCTTCTTCACTTTCAGTTAAGAGCTTACTTTCAGGAAAACATTATACTTTCCAATCACCATACATAAAAAGACCTGCAAGAATTCTTTTCTTAAGCTCTTTAACTTTTTAAATCTTTTTATCTTTAACTCTTTAACTTTAAATCTTTTGAACAGATTTGGCTTTCATTGAAGATTTCAGTGTAAATGATAGTCCATTTGCACTTTATCTCACACTCTGACATGTCAAGCTGTTGTCATGACAGAGTGGACTAAATGACCTTGGGCATATCTGGCTGAGAGCTTTTGCTAAAGAGATTAAACATGAAGTTCCATCACATACACCCCAAAGAGGAGTATGAGGGTTTGTTTCCAGTGCAGTCTAAACTAGGGTTTGTTTCAAGTACAGCCCTAGCTGGACTCCATAACTTTGTGTTCTCTGTAGAGAACCTATAGAGACAGATTTTACTGAACCAAACTTCGGTCCACTCACCCGTGTCCTGTAAAGGCAATCTGCTGTCACTGAGTTGTGGTAAAGAAAAATACAGCATTTATTGCAATTTTTTGCAGGGCACCCAACAAGGCCAGGCAACTAGTGCTTAAATGACCTGAACTCCCTGGTGACTTTCACGGAATGGTTTTTAAAGACAGGATGAAAGAGAGGTGTTATGGGATATGTGATCAGTTTGTGGATATTCTTTTGATTGATTGGTAGTGAGGTGATTGTGAGTCAACATCATCGACCTTCTGGTTCTTGCCAATCTGGGGGTCTACAAGCTTGTGGGCGGCATACAATTAACTTCTTCCACCTGGTGGAGGTTTCAGTACTGCAAAACAGCTCAAAGGAAGAGGCTCTGGATTTATATGTAGCCTTCAAGGAGAAACTAAAGGTTCTTGACTTTGTTTAATGGCTAAACTATTATTACTGTCTCTTGCTTGAGTGTTTCTCTTTGTTTCTGCATTTTCTCCCTTCTTTGATTAAATTTATTCTTTGGAACTGGGGGAAGACCTATGAGACTAAAATTTTACTACAAACGAAAGTCAGGGAGAGGACATAGGTGAAGTCTGTCCTGGGAAGGTCCCATGGAGTTCTGTTCATGTATACAGAGGTTAAAAATAGAAATGAAACAGTTTTTATTAAGAATTCTATGAAATACAAGCATGACTTCTTTTGGCCAA